>NC_044573.1:39166206-40526920 GCF_901933205.1 Camarhynchus parvulus
CAGGATCATAGAGGTAGGGATAAGTGTGTACCTGCCAAAGAACACTTTATTTAGCATAGCTGTTGCCATTAGCAAAATAATCATTTGCCCAAAGATCCAGCAGCAAAAATAGACATCAAAGAAATAGATTTATCCCTTTTATGATACAATAAATCTGTTACATGGAATCAAGAGAAGGCCAGCCTTGTGAAGTTTAGGTTGTGCAAGAAAATGCAGGTCTGTGCAAGGACTAAGCCTAGGCCAGGCTGGCTGGGTCTGTGCTCATGTGCCATAACTTCTCACAAGTTAAACTATGTTAAACTGAGAACTAAATTGCACATGCACTTCAGAAGATGGATATTGACAAATTTCCTCTACAGAGTTGCAGCCTTTGTCACTGGAGAGCAGAAGTTGTTCATCCACCTTTAGAAAGAGCTAGGCAGGAGTTAGCCTTGTCCTGTGGTCCTCTTCTCCCAGAGCTACTGGCTGGAAGATAGTCCTCCCAGCAACCTTTTCAAAAACCCTAAAACTCTTTTGATTTTTAAATGAAACTCTCAATTTTTTTTTCCCCAAAGGTGAATCTCTGCTACAAACATGAGTTAGAGAAGCAACTTCATGTGAGTAGATGGATGTATTCATTCTGACTCTTTGCACATTTTCACCTCTCTGGTCCACCTAAAACTGGATTTATTTATCTTGATTTGTTCCAAGTAGCACCTTAGTAGAAAGTTGCATCCAACTTTCTACTCTACAACACAGAGTTAGAGTAGGAATGGAGAAGAAAAAGAAGAAAGATCTTTGCCCTTATTTATTTTGTTTGAACACAGCAGAGAGGGTTAAAGTATTTAAATCCTACCAGCTAGCATAGAAGTTCCCTAAGGAGTAGGCAACGTAGCAGCACATAGAGACTGCAATGGTCCACTTGCAGCCCAGCTTCTTGATGATGATGGGAGGCAGAAACATGGACGATAAGGTGAGTGCAGCATACAGAACACTTAGGGAAGCAACACCCAGGCCTTCTTCCGCATTGAGACTGCTCTGCAGGGACAAAAACAGTGATTGAGACAAATTTTACCACAGGTACATTTTACTAGAGAGTGTACAGAGAATGGCTTTGGACAAAAATAAAGACACATAGCATCTGGAGCTGGGTATTAGTGTCTCATCTCCCTAATACAGCCTGATTATGGACTTGGAAATTTCTTCAGAATGTTAGACCACTTATGAAAACATGATACAAAACCAGGTGAGGATTGCCCAGACTCAAAGCTTTGGTAAGTCGTTCTTTAGAATATTTCATGTTATTTGTTTGAGTTTCTCTCTGAAAGCAAGCTGATTGAAAGATAACCTCTTTTCTTGGCCTTCATTTGTTGTCTCAGGCAGGAATATTCTCAGATCTGCACTGCGAGGGATGGAATAGCAATAGTGGGAGATTCTTTGCTTTAAACTACAGGTCTGAAAATTTCTAAGATTTTCAGAGGCCAAGGTCCAAATATCCTACTAGGCTTGCAGTGGCCCTTAGCAGTTGGAAGTAATTGACTCACCCGCATTTTCACAAAGGAAGAATAGCATTTTACTGATCTGACCAGGTTTTATAGTTTTATGTTCAAAATAGTTATCCTCTTGTCTTGATGCTCTGAAAGTTGAAATGAGAAGATCAATTTGGGAGACCTGGACAAGCTTGAAAAATGGGTCCATGTGAACCTAATGAGGTCCAACAAGTCCGAGTTCAAGGGTCAGGGCAATCCCAGACATGAGTACAGACTGGGAGAAGAACACATTGAGAGTAGCCCTGCAGGGGAGGACTTGAGCATTCTGTGCCTGAGAACCTGGACAAGAACAACAGTGTGTGCTCACAGCTCAGAAAGCCAGCTGCATCCTGGGCTGCATCAAAATTAGCGTGACCAGCAGGGCAAGGGAAGTGATCTCCCCCTCTACTCTGCTCTGGTGACTCCCCATCTGAAGCACTGCATCTAGTTTTGGGGTCCCTGGCACAAGAAGGACATGCACCTGTTGGAGAGGAGGGTAATGAAGATGATCAGAGGGATGGACCACCTCTCCTAGACAGGCTGAGAGAGTTGGGATTGTTCAGCCAGGAGAAGAGAAGATTTCAGGAAGACCTCATTGCAGCCTTACAGCCTTACAGCCTTACAGCCTCTAATACTTCAAAAGAAGTATTAGAAAGTGGGGATGTGACTTTTCACAAGGGCAGATAGTGATAGGCCAAGAAAGGGCAACAGTTTTAAACTAAAGGAGACACTAGGGTAAGTATTAGAAAGAAAATCTTTACTGTGAGGGTGGTGAGGCATTGGAACTGGTTGTCCAGAGAATCTACAGATACTCCATCTTTGGAGATGTTCAAGTCCAGACTGGATGGAGCTCTGAGCCACCTGGTTTAGTGGGATGTGTCCTTGCTCATGGTGGAGGGTTATAAAGAGATGATCTTTAAGGTCCTTTCCAACCAAACCATCCTGCAATTCTATGCTGCTTAGCAATGTTCTCCTGATTGTTTTGATTAATAGGTGATATACTTCGGTATGATTTTGGAAGGGGGACTGGATGCTGAGGGGGTGGCACTGGAGAGCATTGGAGGGGAATGAAGCTGTTGGTGGCTTCATGGAACATTTTCCAAGCCTGCAGAGGCTGTGCACTCTGGCCGTGCAGGACCATGGTGGCAGTCATGCAGCGTGCTTGGAGACAGACAGGTACAGGACAGTGAGGTGAGGACAGTCTCTGTTAGAGCAGAGCCAAGGCATTTGAGAATTGGAATGGTTGTTTTGTAAACAGGCAAAGAGGCTTCCTGATCTCAGAGGTCTTATTTTGAAATATCACATGCCTGGTTTTGCCAGCTACAACTTCCAAAAATTAAAAGCCAGGCTTCCACAATCATATGATTTTTACTGTCTGGCGTTTTTTTGTTTTGGTTTAGTTTGTTGTTGTTGTTGTTGTTGTTGTTGTTGTTGTTGTTGTTGTTGTTTGGGGTTTTGTTTGTTTTTGTGGTTTTTGTTTGTTTGTTTGTTTGTTTTTCCTTTGCTGTTTTTTTTTCTTTGCTGACAATGCCAGCAAAGAAAAGCTGTTCAAGGAGAGAAGAGAGATGTACAGAACAAGGATGGACCTCCTCCTGAAATGAGGCCAAGCTGTCATTATTGCAAACAAGTTCATCCTGCTATGTATCAAGTTCCACCTTTAACACAGAGATTCCCACTCCAGTTGGAAAATTCAATCCAGTTGATCATGATCATACATTAATATCCTGCCTAAAGTTGCTTGTCAATGTCTTCTGTTCATTTATCAGCCATTAGACCAGCTGAGCCTTTTAGGCTGAGAAGTTTCTCCTTGTGTTTATCTACTCAGAAGCATTCATAGATAGCAACAGAAAACCTCAGTCTTTTATTTTGGATGAGCAAGTGGGCTCTAATGGTAACCTGAGTATTCAAGTCATTCTAGAAACCCATCTCTGCTACTATGTTTTAGGATGTTAATGCCGATAAAGCCACAATTGCTTCATTAAAAAATAATATTTTTTTACCAGTATGTTATATCATGAGCCTAGAAATTACTGTAATTTTATACTTTAACTATTTAATGGTTTGGGCATAATTTTTAATTATTTCACATTGCTGTGCAATAATAATTATTATAAAAATCTTAGCAATTTAGAAATATTCAAAACAAATCCTTGCCAGAAACTGAATTGTTTTCCATTTGGCAATATACTTTTTTGAGAAAAGTCATCTCAGGTTAATTTTGTTTTCTGCTTCCATTGAAACAAATTTTGTGGATCTAGAGTAGTAGCATGACACAAGTATGCAAGCTATTTGAGAAATACTAGAATGAAATATTTAGTAAATGCTGCAGATCTGGGGGAAGAATATTAACCTGCAGCAAGTTAATGTTCTAACCCACCTTATAAAAAATACTCTGCATGCCTTCCTCACAGACAGCATGGAAAGACTGATGTGTTTCACACTACAACTTGGCCTGATGCCCTTCCAGACCAGCTGTCCTGATAGCCAATCAGGGAGATGCCCCTCTTACCTGTAGGCTCTGGAGTCCTGAGTAAGCAGTAAAGAGAAGTAAAAATCCAAAAGAAATGACCAAAACATTCTTAAGATTCCTTTCCATGTTGAGTCATAGAAGACAAAAGGTCTGCCGGTGGTCAAAGCTGATCCAATTATTCCAGGGGATGATTTGAGGTGGAGAAAAACAGCTTATGCCTTGTTGGAAAAGGTCACCTTTTTCTGTGTTAGTAGAGAAGAGAGTTGCTAATTATTTGAAGACTGACCAGTGAACTTTACTTTTAAGTAATACTGAAAACTTGTTGTTACTCATTCACTTGTTACTCATGCAATAGCCAGCAGTCCCAAGGGCAGCTGTCATGTTTTTTTACAGAGGTATATAGGTCTCTTGCAACACTTGCACCTATTTGAGTACTGAAGTAATATATTATATGGCTCTCCACTATGATCAGCACAGAAGAATAAAATTGCAGGCGGTGAAATCACTTTCCATCATAAAGATACACAAGTCCATAAGGGACAAAGATTAAATGCTGTACTGAAATCTATATCAAGCCTCTTGCTTAACTATGGATACAAAAGCATGCTAGGAAATGAGATCGTGCTACAGCTCTGTCTGCATACACCAGCTCCATAACTGGGCAGCACAGAATCCCAAAGCTGCTGTCTGCTTGGCAAGTGGCACAGCCTTCATTCATGGGGAGCCCTGGGGCTTTGGTCCCTCAAGTTCACCAAATTGTACTCATGAAAATTATTTTTCCCCATCTTTCTCATCAATGCAGAAGCCAAGAAAAAGAAAGGTGGATTGAGCAGATAACTGAAAAAGCAAGTTCCCTTTCCCTTCTCTGGCCCTAAGACTGGCAGGGTGAATGGACCCTTCCTGCATCTGTGGCAGAGGAAGAATTTGAACTTGGGAGCAAAGGGGATTCCAAAAACGTCCATTCTATGATGTAAACAGGACTGTAGGGCGTCCACAGTGTCCATTGGGAATGCACAGCTACGACTTGGTCTAGGTCCCACTAGATGGCACAATTTTGCTTCCCACAGGGACATTCACAGATAAGAGGAGGAAGATTTAATGCATAAATTCATGTAAAACATTTAAGAGGTCACAGGCAGTTTCTGTTTTGGAGAACATTGCAGTATGTGCCTTTTCATTTTCTTCTTTTGCCTTATAATCTTCTCAAATGAAATAATGCAGAAAACATAATCTTTTAATTCTCTATTGTTACTGGTACTTCTATGTTGCAAGTCCAGATAATGGCTTTTTATTTTACAGGCTACTATGCTCAGCATGCAAACTCCTCGAATGAGATCATAATGCTGCTCTTGTTTGGCAGTGTTTTTAAGCCTCTACAAGGAGCTTAGACCAAACTGGTGGTACTTTCCCCCATCTTTTCAGGTTTATGGATCCTTGCAATTTTCACGTGACAATATTTCTGAAGAAATTTACACCTTCTGAAGAAATTTACATGCTTGTTTCTGTTTTGGACCCCTTAGAAAAGGTCTGCAAAATTCTAGGAATTTGCAGTCACGGGTCTAAAACAACTGAAAAAAAAATGAGTATATGTAAGAATAATGCTTATCCTAAACAAAGGCACAATTATCACCCACTCCAGCACAGGCAAGAACCAGGAATAGTGCAAAGATCACTATTTATTTTAGTTCTCTTTCTTGACATTAGCAGTAATAACAAGGAAGCTTAAAAACAATCACCATTAACTGGACACTATTTTTAAAATGCAGTGTTGGACAGGTTATCTGATCAGCACTTCTGCTCTGGAGGAATTCCTGACTCCTAATTCATCACATCTTCTCAGCAGCATAGTACTGGAGAGCACATGGGGGATAGTGGTAATTTGTGTGTGTAGGGTTTTTTTCTCTTCTTTCCACTGATCAAAGGCATTCAGTCTGTTCCACATCCCTTGCCCAGAGCTTTGGGTTATCCAACTGACTGGTCCCAAGCCCCTCCTTAGGAATGTGCAGAGCCTTTACCAAAGGGATCTGATAAGGCCAAGGATCTTTTCCTTTGGTACCAGGCAGCTCAAGCTCCAGTAGGCCTGCTGTGTATCACCCTTGACACTTTCATTCTTTCTGCCAGCCCAAGATTAAGTGAGCCTCAGGAGCTGTGTGCTGTATTTGGGGATTAGGTTTCACACAGAAGACTGCAACCACCAAATGAAAACTTCTTGCAGAGCACAATCATAAACACGGGAGATGGAAGAGGCTGGTTAAATTCATTACTCCCTCCCACAGGTGATTACATTTGTTTTCACCTGTCTATTTTCTCAGGCTAAATGAGGGCAGTCTTTGCTCAAAAGATTATAGCACCAGAGGCTAATCTTTGGAGGCTTTTTGTGCTTCATAATTATAATTTCCCTATTTACTCTAGTCAAGTTTATTGTTTAGGCAGTAATTTTAACTATAACAGAAGAAAGCCCCACAACACCCAGGACACTCATCATAGGATTTTCTGTCTTAGGAGGCTTTTAATTGGTTATTTCCTTGGTGGTACACAGTATCCCTTGAATCTGTCTGTAGAAAGGATGACTGCCTACCCAGCATTTCCTCTCCTGCTGTGAAAGCCTAGACATGTTACTTACTTTTTCTCCTTCTCCTTCACCTGTGTTTGTGCCCTGCTCATTTTGGATTTGGAGCAGGAGTGAATAAATGCGACGTGTCTTGCAAAGCCCAGCCATTTCTGACCGGGGCATTGGAAAATACTTCCTGTTACATGTTGAGAGAAGGTCACAATCTGAAAGTGAAGTAACAGTGAACTGAACAGATCAAGCAAGAAAAGCTTTTTTCTTCCAGGAAGGGGGTTGTAAGGGAGTTGCCAATCAGTGTACGCATTTTGCCCACAAAGTGGAACAAAATAATTTTTGTAGTGTCAAAGGCTCAAGAATTGTAAGTTGCTCCTGTTTGTCTATGAATGTTTGAACATCTCACCCTTCTTCAGTATTTCAGGTCTCATTTATAAATTTCCTATTTCCCACTCCCCCTTCAAATACTTCTACCACGCAAAGCACCCACAGATACTGTCCTTTCGTGTGTTCTCCCAGGATTCCCCCTGCATGCATAGCTGTATAGACATGAGTATGCCACTTCTGTCTGAACCCTATCTGCTGATGTCCTCTTTCTCCAGAAGAACCAAACTGCCTGTCTCAATCTTCCTTTATGTCCTTGATGTATGCCATCCTTCCTTCATTCCTGCTTTACTCTTCCCTAGCCACCATCCTGCCTCTGTCTCTCTGCTTCTCCCTTCTTACCTCATCTGAATGCCAGCAGACTTTTTGATTCTTTAGGGAGTGGCCTGAACACTGCAGGTGGCATTCTCGTTTCACAGGTTAAAACACCACTCTTAGCCTCACTGGCTGTAAGGTGTCTCCTCCTTTAACACCACTCTTAATTTCTCACAGGTCCACTTCCTCCAGTTCCACTCCCTATTACTTAGGGAAGAGGAGAAGAGAAGACTTTATCTTCTGGGTTGGGAGACAGCTTATGGTAGAAAGGGAAAAAGATCCTAGAGGGTACAGGCTTGAATGAAATAGACTTTTTTTCTTTATGGCCATGTAGGGGACTTTCCAGGACACTGGTCTGCTCTGTTGAATGCAGCTCTCCAAATAACCCATATTGTCTTTATAATAAAGACAGAACTCAGTTTAGGATAGGATAATAAGATGCCAATCCAGACTCACTCATAAATGATGATGACCTGGAGAAACAGTTCCTTTGATTGTTGGACTTCTTATAGCTGTTACTCGCCTCCTGAGATTTGCATCACTTTTGGCTGGAGTTTTCAATGCATGAACCCGTGTATGAGAGTGTTCACAGACACTAATTCTAGCCTAAGGAGAAGTTCAAGCATTTTGAAGGTAAGACACTGCCCTGTAAAGCAGCCAGCCTCTCCACAGAGCACAGCCAAAGAGGTCAGACTCTCCGGGCTGACAGCTGTCTGTGAACAAGCCCCTGCTTCTCCACCAGAGTGGTCTTCCATACATTATCTTATAATAAAATGCTTTTATCTGGTTCAAACTCAGCCCAGTAACATTCTACTTCCTTAAAAATATTGCCTGAGCACTGACATAGTACCTGGGCCTTGTCCTGCATTTTAGGTGTTTCAGAATAGCTGCAGTAATCCCATTTCTAAGCCTAAACCAGCGTCTGTGACTCAGTTGGTTAGACTTAACACCCTGCTAAGATAAACATGCCACTGTTGTGATCTGTGCTTTTATAATGAATGGGTAGGGAGGCAGATCCTGCATATGAACAATGGACTTTTGTAGGGCAGTGGCTCTGAAGTCTTTAGAGCTATTTACTGGAAACTGCCTGACTGCATACTGGTCGTTCACATGAACATGCACGAGAAATTCCTCGCACACACCCATGATGTGGGCTGGGAGGATGGGACCTCAGCAACCCAAATGATATACATTTTTACCCTTTCTCTTTTGTTCAGAGGTGGCAGCTCATGTTATTAATGACCTTTATCAATCTAGCTCAAAAAAAAGTCTATAGTAATCAGTCAGGATGCCCCCTATTGCAGAAAGGCTATCACTAAGATTTGGGATGAATTTATCAGCCAGTGGAAATAAAAAGAAGAGAAAAGAATGGGGCTTGATCCCAGAGAGCAGGGCTGCTTAAGGGCATGTTGGTGTATATGTCCTGGAATGTGGACACTCTTACCCCCGATGCCTCCCACCTTTCTTTTGTCTATTGGTTACGCCCATGACTGGACACTGACATAAGGGGAATATTTACAGGGTATTTACCACCCACTTGCCATCAGTGTAAATATCTATATAAAGGTGCCTAAGATAAAAGGGAAAATAGCCTGAGTCTCTTCTGAAAGCCTTGCTTTTGCTTTCTTTCTCTGAATATACCACAACTACCTGTAAGAGCAAGAGCTACCAAGCAGAAGTGCAAGCAGGGGCTCTTGAGAGTGAAATATTAGAAAAAGCAGCTGTACAGGCTGGTATGAGAGAAAGGTGTTGTTATGGACAAAACAGAGTATCTATTATTCAGAACAGGCAATCCTGCAGAAAATTTTGATGATAAAATTTCTTCCCTATTCCAATATATATGATCAGGTGCTTGGGGCCGGTGATAACCTGTTTTACATGGCCTTTTCTGTGGCACAAAACATGAGGAAACTACATAACCTTCCCTTAGGATGACAGGGAGTGTCTCCCAGGTCTGAACAACAGACACTTTCCCTTGCCAGTATCGGTAAATCATGCAGCCATCCAGGGCACTGTTTCTCTACCAGCTGTCCCTGACCCCTTTCCCCCCACCTGCAGCCCTGCCTTCTCCCTCCAATCACTGGCCCATTAGTCTGCATATCCTTGCATTCAAACAAATCAAATTACCTTTTCCAGCGGCTTCCTGTACTTTGAAATTATGAAGCTATGATAGACCTCCCTGGAAAGAGGTACCAGGGCCCAGCTGGAAACGTCTTGATGGTTGCTGCTCTGAACAAGCTGTGTGCTTCTAGACTTGCACTGATCTTTACAGAAACTGCCCCAATATGCTCAAGAGAGTTGCAAAACTCCTGCCCCATCCTTGTTTTGAAATTCTTCATCAGTTTTGTCAGTCCTTATGTGAAACTTGAACCAAGAAGCAAACAGTATGTAGGAAGACAGGTCATATATGACTCCACCTCTGGCTTATCATCTGAAAAAAGAGTAATTGCTACTTTATTTCACTTTTGCTTGCATAATCACTCACTATGAAATGTTTTTTTTCCACCAAACTGCTCCCACTTCCAGAGAAGTACTAAGATTCCTAATCAGTGACTCCATCCATTTCACAGAAGCTGTTCCATAACTTCAGGATGGGGGGGACTATCAGTCACCCACACCACAGCATGATGGGCACACTGTGGGGGCTTGAAGGTGAAAAGAGGCAGCCAATTACCACCAGTTCCCTTGTCATTTAGCAGCACCACAGCAACAGCCACTGCATTCAGACAGTTTCAGCCTTCATTGTATCTGGAAAGTCATTCTTCTGGGGATTTTTCCTGGAGCATGTTCCAGCATCCACTGCAATCACTGGAAGACTTCCTACTTTGACAACAGTTGCTTCATCTCTTCCTACTCCTGTGGATGGATACCTTGGCTTTCCCATGTGAGAGAGTTAAGGTTTGATGAAGTCAGCTTAAGCAGGAGGCTAAAGAGTTCTGAGCATTGTAGGACAGCTCTGAAGAAACATGGAGGAAAAGCTTTCAGAGCAGTGGGCAGGAAATCTAGAACCAATATCTAGTTCCTAACAGACTGCTGACTTCAATAGGCTATTTGTGAGAAAAGGCATTTCTATTCTTTTTGCTGGATTCCCTAAGGCCATCAGACAGATCAGAGTGGACTGAATCTGTATGTCTGTAGCTACTTTTTAAAAAATCCATATGATTAACTTCCAGAAATTACAAAAATTATGCTAAACATAGATTCCTCCATGCCAGACCTCTGGAGGTACCATAGTTTTAATTATTCAGCATTAAAGTTGGGCTTAATTAAGTTTTATCTGAAACATTCTTTTCCAGAGATAGCTTTTTAAGTGACTATAAGTGTTTTTCTGAAACAGACAAATAGAAAGAAATCCAGAGTATGCTACAGAAAATTCCAGTGTCTTTTTATTGTGAGATCTCTTCCCTGCAAGGGAGGAGGAAATTAGGGAGTAAAACCACACCATATGGAGAAGAAGCACAGGGAGTTTACTGGAGCAGTTAGAGAGAAGCAAATAAATTAGTGGCCTGCTCTTCTGATTACCAAATACTTAACTATCAAAATCTTCATATCCTCTTTAAATCTTATAAGGAGGAGGATACACTTTGACACCTCTCTATTAAAAGAGCAGAAAGCACATGAAAAGGCCTTCAGTAAATGTACAAAATCGATGCTACAAAAACATGCATTTTGACTTTCATAATGAGTTACTTTTGCTTTGTTTGTAAATATGCCCAATTCCCCCTGCTAATGTCACTTTCTTGAAGCTGAACCTTTGTTAAGCCTTGACGCTATTTTAAGCTATTGCCCTTGGGACAGCTGTGGTGCCTTTGATCAGCACAGAATTTAGGCAGTGCAGGGTGCATGGGCCATTTCTCCAGAAGGCATTCCTACAGTGGAGAGAAATGATAAAAACAAGTGGGTCTTTAGCACGAATCCAGCTGTTCATGGTGGCTTTTGCAGGAACTGAAGCCTGAGACACAGTTTGGTAGGTAATGGTGCAGGCTACAACCTAGCTATCTGTTGTGCAGAATCCCTCTGCAGAGATGAAAACCCAGCCAGGAGAAGTCACCTGTTTCTTGTCCTTGGCATTGCTATTGGAGAATCACCAGGACCTTCATCCCAGGGGCTTGGTTTTGCAACAAGAAGAGCTCAAACCCATCTTTTGGTTGTAAGCATTCTTTTACTCTTTAGAAGTCAAGGTCCTGATATGGGCTTTTGATTAATTATACTTTTAAATCTTTCTCCTTTGTATTTACGTTTTGAGTGTAGGTGCAGAATTTCAATGGAGATTGGCTTCTGCTAAGAGCTCTTTGGCAGCATAAGTAATGCAAACCTCAGAGAAATAGATTAAATATTGCAGCCTAAAGAGTTTGCTGAAATTACAATTCAAAATAAGTAAAAGTCCTTTAATTTCAGCTTTTAAACAGAAGTAGGTCTCTCCAAAGATGTAATCTATGAGGCATGTCAAAGGTTTTTGACATTTGAAATTATAGCTCCAGTACCAAAGAGAGTCTGTCAGTTTGTAGCTTTGTGCTTTTCCTCCCTGCAAATGTGAGTTATTTCTTTTATCCCTCAATACATCACCAGTATATTGTTGTTTGTGGAGCTGCTTGAGTTTAGTAGATGAGAATCAATAAATGAACCATTTACTGACTGTGAAATTGACTTTTATAATTGAGAGACTGCTGGAAATATATGTTTATCTGAAGCAAAAATCAAGCTGCATTGTATTGTTTGCTCACAGCAGATCCAAAAGCAGTTCTTTTGGATAAAAGTTATAGAATCACATGAATCTTGGAGGAATGTACCACTAGACATCAGCTAATGCTGCCTCCTGCTCCAAGCTGTTCTGCCACCAGCACTAAGTCAGATCAGCCATGTGGCCTGATGTAACACAGCCTGGACTGGAGTTGGTGTTCCTGTTCTAAGGACTACCACAGCACTTCTCTCCAATGACATAACACAGGACAGTGGGAAGGACAGTGGGAGTTTCCCATGGACAGTTCTGCTGGTGAAACTTATTCCTAAGTCAGGAAGCCCTGCTGCTGACACATTTCCTAGAGACACAAGTGACCATCTTGCTCAGACACTAGATGCTTACAGAGAGAGCCTGCTGTTTCACAGACTGCATGGGTACCCTTTGCAGCCTTACACAGTTGGTAGTGCAGAGTTATTCTACTTGTTAGAATTGACTGTAGTGCAAAATTAGGCTTATAGCCACAAATTGTACTAATTTTCCTCAGTGATTGTTTCCATATTTACTCAGAGGTTGCCAGTCTCACCTCTGTGATGGTTGACCTCTCTTTTACCTTGCTTATTTTATCATCTTTGCCCCTCCAGTCTCTGAGCCATGAGTTGATAAAGAGAAAAGCTGAACATAGCAATGCAGTTGACCTGTCAACCTGAACCTGGAAACATGCTTCTTCAGCATCTGACTCTGTTTAACAAAAATCAGGCATTGCAAATTACCAAAGGGAGCTCTGCCTCTGACTTTTTGCTTTCACTAAGAACTTTCTCTGAAGATTTATTTAGTACCACAAAGCATATAAAATGAGAGGGAGAGAAAAAAAGTCTGCCTTCTAAAGGCTCAAAGGCTCCCTTAGAAGTTCATTGGCAGATACTTTGTGAAAAAGGAAGCCAGACATCATGTTAAAAACTGCAAAGTCAGCACAAGTACCCACGAGGTTCAACATAGCTTTTAAAGGATGGGGGTTTGTGGGTGGCTAACATGTGGGTACTGTGTCACAACATTCTGTTCATATGCATTTACTGCTTCTTTGGTATCTAATACAGAAAACCCTTTATAAACGGGTGCCACAGCAATCAAGTGACCTATTTTTTTTCTAATGTGGATTAGCCACTGAGTTTAAAAATCCAGGCAGATATTTGGCAATTTGGAAATATGAAATACTACTTTATTTGTATATGACTCCTAAAATTGCACTGTATTTAGAAAATAGGTTATCAAACAGCATTTTTTGAGTCTGTTCCTCCCCAGGAGGGAGAATGTGAGTACCAAGGAGAAAAGCGGAAAGAGAAAAAGAAATGTGACCCAAGACACAAAGAGCTCCTCTAGTTCATCTGTCTACCCCATGGCAGTAAGATTTTTACCATAGTCATTTTTTAAACATTTGTCTAATCTCTCCTTAAAGATGACCAAGTAGGAAGCTGGTATGGACCTCCCTTGGCATGCTATTTCGTAACTTTTACTCTTACAACCTTCTTTTAATAGATAATCTTTGCCATTCTTCCTTCTATAGGAATCAAATACTGGGGCCTTGCAAATGCCAGGCAGTACTGAGAGGTAATTTTGTACGACCTGCAGATGACACTCCTGTCTATAAAGTCTTGAATAACATTTGTAAAATCATGTCAAATTCTAATCTTGTCTTACTTGTAGTCTCTTCCAGTGTCTTCTGAAGATGCAGTCAGCTCTTTCTGTGTTCAGGCCTCTGGATGTTGTGTGAAACCAGCATGCAGGAGAAGGAGGTCCAGGATAGATGACAACAAAACCTCACTCAGTTTGTCTTTCCACTCCACTTGTGAAACAGGATATGTGGTCACTGAGTGCAGCTGTGAGCTTGCACACAACCTGCACTTGTTTCGTCAACACTCTACCTGGCTTATGAAAGTGCCATAAGAACCAGGGACAGGAACATAACAAAATGAAGATAAGTGACTCCTTCTCCTCTAAGTACTAGAGGCCTGTTACCCATTATAGGAAGGAAATTCTACCAGTGGGACACAATGTTTTGTTCTTAACAAATCCATTCTAGCTGTTACTCTTTTCCATTTTCCCTTCAACAAATATTTGGTAAGAAATAGATCTATTTTTTTCCCCCTGAAAATTGAAGTTTTGGTGAGAGACAACTGTACAAATTTCCCTTAATTTTTCTCTGAAAACAAATGCGATCTTTACTCTTCCCTTGTCTACAGGAAGAACTAGAAAGAGAGATGGGAATATGCAAAATTTAAGGACAGATAACTAAATGGACAGGTGGAAAGAACTTAGTGGAACAAACCTTGTGAAATAAGGGTTATTGGAAAAATCACTTAACAGACCTGCATACTGAAGCATGAAAAGAAGTACTAAGAGCATTTCGTGTCATGAAATGTCAGTGCTAAATTAGGAATACAGAAGTTACTGTTCTTGGTGATGTATAGTAGTTGCTACTATTGATGTTGGCAAACACAACTTCATCTAGAAAAACAGGTTTTATTTTTCCTTGTTTAAACATAATTTCTGTCTTCTTATCAGGACAGCCAAACTTCAGAATAAAAATATGCATAAAATGCAGTTTAGCCTGTCAGTTTTCAGATGAACCTTTGAAAAGCAGTTTAGTCTGCATTGAAAAGATACACAGGATCCCCACAATCCAACCTTCAACAAGATCCATGTGCTTGCTCTATAAACAAATCCTCTTTTCCTCCATGGCAGGTTGAAGTTTCCCATTTGTTTCCTAGTTTTCTGCACCATGTAGTGTCTCATGTGTTATCATGTATTTGCACCACATGGACACTCTCCAGGAGAGCTGCAGGGAGCAGGTGCAGAGGAAGTCCCAAGACTCAGTGCTGGGTAGAAAGGAGCTACAATGCTGCCCTGCTTTGCAGTACTGACCATTTCCAGGCACTGAACTTCCCTCTGCAGATAAGGGCACTTTGGGCCAGAGAGAATCTGATGGGGTCTGAACCCTGAACCTGGGCAGCAATGTCTTGGCACAGTGCAATCAGTACTGTCTCACGTAAATCCTCACAGAAACTTCTCTCTAGGAACAGGCACTTACCCATGTATCTGTTGCATTGGGCAGCCCTGCCTACCTAGACAGCATTGGGCCTTTAGTGGTTCACAAGAAAGTTGCTGCTCAACAAAGTCAGCAAATTTGTTTGTTTTCTCCAAATGGAAATCTTCAACTACCAATGGAGTTGAAATACAACTGATTTCTTCATCCCACATACATGAAATCCTTCTGGGAATTAAACACTGTAATCTTTCTCATATGCTTACTCAGATGCTCCCCCACGTCAATTTTTACTGATTGCCCAGAACACCCATTTGCACAGACCTGCACACACATTTTGGGTGTTTCTGCTGTGTAGCCCAGTAGATCCAGTGAGGTTAAATTAAGTGAGTTGTACACCACCAAGAGTATAAAGTCATGTGTGGTGCTTCCTCTCTGTTCCTCTGGAAAGTTAACAGATGGGTGGGAACCTGTATTGCTGACTGACGAGCTGTTACTGTCTGTGGAGAGGCACTGCTTTCAGAGGGAAATCTAGGTGATTCCAGTAAGTTTGTTATAAGAGGAAAGTAATCTAGGATTGTTTCTGTCTCTAAGTTCACATCTGTACCCATGTGAACTTTTGTACTTTCACTGAAGTCAGTGAGTCTGGGCTGATTTACCATAGCTGAGCACTGCCTGGATGTAATTAATCTGTGGAGTTTGGGATTTTTTTCTGCCTAATCTAGAATCCATTGCAAGCCAAAGCACATTAATGACACTGCATGAATTGCCTGTAAAAACAGGCATATCTTCTTGCCTTGCTGATGAGTGCATTGGAGTGCTGTATTCCTAGTCTAGCCAAAATGTTTCAAAGGGTAAACAGTTCTCTCTTTTTATATTTGACAGGAAAACATAGGACAGGTAAAACAGCATATTACAAACCCTTTTTTAAAAAATTTCTGATGACTTAGAAGCAGATTCACAGAACAACAAAAGGCTTTGCAAGTCTCTGGAATCACTCTTACAGTGTTTGGCAGAGAAAACATAGAGATGGTTTCTGTTCCATGTTTTGCTTTCTCATATTAACCACCACACATCATAAAACACTGGATCCAGTATCCGGTCTGCCTCTTTCCTCCTTCCCCAAGGAGTGAATATCTGCATCACTGGTTTACAAACCCATCCACATGTTTACTTCTTTTCCCCCATGTAACGCGTGGCAGGGGTGGATCCCAGGGCCCATGAACTGGCAGGCTGGGCACCCTTCTAGCAGGAGGTGAGTGATACAGGCTTGAGTCTGCAGAAGGAAGAGCAAATGGAATTTGTTTCTCGCAGACAGCCTCCCACAGAGGTGTATTAGGTGCACCTCAGCATACCTGGGTAAAGTCCCTCTGAGGATACAGGCCCTATGGAAGCATTCCCTAGCCTCTTACTGCTAATTATAGATGTAATCTACTAAATGCAGCCATCTGGGAAGTGAGGCTATTTACAGTACTTTAAGACTCTCCAGCTCTCTAAAGTACTGTGTAAAATCAAGTGCTATCCTGGGTGACAAAGACTGCGCTACGTTATCCGTGCATTTCATTGACTGTTGGGTGGGACTTAGGTTTTTAAAATTCCTGGAGTCCTTTTACAGATGGATGCTTTGGAATCTGAAATTATTGCTTCTTCTCTTCTACTTTGCTTCACTACACCACTGAACTATCAAATATCTGAGTGCTGTCAACTGGGATTACTTTTCTTTCCCCATCCTAAAACCCCCAGAACTCCAATGTGCTGAATTTGAAGAATGTTGATTGTCAACACAGAAAAAAACCAAACCCCTCTTTTGGAGACATCATATGCAATCCCAGCCAACCATGCTGAAGAAAATGGCAAGATGATGAGGTGGGGAGGGAAGGAAGGGTTAGATGGGAAGATACACAGAGACAGCAAAATAAATATTTTTTTTTTTAAGGCTGAGAAGACATGTGCTTGCTATCTACAAATAATCACACTGCAGAGAAAGTTTTATGAAGGTTAAAGGACAAAGATGGTGCAAGATCAAATAACTATGCCACAGTTAAAAAGAGGCTGCATATAAGCAAGCTGTCAAATCATCTGGGAAAAAAAACATTCTGGGGTATTTTTCAGAGCAAGTGACTAGGGAGAAGCCCAGATAATTTAAAAAATAATGGTGTCAATTTACCAAAGTGACAAATGGCACCTGTCAGACTGAATTCAGTAACCCAAAATGTCCTGCTTAGTTCTGTATCAGCTTTTCAGTAAAAGCATGGTGAGGTTTATTTTCTCCTAGGGACAAAATATACATTCTGATTGTTGCTCAAGGTGCAAACTAAAACATGCAGGTTCAATGTATGCTATTCATTCAGGAATGCACATTCATGCAGGAAGATACTGTCCTAGCAGCTGATAAGCCAGAGAAGAGTCTGTACTGCTTTGAGCCCCAGGATGTCTGAAATTATTTTTCAGTGCCCTCCATTCTCAGTGCTCATGAAAACCCAAAGACAGCACTACTGATTCTGTATATCCAAAATTATGACCAGAACCCTTGCTATAATTGCTAATATCATCATCACTTTGTCTTCAAGGCAGTAAGATTTCAAGAATCAGAAGATGTCATTTGACACCTAGTTTTGGAGATGCAAGCTTGACTTTTTATAGTTATGAGGGTAACAGCTCACTGTGTTTTTCAAAATAAGAGCTGAGATCCTTGTACATAATTCTGGAAACTGGGACTTCACAAAAATACCAAATAGCATGACAGAAAAAGAGAGACAGAGAGAGTAAAAAAAGCCTCTATCAGCATGCCACTTCTTTTTCCAGACAAATTCATAAACCAAACCAATCTCTCCAGGAAGTATTCTGGTGTCATGTGTGTTTTTACAACCCATCCTTGCTAGCACTGGATATGGAGGAAAAAGCAGGAACGTGAAGGTGAAAAGTCAAAGGAGCACTGGTTTCATGTGGGACCAGGGGTCAGGAAGGGCACAAAGGGTGAGAGGTTTCCACATGCAATCTCCATTCCTGGAGGCACCCAGGTCTGATTTTGCCCAACGAAGAGAGGGGAATATTCTTTAAGAAATCAGGAAAACTTGGGTCTGGAGGAAGTGTAATGAAGAAGGCAAGTTTTTTACAGCCACCTATGGCTTTAAATATTTGTTTTTAGTAAACCAGACCCAACTGCCACCAACGCGGTCTGGAAACAAAGGCATTCCTATTTCCAAGTAGCCTGGCCAGGTTTACGCTCTTCAGCTACTTGGAGAACCAAAAGTAGCAATGCTGGAAGCTCCCCAGTTCTGGACATCATGTTCCAGTTAACAAAAACCAGCCTGACACTCCTGGCCATGTCCTAAGAACTGGGGGCCCGAACATATGAGTTAAGTGGTCAATTAGTGAAACATAACATTGCACGGCCTCTTGACCTTTCAGAACTGGAATGAATTTGCCAAACAGGAAAGAGGAGGAATGAAACAGAACAAGTAATTGAGAAACCTTCTGGGTATAATTTGCTGATGCTTTGCACCTCCAGACTCATTTCAGGTCTCTTGGCAGAGGAATTCATGAGTGTCAGCACATTTCCAGGGGTGAGAGCAGAATCCTGCATAACCTGCTCCACCACTTCTGCCTGTGTGAATTAAAATAATGTGGTGTTTCATCCCCAGCCTACACTGACAGAGATGTGTATCCCTATGTACCTCTGACTCTTGCCTGTCCTGGCTGGGTTAGTAACCAAAAGCCATGGCTTGTGAGTGATGCTCCAAAGTAAGGACATCAGAACAGCGGTATAGTTTCAGGCCTTGGGTCCCTATGCCCCATGATTTGTTTTCTGACTGCGCCATAGGCAGTGACAGGTGGAGGAATAACATTGGAGCAAGAGCATTCAATGCTCCTCTCTTCCATTATTGAGTGGTTTTCAGATTATTTTTGAGTCTGACATACTACTTTTTTGTAATCCCCCTCTCGTGATCTCACTGATCTCTTTTAGCCCCCCAAAAGGAAAAAAAAAGTGCTTTGGGTCTCTAAAACTATGTCAACATAATGATATTTGGGTTTTTTCCCTGTTTTATTCTCTGTATTTTTCCCAATAATTCTTAATGCCAGATTTAGTTTTGTTGCTGCTAATCCAGCACTGAGTTTATAAAATATGCCTGGATCACCTGTCCCAGCCATGCTCCCTCCCACTTCTTGTGGACCTGCTGACTGGTAGTGCATGGGAGACTGAAAATCTTTGACCTAGAGGAAGGAGTACTCAACAACAACAAAAACACCAGTGTCACTAACGTTTTTCTCATTCTGAACTAAAATCCCAGCACTGTATCAGCTATTAGGAATAAAATTGACACCATTCCAGATGCAGCTAGGACAGGATGAAAACTCATAGCTGGCAGCAGAGATTTTACCTTCATGTTCTTTGAATTCATGTGGTCCTTCTTCAAGCAAGGAATACTTGCCTGAATTAAGGGAGAGATGCAAGATTGGGGAAGCCATGGGGGAAAAGGGAGAAGCAGCTGTGCCTGGAGGTGGGAAGGCAGCTATTGCTGTGCAAGCTGGAGGGCAGCACCCAGTTTTCCTTGCAGCTGCCTGTCCTGTGACTACGTGGTACTTCATTGCCAGCTGGGGTTAAGCCATGACACTGCCTTCACTTTCCTCTCAGAAGGCTCTTGAGGAAACACGGGCAGCGAAATGTAGAGAGAGGTACATGAGGTAATCTGGTGGTTGCTGAGGGCAGGATGACTTTTCCCAGCACCTGCTGGAAGCTGCTGCCCTGGCAGCTTACCCCTGGCCCGGGCACAGCACCCTGCACAGTGCTTGCACAAAGCTGCCAGCAGATCTGTCCCTCGGGAGCAGGCACGGTCAGCGCAGCCTATGCCAGTGAGACAGCAGCTGTCTGGATCTGTTATTGTTTTTTTTTTTCCTCACTGTGTTTTGCATGTTCTTCCTTGATAGCTGTTGCCTTCTGCTCTGGAAATTGTGTTGCAGTGTATTTCCCTGTGTGTTATACTTTGGGAGCATTTTCAGGGATGTCTCCAGAGCTTCCCATTCTGGCCCCAGCACTCCATCCCTCCTTTGTCCCCCTAGGTCCCAGCCACACCCCCTTGGCAGCCCTGAGGGCATCCCCAGGTACAGAGAAAAGATTTACAACAAGGAAGAAAGCAGAAGTCGGCTCCTGAATAGAGAGCTGCATCCACTTTAATCTGACAGCCGCACAACTGCGTTCCCTGGCTTCTGACCAAGCTCCAAATTATTTTTGCCAGTCTGCCCCTGGAGCGAGGATGCACAAGGAGTCAGTGAGGGCACCCTGAGCACTGAAAGTAACTCCCCATGCCAGATCAGATCAGTGACTCAGTATGAAGAGTTTTTCTTGGTGGGTTACCAGCAGTGCTATGAATGACACCATGATCAGGCAGGGGGTTTCCTAGGGAAGATTTCTCCCTGACACTGTCATTGTGTCAGACCTTTGAATGCCCCAAACTTTGGAAGCTTGTCTATATAATGTGTGGTATGAAGGATTACATTTGCGCTTCTCCCAGGGCAAAATAAATTATAAAATAAACTTTTAAAACAGAACAAAAGATGGAGATTGATTTATATTGAAAAAAAAAATCAAACCGGTCTGGGGATGAATTTGAGAAGATTTGAACTGGATGCTCAGACTGTCCTTTACCTCAAATGAGAACATTGAACATTAAACCAAAACGCAGTCAAAATTTATCTGTTAATGCTCAGTGATATGGGCCCTTCTGTGTAATTATTTGCTATTTCCCTGCTCATCATGGGCACTGCAGCTTTTGGCTGTGGAGAGGTGTGTGCATCCAACACTGGGATGAGCAGCCTGACTGGGGAACATCCAGCTTTTCCAAACCTGCTGCTGTTCACACACTGCACTGACCTTGTGCAGCTCCTAATATTTTGCTGCTCTAGGCAACCACCTGTTATGCTTTTTTGTTGCAGAGCCAGTCTGCCATGGAAACACTTCCAGTCCACCAGCAATTGCCAGGCATTAGGTCACTGCAGAGATGTTAAATCGTGGCTTGTAGGTGTCTGTGTTGGGATCCAAAACATGAAGTACAGCATTTCTTTGGGACTAGGCTGCCTTCACTCTTGTTCATGACAACAGAGCCTGGTGCAAGCTCCGCCACATCACCTGAGCTTCTGTTTATACTATGGCAGGTAGAACCATGCACCCAAACCCTGATTTCAATAACTGTTGTTGTTTTTCATGCAACACAGTACTAAATACTGTACAAACCAGCAAAGCAATCACCCCCACACCAACAGCAGCTGCCCAGGAGCTCAGGATGAGTGAGATGCATGAGCTGCTGTCCTCAGGATGGCCAGGAGTGGGGAATGAAGTGCATCAGGTGTCATTGCAGGGTGGACACTGACACAGTGGCATTGTTTCAGAGGACTGCAAGCCTTGCTCATGAGCAGCAGTGGAAGGATGACAAGGATTCGTCCCACTTGTTCTGAACACACACAACTTGTGGCCCTTTAAAGCCATCCTGTCTGAGCTCAGTGACTCCTCAAGAGGACACTGGAGAGGCAGAAATGAAATAGCAAGCAGCACATGATTGTTTCCAAGTGAGAGGGTTCCTGGTAGTTAGCCAGGTGCTGGTGCCCTGGCTGTGTGGCAGTCGATGGAGTTGTGTGGGCCCAAGTGCTTCTCCCTGTGTGGGTGTAAGAAGGATGCCTGTCCTCAAGCAAACCAAAATAGGCTGTACTTATCTCCAAGTGGAGGTCTGCTATTCCACTTGCGTGCAGGATGTGCAATACATCTGGAATAATTAATTTCTTAGCCTATTGTTACTTTCTTGTGTATCAGATGTTCACTGCTTCTGAAGCCTGTTGACTGTATTCAATATGTCTTCCTGTTTAACTTCGTTATTCCGGTCTTAAAACTTTTTTTTTCTTTTAGGGCACGTCTTTTTATTTTTCCTTGAACTAGAGAATTTGCCTGAAGTATGGATGAGTCACAGATACCATATTTCCTC
This sequence comes from Camarhynchus parvulus, assembly GCF_901933205.1. NCBI lineage: Eukaryota > Metazoa > Chordata > Aves > Passeriformes > Thraupidae > Camarhynchus > Camarhynchus parvulus. The sequence continues at coordinate 39,188,142 of NC_044573.1, forward strand.
TTCTCTGAAGCGCATTTACATTTTTGAAGAATTACAACTGACAACGATCAGCCATACTTCCAAAATATCCTTTCAGGGAGGAGAAAGGAGGAACAGTGATGCTGAAATCAGCCTGAAAGGTAAATGACTGAAAAGGGAGGGAGAGGGAGAAAACACAGAGCCTTAGAAGGGCAGCTGGATGCAGGCATTCACTGCACAGGCAGCGTTTGATGGCGGTGCCTCAGCTGATAACGCTCCTGCAATCAGAGACACTCTGTCATTCCTGTCAGCAGCCATTCAAGCATATCACCAGCAGCTCTGATTACAAACATCAGAAGCAAAAGGAATACATATTGAGAAAGTAAATGCATTTGCTTGGCTCCTAGCCCAGCATTTTCTGAAGTGAGGGAAGGTTGGTTTATAATTGGGTGTAACACGTGCTGCCAACCCTGCATTACCCCATCAAAGCCATTGTACTGGTTTTAGCTGGAAGAGAGTTCTAATTCTCCTCATCACAGCTGCTGGTTTGGATTTGTCATGAAGACAATGTTGATAACACAGGAATGTTTTAGTTATTGCTAAGCACTGCTCAACATCAAGGCCTTTTCTGCTTCTCACCTGTTCTCCCAGCAAGTGGACTGAGGGTACACAGGAGGCTGGGAGGAGCTGACCCCAGCTGACCAGAGGGATGTTCTGTACCATATGGTGCAATACCCAGCAATCAAAGTTAGGGGGAAAAGTTTGCCAGAACTGCTGTTGTTCTGGCTGGCTGGACATCAGTCGGCTGGTGGCAAGTTATGGAGGACTTTTTTACTTCACTTACTTTTTCCTGGTTTCCTTTTATTTTTACTTTTTAAACTGTTGCTATCTCAGCCCATGAGTTTTCTGGTTTTTGCCCTTCCCATTCTCTCCCCATTCCCTCTATGAGAAGGATGTGAATGAGTGGCTGGGTCATGCTTAGCTGCCTTACAAGTCTAACTCACAACAGCCTTATAGGTCCAGACCTGCTCCATGTTGTGGCTCTCATCTGAAGTATTACAGTAATGTATTTTTAAAGCCTTTCATTTTTGTCTCAAAAACCAACAGAAAATGGTGGTCCCAGCTTGTCTTGTGTCTTAAGCTATTTCCAAATCAGGCCTTGTGGGTTTATTCCTGACATTCTATGCTTTTTTTTTTGGTTGAAGTTTGTTTGGTTTTGCTTTTGTTTTTTTTTTTTTTTTTTTGCATAAAGCTGTAACAAGTACTTGCCTCATAAAGAAATCTGCTACTGAGGCCATTAAGGGCTAAAGTTTGAAGGGCTGCTATTGTCTCTGTCTTTTCATTCCCAAATTGTAAGGCTGTAAGGAGTTCAGTAATGGAAGTCCTTTCTATGAGTATCAGAGTGAAAATCAGGCTTCTCATATGCAGGCACTGACAAGACAGGCTAATTCCAGCTCTGCACCAGAGTGCCCTATATAAAAGCCCATCAAGCACTCACCCCTATTAGAGAGTCCTTGTGTAGTGATTGGTGATGGCACACTGCAGAGGGCTGGAGCCCCACAAAGGCTCCCCCTGACCTTCACTCACGACTGGAAGATCATGTTACAATCTCACTGCACTGAACTAGTTATTCCAGCAAATCTTTTGTATTGTTCTTCAGGACAAGGCAGGCTCTGTATCTGCTCTTGTGAAGCATCATAGGTTGGGAGGGGTCTGCTCTTTGCTTCTGATTCTGTGAGACTTCACTGCACAGCTGAAAGGTGCACATAACCATCCTTCTTCCGGGTTATCTCCTCCTTCCATGTCCTGCCTTGCCTCACCTGAAGTAACCAAAACATTATTAATTGTTCTTATTACCTATAGGAAGCACACAGGATTGATAGGACAGGAAAATGTGAGCACTCAGGTGCTGCATTGTGGCAGGCTGGTTCCCTGGAGGCTTGCTTGGTGGGACACAGTCTGGGATGGAAAGGACACAGGACAGCAGAACAGAGCGAGATACTCACTATCCATTAAAAAAAAAAATCTCTGTGTACTTGCTTACTTGGCTGAATATCTGATAACTTCTGATAAATTTCAGAATTTCAGATAAATTTCATTACTGAGAAAAGCAGTGATGGAATGGTAAACACTGACTAATTAATTTTCCTTTTTTCAGGACTTATCAGTGACCATTCATGGGTCCTGGTGCCAGTGGTAGTTTTTTCCCCAGGATTTAACAACCTAAAGCACAATCCCTAGCTTCTGTTCAAGAGCCAGGAATAGTGGAAATGCAAGTGAGTACCAGCAATCAGCTGTCCAACCACCTCTGATCTGACCATAAGCTTGTTCAAAGTGGCACATGGTTGAAAAGCAGCAGGCAGTGTCTTATCTACGCTACATTTTCTTTTTGACAATGCTGGAGTTATAATGTGGGAAGTCTGAAGAAGATAAAACCAAAATAGACAAGGGAAATCAGTTTTTCTCCTGGGATTAAAACCAAGAGGATCTACTACTGCCAATTACTGCTGTCACGCTGGAGTAACTTGATGTAAACCAGTGGGGTAACAGACAGTGCAAACAGATAGTTACTGAGGAAAGGAGAGAGAGGAGAGAGAAGAGAGAGGAGAGAGGAGAGAAGCCTAGGACTGTCCTGTTCACAAAGTCTTTGTCACAACCACTTGTCCATTGTCTTTGCCATCCCACTTGCATTAGTGCTGTTAAAGCTAGTAAGGTGCTGGGACAGGAAGGACAGGACCCTGGTAGTCAGACATGAGAGAGGTGGAGTTGCAGCAAAGGCTGATGCAATGCAGCACAGCAAAACTCGAGGTAGAGACGGTCGCATCCACACAGAGGAATGCCAAACTCCCAGGAGTGACAGCCGAGCTGCTTGACAGGGCTCACTTCCAGGTACTGAGGAGGTCAAGATAAAAATGGGCTTCACGTACCCTGCTTCACTGCTCTCAGCCTCTTTGATGCTGATGTTTCTGTGTCCTGTACCTCTACCTTCTCCTGCCTTGGTTCTTTGGAGAACACCATGTCCTCTCCCAGAAGGCACACCAGGTAGCTTAGCAGCCAGGATAAGCTTTTGTGCCTGAGGTTGCTTTGCGTGTCAAGGGGTGGCATTTACCACTGTATCCCTCTGTAAACAGTGTCACCCTGATGGGTGGTTTTCCTGCAGTGTTTTTGGAGCACCGACAGCCCTGAGGTGTCAGCTTGCAATCTGGTCAGTTCTTACTTTTACAGCAGTGCTTACCTGTGGGGCACTGATGTTCTGCAGTTGCTGGCCAGATCCACAATACGATTCTTTACAAAGCAGAATGAGGGATGTGCTCCATTTGGCTCCTTTAATTAGGTCCACCACTTCTGACACACACCTACAAGCGTGTCTGTGTGTATATACAATCCTGAATGAATTCCTGGTTATAATGTGCACCAAAGGTGTCCTTTTTCACTAGGGGACAGCTTCCACTCAACACCACAATTCTTTGGAACAGTTTTTGAAGTGTTAAATTCTGTCTCCAATTCTGCTTTGGAATAAATTCAAAGCTTTTCAAAGGAAAAGATGAGGTTTTCAGTTCATGCTGTCTCTGAAGAAATGGCTAGACTCCACCTTAAAGCTTCAAGACCTTCTGTTACAATTTTTATCAAAATCTGTATATTTTGATGAAGTATTCTTGCTTTGACTTAATCAGCATTTTAATAAAATGGCTGAAAACTGAAAATATTTTTATTCTTGGTGCACATCAATCAAAGTACATTTAGGATATCTGTTTACACTCTGTTTATTATGAGTTTAAAGATCACAAAGATGGGCAAATGTTTTAACACTTCAGATTGAGAGACTTTTTGAACTTCCTGCTCTGCACAAATCCTGCTCTTCCCCTTCAAGTGGAAAAATTAATGCAGTGATTAACAAAGGTACATTTGAAACTGGGATATCTCCCTACAGACAGCAAAGGTTTCAGGAAGTGTTGTTTCCAGTAATTGAATATGGTGATATAATTTATAACTGCTCAGCCACAACTTTGCACAAATCAGACAAAATGCTCCTGATTACTTAGATTATCTGTTTATCACAACACCGCAATCTTCTGACCAAAGATGATATTTCCCCTTTTATGTACAGCCTTCCAGGAGGCAAAAGGTTTCTGAGAACTGGAATTGCTCGGCTTCTTACATCACTGCCATTCTGATGGGCTGCCCTTCAGGCTGCAGCACTTGCAGCACCAAACATCCTGTTGCTAAATCAGCTGTCCTGTGATACAGGGATACAAGCAATTTTTGCAGGTATATGCACATGAGTATGTGCCCACACACACAAAACAATAATTTGATGGTGTTCTCTGTTTGAAAGAGATAATGCTTTCTTTTTCATTTGAGTTTGTGAGGTTTTTTAAATCTGAATTGAGAAAGCAACTCCTACAGAATAAGAGCAGGGTTTTCTTGTAAATGATTCAAAGGTTGGTTTGTGGTTTGGTGGTTTGGGGATTTGTTAGTTTCTGGGATTTTTTTTCCAGCATTTAATGTCCTCGGGTAATATAATCCCCATGCAAAATTTTATTGCTTGTTCTAAAGCAGGTCTGATTAGCTCCAGTGAAGCAGAACATTGATATGATAGTCTATTACATCTACTTTCTGTGTTTTAAAGCACTAGCACTGCGTTTAGCATTGACTGAAACACAGGAGATAATGGGCAGCCCATTGACTGTCTCTGAGCTTGGGGTGGAGAAGGCAATCTGTTCAGTTCCTCCTCACATAACACTGCAGCAGCTCTGAGCTGCAGTGCTGCTGAGCACTGTAGCTCCTTTCCTGTGTCATAGGTGCAGCTGTCAACACCGTCCCCGCATTTGTCAAGTCCTTCGTCATTTGGGTTCTGGGGAAGGGAAAAAATTGAAATGTGACAACCCTGGGACTTTTCCTTTAGTAAAGCAACATCATGTGAAGTGCCCTGATATGGCTTTGTAGTCTCAACATACAAAACACTGTTAAAAAACCTAAACAGAAATCCTGATTTTTATACAAAATCAAAGAAGCGCTAAGTCTGTGCAGAGCTTTAGGAGCAAGTGAGCTGCCTTCCCAGGAGCAAGGCTGCCCTCCATCTTCACAAGAGACACAGAATTTCAGTGCAGGTGAAGCAGGTGGAGTGGTTAGTGTGGAGTGCCAGGAGCACGCCTTCCTCACTGTGCAGCTTGGTGGCTGCTCCTTCCCACTCCATGGCAGCCCTGGAAGTTCCCAGAAGAGGGGAGTGCTCTCTGCTTTGCTTTGAGGGAGCAAGTGGCTATCTCAACTATGCTGCAGCACTGAAAAATAACCAGGTGGTATCAGCCTTTTTTCAAAGCAGGGAAACAAAAGATAAGGAGAAAAAAAAAAAAAGCTGGCTGCATGGAAAAGTTTACCAGCATGTGTAGAAAAGACGGAACTCAGTTCCATAAAGGAAATAAACTAAGATGTACCGCATTCTCTGTAACATTTCATTTTGCCATTCAGGCAGGGCCTTTTTGAAGTCAGTGGGAGTCCTTCCACTGCTTTCAGGAGTTTTTGGAACAGGACCATCCAATTGTTTGGGTTGCTGACACATAACTGGCCCTTTCCCTGTTGCTTTAAATGAATGCTGCAAGGGAAAAGTATCAGATTCTCCTCTGCTCAGAAGGCACCTAATGTGCTGTAGCTGCACCCAAATGTGTTGAAGCAAATGGGTGGGCCCAGCTGCTCAGTGTTTATTTACCTATCCTGGTGCTGAGTTTACATCAGCACAGGAGATTGTGCAGAGGATGTGGCTATGGAAACTGGACAGCAGGAAGGAATGACCTACCCTGCTGAGCAAGGGCTGCTTTGGAGCAACCTATTGCGCTGGGAGCAGAGGCATTCCTTAATCCTACCGCTTCCAAAAGAGGCTCCATTTGAATACCTGCAGCTTTGGCAGAAAAGTCTGATCTTCTGAGAGGGTTAGAGGGGGTTAGAGGTACTTGCGTGGTTTGGGGTGGGGTTGAAGTTGTGCTAATCTGTAGCTTAGAGGTCACAACTCTTCAGAAAAAAAAAGTTGCTCAGGTACAAACTCAGGGAAATGCCATTCTTTTCTCTGTCTATCTACAGAGATGAGGGGGAGAAGAAAGGAGATGGTCACAGATTAGGTTAGCAGCAAGGTCAAGCCTGCAGACTTCTATCACACTGCCTGTTCACAGTTTTCCAGATAGACTTTTATGAGTCTGAGTATCCTGAGGGGACAAAAGCAAAACAACTCTCTTTTGGAATGCTACTAATTATTTTTAAAATAAAACACAGAACTGAGCTTTTATTTTGAATGTATAAGTGAAAAGTAAGAGGCTTAAAGTCTATCTAAATGTAGAATCATTCAGTGTGCCCAAAGTTAGAAGTGAACATTTGTTTTTCCTTAAAACACAATAAGCCACAGCATGTGTTGTTGGGTGTTGGGTGTTACAGGCCTGCTGCTTCACACTATCCAATGCTAAAGTACTCTGCTGTGGTGCTCTGCTGCACACTGATTGTTCTGTTTTTGCAATGTCCCTAGTTTGGGATGCTTCATGCTGATATTTTAGTGTGTCCTTTCTGAAATGCTATTATTTGGGATTTTACTAGATGCTACTCAGTTCAGGCCAGTCCAGCTGCCACTGAAATAAAGACCACCTCTCTTTTGGGTCCACTGTTCTGACAAAACACAGGGGACTGGTGTCACAGCTGAAGAAAACCATTATGACTTCTTAGAGCTTACAGGTAATATGTAAGGAACTGTTTTTGATGAAGTGCTTAGCTGCGCAGAGGGTCAGGCAGAACACCCCTTCCTCTCACTGCATAAGCAATAAAAAAGACAAACAGAAGGTTTTAGAACTAATGGCTGTGCTGTGACTGGGACAGGCTAAGAGCAACACCAGACTGGCAGGACAAGGAGAGAAGCCTTTGTCCTCAGAAGGGAGAGGCTCAGTTCCCTTAGAAGAGACTCCAGGAAAAGTTCTGGAGTAGGAATTCTGGAGTCCTTCTCAGCAGGAGGACTGAATTGCTTAAAGGGTATGAAATGAACCTCAATGACCCAAAGGTGACTGAGAATTGCATACAGTCATGCTTACTTTGAAAAACTGTGAGGGCCACAAGCAGGCTAAGCACAGGTCTGTTCTCCAGAATGGCTTATACACATCCTGCTGAAGAAGGATGCCAGAAGTGAAAGAGAAAACTGTTACAGCAGCCTCCACTTGGTCTGACAAGAAATGTGCTGAATGTCCAGCAAGGGATTTATACAGGTGTGGTCACAGCTCCACTGGTAGCATGATGTATGTGGTGGATGTGCATTAGGGCACAGCAATCTGGTAGCTGAATTAAGGAGCAGTGTTTCACTCAACACTTGTGTGTCACCTAATAGAGGTTTGTAGCCAGGCAGGCTCCTCTTATAGCTACCGTGCTGCTTGGCTTGTGAGCCAAAATGTTGTGGTGCAGAAAGGGAAAAATTGCCTTTTGATGTGATACCCATCTAGGAGTTTTAATGTATTCATCTCTCTATTATCTGAGCACACATTTTCCAACCATGGCCCTGTGAACTCTCTTCTCTCACGAGGTGTGGTTGTGTTTTACAAGTAATCTTGTGCTGGCGTGCTGAAATATGAACCCACAGCCTTTAGACCAATAGTACCATACAAGTTGTAATGTCTTCCTCAGACTCTGGGGTATTGGTTAGCTGCAAAGCTGCCAAAGGACATTCCACAGTCAGAGGAAATTGGTGTAGGTGGGCAGCCCAGAGCCCAAGTGCATACTTAATAAACTCTCCATTATTATACTTAAAGGGGTGAGTCACACAATAATCATTCTGCAATCATATTCACTGTTGAGTGTGTTGTTTTTTTCCTTTTAAGTCAAATGTCATGTAACAGTTGCCAATGCCTCCCAGAAGTTTAATTTCTGAAAGTAGAAGAAAATGAAGCAAAGCTAGCTAGCTGACACATCTACATGCGTGCAAATGCTACTTTAGCTGTGCACTGTTTGGTTTGGTTTTTTTTTTTTTATGTGCCATAAATAAAATATTCTTTTGTTGTCTGAGGCTGAGGGACTCTGGCAGAAAAAAAAGGAGCTTAGACATCTCTCTTGCCTGATGCCAATCAGAGCTCTCCAGTATTAAGCAGGCCTTCAGTGCTTATAAGTGGCCAGCACTACCCGCTGGGTAAGTAGGCAGTCATTCACAGGAGGCACAAATAAAATATCTATATATTGTGTATATACAAAGTATTTTTCCCCAAAGGATTAATCCAATCTGGTGTAAGACAGAAATTGGTGAGGTTTTGTTATGCCTAAATCAAGTTTTTAAAGTAGAGAGCCTTTTCCAAGAGACCTCCTAGGACAGTGCCTGGTGCAACCAGCACAGATTATGACAAACTCCAAGTGACTGGCCCGTGGTGGCTGCCTCTGATCTCATGCTGATGATCAGCTACCCCTCTGCTGTTTTGGTGGGGTATGATGACATATGGGCATGGGAAGAGCTCCTCAGAGATTTTGAAGGCTTTGTGTGATCCTTGAGCTTCACTGTCTGCTCAATACTCATGCCAGTCCTTTTCCAGAGCTTGCTATCCATGTTTCTCACAAGAAAACCCATTCCCCACAATGAACAGTCCCAAGGAGAGTCTTCTGCCCAGGGATGCTCAGGGTTTCTCTTCCTCCTGGGTTTGTCTCCTGTGGTATTTCAGGCAGGGGAAGGGTGGAGCAGTGCTTTGGTCAGGAATGTCTTCCAGCTCTTTTCTTCTCCTGTAATGGAAGAATTTTAACTTAGTGAAGCCACTGAGGTCTTGCCCAGCCCAGTGCAGTCCCCATGAGTCACAGGCCAGCACCAGCGGACACATCTTCAGCTATCAGGAAACAGCTTGTGGTCACAGAGGCAGAAATAGGAGAATACAAGGAGTATTCAGCAATAACAGTCCTCCCTTTTTACTTGGTTATTTCTTGGATTAACCCGTTTAAAAAGTCATTAATAGCCTGACAGCATAAATGAAGAGAAGCTTGTTTCATTTAGATGATGTTAGGAATTAGTTTTCTACTTCGAAGCCACTTTTCCTGCTCTCTGCTTTGTCCTTCAAAGACATCCTAGAAAAGCCAAACCTCTTCATTCCGTTGCAGAGTCTCCATGTTATCCTACTTCATCTTTTGTCCTAAACTACACCCCAAGGGAGCAGTAAGGCTATAAAAATGCTACCTAGCCCTGAGACAAGGCAGAAAACAGGTGCCCTTCTCAGCCAAGTGCCATTCTCCATTCATCCTGGGGGCACTCAGTAATTTTATTGTTGGAACCAAGTGGTTTGCTGACAACATGAATGCTGAGGTGTGGCTATAGCTCTTTTGCTATAGCTCTTTTTCTGAATATAAAAATAATTTCTGATAAGTGTAATGTGCTAATTATTAAGAAGGAGAGAATCACTGCCTTTGTGTTGTGCACATAAGCATTACAGCAGGCCTTGACCACACATTGGGTCCCTTGAGAAGCACCTATTCTGGTTTGGTAATCCCAAATTCTGTACCTGGATGCTACTTAAGCCTGTCCCTCCTTCTTGTCCTCCTAGTGCTTAGGAGCTACATCAGCAGGAAGGAGTTATTTTCAGAAGAAAATACCTTTTATTTTTTGTGACTGAACCTCCCTCCTCCACAGGGAAACTGAGGCCGGTGGGGTAATGTGCAGGTGTCTTCTGGATGCTGGCTTAGGTGAAGGGGCCTCCCAGTCCTGTGCAGCCACAGGGCACTTCCTGACATTGCTCATTGGAACACCTATTTGTTTCATCATCTTTTCACCAAACCCACTTTTTCCCTCTGCCACTTCAAACAACATTATTCTTGTGGAGGCTGCATTTCAGTGGTTCAGTGACCACTGTATAAATTATCCTTTGTACCAAAATGTTTAAATGGCTGTTTTTAATTTGAAATGAGCAGTGCCACAAAAACTCCAAACATTATCAGTTGCTGTTTTTACTTCCTTCCTTTGGAACAGGAATGAATGAAACAGTTGGGATAAATAAGACTATATTACTCATGCCTTGTGTTCTTAACTAATCTGAATCTCAGATGAATGTTTTCCCCCTGCAGGACAGATATTGCTCTCTCTCTGGCCAGTCTGCAGCTTGAGTATCACATTCTGTTTGTTGCCTCTCCCCATGGATGCAAACTGATCTGCTGTTGTCCTTTGCTTGCCTCTCCACTCCCAGCACAATGCCTTGCCTTACATGCTGCACCCAGGCAGTGCTTTAAGGCATTACCTTTTGGGTTTTCCTGTCTCAGAGGGCCTAGCAAAGCTGGCTCAGCTAGGACTGTGTCCATACAACTGAAGATAATAAAAGCTTTTCCATTAACATTAATGGAAGTTTAGTCTTCCTTTAACATGCTGCTGCATATCCTGAAATCCTAGAAGCTAGTCCATCTTCCAGCCACCTGGGTTGTAGTAGCTAGTAATAGCTCACCAGTGCAGTGAGGCTTACAGATGTACAAATTTTTTAATACTCTTGCATCACTTTTAAGAACTAAAAATTCTGGTGCCAGTTGTTCTTGGTTGTTGTGTCAGTGGCCGATGCTTTTGCCTTGGCAATGCTTGTGGGGCCATTAAGTTGTGCCACTCAAATGTGTCCCAGTAAAAACACACTCACTGCTGGCACAAAGCACAAATGTCCTCCTCTGATCTCAAAGTGATCCCCACTGTCACAACCCAACAGACCAAGTGAGGGCTGTTAAATGGTGAGCAGAGAGGTTTTCAGGGAATCACGTTTCATTTTCAGTCTTCCACAAGTTGACTTGTAAAAACAGTAAACAGAGATGGCTATTTTAAGAATTTTGAAAGACCTCTTGTCTGCATCCTTTTAAATTAATGTTGTTTATTTCCATCTCTCATGTAATAATCATAGCCAACTTCTGCTGTGCTTGCTAAGCCTGCTTCCTCCTCATCAGGTGATGTTTACCTATTAGTGCAGCTTGCACTAGAGGTTATTCAGTGCAGCTGAATCCCAGGGTCTGCTCATTTTGTGGCACACAGCTCATTAGTCAAGATGAATGATGATGATATCTCTGTTTAGAAGACCAGGTCAGTGCTGTTTCATTTTCAGACGTTCAGTTGTTGTGGTCACTGAGATTCCCCTCATTGGTTGTTACCTTTTCTCTTAGCGTTATCTTTTCTTATTTCAAGGGTGTTATAGTCACCTCTGCGGGGCAAAGGATCTCGGTAGGTAGGTTGTTTTGTTGATGGAAAGCACAGACATAGTGTAGCACATGGTGAGCAGACTCTGAGGAGGTGCTTTTACATCAGCACTTAATGCTGAAGGTATGTGAAGAAAGAAAGATAAAATGTTGCCACTAGTGACAAAAGAACTTATATGAAATAAGGACAGAAAGACACACTTGTAATCATAGAGCTAAAATGCTTAGGGTTTTTTGTAGGTCAGATTGATGAAATACAAGATGAGACTCTGTAGCCCTAATGTTGGATGCAGGTGTGGTAGAGAGCTGTGACAGGGTATGAGTGTTCCCTCTTTATGTGAGGGACACGTAGAGCTGTGTTGAATGGGGGAAGTATTTTCCACAGGATAATGGGATGAGAAAGGCACTGCAGCTATAGCCTGCTTATAGTCACATAGAGAACAGCTGATGACTAGGATTTGTTATTCCTCCTTCTCACTGTCATATTTTAGTCTCTCTGCCAGTGGCCATTTCCTTGCTGTTAAATGTCCATGGTTCTTTCCTGTGCCATATCCTACCTGCACCCTGCTCTTTAACCCCTTGAAAATCCCATTTATAGAAGCTGCACTGCCTATCCTGAATTTGCATGTTCTTTCAGGCATGAGGAGCCTCCTTCCTATATCAAAATTGCTCATTTTCCTTCTGAATTGAGGAAGACATAGCGAACTCTACTTCAGGGAGGCAGTTGTGGCTGTTGTGATACAATTTATCTTTTATGCGAGGAGGTCAAAACCACTAATGATGTTGCTTGCCTTTCTAAAGCATCCCTTACCATCAGGAGCTGAGAGCTCACGCATTTCAGGAAAGCAGCTTCCACTAAGGTACAGTAGGTCATCCTTAAAGTGATGTACTCCAAATTGTCAGGTGCATGCTTTGCCCCTCAATAAACAAACAAACTGACTTCACTGCTTCCTGTCACTCTTTATTTGCTCCCTCATCTTCTTTTGCAGAGTCTTTTTCTCCTTTCCATATGTCTATCCTTCCTCATGCAAACTAGAAGTCTGCATATCATCCTCCTTCCTCTGAGCACTATTTTCTCATGACAGCTTGTATATATTTTGACTCTCTTGGCCTGGGTGACTTAGTTCTTATCTCACCACTTTGTCAAAAAATATTTCTCTTTTTCTTCTTGATGTTCCCCTCTTGGTCGTGACTGACTTTGTTTCCTCTCTTCCTCCCACAGAAGTAACAGTTTTTGCAGTTCCTCAAAAGTAAAGTTTTAAATACCTGTAGATGATCCAGGAATCAGACTCTGTTACCATCAGGTCTTATTCACAGTATTCCCCTGTAGGAGGAATCAGTCTTGAACATAAAAAGTTTAACTCAAACACAGGCCCAAATCCAATGTCATGCTGGCACTCCTATATAGGTTGAGTGACAGTCAGATTCTGAGCTGATCAGGGTATTGTCCATGGGTCCGTCCTTGTCATGAGCTGGTCCAGATCTGCTGGTTTAAAAACCTACAACAATTGAGAAGCATAAAAATCAGGATCCAATTCTGCATTTTAGAGCCTAGGTGTGTTTCTTTCCAGGCTGCTGGAAGCAAGGAAAATTTCAGATGTTCCCACTTTGCAATGTACTTTCTTCTCCACTCTTTCTGTAGCATGGAGAAACCAGTTTCGCTCTTATTCCTGAAGGATAGTCCAGAGCGATTACTACTTAGGTTACTACTTAACTTGATCCTTATTCCTGACTATCCTTCAGGAATAAGGATCAAGTTAAGTAGTAACCTAACAGGCAGGAAGATAGAATTGCCTGTTTATTCTCCAGGTGGCTCTTTATAACCCCCTCTAACTCAAGCTTAACTATCTTTGAATTAGCCCATGGCTGCTCCTGCAGGCACAACAAAAATGTGAAAGCAGGGTTCTTTTAGAGAACAGGACCCCCAGGGATGGATGGACAAGTATTTTTACCAATGTTCATTGTTGCAACTTAGATATCAGTGAACACTTTGAAGAGCACCTTTGTCATGGCTCTGCACACTCATGCTGTGTTGCTTAGTGCAGAGGAGACAAACATTGCAGTAATGTTACATTCATATTAGAAAACAAACGCAGTGGAGATAAGTAAGGAAATCTGTCCAAAATGCCTTTTCTATCATGTGAGAAGAAAGGGAAGAGGCAAGGGAGGAACCCCTGTGCAATGAAAATACATTTTACCAAGCTGATTACAGATAGAAAGAAGACAGACATTTGAAAGCCTACCGCAATGTGCATTTGAGATAAATCGAAGAACAGTTCAAATTCATTTTTCAAGGTTAATTGAACAGAGTGAGTCCTTTTTCTTCTTTTTTTTTTCTTTTACAAAAGCTGTTTTATCTCTTATATTTGAATCTTCTCAAAATGTGCTGTGCAAAGCCAGTGCATTTCCTGCCTTCAAGGAGAAGGGCTATTGGACTCCACACTGGAGGCAGGTTTTCCTTAAGTTCATGTTCATTCCATTCTTCCCACTGGACTTTTATCTGTGTATGTGGGTGCACTGAAGCACATGTGCTGGGAGGAGGGAACACGCTCCCACTTCTTTGAATCTTCCTGATCCTCCTGGAGCTGAGAGCTGTGTAAAGTGGCAGCAGATTTTGATTTCCCACTGCCCTTGCCAGTGCAGTAAAATAACACCCAAGCTGTGTATCTCTGGTCTCCCACTGTAACTCCTGCTGAGATGAAGAAAAGGGGCTACCTCAGAAATTACACTGGAAGTCGTCTCAAAAATGAGAAACATCTCCCTGGCTCCCAGCCCCAGAGGCTCCATATGGACTCATCCAGCTGAGCATCTGTGGAGTTTTGGCTCTAGTTCAAGAGGCAGAACTGCTATTCACATGTGTGTTTCTGGATCTCCATTTCCCCCCCTTCCCCCATGCCCATGATCTATCCCAGCATCCATGTCCATGAAGTTTTAACACGGAATCGCTACAGATGAAAGATGGATGTCAGCTCCAGCAGGCCAATATAATCCCCTAAAAAAATCCACTGATATTGGCAAGAAAGACCCTAGGGAATATATCTTCTGGAAATACAACAATTAAAAGAGATGGTCGGCATAATTGCACTTGATTGAAGGGAGAAATACTTTTTGTAGCAGAAAAACGAGCACTTAAAAATGTTTGGTCAGCCAAGAACAATTAAACAGTTGGTGATGTGCAAGTACAGAGGGCAGTTAATCCATTTTAAATCATTCTTTTAAATCACTCAGTCAGGAGAGTGATGGGGAAATTCCACCAGGAGGGCTCTTGTTCTGGGTACAGTTGGGGGATTTCAGTGGTGGTTGGGATTGGGCTTGTTGGGCATAAATCTCTCCTGTCCTTGTCCTGGCTTCTCACCAAGAATCTTCACTTGGTAACAAGGTGCTGTCTCCAATTCTTACAAGCCTGCAGAGGCAGCCTGGGGCCTAAGTGTGTAGAGGGGAACCACTGCCTTCCTCCCAAAATGTTGTCTGTAATACGCAATCTGCTCCAGGTTTAGCTGACAGTGCTCTGTTGTTTCGGGAGCAGAGCCCACCTCATCCACCAACTGCACACGGTGGCAGCACTGGCCTCAACAGGAGGAGCTGTTCCTCCTGTCAAAGGAAATACTCAGGCATGACTGAAATGCATGCAGAATACACTGGCTGAGGAAAACAAAGCTGTTTCTGTGGTCTTTCCCTCGCTGATATGTTTTAAACATTGAGTCACAATTTTTTTTTTACCTTGGTTCCACTGGGATGATGAAAGGAAAGAGAACTGGTTTGTGAGTGATATAAAAATTGCAGTTTCCTAAATTTACACAGAAGCCTTCGGAACCAATCCATCCTGGGATTTGTCTACACTAGGAACCAAAACACCTGCTCAGATTTTGTTTAACTTGCATGAGTAAAACACTTCAAACTCGCTTATGTGTTACAAAAGATGGAAGGGAGGAAAAGCTTGAGCACTGGCACACTTCCCCACTGCCCCCCTTTCCCTGTAACTGTAAAGATCTGAATTCAAATGCTCATTTGCACAAGCAGAACAGACAGGGAAGCCTCCCAGTTTCGTCTCCTTTAAGGAGAATTACAAACCACCGAAGCACCGCCTGGAGCATTGAATGCAAGCATTACCTCATCACCACACAGCCTTATTGGCTGGAGATAAGGGGAGGTGGGGCAGTGGTGCTACCCCCTCGGAGAGAGCTGGGCTTTCTCATTATCTCTTTCTCTTTATTTCAAAACCACTGACCCTTTTTAATGGATGTCACCTACAGGGACAGCCTGGTCTTTATGGAAGCATCCTATGAGACAAAGAAGGACCAGCCCAAGTGTGATCATAACAAGATTGAATGAGATCAATAGAAACAATTTTAAAATAAACACCCTTTAAATGCAATAAGCAATTGTGTATTCAGTACGGCAGTTCTAACCACCCTTTTAAAATTACTATTAAATCCCACAGAGCAGCTCTAAAAATTATGCAGTTGTTAGAATCCATAGGGCTTCTTGATTTTAATTTTTTATCAAGTCTCTGTATGTTTCCTAAGGCTAAGTTATGTAATTTTTATTCAGGACCACCCTCTGTGATTGGTTTTCAGAAAAGTCATCATTTATTGCAGAGAGCATGGAAAGTCTGGTGATGATATTACTTACCTGGCTTTTTAGTCACTGAGAACATATTGCTGTGTTGGGACACACCAGGAAATTAGAATTTCAGTGCTAACGTAAGTCTCAAAATACTTTTTGAGGGAGCAAGTTACCATTCCTTTTACAAACAAGGAGAGCAAGAGCAGTTAAAGTCACCTGCAAACGTGATAGCTGCATGAAAGTGGCAGAATCAGGACTAGAGGCATTGTGTGATTCCAAGCAATGTTCTTGCCACTGGCCTTGGTTTTCACTAAGATCTCAATGCTGTGAAATTCCTTTTGGCATTACAGCAATTCAGTGTAAATTAAGCAAGAATCTCAAGGTTTATCTTTTGATGAATAACATGGCCAGGTGCTGACACAGTTCCAAGAACCTTTTCAACATCTGTGCCATACAAAGCTATATGCCATGTGTGCTGCAAAAGGCCTTTAATCCTTTATTTCCTTTATGGGGGTTATTAATAGAGGACTGAGCTCTGTCTTTGTCTCTCTGATGTTGTTTCCTTTGTTTCCTTTTAGGAGCAGCACAAGAGGATAGAGAGCAGACAAACTGCAATATCCTGGTAATTAACTACCTCAGCAAAATAGTGGCATCACAGCAGTGGAAATGCTGTGTAAAAATTTGCATACATTAGTTTTCACGTTCCAGGAAAGCAATTTCTGTAGCATTTGAGAGAAAAATAAGGAGGAAAAAAGAGAGATAAGAAAGGTTGAGCTGGGGTCAATATAGGACTGTAATTGAGATTGCATTCTGAGAGAGAATGAGTGAGGCTCTGAAAGTGCTTGGACCCTTGTTAACTGGGTGTAATTCTACCTGTAAAAAGGTGTAATTCCACCTGAAGCAGCTAGCTGACAAAGCTGAACCAGTTTGGAGAGATATTTCAGCACCTTTAGGACCCACTGATTTCAACAAGAGCTGTAGGTGCAGACTGTCTCAGCTGTACCCAAAGTCATGGGACTGCATTTGCAGAACCTGTGATCTGCACAGGCACTGCACCCTCCCTGCACTGATGCCTGGCTTGTGAATTTGATTCCTGACAGGTTCCCCAAAACCTGTCACCATGTCAGATGATCATGTGCTAGTAGTGTTTTTATTGGAGAAACAGCAGCTTTGGCAGTGAAAATTTATCTGTCTCTGCCAAACTCCTTTGCATCCTGGGGTCCTTTACACTTCAGGGCTGTCAGAAGAGGCACCAACAGACTCCTGGAAATTAAGACATAAAATCACAGAATCATAGACTGGTTTGGAATGGAGGGGACATTAAATACCATCTAGTTTCAACCCCTCCATGGGCAGGGATGCCACCCACTGCACCCCGTTGCTCAAAGCCCTATCCAGGCTGTTCTTGAACACTTCCATGAATGGAGCATCCTCAAATCTTCTAGGCAGTCTTGGATCTGGGGTACAGTGAAATAATCCATTGCCAGGGCTGGTTGTAGGTGAGGAGAGAGGCTCTGGCTGCAGCTGGTGTGCTGCTGCAGCCACAGAGTCTCTCCTGCTCCTGTGCTCCAGCTCATCATGGGGATGAGCCTCACCAGAGAAAAAAAAAGATCCTGCACAGACAAACCCAAAAGTTTTGTTTTCTTTTCATCTAAACTTCTGTGTGGTGGCAGTGATGCCACCCTATAGTTGTCACAGCAGTTTGGTTGAAACACTCAGATCAGGAGGAGGAGTCCATGGTCTGGCAGGCAGTGTGGGATGGGGTACCTCAAGCTAGGTTCAGATCAGTGCCAACCTGTAACCACAGTGTTAGCTATGAAGATCTTTCTCCATATTTATATTTGTGTGACCTGGCAGCATGTGTCCCTTAAATTCTCTTTTTGTTCTTTTTTGTTGATTTACTCTGTGAGTTTGGGAAAATTACTTAATATCTGTGCCAGAATTTATGTATTAACATAGGTGTATTGTTAAACAGCTTTCTCAGAGGGACATTGTGAGGTTTAATGAATTCATGCTTGCAAAGTAATTTATGATTTCAGAGGAAAATTGTTAGAGATGAGCAAAGCACATGAGAGTTAAAACTGAGAGGATACAAAATAATAATAATCAAAAGGCCCTGAAGATGCTGATAACTCTAAAGGGGGAATATTTATGATTGAAGTTACTAATAAAAACATCAATCACTGTGTTACAAAGTAAGATTTTTCAGCTGTATAACATTAGTTAATAATATGCTATTTATTATTCTGCTCAGTATTTCCATTCTCATTGCATGGAAAGAAAATCTATTAAACTGATCTATCCTGGATTTATGTCAAAAGGACATCAGTGTTTGCCCAAAGTATGTCAGAAGAGTGCAAAGCCATGGCATGTTTGTTTATATGGTTACCTTTACTCACATCAGAAGTCTATAGGATGACTTAAACTGAGTCCAGAAGCTTTTGTGGAATCGGGGCCTTGGTGTGAAGGAACAAGGGCTTGAAAAATTGTCTTCTTGCCACAAACAATAAAGTCCACAAAGAATAAAGTCCACACAGAGTACCAAATCCTTGGAAAGAAATTGTGTGGCATGTGCCAAAGCCTTTTCAGCAACAAAGACTTCATTCCGTAACACAGAAAACAGGGATTAGTGTGACCCTCCACACCTCCGTAAAACAGAGGTTGCCTCTGCACATGTCCAGGCAAAAGCTGAGGACAGGAAGGCAATAACTCTTGTGAGGTGTTTCAAAGGAAGCTGTTGGAGAAAAGGCAGAGCAAAAGCACAGAAGACCAAGAAAGAATAGAATTTGCATTCTGTCCATTGAGATACAATCCTTTTGTGTTTGTAAATATTTGGGGTTTGGTCAAGATACAATCCTTATTGTCTTGAGCCAAAATCCCCAAAGTTTTGGATCCCAAAAGCAAGACCAAGACTACTTAAGGTTTGCACCATTTTGTTCAACTGTAAACCCTATAAAACATAACCTTTGCTGTGTCCCCCTTCAGGCAGCTGGTCCCTTGGCAGGGAGGGTGCCTGCTGGTAGGTCGGTGCAAGCTGGGTAGGAGATGTAAACTCACCTACCTTACAGATGGGGACAAGTCCTCAGACAGTTGAAGTGGTCATTGGTTTCTGTGCTTCATGTACAGCTAATATCTAATGAAGGGCTGAGCAACCTTTTAAACAAAGATGGTTTTCCTGTTACGGGAAAAATTATGAATAATTTGCATTCAGAAGTCATTGCTGAACCGGGGGAGAAGAGACAAGAGAGTATTTTGACTATTTGGAAATGGAAGGCCAAAAGTCAGATTTTGAATTTCAGTTTCTTAGACATATCTATGATGGCTCTCATTCATGTGGGGGAAAAATGAAGAACCATTTTTACTGTACTTTAGAAACGGAATTTATTTTCACGAAGCTGTACTTGATCTCTGCTGAGATGAATCTCAGAAGCAGCCTGTTCTGAGCGTGGCAAGCCTGAAGGGCCTCTGGGTAACCATTAGGATTCTGGCTGACACCAGACTCTGAATTTTGAGAGCACTCTGGCCTCAGCTTCCCATTCTGCAGCAGAGGAACTCAAGCAGTGCTGGTCTTGGGACAACAAACATACAAAGCCTCGTTCCTGTAAGTTGATCCCTGGTTCATCCTCACATGAGGATGAGCTCCCAGAAAAGCAGATTACATGGAGTGTCCAGTTTAGGGAGGACTGTGGATGCTCTATAGCTCTTAACATCCTTGGATATTGTGTTTTGATGAAGTATACATTTTAGGGACTTAACAGGGAATGGGAAAGAAAGGGATAATCCGTCTCTATTGAAAAGACAAAAGGGGAAATGTGGAAAGTATTCCAGCCCTTAGCCACAAAAATACTCAATGTATTAGTCATCTGAGTGACTGAAACATGTTCTGACAGTTCTAATGCCAAACATGTGACTCAAATACCGAGGAAAACCAGGTGTCCATAGTCTTTTTAGCAATGAGCAACACCTCAGATATATTCTTTGAAAAAGCCCACTTTTTGTTAGATAGTTTGGGGTTTAAATGTTTACAAACCCAAACTCTGACTTTATCTGCACTCTGGGCAGCATTTGTGGGTCTTAACAGTGTCTGCATTTCTGGAGTGGTACAGAAAGCCTCAGCCTCAGTGCTGTGAAAGTAAATGTGTGGGTGCCTTCACTCAGATCAACTCCACAAAATAAGAGGTTTTCTTAGTGCTGTGGGCAGGTCTGATCCAGCTGTGAAGCTGGGACTGTGTTACATGAAGTGGTTCATGCTTTCAAACAAATAAAATGATCTGAGAGAAAGAAGGAATTATCTTCCCATTAAATCTGTTCCTGCCTAGTGTATTTCAGATATTTAGCACTCAGATTTCTTCTTTTCCTGTAGTATGGACAGATAGAAAAAAACCCCAATACCTCCCCCAAACAAACAAACAAACAAAACAAAAACAAAAGCAAAACCAAAACAAACAAAAGTGTGTGGCAACTGGATATAATTCTTCACTTAAAGTATGCAAAGTATATTGCAAAAGTGAGAAAATGTTCCTTTCCCCTATTGTCAAAAATGTAAAAGGTATAAAGGCAGAAGTCCTGCCGGCGGCTGAAGAGAGTGATGGAAGAGGTGTTCCTATTTAGTTCTTATGTTCTCTGCGTCTCAGCTTGGTTCCCTGCTAAGTGTTGTACTGTGCCAAAGGAGGGAGCTTTGGAAAACACACCAAATTACATTATGAGAAGTGATCATAAATATCTTTATAGTGTTAGACATAGTTCTTGCTTGGAGACATCTGAATTATCAGGAGTTAGTGACCACTACATTGAATGTTTACTTCTTTTTAGCATTTCAAGTTGTCAATAAAACACTTAAAAAAAAAAATATATATATATATATATATACATAAAATATGCTGGCTGTGAGGAACTACAGATGTTAAACCAAAAAGGACAATGAAATATTCAGGGTTTGACTTCTTCCCTATAAAAAGCCCCTAAACTTCATCCAGTTACTTGCATACGGATTTCAGTAAATTCTATTTGGTTAAAGCAAATCTGATCCTCATCTGAGGATGTCAAAAATGCAGGAGTTGCTATTTCCTTTGGTAGTTGATTCCATGCTTTTGTGTCTCCTACTGGACAGACTAGGGATGAGGCGGGTAAGAGGAAAGACTGAAAATAAGGCTTATTTATACCTAACTACATAAAATTTTAATGTTTGTACATTTACTCTAGAGGTTTTCTAGCTTCTCATTTATCCCAGGAAAATAATTTCTGTATATTTTTTCAAATAATTTCTTGATGTTTGTCCCTTTATCTGGACTTCCTTGTTCTAAGAAAGCTGATCTTCATTTTCCAAGTGTAACAAATTTTTCCTGGCCAACTGAAAACTTTTCTGTCTCCTTTATACCTATTTTTTCAATTTTAAGTATCTTTTTTTAAAACTTAGATAACAGATTTGACTATGGTATTCTAGTATTGGTCTTGCCAGTCTCATATGCTCAAAAAAATTGTTCATCTGCTCACTCCACTCTTCTTGGACATGGTGAAGAACAATGGAAATGAAAGTGAAAAATTTTAATTCCAAATACAGCTGACTGTTTGTAATTATGTGGTGTGGATTTCTCTAAGTAGAAAACAAAAATATAGTAGATAAGTAAAGGAAACAAGAAAAGAGCCTGAAAATAGCCAACTGTTTGAGAATAGCTCTGAGAATAGCTTGCTTCCCATATCTCTAAAGCTATTCTTAGGCTGGTCATTTACTGCATGAACTCTTAGTGTACTCCTCTCAACAATATCTCAGTTAAGGAGGTATAAATGAAGTTTGGCTAAAAGAGAGTCTGCCCCTGTTGTAGCTCTGTGCTTTCTATATCTGCATCTCCATTGGGATTTATGCTCATGTGCATGTCACAGCAGAGCTGCTGGTTGTTCCATTTATCCAATCTTCCATCTTCCCACTGATCTGTGAAGTACATGGGTGGAGCTTTCCTTTTCACTGGGAGGAGATGTTGAGCCATGAATGTGTCTTACTAATTTTACGACAGCATTGCATGAAACTAAACCCTATTATTTCATCACACTTACAGTGATCCACCTATGTTACTCTTCTAAGTGTGGATAACAAAGAACTCAACTTCAGGATTACAAGCAACAGCTACAAGCAGATGTTTGAAGACATTTTAAAAAGTTGAATTTCTTCTGTCTGAAAATAAGACTGGTCAAATTGATCAGCCAAATTTCCAGCAGAAATTTTGGCGAACCCCTGAGACTCTGGTAACTTCACTGAGATGCTTAAAGAGAAGCAGAGATCTTCTGAGTCAAAAAACCTCAGAGACACTGAAGAGACTATTTCATTACTTAGTTAAAAGTGGGGTAAAACAAAGCTGAATTATGAAAATCAGAAGGCAAAAAAATTCTAAAAAGTCTGAAAAAGGCCAAATTAGCTAGAGTCTGAAACTGAATACATACCCCATTATAAATCCTTAGTTTTATAAAAGTAGAGTGGATTTTTTATAATTGGCTGGTGGACTATCCCTTCTCCCACTGTGGTCCATAGAAAAGACTTCAGGGAAAATTAAAAATGGAGTAGTTTATATGTGTATATACACACATATATACACATACACATACATATACATATACATATACATACACACACATATATACATATATATACCTACCCACTTTTTTTAAGATGGTTTTCAAGGCTGGGCAAAACACACTTCCAAGAAAGTAAAATCAATCACAGAGTTCAAGCCATCTTTTCTTGTCTCTCAATTTCACTGATTCCTTGCAGACTCCCCAGCTAAATCCCTAGCTCTAGAGCAGGAGAATGAGGGCTATTAGCCAAATGGGCTATTGTTTATTACAATCTGTAGTGGGAGTGATGGCAGCTGTTGATGGTAGGTTTTCATTAACAGTTAAGTAAAGCCAGTAAGTGTTGTAAGACCCCATGTAATGGCAGATGGTGAACTGCAGAAAGACTTTCTACCTCAACCAGTGTTCATCTTCACTTTGAAATACTATTTAAAAAGAAAAGAGTTTTAAAAAGGACCACCTCTTCAGCTGCCTTATTCCCACATACATTTTATGTGTCTGGAAATATAGTACAAATACAAAGTGCTAGGATAAAACAGGCTGCTTGCAATAAAAAAGGAGGAAAATATCCCTTTCCATTTACAATTTGACTCCTACCTACAGTGCCATTTCCAACCTATTTTATGCTCTTTTCCTTTGCAGAATTGAGTGGGTGCCTACGTCTGGAATAAAGCATCAGCCCATGCTGAACCTCAAACTTTTACAGCTTGCTATTCCAGAATCAGCAGTGTAGGTTAGGACAGAAATGCTCTTTCCACAATGTTCTTCATGACCCTCTTGGCAATTCTTCTGAACATTTGCTCATGTTCCTGGTGAGTTACCTTTATGCTCTGGTTACACCATAGGTGAAAGGGTAACCTCACACAGAGAAGCCTAAGCCTGACTGTTTGAACTGAAATATCTGAAGAAGAAAAGCAATATTTTATTCTTGAATGTCTGGTATTAACCTCTAGGAAAATGTCTTTTTTTATATCAGCATTGGTTTCTACATGGTCTATGATTACTGGCAGAAAGTTCTTGCTAGTATCAACAAATGCACTGTTTTGGATATTGTACAGATCTAGAGAGGTGTTATAAATGGTTTCCTAGACATTTGTAGTGTCTTGCATATCTAATGATGCTTATGCTCTTCTAGCATTTTAGTTTTTACATTGAAGAAAAAAGACTATAAATAATGGATTGGACCAGAGTACTAAACCTTTACATAGTTCCTGAGTCTGCCAGAGGTCCCTGCTGTATTCTGAGTCAGGAGCTAGTGAAACAGCCGTGCAAGTTTAGGCCCTCCCTGCCAGTAAATAGGTTATCTGATGCCTGAAGCGTCAGTGCAGTTTCTGTACGTTATTGCTGCTGTAGAGTGAGAGTGATGCAGCACCGTATTTCCAAGTGAATGCATGAACTTTGTGAGTCATAGCTACGCTCTGAAGGGAGGGACAGAAACTTCTTTTTGGTTTATCTGTTCTGCTGTGACTAGAAAGTTAAAGCAAAACAATAAAAATATAAAGTTATGGTCTGGTAAATCAATATATCTGGTAAATAATAAACTCTTCTTATTTATTATTTTGTGTGAAGGGAAGTTATGAGAAATCTGAAGGGAGTTTTCCACAGGGGATACTGCAATGCATATTTTCCATTCCAAGCAGTTGCAGCACCAGTGGCAACAGAACAGTATCTGCCTTTGCATGTTATTGCAAACAAAATACCTGCAATCCCAAATCAGAAGGAACCTCACACAGACACTTTAAACATCTCTTTGGGAGCTACCAATGCTGCAAGGGCAAGTGGTTATGAGCATCTGCATTCAACCATCAGGAGATCTGTGCCTGCAGCCCAGGGCACTGTAGAGGGGCTCTGAAATATAGCACTTGGACCCAGACTGCAGAACAGCTCAGGCTATAGGAGGTTCCCACCTTTGATTCAGATCTAGACTTCTCACTCTTTTTAAATTGAAGAAACGCTGGCAGTTCTATCATTTCCTATGGACTTACATGTGGCCCTCCTATGTGAAGAACTCCTTACAACTGACATTGGTGGAATGGATCTTAAGGAACAATTACTCTCCTCTGCGGTGTCATTGCTTCCTTCTCCCGTGGAGCTTGTGGGCTCCTCCTCAGGGGGAACTTCTCAGTTAAACCTTGGAAACAGCACCAGAGACATCCTCTGCAGGTGCAGCAGCTCTCCCAGCTTCTTCTGTGTGTCCAGCCCCACACAAGGGGAACAGCTCACATCTGCCCAGGCCTGTGAAGCCAGAGAATGCTCTGGTCCCTGCCCGTGCAGCCATCCTCTCGCAGCTCACCGGCACGTGGAAGGAGCTGGGCTGCTCTGAGCCCATGCAGAGCTCTGAGCCTTATAAAGAGCCTCGGCACAATTCCTCTTCCCTGGCTTTTGATTTGGCTGGGAGTGATGGGGGAAGGGGAAGGGGCTGCCCCTTTTTTTGTTTCCTCAACTGGGGACTTCCAGTGTGTCATTTTCTTCTGTGCATCGTAAGCCTCCAATCAGGATCAATTATGATAGCACAGTATGTAAATATTAAAGACAATTGCAGAGCTTTAATTAAAGCCAACTCTGTTTCTTTTCCCCCCTCCCTTCCTCACTCCTCTCGACTTAGTCAGGAACACAATAAACTTAATCAGCTGCCTCAAATTATGCATGCATTAGCCCGTGAGATTCAGCAGGGCCAGGCTTCTCAAGGACAAAGAAATATACTGAGCTCCAGCACCTCACTTTGTTTTCTCCAGCCATCTTTTGTGGTGTGTCATGGGAAAAATTCTAATGAGTCTCTCTGTGCTGCTGGAGAAATTCCTGTCAGGCTCAAGCCAGTTGCTCTCTTTCTACTCTTTATTTTCCAGATACAAATTTTCTGTTACCCTGCCCTCTCGTGAAGGAGAAAAGTTGCATCAGGACAGACTAGACTAGCACTGACTGCTGACAATATGTAACCGTTTTGTTTTTCTGGAGTTGATTTTCCTCCCTCCTCACACAACTTGAAGCTTTTTGGCACTGCAGCACACTGATGAACACGTTTGCATTTACAAAACAGTTTCTCTGCATCAGCTGGCACTGTGCATGGATTTGATTGTGTTTGCCACATAATATTTTTTAAAATATGTTATCAAGCTGAGGATATGGTACAAAGTCTTCTGCTTCTAGGAAAATTTCTGGCACAGTGAAGATGCAGAATTTGCTAACTCTCCCTACCTCCAAATCTTCTAGCTAGCAAAAATGCTTAAATTAGCAAAGCTTCAGGAGGGAGATGCATACTGTCCTGACTTATCTTTAGGAGGGGGGCTAAACACTAATACAGGAGCTTTTTCTAGTTGGTTTTTTTCCATCTCTATGCTGTGGATTTGAAGTCAAAATTATTTTCATCCCTTGGTTTGGGGAGAGTCTTTCTTCTATGACCCATACGCTCCGGTTTGTGCTCCCTGATAGTTTCAAAGGTGAGCATGCTTCAGTTTAGCCTGGTTCAGTGTGTGTAAACAAAGGAATTGTTTCCTGGTGCCGGGTTCATAATTGGCTGCATGCCTGCTGTGCCTACCTGCAGGGATAGAGGGATAAGGAGGGGCCAAGGAGAGGGGGCAGCTGGGGAGTGTGGCCATGGTGTCCTGCTGGGCTGCCAGAGCCACCTGGAAGCAGGAGCTGGTGCTCTGTTTGTGCATCCTCAAGCTCAGCTGTCGTTTTGAGCATGTACTGCATGGTTGTGGCAGGAAGCTGCTCTGAACAAATGGCTGTGGGTGTTCTTGTTTGCTCATTGACAGGATAATAACGTGCTGCTCTTTGTATTAGGGGAAAAAGCCCTGAAAATGCAGCTTTCTGGAAATATTTGTGCTTATTTATGTTAGTGTGTCAGACTCGATTTAAGAAGGCAAAACAGAAATAGAAATTTTGCCTGGTCTCTGGCTGGCTTGCTCACCAGTCACAAGGAGCTTAACAATAGTCAGACTCAGTGTGTGCCTGGTCTGGGAAAGCACCAACAGGAAATGAGGACGTAATCTGAAGCATGACATCACCCCATCAAGAGAACCAGCACCCCTGCTTTATTTCTCCAGATCAAAGACAGATATTTACATATCTAAATTGAAGCTGTTTGCCAAGATAAGAATTAAATCTGTACCACTCAACGCTCTATCTAAGACATTATCCATTATTTTTTTAGAAAATAAATACCTTGGCTTTGTTTTGACCTTTGTGTGATTCTGTGAGGAATCTGTTCCTCTAGCACAACCCTCTCTGCCCATGGATGATGGAATTCCCCTCCTCTGTGTGCAGGGAACCATCCAAAAGCTGGATCATTTCAAGACATCACATCAGGAAGGGAATCCAGCTCTGGAGCAGCCCAGGGGAGAAAGGAAAAAAATCTTTGTTTGCCATCGAGGCAAATCAGCTTGTGTCCACCAAGGTGCAATTCAGAGGGGCTCCCCATACAAATCTGAGAATTTGATATCTTATTTTCATTGTGTACTACTCAGAGTTTTGTTTCCATTGCCAGAACAGTGTTAATTTTAGTGTAGATTGGCTCACTTCAGTTTCCCAAGGTCAGCTAGGTGTCAGGTGTGTTCCACTAGTTTAGGATAAAATACTTATTTATTTACCTGTCTGACAACAAAACCTAAAGATGCCTAGGACCTATGCAGATTTTAAGTGATGTAGATGTGGCTTACTAATGATTTCCTTCTAACACTTCTGGTTTTTTCTAATGAAGGCACAATCTTTGGGTTTTTGCTGCCTCAACCATGCAACAATATACTATGAATATACTAATTACTGACAGCAAATGGATTTATCCTTTTAGTTGCACCTTAAGTCCCAACTTTCTGAGCCCATAAAATCTGTGTTCAGTAGGATAGGTATTGCCCTTCCTTTGCTATAACATACAAGGTGTATTACATTCCTCAGCAGAAAATACTGGCAAATGAGAACGAGTGAAGAAATGAATTTTCAATCAGAAGTGAATTGAATCCTTAAAATGAGGGAGACTAAGATGACTTTAAACATAACATGAGTAGGAAATTTTGTATTAATTTACCCAACAAGCGACCTTCTTCCTCTTAAGCCTAGAACAAATTTTTATTTGTTCTAGGCTTAAGAGGAAGAAGGTCGCTTGTTGGGTGAATTAATTTGTATTAATATTGTATTTTTATACAATAGCTACTAAGTCCTTTGACAATCTCCTCTCCATGTCTTAAGGATCTGCCATTCAGCATTTACATTAAATCTTCTGTTTCAGAGGAAAGGTACCCTTTGGTCTGGGTAGGTCCCTTTGTTTATAGGGACGTCTTCAGAATTCAGTGATAAATAAGAGAAAGAAAGTCTCAATAATAAAGTTGCAAACATTTTTCATTTTAGACCTTGGCAAGGCCTGCTTGCCTGTTGTGTAATATATTAAACTGTTATTTGTTTGGGATTTTAATGCTCAGCTTTCCCTAGCAGGACTAATGCACTGAAAACACAAAGGATTTGACTTTGTTTTAATAAGCCAAAATCTCCACTGAAGGAAATGAAATGAATTTCCTGAATCTCTGGACAAAAGTTACCACAAAAGCTGTAGTACATTTTTGTTAAAGAGGCTTACTGAAAAAAGGCAATGGTGAATTGTCCAGCATACTACTGCACCACTAGAAGATAAAAGTTCTCTGTATGCTACTGAATATCCAGTCTTGTGGAGCAGGTCTTCAGCATCCCAGGTGAAGGCAGTGGGAAGCAGCTGTCTCATAGGGAGACTGCAACGGCACTGCAGGTGTGAAGGGAGACCAGAGGCCTGAGCACTAGGGCTACAGAGAAGGAAAAAAGTCTTCTCTTATGTGCCTATGAAAGGAATAAAGAAAACAAGCTGGTGTGTGACAGCCAAAATCCCCAAAACAGTTTAGTGGAAGGACAAAGATTGTTTAGAAAAAGGCATGGTTGATGCCAGATCTGTATTTAGCAGCCTCTGTATGAGGGTCATTGAATACTAAACAATGATGCACCAGACAGTAGTAAAATACTGTGTATATACAGTTAATGTTAACTCTGATATATGGTTAACAAAATAACTATCACAAGACATTGCAATTGCAGAAAAGCCCTCCAGAGTGGAAGAAATAGGGTAGCAGAAGGAGTGCAAGAGAGGTATAATTTTATTACTATGATCACAAGGCATAGGCTAGATGGTGAGGAAAGAAAGAGAGAAAGGAAAAGTGTCTGAAGCATTCAAGTAGTTCTTGTTAGGTCCTAACATCAAACCTCTATAAAACTAGGGTGAGATGCCCATTCATTCATCAAAACACCTCCCCTTGCTGCTACACACTGGTGAGAAAACTATGTAAAGTTAGTGGCACTGAAAATGAGGAATTGTCTTGTTTCTGCATTTCCACAAAAAAGAAGGCAGGAGACATATTAACAATTTATTTGGTATTACTCCTAGTGTACTATTTCTGCTGGAGGTGGGGGGGAAAGAATTAAGAAAAAAGGGCAAAGGAAGGAAAAGAAAATGATTCTGCTTCACAAAGGAAAGAAGTGTGGGTTGAAGGTTACACTGGGTGCTGGGCCCTCTGTCTTCCATACAATAGAAGAGATGGTCTGGCTAGGAGCCAGCTAAGACACTTGGAACCAAAGGCACATTTCAATTGAACTTGAGGTTGAATTTTGCCGAAACTTCATGAAAAAGGAAGCTATTTCTGCAGAATGTAATGGTTTTGGAGAACTAGCAGATTTTGACAGCTCCATTTCTCCATCTCCACAGTCCTGTAGTTAGGTTTTAAACAAAAAACACTTCCTGAATTATCTGACACTACATCTCAACTTTTCCTCTACTCATCTGGAGCTGATAAAACAACTCCATCACCTTCACTTTTAAGCTGATAGGATTGCAAATAATATCATGCCACTAGCCATGGTAAAGCGCAGCGTGAAGAGCCTTCCTTTTCAGTCACCACAAACTTGGAGCTCCAGGTACGGTCTGCCTTTAAGTTAAGACTTTCTGTTCCTTTTGGACTGTTTACATACCTATGGTCAAAAAAAAATTACCACTGACCTGATGTAGAGTTTCAGCTTCTTACTCTTTTTAATTTCTCTGTTGAGGAGACATAAATGCAAATTGCAATGGTCTCTCAGGCTCATGTGGAGGATATATAACACTTGCAGGTTGTGAATTAGTTTTCCTAATGTTATGTTGCAATTTTACAAAATGGGAAGAAAATTTTAGCTCTTCCTTTGGCCACAAACCACCCATTTTTTTCTTTTGCCATTCTTTCATTGATTCAGCTTTGACTTCTATATGATTTTTGTGGATGGCATACAAAGGTACAAACCTGTGGACTATAGTCCACTTGCAGTTGGACCTTGGAGAAGGGCATAAGGACCAATGGCTTCCAGACTCAAAAACTAAATGACAGTACGGAGACATCAAGATTTCTAGGGGAAATTAACCAATTTGAGCACTCATATATATTTACATTTTTAAAATGCAAATGATCTTGGTAAAGGTTTGACATGGAGTTGTAGGAAACAAAGAGTTGATTGTTGAGATCTGTCTTGACACTAATACTGCTTCTGTTGGGGAATTGCAACTACAGTCCTCCAGGCCACAAAGGGTGTCTTTTCTTATCCAGCTAGTTTCGTTGTTGGCTAGGCTTTTAGGTTTCTGCAAATACTCTACATGTATGCTGAATAACCTAGCTGAACAGTTGGCTCATCAATATTTACATGGGAGACCTTTATAAATAACACATCAGATTTACACACAGAGCTTTGTTAAACTAACAATTATGACTTCCACCACAGCCCCAAGAGCTTGCCTTTGCTTTGGAGATGGCTGATAGAGGCAAGTTTGTACACTGGTTGGAGGAAAATAAAACCCAAGAACCTGTATTGGCTTTTACATCTGTAAAATCTGCCTTCAAAATTACTCTATTGTGTCACTGCTGTGCTACATGGTTTTCTGTTGCCATTTGACTGTTTGGAACAAATGAAAATGAGCTAGTCAATGAAAAGGCTCCCTGGGTTTTAATGGCATCAGTAAAATGAGATAATTATCTTCTGTTACCGTAGAATATCCCCAGCCAGTACCCCAGTTGCTTATTCATAGAGAATAAATAATATATTGAATTTATTTCATTATTTTACTCAAGTTGATAAGAGCTCTTCTTTTTCTAATGATTTGCAGGTGATTGTAATCTGTTAATATAACCTTTTTTTCCCCTGTATTAAATGGGAATTGCTAATCCCCGGCTGTAATTCTTCCTTTGGAAGAAGGGATGCAAAGAGCAGCATGGGTATAAATCTGAAGTGGTTGATTTGAAGGCAGCATCATTGTGCCACCTGCAATGGAGCCCTGCTTCTTGGAGTCTTTTCAGCGATGCTGAATTGCAATTTGTGCGTGTGGTATATCATCTTTGCTGTCTCCTGTCCCTGGTTTGAAACTGATGTGTTAATTCTTGATGACTGCACTAGCACCTCCTGCTGTGTGCAAAGCTGATCAACCTTGCCTGCCCTTCCTGCTGATTTCTATTTAAAGCCTGCTGAGGAACTCAGACACTTACAGTAGAAATGGGGTGGAGGGAAGGGAAAGAAGGAAAAACTCCCTAAGAGTGACTCTAACCCAAGGAGACCTGTCTCACTAGACTCTCTTCACTGATGAAGAGAAAGGGGTCTTTTTTTTCTTAGAAACTCCTCTGGAAGCTTCAGGCACTGACAGAGGCTGGTGGGAGGACAGGGTGCCTGACGGAGTCATAGTGACCTGATGAGCACTTAACTTGCTGAGCCTTCTCCCTGACTGTGTTGTGTGTGAGTTGAGCTTCATAAGCATCACCACAAGACAGGGTTTTAAAGAGGGATTAAAACTCTGTAGATGTTCACACGGAACACCTCAGAGGTAGCAATGTGAAGTGGAAAGAGAAATGCTGTCTCAGGATACTGCCTTCCTCTCATCGTGTTCCTGTGGCTTTCAGAACAGAGGCACATCACATGTGTCACGTGAAACTGAGGCAGACTCATGTCCTGCCATGAAAAAGGGGTGTGTGGTTTGGGAGACAGAGGAATTAGACCTCATGACAACCAGAATCACCAGGAAGGGGTGAATATCACCACAGTTTGTATCAATGAGATCTTTGATGAAGTGAGAGTAATGATAACTTTGACATTTTAAGGAAATCTGCCTGCCCCTGGCAGCATTTCCGCTGATGACAGAGCCACTTCTAGGGCAGATATTGTAAACAACAAGCACAGTTAGCTCGTTCAGTGCCATGTGTCTCACTGAGAACTTATCCCTTTGGAGCAAAAGATCCTACACAGGCAGGGTGCACTGCAGCAAATAACATTTGGTATAATGGACAAAAAATGAACTTTCAGCTGCAGTAGCTTTGATCACTGCTGATTGCTGTGCTGTTAAATGTTGCTTGCTCCAGATCAGAAGCAGCCAACCTTCCAGAGCCTGACAGGCAAGAAAATAAAATGTGCAAAGGCAGAGAATCATTGATTTTATACACTACTCAATTTAGCATTTGGCAGATATTTTTATATAAAAAACTAATATAGACCTACTATGCAGCACCCAGTATATCTTACTTGCTCCTTCACAATTTTAGTAAGTGTCCAAACATGCATTTTAGTATATTCTACTTGCTAATCTTAGTAGCATGGCTATGGCTTATTATAAAAAATAGTAACCATAATAAATCTAAAATTTTACTCATACATAGGCCAGTTCTGGCTTCAATGGTTGTATCTCTACCAGCAAATAAAGCAGGCCAGTGCTCCTTCTTCAGTCCTTACAGTAAGTGGCACAGCTTACCATCGTATAAGGAAGCTGTCTTCCTCCAGAATGGAAGAGACTTCATAAATGGTGAAAATTCCTCAGCATCGAAACGTGCCCTGGCATTGCCTGGAACTGTTGACACAGATCAAACCCGTGCCAGTAAACACATCAGCAGTTAAACAGTGCAGATGCTTTGGTGACAGGGATGGGATCCATGCCCTGGACCATTTCAGCTTGCTGCTGTGGTTGTAGCCACTGTGACGTGGAGGGCAGTTTATGTCTTGTGGTGATTTTCCCAAGAGGTGGCTCGTGTTCTGCTATGCACACATAAAGATATGCAAAATGCAGCATCTTTTTGTAGGTGGCCTATGACAAAGTAAAAGAGTCCCAGTAAACTTGTACTCCCTTGGCTAGCCATGGAAATATAGAGCTGTCTCTCCTCTTGCCTTTGCCAAGTGGTCCCCAGTTCCTGTGGAAAGCCAGGCTCCATCCATTCCCTGCTCATTTAGTTGCCAAGTCCCTGCACATCATGGTAACTGGAAGTTCCTGCCTTCCTTTCTCAGCCTCGTGGAGGCCATTTGCATCTTTGGAGAGACACAGCAACTCCAGGTCCATGGTGCTTCAGTTGTTCCTTGCCCCTGGCCAGGCTCCCCCAGCTGCCAGGCACTGGATGCTGTTTCCACTGCAGCACACAGCGGGATGGGGCTGCTGCCCTGCAAAGCCCAGTCACCACCAGCTGGTCCAGCATGGACTGGTGGGCTGGACAGGCAGACACAGAAAACAATGCCTGATGTGCCAAAGAACTTCAGCAAGTTTGGGAAATACATTTTAGCCAAGTCCTGCTGATTCCCATCTACTCCATACTACCTGCCGTATCATGTGAAGTGGAGCATAGAAAGCCAAAAAGCAGCAAGATCTTGCTGTGCTTATCTAACCTGACCATTGCTTCCATTAAAATTACTTTTTTCATGCTTTACAGAAACTGCCTAGTAAGGTCTAAGGAGCAGCTCAGGGATTTTCTGAGGGATTGATTAAGCACAATTCATGTCAGGCTTCAGCAGACTTAGCTGTTGGCTCCAGTCATGCCCATTGCAGGAGGTGAGACCCCTTGGCAGGTGCTTCAGGATAACATTGCAGCACAAGCTGTCCAAGCACCTCCTGCTGCAAAGAATTTAAGGGACTGAAGGATTCAGTTTTGCAACTTCTGAAAAACAAGCTGCTTTCACAGAAGCTACAGCCTAACTTCACTGCTTTGAGACACTGATGAGGATGTGATTTAGAGGGTTGTTTGAGCAGGTACAGAGTAGGTTCTCTGCCAGTTCAAATCTGTATCTCTTTAATGGTCTGGGGAGAGAAGGCTCTTCTGCTTTCGATCAAGTTAATGAACTCTCATGCTGCGCTGGCTGGAGCAGACAAGGGGATACAAATATAGTCCTGTGTCTGCCTTTTCTGAGCACTCTACAAATGTTGCAGCATGTTGTATGAGAAGTGTGCAACTCTGAGACCAATATATGGGATTCATAATTTAGTTTCGTTTCAAAGGCCTATTAATAGTAAATCAAACATCAATTTAACATAAGCAGAGCGTGGGTGCCAGCTCTCCCTTTATAGCACAGCATATGCACATCTTCAGTCAGCTTACTTATTGCAAGGGTAGTATTGAAGCTTGAAAGAAAACTTCCACCAGCATTATGAAGGTAGATGATCCTGTAAAAACTCACTTTTTGCTGAGCTATTTGGAGTTCAAAAAAGACTTAAATTCCATAGAAAACCAAAAACCTTTTTGTTGCCCACTGACTTGATTGTTTGATGGCAAAAGAAAACCTGGCAAAGAACCATGGAAGTGGGGAATACCAGTTAAAGACCTTGGGTCTGTTTGTGCCTTTTCACACCCTTTTTCAAGAAGCAAAAGACAATGTTCTTGTCAGACAACATCAATGCATCTTAGAGCTGATTAGAAAGTTTTGCATATGCTCCTGCTAGACTTCCACAAACTCGCTGTCATGGTTTAGGAATGGTATTCCCCAATTTAGTGTTCCCACCAGAATATCCCAAACCATGTGCCAGCTGCTCACTCTCTCCTTCCTCTGCAGCACACTGGAGAGGAGAATTGGAGGCAAAAAAAGGTAAAAATCACAGGCTGAGAACAATGTATTGGAAACAGCAATGAAATAAGAAATGAACAGTCACAGCAATGATATTAATAAAAGGGTGTACAAGAAAGGCGAACGATTCTCTCATGAGTACCCATGAGTACCACACAGAAAGCCCCAACAGCACTTGACCATGACATGGTGTCCTGACTGGAACCACCACTAAAGAGAGCATATTGCTTTTCATTTTCTGGTAGCTGATTATATGGGGGAGCCTCCTCAGTATGTGTCACCTTTCCCTCCTCTGACGATGATGATACTCCAAAATTTTTGCCTTCAAGATGCCTGGGCAACTTTTCCTATCTGAGCTTGCTGTGTGGCCAGCATGACTCACTTATTCCACATGGCATCAGTGGCATGATGTGTGGAAGGGACTTTGAACCCTTTGAACATCCAGCCCAGCACTGGTAGTCAGGGTGGCAGAAGCAGCTGCACTTTGGTGCCAATAACCTGGCAGCTCAAACCCCTTCATAAGCTGCCAGAGTCTCTTTCTCAGTTGGGGTGTAGCTGGCCACAGATCCTCTGTATCCCTGAATCCAGAACCCCAGAGGTCATATTCATTTCTCCAGGTACTTTTTGCCAGATACTCCATGAAGAACCATTCTCCCTGGCCACAGAATAGAGCACATTTTTCACATCTTGTCCTGTCCTTACTGGCCCAAGAGCTACCGCATTAACAATCTCCTGATTGATTTGTTCAAAAGCTTCTTGTTGTTCAGGACTCCACATAAAATTGTTCACCTTCTGGGTCACCTGGTAGAGAGGGCTTACAATTTGAGTGTAATCTAGAATACACTGCCTCCAAAAACCCAGAATGCCAATGAAACATTGTGTTTCCCTTTTACTGCTTGGTGGGGACATAGCTGCTGTTTTGTTAACCACGTCCATTGGAATCTGATGACATCCATCTTGCCATTTACTCCTAAAAACGGAATTTTCTGGGCAGGTCCCTTGACCATAATTTGCTTTATGTTAAAATCAGCCTATCTTCTCCCCTTTCTCAAAATCTTCCTCAGCTCTTTAGCCCACACAATGATATCATCAGTGTTCTGGAGCCTCACCCTTTTCCAGTGCAGCCAGGATCAGCCCATGTCAGATCGTGGGGCTGTGCTTCCATCCCTGGAACAGTCAGTTCCAGGGGTGCTGCACCCCCCTCCAGGTGAAGGTGAACTGAGGCCTGCACTCTGCTGTCAGGGGAAGACAGAAGAATGCATTAGCCATGTTGATGGTGGCACCACTCAGCTGCCCTGGGCTCCAGTCCATACTGAAGTTCCAGCATGCCCAATATGGCAGCACTCAGGAATGGTGTGACTTCATTCTGGCCACAACAGTCCACTGTCAGTGCCTATTCTCCCATGGACTTATGCACAGACCTACAGGACTGCTGAAGGGTGAGTGAGCCTTGCTGACCATTCCTTATCTCTCCAGTCCATGGATCATCTCATGGATGGGGGTCACGGAATCCTGATTGGTGCAGTGCTGTCAATAGTGCACTGTTGGGGTGGCAACTGGTACCTGCTGCTCTTCCATCCTCAGCAGTCCCACCTCAGAAGGGTCCTGTGAGAGAACAGGCAAGGTGTTCAGCTGTCTCATTTTCTCTGTCTCCACAGCAGCTATTCCAAAAGACCAACAATGATCTTGGCTTTTGGGTATCTTTAAAGAGTTTTTTTTTTTAATAATAAACTCTTGAAATGAGAGTGGCAGGAAACAAGGAAATGTGGTCTAATGTCAAGACATAGAGAGGGTAAAAAGCTTTAGCTTTGGACATTTCCTCCAGTTGGTAGGAGGAAATGGCCAAAGCTAAAGAAGTAATTGTTTCAGTGGTCACACAGAAAAATAGAAGAGAAAATAATTGTGACTGTAATAAAATGTTGGTTGCCATTTGGGGGATATTTTGGAGTATTTTCACAGTGTACTTCACAGTATTTTTATTTCTAAATTCACATCAGCATCACCAGAGATGCCTGGTGAGTCTTTGGAGGCATCAAAGGAAGACAGTAATAGAAAACACTTCTCTCTAGCCATTTTTGATAGAAAAAAAGGAAAACTACAGATGACTAAGTGTAAATATAAAAGAATAAAAGAAACCACATGCAGCAGGGTAGGGAACAGAATGAACTCTCAGAAAAATCTGACCTAGGCCTAAGCACTGGCTCAGAATCATGAGGGAACTAGAGCAGGAGACAGCATGAGGTTACATTATTTCTTTGGTCTGAAACTTGTTTATGACTACATCACCTAAAATTCTGTGAATTTGTGTTAGAGACCTTTGCAAAGACTGTGTGTTATGTGCTTCCACCTAATGTGTGAGGTTTGACAAGATAATTGAAAACAGTTTCCCTGTCTCACAGAGCTCAGCTATACATCCATTCCCTGCTGACATGCAGCACAACTCTTTGCATGAGTACCTGCAGACCAAATCCCCCTAAAGACTGACCTCGGCAGAAAATCTTTCAGCCAGCTCCATTTCCCCATCTCCCAGTGGCTGAGCTGTGTTGTGCCTGTCCTCTGCTCTCAAATATCAAGATTATACACCATGATTATACACCACACACCCAGCAAGGGAGGGAACCCTGGTGCTGAGGAAGCATCTGTTGCTGGGGTGGTACATGCAGCACAAGTGGTGGGCAGAGAGCTGAAGGTGGCATTGTCTCGAGATTGTCTTTTGTGCCAAGATTTTCCACAGGATATTTTAAGGATCCCGGATATATAGGGTACAGAGTAACAGGCAAGCAAAGAAACATTAAAATTTGTGAAAAATAGTAGACTGACAAGTGTAGAAATACTAGGAAGGACTCATATTCACATGATTTTTTAAATAAAACCTTTATTCTTCCTATTAGATTTAAAAATCTAATTAATTAGATTTTAAAATCTATTAGATTTACTCTAAAAGCTGTAGTTTCCCACTCTGTACTGGGGATAGTGCTGCTTTGGTTTCATATTAGATATGATATATTTTTAATCTCCAGTTCTAGTAGAATACAGTCCTTTGCCCTGGACCACATGTGGTTTTCTCCATGTTAGATGGATGGATGTTTTTTTTGGTTCTTATATATATATACTTCACTGGGTTTTGCTCTCCTTTAAAATTTTTGGGACTGAGATTGGTTTGTTACTCACATATAATATAAACTGACAGGAGCCATAATACAGGAGTATGACTACAGAGAATAATTCATAATTTTTTTCTTCTAGGCATACAGATGCAGTTGGAAAGCATGTCTGTTTGCAAGCATGGCTGTCTTTGTTCAGTCCACAGCAAACCTGAGCCATTGAGGAGTTTTACCATGTAAGAAGGTTCAGGCAGCTGCTCTGGTCATTTTCAGACTCTCTTATCTTCCTGCTGAATATATTAAGAATAATACCTTGTTACAGGGGAAAGCCACATGCTAGAAATAGGAAAATATTAAAGGAATGAACAAAGGGAAGGGATGCTGCTTTTAAACCCTAGTGGTCTCCTTTCTTTTTCTATCTAAAATCAAGGATAAAAGTATCTGTAGTCTCAGGAGGGGCTGAAAGCATAGAATATTTTATAAAGCATATTTAAAATTAGTCTAGGCAAAAGAAAAAAAAAACCTACAAATGCAATCCAAGAACCAGAAAAAGAATGTTAAATTCTTAGACAGAAAACCAGATGGATTCAGTGTGACTAAAACCAGACACTAAAACATGTTAAATGATGATGGCCATTTTAGGGACATGAGGGGAAGAAAGATTTTTTTTTTAATGGAGTCTAATTTTTTTTTTTTACCTGTCCTAACCAGGCATCTGAAAAAGAAATTGTTATATTCACATCTCTGTTTGAAATGATGAGATGTACATGCTGGCTTCCCCGTAGGGACTTGTGTGCTCAGGATCCTTACACTCTTGTGCAGAGCTCTCCCTACATCAGTAGAAAAATGGCCAGGTTAGGCACAGGAAAAAGCCTTCCAGAGCTGAGAATTAACACTAAAAATGTGGACAGGTGAGGCAGGGTCCAGAGAAGGGCCACAAAGATGACCAAAGGACTGGGAAGCTTCACATGTGAGAAAAAGCTGAAAGAACAGGATTTGTTCAGCCTGGAGAAAAAGAAGGCTTAGAGGAAACTTAATCACCATGTTCCACTGTTTAAAGGGTGGCTACAAGGAGGAGAGAGACTCTGTTTTTACAAGGAGTCCCATGGAAAAGACAAGGGGTAAGAGGTAAAAGTTCCTCTTGGAAATACTCTGATTGGACACAAGAGAAAAAAATTTCACAATGAGAAAAATCAGCCATTGGAAAAAGGAAAAAGCTCTCCAGGGAAGTGATGGTTTCCCCAACACTGGAAAACTTTAAGATTCAGCTGGACAAGATGTAGGGCTATCTTGTCTAGACCATGCTTTGCCTACAAAGGTTGGACCAGAGGATCCTTGAAGTCCCTTCCAACGTGGTATTCCATGATTCTCTAATTCTATGACTCTGTGGTCATGAGCACTGGGGGAGCTCTAGAATTTGCTGGTTGCATGTGGTACAAGGGCACTGTCTGCAGAAATTAAGTATGGATCCAGACTCTTTACATCCAGACTCTGTAGATGCTCATTCCCTCAGGAACTGTCACTTTAGAAGCTCATAGTCATTGCTGAAAAGGAAATTTGTGAAGCACTTTTAAAATATTCTTGTCAGTTATACAATACTTTTCTTTTACATGGTGTCTCCACATATCTCTCTTA
The DNA here is from genome assembly GCF_901933205.1 of Camarhynchus parvulus. Lineage (NCBI taxonomy): Eukaryota > Metazoa > Chordata > Aves > Passeriformes > Thraupidae > Camarhynchus > Camarhynchus parvulus. The sequence goes on from NC_044573.1 coordinate 39,226,952, forward strand.
GCTAGGCGCAGACCTGTGTGAGGCTCTTGAAATTGAAATATCCCTGTGCATTTGCATGGACTCTGGCATAGGTCCTGCTGAGTTTTTCAGGGGTTATAGTCGTCCAGAATATTCTTCTTTTTTTTTTTTTTTTTTTTTTTTCCCCTCCTTCCAAAAAAGGATGCAAATGCAATGTCTCCTTTACAGCTTTTGGGACTGGAGAAGAAGTTGCAAACAGTAACTGTATGCTCATCACCTTGTATTCTCCCTGCAAAGTGCTAAGAACAGTTGGAGACGACTCCTCAGGGGAGAGATATTGACGGGGAGAGAGATTGGCAGGGAGGGAGCAGGAGGAAGACTCCAGGGTCAAAGACACCCTGCTGCCAAATAGTCCTTACCACTGTCATGGATTGCCTTTCCCTCAGCATGCAACACCCAGACATGAACTGCGGCTCTTCTCGGTTTTCCTCTTTGGAGGACTTGCTCAGGAAAAAAGCCTCCCTTAAGAAAAGCTGTCTGAAGAGTACTGGGAAAGGAGAGCTGACTGGTGGACCACTAAAAAGGAGGCCCCACTCATGACATGAGATGGCAATACAAGCTTCATATCAGGAAGGCCTACATGTCAGCTGCATCATGCTGCTTATCCCAGTCACTGCTGCTTGTTCATGTAATTAACTTCTGCAGATCCAAGAGGATGATAGATGGAAATTGTGTATTGTGAAGCCTCAGCCAGGGATAAGGATTAAGTGACGGTTCAGTAAACTACTTAGCAATGAATGCTATGACACTTCTTCTGGAGCAAAATATGGGTGGAACAGGCAAGGGCTGGGCATATTATCGTTTCTGGCATTAGGTTAATTGCCTTGCTGATACTCTGCAAGCTGCTGACTGAGTGGCTTTTTGCTGGACTCTGCCCTTGTTGATGCCAGAGGGGAAAGTCTGACTCCCAACTCTAAAAGCCTTGCTGAGAGTAGGAAATCACTGGCAAACGACTGGGAAGGTGTATGCAGACAAACTTGTAAGTATATATGAGGGAGATCATTCAGCAAAGGAAGGTAGAGACGGTGTCAGGAGTTAAGTGGGATATTTAAGAGTGTATGTGAAAGAGAGGGAAGAAAATCAGTGCTGTGCAGGGAGGTGTCCTATAGATGTACACACTCCACAGAACTGGGCTCAGCTCTAGCACCATGCTGTACTACAGTTATCGTGATTCCTATTTTGCCAGGTTTACCCCTGCATGCAGTGTGGGATGTCTACCCACAGCAGCTGCTGGGCGTGAGCCAAAGTGCCAAAGCCATGAACCCATCAGTGGGGCATTTCTAAAGCTGCTCAGGAGGATGTGGCACCTTATTCCTTCATTGTGACAGCTCAGTCTGCTCTCTCAAATCAGCCATCAGGGATTTTCAGGGTAGTCAGGCCTCTGCAGAGAAACATGTGAGCTAAAGAGAGTTTCTTTACCCTATTTTGTCACTCACCCAGAGAATCAGAAGGCAGCTTTGCTTTCCCTGTTGCTCAGCCATGGATTGGCATCATTTTATTTCAGCTAACACAGCCTGACTTTATTATCATGCCAAGTAAATGAAATATGAACACCTCTGGGCAGTGAAGAGGATAACAAAAGTTCTTAGTGTAGAAAACATGATAATAATTTGAATTATACAGTTATAGAATCTGGGATTTGAACTCTACCACTGTTTTCAGTAACAGCCTCACCCAGACCCCTCTCTGCATCCAGTTTGCAGATGGCAATGAAACATTACTGCAACAAGCTATGGTGGGTAAAAATATTGTAGACAGTGTGTCTGCCAGAACTGAAGAACATCTGTGAAGACCACGGTGAAAAAGACATGCATTACTTGCAAATTCCAGATGGAGGAAGAAGTACCACTTAGTTGTTTGTGAACATGTGCTAAATACTCAGGGGGGGAGCCAGTCCAGGAGTCTGAACCACCCACACCAAAGTAAAAGGGGAGGTGAGTGATGGGGAAATTTGGAGGGATTTGGGTATGAACCAAAACCAAGTGCCAAGCTGAACTTTGAACTATGCAAGTTCCAACCTGGGCCTAAACTAATCAGCTCAAGCCCTTTTCTGACAAAGAGATTTTTACTGTATGCCTCATAAAATTGTGTTCCCCCAGTTGAGTGCCTAAGAATACAAATCTCCTTGAAAGCATGTTTTTATGGAATTAGCTTTATGGGCTGATATACATGGAAATCATGTTAGAAAATACAGGTATAGAAATGTCCCAAAGGAGATTAAAGTTTTGTTCTGGAGGCACTTTAATGAGGACAAGGATCAGATCTAACTCCAGCTCTGCTGAACACAGAAGTGAAGCCTGTTTACTGTCAAGAGAAAAGCAGACCCTCTTTGGCAGAAGGGTCTTACAGAGGTCACCTGAGACCAGCTATAAAGTGGCAGGTGATAGCTCCATCTGTGAACGTAGCATATCCTTCCTCTCTCCTTAAAATACAGAATTACCTGCTTTCAAACACACGAGATGCACACACGAGAAAAGAATCCATTTGATCAGTCAGATGACAAGGTGATTGTTTTGCATTCCTTTTCAGTTTAAAGTCATAGGTCATGTTTCAAGCAAATTCACATGTTCTCCACTATCTGAAACATAGGGATTAAGAAGGCTGGTGCAATTTATCCAGCTAATTGTGCACTAATTTAGAAGAATATAACAGATTTATACTTTTGGAAGGTAAAGAGGAAGCCTAGAAAAGGGTTGAGTTCAACCCCAAAAAATGCCTTACTGAAATATACAGGCAGGCCTTGAATAGCATTTCTCTTTTATTCTTTTTTTTTTGTTTGTCTGAACATGTGAGGAAATTGAGTTATTGAAGAACCCTAGATACCATGACATGTTGCATGTAAGCAATTGAACCTGAACAAGACCAAAGCATCATTGTGTCTGTACAGAAGGTGACAAATGTCCTTTATTCAGCACCTCTAAGTGCCATTTATAAAAGGACAAAATGAATCTGAAGCACTGCAGTGGTAGCAATCTGGGTATGTTCCAATACCTCAAAAGGAGTCTCTGTAGAAAATGCTAAGCAGGGTGGAATAAGGCCTGGGCACATTATGTAGCTTGACACACAGCAGTCATTACACTGGGGACAGAATTGGCAATGATGAGACGCCATGGTTTACTATTTAAAAATTTTATTAGCACCTTCCTGTGTTGAGAAGGATGGGGAGATTAGAGCATGGCTGCCTGCGGAGCCTGGTGAGACTGCAGGGGATCTGGCTTTCTAGCTACACCAAGGTGCAGAGGCAGTAAAACCAGGTTTACAGATTTGGCGGGGGCCAGAAAGGTCATGACAGGCTCCAATGCTCACAAGGTCTCTTCAGGAACTTGAGATGCTTCAGATGCAGGGACCTTGCTAAATCTCCCTGTAAAGGAGCACTTTAACTCAGAAAGCTGAATCCTATCGCCTAAATTTTGTGATTAATTTTAGGGTTACATCTACTTTTATTGTTCACACTCTTCCTCTTGAAAACCATTGCACATCTATATATGTTGAAAGAGAGCATTTATTTGATTGTAATGATTTTCCTCTCCAACAACAATTTATTGACTTACCTTGAATTACAGAATTAGAAAACAGCTGACTGTGAGGCTATGGAAGTAAATACTGCATTGCACAATGAAGTGAAAAGTAACTGACATAAAAAAAATCCACCCTGAGCTTTTGTTGAATGGCGCCTAGGAACTAGGATTTGTTTCTGTACAGCACAGCTGGTGTTTGACATGTCATGTGGAAGGTCAGCACGCACTTTCAGCTAATGTACAGGTGCCACATTTTCTTTGCTTGACCTTTCCTGGGTTTCAAATCTGGTTTAATCCCTCCCTCGAGGCAGCAGCATAGCAGCAATAATAACTTAATTTATGCCCACACACAAATGACCACAGGAGAAGTACACAAAAAAAACCCTTTCTATTGCTTTCATTGGGGAATAGGAAAGATTATCTAAGACAAGGAAAAAGAGAGAGAGAATGAGAGAAAAACATGCACATTTTTTCCATATTGGGATTGGTGTATCCTCCAGGCAATTATTACAATAGCTGAGAGTATTTGGGCCTATCTGGCTGGCAGGGAAAAACAGACTTTGCAGACTGTAGAGAAGAAATAAGGTTTGTCTCACATTTATGAGGACTGGTATTTGGCATTTGAAATGCACCTTGCATGTGGTTTGCACCAAGTGCAGGAAGAAACAGCAGCATTTCACCTGACAAGTTTCTTGTAGCAAGAGTTAGAAACCCAAACTACTGGCAATTTCCTTTGCTTCAATTTGCTCCTACCTACAAAGATTCCAAAGAGTCGTTTCTGAAAAGGTATTTTTTCATCTGGAACCTTTATCAGAATGAAATCTTAGAGGCAGCTCTAAAAGCACAGATGACATTTACCTCTATACTGCATTGCTCATCTAATGGATTGCTATGTAAGTAAGTGGAAAGATATTCTAAAACACTGGTCATTTTCTATTTTACAGGCTGTACAGGTGCTTTAAATATTACTCAACTGCATCTCCCAATTACTGGTTTCTTTTTTCTTTTTTTTGCTTTTCTTTTTCCTAATAATAGCTGGTTTGAAAAAGCTATTTGCAGGTGTGGGGTTTTTTTGTTTGGTTGGTTTTTTGTGGTTTTTTTGTGGGTTTTTTTGGTTTTTGGTTTTTTTTTTTTTTTTTTTTCTGTTTTGTTTTGTTTTGCTTTGTTTTTTTTGTCAGAGTCTTGCTCTGGCCAATTTGGAAAGCAACTGCAGCCCAAAAAGTGATAATTTGCACTGTCACTGGGACATTCAAAGAATTTAAAAAGATTACTTTAGTAGAGGTTACTACATTAAGAATAAAAAAAAAGCATTGAAGAAAAAAGCCCCTTACCTTTTAAAGTTTCAAAACAAATGTGTCCTTGACAAATGCTTGGAGGGTAGCTACAAAAGTTGCCTTAGATAGGAAGAACTAAGTTGCTAAAAAGAAGAGATGCAGACACTGCACTGCAGCCTCTTGCAAGATAAATAAGGAATGGTGTTTAGGACCGCCTGCTTCCATTGGCAAGTTGTCCTAGAGGTCCCCCATGGAGTTAGAACCTTCAAAGAAGTGGAAAAGCACCTAAGAAGATGTGTTAGCCCAATATCCATCCACACCTGGGGCAAAAACCTGATCACTGCACCCTGCCAGAGCCGCCTTTTGGAGCAGTGTGGGGTTTCCAAGGCCAGAAAGACACTATTAGTTTTCATGCATGAATGTGGGGTTTTGTGAAGATATGCCTTGGCTGCAGATAATTTCCAAAAGAGAGATCATATTTAGGAAGACCTGTTTCATGCAATGTCATGTTGAGTGATCACCTGAGAGGAGATGGTCGTGGGGGGGCATGGAATGAGGAGGAGAAAAGGAAGAGGGAGGGGAGGGGAGGGGAGGGAAGGGAAGGGAAGGGAAGGGAAGGGAAGGGAAGGGAAGGGAAGGGAAGGGAAGGGAAGGGAAGGGAAGGGAAGGGAAGGGAAGGGAAGGGAAGGGAAGGGAAGGGAAGGGAAGGGAAGGGAAGGGAAGGGAAGGGAAGGGAAGGGAAGGGAAGGGAAGGGAACTGTGTCCTCCTCCCCTTGCTTGGAAGAAAGCTAGAAGGGATTGTTGTGGCTAATCGTCTTCCATGAAGTCAGGAGTGGGACTGTCCTCCACACCTTGTTTACCAGGCAAACAAGCTCTGCTGTTCTACTCCACCTCCAAATATTTTATTTTGAGACTTACCAGGGAGTGGCTGAAAGTTAGAGATCACAAGAAGGCTATCAGGGATTTCTCAGTCCAGCCCCTTTTCTTTCTTTCTGTCAAAATTTGCCTATTCCTGTTTTATTTTAGAACAAGGTTCACAGAGTTGGCTCAAGACAGCAATCAGCTAGCAGAGCACAGCATGAAAACTATCCCAAAGGGCCTCCAAGGGCCAACTCTGCATCCAGGAAAGTGCCAAAAACCTTGGAACAATGGCCACGAGCAGCTGCAGTGGATTTCTGCCACCTCAACATTTCTCTGTAGATGAAGAGAATCTGAGAAAGGAGTAACTATTACTGTGACCTTGCTTATGGCTCAAATGTCAGGGAATCCTAATTTTTCTTTAAAAGGGGACAAATTCACTGAGGTTTTAATTGGAAAGGACTGTGATGCAAGAGAGCAGAAATTAACCCACAGAATGCATAATTCATCTCATTTACAAAGGTCTTTATTGCTGGTCCCTTAGGCCCTAAGCACAGCCCAGACTGTGTTTGGGATTAGAAATACCTGATTTCTCTTGTCTTTCATCAAATTAGGCTAGCACAGTCAGTACTTAGAAGGTTGCCATTCCCCAGAAAACTCCATGTGTGGTCCTTGTTTCTGTTCAGCAAAAAATCCAAATGTTTTCAGGCAAAAAAACACTTAAGGTTATCCAATCCCAGGCTATTATTCCCATGTATTCTTAAGGTAGAACACCCTGTTGTTATGATGGAATTAGATAAAAAACTGTATAGAAATTCCCATCCATAGATGACCCACATCACCGAGGAGAAAATTGTCTATTACTCCCAGACTGAAGTAGCAACTTTCATCTTTCCTCTTGAGCTATGTTCTTTCCCTGGGAGAGTCGTGCCAATAATATCTTTGCAAGGCTGCCACCTTTTTCTGTGGACCTGTTACCACCATGAGAAGGCATGGTATTGTGCAGAATGTGTCTTTCCTTGCCTTTGTTCTGTGATCAAAACAGGCTTGTCCAGGGGCAAATGAGCTAAAAGCTCCGTCCTCTTCAGTCCTCAGCATATTAATTCATATCATCATCCTTGTTTCCTTTCAATTCCTTAAAAACATGTTTATGAAGCGGCTTAATCCAAGCCTGATGATGTATCCACCCTGCTCAACTCTTTTTTTCTTGATCCAGAGCTGCTACTAACTCCACCATTTGCATGGAGACTGAGATGCTGGAGCAGGCTGCTCCTGCTCCTGCAGTGCCACAACTTTTCCTGGTATGTCCTTACTGTTCATGTAATCTGTGTCTGCCATCCACCTGTGAAATGGCTGCAATAATCTTTGACTCCCAGGTAGGATAAACTGCCCTGTATGTTTAAGGCCCCATGGACATGACCCTGGCTCGGAACAGCCCAACAGTAGCAGCAAAGCAGCTGAAGCATCCAGTGCTGCAGGACATGAAGGGCAGCAGGGTGAGTGCAAAGTGCTTGGCTCCTGGCATTCAGTGCCCAGGTTTCTCCTGAGGTCATGATGGTCAGAGGGAAATCCTTCCGGGGGAGTTCTGAATAACAGAAACACAACACATCAGTATTGTAGGGCACAGATGGAATACCTCAGGCACAACCTCTCTACCCATTTCAGCAGTGTTTCTGCTGCTGTGTGAAGCTGGAGTCCGCAAGCATGGAGGGCACATCTGGGATTTTCAAATATTTGCTTCTGTGTATTACTCTGCAACCTGCTCTTATTTACCAAGCTTTAGTTTGAAACACAGAGTCAAACTGCTAGAGCTCAAAGAAGGTCTAAAGCTGGAAAGAAAGTCAAAGCTCTAATTAGCAGTCCACAGCCTACAGCAAAGTAATAACCTGGCCATGCACTTTTCTATTCCATCCACCTCTCAAGCTGCAGAGCTCTTTCAGACAGTCAGCCTACCCTAAGTCATCCCATAATTTTTCTTTTCTTGAATTCAATGTCTTGCTGTTTCTTCCCAGCTCTTCATTCATCTGTGTTGATCAGTCAATTAGGTGCTCAGCAAAGATAGCCACCACTCATTTCACTTCACGCTCTTACACACAGTTCTCTTGCTTGTAAAAATTGTTAACCCGCCCAAGCTGATACTTAACACAGCCAGTAAACATGTCCTCACCAGAGACTGATGAAGGGGTGTTTCTGCACACACTAATGAATGCATATATTGAGATAGATGCATTTTATTACATCAGGCTTTACACCATTTCCTCTGGGATGAATTTTATAGATGCAGTAAGGTTTTTACAGCATCTGAAAAGACTCAAGTACTGAAAGGTAGATTTATATACCCTCTAGTTTTACAAATATAGTGTACAATAGTGGTCAGTGGAGTTCTAAATGACCTCCCTAAGGTTTTTGCCCTTTTAACTGCATAAATATAGGCCCTGAAGAGAGCAGAAATAAAATACATAACATGATAAGAATTTTAAAAGGGGGACGTTTAGGTATTTTATAGTCATTCCTATAAATTTAATTCAGCTCTTAATTCAAAAGAGGTCTGTATATACAATCAAAGGTTTTCATTTTAATTCATATCATATTCATTGAGTTATGCTTTGTTATTTTTATAGTGATCACAGATAGTTGGCTATTAACTTAAATTACTAGTGGAAGTTCATCTTTTAAAGTTATTCCTAGCTTCCTTTTGTCAGTCTCTAAGTAATGAAAATTTCTTGGGCCTGACTTATTGGTCATCTAGAAAGGACAGACTTTAAAATCGGTTGCCACTTAAGCTATTGCCATCTAAATATACATGGAAGTATAATTAATGACCAGCTTTAATGACCTTTGAACTGAGCAATGAAAACTTAGTTTTTATAAAGTCAAACCAGCCAAATTCTGCTCTAGTTTTTTGTACACAGGAGCTGAAATACATGGGAAATAAATTTCTGAAACTGACAGCAAAATTTACTCCAAGACCTGGGCAATCATTGACTTATGCAGAAGAAACAGCAGGCGAATGCCTGATTTACCTTTTGTGCTGGTGTAATGTTTTGCCTTGAATAGGTTGATTTATGATTCATGCTGATGTAACGAAGAGGAAAGTCTCTTTTCAAGGCGGAAGAGGAGTTTATTATGACAAACAATGAGGCAGGTTTTCAAATCTGTCTAAGCAATTAATTGATCCACAACTTCAAAACATAGATGTTTCCCACACTGTTTTCTAGGACTTACTCCAATATGATTTTAAAAGTCTCCAACAGACAGCCTTTTCCCGTTCCTGTGAGCAACTCCCATGCCATCTTAAAGATGGAATTGTCTACAAGATACCCTGGCTGCTTCCTTAAAATGTTCCTTCTCCCCATCTCATCACATTTGGAGCCCCCATGGAATAGAGGTTATTCCCCAGTTGTGCTGAGCCCCAAGGAGGAAAGCGGTGGGGGAGGACTGTCCTGAGTGTCACAGCCCCAGGATACCTCTCTGCAGCAGTGTGTCACCATGCCACACGGAAGGTTCTCTAGATGACCCTGCCACACAGAAAGTTCTCTAGAATTTTGGAAGCCTTAAACAGAAAACAGAAGTGACTTGGAGAACAAGTGGGACCCATCAAAAGTCGGGAGGAAAAAGGATCCACTGCTAAAACTCCAGGTAGAAAACAGTAGGGCATGGGCTGGTCATCCGCAAGGAGCACATGCGGCAAGTTTTGGGCCTGGGATGAGGCAGAACCAAGTAGCCCAGGGCAGAGGAGCAGGATGGTGAACTGTGTTGCCCAGAAAAAAGGTGTCCCCTGTCCTCTGGTAGCTCCTTTTGTACCTGACAGGCTTCATCTCCCAGAGTTTCTACATCCCACTTAGCCTTTGCAGGGAGAAAGAAATGTAACTATCGGATGCACACCCATGAAAGTTTCCTGCCTCCAACACGTGGTAGTCTGACAGCATCAGTAGTTCTATTAATGTTTTGCCAGAAGGTTGGATCTAAAGTATGCTTCAAGTCCAACATGTCTTATACAGCAGTTTTAAAAATCTGCCTTTCATCTGCTTATTGCTATTCTATCAGTTTAGCACAGGCAAACCCTCATTGCTCTTTGATTTAGGAGCCTCAGAGGCATCCTCTGGTCTGTGTTACCACCCTTTGTGAAGAGGCTTTCCCTTCATTAATTAGTGTTCTTGGATCTCCCCAGATAGATGACTCTGGGGAAAGAAGAAGGAGACCCCCTTGCAGGAGTAACCCACAGTATTCATTTATGTGCCATTAAGAGACATGTGCACCCTGATGAGTTTTAATGGCTCTAGCTATTCTTTCTGCAGAACCCCATACCAAGACAGCACTTCAAACAATACAAAGGTCTTTGTCATGTCCAGTCTACTTCTACAAACATTGCAGGATGAAAGATCCTCAGCTGAAACTGTCCAAGAACTTCAAACAGTCCAGACACTTCTTCCACACAGATGTGCTTTTCATCCCACTCACAAAAACTCTCCTTCACCAGGGCTTAAATTCTGGCCCTGTAGGAGCCAGTTAAGCACTTGGTTGCTGCATTCAGCAGGAGCTAGATCTCTGCCCAGATATTCCTCCATTGCTCTAACATCTCCCTGCACTCCTGGGCTCCTATTGCCACTTTGTTGTGCTTCCCTTCACACACTTCATTCCTTTTCTTCTCCCTGGCTGACAAACAGCTATTTCTGGCAAGCAGCGGAAGCAGCAGAGGATGCTTGCTGGTATCCTTGCCAGATGATGTTTCCATACAAGTGGGTCAGTGTTGTGACCAGTGCAATCATTCTGGGGGACACTGTGCCCTCATTCATGACAACAATCAGCCTCTCAAAACCCCTCACATCAAATAGCTGGCAAGAGCATCCTGTTATCTCTCTTTTTTGACTGTGAGTAGCTGGTACAGGCTACTCTGCCTCGTGTGTGCTCTGCACTGGATACAGCTATGTGAAGATTTCAATTTAGTTCTTCAATTGCTTTTTCTGCTGCGTCTGATCTAATTGCTGTCAGGATGCATAGCTGGCACTTCAAGTGGTAATGGGAAGACCTAGGAAATGCTTTTGAGCTTTAAAATCTTCTTAGGACAGCTTCTTCCCCTTTCAAAAAATTTGCTAAGCTTCTAAAACTTGTAAAAATAATTGGTCAATGTGGAAGAGAACTTAGACTGTAATACTAATGTGCTGAAATTCAATCACTGCACACACCATGGCATCACTTCAACAGATACAGCTTAGCAAGCATTAGATTTACAGCCTTTTTTTCCAGCTTGGTCTGCAGAGATAAATTCTTCAGCAGTTCTCAGGACTTTCCTGGATTATTCTCAGCCAGACAGATCTCATATGTCTCCCTTTCCAATCCTAATAGCTTTTCACATACAGTTCCATTCTCTGGATGTATGTGCCTCCTTTGGACTTTGGCTCTTAGCCTTCATTTTCCCTAAAATTTTGGCAATTTTCAGAGAATTGTCCTGAAAATCAATAGGCGGACAAGTAGTTAATTCAAGACCAAGCGTTGCACATGTGGGAGTGTTTCTTTGAGAATGGACAACTCCTGATTAACACCTTGGGATAATAGGACTGGCTGTTACTTGGGATGTTTGATTTCTCAGTGTTTCCGCATTGTTCAGCCTAACACCTTGTCTGCTGGCTGTGGTTCAGTTTCTGTTCCTTGTTTTGCATTATATTACAGGACAAAACTCCAGGCTGGCTAGGACTTAGATTATTGTGTGTTTTCATTCCCAGTTTCTCTTTTCTGAGTGGATGTGGCAAGTTGATAATTTATTTTGGTACAAAGAGCAATACATGTAGACATTGTGAACTCCTGGTTGGACCACTTAAGTGTTTCCCTGGGACCAGCTATAAATGTTTCAGGTAATTGGAGTGTGTAACGGGTGTAATTAAACACACAACTCTTAGCAACTCTTATAATTCCTATACCTGGTCTTTGAACTGTGCCAATTTAGGAGGTATAATATATGCTGTACCTCTGGCAGGACTTAGCAATAAATGTCCAGGGAAACCCCTTGGACACATAGAGCATAAAAATCTCAGTCTGGTCAAGGGCTATTGACACACTCAAAGCTATGATACTGATGTGATTACCTTGAACTGAGACTCAGTGTGATGAAATCAAAAACGTGAAATTTAAAAGGAAGATAGCAATTTCCACCACGTAAGCATGGAAGGATGCCTTGAAGAGTGATTAATGTGGCATCCCATTAGCTTTAAGTACTACAAAACATCTGGCATATTTCCCCCTTGACTACAAATTTCTGAGCACTGGTGTTATGTCATCTTACAGTACTCATTTTCTCCCCATCTCTATAATTCATCTCAGCAATTGTTGTTCATATGAAAGTAATTATATAAATGCACTTGATTAAATTAGCTTTCATCTAGTACAGTTTTGGGTTTTTTAAATATGGGCATTTTCCCTCCAAAAATAAGGCAGAGGAACTGATATACATATCAGGGCTCTCCACATGAGGGAGATTAAAGTCCCTCAGTACTCCTAAGGCAGGACATTTCAGCACACCTAGGGCCCAAATCCTGTACCTGGGGTCAATCCACTGGACTCCTCTCACAGAGGTACCTGGGAAAAATTTAGTTCATGGAAGCAGCCAACTTACTGAAAACTTAGTGAAATTCTGGAAGCTGGTATTATTTGTTCAAGTTTTGCTGATTTGCAACCCTTGGAGGTTTAATCTCTCTCAAAAGTCAGTCAGAGAGTGATAAAGACCAGACTGCACAGCACAGTGACCTTGGGCTCTCTCTTCTGTTACCATGTCTTGGGTGCTTTAACACTGAGCAGATTGGGTCCAAGTGTAAGAGGATAAAGTCAGAGTGATTAGGGATTTGTCCCATGACTTCAGCACTGTTGGATCTTCTTGAACGCTTTAAAAGCACTCATGAATTATGGACATAACTGCGCATGCCAACACACACTTTTGAAATGTTAATTTTTTTGATGTCTCAAAGTTGATTTTTAAAAACCCAAAATAACCCACCACCTCAAGGAAGCAATATGTGTTGCAATATGAATTACAGTCTTTATGACTTCCCCTGTTTCCTGCCTTATAAGTGTGGATCAGAACCATATCTGGAGGGAGCCACAGCAGGGGCAGAGTGGCTCCCAGTCTTCTCAGTCCTTTTATGACTGTGCTCAGCATCCAGCTGTCCATGTCATGGTAAAGCCATTCACTTTGGAACATTACAGAATGAATTTTTTTAAAACACCCACCACTTGGAGCATTTTCCTCTTTCTCCCCCTACCTCTACTTTGAAGAACCAAAAAAAGGAAACACCTTCTGTACAGGGCCGATTGCCTATCACTCCTAACCACCCACTCTCCTCTCTTCAGCATCAGCTGAAGGTTCTGCTGCAGCAGGCTGACCTGACTTCACTTGGTGCGAGACAAATCTCAGCGTGCAAGTGTCGCCTGAGGGAACACGAGGTGGGAGGAGGAGAGGAACATTCCAAACCTAGGATATGTTACCACCAGTCCCTCACTGCTGCACTCACTAAAGCAGGAGTGACAGAAGGCAGGAGCAGGGGGAAAGGGAGAGGGGCTCCTTCAGTCCGCAGGCACTTGAAGTAACTTGTGCTTTCTTGTATTCACAGAGTGGCCATGGTGGTGCCATTGCACTAAGCAGGAAGCAGTCCCACACTGCACTGTGTATTTTGAAGGAGATTTTTTGTTTCTTTGAATGCTACTGGCTGTCTTTCACCATCTCATCCCAAGTGTACTTCTAAATAGGAACAGTCCCAAGTGTACTTCTAAATAGGAACTGCTCCTGGAATGAATCAGTTGCAGGTTGCTCCCTCACACAGGCACGTGCTGTGATTCCCCACTGAAAGAAAAATGCTTCACCCCGCTCAAGGAGAACAGGCAAAATGGCTCCAGGGAGGAGCTGCCTCTCCCACTGAGCCACTTGCTTGCCTTGGCAGTGTGGTACAACAAGGAAGGGTGGGGAGTATAGCACAGATAAACAGACCACCTGAAGAATCTGTTTCCAGGGCTTGCCCTGCATCCCAGCTTCTCATCCTGCAAAGTGAGGAGAATGGCACTGTGCCATCTCCCTTCTGGGCTGTAAGAATGTGTGCATTTCCACCCTCTCTCATGCTCTGGCCGCCAGTTAACTGTATACATTTTTATGCATCCACACAGGCTGTGGTTTCATACTTTTCCTTTTTCCTAACATCTGGAGCTGACAGAAATACCCTGATTTATCTTATCTGTGTCTCACACACCTTTAAATAACAGTTGGAACCTTTGCTATACCTCAAGTTCAAATAGGCCCTAGAAATATGCTCTTTTCCACTGAGCAGATTCTTAGCTCCAGAGGAGAAAGGGCCCCCCATGTCTTGAGAGGAGTTTTCTTATTATCTAACTCATTAAATGTAAATCTAGATCTACTATCAATGATATTATAAAGCTCTGTTAGAGGAGATAAAGTTTGGGATGAATTACATGTTTGGAATTCTCAATTAACTTTTTGATCCCTAGGTCATCCAGAGCTGGTCATATACACCCAGCCAAAATACAGCACCAGCCACCACAACAGTCACAAGAAATCCTACTAATAGGGTATAAGATTAATAGCAGGGAGAAAACACTGTAAGAGGTTTGAGTTTGGCTAAGAATGCACGAGGCTGGCTGCTTATCTGAAATGTATCCAGATGACTGTTGCCTAAAAACTGTGAGCTTGGTAAGAATGAGCTTTTTAAGTTGACTTGTCTTAGCTTTTTGTTTTAGTTGGTCAAAAAGGGAAAAATGTTTGGATTCCATATTGGGAAAAGGCCCAACAAGGAGATTGTTCTTTAGAAGAGACAAGCTGCTAACAAAGCTGGTTAAAGGCCTGGGTTTTCACTTATTCAGCACCGTGTTTAGTGCACACAGACCCCTTCTATTAAAATATGTTTCCAAGGCTGCACATTCATGCACTTGTATTAGGAAATGCCCCAATTAAAATCATCCACCCACCTTTAGTTCATCCCATTCAGAGTGTAGATTCCATGGTGGTCCATAGCTTCCCAGTGCCACACAATCTTTGTTGTGCTCACTCTGCCTCAGCCCCTGAACTCAGCGGATGATGTTCCCTCAGGGAGAAGCTGTGCAGCATATTCCTGCCTCCATGTTGGTCCTGTGCAGTCCCTCACCTTATTTACCACCCACAACTGTAGGAAGAATCACTCATATCTTCATGAGGCCTCCTGCAAAATTTACAGTTGTCAGTGAGCTTCTTCACAGGTGTAAGGAGTAGCCTGTTGCAATAACTCTTATAAATGAAAACCAATTCAGCACCTTTCTACATGTAAGGAATATAAGGCAAAAAGTGATGGAGGTGAAAGCAAGTTTCCCATGTACTACTGTTGCAGCTTTAAATGCCCAGAACTTCTGACAGTCAGCTTGAAGGGTTTTTAGGCAGGAATCAGAAAATGGAAAGCAAATAATCCCTAACCCTGTGAGAATAGGGGCTTGGGGGTGTGCAGGAGGGTGTCTACTCCATTATTCTCTGTGAAAAATGTGGATTTGGAACAGCAATGTTTTTTGCATAGTGTTTGTTGTGCTGTTGCTTTTGGATGTAAAAATCACTTTGTTGTTATTTATTATCTTAAAAGCCAATTTTTTATTTAAACCTGAAATCTTTCTTTAAAATTATTTGTAAAACCATTAAGCAGTTGTTAAACCTAAATAATAATTTTTTTAATATTATTAGTCACTATGCCAATTGACAATCATTTGAGAAGTCTGGTTGAAGGGACTAGCTTAGCCCTGCACCATGGTCCCAGACTTGGGGAGAGCTGAAATTTCTCCACAGCAGTCTTCAGTTTCCTTCAGCCTGTATTTTGCAGTTTTTTCGAGTCCCCTACATCAATGATAACAGCTTTTCCAGCTTTCCCAGACAACAAGGACATCCAGCCAGGTTAACAAACATGCTGCTGGCTCACCCAGGATCCTTCTCATGCAGAACAGGGTGGATGAATCCCCCTGAAACTCAATGCAGTCTCCTCGCTGACCCTCACGCTAAGTTTTGGTCCCCTCGAAGCCAAAGCAGATGAGTAATAGGGAAAGGGGCAGAGCAGCATCTCATGGAGATCCTGCACTGGGTCATGGCTGAGGCATACCCTGGATGCACACCCATATCCCTCCATTCAGGTAAGCATCTGCTGCCCCTAATTTATGTCCCTGCCATAAGTTGTGTGGGCTCAGTGCAGGTGTGAGGAGAGCTGTCTGTTCCCCGCTCTTCTGCCAAGATTCTGATTATGGCATTTGCCTAGGCAGAGACTCTGCTAGCATAAAACTGAGCTTTTTAACTTTCAAATCCCCTCAGAGAAGCTGGGCAAAGCTGTGCTGCTCCCTACAGCAGAGGACAGGCTTGTTTGCAACACTGACTCAGTACCAGTATTTCACACAGTAAATGATGAGACTAGGAAATAAATATTGGAGAGAAAGGAAACGTTGCCAAGATGAGGCATTTCTTTAAGACATTGAGGGCAGAGTTTACATATTTCAGAGTGTTTCTGTCCCTATGTTCACAGACAAGAAGAATTCCAGGAGGACAGTTACTCTTCCTTTGGCAAACTCTCCTCCTCTCCAGACCCTCCTTCCCAGGTCCCTCTCCAGAGGTCTCATATGTGTTAGAATAGGTTAAATATGTTGGCACTTACTGTGGGAGGTTAATATTTGGAAACAAAGCCAGGCAGAATTTGTTCCCAGGAATCAGCGCTGTTGGCACCATGCATGCTCATTCATGGCAGCTGCAAAACAAACCCTGTTCCCGGTAGCTGTTGTTACTGTAAGAATGTAAAAGCTGTTCACCCATCACAAACAGGAACTAAAAAACCAGCAGGTGCTCACTGTGGCAGCATTAGCAACACTGCCTGCACAGGCTATTCTTAAATAGTTTAGTCTTTTTCAGGATGAGCTCCAATTCATTACATGAATATAAAGCTCCATAGTTAATAACACAAATCAAACCAAAACCTCATCCTTTTACTTGAAAGGTGTGATGTACCCTAACAGAGAGGAGTTTTCTGAGTTGGGAAGCTCTGCAGTGCCATGAAGGTGTGAAGAACTCCAGCTGGACAGTGAGCTGTGTGGCAGTGTATCAGCGAGGAAAACACAGCACATCCACCCCTGGTGTCACTCTGTGGTCTGACAGGCAACACTCCTGGGATGAACTTGCCCTAGTGAATTTAAACTGACTGCTGACTGTGAGTGAGGATAGGAATAGATGCAGAGGTGTCCCCAGACTGAGCACATTGCTATCCTATAAACCACCATATCAGAACACAGTCCTGTCCTGTGCAAGTGCCAAGTACTGCACCTGAAAGAGGAGAGTAACCTACATAAAGTAGGTTTGTTTCCATATGCAAGGCGCTGAATATTGCCTTCCTTGATGTATGTACAGAGGATGTAAAACATGGCAATAGAGCTTGGTGTCATGCAAGATGATTTACACTTGGGGAGTGCTGTAACTATGTTTTCTCTTTCTTGTATTGTTTTGCATCAGGTCACTTCACTGCCAGCAATTGAACAGATCTGCAAGCTGAGCAGGCAGGGGAAGCAGAAGAGTGAACACTCATTAATAATGCTGGTATTGCCCCCATTAATGCCTGTCCCTGCTGATCTCCAGCTCAGTGCAATCACCAAATGTCTGATGGGAAGAGTGATAGGCTCGTGCCATGCAGCTTTTGAAAAGCAGTGAGGCAAGCCCAGTACATCTGAAGGGAATTAATGGCAAATTGGCAATACTGATGGCAGCCAGGCAATACTGAAGCAGCAGCCAGAACAGCTGTTGCTAATGTTCTCCTGTTCTGCCATCCTGCCTAAGCCAAGCAGAGGCTGCCAATACATCCTGCACATGCAGAAAAACTGACCACTCTGCCTTGGCTGGCTCATTTGTGGTGGTTCTTTGGCTTGAGCCATCACTTCATTTTATTCTGAAGCTTACTTGATTAAGCTGGCAGTTGGCTTTAATAACAGCCTTCCCCCTGTTGCCCTCTCTTTTCTCTCTTCATTTCAGGTTGCAGTAAAAATTATACATAATCATGTGCCATGACAAAGCTTAATTTTAACCCCTGCCCCCTGCCCCTGTTTCATGTCTCTAAAGCAATGGTGAAACAAGAAGGGTAGCAAGGCTTAGCTGAGCCAAGCCAAAGCTTTCTGTCCCTTGCTCCATGGCAAGGTACTTCTTGGGGAAAAAAGCAGGTGTCTCATCCTAGCAGCAGAACTATACTAAATAGTCCCTGGAAAAACACAGAGCAAATTGTTGAGAGCAGATTAAAAGGTTTAATGAGTTACACAGGGACAATGTTTTATCAGAAGAGAGGAGGAATAGATCCAGCCATCCACCCACATGTTCCTTCATGCTTTCTCTATCCAGTGAATTGGGTGGTTGTGCAGAAATCAGTTTCATGAGGTCTTTTCACTGAGCCAAAAAGACTTGCCCTCATCACCTCTTTCCTCAAAGGAGCAGGACTAGTGCTTTTCTCTCATGCTCAGGCTGTGCAAATCCAAAATTACTCCACAGAAGGTAATTGAGTTCTGTGAATAAAGGGAAACAGGCTAAAATAGCTCAACACTGAGGGTCACATCATCCTGGAAACAGATTCAGAGCAAGTCTGAGATGAAGTCTAGTTGCTAAAGTGCAATGGATGTGATGATGTACAACAGATATGAAAATGTCAGTTGCTTAATGTACAATGGTCATTTTATAGCAGAGCACAGATTTTTACATCCTACTGAAACATCAGCTGACATATAGGAGAATTCATGACAGGTCTTATGGGAAATTTTATAGACAGATGAAAGTGAATTTTAGTTCTTTATAAAGCAGTGCTCTCATTGTGGAAGTTAGTCTTATCACCCAGGGCTCCATGGTTTTGTGCAGCAACATAGTGTCACACTATATCTCTGGGAGCTATGCTAAAAACACAAAAACTTTTCCTTTGGATTTGTTACTATTGTTTGTGTTATGATGTTCCTAGAGAGCCAAAGGCTAGGTCAGGGTCCCACTGTCGTGGGAAATACGGAAATGTGTAGTAAATTACCATTCTTGCTCTCAAACTTTATATCCATATGTATATGATAATGTATTTTCAATCCATATTTCATGAGAGTGTATTGATGTGATAGTTTTCATCTCAAAGACTCTGTAATCACATCTCATTGTATGACAAAGTCACAAAGTAGAGTGCAAGTGCTAAATATTCACTATGCAATCCAACAGTGAAGAGACTTCAGCTCAAGACAGATGAATAAAGGTTTTCCTTATAGGGCAAGTGCTAAGGGAGGATCAGTGTTCATACAATCCAAACAAGAGCAGAGTGTTTAACGTCTGGCTTGAAAGATTTATGGGTAATAAACTCCACAGTTACTGGCTTCATCCTGCAAATATGGAATATATCCTACTTGGATGTGAACATTAGCTGCTGCAGTCATGCATCCCCTTGGCCAGCATCGCCAAGGAATATCCCATTCATCCATTTCTCCCTGTCTCTGTCCAACCATATCACTTCCCTCCCACCACAGCTGAAGTTAAACAACTCTCAGCATTACCAGTTCAAATCCTTTTTTGGTGGTTTGCATAACTGTGTTTGCAAAAACTGGATTAAAATGCTTTGTAAGCTGTATCTTTCAAGGTCTATTACGCAGCTCACTGGTAGTGTTCATGTTACAGCAAAACAATTCTCCTTGCCACATAAGCTGTCGGAGTTTGTTGTTCTTATTCTTAGTTTGTGTCTTGCAAACTGGGATGAAAAAGCCCAAACAGTCATTGTAGGTACCGCACACAATTGGTATGAAAAAGCAGTGCTGACATCAATGGCATCATTTTCTCAGCTCAGAAGAAAGCAAGGGGGCTGACCTGAAATGCATTTGAACTGAGTAGGCTGCTTTGTTAGTCCTGTGTTGCCCATGGAATCTGCAGTATTGCTTAGTGTGATCTTCAGCAGGAATTACAGTTTGGCTTTCATGTTCTGTTTGTCACAGTGTGGAGCAGGAAAAAAACCAATCTGGATTCAGCATATCCTTGGAATATTTCTGGATGACAAACAGGTAGAGTTCTTGTGAGCTGCTGTGAGGCATTCTACTTCAGACATGAAATGCCTGATGCTTATGAGAAATGTGAAGATACATGGCAATGTGCATTAAGATTTCCACAGCCCTACCCCCTTCTGCCACCTGCCCACCTTGTTTATTGATTTCAGCATTTTCTCTACAAGTGCTGACAATGTTAATCTCATCCAGACAGATATGAAATGGTTACAAAAGGTCTATGAATTTGCAAGTGTAAAGTACAAGTATTGTGAGCACTCTTCACCCACCTGACATATACCTTGTCCACATGTGAATTAAATGTCAGTTCATTTCTATAGGGTAAGCAGAGGAAGGTGAGGATAGTTTAAAAGCAATGCCCTCCCCTCTCCTCTCTCTGCCGCATAAGCAGGTGTGTACATTGGATGCCTTTGAACTTCCCTTATAGAATCAAAAAATTTTATTTCAACACAAGAACTCTGTGGGTATGGGCACAAAAATTCATGGAGTCATTTTGATTGGGAAAAACCTCTAAAATCGTTGAGTTCAACCATCAACCCAGCACTGCCAAGTCCAACACTAAACCATGTCCCTAAGTGCCATGTTACATTCTAGGCCAGCAGCCGACCTTAAGCATGAAGCCTTCATGTCATGGGCAGAAAACCTCCCCATTTGGTTGACTCACAGGCCTTGAATGGAAATAAACAGTCTGAGCTACAATAATTGTACAGCCCATGAGGAACAGTGCATACTCAAATAACCATAACACCTCACACTCTGATTTCCCTTATCTCCTCTGTGAAAAAACAGCATGTCAAATCTCTCATGGTGCTTTTTATTGTAGTATCATAATGTATTGCCCCTTAAAGTGTTACATTTCTTCATTAATCATCATCACTACATAGTGCCCTATCACACATGGCAAAGGACACCTGTTTTTCAGAGAGTTTAAAGACTCAGTGGTGGTAGTAGAACAAACAAGGTGAAAAAAACTGGAAAGACTGTTGTACTTTGTTGAATTTTTTTGTTATTGTTTGGTTTGTGTTGTTTGTTTGTTGTTTTATTTTTTTTGCTTCTATACCTCTTTTTGATACATTGGGCATATTCTGTGACTGAATATTCAGTCACTGAGGTGTGTTTTTGAGTGACCAGGAATAGTTGCGATGGTCTTCTGACAAAGTAAAGAATCATGAGGGGAGGGAATTTACGCTCTTTGTGTGCAGAGCTACAGAAATGCCAAAGCAGCAGGCTCATTCATAAGGGTCAAGTTCATGGAGCAAGTCCATTGATAGGACTGGGAGGAGGAATAGGAGGAAAAAGTTGTGCTACAGCTTGATCTGACAGTGCAAGGCAAATAACACAATTTCTTCTAATCTCCAAATTTTCTTTTCTCTCTGTTCCTGCTAATGATCTTTTTGTTCCTTTTCTTGACCTTCTTGCTGCAAAAACACGTAGATGCAATTCATTACTCCTTGATTGTTTGCAATGTGGATCAGCTCTACATTCAGGGCCCATGCACGTGTGGAACTCCAGGACTCCATTTGCTACACCAGGATTTTCAAACCATGATGGTTACCACCCATCATTTGAAGCCCTGCTGGAATCAGCTCTGTCTCCTGGCAAGAGACTGGGTCATACCCTGTTCTCAGCACACCTGGGCAAGAAATGTTTTACTTCTCACACAACAAATCTTAAAAGTCTGCATTTTTCTCATGCTGTGTGTCAGATCAAAATTTTTCACTTCTGATTGGAGACAGCCCCTTTCCATGACATTCCCAAGTCTGAGGCATTCATCTCGGATGGTGAGGCTCCAGGTTTAAAGTCCCCATGTGTTTGTTCATAGAGGTTGTGCTAGTTACAACTAAAGCTGCCTTTGGTTCTACCCTAAAACAGGCATTATATTATTTACTACCCTGGCTGAGAATGCCTTGAGTTCCTTTCCTGATGAAAATGTTAGAATCAGTGAATTTCTGCATCAGTGAGCATGAGGGTCAGTGAGCTGACTGGCTAATAAGGACATTTCATCCAAAAATTTCTTGAAAACATAAAAGCACCACATTCTTCATTCATTAAAGTAGTTGTGTATCAAAAGATTCTAAACCCAGTATTGCAAGTTCTTATTATCCCTTTAAAAAGCTCCATTTGACTAGATGAGTTTGGATCTGCTCTCACAGTAATGCAATTAAAGTAAAATATTCTATTGTACCAGCATCCACAGGAGATAGGAAACCCCATTTTCTTCATCAGATCTGAAAGGCTAAAATCGTGCCCATTCTACACGTGGCAGATGTGTTCCATGCACAAGGTGGGTCCACGTACTCTTCTAAGCCAGCCTGCCCTCTGTACACTGCCAGTTCAGTTCTGATCCCATCCCTGCTTTTCCAGTTCTTTACAAAAACCTCGAGCTAAGCCTTTCCTTCTTTGAAGGAGTAGTTAGCTCCCGATGAGAAGGAAGTCCATCCTGCAACACATTGTTGAGTTTTTTTCCTATTTTGTTCAGCAGGTACAGCTGTTTTTCAGTATGACTGAAATGCTGTGAATGGCCCTTCACTCAAGTCAGAGAACTTTCTCAGCAGGAGGTCAGGCAGCCAAGCATTTGACTGTTTGCTTTGTTAAAAAATAAACAAAACCAAACCTTAAATCCTTTTTCCTGACTGTGGCAAAGTGTTTCTGGGACCTTGGCAATTGTCTTGTTTCTGTGTAACTTACAGTTAATGTTGACCCAGCAGCTTCCGAGCTGGCCACATCACCTAACGCCCAGAAAACCCAAGTGACTGGTGAGAGGAACTCTGGGGACACTCCTAATGCAAAGGCAGCCCATTACAACTTTC
The DNA here is from genome assembly GCF_901933205.1 of Camarhynchus parvulus. NCBI lineage: Eukaryota > Metazoa > Chordata > Aves > Passeriformes > Thraupidae > Camarhynchus > Camarhynchus parvulus. The sequence continues at coordinate 39,249,473 of NC_044573.1, forward strand.
AGTCAAAGTCAGAGTTTGGACTGTAATCTGATACTTTTCTTTCAGAAAACTGACTTTAATTCAGAGTATAGAGAGCATGAGTAAAAATTCCTAACATTTGCAGACTTCTCAAGGATCTGTGAGGTCACAGGATCTCATCCTGATGTCAAGAAACAGATAACCATTTTTTTTAAGAAAACTGCTGCTGTAATTTCCACCTTTTGTCAATAAATTCAGCAGAAAGTTCAGCATGGATGAATGTGAAGACCAAACTGACTCCACTGAATCCTGGTGGATGGATACTGATACAGTGCCTAAGTCCTTCTCATGCACTTTCAATGTTGGAGCTGTATTGCTGGTAAATGGAAGACTACTGAACTCATCTTCATGATTCTTGTAATCATGTCAATAATTTCATTGAGATGTTTAATGTGGAGAACTGAGATGAAGGCCCAGTTTTCCTTTAGCTTATTTCCATGAAGGACTAAGATACAGGTGGTTCACGGTCAGACCTGCAGATCTGTTCCTGTGTGGAGAACAGTCCTCCCCAAAGAAACCAGACAAGAGTGAACTGGAACAAAAAGCAGGACACACTCCTATCTGCTGCACAGGCACAGCCATGGAATGAACCTGCTCATGCTACCTTTAATTAAGATTTAACAGTCATTGTCAGGTGTAAGAAAAAATCCAGGCACTTGGGTGTTTGTCCTGAGAGAGACCATGGAGGTCATTCTTGTCCTGTCCCAGTTGAGAATATCATGCTTTACACGGCACACACTGCAATACCATGTGTCTCCCCCTGGACTGGTATTTAAAATGGTTTTCACTTCATACACAGACTCACAATGGAGTTGTGGTAGTTCCAAAAATTTCTGTACACTGGTCTTTAAGTTCTTTGCCTACTCCAAATGCACGGTAGTGTAATTTAACAGGAATGTCTCTCTACAATTACCATAGCTCAGTTGATGTCAACATTTGGTAATTTGCTGCACTTTGTCATTATGTCAGAGTCTTCAGGAGTGTAAAACTGCATCAAATGGCTTCCTTTGGAGAGTTTACGGCTTTGTTATATTTTGTTTATCAAAAATACCTAGCTAATAGAGGGGGCTTCAAGATAAAGTTTTATGCAGAGAGGTGGGTGAGCTGTCAGGGCAAAATTTCCCTTCAGTGTACTGTTCGCAGTGTCAGAAGCCAAGAATATGTATTTGGGGATAAATAGGCTCTATGCAGGATGAAGCTGTCTTTTTGTGTGTCCCTGGTAATCAGGACACCTGTACATGATTTTAAATCCAATGAATTGTAGGAGAAGATTAAAAACACAAATTTTATCCATATGTTCCTACAAGGATAGGTAAAAGGATGCTTTTTCACTCTGTAAAATTTTTTCACTCCATAAAGTATTATATTCTGTCACAATCTAGTTGATGCTCTTGCCTCTAAAAGCTGGTCATGAAACCAATGACATTACAGACTGTGACACTATTTAGCACTCAGTTTAGGCTGAGACTCTAGCTTACTGATTAGACCACTCCACACCATACTTTGTAGATTATCTTTCATTTTTCCCCCTCTGCATTGCAAGCCAACAGCTGAGGAATTACAGGAACAAGAACAATGTACAGTTCTATTACTTATTACTACTAGTTGTATTATACTTCCAGAAATTTTCTTTCCTCTGTTATATATTCACCAAGCAAACTGGAGCACTATAGCTCAGATATTTAGGTCCCAGCTTTTATTTTTAAGGGCTTTTGAAAATCTTGAAGTAGCTACTCATAGCTTTATGGGGAGTGTCAGTGCCACAATGGTAAAAGCAGCAGTAATTGGACATTTTGATTTGCTGACTCCAGCAGGACAGCTCTCTAAAAGCCCCAGTGTATGTTATTTCCATGCATAAAGTCTGTGTGCACCTAACGATGGGACCTCCTGCCTGGATCTCCAAACTGCAGAGCACAGTGGGGGTTGAGTAAATATAGGGCCTGTACTGACATTTATGAAAGAAAACTGGGAGGGGGAGGGAAGGAGGTTGCTCCATAAGCAAACACACCATGTACATGACTGGTGGTGGTGGATTCACAGCCCATGGAGGCCACACTTTTGTCTGCCTCACCTCCATCTCGGGAGGCTCTGGTGCTCCTGAGTGTGCTCCTGCACAACAGCTGCAGCTCTCCTTGGTGCAAGAGGCCCCTCAGTTTTTGTTCCTGTGTGGTAGTCTATTGTAAAAGCAAGGTGATCCCAGTGGCAGGGAGAAATGACGAGGAGAACCCCATTGATATCAGAAGGCCAATTAATTATTTTATTATACTATATTATTCTATACTATATTACACTACATTTAAACTGAAACTGCACAAGCACTCAACTCAACAAAATCTTGTGACTGTCTACTGACTGACAGTCTGGACACGTGCTTGGCCCTGATAGGCCAAGGAAACAAAACACCATCACTTTGGGTAAACAATCTCCATATTGCATTCTACTTTGGCACAACACAGGAGCAGCAGATGAGATAAGAACTGGTTTGATCATTCTTTTCTCTGCTTCTCTCACTGCTTCTCTCAGGTTCAGAGAATGCGAATCCCACAGTAGTCCCTGCTGGGCAAACGCTTCAGTGCTGGTATCTGTAGGAAACTCCCAGGAAACAAGACGAGAGTGCAATCTTTCTTTTACCCCAGAACAAGAACAATAGGGGCAGCTCTGTGGTGTAATCACCTGAAGGCATCAGAGGACAGATCAGATTCCACACGGATCACACAGCAAATCCATGAAAAGCCTGCTGGAGTTTGGCAGAAAAAGGGAGCGTTCACCCTGATTTTTCAAACCCTCCAAAGAAGCATCTCCTTCTGCAGAACTGTTCTAAATCGGCCAGAGACCCATTTCAAGCACTTGATACCTGCCCCCTGCCAGAAATAATGCCAAGTGATGGTGGCAAGTTTCTATACCATAATCTGTTGAAGAGAAACTTGCCCACTGACTTTGTTTTGCTGACATCTCTGTCACATGTCATGGGTACCAAAAAAACCAATGACTGACCCTGGTGGAAATGGCTGATAAACCCAGTCCAGTCCTGCTCATGGTCACATTGATGACACATTCACAGCCACAGGGAACAGATTTGGAAGAAGAAACTACTTTGGACATCAATATGTGCCATCATTTTGCTATAGACAGGAGCCTTCTGTAGAAAAAAAAATTGAGCCATATGAATGTAAGGAGAAATCTGCATGGAAAAAGAGGAAAGAGTTATGCTGTAGACATTGGAAACTATAAAGCACATCTCTTTTTGCAGGCTGGTGATGTCAGAGAAATGCTCTGTGACCTGGGAACTAAATAAAATATCACCAAGCTTCCAAATCCAGTGAGGCAAACCAGTAAACCAAAGTGGTTTTTCATGTGATTAAATGCATTTTCTCAAAAGTCTTTTTTTTTTTTTTTTTTTTTTTTTTTTTGTGTGTGTGTGTGGCAAATCAGCATTGGCACACAAGCCAGCTAGCACATTAATAAATAAAAAAAAACTTACCAGATTGTGTCTTTGTATATAAATTTACCTTGTCTGATAAGATTAAATGAGTGAGGAGTAAATCTTCTAAAAAAAACTATAGTGCTGAATAGTTATTTTTAGAATTTCTTCTCTTTTACCCTGATTTTAGAAATTACTCCTTCTATACTCTTTCTGTATTAGAAAATGGGAAGGGTGAAGTCTGAATTGCTCTGGTGATTGCTCTAACATGACTTACAGCATGGATCCAAAATTATGTATTTATACTAAAACATTTAAACATTATAATTTCAAATACTACCTATAATTATATTCAAAACTTCAGAATGCTTCCCAATAAAACATGAACATGCTCATAATTTGAATTCCTGAAGCTATAAGGCGCCATAAATACCAACCCCTCCTCCCCACCCCAAAAAAACCCACTCAAATATGTTACATAAAAAACCGCACTGTATTCTGGAAACCAAATTTTAATTCTGGATTGATGCCAATCCCAGAGCTGTTAGCCTGCCTGTGAGCACTGAATTTGCAGCGAGATGTTTAGATGATAATATTATTTTAACTGTTATACTCTGAAATACTGTCATGATGTTATTAATGTGAAGGAAATTACTTGGGCTTGGACAAAAATCAGTCTTGCCTTTAAAAGTAGTTAATACCAGTCCATTTTTGGATACTTTTAATAATCAAACACAACAGAGGAATCAAGTCTGGAGTAGGTCAGGGGGCTGAGGTCCACAGTACTCACAGGATGTGGGCGCTGGGCACCAGCAGCAGTAACGGAAAGACAGTGACCCATGGTCAGACTGTCCAGACAAAGGGAATTCTCACAGTCTCTTCTGCTGGAGGCAGGAGATAATGGTGGCATTTGGTATTTTGTGCTGATAGGAGCTGCTTTCAAAAGAGCAGGGAATCTATTTGGCGTGTTTTCAAAACCTACTTGAATATGCTCTTGTGGTTAGATTTGATAAGTCATGAGGGCCTTGTCACCTTCAAGAGACTGCCAGAAAAACAAACTACTGCAAAGAAATCAAGCGAGAAAATAGAGTTAGTGGAAAAATGGTTTCCAAGTAGCTGTGAAATGGAAGCAAAGAAGGAAGGGAAAAACAAATAGAAGTGTATGTACAGTCCTTGTACTGCCAAGAGCACCTGCCTGCCTAAATTGAGAGCTAATGTTCTACCTTTATGCATAGCATTATGGTCTTCTTAACTAAAAGCATATTTTTATTAACCCCACCTCAAAGGAGAATGTATGGCTTTAATTTACAAATGGGGATAGGTTCATGAACTCAGGTTTTATAAAGAGGCCAGGAGGTTAACAAAACTCCATGGGATTCAACCATCCCTTTTACAAACATTAGCTAATTGACAGTGGCATGTTTGTCTCACCCCTTATCCTGCTCCCAGAACAAGAATGTCAGGGGAAGACATCCTCCCTTGTCAGCTCAGCCCTGCTCAGGGGCACATCACCACATCCCCCAAGTAACACATGGGGCTGGTTGGCCATGGTAACATGGACTGGAGTAGAAACAGAGAGGTGATGAGGAGCTCGCTTCGGTTGAGTTGTTAGGCCTATGCTTTCAGTGAGCAAAAGGCATCTCAGTCCACAATCAGCCAGGGACAGGTAGTTTGTAGAGTAGGGCATGGGCACTGTTCTGGTGTCACCTGGACCTGAATGAGCCCCCAAAACTGCTTTTCTCCCACAGACTCTGCTCCCTAGCCCTCCCATGGGACCCACAGAGCCCTGCAGCTCTGCTCTTTGTGTCCTCTCTGGTTTGCCTGGACCCGCTCACCATCAGGGAAAGGCGGCAGGCACTAGAGCAGCCCATATGCTCTTTTAGAATGCTCGCTGGGCATTTGGTCTCAAAGATAACATCAGACCTCATTAAGCCTACACTCTGAACAAATGTTTTCCTTCAGCCCACTTGTCAGTTTTAGGATGACAGAAGCACATCTTTAAAGTTTCTTGGTAATCCCAGTGAGATAACATATGCTGGAGCAGGGGTGGCAGGGGATTTGCAACCCAACACCAGCACGCTCGCTGCTCTTTGAAGACTGAGCTGTTTTGCTGCAGTGTTTAAAAACTGAGAAACTGTCCCTGCAACTAGTGACAACCTCTGACACCATCAGACTCCCTTGTCAGCTGTCTTTCTCATTTCCAGATGTTGCAAGGTTATCTCAGTCACCCAGACAAGCATCTGCAAATTCTGTACCTCTGCTTTCTCCCAGAGACACTCCGATGGAGCTGGAAAGCACCACGTTGTGCAGCTGGTTAATTTGGTTAAACATTTAACAAGTTCTCTCTTCATTATTGCAGCTGTTCCTTGCTGGTCAAATCCCACAGGGCTTTCACAGGCAAATTTCACTCAGTACTCAGTCTGAATTTGAAATACAGGGCTGGACTCATTATTTACAGGCAAGCTTCTAAGGGTCTAGTAACTCATGACAAACACAGATGCCATTTGACCTTTACCAGCTCACTTATGTGAGTAAAAATTATCATTCAAAAAAGCAAGAATAAATTCTCTTGGGATATTTCTTTTCTCTCTTTCTTTAAAAAGAAAAGCAAAAAACTTCTAAGAGCCTAGAAGTGAAATGCAGAGGTTTGTCTTCTTTGCAGAAGAGACATGGGGCTATAATGTGGCTTTTGCAAAACAGCTAAGCTGCCCAGAGTGCTAACTGGAAGTACTTCAAAGAAAGCCTGACCTACAGAATTTCCCCCCAAACTGCCCTCTGAAAGATTAGACCTCCTGAAAAGTATTCGGCCTGGGTCACACTCACAGCAAGTCCAAAGCCTCTGCTTGCTCTTGGCTTACAAATATAGAACATCAGCAAATTCTTGATCCTCAGCCTATATTTTCCTTTACGTCTTGTACTCCTAATTGAGGCCTCAAGCATCACAATAAATACTTCTAAATCAGGAGTTATTGCTTCTAAAAAATATTTAGGCTGTTATACACTTCATTTAGGAAACATGTAGCAGAGCTAGAAGAACTTTTTTTTATTCTTCTATTTATACTTCATTTAGGAAACAGATAGCTGAGCCAAATACATTTATTCTTATTATTTTATTCCCATGAGGGCTCTGGTTTTGTGAGATAACAGAGCACCTGCCTAACATTGGTCAGGCCAGTATTTTATTCAAAACCAATTGGAATCCTGAGTTTAAGTGCTCTACTACTCAATGCATCAATAGCCACTTTCAGTCTCAAATCTTTGTGTCCTGGGATTGCCAGATCTTTTTCCATTCAGCATTGTGTTTTTCTTTTGTCCAGGAACAAAATACAGGGAATTCCAAGGGGAGACACACAGTAAAGGCAGCCTCCCCTGCTTAGCACCTGATATTTTCACTAACATAATTGTAATCACAACAGCCTTTTCTGAAGATTTTTTTCTTGTAAGCTTGTGAACAGCAGAATATAATTCAGTATTTCCTATATAGGTTGCTTTATCTTTATTGCTGTTCATATTTCTCCCAAGCATTGACTGCTTTATTTTCCTGAAACAAATTAACACCAAAACCCAGCAATTGTAACTTGAATATAAGACTGCATTGTCCAGAAAACACAGAGGTAAAAATGTGTATGGTAAGCTAGCAAGTAATGAGTGTTGATGGTGTCATAAACCAGAGGAACATGAGAAGTAAAGGGTAAAGTGAACTTGCTTTGGTAAAGTCATTTGGAGAAAGAACAGCAGTAGAGGCTTTGCATTATTAGTCTTCCACATCCACATCAGATCTCTAAGCTCTGGGCTAGAATATGAATAGACATCTCTGCACTATTAGAGAAAGAGCTATTAACCATGCACTGCACCATTACAGAAATGTTATCTTTCCAGCTACAGACTGCAGAGCTAATCATTCTATGTCCAGTTATTCCTAGAATGACAGCCAAAATCTTTCATCACGAAAAATATAATCATGAGAAAATTATAACATTTTATATGTAGTTCTGATAACTGGTGAAGATATTACAGACAGGACTCTCTTACAAAGTAATAGTGGAGTTAGTGAACTAATAATGAGATACTTATTAAATGAAAGAGAAATTAAAACTCATTGAAGTGTTTTTTTTGCAGTGCAATCTCCAAGAAGTGTGTAGGAATGAGCTAACAAAGCCAAGTGGCCTGGACAGCCCAGTGGTTTAAATGTAAGTTTGTCGTGTCCTTAAGTCAAGACTCCAAAACCCTCAATAATTTGCAGCCTCAGCAGAGTAAAACAAACACTTGGAAAGAGGTCTGAACTTAACTGGACTAACAGCTCCTTAAAAGAAAGTGTTAGGAAAGTGTTAGACATGATTGTGCATGGAATAGAAGAACAGATGTAAGTAGCTCATTTTCCACTTTACAATTCTATGGAAGTGAACTGGTCTCATTTAATATATTTATGGATGATATTGGTTCAAAATTAAGTAGTACAAAACAGAGCATGTACTGATAAAATTTTCAGGTGACCCAAAACTAAGGGCACTGCAAGATTAATGCAGAATCCAGATATCAACCAGAGAGCTGTAGACGCCTTTCAGAATAATAATAGCAAAAGGGGCTGAATTTCATTTGTTCAAAGTACTGTAGATTAATAACATGCATTTTCATCCTGACACAGAAGTTCACCACTTGAGGATGGTAAATGGAGAAGCCTGGATAATGAAAAAGTAAAAATGTTGACTTCTATTTTATGTGTTCCAAGTAAGGTATTTCCAATAGACTTACGAAAATCTGAATCCTGGACTCTGAGGTGCTGATACCACCTTACCTGAAATAACTGCAGTAGTTCTTGAAGTCAGGCTTGAGAGACCACAGATTCAAGCTGAAACACAAGGCAACAAGGACTACTAGAATGTACCGAAAAGTAAAAGTCCCATCTTACAGAAAGAGAAGTAGAAGAACTTTGCTTGTTTGCTTTGCTAAATTAAGCCTGAGAGTGATAGGATTGCCTTCCATAAGCCAGTAAACAGAACAGATCTGGGAGCTGACCAATACTGGCACAAGAATAGATGTGTATAAATTATCTATTAATAAATTGAAGAGAAAAAACCAGAAGATTTCTATTCATCATAAGAGTGAGGTTCTGCATCTGTCTTCTCTCAGAAATAATTAGAATAAAGAATCTCAATGGCTTCCATGAATGGGAATGCAGTGCTGGTCATCCTATCAGCAGAATGAAGTCCATTGCTCATATTCTGACTTCTGCTCACATAGAAGAGAGCAGAGGAGCAGAGGAGCTTTTAAAAATTTTCAAAACATTATTATAGATAAGGAACCAAATATGAAGTAGTGCTAAGGGAAAACTAAAGTCAAGTATGTTTACCTGTGTCGAGCATTACTTGCCTGCAAAGAAAATTACTGACTCACTTCAATGCATTTATTTCTTGTTCCATTTCATTTGCTGTGAGCAATCTTTACCATAGGCTCAAGGGGACAGTGGGCAGTCCTGCTCCAACACACCAGCATTTCAGTGCCAGACAGGCAGTATGAATCAGATCACTGAAATAATACCAAATTGTCTGCTTTTTAATAGCCACTAAATTGAAGAGACAAAAGCTGTATGGTTCAAATTACAGATTTCATTTAGGAAATCCTTGAGTATTTTCTACAATGAAGGAAACTGGAAAATAAACCTTTGCCTTTCCAGGGGACATGATGAGTGAGTGAGTGAGTGAGTGAGTGAGTGAGTGAGTGAGTGAGTGAGTGAGTGAGTGAGTGAGTGAGTGAGTGAAGCAGCAGGGTAGAATTAGGCAGAAGGATTATTTGAACTGAATTCTTGGTCTGTAATCCTAGACACAAACTTTCAGTATCCCATCCAAGCTCTCTGAGCTGTGGACACAGGCATAGGAGTGCTAAATGAGTGTTCCTCATTTAGAACTAGATATTCCCTGCAAAACTGTTAAACACAAATTAGAAAAAAATAAAAGCTTGAGCAATTTGGTAGCCTGATGGTTCAAGTAGTAGGAATAGCTGGACACTAGCCGTCACTCCAATTTGTGCTTATCCACATACATAAGTCAAATATTTTTACAAGGAGATGCCAAAAAGGGCTTTTTGTTAGACATCTCTGTGGCTCAGTTGGTAGACCATTTGCTTGAAAAATATGGGTTTGAAAGCCTAAGTTCAGCCTGTGTCTACCTCCCAGCAGAAAATGTATTTGAACCATGTCCCACTCTATCCTTCCTGGGTCTGCTGACACCCAAGAAGCCAGAGGACAGCCACCCTTGCCTCATCAGTTTTGCAAATCCTCCCTTGAATCTAGCTTCAAAATCAAAGCAGTTCCTTCCAAAAGTACCAAAGCATGAAAGTTTGCAGGTCATCCTCCTCCTTATTTTGATCCATACTAATGAATTTAAACCTAATTCACAGATACTTTTAACTGTTCCATTTGCTGGTTTGAAGGATTTTTTTGGTCAAATAATGCACTTAACTACAAACATTTGCCAAGCTCCAGCCTGGGGCTTATTTGGATGAAAAGTCTCTTCCCAGTCAAGCCTGCCCTGGCTCCAGCTTGGATCCTCTTCTCCCCTGTTCTGCATTAGATGGGCAGCCTTTGCTTGCACAGAGCCTTTTATTTTTTTTTTTTTGTTATCTGCCTGTGGATTCAGAGCTGATGTTCGTTTTCTTTCCATCTCAAAAGCATATTGTGCAAAGACAGCATTGTGCTGACAAATTAACACGGGAAAACAGCATTATTTAAGCACAAACACCTCAAACTTTTGTCATGGTGCTCTATAAATACAACACAACAGCATCCAGTGTCTGCTCAGATCAAATGTTTGCAGTGAAAAGATGTCTGTGAATCTCTTTAAGGGGGATTAAGATTCTAGCTGGCTAGAATGGGGTCATTGGTTTAATGTCTATATTGTTCAGTGCTGTAGTATCTGTCTGCTAGACAGACTGCTTTAGCATCTATCCTACGGCACACTGTGCTAATTACGCTTCCCATCCTCTGCAAGGCATTTTCAGTCCTGAGTGCAGAAAGCGCCGTGCCAGTGGCTGCTCTGCTTGTGACACTTTTTTCTTGGCCTGGCCCTTTCCTCCCACAGCCCCTCTCCTCCTGACTGCCACACACACATCCTCACTGTGCTCCTTTGTGGAGCCCTTGTAGGCACATGCCTCTAACAAGCCATGGTTTTGTTTGCCACACTGAAGTGTCAGGGGATTCAGTAGCAGGCAGCAGCAGCACCACTATGGGCTGTTATTAAAGCAGCAGGAGCACAAACACACCTGGAACTGGCCCAGTCATTTTATTTTGTTTTAAGGCTCAGTGAGAAAATCAAGGGGGACAGGATGTGTAGGAACATTTCACTGTTTGTGTCAGAACATTTCAATCAACCAAGTATTTTTTGACCTGAAAGTCTTTGGGGTTTTTTGCCGTGTTCAGAATATTTATTTCTTTTCTTTCTCCTTTCAGCTGTGAGTTGATTGAAAGGAGGAAAAAAAGAAAGAAAAAAGACAAAAAGAAGAAGACAATTTCACACAGAAAACACAAGAACATATTTGCTGGTAGAGGTTGCCCTTCTCACAGGAGATATGGGGGGCAAGCTATGTTTGTCAGATGCAAACTGATTTCCCACTAATAAATAACACCCCCATACATACACAGTTGCTAAGGCTTTCTTTTCCAGCAAATTTTCTGCTCACAGAAGACACCCTGGCTCTTCCTCTGCCAGTCCTTTTGCATTTCCCAGCCCTGCTGTGTGAAGATTAGAGGCAGAGGTGCCTACAACCCACATCCAGGAGCTTTGTCTGCCACTGCAGAACCTCTCCTGTGCTCCTGCCCCCACTGAGATTTCTCTTATGGAGAGGTGTGTTCTGTTGTCCTCAAAGCAGGAGAACAACAGACCTGAAATGACAGAAGTGTGATAAATAGAGAATAATGTGTCCTGCTAGACAGAATAATGAGATTACATATGAGCTGCCATATCATATCAATTAAACCATTGGCCCTTTTAGTCAGGCAAATCCATCCTGCCACAGTGATCAGTGCTTCAGGGAGAATGGGGAGAAAGAGGGAGGGCAGGACTGACATAACCTGCTTAAAATAACCCAGACGTTCCCTCTGCTGCACGCCCAAGCAGGCTGGGTCCGGGTCTGGCCCAGGGCAGGGGTGCCTGCCGGGGCAGCCTGGCAGCAGGCAGGGCCTCCAGCTGCCCCAGGGCATCCAGCACTGGCTGTGGGCTCTGCCCCAACAGGAGAGGCAGGGCTGGATTGTCCCAGTCAGCTGTGGGTCACAGATCTGGGAGCTGTTCAGCCTGGGCAGCATGGTCATGTCCTTCTGCCGGCATCTCCTGGTTCCAGATGAGCGGAGCAGTTATCACTCCTAGGTGACAGCTGATGATGTCCTGAGCGCTCACGAGGCCCCATCTAGCTGTGACAACTTAAGAGCATGCAACATGTGCCATGACACAGCTGTTTCCAATGGAAAATGCAAGCGCCTCCCTTGATCAGACCTGTCACAGGAAGACCCAAGAGGCCGAGAGAAGCACTCCACAGAAAAGGCCCCATCGGAGCTCTCCAGTCACCTTCTCAGGCAGCAGCCCCAGCTGCTAATGCAAGCAGAGGAGTACCCCACTGCATGGGATACTTGTACCCTCAGACATGTGTCCCTCTCACAGAGCAGCCCTGGGTTTAATTAGCTGTGTTTTGGCTCTTTACTGAAGTAGCTAAGTAATGTTCTGCCTTTCAGTCACTGTTGTGGTCATGGTCTTGCTCTAGCAATAGGATGGGATGTCAAACCTTCCTGCTCTTTCTCCAGCTGCTTTCAACGTATCTCTAATTTAGAAAGGTTTAGCAGATTGTTCCAAAAGCATTAAGGAAGCAAAGCCTGGTTCCCTATTCTTTTCAGTCTTGTGGCTGAAACTATTAACTGATACCTAACAAGACACAAGCTGCCCATTATGCTTTCTCTGGGGTCCAAGTGCTCTTATTGTCTCTTTCCCCTGTGAGTCCACTGGCGACTCTGGGATAGACTGCCACACCAAATATCTCTACAAAACTCACCTTCTTCCACCTCCTGTGATATTCTACACATGAAGGGCTCGGGGAAAAGTGAACAAAAGGAAAAAAATTGAGTTACCAGCAGTATTGGTGAAAGCCTTCTGCAGATTTGGTGAGGTGTCTCCAGGTAGGCCACGTGAAACTGACCCCTACCTCACACCTGGGGCTCCTGCACCATGATATGCAATTCTCCATGCCTCGCTGGTGCCCATGACTGGCTCCTCTGCTGTGATCATGGGTACATTGGCCCCCAAAGTCCCCTTCCCACAGGAGATATGGGACCGGCCCCTGTGCCCACACTCTGGGGCAGAAGTGGGTGTCTAGCAGTCAGAGGCAGAGGGGAGTGAGGAGTATGCAGAGGATTAAGTAGCAGAAAAAGAGTTGGAATATAAGCAGATTGGAAGTAACGTGCAGCAAAGGGCAAGAGAAGAAAGATGAAGGGAATCAAAGGCAATTTCTAAAGGAAACAGAAGATGAAAATATCAGTTCTTCCAAAGAGAAGAAAACACCATTTCTCAGGTGGGTTAGCTGGTGCCAGGGACAAAGCTCTCAGTCCCTGATGTTAGGTATAACTGAACAAAGGTTACAGCTACATGGTAAAGATGCAGAAATGACATTGACTTCTAAGCCAAGGTTTTTTGCTACCTGAAATGGCAGCATTACTTCAAAAATTTAGTATTACTTTCTGCATTGTTTTTTAAACACAGTTAATATACAACTTAAAACACAACCACCAACTACAACAAAACACAGTTGCAAAAATTTATCCTTTGCCTGGGGAGGGATAGTGCAATAGAGAGTGGTAATGCCTGCTGGTTTTGGGCATCCCAGTTTGTGGAAAGATGCCCCGTTAATTTCAGATGGTAAAAAAAGATATTTGGGTTAGAGCAAAAGTTTGCCTTCTTACTCTGCTTCTGACAGCAGCCCAGAGCAAATGCTATGGAAAACAGTGCCAGAATGGTGCCAGGAAACGGCCATCACACCCTGGCAAGGCTCTTTGGCAAATCCATGACTTCTGCTGGGGCACCTGGTGATATTGTTTGGTTTGTATTGTTGCATACCACTACTAAAGTGGAGATACAGGCTCTGGAGTGGTGAGGCCCTTTGACTGTGCTTCAGTGGACCCTGGGAATGGAAATTTGGGAAGACTATGGCTCTTCCCCACATGGACCTGGGGTTCAGCTCCTACAAAGGGCACCTCAGAGCATCAATTCTATTGGCAATTTACTTCTGAGAAGTGGTGTTAGCATGGAGAAAGATATCTTTTCCAGCACATTTAATTTGATGGGGGAAAAGATGTTTTAGGTTAGGGGATTGCTGGTGTAGAAAAGAGGCTGTATCTTCAAAGTGCTCTTTAGAGGAGAGGAAGGGCTGGTGAGTGGCAGTAGTGGGCATTGAATGTGAACTCCTGGGAGGGGGCAGCATCAAGGACAGGGTCCTCAAGACTCAGATGAGCTAGTGAATTATTTTCTTCCCCTTTGGCAACCAGAGGAACTCTGCAACATTTTAGAGCTTGGCTGGAGCAGAAATGAAGGGCTGAGTCAGATTCTGGGCCCTGTGCTCAGGCATCTGAGAAGATGCCTTCAAGTGCTCATTGCAACAGCCTTCAAAAGAACTCGGCTCCCCTGAAGCTGATAATGTCTGTGCAGTTTCAAAACAGACCACCAGTAAGGTAATGAAGGAAGCCAGTGGAAAAATACTGGCAAGAGATAACAGATTCATCTGAAAAGCCATGCCCCTCTCCAAAACATTGCTTAGAAGTGGGGAAGAAAAGGTCTTCAGTTGATTCAGTGTTTTGCATCAAGTCAAAAATGCCTATGACATTTTGGAAATGCCGACAGCTTGGGGAAATGGAGTGACTTGCCATGACCTCCATCCTGCTTGTCCCAGCAGGGATGAAAGGAAGAGCCCCATAACATTTCTGGAATTGTTAATACTGCTGCTCTGCAAAGGATTGAGCATGCTGGGCTGCAGTGTGTGCTGAGGCAATGCCTGGCCAGGAGGATTTGCCTTGGAGGCACATGAAGGCAATCCCTCATATGGTGAAAGCTCACATCCCAGCAGCATCCCATCTTGGAAGAAAGGGGACTGGAAGGACCTCTACTGTTCCACTGCCAGCCGTGGGGGCTCATACCTGGCTGCTCTACACAGGAAAGAAAAGAGCTGACAATGAGCAAGAGGCTGAAAATCGTGTTTACTCTTGCTCCAAGGCTTAGTCCTCAGAGGACAAGATATGAACTGTTATTTTATGAAATGATTGTGTGGATGAGTATGTCTGCATCAGTGTCTGCCTTGCCTCACTCTGAGTCATACTGCAGCAGGGCTGAATAAAGATGGGCCCAGGCTGTACTGCTCAGATGCAGACAAAGGCTCGTGGCTCTCCACTGTGAATGTCTTGAGACTAGTAAGTAACACAGGTTTTTGTGGAGGAAGGGGCAGCTCCGTGCCCAGCCTGGCAGAAGAGAAACAGGGCCCCATGCCTGGAGGGCGCCAGCCCAGCCCCCATTGCATGAGGTTGGTAACTCCTTAGGCAGTGAGTTGTGGTGTTTGAAGGGCCCTGCTGGCAGCATTTGAGCATCTTGTGGCTGGCCTAGGCATTCACCTGAGTGGGAGTGCTCAGCTGGGGTGGGAGAGTTGCAGCTCTGAGCTCCTCACCTCCCTGGCACAGATCTAGGACCTGGGTCTGCTAGATCCACAGCAAGTCTATATTCCATTTATCTGGGCAGATCTACAGCAAGGATGTGAGCCAAAACCAAGTCTTCTAATGAACAAAAAAATATTTCAGCAGAAACCTGAAACCAAGTATTTGGCTGGAGAGAGTGGGACATGCTCATTACCCCAGCTGGCTCTGCAGCTCTTGATACTGTGATAAACAAGTCCCTCAACCCAACCTTTCCTTTGCTTTGTCCCTGTGACAGCTCTGCATGCTCTGCAGGGCAGGGATGGCTGGCAGAGACTGGGGATATTCCCACCCCACAGAGTCTGGAGGCACCCCAGTGGCCACAGATGCAGACAGCCAGCATCCAAACCCAGAGCCCTCAGGGAGAGGGGAAGGTGCAGTTGGCAGTGCTGATTTATCCTGGGGGAGGTTTTCCCCTTGGAGCCAGAGACAGGCAGTACCTTGAATGATGCATAGTAATGGCACTGCAGCCATCAGAGCAAATTCCTTCCTCGATGTAAGAAAGGAGTTGTGAAATTCTGTTTCTAAAATTAGGGAGAAATTTCTACGTCAGCCAGAGTCTTTCGGTGAGCACGTTACAAGTGATTGCCCAAGCTGTGAGCAGAATAAGCAGTGACATTACAAAAGTCAAGACTGCTGTGCTGTCTGTCCCTACCTGACCTCCTCAAAATCGGAGAAATACAAAAAGTTGGGGATCTAACCTAGGCCTTCAAAGAAATGCTGCTCTGAGTCGTGACCAGCAGGACCTTGCTTTACTGGAGGAAAGAGAGTGGAGGAACTTGCTGGTACCTGTGTGAGCCCAGCAGAGCTGCCCAGAACTGGGAAATATCCTTTGCCAAGGCATCAGCTTCAGTGATGGCTCCTGCAAAGGGGCCAGGAATTAGCCTAGAAGTTGTTTGACTATCTGTTACTTTTTTTTGCTTGTGTGATTTGATGTAGCAGTCAATACAGGCTAGGTCACATCCACAAACCACAGGCAGTTTATATTAACAGCAGGACAGAATAACAACACATTAAGGTTTGGGTTTTGGGTTTGGTTTTTTTTTTAAATTTAAGAGTTCTGAAGTTCTTTTTTTTTCAGTAATAATTTTTGTAACACTGAAGTTACAATCAGCTTAGTATAAAACTGTTAACTTCTAAGACCCAGATTTACCAATCAGTCTTTTTTTTATATCATGTGGATTTTATATTGGTCTGTTATGCTTCCCTTTTGGAGTAGTTAGGATTTTAATATCATTAGCCTAATATTTAGTCAGAATATATATTTTATATCCTAATAAAAATTACAGTGAGGCACTCACCTAATAAGTCACGATGTGTCAGTCCTTCGAGACATTACACATTATTACCAGGCTTGAGGAAACTAGACATTATAAGATGTAGCACCACCTCAAATCTCAGAATAGGTAAAATCTGCACCTCACACTCAAATGAGAGATATTTTAATGACTGGCCTTTGGGTATTGAAGGTTTGCCTATATTGGGAAGAGGATGCTATACAGTTCACAATTTAATATTGCTTTATGCTTAGGGACCAATTTAAGACTTGCTCTAGGAGAAAATAAGATTTTCCGTTTTCTACTTTGAGCCGGCTAGCTATATACAGACACGAACGGGACGGAACTTGCTTTGGAATGCATCTGGAGCCGTTTATTCCTCAGCATCAGCCTCATACATGATTTTTTACATGTAAGATGTGAGCAGCTCTCACTCCCCTCTAACTTTATGGATTCCTACACTACCTCTGTTCCTCAACTCTCTTCCTCTCACACCCTGTCTCGGGTTGCCTACTCCATCCCTTTCCTAGCCCTAAACACTGGCTGCCCTCTCGTCTCTGGGAGGGAAGATTTGGAGCTGGATGGCTTCCATATGAGGGTCCAGCTTTGCCCCATGCACTGCTGCTGTAGAGAAGTAACTTCATGAAGTGCTTCTCCCTATATTAATAAAATCTGTAACTGCATAAGACAAAATAAATGATAATTGCCTTTCATCCTAGATGCAGACAGCCTCAGAAATTACCCTGAAAGGCCTTGAATCAGTAAACAGCAATTACATGAGCTCTCTCTCTGAGGGAGAAAGTGATGTCATGGTAATTTTGAATAAATAAAAGCACTTGAACATTTTAAGAGCCAAAGCAATTTTACACTGTCATCCTTTCAGATTTGACTATTCATATGTTGGATTTCAGCTCATTAAGGCTGTTTCAGAGGGAGGTGACTGCAATGATTTGTGTCTTTTGCCTCATCCTTGGCCTTCCTCTGAGCTATTCGGTCCAATCCACCATGCATGACCTAGACTTCTCCCTGGGCACTTTGCTTGGCCTTCACTCTCTGCTGCTTGAACCCTTCCATGACATCTCCAATTCCCAGCTTTGCCTTTCCTGGCAGGATTTCCCCTCTTCAAGGATCAGGCAAACAGCTACCCCATCATAGCTGGTCTCTGCCCCATGGACTGTGGATACCTCTTTGGGTTGCCACATGGACTTCCTCTGCATGCCTCCTTCTTCCCTTCCTGACCATGACTCTCACCCTGCCCATGGTGCTCCCCCACCCCACAGCACAATCTCTGGGTTTCCCCCACCTTGGCGTCTCCTGACCTCCATAGACAACTAACCCAGATCTTCACTTAGGCAATCACCCTCTACCTTCCTCAGCTCCTTCTGGTTTTCACCACAGCTGCCCATTTGCCTCCTCTGCATATCTGCCTTCTGCTAAAGGGGACACCCCCACGTGGGCCTCCTCCGTAATCCATTTCTCCATTACCATCTCACTAGCCTTTGACCACAGCAGCTAAATTTCTTGATTGCTCATAGATTATGTAGTTGGACATGATTGCTGTGACCATCTGCTCTGATCTCCAGTATAATTTAAGCCACAGGTCTTCTCTGAATTATTTCCTGCTTTCTTTTTTATAAATAGACATTCAAAAATGCCAACAAGAGCTCGTGCTTTCTGATGATGGAGCAGCCACCAAAAGTGTTAGCTGTTTGTTGCTCTGCTTGCTGCTTACTATTAAAAATACATGCTTTATTTCTAGACTGAATTTGTCAGCTTCAACTTCCAGCTGTTAGATCCAGTTACATCTTTATCTGAAGAGTCCTCTTTCCAATTTCTGTTCCTCAAATAGATGCTATGATTAATTCATCTCTTAAACTTTGTGCTGTTAAAATTAACTGTCTGAGCTCCTCTGTACTTCTGCTGTATTTTCCCACCTCTGGTTTCTCTCCAGTACCTTTGGTTCATGTTATTCTTGCACTGAGTGCACCACAGAAGGGTACAATCAAGTAAGTGTCTAGTCCTAATTGATATTCTGTATATTGAAAGACAATGTTTACTATTCTTTGTGTCAGCTACGGCTTGTGAAAGATGCCCCTCCCCCTTCTTCAGGGAGTATATGCTACAATATTTAAGAGTGATTCAGCAACCACCGAGAAAGAAAATCTTTTATCTTTGCCCTTGCAAGATGTAAATCACCTTGAAGACTTCAGACACCTATCAGTGAGGCATCTTGCTTCTTGTTCCCACACTGTCACCTAAACTACAGCTGAAAAGCCTTTCAATGCTATTTTCTACATTCATTCAATACATCATGAGCTCATTTTTAAATACACTGTTATTATATAAATACAACTTGTGCTTTTTTCCTGTACATGTAGGACTTTATGGCTGGTAATATTTTGGCAGGTACTTTTTCCTTGCATCCAGCTTACAGATAACACAAATCAGTCTCTAGTTAGCACATTTTGAGGTTCTTACTGTTTCATTAACATGGTGGGAGATTATTCTACATTTTCTTCCAGATCAGTGGCAATTATTTTGAATAGTGTATGTACAAAAACTAAGTTTCATGGAACATCTGCAAATCCAGGCCTCTATGTAAACATCTTCTACAACCGCATTTTCAGCTCTCCAAATTAACTAGCTCCTCCCATCTTTCATCTATCACAAGGATTTTGTGCCTTCCTAGTTCCTTACTCAAAATGCTAAGCAGTACCACCCAAACATCTTTCAGAACACTGTTATTGCAACCTTATTCTCTATCAGTTGGAATTTAACTGATTTTTAAAGAATAAAATCACATTTTATAATTTTTTTTAAGCCTATGGGAGTCTGTACTAATTGTACCATTCTTTCTTTCTTTCTTTCTTTCTTTCTTTCTTTCTTTCTTTCTTTCTTTCTTTCTTTCTTTCTTTCTTTCTTTCTTTCTTTCTTTCTTTCTTTCTTTCTTTCTTTCTTTCTTTCTTTTCCTTTCCTTTCTTTCTTTCTTTCCTTTCTTTCCTTCCTTCCTTCCTTCCTTCCTTCCTTCCTTCCTTCCTTCCTTCCTTCCTTCCTTCCTTCCTTCCTTCCTTCCTTCCTTCCTTCGGAAAATAATTCACTATCACCTATTTGACTATTCTGCAAATGATCAGTTCAGATTCACAGGACTGGTACCATGGGATCATCTCATTTGCCTTTTTTAATATTTCCATATTTTTGGCTTCCCTCCAGTGCCCCAGATCTTCCCCAGTGTTTCAAGATGCATTGAAAATTGACATTACTAATGCAGAGAGCCATTCGTCAGCTCTTCTGAAGCTGTTGATTACAAGTTTTCTAGATTTTAGAAGCCCAGAGAGAATAACTGCTGTTTAACATTTTCCTTGGTTACTTTTGGAATAAAAGGTATTCTGCACAGCTTAAAAAATCACTGTGGTGTCCGTCTTTTTCTAAATACAGAACAGAAGGTACAGCTATTAAATGCCCTTTTTTGCATTCCTTCTGCTGCTGGACCAGGACAGTGGTTAAGATTCTTTAAAATCTCTGCCTTGTTTCCATTGTTTCCCACTTTCTGAAGAGGCAAACCTGCTGAAATTGTGGAGTTTATTTGGCTAGAAATCTGGCACGTACATGCTGGGTCTCAGGGGACAGTGATACCTACATCTAATGCTAACGAACTCACTGATCAGCTTAGCTCTAAAGGTCAGATCAGTCCAATTTGAATCAGAAAACCTCCACAGACTGATTTTTGGAAAGGGATTTCTGGTGGTTAAAAAAAAAAGAAGAAGCAAAAAAATATTTATTTTTCCAAAGGAATGTTTCTGAAATGGTTCCTTTTGTTGAAAACTATGTTGTTAGCCAATGCTCAACCTTTATTCATCTATATTACATGTTCTGCATGTGCCTACAATACAATGTTGGCAAGTATTAAACATTCATCTTTGCTCCTAAGGAAAGCTGTCTGAAAAGTGTTTGGTTAAATCTCTGCTCTGCTTAAAGCTTGCACTGGCTCTAAATGAAAAGCAAATTCAAGACTAATATGTCACATAGCCACGTAGCACGGCTGTCATCCTCAGGGACTAAAGGCAAAAAATACAACTCTCTCTTTTAAATGGTTTCTGAATCATTTTGAAGTATTGCATCATATGTTCCCATCAGGAGCAGCAAAAGTCTCAGAACAGTCTTTGCTTATGGAAGGTTCACATCTGAATTGCTGGGCCATTTGGATTAAATTGCATTTAACTGCTTAGCAGAGCCAATGAAGGTGCTAAGGGAGTTGCTAAAAATCTTTATGGCAGTAGGAGTTTGCTCCACTGTGTCTAAATTGCCAGCATCAAAATCCTCACACCACTCATGGAAACATGCCTGGTTAAAAGGAGCTATGGATAATGGATCTATGAACAACCACTCCAATTGAGAACAGCTATTTTGTTGCCTAATAGCCATCACACATTTGTTAAACTAGACCTGCAAGCTAGAAGGAGTTTCTTCTCTGTGACAAGTGATAAGAATCAGCATAATAGAGATATTGCTGGGGGAAAAAAAACCCAAACAACCTCCTGGAGTTCTTTGGTGTTTTGTGGGTTTTTTTATATGGGTGAGAATTTTTTATTCCACTTTCAAAACTAATACTCATGGTAAGACATGCAATAGAACTTGAAATTTCACAAGTTGAGAGGCAGTGGCAAAAGAGCAGATTGTAATGGAAAATCTGTGCAGCCTGACATGCAGCTCTAATGACAGCTTGAGTACTTGTGTGGCAGAATTGTGTGCCTGCACACCTATGCTTTATTAGTGTTTCATTTTTATTCTATTTTCATGCTGAAGCCCCACATCAAAGCCCTAGCTGCAACCAGTCTGTATGCTATGTGCTCACATGTACAATCAGACAGGTAGTCTGCCATGAGGTTGGTTAAAACAGACAGCAGAGGAGGCAGAGTGCATAGCTCCTTACAAAGGAGAGGAGAGAAGCCGCTGCTTTGGCTCACCTTCCCAGACAGAAGCAGGAGCTGCACTGCACAGGCAATGCTGGATGCTGAGGGGAATGACCATTACCTGCCAGGATTTCATGAGAAAAGAGTCTCAGGATATAAAAGGAGTAGAACAGAATTTGTACCTTGTTATTTAAGCAGAGTCCAGCACAGTGAATCTCCCCTCCATAATTTTTATGTCCCATGACAATGTGAATGTTTACCACTGCTGCTGGTCACCATAGCTCTGGCCATGACAATTTGCAGCTACTGAGAGCATACAGTGGCCACTCCATAAAGTGATCAGAGTTTTACAGTTTCTAGAGCGCATTTGCTGCTTATGGGAATGTGAAATACTGCACCTTGGTGGCTTTAGGAGAGGCCCAGACTGAAGGAAGTCCCCCATCCTTCTGTGACAGATGGTGGCCTGAGATGAAAAAAATAAATTCAAACTGAACAGAAACATGTCTTTCAGAGAACAAAGGCTTAGCCTAGGCATCCTCCTGGATGATGGGGCTCCCTTTTGACCTGGTGTTGGGCAACTGTATTTGATTACAGCAGACCCAGACACATACGGCAGCAGAGGAAAAGGAGGCATCAAGATTTCAAGCCTGGACTTGGAGCAGGGTGGAAGATGAGACATTGCATATATCAGGTCACCTGATAGAGAATCCTCATTCTCTAACAGCAGCAAAAATAGCGTGGTCCTTCCAGAGCCAGGACCAGGCAGGGGCACTTCTGTGGGCACACTCTTGGGTATAAGAGCTAGAGGGGTAAGGTCACTGAAAAACCAAATGACAGAGAAATGCAATATGAGACATAAAGATGTATGGTGAGACCTGAAACATCAGAATGAGCAGCAGCTTAAGAGGCATGATGATGGGGTTTGTTCACTTGCAAGGATGGTGAGGAAGTTTCACAAATAAATCACTATCTTCAAAGCCAAATGGTAATCTCTTAGTATGAGAGAGTTAGGGACCTTTCACTCAGTCCTGTGTTCCAGACATCAGGACATCCTTCTCAGATTGAATTTTTCTGTGGAATGTGTGCTGCTCTCCAGAACGCAGGCTTTCTTCCTACAGTCGGACAGTGCCTCCTTAACTTTCCATGGAATGTTTCTAAAGGCAACTAATTTAAAGAATTCAATCACCAACTTTGTACTATCTGTAAAAACTCACAGTTGAAAATGTTGGCCTTTGGCCTTTGCATTCTCTCTAACAGTAAAATACTATTTAATCTGTCATATATTTGTGGGGCTGAATATCTGCAAATATCCTCAATATTAGAAAATCTGCAGTTCACAATATTGCAAACATCCCCGACGTCAAAGAGCTGAGATGGTTACATTATTATTTAAACACTGAAGCATATAGGACTGCATGTGATGATCCTACAGTCTTAGTCAGAAGCCTCTGTGTTCTGCATCCAGATTTGTTGCAAATCAGATATGAAGGCCTATGAATGTGAGTGTGTTAAGCCATCATGAATTGCTGCTGTGGAGATAGCTATTTATCATTGCCTCCCACTGTGATGGTGGAATAAGCAGTGTGAATGTCACATATACTGTATTCATACTGCTGTTTTAAGGTCATCTCTGTGTACAGATGCTCTAGACAGAGGAACTTAAAAGTACAGATGTGTCTGTTGCGAAGAGCTAAATAGATTTGAGATTATTATTTTGTAAAAGCTGTATTTTAGCCTGAAACACTGCTGCAGCTACTCTGTCCCTGGCAAGTTTCCAGTCACCAACAGCTGGCAATTAGCACTTACACAAAGATGCCTAAACATTGTCCAGCCAAAGGCTTCAGAGGCACTTGCCTGGAGCTTGAGGGCTGCACCTATTTTGCATAAAATGGAGCAGATTGTGGCTGATTTAATCTTTCCAATGGAGCTACGGCCCACAAAAGCTTCTGCTTCTGGCATGCTTTGCTGTACCCTGATCAAACCATTGCCCCATTGTGGAATTCAATGGGCCACATTTAGCCTCAAGGTTGTATTCTGGTTTTCCGTGAATTATGTTAACTACTGACAAAGCCCACAAAGCCTTTCAAGCCAAGTGTGGAAAGGCAGCAGTTAATCACATCTCTTTGTGCTCAAAGAGGGGAAAAGACTTTGCCAAGATATAATAGAAGTTCCGATGATATAATTTTAACAGTAACTATGAACAGACTGCTCATCATTTGTGCTGCACATTATGCAAGAGAGAAAGTTTCTGACCTGAAAATGTACAAACTCATTATAAGGCAAGAAAAGACTTTTATGAGTCTAATTTGACTCATAAAACTCCTGAAGAAGAAGCCTGGGGAAGAAAAAATGCCAGTCACTGTGAAAGACAGATGGTGATGTCAGTCCCCACCTGGAAGAGTAAGGGATGATCCTTTCTTGGACTGCACTTGACATTGGGGATCGTGGGGCTGGGTTCACCCTCCCAGGATGGAGATGGACTGAATCCATGGCTCCTGCTGACTGCATGGGTGGTGTATTGCTCTTCCCCTGTTTGAAGAGAGGTGTGGGCGCTCTGCCCCAGCCATATTTTTGCAGAAAAGACTGGCACTCCTCCTCCTCCATCTTTCCCCCAGCTGTCCTGTTGGAAGGGTTGCTTAGCTATCTAATGCAAAGGAGAATTACAGACTGTGAATCCTGGACTGACAGATTGACTTCCCTGCAGTCTGGAAATAGATGTCTGAACTCCTGAGAGGGCTATGATTTAAGAAGCAGCCTTTTCCTCGGTGTGTCCCAATGGCTAGCCCAGACACCTCCTGGTCACAGTGCAGGCTGCTGGGATGTGCCTCAGGGACTGCTGGCTCTGCACGTGGTCCTAATTCCTGTCAGCCAATAAGTTCATGCAGGGCAGGAGCCCGAGCTTGGCACCCCCAGGCTCTCTTTATGTTCTTATAAAATCTGTCACCATGCAGAAGGGTAAGCCCAGACACGTGGCTGTGATGTTTAAGACAGGCTGGATGTTTAGGGATTCTCACCGGACTTTTGCTTGGTTTGGCAGATGTGCCTTTTTTACACAGCCACTTCTTCCTTTACAGTGCTAAAATATATACAGACTCCGTATTCAGTGCTGATAAATGTAAATTAGTGCTCAAGGGAAAGTGCACAAACTTAATTCCGTGTGCCTGACTAATTCCAAAACTTAATTCCATTGACTACAGACTATTTCTACCTTTCAGGAGATCTTGAGGACAGGGAGAGAGCACTCCTGAAATGGCAGCTCAATATTTGGAGAGGTCAAGAAAGTAAATAGAGCATAAGGAACTAGGAAGAAAGGAAAGAGATAAGAAACCATGATCCATTTTTATTCTCCTGAATAAATACAGGGTGTACTTGCATTTTTTAAACTGAGTGTACATCTTATGGCCCCATCAGCCTGGCAGAAAAGGGAAGATGGCAGTAAGAGAAGCTGAGATGAATCAGTGTATGAAAAGGATGTGTGAAGACATGTTAAGTATAAGGGGACTCTTAGCTAGAAAAGGGGTGGCCTCAGGAGAACATTACAGGAGCCTGTAAAATCATCAGATCACTCAAATGGGACATTTGTGGAACTCATCACTTCAGTCCCTTCATAATGTCTTCAACAATAAAAAAATTAGACCAACTCACAGAAGGTGAGTCTATTGTGGGTTATCAAAGACAGGGAAACCATTTGTCACTCCTGAAGTATTGAAGGTGCAGGTCACTGAGGATGAGAATGAAAAATCAAGGCTCTAGCTCTGCACATCTGTCCTGTTCCTTCATTCTTTCTCTAAGCATTCCTTGCTAGGAGATGTGACACTAACAGCAACAGACACAGAGCTGAACACAATTTATAATAATCCACCAATTCTCTTCTGCCTTTCTTGAAAAGGCTTCAAAGGGGAGAAAAATATCAGCTGAGACAGCTGCTTGCATCTCTTCCTACATAAAGCAAGAGGTTATTATCCAGATATGTTCACCTTTGCTTGAATGTGTTGGCCTTGAGCATTGTTTTCTAAGGCAGATACTTCAGAAAACATTTCTACATACAAACATGCCACATGATTCTCTTTCTTCTTGCTTGCAACAATTAAATATGTAAAAATGATCCCACAAAAGCTTACCAAAACCAGATCCCGCTGAGGGACAGAGGTTTAGGATAGGGTAACAGGAAGAGTCAAGTACTTGCCCAAGCTTATGCATGCTCTGTAACAAAAGAGGGAACTCCAGAAGTCCTAACAGTCTTTACTAACATCACCACTGCCTCTTCACCACCACCACATGCAATCCACTTATCTTCCGTCCCTCTGGTTGGAATAGACAGACATTGGTTTTGTTACCAAATGTTCAGACTGTCAGTGTCTCAGTGGGTCCCTGCTGCTGCACAGGTGGTATTTGTGTGATGCTCCCTCCGTGCATCCCTTGCACTCCAGAGCCAGGAGCAGCTGCTGCTGCCACTGTGCCCAGGGCACCCTCACCAGCGTGGGACAGAAAGCCCATACCAGAGTACCCGCAGCTGCTGGCATTAAAACCTCACCTTCCTGCTGTCAGCAGGACACCCAAATTACCTCTGCAGCTGGAAGAGGTATGATATGAACCTTTTGTGGTCAGCGCTGATTTAACTCTTGGAGGCAAAGGAAAGCTCAGAGTCAAGTAGAAGGAGATTTCTATCTTTTGTGAATCAGTTTGTTCATGGAAGGAAAAGGAATATTTTAATAAATTATTCACAACTTCTCTCCCCCCTGGAATGGGCTAAGGAGTGGAAATAGGCTTCCTGCTGAACAGGTTGAAAAGAACTCTGTTTTTCAGAAGGACTGAGCCACCTTTCTGCTGAGCACAAGTAATTCAATGCTGGGACATGCTCTAAAAGCGTAGTGGTAATGGTGGGGGAGGGAGAAAAGTTAGTTGCTAGCAGTGCACATCTTAAAGAAAAATAGGAACCAGATGATGATGCAAAGTGTAAAAAATGTGTCGATAGAAATCCTCACAGCTTCACATGCCAAGATTATTTCATCAATAGTTGGATTGAAAATGCATGGCCTTGTTCTGATGAAGGGCTAAAATCCTTGCAGGGACTCCATTCTTCCAGTGAAACTGATTTGCAGAGTCCTGCTTGGACCATGGCTTCTCAGGGACAAGCTGAGGACAGTGGTGGCTGCTCTGTGGAATGGGAAGAGTGTCACAGGGGGACTCTGGAAGCTGAATTCCTGGAGTAGAGACAGGCTGCACAGGCTCAGCCTCCTGTACCAAACTGTCACAGTGATCTAATTACTGGAAGTGAAGTGTGACATCTGGAGAAGTGCCGGAGCTTCAGAGTGACTTAGGCAGCCAGTGAAGCATGCCCTGCACCAGCTCCCCACTGCTGCACTCACCTACCCACCCGTCAGCTGCAAACACAAGTCTGGTCACCAGCCGTGGGGCTGGGTGTTGCTTTTGGCTGAAAATGCAGTGCATTGTGCTTGTGATAAAAACCAACTTCTCTGCAGGATTTCCCCATGCACTCCAGCAGGGAGGCATTGATTAATGAAGGGCACACGCTTTGGAGTGACGAGGCTGCTGACACCTTCCGACACCTTCCGTGCAGCCAGGAGTAAGACACTATTAGGAGCTCTCAAAATTACAGGAGAAAATGTCCACATATCTCAGGAAATGTAATGCAGTCACCATGAGATAACCTTCTTCTGGATCTCATTAGGATGGGTGAAGATGAATTAATCACTTGTCTGGAAGTGCTGGTTGCCTAGGGATCAGTGATCATGACCTGATTGCATTCACTGTGGGTAGACAAAAGATGGTTGCTGTTTGGTTCTTCAAAAGGGCTAATTTCCCAAAGTTAAAGAAAATTACCAGTGAAATTAATTGGGATGAAAGATGTAGAGAGAGAAATGGGAATCCTTTAAGAGAACTAATTAGCTGGCCAGAAAACCACACTTTCACACTCCAGAGATAGGAGAGCTTTGGCTAACAGACCTCCTTGGCTCATCTGAAAAGAGAATGCAATTAGAAATAACAAACCAATATATCACACACAGAAACTAGATAGCAAGGGGTACACATAAGTAGCTATTTAAGTCACAAGGCAAGGAACAAAGGGAAGAACTAGAAATATAATAGAAACAAACATATGTAGACAAGAATAAGGCCACTTTCTAGATAGGGATGATAAAATTGTTAGCAATAATGTGGAAGAGGCAAAAAGGGGAATAAACAGTCTGCAGGGAAAAAAGCAGAAAATGGATACATATTACATGAAGCTGAGTCATTTAACAGAGTTGTCAGGTGTTGTGTCAACATTTTTTTGGCAGATTTAATATTAAAACTTCACAGAATATGAGAGAAGCCACAGAAACAATTTGAAGGTTTAGCTACAAGGGCTATTTTATTACAAAATGTTTTCTTCTTTTGCAGGCATAAAATTATATTTATTTGGCAGAAAAACATGAACCAATGGCTGGAAACTGAGTACAAAGTGTATCTTTTTAACAGTGAGTGTAATTAACCATTAAGAGAACTAGAGAAAATCAGTGACCCTCTGAAAAACAGATTTTGGCCCCAGCTATCTTTGCTCTTCAGCACCTGATCAATACTCATGAGAGGCTGGTGAGCAAAGGAAGACTGCTGGGTTCCATCAAACTACCAGGGAGGAAATAGCTTTCTAAAGCAGCAGAGGGAGAGTGGTTTGTGAATTTTGGTTGTGTGGACTGACTAAAGGGTATCCTTGTGACCACAAGCAGAGATCCTGAAACTCGAAGGTCTGGAAGAGCAAAGAGAAAAAACAGCTTTCCCCTGAGAAAACCAGAAGCTCAAAGGTGGAGGTATGCATGAATATTGTTTAAAAGGTGCATTTTTCTTTCAGTAGCACGTAGTACCAGGCACTGGGAAAGGAAATGTTCATTTAAGGAGAAATAAAGAAAGTCACAGCTGTGATTTGACTAACTGCAAAATGCAGGAGGGAGCTGGCTGGGGATAGGCCAACGCCACAGTTCACCTTACACCCTCTGAAACCTCAGCCTTCCTCATCAAAGGCTTGATGATACCAATACATTTCTGGGTGTTCCTAGCTTGCTGGAACCAGGCCTTAAAGATTTGGGCTCAATTGCAGCCCAGCCTGGTTCAGTACAAAGAGCATATCTACTCCTAGTACTAAACAAACCTGGAAGCAAAAGCATTTCCTCCTCCTTGGTGAGGCAAGAGGGCACAAATGAACTCCAGTCTTTAAACATTTCTTCATCTTCAGCAAACATTCATATTGAATAGGAGCATTAGATGCTTACCATGAACCATTATGAAATGTGGGGGTTTAACGCCCCAGGCACATAAGCAGGCTCTGCCCGCTGGTCATAGTCCTGCTCATGAGTTGGGTAAGGAGAGCATCAGCTTCTCTCTGGGCAGTGCTGTCAGCAGCCTGCACAATCCATAGGCCATGATTTTACAACAACCATATTAAAATTAGGAGAATACTACACCATCTTATTTGCATTTTAGAAGAAGAAGAGGAGACAGAGTCTGATATTGATGTTTCTAAGAGCTTTTCTAGTCAATTAAGTTGGAAACAGATAAGGCACAAGAACAGGCACAGAATGCAAACCAAGAAGTATTCAGCGAATGAAAGGGGAAACCTGATAAGGAAAGGCAGAGGGTGAATCATATTAAGTACTCTTCAGGGTGGAAAAAATAGGCTGCTAGTTAGCCAAAGGAAGCATGAGAATTTTTTGCCTTGCAATGTTATTTTGTCATTTTATGCTGAAGGGTGTTTTTTCACAATGGAAGCATCACATAGCAATGCACAAATATACAAATATAAAAAAATAAAGTGCCCACTACTTCTAAAACAGGAACCCAGCCTAATTACCTAGGAGCAGGACCAACAACTGCCTGTGTTTAGAATGGATCCAGTGTGAGTGAGGATCTTGGACAAAGAAATGTGAAAGCATGTAATTAGAAAAGATGCAGAATAGAATTGTAACCTTTTCCCTTCTAACCTCTGCAATGCTTCAGAAAGGCATAGGAAAACCTGTCATCAGTTTTGCATGTTTACAAAGACTCAAGGTATCATATGCTACAGCCTCTAGCACTGATTTCTACAGCACAAAAAAAATTTAGTGCCCTGGCATTGAAAGCATTGCACAGGTTACAGCTCAATAGTGGATCAGAATGCTGCATAGCTTCCAAATGCAAAATGTCAACAAAATTCATAATATTTTCTAGATTGACAATGAAAAGGGGTTTGCAAACCTATATGGCCTGATTATTATTAACAATTTATTAAAAACTGTGCTTTATGGATGGATGAGCGACCCCTGGGAAATGGAAGACCATGTGTACAGAAATTCATATTCTAATGATGACTTGCAGTCCCTTGCTCTTTTAATTGCTGGATCAGGCGTCCTGTGATGCGTGCAGCATGGTGGCCTTGTGCAATCAATGGCTCTGTAATTAGGAAGACATGTAATATTCTGGAAAATATCCACACCTTTTCTGAAGAGAAGTTTAATTCACATCATCTAAAATCACCCCGAATCCAGCCTGAATTTGATCCCATGTATATCTTCATCTGCAGAGCTTCAGCTGCTTCATTCATCAGTCATTGCCAGAAGAGTTATATTCATGCAAGGTTGTCAGCACTTGGTTTGTGATAAGATGCAGCAAGGAAGTGAAATGAGGTGCAGTTATTGGCTGATAATGGTGCTCTTGACAATATATAACTGTGGTGTGGACAAATGAAATATGTTCTGTGAAAACGGGCTACTGTCCAGCACTTGGAATAAATATTTTTTAAATGCTAGTAGTCCTGCTCTATAAGAGACCCCAAGACTATGCAAGGAATGTTAATCCATACTGACCATCAGGACAAAAAAAAAAAAATTAAAAGCCATGAACATTTTGTGAGTGTGGGAGGAAAAGCTGTTTTACAGCAATATTGTTTCCTTGGTTGAGAGTGGTCTGTGTTGTGTACATAGTTTTCCACAAGTTTCAGAATCAACTGCTGCTTTACATTGAACCTGTCAGTTTAATTACATATCCATCTCATCATGCTAAGCCAAATTTAAAAGGGCTCACCAGGGTGTGCTAA
This sequence comes from Camarhynchus parvulus, assembly GCF_901933205.1. Lineage (NCBI taxonomy): Eukaryota > Metazoa > Chordata > Aves > Passeriformes > Thraupidae > Camarhynchus > Camarhynchus parvulus. Next base: position 39,279,879 of record NC_044573.1, read on the forward strand.
TGAATAAGTTGGGTTTTTTGCAGGGCAGTAGTGCCTGCAGATAACTCCACTGTTTTGTCAGTGTGACTTACTACAGTGCATGTATCCTGACATATTAATAATGGTTCATGTTTAAACAAGTCCCACTGGACCCCTAAAAAGAGTGTGTAGTTGCATATTCTGCATCAAGTTAAGCCCACAGAGAACCAGAGATCACGGAGGCCATGAACTGCTTGAAAATAGACACATTTGCTCTGTCAGGACAGGGATTTTCCCTGAGGACTAATAATCACATCCAAGAGTGTTTTTTCCAGATCGTCCCAAATTAAATGAGTAAATATGGAATCAGGCTAGACAACAGTGCTACTACACTCAGAGAGTTGCTTTGTCTGGCATGGGACCACTATCAGTGGAAAGAAGTCAAGGAAAGTTTCATTTTTAGAATGTAAGATTTAGCTTCATAAAAAGAAATTTAAAAATGCAAAATTATTCCAACTATTGCAAATATGTCACAAAACCTGTGTTTCCAAAAATGCATTGAGTCTGCAATACTGTCAGTAATAGTAAGCTGGAGAGACTTGGAGAGCTCTTTATCTCTTTATCAGGCATAGCTTCATTGACTGCTGCAATTATTTCTGATTGACACCTAAGTGGATTAGAAACATGTGCTGCACATCTCAACTGCACATGAATTACTGCTCTGTGCTAAGAAAAACTTGGAAAATCCCATTTTTCACCTCATGGGCCTTTTCATTGTTCCTAGAGGCCATGAACTGAATGTATGAGTTCCCATTGGTGAAACCACATCACCTGATGTAACATGTGACATCTCATCTTATTTTGCAAAGCAGTATCATCTAAGAGGATTTTTGGCTATTTTTTAAAGAGATTTTTTTTGTTTGTTTGTTTGTTTGTTTGTTTGGTGGAATTTCTTTCTTTTGTTTGCTTTGGTTTTTGGGGTTTTTGTTGGTGGTTTTTTTTGGTTTTGTTTTTGTTTTTGTTGTTGCTTTGGGTTTGGGGGTTTTTGGTGGGGTTTTTTGGTGGTTCTTTTTTTTTTGTTGGTTTTGTTTTGTTTTTTTTTTTCTTTCTGGATTTGTTCAACCTCTGAAAATATCTGAAAATTGATGCTCTGGGCAGACAGTCACAATGTCACTTTGCAAACACCATGTGCTGTAATTTTGCGATTTCAGAAACCTAACGTTTTTAACCTTGGGAACTGAGCCCTGGCTCACATGTGTCAACCCAACTTCATGCCCACAAGCCGTGTGTCCCTGTGTCTGCACAAGAGGCCAGTGCCTGGGACAGAGTGTGACAATCCCACCCAAGGAAGCCATGGGGTGTCTGTAGCCTCCAGCAGCAGCAGGTTGCAGCTGCAGAGAGCCAGCCTAAGGTCTGAGGGGAGGAACCAGCTCTCCTACACTGCGCAGTTAGCGTTAGCTGGAATGGTGGCCCCTCTGGGATCCTGTGTATGCATAAAAACCAACACATCCCCATACACAGGATTGTCCCTTTGGGCTGGGAGGGAGCTGCAAGCTTCAGCCAGCTGCCTGGTGGAGCTCCACCTCTGGCAGCAGTCCCAGCACCCAGGCATGGGACACTGATCCCTTCCTTCATCCTGGCTGGTAACGCCATCCATCATCCCACACTATTGGGTGGGAAAGTACAAGGCCAGCACAGGAGGAGCCCTGTGCCATCCTGGGGAGCTCCCGCACCCAGGAAGCATGGGCAGAGTGAGAACTTGTCAGGGCTGGGCTGTGACAAGACAGCACGAGGTGGTTTCTGTCCTACCGCAGGTGCAGCACCAGGTGGTGCCAAGCTCCTCTGCCATCCCCAGCACCACCCTGTCTGCCTGCGCTGCTCCTTGCAGGTGGGGAAAATGCTGTGCAGGTGCAGCTGCAGTGCACATTTTGCTCTGAGCACTTTGGGGTGGCCTTGCTAGCTTCTCCTGCCCCAGGTCCCTCAGGTCCAGGCTGCTGTCACCTCACATGTGGAGGTCCTGCTCAGCAGGAGCTCCCTGTCTGGGATCTGAGCTTTGCTCCTCTATGGGATGTATTCTGCATTTCTCTTCTTGGTAAAATAAAAGGTATTTGTTATCTTGTTATTTTCCATCTGAGCCATAATTTATGACAGACCACAGACAGTTCAGCTGGGCCCTCAGGACGTCTGAAACCTTTATAGTAAAAAAAAAAAAAAATCAAACATATCTGAATGCCCGATGAGGACACTTAAAATCAGCCACAACAATTTGATGAAATGTATTTAAACAGTCAAAAACAAATTTAGAGTATGGGATGATTCTTTTAACATACATTCACCAAAAACATTTTTCAATTATTGTGAAACAGGGGAGGGGGCAAAAAACCAAGAAAAAACAACAACAAGAAGAACAAAACAGCAAGCCAGTTTATTTTAAATGAAAAATTAAGGGGGGAAAATGGATTAATTTCCTTCTGGTATTTTTAAATTAAAGATTCTGATCTGGAGTACAGTTTTAATTTAAAAACTAATTCCATTTTAATGATTATATTTTAAAAGGATTAAATCAAACAAGGTTTATTTAGGCCCATAATATAACTTTTGCCCATAACAAAACTAAACAGATTTTCGGTGTAAATAAAATAATTTTTTTAAATTTTACTTGAGTAAAATCCCTGAACATTTTCCACATGCTATCAGTTGAATTAATTTTCTCCTTTTTGTTTTTTTTTTTTTTTCAATTATGAATCTGAAAAATCAGCTATCTGCTGAGCTGTGCTGAACAGGGCAACAAATACTTTGGTTTTTTCCCCACACGTGTACCTAGGTCTTTTTCTCTAATTTTACATAATCTGCCCTCATACACAATCTTCTTTGTTTCTATAGGATGTTAGTATGCATTAGGAAAGTAGAGGCAAGACCAATAGCTGAAGGAAGCTTCTGAAACTGGAAATGTTGACAGTGTTCTGGACCATTTTCAGAGCTTCTTTCACAATGTGTCTGTGTAGCCACCATCTCACAAAGAGCTTTTTGTGGCTTATACCTAGAGGTGCCACTCGAATCAGTGATGCTACCCAGGGGGAGTTTGAGATGTTTTCAAAATGATGTAGATGTGTATTTTAATATGACCTACATATAAAAGAGGAATTAAATGCTAGAAGTGTCATGCTGAGAGGCCTTATTTCAATGGAATTTTCTCTCTTAGGGAGAAAGATTTAACGTATTTATTTCTGTAAGGTCATACTACAGGGAGTTAAGCTTGGGGAAATGTGAAAACTAACTTCAGGTTTTAAATCAAATTTCAATCCTTGTGACTTCATTTCTGCCAATCTGTGTCTGAATAACAGGACCCAACACTCTGTACAGCCCAAATGGAAATATACTCAAAGCTGACAGTTCCTGCTAGTTTACAGCCACAGGCTTGTCAGATTGAACTTGAAATCTGACCCGAGCATACTCAAAATTCATCCCAAGTTCTCCTAATGCTGCCTGATGAATTTTGCCTGGCAGCAGTTTTTATTACAAGGGGATTTCTTGAAGTATGAGAAGTAGCTCCAAGCCATCTCAAAAGCAGTAATTATTTCAATGTTTCCTGGTTGCTAGATAGAATTCCATATCCTTGGAACAGTGCAAAAAAATTAGCCACTTTGTGTCAAGTCAGCATGAAAATGTTTTAGTTTTGTCACAGAAAGGGGCCTTGTGTAAAATGTGTTTAAGATTCAATGAAAACTTTGTCCAGCCCAAAACAAAATGTTTTCTTTCATGCAGGGCAGTTTTTATTCTTGCAAAATGAATGTGGGTCAGTGGTATTTAGCAAATCTTGTTTCATAAGATAACAGAACAATTTCCCTTAGTTTCCCAAAGCTTTCCACAGGAGGGAAAATTGGGAGGTGTGTGTGAAACTTTAACAAATTTTACTTCATTTGTAAACAGTTTCCTTTCATCTGAAACTGTTTAATTTTTAGGTGAATAAACATTTCTACCACACTGTTTCAGTCAGCTCTATTTGTAGTCAATATGCTGTGTAAGCATTCCTCACCCTGCCAACTGCAGTGAAGTCCTGTGACTGGTTGCCCTGGGGTTAACGCGGGCTATCGATGGGGCAGATGTGCCAGAGGACTGCTAATTGCCTGATTAAAGCTCTTTTCCTGATTTTTGGGTCAAAATGAATGATCATGTATAAAAGGTCGGTGGTGTGAGGAAAGAAAAGCAAGTTTTCTTGGGGCTTCCTTATACCCAGCTCATGGCCTCATGGCTCATTCCTTCAGAGGCTGATAGAGGAATGAGTATCTAAGGAATGAAGAATAACTTCAGGCTTTGCTATTTTTTTTTTTTATTACAACAGACTAAGCTTTATTTCAGGCTAAAAGGTTAACCTCAAGGAGCTCGCTGTGGCAAGGTCAGAAGTACACAACCACGTGAGAGTTCTCTGTCAAGTTTAGAAAGTATTAGTAGCATTTCATGGATTTTATTCAAACAGTTACCTTGCTAGCAGATTCATTTAACAAAGTACCTCCCATGTGGAAGAACTGCAAAAGAAAACACAAATCTGCCCTCCTTTCAAGTTGAAGGGGCTTTTGAAACCATTTCAGCTCAAGGAGCTGCATTTTGGTGGAGAATGAAGACAGGCTGTTGTGGACCATACCTCTCCTTGGGGCAGGATGACCAGAGGCAGCTGAGTGGGAGCCAGTTCATGGCTGGTGAGCAAGTTCCCAGCAAAGCCACACAATGTAGAAACATCCTTTCTCTCAGACACATTACAGAGGATCTTCAGCTTCACCCCATTGTATTGAAATGAGCAGCTGGTGCAAAGCAACACGTATTTGGCTTTGGTTTTGGATTTTGCCAACAATAATATGCCAACAATGTAAATAACAAATTTATTTATGTACAAAAAATAATACTGATATTCAGAAGAATCAGGTAAAACTCTCTCAAAGGTTCATAGCAAACAACATTTATACCTTTTTTCAGATGTTTCATTAAGCACAGTTTCTGTAGCTTTTTAAGCATCTTGCAAGTGTCTGAGGCTGACAGGTGAAAAGGATGAAAAACAATTCTAAGAGAATCTATTCTTGTCTTTCTCTAATGGCTTATAGATCCTATTTCCATAAATGCTCTTTGAAGGGAAACTGTGTGGGATTTTAATGGCTTTTCGAGTTCATGTGGGTGTCACTTGCTTTGATGTATGCCAGGTAGAAAACAACAGTATGTCTGAAAGCAACAATCAATGGGGTTTAAGGTGAATGGCAAGTACCATGTTTAGGAATACACTTATCTTGGGGTTATTGTACCCTAATCACAGGAACAGCATTGAGTAACCACTGTTTTGTGTGTAGGGAAGAGTCTCTTTACTGCATTTTAGAGGACATATTAAAGATGTATTATGCTTTTATAAGCAAGATATTTTTTCCCATTTGTGACATGTTGCTTATTATCTCAAGTTTAAAAGAAATGTTTTGGGGCAATGATTGCATTCAAATCTAACTTAGAGCCAGATTTTCACAAGCCTTTTGACAGGAAAAAGTCATCTGGCATTATCCGGCTATGGGACAGAAATGTTCTATAAAATTGTTTTACTGTTGCAATATTCAAAATAAGCCTTAGTTGTAGTACCTGTGGGAGAAGCTCAAAGCTCTAAGGTAAAATGATATTTGGAATTATTCTTGAATAATATTCTGTGAGGAAACAATTAGGTTAGGGTTTCTCTTTCAGTCTACTCTCTGGTTGGGAGGGACTTCAGCTCTTACTTACTGTGTCCTTCACAGTGTGACACCAGTGACTCTCCTACCCTGGCTGTGCTACTGCCCCACTGGGCACCCCTGCACCATGTACTCACTTCTTCCAGACTAGATTTGTTCATGAGTATTTACCTCCCTGTATAAAATCTATCTCTTATTTAAACCTAGTTCCATTATTTAATTTTTGTTATCACAATTGTGGACCAGGACTTTGAGGACTGTGCAAAATAAGCAGTGAAAAACCAGACAGTACCTATGGTCTACGGAGAGTTGGATGTTTCAGCTACTTGACACAGAAGGTGAAACTTTGGGAAAAGTACTGTGTTGCAAAAGCTACTATTTTTGTTGAAACATATCCTCCCATATTAGGTGTCCATGTATCAGGAACATCCAGACTCTGGTTGACAGCCTCAGTACTTTCAAAGTGTCCTGCAGCAGTTTTGTCTTTAAAAAGGGGTTAGATGTAACTAGATCGGGGGATATATGTCCCTTATAGGACAAATGGGACCAAGCAGAAGAGTACTGTTTTCAGCTGAATGTGCTTAACCAGGCTAGACTTTAAAGGTGGGCCCAAGTAGCCACCAGAAAGCAATTGTTGTGGTCACAAAGAGCAAATTTTCAAGTTCATTGTAGTGATTATCTACTAAATATAATTGCTTTACAAGTGTAACAAATGGAGAAATCTATACAAACTGATAAACAGAAGTGTAAAATGCCAACTCAGATCAAATCACAGAGCCAAATGAGTTTTTGCTACCTGTGTTGGAAGGGAAATGTGCCCTATTGCTCTTGGATCAGGACCAAAAAATGGTTTTTTACATGAGTTTTCTTGTTGTAAGGGGTATACTGAGAAGAGCAATGTCTGTATTTGGGTTGTGGCTACTGACAGAGACATTCTTGAAATTCACCTTGACTAGCAAATTATTTGAGTGTTTAATCTTTACAGACTCTTGCTAAAAAGAGAACACAGTTCTTTTTGTATAGAGGAGAAAAGATATTTTGACACACTGTGCAGAGAGCTCAGATGTTACTATGTCCATTGAAGGACAGAAAAATGCTGTTAACTGTGAAAATTAACTAAATTCGGGATGTGATTTATGACTTCTGACAACAGCCCTAAACAAAGCTGACGTGGCATATGATCAACCTGGATCCATTAGTAACAAAGAACTCTTGACCCAGGGAGAAACGTTGATTACATAAAGAGGACACTAAAAGTTAGCCCAGTACATTAGCAGTGACATCCATTCTAGTATATCCTGAGAAAAGATGAACTTTGCCATCTTTCCTGGACAGCTTTTTATGCAGGTGGAGCTCAATGCATCTTCCACTTGCTCTCCTGTTATTGTAGATGCTACTGGATTCCTGATTCTCACAAGGCTCTGCACTGCCTATCTGAATTTCAGTAGCTGAAATAACTATTGTTCCTTGCTCTCTGCCAAAGCTGAAAATTGAATACTGCCAGGAAAAATTAGCTTCATTTCCATTACTTTTAATATCCCTTCCATTCAACCCACTCATAGTTTTATCACGCCACGGTGCTACGGGCTTGAGGGGAAGAGAGGAGTGAAAAGCAGTCCAGTTGTGAACAGGTCATGGGCAGAAGACCTTACAGGGAAGAAATGCTCTGCTTTTAAATGGTCTGTATTTCATAGCAGCTGTGCTACTGAGCTGGAGTACGTGGGTTGATTTTTCCATTCATAGAGCAGCACGTGTCCAAAGGCTCTGCAGGCGCTGGGCTTTGGGTGACCTGCCTCAGTGGCTTGGCTTGCTGGAGAACTGGAGGAAAGCTGTAGGGTGAGGCCAGGCACGACAAGGCCTGTTCTCATGTGGTATGACACCAATTCACTGCACAGGCCCAAACCTGTGTGGCTTTGACACCCAGCTTCAGCTGAGAAGACAGCAGGAGGCCTGTGAAGAGGTTTGAGAAAAAAATGAGTTAGCACTACCTGCCCTGCTAAGAAGAGCATTGGTGTGCCATTAAGACTGTCTTCCTGCTTACCAAAGGAAAATGTCCAGGAGTCAGTGCTGGGACAGTGGTGGGCTGGGACAGAGTTTGGAAAGAGGGAGCCCAGTCACAACAGAGAGCAAGGTGCTCTCTGCCAGCACCTGTCTCTGAAGGGTGCTGTTTGCCTGGGACAGCAGAGTTCCTAAGCTGGAACTGGCGAGTCAACATTGTACCAAACAACTCCAGGTGACTTTTGTCCCTGTATCCTCATGGCTGCAGGGAATAAAAGAATTAAAGCCTCTGTCCTTCCTCAGTATCTGCAATACCTGCTTGAGGATGACACCCAAGCTGGAAGAGGGCTGAGCAAAGCTGAGCAGCTCTTGGGGAGAGCACATTACATTTCCCCTTGCTATGCGAAGTTTAGAGATGGCTTGGACATTGGCTTGGACAACGTCATTACCAAGGAAGAGTCCTTTTTCATCCTTACTTGTCTATAAGCAGCAGTTTGGTCTATTGCTTGGAAAATTTCAACCTTCTAATTTCCATGAAGTCCCACCCACACTTGGGAACTTGCAAGGACACTCTGGGGACAAATGATACCAATGGCCAGAAGGACCTGTACTCAAGAAGGGAGATGCTGGTTGAACCCTACTGCCAGTTATAGTTCCTGTCTCCAGCTGTGTCAGTGGCAGGACCTGGCTGCAGCAGCGACCTGTTCATGTGCTTCCCCACCCCAAACATATCCAGTTTGTGTTAGAGACAAAAAGTTCGTTGGAGTAGAAAATACATTGCACTGTCAGGCACTGCACAAAGTTTAACTGATGAGCTGAGAGGGGAAAGGCCTCACCTTTTGCCCTTGCAGCTGGGCTCAGTGCAGGCCATGGACAGGTCAGTGGTAGCTGCTGCAATGATGGCTGCTGCATTGCTTCATGTTGCAGTGGGTCTGAAGAAGCTCTGACAAAGATCCTGCAGATGAACAGTCCCTGCACAGCTGTTTGCTGCCACAGACCCATGTGCAGCATCAATCCCAGGTGCCAGCTGCCCTGTGAAAGCACAGATTTGTGAGAAGCTCTGCAGTGCACGAAATCAGCAGGAGTTACAGACATGGTCCACAAACTGACATGGAGATGGGGAGTACTTATTGGAAGCTCTAGAATAGAGAGCAGGGTGATTCCCTAACGCAGAAGTTTCCCACAGTTTAGTTTAGACAGGCCTCAGCTATTCTGCTGTCACCTCCTCTTGTTCTCTGTTCCGCTCCCTGCTCCTGGAGGCAACCTGAAGCCTCCAAAGCCCTGCAATGGGGTGAAGTGGGTGGAAGAGATGGGACAGGGCCCACACTGTGACAGTACACCTTTTATTTCCTTACTCTTATACTCACATTCCACACTCACATCATTTCTTTAATTAGAGGCAGCCCCCTTGAGCCAGGCTGGAAGAATAAGAGATTGTGACAGACAGAGAGGAATCCCACTTATTGCAGTTCACCCCTCAGTATGAGTGAGGTGTGGAAGAGACAGCAGCACTACTGCCTGAGGCAAGTGTTTTCCCCAGCCACACTCAGCAAGGGTCCCCATCACTTCTGTGCCCCTCATCCAAGGGACAAGAGCAAGTTTTCAGGGTGCTCTGACATTACAGGAAAGAAGACAGTCACACAGGATGGTTCTGCAGCTAGTGATTTTATATTAGATAAATGTGTCATTGCAGGTGTTGGAAGTGATCCACACTCACATGGATCTGGGGCATGAAACTGGGGCAGGAGTATTTGTTTGAAACATTTCAGAAATGGTCCTGCTGGTTCTGTGGTGGTGCTGCTGCTGAGGAGTGGTGGGTCTCCTGGCAAAACCTGGAGCTGGAACCATTTGTGGGGTAAGGAAATGGGTCCTTGTTGCAGGAGATGGGTTTGCTCCTGCCCAAGGGTAGAAACTCAGCAGCAGATCATTCTTTCCTTCCTCTCTTGCTGCCAAAGGCAGACACTAAGCTCCTCTGGGGAGCTGTAAATGAGTATAATTCAATACAGGGCCCTAAGTGAGCAGCAGCACACTTGGCTTAAAGCTATTCCTGTTATGGCCAGAGGCAGACATCTGGATGGGTGGACAGATGATCTGATTTTGTGTGGAAATCTCATTGTGCCCCAGTCACCGTGCTCCGCTTCACTGTAATAAAAAGTAATTTGATCAAATATTTTTGCACATTATTCTTCTGTTAGAATAATTATTCAGGGCATGCTGGCTGCAGGATTTCTTGCACCTTTTTCCTACGCAGTGGTTGGGACTGCTTTTTCACACTCTTCTTCATCTGGATGCTGGAGAGGCTCCTGCACTGGCAACAGCTGTGGTTGTGCAACAGGTAATAGAGGAGAGAAACTCTTATTTTTCAAGGTGTACAGGAGTTAATTTATGCCCAAAATTTTAAACAGAGGATATGCAAATACAGCAAACCCCAAAATGTTTTTTCTACCTGTTCTTGTTCACTCTGGGGAACAGAATTCTCTTTGCTCATTTTATATCTAATGTCTGGGTTAAATTAAACATAAGCAAGCTAACAAGTGAGATGAAGTTACTCCACCATACTCTTCCCCAATGATTTCATGAGGGGAAGACAAATCTCTGCCTCATTTTAAATCACCACAAACTCTTGCAACATTGCAGATGGGTCAGAATTGTTTTTATTATTAATAATATACTACAACACATCCATTTTGTGAGGGTGTACATTTTGGGCTCGCTGCCTTAGCATGCTTCTTAAATTGAGGTTGAGGTTTTTTCGCCCCCAGCCTTTCCTCCACCCACCCAAAGAAGGGTGGCCTATGGTGCAGAGTGATTGCTCCTAATTGCATGTTGATAGGCAAGGAGCACAAAATGTACTGTGTCCCTGCTCCTGCAGCTGGTCTCTATGAAACAAAAACCCTGAGTTGCTTATCTTGGAGAAGCTTGCTCTTTTTCCCAGAGAGAAAAAAATTTATGGTCTAACTGGTCTGAGCACTAAATCCGAGTAACAAGGATCCAGCCAGAGATTCCTATTAAAGGGTTGGTATCCATCAAAATTGGCTGATGGGGTGTTTTGAAACTCATTAATCACTGTGCTGGCAGCAATCAAATTAGAAAGTCTGTGTTCTGCCGCTGATTTCCCATTTCACTGAGGGAGTTAAATGCAAAGCATGTGTTACTGGCATCAGCGATTTCAAAAGTGGGTGTTTCTCTGGATGTAAATGGTACTTAATAATGTTCCACCTTTGACTGAAACTAGGGCACGCCCTGCCATGAGGTTCTCATCATCTAATTACACTTAATCTGAATTCAGATCATGCAATTCAAGCTGGGTCTACCTGCTGAAGATTAACTCTTCAGCTTGTCTTGACAGAAAAGCCATTCCCCAGGATCTCAGAGTCACCTGGCAGGTTACTGGGAGGGATGGGGAGAGCTGTCCATGCCACCTGCTCCATGGCTGGTGCCCTCTCAGCCAGGACTCTGTTTGCCCACCCATGACACTTATTGTGAAGAAAGGGGGTTCAGTTTCTTGCAGGAGCCCTGCGTTTTATGCTGACCTCACGGGAGCAGTGCCCCAGGGTAGGTATTTGAAACCAATGGCTACAGTAACAGTCCTTGAGCATGTGTCTTGGGCTGACCCACAGAATGGAAAGCAAAATGACATTAAAGCCTCTTTCCAGCTCTAGCAGGACATTTTGTATAGATAAGAGACTAGTCTGTGCTTTGGGCCTGCTCTGGCCACAGCCTTTGTGCTCAGGCTTCCAGCAGCTCTCTATACAAATAAATAACTCACCCCAGAGACCATTTCTGAGCTCTGAGGAAAACTGAGGTATTACAGTTCATTGCTTGTGCTGCTGAATTTTCTCAGTCCTCAAAACAGGATTACATTCCCCCCATTTTATGTTCTCCCCAGCTGCTGCCCGGTGGGAACTAGCTGTCACGGGCCAAAATCATGTCCGTCAGCATGCTCTAAATGTGATGGTGTGGACACTCAGAGCTTAGAGTCAGTGCTCATGCCCAACCCTGCTTTGTTTCCTGGTGCAGATGCAGCTAGTGCATCTTCACCATGCTCAGTATTCACACAGCTGTGGTGATGCTTCCCTAGGGAGGAGTATGTAAAGGTGCTGGGAGCCGAGGCAGTGTCTCCTCCAGTGGAGCAGCTCCACTTTGCCTTGCTTTTGTAACTGGAATTTAAAATCTGCCTAGGGTGAAGTGATGGAGAAGTATAGACTGTTCCAACCCCCAAGTATTCAAGAGGTGCCTTGGGCATACTGCTCTGAGCTGCATTTCCACCCTCAGACAAGGAAAAAGTAGTCTTAATCCATCTACTCCAACAAACTGCTAATGGTCCTTTAAGCAAGTCCTGCTCTTGCTGCCAAAACTCTTTTTTAACCAGCAGTTTGGGATGCCAGAGAGGAGAGAGAAGCCCAGATGAGAACACTGTGTGTCTCACAACCATGGATGACACTTTGATAAGGCTCTGCTCTGGTCTTCATCTTGTATCTTCATCTTCAGCTGTTATTTATGAAGCTAATGAAAACTGTGGTTCACACAGTAAGCAGGCAGGTTCTCCAGAGATTTCTTTCCCTCTTAATGGTTCTTGGTGAGTAAATGCCTTGTCACTGAAAGTCCTCATGTCCTGGAACAGGAGGAGAGTGTCCCACTTGCCATGCACAGCAGTGCTGCTGGCCACATAAGGAATAAGACAACACACATCAATCTTAGGCCCCCAGCTTCTCAGCTCCTAATCCATAAGAAGTCAAAGACCTTGACAAAAAGGGGCAAGGCTGGAGAGCTGTCCCTCTTGGATTAGCCACAGTATCACCATAACAATGCTTCATAATTACATCTTGGATTTTCATCTCTGTATTTCAGCTGAAGTTATGAATGTTGAATTACACAAGTCTCATAAATACCTTTCGGGGCAGGTCAGCATTCAGATGATATCTATTTCCACGAGGCTGTTGCAGGGACATTCCATCTCAGGGAAAATCAGCCCTGCAGGGCGGTGCAGGAGTAGCCCCAGCTAAGTCAAGGAGCACTGGTCAGTGCACAGCCTCATTGCCCTGGGGAGCCTGAAATGGGCTCACCCCTTCGTGGGGGGCAGTCTGCGCCTCTCAAAGTGTCACCCTCACACTGAGGGCCAAACTGCCTCCCTCATGACACACCTTCGCTGCCACCCCCAGTGCATATCAAATAGTGTCTGGTGCTGGCAGGAATCCCAGGCAGGGAGGGAGAGGAGTGTCAGGGACTGCAAAGCCACCCAAGAAATCTGCCAAGCCCGCTGTGCCTCTGAGGCTTGTTGGTGAGTATGCGTGTTGGCCAAGTATAACATAGAAGATGCCTCTCCTGCAGGATTATGTGCCCCATGTTAAAGAGCAAACCATGCATCAGCCTTTAATTTTTCACTCATCCTTTTGTTTGCAGCAATTTTCAGGACCTTATGACCTCTGTCACTGCTGTCACTTTTGTGTCTCTTTTGTTTTTCACCTTGAATAGTTGAAAAAGGGTTCATTGCTATCCTCATTTACACTGCTGAGGAGGATACCATATCTCTGCCCAAGAAAAATCCTTTGATTGGTATACACTGCAGCCACACTGGAGCAGATGGGGCATTAGGCAGCAGGTCTGTATTGAGATGGCTAGGGAATATAGACAGGCTGTGGGATTTTTTTGGTTTATTTTTTCCTGCAAGTTCATATGCATTGCAAGAAAGGATGGTTCATGTCAAATATTTTTTGGCATTTTTAATGTGAAAGGGCTAATGAGCCCATCTTGTCATCTGCTCTGTAGTGTGCAGCGAGTGGAGACTCAGCTTGCTCATTACACTGATCACCAGGGTATAAAGGGCTCAGAGGAGCTGGCAGGGCTGCCTTGCCTTCCTGGGCAGGAGCAGATCTGTATTGCTGTGCACTGCAGAAGTGCCCAGGGCTCTATTTAAACCAGGACTGTCTTGCATTCGTTTCAGCAGAGGCTCAGCTGCAGCAGGTAGGCACTTGGCCAAAGAAGGCGCTTTTATTACCGTATGATGAAAGTTAAGCTCTGGTGCCTCTTGAGTCCCAGCCATGGGCTGGCAACTGTGACACTGGGAGAGACCTGCTGCAAAGAAACTGGGAACTGGCAGTGGAAGAGAAGAATTTTACTTACACAGGTAAACATGGAATGCAGTGAGCGCAGAGCAATGAAACAGAGCTAGTGGCATACAGAAATCATGGGCAACAATGACACAGAAATCAATAATTGTGTGATTAAGTGGAAAACAAGCTAGAGAGGGAAAACATTCCATTTCAAAACTGAAGATCTGTGATACAGGATATGTGTAGGTGGGCAGCCTACTAGGAGCAAAATCCTACCCAACAAATTTTAAAGATTGTTTCAGAAAGGATCCCAGGGTATGTGCAGGTATAAGTTTCTTATGGATGGACATGCATTCCTCAAACCCCAGTGTGAGTCAAAATCTCTTCTATAATCTCATTTCTTCTTATCTCATACTAATACAAAATCATTTAATGTCTCCAGAAAATTCTGCTGCTTTTAATTTCAAATACTCACAGTTATAAAGGTAATGTGTTAGTGTTCATATTAAATAACTTTGAACTATACACGGTTGCATTATCCTGTGTGAAGAGACAAATTAAGCTACTGGCCATTTGTGGTAAGCACTGCTCCCAGAAAACCTAGAGTTTACTTAATTTTCCAATCTCCAATGGTTAAATTAGGTAAACTCTCTTTTCTGGTCCCCTTATTTCCTATATCATAACTAAATCTAAGGTGGGAAAATATTGCCTATATGTTTATTCAGGTCTTGCTAAACCACAGTTTACATACAACTTCTAGAGCCACGGTTAATCATCTTTAGTAAACAAGTATCTTAACAAGCTTAATCTGCCTTGTGTGTTTAGCAAACTACAGCCTACTGGAACAGTTAAGATTAAATCACATTCTTACAAAGGGTCAGAAAACGTTTCCTTGCTGGAGTTTAAACCACTGGCAGCAGAGGAGTCAGAGGCAGGCTCCTGGCAGCAGCACCACTGTACAGACAAGCTGGGAGGTGCTGGCTGTGCTTGGAGAGGGCAATCTCCAGCTGCCCTGCCCCACTGCCCTACCCCACTGCCCTGCCCCACTGCCCCTCCAACAACAGGGGACCTCGCAGGCAGCTGGCTGGCTGCCCGGGGGGACATGCCTGAGGGTGCCTTGCTCTGAAGGCAGGCATTTATGTCAAGGGTCCCTTGGGATCCCGAGGACCTCTGGCAGACCATGCTCACATTTTCACCCTGTACTGACAGTTTTGAGATCTGCTACCACAGAGCAACATGCTTTTTACCTAAATGTCTGCTCAGACATTTCCATGCTAGGGCATCTATGTCATGTCTCCATTAGACTCCATTGCAGGGCCTGAGTGGGTCTGCTGGCCTGAACCACTGGTGCTGAGGATCCAGGGATCACGTTAGACATCCTGATGCCTCTGCTTCACATTAGGCAGGGTCTTGTAGTCACTGACAGTGGGAATGCATCCCACTGCCTAGTTCCATCGGAGAGGGGTCTCATGTGTCCTGAGACCTCTTTGCAACATAAACCAAATAACAGGCTGTAGCCAGCACCAGGAGATTTGCTTCAAAAGCACATGTCTGACCTAGATTAAAATATTTAGGAGGATGCATCCAAAGGATTTAGGCCAAAGCTAACCTGTAAACCAGGTCTGGATCTAAACCAAGACTTGGCCCTATCTCCAATTTTAGTGTTGAGAATTTAGGAGGAAGAAGAAGGCATTAGAAATTGTCTTACTGTTTTTTTTCGAGTGCTCATGAAATTTCTGAGATGTACTGAAAATGATTGTCAGGACTTTTTCAGTAATTTTAGCAAAAAACTCTAACAGCATGAAACTGTGTCAGAGTCTGTTAAGGTTAGATATCAAGAAAAAGTCTTTTCACCCAAAGAGTGACTGAGCACTGGAACAGGCTCCCCAGAGAAGTGGTCACAGCATCAGCCTGACAGAGTTCAAGAAGCATTTGAACAACGCTGTCATGCACATGGCGTGAATCTTGTGTATCCTGTGCAGGACCAAGAGTTGGACGTGATGATCCTGATGGATACCTTCTAACTCAGCATATTCTATGATTCCTTTATACTTATTTGTGGGGTTAGTAGTCTTGTTACCTGTTACCTTCAGTATGAACAGCTGGCTTCTGAGTTCAGCTCAACTACTTCCTGGAGTTAGCCTAGACCTGTGTTTAGTGGGCACAGAGCTTCAGTCAGAACTCCTTGTATGACTGCCATGTGCGCTTTTAGAACTTTTTGCTTTCCATCAGAATATGGTGTAATGACAGACTTTGTGGATCCCCAGTATTTCTGTTACTGCCCTTTTAGTGGATTGCAGCCATTAATTTGAAATTGAACCTGCCTCATCTTAACTCCACTTCTGTGCATTTCAAGTATACTTCAAAGTTCATTAATGAGTAGCCTTAATAAACCCTGGCTGTGCCATAATTACAAATGTCTAAATCACTCACTCTGAGTAGTTCAGATCTTTGCATTCAAGTGCAGATGCTCAAAGGTGCACTGCTGTGTATAGATGCAACCACACACGTTCATATTCATTTCTAGGGCTGCTTTCACAGTACTTATGGGTTAGAATGAACTCTGAGCCATGAAGTTGTTTTAGTGGAAACACAGATGAAATCATCTTTCACCTCTAGGTCACCAGTGTGATTCCATTAGAAAACAGCACTGCTGACTGAAAGTTTTCAGTCGGACACTGAGAGCTTAAGAAACCTCATGATCTCAGCACAGCTGTTAATAGAAAGCAAACCTAGCACTAACTCATGTCACTTTTGGCAGCCACAGCAGAAAGGCCAAACTCCCAAATCAGCATGGGGGGTGCACGGCTCTTTTAGCCCAGAGGTAGCTTCACAGTGGGCAGTACATTATCCTGGCAGGGTGGAGATTGGAAAAACTTGTATGGCAACCCTTTGGACTATTCCTGTCCTGGGTTAAGAGGTGGTCACTTTTCATCTTGTTCCATAGGCTCCCTATTTATAGAAAAGGAAAAAAAAATAGGAAAGTGCCCAAAAGAGTCACTTGCAACTTCTACTGCATGTACTAGAGCAAACCAAATTCTGAAATAAGGGTTTGAACCTCCTGGGGCTGTATCTGAAACCTATTCATTTCATTCAATCTGTGCTCAGGTAGAAATTCTCAGTGACCTGAGTAGGAACTGTGTCTCTGCAAGAACTAAGGACTTACAAAAATCTTAAGAGTTTGGACACTTCACAACAGAATTTGCCTTCACATTTCACTGACAAGGTGTCTTGTCTTCTCTCATTCATTTTGCTGATGTGCAAAAAATATTTCTCTTCTTTTAACTAATCCATCCACACTCTTTGCTTGAAAATCAGGGTAAAAATTGAATGACCATTCCTCTGCTTACCAGACTTTAGCAGAAGGAGAAGAGAGATCCACTGTTTGTGTTGCTCACAGAAAAATCTACCAACTTGTAATGATGATGCAGGCAGAAGGAGCATGAATTTGCAAATCTGGCCTCTCCAAGAGTCTGCACAAGGTGTAGATGCCAGCAGTTTTCTTCAGCTGGCTGAATGTAAAGGTGAAAACAAATGTGACAACCTTTCACTCTCGAGGGAGGGAAGGTAAGAGTTAGAGAGATGCATTATTCATCAGGGAGTTTATTTTCATGCCACATTCAGATCCATCCAGGCACCTAGTTATCACAGACTTGACAAAACAAATGGCGTTGGAACACGGAAGGAAGTCAGTGAGGACTGGAAGAGCTGAATCTACAGAGTTAGGGAGTAGGTTGGGAGTCCAGGTCTGTAAGAACTCAAACAAGAACTTTTTGAGTACCAGAATGAAGGACTGATCTCTTACAGATGTTCAGCTCAAGGCTGGCTGTACCCTTGGGTAGCTAATATGCAAGTCACTGAATTACTGTATTTTCACATTTGAAAGAAGTTTTTCAGCACTTATAAGGGCCCTTTCTAAAGTGTAGTCACTGAATACTAATACAGGGTGATCTCACACTGCAACTGACTCAGGTCCCTAGTCTTTTTCTCAGAAGTCAGTTTCCACAAAACCTTTGAAAACTTTAGATTTTAGTCTATTACATGTTGCTGAAACTGGCCAATAACTTGAAAAGTCTGCAGGGACATGCACACATACACATAAAACAAGGCACAACCTAAGCCTTGTTTCCAAGGAAAATGAGCTTAAAAAAACTTCAGGATGTACAAATGAAAATTTTAAGTCATGAAGCACAAAGGTATTTGGTTTCTCTGTTGGGACATAGGATTTGAGACATCTTGGCCATGGCCTGAGCCATGCCAGTTCTTTTTTTGCTTCATTCCTGCCTCAGTCAGACAGCAGTTCCCTCTCACACCATGTGGAGCTGAGTGTATTTAGGCTTCATACCTTAAAGGAAGGTCTTTTGCACCTAAAGAGAGGAAAGGACTTTGTGTGAAGCTTGACAGTGAAGAGGTTGCTTAATGGCTAACCTGTTTGATCAATGTGAGTTGTACTATGAGCACATTGTTTGGAGAATTCTGTGGAGGGAATGCTGCGAACAACTCCCAAAAGGCTGGCCTTTCATGTGGGCTAAGCCCTCTGGATGAGGGAGGGGTTGGTATTCATGGGTGAGCCTGTAATGAATGTGCCTCTCTGATGCTGGCCTCGTTGAAGGCCAATTCAGAGCTGAATAACTTTTGTTAAAGCGAATGGCAATGTAATTGCTTCCTGAGGAAAAGCATCTGTGTAGGTGGTGGGAAGGTGGAGGTGATGATCGCAAACAGGGCAGGTTAATGGCAGCTCTGCTCTGTTGTCCAATCTGACAAGTTCCCAGTGAATTTAAGGGCGTGATTGGGCTGAAGCTTCCCAACAGATAGAGACAATATGTTAAACTATGTCAGTAATCTTCAGATGTGATGGTTAGTCTCCAGTGCTCAGGCCCCTTATTGGGAAGGCTGGGAGGTGGCAAGGTGAGGGAAAGAAGTGTAGGACATCTTAGGGTAACTGTGTTTGTAGGATTTACATGGCTCTGCCTGTTCATCAATCCAACAGTGTTGACCGACTCAGCTGAGAGAAGCATTAGCAGTATGTGGCAGGCACAGCAGTAACTGTGCTGGAGCTGGGTGCCTTTTTGTCCAAGTAGTCCCTTGGTGATTCCAGGTAATGGTAACAAGTCACAGGGATGCTTGCATTACTGAGTGTTGGTGTTGACTCACACTGGGGAAGCTAAACCAATATAGTAGCAGCTGCACACTTGAATGTACCTTATTTTCTTACTAGTACAGGATAAATGAGGCAAAACTTCTACAGGATTATTCTTGGCTGCTTTTCTCAGCAAACTTGCTCTTCCAGCCCAGTATTACTTCCTCCTGCACCTCCTTCTCACCACGTTTTTTCCTCTCTACCCCATCTTGCCATTACTTTTAAAGCCATACTCAAGCCCTACCAAGATGAAAGAAAGGAGTAGAAGTGGCCATCCATGGGAAGGGTGCTGTACTTAATGGAAGACTCACTTTAGGCAATGCTGGGTTTGAGGATTTTTTTCTTCACCCGTGGGTGACTATCAAGGGCAAGGGGAAGATACTTTCCCTGCAATGAGGTGTTCCACTGCTCCACCACCCTCAGAGGGTTTTGTTCATCTCTGCTGTCAGTTACTTCAGTGCTTGTGTCTTCTTTGCTGTCTGCCAGGAAATCCTTCAAATACTGTGACAAGGGCATTGGTGATGCACAAACTACCTCTTAACAATTTGGAGAGGGGGAAACTACACAGGACAAGAAAAATAGGTGGTGACTGAGCCTTTTCTGGGTTTTTTTCTCACCTACAGTTGAAGAAATTGGATCTGAATGAGTGATGTTTACCTAAGAATTCAGGAGAAGATGAAGGTGAACCCAAGGACCCTGTATGTTCTGCTGGTGACTTTCTGTAAAAGTGTTGTATTTCCCTCTGGCTCCTGCAGACATCAAGCCTTAGGGCTGCATTGCCAGGAGAGCATGCACCTTCTTCATGGCAGCCAAGCTCCGGCCTTAACTTCCAGACATACAGGGGTTTATACTGTCCTTTCAGATAGGGAAACACACTCCTGGCCTCAGGAACTCAGGAGTGCCAAATTGCTGACTCAGCCCAGACAGTTCTGGACCAGAAAGCCCAGCTGGGCCCAGCACATATCAAATGTGCAAGATTCCAGCCTGTTGCAGCAGTATTTCTTTCTGACTGTTTTCTTCACTGCCACATTGGAAAAATTTGTAAGTAAAAAGGCCTCAAGCAGAGTCCAGCTCATGCCAGGGCTGGCAGCTCTGATAACCATGTTCATTCTTGCCATTCATATGCAGAAAACCTGTTCCTACATGTCATACAGTGATTTCCACCGCAGCCATGAGAAAAAAGTGTCTCTGCCATGTTAGCTTGCTGGTGTGTGACAGACACCTTGCACTGCAGTATTTGTGGTGTTTGGAAAGGGGTGGAAAACATGGCTAGCAAAAAAATCTCTAAGTAGTCTCCTCCAACAAGATGTCTTGGGATGCTGAGAAGAAGCAAGAGGAGGATCTGTTTCATATGGTGCCTTGGTAAATTGCATATCACTACCACATGTTGTAAACCTCTAGCATCTAATGCATGAGTCCAAAAGAAAGCAGCTGGGGAAACACAGGAGGAAGGGATGATGTGGGGAACCCAAATACCAAGAATTTACTTTGGGCTCTGGAAATACTGGAGCCCCAAGCTGAGTTTGAGAGAATATGCACAGAAAGAATCTCTGCTTGTCTTCTTCCTATCTAGGTGTCTGCAACTGCTGTGTAAGATGCTGGCTGGATAAGCACTTGGCTATCCTTGTGTTAACATTTTTATGCAAAAAGCTGCCTTTTAATGACAAAATCCACAAAATCAAGGTGACAGCGTCTATACAGTAGGTTGCTTCTATTTTCCCAAAGTATTGAGAATTTGAGCCAGAGGAGAGAGAAAAGCTGAGCTTTCCATTGCCCTGCATATATAATTGCTGGGTATAGTAACCTAATGAAAAGAACCAGTGCAGGAGTTTAAAAGGATTAGCAACCTTAAATGCCATTTACAGTGACCCATGAAATGCTGAGAACTCTGCACACAATAACACCAGAACAGCAGTCTCTGGGTCTCCTGGAGGAAACCCCCTGGTCTGTCTGAGAGCAAATCCTGGAAATTCCTGTGTGCTTAGGAAACAGGTCTGCTCACAACGTGCCATCCTGCTTGTTCATGGGGTGTTGGAGATAGGGAGTGGTAGATACTGAAGTCATTGAAATAAAATAACATACCTGGCATTTGTGAGGGGGATGGGGGTGGGGTAGGGTGGATGATGCTGCAGAAACTATCTTTTCCCCAAGCATCCACACAAGGCATGAGCCATGGTTTGGTCCAAATACACTGTGCAATTGGCCTGTGTTGGTGGACTTTTGTGACCCTGACAAGCACATGGCAGGGCTGCCAGCCTTGCATTTGGGGCCCTTGGAAAGTCACCATCTCATGGCTGAAGCAGTTTTGGACAATTCTCTCTTAAATACCAAAGTAGCATGTGTAGAGAGGTCAGGACATGGATAGTCTATGTGATGTACAAAGCTTCAAAGTGATTAGTTTGGACATGAGAGGAAGGGCCAAATCCAGAAAAGTAGGTTTAGAAACACAACTGAACAATTTTTTCAAACTTTTAATCTGCTGATTTCAGAGTGGAGCAGTGCATGAAGATACTCAACTTTCTGAACAGAGGTCACTGGGCTTGCAGTGTCAGGCTCATACATCCCTCCCCCTCTCTTGAGCCTTCTGCGGCCTTCAAGGGCTGGATAGAGGAACTAGCAAAAGTCCTCCAGACTGAAACAAAGAGGAGTTAAAATGAAGACACAGAACAAGAAGCTGCTTAATTTGTATTATGTTTGCAGTCTTTAGGTAATCCCATCACTGCTTGTGCAGAAGCAGCAGGTTGAGGTGCCATTTTACCACTGCAGAAGTGTGTGCAGCATCAGCTGTCACAGCAGAATTTTTTGGTGGTTTCTTTGAGATCACAGGCTCTTCAGCTCTCTCTGGTTGGCTGTGGGACCTGAATCAGTAGTCCAACACACCCTTAGGTGAAGTGAGCAGATGGACAGCAGGCGATATGATGGGAAGGGCAGAGATCAAAGACAGCTCTGAAACCTGCCCCCTGCCTCAAAGGGACCAGTTATCCAAGCTGAGTGGGGCATATCCTCAGCATCCATGAGGAGAGGACGCAGCAGCTCCCAGCTGGAGCCTGAGTCATCTCAGAAGCCATTCCTTCATCTGTTAGTTGCACTATTCTGTAAATGAAATCTCTTGTACAAGGCTTGTACAACACGCCAGGGTTTATGGTAATCAGCTATGGGGCACATGCTGCATTTAAAGACTAATCTTAACAATTTTACATCTCATTAAAGCAGTTATCATATTCTGTGTTTTGTAGGACATGTTTGCTGCCATGCAGCTATAATATATTTATCACAAGAAAGCATATTGTTTCTGTAGATTTGCTTCTACACTATAGCACTGTTCCTGACAGTTAGTGCCTAAATCCATCTTGTATGCATCAGAATTTCCAGTTTTTCTCTGCAGCCCAAGAGGAGTCAGGATATAAAGCATCAGGCTGTGGAGACTGCTAAGACAGACCTGAGTAAGAAGAGCTCCTGCAGTGGGAGTCCTTCAGGGCTTTTACTTGGACATCATAGCTGGAGGAGGAGCAGCTGAATGCTTTGGTTGTGCTCTGCAAAATAGGTATTCTGAAGTCTAGTCCTGTCTCAGGGGACAACTTGAAGACCAGCTTCTTAATTTTTGAAAGGAGAGTGATAAAATTATTAAGGCCTTTTGATTAAAGACCTTTCAGGTAGAAGGTACTATTATGATGCTATACAGTCATAGAGATTTAATTGAAGGTATTTAACTGTGGTGGCTGTAAAACAATTGAAATTATACTCAACCTCCTCTTTGGAGCAATGCTTTTAGACAAATTAATAAGGTAAGTAACACTTAAATTCTTTGTGTCTTTCCTGAGGTTTTCTCCAATACACTTAATGGAATTTTCACAATGCAGCCAGATTGGCAGATATAAGGAATTCTAATAATTATACCCCCTAAATTCCTCGTGGTTCTTTCTAACTGAGTATCTCTAAGATCAAAGTAAACATAACAGCTGTCAGTAAATTACATTCTCTGGAATGACGTACAGAGAATCTGACCTGTAAAAGAAATCAAAGAATAAGTGGTTTTCCCAGTAAATCAGGGCCAAGACAGAGCCCCAGTAGATGCTCACTGACAAACCCATGCATGTGCATATCTACAGGTTACTTATTCAGTCACAGGTGTAGAAATTCATGCGGTCTCCCAGCTTAAGAAGTAATAACAGGCCAACCAAAAATCTTTGTTAATTTAGTCTAGATGCTAATCTGAACTTCAATTGAACCTACTTGATCAAGCAATCTACCCAGCAATCTGCAGGAGAAGATACTTTTTCTCATGTAGAGCCAGCCTAACAAAAATGTAAGCTAACCTCTAACTGAGATGCTTATGGAAAAGACGTGCTCCCTGTGGGCAATTTGTGTGGGCATGTGTGGAGGAGCAAGCAGGCACCTAAACAGTGTCTTTTTATTAGGGGAGTTCATTGCCCAGTATTGTGAGTGAGTGTTTTAAGATCACTTAAAGAGTCGCTGGCAAAGGTATCAGTAAAAACAAGTTTAATATAAAAGCAACAGCACACCAAAGGTCATTGGCAAGGTTCACTCTGCTACTTATTAGACAGTTAAGGCACACCGAGGAAAAGCAAACAAAAGTGAATCCAGAGTCAATCAAACCACACTGAAGTAAAATCAAAATAGGGAGTGAGGGGCGCATGACAGAAATGGTAAGGATAAAAGGCTACAGGCCTGAAGGCACAACAGCACTTAACATTTAACCTGAACAGCACCTGACCTTCACAGCATTTAACTTCATTTATAACTTAAGTTAAACAATTTAGCAAAGGATTCATATAGGATTTACTATACCACAATAATGACTTACTTACAGGCCTAACTTACAAACCTAAAGTACTTAAGAATCTAGGAGAGAAGCATTTCTTTCACATTTGCTGTAGCATATCTTCCCTTACATAGGTACCTTTTAAAGTACCTGAGCCCCCAAAGTGATCCAGAGACACCTCCCTGTCTGATGACAAATTGTACTGTGGGGTGGCTGAGGTCAAGAGCCAGTCCCTGTGCCTCAAACTTCCTTTCCTGATGGTCGCAGTGCTCCTCCTTGAGCAGCAGGTAAATTTAGGAAGGGCTTCTGGGGTTTGCCTGGTGTCATGCAGGAGATATGATCAAAGCCCATGTCAGACCATATTCACAGACCCAAGGGTCTCCCACAGGAACATTATTACTTTGCTGTACAAATATTAAGCTGAGCTCTTGCAGTGCAGGTTAGAGGCAAGGCTGCCGTGGATGACAGTAAGGCAGGGCAGGGCCAGAAGCACCTACTGAACTTTGAGAACTGGTCACAGACAACATGACAGATGTCGCCTCTCCCTGGTGTTAAGGGTGGTGGAGTAATTTGTTGATGCATTCTTGGAATAGTTTTGATGAATTTTGCAAAGAACTGTTTAAATAAAACATTAGATACACTTTTTCTTAAGGTTTGAAGAGGGGTTATGATTGTTTTTACTCACAGTCACACATCTAAGAATAATCCCTTACTCAGTCATCCTTGGCAGGAAGGGAAGCAATATACTGGCTTTAGAGGCTAAAGAATTACCTGCTTATTTTGAAATAAATGTTTCTCTGTGCTATTTCTGACAGAACATCAGCTTTCCTGTTCCACCCTTACCATTTATTGTAGGAGGGTCATGCACTTTTGTCCTAGTCAACACAAGTCCTGCAACTGTGTACGTTTGTCACATTTCATTTCATCTTTTTTTAGGTCAGACCAGTCTTATGAGACTGTTTATGTAAATAAGCAGTTGACCAAAAGCCACTCATCTTCATGTACAGGAGGCATGTGAGGCAATGGGAGTTGTTCAGCTGTTTGTCCAGTATTTCTTGTGAAGTCATTATTGCATTTCTCCTGCCATCCACACTTGGGGCCAAATGTTGCCTTGTTCCTGACTTGCAAAATGAAAGGAAACAGAGGACACTAAGGGCAGGGAAATGAGTCTTTGCTCATTCATCTGGCACAGATTCATGGGCAAGCTTTCTGCTGTATCACGGTTACGCGCAAGGAAGATGGGAATTGGGTCTGTTCCTGGCCCTCTCACGGGCTCTGGGGACCCATGTCCTGGAGGCCTGGAAACTCACAGGTTCACCTTTCTCTAGAGGAGGTAGCAAAGGTGCCATTCACTGCAAGCTCTTTATGAGCAATATTCCCATGAAATGAAGATGGGAATATCCCAGATCCCCTTTCTGGCACCACGTGCTACCAGAAAGAGGCTTGCAGGCTGCACTGCTGTGTTTACAGCCTCCCTCACTGTGCAGCTTCCAAGTCTGCCCGTTTCCTTTCCTGAAGAGAACTTGGATTATCTTGTAAAACTAAGGACAGAGCTTGTACAAAGGCTTATAGTTTAAAAGTATGTACTTGAACAAATGGCAAACTGTTGGGGAAGGAGAAAGCACTTGGTTAGATTAATTTGATTACCTGTAAGTTTTGCTGCCTTTACCTGATTGGTAACAGGAATGGTCTAAATGTTTCTTCCTTCCTCTTTCTCCTCTACTTTTTCCTGCCTGAGGCTTCCTCTCCCTCTGCTCTAGCAACTCACAGCTAAACTCAGTGCTTCTTTCTGGGCACTAAGCAGTCAGTGAGCATTTCTCCAACACAGCAGTGTTTCTGCCTCTCTCCTACCCTGCTGCTGTGTCTGCTTGCTGACACCTTAGCATGTGGGCAGCAGTCACACTCTTCTGTCTGCTAAGAGAGCAGTGGTAAGCTGTTCTGTGGGATGGTGTGCAAGCACGAGGCTGTGCCCAGTGTCATTTCACACCACACCAGAGTCAGAAGAGGAGCACAACCTTCTTCTGTCAAAAAAAGCAAGAGTTCAGAAATTTTCCCTGCTTCTGCTTGGGATGAAATGAAAAGCTTTCCAGGTATCTTCTCTTCCTGGAATGAGGCAGCAGCCTGCTGGCTGGGGCACTCGCTGGGGAGGCAGGAGGCACATGTACAAATCATCTGTGTAAATGATTCAGTCACAGGTTGGAGCTTGGCTTTCCCACATCTAAGACAAATGCTCTAAACAGTGAATCTCTTCTATGGTGACTAAATTTTGGTTTGACCTTCTTGGATCCTTGGTGAATATTGGCACGATCAGAGATCTCTTGTTTTGCTGACTCCTATTAAATAAACTTATTTTCCTGATCGGTGTTTCATGCTCTCTCTTGGTTCTGCACTAATATGGTTGTTTAACTGGGTAGTTTCTTCCCATTACCAGCATTTATGTGGTTATTGCAGTGTATTTGTCACTCCATCCAAAGCATAAGACGTTCAGGTAAAGTTCAGGTATTTGATAGAGTGAGGGAGAGGGGGTGAGGGGGAGAAAGAGAGGGAAAGAGAGGAGCCCTTGGAGTCAGAGATAAATCCTTATGGAGCTAATAATCAATGCTTGTTTATTGCAAATCTGAGGGTACATTTATATGGTAATGCAGGGTTCAGCGACATGACAGCACATTTGATTGGTTACAAAGTACTATGTACAAGACAAAGAGCTAACATATCTTTGGTCATAGCATAGCTTGGCAAAAGTGTCAGCAGAACATCTTGCCCCATATCTTCTCATCCTCAGAACATCTTGCTTCACATCCTTTTTCCTTGGGTTCATCTTGGCAAACTTCTTTATGTTGTTTACCCAAGGGCAGCATGTCCCTGCTATCAGGCACGCATGCAGGGTTGTGCAGCTTGGCTCTATCCAGTGTCTGCTCAAAATGCTCTCTACGTTTCCCTGTTTTTCTTTTGCACAACCCAAGCTGGTGTAATAAGTCAAATTCCAGCATTCTTTATACATCTTAGCAAGCATTAGCTTATCAATATGGCTTATTTATCTTTTGTCAGTATATTGTCTCATGCTACTAATTTTTATGTTTGTGCATACATGTTATTTACTGCTATAAGCATTTTTGCTAAAGTGTGCTAAATTAACAGTTCCCACAACGTGCTTGGCACCTTGTCTTGATATAATATTCTTTCTTCTTTGTTGCATTCTTTTGAGGATGGCACATGAACTATCTTGTTCTTGTTTGAGAATGGTGCATGGTTTTCAGAGTAACTCAGTAATTTGTAGGCCAGGGTTATCCAATTTCCGCAGAAGAATATCTTGACCTTGCTCAGCTAAGAATCTTTCTACACTTCCTTCATTTTCTTTTTGAACAACCCAGGCTTGCTTAACAATTGACTCTAAACTCTTTTTCATGCAAGAAACAATGCAACAAAGAACAACAAGCACAGCAAAAACAACAGCAAGAAAACTAATTCCATCAATAAGGTTTTCAACCATCTAGTGATTCTCCATTCTTTAAACCATTTGTCAAAAGAATTTTCAACAACAGTGAGTTTCTTCATATTATTTTGCAGCTGGGAAAGTTTTTTGTGAATGCATTCAGAATGATCAGAAAGATTCATACAGCATATTCCTTCAAAATCTTCACAGCCACGTCCTTGTGCTAGTAACAAAAAATCAATGGCTGCTCAATTTTGTAACACAGCATGTCCTACACTGTCAACATCAGTGGTGAGCTCGTCTAACACGCTGGAGGTAATGCTGATTTGTTTCCCTGTCCAACAAGCCAATTGTTTCAACTGAGTGAGGGCTTTGGCAGAAGCAACTTGTGGTGTAAAAAGTGAGGCTAAGATGACAGATGGCCATTCCCACAACTGAACACCATCTTTACATTCAGCACCCAATTGATCTACACTGCATCTAATGCGTCTGAATTTGTGACTTATGTTGAGCATTTGATGGATAGTAGAGGCAAATTACATTAGTTTACCAAAGTAGCAAGGGTCCTCCTTGTGCTTTTGCATGTATAGCAGGCCAAGCTCAATCTCCACAAATGAGGAATACTCCTGGAGGCAACATTTTTGCTTTCTCTGCCACCTTACCATACCATGGAATAGACCAAATCCAATTGTCACAGTAACCAGTAATGTTGAAATACCAGGGGGATTCAGGAGTAATCCAAGTACTGTCATTTTTTCGCCTATGAAGTCTGAAACTGCCTGAAACAATGTCCTTTTTGTAAACCCCAAAAACTAAACAGTAATTTCCTGGCATAGATCCTAAGATACCAAGTTCCTGAGGTTCTACGCCTGTAACATTCAGCCCTTGAGCAACCCTAACTGCTTGACCTCCTAAAGTGCGATCAAGGTATATTTTGCTTGTTGTCAAAGGCCCAAATTCTGTAATCTGTTTTAAAGGGACTCCAATTAAACAAGTACAAAATGGATTAGAGTGAGTAGCTAATGATAAAGAAGGAATCTTGCCCTGTCTTGTTGGCCCAGGTAACCCAAACATTCTGCCCTTCTGGCAGAGTATAAATTGATAGAACGCTGGGAATACAACAACCTAGTAGCAGCATCAATGCCCAGGTTCTATAATTTTGTGACGTGAGTGACATTCTTGGCATCTAATCTCAAGGATCTGGGACTTCCTTGCTTGTTGTACTTGCTGAATGGCTCTCTTCAGGGCCCAAATGCACAGACATTCATAATAATCATTAACGCTTCCGAAATCACTAATAGTTGGATAACAGGTCTGAAAAATAATGCACATAGCAGTATAAAAGCTATTATAATTGCTGTTATAGCAAGGATCACATAGGCTATCATTTTTTCCAATAATAGCTAATACAAACAAATATTTCTGAACACACACCACATTCAAGCGTAAGCACTAAATGCCCTTTGCAGTAATCACAATATCACCTACTATTTTTAAAGCAAATAGGGTTCAGTTCCCAGACTCCACCTGGTTTTTGTTTTCTTATTATGTTTTCCACTAGAAGTACAGGATCAATCTTTACATGTGGGAGTCTGATTTCTTCCATAAGTTGTTTGATCAATATCAGGATCACTTGCTGTCATCGTTCGGAAGGGTTTTGTGGGTCCTGTGGACTGGAGCTGGTGCTGGGCGAGTCCATTTACTTGGTATCCATAATGGTCCGTGATCTGTGGAGACACAACTATAACCTCAACCAGTAAACAGCAATGGACTTGGCCCTTTCCACTGACCTGTAGAGGGGTTGGTTTTTTGGGTTTTTTTTTATACCATAATTGAATTTCGGGAATAGCTTGCATTTTTGTGCCACTATTATATATTACAACAGGAGGTTGTTCTGCTCCAGTGGCTAAACTAAGGTAATTTAAGGTAAATAAGGCCTTATTCAACCTATTCTGGGGATCTGTTTCTCCTGGTACTTTTTGTTTGATTAAGTATTCTTTGAGAGTTCTGTTTGCTCTTTCTACTATCGCTTGTCCTGTCAATAAGTGTGGAATCCCAGTTACATGCTTGACTCCCCATTGCTGCAAAATCTCTCAACTTGAGTCCATATGTACGATGGTGCATTATTCGTTTTCCAAGTTTTTGAACAGCAGCAGCTATCATAGATATAGTTGGTGCTATAGCAGAAGATACAGCTTGTGCAATTATCTTTCCTTGCTGTCTATCTTGAGTTTGATTTGCTAATTCAATCATATCTCCTACTTCAGCGGATATTGGCAGAGTAGCTAATAGTGATTTAGTTTTGGGATTTGCGTTTTCAAAGGCCAGCATTTTAAACATGCTTTGTTTGGCTGCTTCATCCATGTCAGGTTGAGCACACAATGCTGATGTAAGTCGATTGATAAAATGAGTATATGGTTCAGTCATGCCTTGTTTGATATTAGTAAAAGCAAGTGAAGGGCCTTCTCCTAGTACAGCAGAGTAAGCTTGTCTGGCAGTGGAGGCAGCTAGATGATGTCATGCAAGTGGATAATTCAGCTGTTGCTGCATATCTGCATATCTTCCTCTTCCTGTTATCATTTCAGCAGTGATTCCATTTAATTGATCATTTGGATCTCTTTCTCTAGCAGCTTCTAGAGTGGCTAGACGATACCATTCTCTTTCCCACAGAATTTGCTGGGATGGTGTAAGAAACATTTGTGCAAGATTTCTACAGTCATGAGGAGAGTTCACATCAACAGTGTGAATCCAATCTAAAGCGATTTGTCCTGCTTCAGATTTTATCCCTCTTTCTTTTACAGTTCTTTTTACTCGCTGTAAAATCTTCCAGTCATGTCGTTGGTAAATGTTGGGGTTGCCAGCAATGATAGGGAGGGCAATTGCCCCAGCAGCGTGCCAGTCCCCTTCGATGATGGCATCCCGCATAATTCCAGACTTTGATCTTGAGCCACTTTGCTGCTGTAAAGGGGATGGCTCAGCATATGGAGGAGGACAGAGTGATCTTGCTGATGGTGCAGAGGAAATGCAGGGTTGAGACGACATTCTTTTTATTGTTTGAGTAGGTTGATGACTGCTGATTTTTTCTTTTGGCTGAGGATTGTGGGTTTTTCCTTCTTCATACAACCGAAAAGAGTGTTCCAGGCAATCTTGCAATGCTTGCATTGCTGTTTCCATTTGAACTAGCAGTTCCTTCAAACTTAATTTAATTTCTGGTTGTTGATCTTCCTTGTCTGAATTTTCCTCTTCTTCTTCATCTCCTGGTAAAGCAATCTCCTCTGGAGACACAGCAGATGGGACAGGGGGGTACAACTTTGGCCAAAAACTGGACCTGCCTATCTTGTAGTTGTCTGAGGTACTTCTGGATTCGGGTTCAGCTGACTTCTGCCTTCTGAAGAGAGCACATCGAGAGCAGCCACAGCAGCGCCTTCACTTTCGCTCGATTCATTCTGTTCACTCTGCTGTAAGAGCTCTCACACACTTGAACAGGGTTTAGTTGCAGACATGCCTTTTACAGGATGCAGACGCCCAACCCCAAAAAGTGAGCCCACTTGACTCGGTGCTGGAGGGAGTGAACCAGCGGGGTCATCTGGAGAGATGAGAGCCTGTACAGCAGCAGCGGCAACTTTAGATTTGGCTTTTAAAGCTTGTAAAGTATTTATGATCACTCTCCATGTTTCCCCACAGCCAGACAATGGTTCTTTGCCCTTTTTATTAATTGTATAGTTCCACAAGGCATCCACAATTTTGCACCACGCAGCCCACTCAAATAATTGAGGGGGAGCAGAAAGCAGTCCTCCTTCTCTTGCCCATAAAATGAGTTTATCTAACACTTTTTCAGCAACTGCCTCTCCTCGCTTAGCAAGGATACCTAGAAGCAGTTTCTTCGCTGCAGCATATTCAGGTTCCATGCTTGCAAGCGGAAAAAGCAGAGGGAAGGTAGCAAACCTTTCTACCTCAGTCTGTAGTTGCTGAGTCCCGGCTGAAAACTCTGCTTGGGCTGCTTACAGCCTTCACTTCTGAATTGAAGGACCAATGCTCATCAGCTTTTCTCTCCAAGTATCAGCTTTTTGCTCATCAGCTTTTCACTCCAAAATATCAGCTTTTCGGCTCTGAGATGTCACTGGAGTCCCTGTTCAGGGTGCCAGATACAGAGAGTGAGGGAGAGGGGGTGAGGGGGAGAAAGAGAAGGAAAGAGAGGAGCTCTTGGAGTCAGAGATCAATCCTCATGGAGCTAATGATCAATGGTCATTTATTGCAAATCTGAGGGTACATTTATATGGTAATGCAGGGTTCAGCGACATGACAGCACATTTGATTGGTTACAAAGTACTATGTATAAGACAAAGAGCTAACATATCTTTGGTCACATAGCATAGCTTGGCAAAAGTGTCAGCAGAACATCTTGCCCCATATCTTCTCATCCTCAGAACATCCTGCTTCACATCCCTTTTCCTTGGGTACATCTTGGCAAACTTCTTTATGTTGTTTACCCAAGGGCAGCATGTCCCTGCTATCAGGTACGCATGCAGGGTTGTGCAGCTTGGCTCTATCCAGTGTCTGCTCAAAATGCTCTCTACAATTTGAGCTTTCCACCACAAATCTTTGCAGTAGGCTTTCATGCTAGTGCCTGCACAGCATCCAGTTCCTGACTGTGGGTTAGCACACTGGAGTTTGCTCTCATCTGGCACAAAAGGAACAGGGATCATGGTCCTGCAGTGGCCCAGGCACTGCCATCTACCACACTCTGTCATCTTTGCTCTTCAGCTCTCTTGAGTAAAAGGGAGCAAGAAGTAGCCTCTTTCTCAAAAGCTGTGTACATTAAGCAGTAAGAAATGTCAAACCTGAAAATGTTTAACTAATTGGGGACCACGGTTTTCTTTGGTTTATTTTATTAAAAATAATTTTACAAATCTCTGCTCCAGCTGAATTTCAAATGCATGCAGTAGATAAATGGCTTTTCTAGAAACAATTATCCATATCATCTAGTGTCTGTATTAGCTTTAACTGAATTGTCTGAAATAGCCCTCCTGTCTAAGTTTAGACTTAAAAATACAACTAAAGAATGCATGGTGGCCTAATGAATAGCTAGCCAGTCTTCCACAGGATTCTGCCTCTGAAAATTAAATTGCATGTGAGCACTAATACTACATCTCAAAACCTCATTCAGCTGCAGCCCTGATCAGCATACATTGGTTTTGCCTATTTTGTTTCCCTGATCTATTTGTCTCTGAGACCTTTTCTATGCTGTAAAATATGACAAGATATATTATTGTGAAGTGATTTTTAGTTTTCGCTTAGGTAACGACAGCTGAATATCATGAGAGGTGACAGTATTCTATAAAAATGAAGTTATACATTATTTGGCAAGGAAAAAAAAATACCATCTTTCTTCCTTCAAAACTTAAATTCTAATAGATGTAATCCATTTAAAATTCTTTTATAGCGATACAGGATGAACTACAGAAAAGAGAGGCATATGTTATATATGATAAGATTTCTTTGTTTCCCTGATGACTGGAAATATGTATGGAGTACTACAAAGCAGAGGTCTATATTGGAAGCAACATGACACTTGCTTCTGCTGAAATTCAACAGCTAAAACAAAAATGAAAGGGAATAGACCTACCAGCTGCTTAGATTCAGCAGTTCCACTACACACATGCTATTGAGTAAGTTTCCAAAGAAACATAGGCTTGGATTTCAGTGAAATTTATCTTGCTAAGATTATGAGGGAGGTTTGGAAGGAAGAATGAAAATCAGAATTGCCAGCAAAATAACTCCTTCTCCTCTCTGCCACCCCATCCCAGCAACATGAGATATCAGTGGCAGAAGGTCATAGAGATAATTGCAACATTATCTCCTGTGCCTTGAGAACTTGGGTCCTCTCAGTGGGAGGGTGATAATAAAAAGCTGTCAAAATTCCATTCATGGAAAACTCCAACATTGCTAAATCTAGAACCAGGGCAGTAAACACCAGAACTTCACGGAGAAAATAAGTTCTGGAATTTTAAGGTTTTTTCCAAAGTGAAATGCTAATCCCTGGCCGAATTCTGTATGTTGTTTTTTGACTTTTTTTCCCTTTGAGAAAATCAACCTGAACAAGAAGAGCTTGTGCCCTGTTACTGCAAGCCTGGGAACTTTAAACTCTGAAGTCCCTGGCCTGAGCTGGCTCTGCAAGTTTCAAGGCTCCCTGAAGTGCAGCTGTGAGTCTGAAACTACTGAGGGAGACTTTTCTGTAGTGGGGTCTCCATGAAACCAGCTACTCTGGAAGTATGTCTTCCCCATCAGCCTGCCTCAGGGACTAGCGAGAAGCCTAACTGAATGGAATTTTGTCAACAGAACCTTCTCAAAACTGAACAACTACTACAAAAACTTCTTAGTTTTGAGTATTCCAATTGGGAATTTCTGAGTAGATGGTAGTTCAGATCCTTTAGCAGATGTAGTTCAGATCCTTCAGTGACTTCTCTTCAATCTGCTGAGTGCAATTCACATGGCCAGGACTTAGATCTGTCATTGGGTTCTTGATGTCTTCCTTAGGGTGTTTTGCCTCTTTCATGTGCTAAGTCCTACTTCACACATTCCACAAACTCTGTACCTATTTCCCAACTAAATGAATGCTGTTTTTCAATGGTAAAAAACCAGATAAAGATATTTATCACCAAAGCATAAGACTGGAATTGCATAGAAGTTCCTTACTGGGGTATAGATGCTCCTATTTGGTATTACCTTAGAAACTGAGGCTAGCAATGTGTGTAAGAGGGGGATAATGTATTATTTCAGTGGGTGGTTGGGAGAGCTTAAAACCCATTAGTGTTTTTGATTTGGGGACATGTAATTGTGGGTGGCACTTGTCATTCCTGCTTTTACCAAACATGTATCTGTTCCTTCTCCATTCACTCTCAGGATACACACCAAATGCTGCCCAACATTGTAGTGCTCCAGAACACCATGTTTTAATGTGTCCTTCTGTAAATGCCAGTAAATACAACAGTATTTGTGTTAATTTCTTTTTTTCCCCTAAATCAACAAGCAAGATATCACCATAATAGAAAAACAATACAGCGCTTGGGCTAGGGCTCAGATGCTTTCTGTGATGGTAAATCAATTGAAATGCATCAATGCTGAAATTACAGTGGGAAACATCTCTATAATCTTTGTGTGTTACTGAAGCACATTCCTGTAAATTAGCCCCACTGGCAGTCATTGTACCAATTCAGTTTTAAATGTCAGATCAAAATGTTGCCCTAGATGATGATATTTGGAAGGCAGGATCCTTTAAAGCAGGCTTTTCAGACATATTCAGCAAATTGGAAGACAATGGTTTCTAGATCCATATTAAAATAGAGGTGACTTTTCTTGTAAATAAGCATTCCTGTTTCAATGATGACATGAAATGTAATGACTTAAATTAGTTGCCTCAGCCAGCTTTCATTAATAATCTACATATAACTTTTCATCATATGAACTATGACCATACTTGTGTCATCTCCATAAACCACTTTAAAGCTTTCTTAAAAACCCTTGTCCTTCAGAATAATATTAGCCAAGTCCTGGAATGGCAGAAGGAGAAAACAAAAAGGTGATTCAGCTGCCAGCCAAGAAGCAGCAATTTGAGTACAACTGGCATCCCTGCTGGAATGGGCAAGCCCCAGGAACAAGGCTGCAAGGAGAGGGGTGGTGTTGGGCATGTGGCACTGTCTTGGAGAGCCATGTAGGGAGACCTGGAGACACCACAGCAGCCCCCCCCCATTCCTTGACAGATGATGGGGTGCTCATGGGCTGACTCTGCACAAGGTGTGAGCTCTTCAGCTCAGGACAGGTCTCCATGAGGCTGCTCTGCCTGTGTGTGCCCTGCCAAGACAAAAACCCCAGGAGCGGTCACACTCTCCTCCTGCTTACTGCAGCTCTGCAGTCAGCCCTCTTCTTTCAACAAAAGGCTGTATTTACCCATACCCACTCCCATCTGGCCTTCAGCAATTAATCTCTGTGCCTCAAACTGCAACACATTGTGTGATAATTCGTTATGTTAATCCCATGTGTCAGCGATCCATTTAGAGACTGCCCTGCTTATCCTGTGGAATAAACCTGGGTTTCCCAACCCTACATACAAAGAAACAACCACGTTATCTGTCCTTCATATACACAAGGCTAAAATTTGAATGCTTCTGTGCCTATGGTACTGTGTTCATACCTGGTGTCAGAATTTTGGAGAAATCTAATTAGGGGGACCTAACTATGCATTTCAATTTGCATGCTCCCTTCTTCTTTTAAATGCAAATTTCTGGGACAGAAGCAGTAAGGTATTAAACATATTTATACTATTATAAGCCACTCTGTGAACAGCAGAGCTAATGAAGCTTGTTTTTGTCATGACTGGACCCAGCTGCTAATGCTATGAATCTTTCAGGAACACCTTTGAGACCATTTCTGCCTTGGGTGGTGTTTAAAATCAGCCAGCCAACTAAAATGTTGCTGAGGAAGCATATGAATGACAGACAGACAGGAGGGGAGAGAGTAAAATTAATAACACATCCTTTCTCATAGAAGCAAGTTGGAACCCCTCTCACTAGATGCAGCAAATTCAGTCCTCTAATCCACCTTGTTTATAAAACCTGGATTCATTCCTGTTCCTTTCCCATTTAATGGGGGTGTAGAGAGCGAGTGTGGGGGCAGTTTTTAAGATGGTCTGTTCTGGTTGTGAAAGAGATTTAGGACAGATAAACCAGTACAGTGTGAAATAGGGCTGTGTTTTCCTGGCCCTGCTGGGAAGAGCTTGTTGCTGCTCCTGTCAGGCTTCCCACAGGCAGCACCTGAGTCTCCTGCAGGTACAAAGAGCGCGGTGGTGCTGACCCACCTCGTGAGCACACGTTTAAAGCAGGGGGGAGGGAAGAGGATCCTGAACATGTACTGAGAACAGTTTGTGCTCAACCCCTGCAGCCAGAGCCTCTAGATACAGAGCTGCAGATACAAAACCTGAGAGAGAAGCAACTTGAGCTGCCGCTGACTCGGGTGTCCTAAGGCCACTGAGGACTGATGGAGGTCCTGGGGCACTTTTCCCAAGCATTTGGTCCCTCAAAGTCTCTTAAATTTGGCTTCAACGGCCCACAATTGCCTGAGTACCTCTGAGGATCTGGATTGAAGTGCACACAGTGTCTCTTCTAGAGCTAAAACCAGCTCTTCTGAAGCCTGCAGCAAGCCATGGATGTCCTTCAGCTGAGTCACATCAGCTTTAGATCACAACTAACAATTGTGTTTTTTTGGTTCTCCATGTAGCTGAACGCCACCCCTTTCAGGTCTGTGATCAAATGAAAAAAAAAAAAAAAAGAAAATATGAAGCTAATCCAGGTTATTTTATTTCCTTTTTAAAAAACATTTTCCTGTCTCTGGTTTCAAATTTCAGTTTTGCTACAATTCATTTTAAAATAAATTCGGCAAGTTTGAATGCTGGAATGGTGGTTCAGTTTTTCTGCTTTTCACTTACATTAGTTGGATCACATTCTGACCATAATGAAAAACATTTTCCTTGCTCTTTTTCTCCTTTTTCTAACAGAATGAAATGTTTCTCTGAAATAGTGTTAACTAAATACAGCTAGGCAATACAACAGCACGTTTCATTTACTTCAGGTAGCCATTGGCATCAAGGCACAGTTAAGGATTCCTGTGCAACCACCTCTGTGTTTTTGTTTTTAAATTAAGGTTTTCTCCTTAGGGCTATTGCAGCATTGGTGTTCCTCAGACTGGAAAGAATTGAATGGAGGACTGAAAACCTGAGAAACTGCAGGAGGAGCCGTGGGCTGAATAATATGTTCCAAATATGCTCTGTAATATCATAAGAGTAGCAGCTTTTTGACTCAGAATGAGGACTGGATTTGCCAAAAGCACTAAGCTTGGGCCCAAAAGCTGAAGTCCAGACACAATTAAAATAACAAGGCTCCAAGCTTTCCTGCAATCAGCCTGCAACTTCAACTCTTGCTGCTTTTAGCTTAATGGCAAGCTTCCCTACCAAGTGTTTACATGTCACTTTGCTAATTAGACAAACACAGAGGCTGCAAATCAAAGAGCAGCATCCCTGCTATCAGTGTCTAGCACTATAAATCCGGCCTGTCCACTTCAAATGGCTCTAGGTCTGCTTCCCCAGCCTCCTCCTTGTCTCCTCCTCAGGGCTTCTCAATCTCAATGCAAAAGCAATAAGGCCTGTTCCTTAAGGCATGTTTCCTTAGCATATCCTACCTCCCAACCAAAGCACTGCCTCCCTGCTTTGTTTTAAAGCCAGCAATAGTGAACAGAAGGGCTCATTAATCCAGGGAGAGGCTGCATGCCCAGCAGGGACACGGAGCAGGCTGAGTGGCTCCCTGGCCAGCCTCATGGAGGCCTCAAAGACCAAGAGTCCACTGACCTAAGCAGGGGTCCCTTTGTGCCTGGGGTTCAGCTGGAAACCTTGCTGGCTGAGAGGGCTCAGCTGCCTACAACAGCAGATGGGGAAAGGACTTGAGGCAGAAGCTTGCTCAGGGCCATTGAAGCATGAGGTGCAGGCAGGTTTTGTGAAACCCCATTGCTTCTCTAGCTGCCTAAATGCTCTGGTAAACACAGCTTTGAGTCTAGTCCTGGCTAGAGTTCTTCCACCTTCTGGGGTAGCACAAAGGCTGGCACTGGTGCCAGTGCTGGGCTGGGCACTCCTCAGGCTGCTGCAGAGGGAAAGAGCAGGGATGGGGCTCAACCTACTGCCACCTAGATTTGGGACACCCACCCATCCTAAGCCTGGTACCTCTGCTCTCAGTGACTATGGCGCTGTGCACCTTGCTGGGAGAGTGATACTGACTTCTGCCAAGGGACAGCTAGGGACCAGAGGGTGAATGCAAACCAGCAGCACTATACTCACACCTCTGCCTGACCCACCAGGCAGGGATGGGCAAAAAGATTGGTGAGATAGTTTCAGTAGTCATTAATGAAGACCTGTGCTTGTCACTGAGCTGAAAAGAGAGTTTTCTCCCATTTTGAGCAAGAAACAAAAGACAGTAATTTAAATATGGGTTGCAAAAAGATGAGTACATGACTGGTGTGGGTTTCTTGGTGTCCAGCCTTTGTAAACACTGCTGACAGTGCATCATCTGATATATGAAGAAAGCCAACATCAGATGTTTTTTGGCATTCTGAATGCTATCTAGACTTTTCTGGCTTTCATACACGAGAAATTGAAGGTTTGGATCACAACTTCAAGAGGATGGCAAAGAGCCATAAACCTACACACACCAATAGACAGGAATGAAGTCATAACTTGTAATGATGCTGAGTATTGCAAGATCTTCCAATCAACAGCCAAAAGAGCACAGTGGAAGGAAGAGATGGTACAGGAATGAATGCTGAGATGGGAACACAAACAAAAGTCGGATTTCTAGGAGCATAATAATGTTTGTCTGCTGAGGATTCTGCCTGACCTTTCTTGTTTGCTTTTTTCATGACTTAATTGCTTTTAGAGAGCAGATTTCAGAGAAGTCTGACACTGCTTCCTTGGGAAAGCAGGGAGATTTATGCTGAGATTATTGCAGGCAGCAGTTATGATTTCATTATATAATACTAAGATTGTAATTTTGTGTGCTTACACAGAATGTTTAATGAACACATTAAGCTAGATGCATTTTATTTCAGTTTGTATAGCAGCCTAAATGGCAAAACAGTATGATACACTTGTTTATTTGGAGTTAAAGTTCAGATTCAGTGCTTAAGCATCTTGCTGAATTGGGGGACCATGGTGTGATTTAATGGTTCAAATAAGAGCGTAGTTATTGATCACAACTCAGGGATCTATAAACTCAGAAGATTTTCTGGCTGGTGGGAAACAATCCTGTACCAGCATGGTAACCTTTCAGACCTTTCCTACACAAAAGAAGGTACTTTTATTGAGGGCTGTAGATACTATCACATTTTTCATGTTTGGTCAGTTTATATAGCGATAATGTGAAGGTTATAGGGTGAATTGTACAATTTTTAGGGTGGAATTTACTGTCACAGACATAGAAAGCTTCAGAACATTTAGATTTCTCCTAATTTTTATTTCCTTCCATGTTATTTGAAGATAGATTCCTCCCCGTTAAAACTGACTTGCTGCAAAAAATAGATGTTGAAACTGGGTTATTTAATTCCAAAGCTTACTAAATATCTGAGCTGATAGGGCTTTGCAAATAGTAAGACTGTATTGCTCTAGCTACTAATAACAGAGCTACTATTTGGGCTGAGTAAAAAACAGTTGTTTAAGAACACAGAAGAGATTCAGCTTTTGATAGCTTATTTTCATAACTTGCTAGTACAAAATGTGATATGTTGCACTTCATAATGTTGACTTTGTATCTAAAATAGATCCTTGGATTAGGAAGACCTGTTTTAAGAAACTGAATTAATTTAGTATTGTGTGGAAAAGCATACAACAGGCAAAGCAGATTCTTGCTGTGCAGTGGCTGTGTGTTTGAATGCCAAGGTTACTGCAATCCCCCAGCTGAAGGCTTAACTCTCTTCCCTTCCCCCTAGCTATGCAGTGGTAAAGGACAGTACTGACTGCAATAAATTAAAATTAAAAAGGCTGGACAAGGGATCCCTCTACCCTTTCTCGGTCAGACTGGCTGCTCTGAAGGATCAGTAGAAAATTCAGCATCTGAGGATTACAGAAATTTAACTAAGCAATGCAAAGAACTATTTGAATGTGATGACCCCAGCAGGATCAAAATGATTTAACAGAAAAGAAAAATATGAGCTCTAACAAAGGACAAGGTTTCTTTTTTCCCAGTTGTATTATGAACAATTGTGGATGACTGGTTCTCCCTGGACTGCTTTTCCTCAAGACTCAGTGGAGGTGCCTCTTTTAGCTCCAAGGCCCTCAGTTTAGCTGACTTAACTGTCCTTTCAGCTGCTTCAGAAAGGCCTGTTTCCGTATTTAAATAACAATGTTGCTGTTATTTAAATATCTTGCCTGTGTATTTTTCCCTTACCTTTAGGCTGATTTCACCATCACTCAAAATCTTGCTGTGACAACTGCTCAAGAGCCACCTGTAAGATGCAGTTACCCACTCACCAGGGGCTTTGTGGTTTGATTTAAAAGCTAGGTACCAGTTATTTAGGCTCTGAGACACTTCCAGATCTGTAAAACCATACCTGATAGCTCTCCTAAGGCTACTCATTTTTCATGTCCAGCATATGCTCCCTCACAAAACGTCTCTGTCTACAAAGGGTTGTTGCCAGCAGAGCTGCTCCTGCCTTGCTGTGAGCCGTGATAGCTCCATCCAGAGCTATTTTTTTGCTGAATTGAAACTTGGAGGAATGGTTGTCTATTGCCCTCAACAACAGTAAGGGTGCTGGGAGAATACTCAAGAATCCCAAAGCATTCTTCTCTATTGAACCCTGTTCTGCCTGGGGAGGAAAGAGAGGTGCAACCTGTTCTGCAGGACATTCCCACTCTGCTGTCAGAAGATGCCTGCCAGCTTTTGCCCTCTGGACAAGATCAGGATGGAATTATTTAAATGACACTACTGATATGATAATTACTTTCCTTACTTCCCTGACACCCCCTTTTCCATTTTGTGTGAAGACTCCTGTTCAGCCCTTCTGACTCTACCTGGCAACCAAATTCCCAGAGCAAATTCTTCCCATGGGAGCTTGTCAAATTCGAGGCTGGTTACAACACAAAGGGCTTCTAGCCTACCTGCCCCGAATCCTTCACTTGCCCCTGGCCCCTCAGCTGGGCAGTTCAGGAAATTGAGGCTGCACATATGCACATGCCAGACAGTACCCAAGGGCATGCATGCAATTCAATTTAGGAGGATGTCAGGATGGCATCTGTGCCCGGAGATCAGCTTCCCAGGCTGCTCCTAAGCTGGACTATGACAGCAATGTGGGGTTTCTCCTGTGATTCCAACCATGACTTCCAGCTTCTCAGTGGTTTCAGCTCCTTAAGTTCCTATTATATTATGCAACATAATACAGTTCTTAACTTAATGGAATGAAGTTACTGGGTAACTATTTATTTTTCCCATTAGCTTTTACACCTCCTCACAAGCTTTTAGTTACTGAATTATCCACACAGTTCTTTAATTCAATTTGTTTTGACCTTTCAGTGAGTAGCAAAATAAAAAAAAAGTGAAATCTGTGTTATGCCACTATATTCTGGCATTCACAGCTAGAGAAGAGGCCTGGGCACCAATGAGCAGGGACAGACACATGGGCTGTGCTGGGAAAATATGGCAGGACAAGAGCATTGGTTCCCATGAAGAAAACAGAGTATTTTACCTTCTCAGAGGAGCAGGTTTTGACACTCCTGCTCACCCAGTGATACACTTTGTTCACATTTTTTCCCCAGAAAGTAGAGGATTGACACTGAGGTTTTTGCTATCCCTGCCACCACAGGCAGCTCTAGCTGTGCTCCAGCTGTGAACACAAAACACATAAGCAGGGCCCTGTGCAAACCTGCCATACCAGTCAGAGCTGTGGGGCAAGGGACAACAGAAAAAACAAGCCCCTGAGACATGGAGAGCAGGGAGAGGGTGCTGATGTTATACAACAACCATACCCAGCTGTTTGGGGAACTAATAGTTGGCTGACCCTGGAGGACAACCAATGTGCCAGGTCCATCAATGCCTGTGCCAAGCAGATGTTTGGGATTCCACAAGGGATATTTGATCCACGTCCAGCCAACCCAGAGGGCTCTGCATCCACTTGGAGTATTTGCACTGCAAGGTGCCAGATTAATGATTAGAGAGATCAGCCTCTACAGGTGCAGCCTGGGTTGTGCCAATGAAATCTCCACTTGGCTCTGCCAGCAGACCCGAACAGGAGTCCAAAGAGACAAAAGGGTGAAGGAAATCCAGAGGACCAGGTTTAAGGGTCAAGCTGCTGGCTGCTCTGTAGGTTGTTCAGACTCGGCTTTTCTGCTGAGAATATCACTGAGATAACACTCAGTGCAGGCTGGATGAGTGACCTTGGGATCTGCCCTCATCCAGGCTGGTTATGCCAGTTTTACTTTCACAGACTCTTGATGCAGGGGGCCAGAAAAGCCCAGGGGAGAACATCAGCAGCAACAAGAGAAGAGTTTGGATTTTTGTGCAGGTCCTTCAACTGGATGAACAGTCAGTCAGACTACTCAGGGAGGTGAGGATCCTTTGCTGGCTGGTTCTGCTTCGATCTCCTTCTCTTTGCACTGGTGAATCACCAGAAAGCAATTGCAGTGAGTCTGATAATGAGGCCAACAGGCACTGATAGGAGCAGAGGAGTTATCAGGATTTGTTAGGAGATTTTCTGAAATTAGTTGTTGAAGCAGGCATGGGCAGCATTCACATGGATATGTGAATATCCATCAGCAACATCAGCAGAGACTGAATCAAATTCCTTCCGTGTCTTACAAGGACTCCCTATTATTAACAGACTTTTGAATGTTATTTCTTTCCCAAGAAATTCAAACCCAATAAGTTGCTTTAAATGGGTTTGGGTCTGGTGATGTCAAATCTATTTTAAATAAATTGGTCTGGACCATAAGGTTTCTGTAAAAATCTGTCTTTAAACAGGATCCTTCTGTTTTCCAGATTGTACCATCAGGATCTAAACTTGTTTCAGTTTTTTCTTACTATACTTATGAATTCTGAAAATCTGAAGTAGTTTCAATTCATACAATAACTTAATTATTTTTTATACAGGCATACGAAATATGAATAATGAATTGAAAGAATTGGGAAAAAAGATCCTGAAAATTAATAGTAACTCTGGTTTCTCAAATATTGTCCTAAGTCCTCCCCTAAGGAATAGAGGAAATATTCCAACTCCACATGACAGAAAAGCTTTAATGCAGAGAACTCTCCACAGGACTGTTTTCATTTTGTAGTGTATTTTAAACATATGGACAGGGCAGACTGTTAATTATTTCTTCTCCTTTTGGCTCAGTTCCACATACAACTCAGCAAAAGCAGAGATCTGCAGACTATTCAGTGGACAATCAATGGCTCTGCATTTGCTGAGTGCTGAACAAAATCGATAAAAGGGTGTTGTGACTAGCTCTTGAGGCACTTGTTGGCCCTCAAAAAAAACCCCATCCGTGCCCTTTCTGTCCCCAGCTGCTGCATCTTGCTCTTTCTCTGTTAGTTCAGAGGGGAAACACTTTGAGAAGAGGTGGTTTAGTGATCCTACACATGATGTCGGAAAATATTATCCAGTGGGGTGAGGGGAAAGACTTTGCAACTAATGAGTTTCATGTCCTTAAATGCTGCTGGATGCAACGTGAGTAAAACGTGATGTGACCAGAGGGCATCCCTGGCTCCTGAATGGAGTGAGGCATGTAGGAAGATGTGGTAGCAGGAGCTGGAGACCTTGCAGCCCATGGCTGTGTGCAGGGCTCTCGAGCAGTGGCAGCAGCAGAGGACCTGTGATGGTGTCTCTTGCTGCACCTTGGCCACCAGCAATGGCACTGCCATTGGCAGGCGTGAGCCAGGAGGCTGCAGAGCTGCTCTCACACCCATCTGCTGCCTCAGTTAGGCTGCTTTGCACCATGTCTGCAGTGATGGGGTGACAATGCCAAATAATAATAATAACAACAGTGGTGAAATCAGCAAAAAAAAAAAAATTATAGAGAGGGTGACAATATTAACAAGCACCAAAGGTGAACT
This sequence comes from Camarhynchus parvulus, assembly GCF_901933205.1. Lineage (NCBI taxonomy): Eukaryota > Metazoa > Chordata > Aves > Passeriformes > Thraupidae > Camarhynchus > Camarhynchus parvulus. Next base: position 39,323,580 of record NC_044573.1, read on the forward strand.
CTGGGGACGCCCTTTCCCACAGGGCCAGTTCCTCACACAAAGGAGCAGTTTGTGCTGGTCTTTCCCAGTTCCTCCTCCCTATGGTCTCTCTCTGACAATCACTTCAACACCCTCTGTTTCTCATCTCCCATCAGGGCATGGTGTGTGCTGCAGCAGACTGGTGCTTATCCTCATGTCAGAGGACCAAGTAATGCATCTACTTTTACCATTGGGTCCTAAAATTCAATGAATATGTAATTACTACAGTGTTCTGTTACCAATGCTTTTATTCTGTTGCAAACATTTTTCACATATAGTGGGAGTAAAGTCTCTGCCTGTTACAGTTTATAGTCTGAGCATAATCTAGAGGAAAAGAATGAACAGAACAAAGTGCTGGAGTAATGGTTTTAAGATGACATAAAGGAACACTCGAGGGTTCCTGTGCTTTGTGGCTGAGAAGAGAACACATCAAGAAGGAAGGGAGAGCCACAGATTATGGAGCTATTACTCATTATTAAATATATATTTTGCACTGTTACAACCACCCTGAGATCTAAGCATACCTTGCAACCAATAACAAATTAAGCTGCACGCTGGGCCTTTGATAGTAATCACGGAAGATGGAGGATTATGTACCCCCGGCCAGAAGAGACTTTGGTTTGCTTTCAAAGAACTGTGGGGAAGGTTAATATCAAGTTTAACATAATTGTCCAAATTAGATGCATTAGTGGGATGGTGATAAGCATGACTCACAGTGCTCAGATCTGCCTTGCAGATACCATCCCTTCTCTCCCCTGTGTTTCAAGTCAGAAAGAAGGAGTAGCCATGTCAGATTCAAAATTTTCAGGGTAGCTGGGTCTCTGAAATATATTCTCATGGCTTTACTTGCCTAGAAATTAAATGTGACTTTAAATAAAGTCCTTCTTTCATCTACTCTAGCATTTTTTTCTAGACTGAACCCCTGATGATAGGCCTGTACTTGTTGCTGCTGCCTGGCACATACCCTGGCATAATAACAGCAGTTTTCCAAGGACCTCCTCATGTCCAGGGAGACAGGACCATCTTCGATAGCCATAGACACCCCAAGCCACTCCCGCCACCTCTCCAGGCTGAACTGGCCATGATGAGCTGGCACCATAACCCACAGGCACCAAAGGGAGGAGCACCAGGATGATCTCAGTCCTGCAGAGAAAGGCAGAGCAATTTCTCTGGAGCAATGCCAGTCCCTGGGGCCCTCTCTCAGCTCTTACTGGCTGCTGACAAAAAGGCAGGGGAAAGACACTGGAAAAGTTATTTGACGTGCAAAGTCCGCAGTTTTGCTGATGCATCAAGGAGTCTCCTGCACCCCTCCTCAGCAGCAGCCTGCTCGCCAAAGTGGGGCCATTACATGTATCACCTCATGCACACCTGCAAATGCCCAGCATTTCTATGCCTAACTAACTGGAAAACTTCTACAATGGCAGCCTATGAGAAAGGTTCACATGCTTATTCTGCTTGGCCTTTGAGTCAGACATTATTCCTGAATGCCCAAGAGGTGGATCCTGCTCATGCCAGCCTGTTTTCCCCTCCCACCAAGCAGAAAGAGCAGGCAGACTTTAGCTGCATGGGATCACCTACTTTTCCTTTAGAAAAAAATCCCTCACTTTGTCAAGGGATCTTGGAGAGCACATAAGGTGTTTCCTAACTGGGACTGCAGCAATGCTAATGGGATTTACTGAATATGTTGATCTTTCCTCCCATGCCCTTTCTTGCAGGATTTCAATGTGAAGCAGCAAATGAGTCGGGTTTAGGACTGGGTTCTCCTTCCCCTCCCTGGCAGAGCTGGCTGCAAGGCAGGCTGTGGCCTCCGTGTGCTGGGTAGGTCACAGCACAGCAGGGCACAGCACAGCTGGGGTGCCTGCCAGAGGGGGATGCAGATGGGGAAGCACTTGCAACATAGCATCATGCCCTCAAATCATTACAGACAGACAGGCCGGTGATTTGCAGTCCTGTTCTTCACTGCACTTTAGCATCTCACCCCTCAAGAGATTTGAAGGGAAAATAAAAATCCAAAGCCTGAGTGCTGGCAGGCAAAGCTGGCAGTGCTGAGCAGCTGCCCAGCAGTCTGCAGCACTGTCCCTTCCCCCAGCAGCCACGAGCTGATGTGCCAGGCTCATTCTGATGCTGCCTATGTTCCGATTTCACCTTTATTTTCCCCCTATTTTTTTACCCTTAGGCAAAATTTAGCTCTTCCATTTGCTGAGCTCTCCCCAGTCCCAGCAGCTGGAGGGTGCAGCCCTCAGCCCCAGGACAGCTGTCACCCCCCCTGCTGAAAGGCAATCTGTAAAGGGGCTTCCAAATATACAGAGCAAGAGATTTGGATCGGGAACAAAAACATTTAATGCAAACTTGAATGCATATTAGTTTGGAACACTGATTAGATCCAGAAATAAAGGGATCGATTAGCCAAATGTTTTGGGGAGCCAGCATTTTGTATCATTTATTATTCCTCAGCTAGCTTGAGTTGGAACAGAGACTGATTGAATAATTGAGTATCACTTTGTCGCATACCAGTCCTGTTTGTGTCAGAGGTTTTGGCTTAGGATCTACAAACGATTTGGCAAGTTACCCAGCTAGCTAATATGACCTTTTCCTACAAGGCGGCCAGGGAGTACAACTAAGGGGATCACAGTGTGTGTGGGGGAAGCTGTTCCTGTTTCTCTACAATGCTTTGGCTGCATGGTCCTGACTGAGTGTTGGCCCCAGACAGCGCAAAAGCATCATTCTGTGAGTTTAAAATGGGGAGACTCAAACAGGAAACTCTAGTCCAGTGAAGGGAATACCCACGTAAAGGAGACCCTACAAACCCATAGAGAGGGAGGAGTCACTGAAGAGATGGTGTGCCTGATGCAGATGGGGAGCAAGGGCTCCGGTGGAAGAGAGACAGGCTGGAAATACAGGAGATCAGCAACAGCAGACGCACAACACTGCCCAGAGCCAGCTTCAAGGAAAGAACTCTCTCCCCATTTCCCTCAGAGATCTGAACTCAAAACACTTGCCTGCCTACATATAACGTTGGGTTGGGAAAACATGTTGAGGTCTACAGAGGAAGTTCACTATAGCATGATTTCTCTGCTGGAGAAATGCAGATATAAAGGCAATGCAGGAACAGGCCTGGTTTCAGTGCAAAGCTGCTGCATGGGTGCCAGCCCCCTCCCTCCTTGCACAGCCCCTGCACTTTTGAGGATTTTTCTGAGGATTATCTTTTATCTGTCTCTCCACCAGCTTCTGCAGAGCTCGCACAGAGCAAGGCTGCCACACCAGTCATTATTATCACTCACTGGAAACAAGGGGTGTGGGTGACTTTCCTATTTATATTCAGAGTTTGTCACTTTGAAAACATCCTTCTCACCTCTCATTAAGTGTCACTGGATGAGCACCAGTACCGCTGTGACACTGGGCCATCTCAGCCTGTGAGTCCTAAACTATTAGGATATCCTTGTGAGAAAAAAGGGTGATTGCAGCTGAGTTTTGCCTAGTTTGTGTTTTGCCTGAGATTGTGGTACTATAATGTAAATCACTGGAGGCAAAACTACTCTTGGTTTCAATATTAATTTCTTTTGTCTAAAAAAGGAATTATGTTGTTGAACAGCAAGAACTAACTGTTCACAGACTAAAGAAAAGGAAGGTGACATATAATGCACTCTAGGATGTAATTATTCATGTGACAGTAACTTGAGTAGTTTCTGTCCTCTGTAAGGCTCATTTTTCAGTAAACAGGAAGAAAATTGACTGAAGTCCATCCAAGTAAATCAGTGGATTTATTCAGTAAATTCATGTGTTATGATATAGGCGCACTGCAGTATGCCTATGGGAGCCAGCTTCCCAGTCTGTACTTCACTAGACACTCAGGTAACTGAGCCATCACCTTCACTTCAGAAGGTTTCAGGTGTAAGGTCCCTGTCTTGCAAACTGTCAGGTGGCAACTTTCTAGTTAAGGCTGGGATGAGAGGCAGTGAGGCCTGTCAGAATTCCTTCCTGAGCCCAGTACCTACACTGTGACAGCTAAATGATTCCACTGGCATCCCATCCTGCTGCCTCTCACTTCTTCCAACCAAAAAAAATAGCTATTCAATAGAGCAAAATGAAGAAGACACCCAAGTAGGAGGGAAGGACAGCAGAGAAAGGAAGCAGCAGAGCCCATGGCTGTCTATGAAGGCAAGGCAAAAAATTAATTCTGCCACCTGTGCTATGGTCATTATAGCAACATATGCATTTCATTTATTGTGTTAGAACAATTTGACATTTTACTCTGATCCAGTTAGCCTTAACTATATTGTACAGGTGCTTAAGACAGGTCAGGAGATTGCAGTGAAGAGAACGAACGCTTCTCCTGGCATACTTAACAAGTTCTGGGTTTAGCAGAGAAAGCAGAGAAGAGATTCCAGCATCATTATCTACCTGAAGTCTTTCAGCAGCACATGAAAGCTGTTCCGCTGGTCTTCAGCTTATGCTAATGTGGTCCCAATATTTATCATCACAGATGATTGATTCCATTCTTTGTAAAAGAAGATTTGCTTCTGATAGTACACATAAGGCAAAAGGGTGTAAAATCAATCTTAAAAAAGAGATTTTTATCAGCGCATTCTAAAGGATACAGAATACACTTAATGATACGCTTGCAGATGGGGTGTTTAAAGAATCATGTACCAGCATCTTGCATTACAAAACTCTGGCAAAGGTATGGAGGCAAGCAGGATGTATAGATACATCTTCTTTAGATTGCTTTGCCAGGCAGCTGGACCAGCTTAGAACAGGACTTTCAAACTCTGCAATCATATCTACATCTTTCATTCCTGCAGAAGCCTGTCAGATTAAGGGATGTGATATAGACTCTTCTGTCATAATAGAAAAGGGTTTATAGGAGTTTTGCATTAAAGATATGATAAAGCTTTAAGAGGTTTGTACAATTGTATGCTAATCCTCGGCAAACAGATCAATATCAAAGTAAAAGGCATAATGTTTTTGCAGAAGGATGGATCAAGATGGATGTACTCAGATGAGAGGCAAGGCTACAAACAAGTTGCCAGGTGATGCTTATAGTACAAAATCAAATAAGGAAAGATTTCTTTTTGCAGGCATGGTAAAATTGTTTCTGTTCATCAGGAAACATGTTAAACCTGGAACAGTCACATTTGATCATTTGACCTCTCTGAATTGTTTAACACATCAGGTTTCTGAGTAGCTTATTGCACAGTGTTGCTTCATGGAAATTTATATTCCCCGGGAGAATGCTCATATACACTTATGAGCATCATTAAAAAATTAAATAACATTTAATCATTTATGTCATGCAGAATTTATCAGTGATGGTGGATATTTCTCTGAGTGGGTTTCCCTCTGCTGTAAATCAGTACACAGAAGCAGAATAAAATATGATGAGAATTACTATCTAGTGTGGAGGGTGCATAGCAATCAAAAATGATGGTTTCTCAACTGAAAACAATTGGATTATGCAGACATGCCCAGAATCTGCTATACACTTGTGCCCTTGAAAAATATATTGATGGGATTACTGACTGGTCACAGCTTGCAAATTAAGAATATTTCTGACCTATTCCACGGGGAAAGAAAGGAGCAGGAAGAGGCCCTACAGGAAGGACCTGGTATGGATAAGGCACTTAATGAGTTATATGATTGCACAGAGTAGCCTGACAAACACAGCAATGAGAAGAACAGGGGCATAGTTTAATACTGGCCTTGACACAACAGATTAATTTTGTAGGCACAGTAGATTGTCTTTCTGTAGCCCTGGGCTACTGTCTCCCTCCTCCTTCCCTGCAAGAAATCTTGCTCAGGCTGCCTGCAGCCACCGACCTGCACGTGAGAAATTGCCAAGAGAAACACAGGTAGCAGAGGGCACAGAGCAGCCGGTCAGACTGGGAGGAGGAGGAAGAGGAGGAGGAAGAGGAGGAAGAAGAGGAGCAGGACGAGCAGGTGGGCTGAGTGCGGGAAGGCAGAAGCAGGATCCAGGAGCTGGGCCTCGGGCAAGAGGGAAGGGCAGCTGTGGCCACCTCTGCCCCTGGGGTACGCAGGGCTGGTGTTCACTATCTGCCCTGCATTCCCACATCAACACTGCTCGCTTGGCAGGTCCAAAGTCACCTCTTAAAATCTCCCCAAACTGTCACAGCCCTGCAAACCCTGCAAGGTCGCTGAATGCAAAGCAGGTAATGCAGCCATCTCCATCACTGTCAGGGCTTGGACAAGTCTGAAGCTCTGGCTTTCTCAAGTTCTCCAAAACCCTGTCAGCCAAAGGGGAGTGGACTGGGTGCTGCTCCTTTTGTTCTTGAGCAAACACTTCCAAGATCCCATCAGATACACATCTGCAAACACAGTTAGGCATCCATCACCAGCAACTTAATTTGAGCAGAGCAGCACAGATGTGTGACAGACACCAGTAGCCTGAATAATATATTTTCACTATCTTCAGCAAATACAATTCTCCCTTTTCCATGGGAGCAATTGAGTCAAGTACTAAAATGTCTTCCCACCCATACAAGCACTTTCAGGAGAGTAAAATACTTGGAGTTTAGGGTCCAGTAAATCTGGGGTTATGTGAGCATGCCCTCTTTTTCAGCATAAAAGTTTTGTTTAAATAAGGAAACAGAAAAGGAATTTGGACTTTTTCCAGATTTTGCAGGTGTCAAATACATTTTGTCTCAGCAGACAGCTTCACACTCACTCCAGAGTCATTGTATACACACACACACACACACACACACACACACACACACACTCTTACACCAACTACGCACAAGGGAGGTCATCTGTGTCTATGCTGCCAAAGTGGCATCCACTTCCTCAGCAAGTCCCACATGTGGCAGACACCTTTGATTTACCACACTTCGCTGTACAGGTCACATGACACAGGCTCAGTTTGTTCCAAATTCTACAGATATATTATATTTTTGTGAGGGATAAGTACTAGAGGTTTGAGACACCTAACACTCTCTACACATGTCTTCTGAACACTCATTTCAATCCAGGATTCTCTGCCCAGAGATACAGGGGCCATTGTGACACCCAGACCTCACCATGCAGTGGGTAGCACAGGGGACTCTGGGCAAAGACATAGCCTGTGCTGCCAGTTATCACCAAGAACCCTCCTTTCCCGAGATCTGGGAACTGGAGATGGCAGCTGCTAATAAGCAAAGTGCTTACCTAGTTTCCTCCACCCTTTTGAGTCAAAAAGGAAAGGCAAAAGCAGAACAAGCAGTGGTAGGCGTGTGATGATGGGGTTAGCTAATTGAGCTCTTTGGCAATTTCAGAGGTACGCAACTCCCCAGCCTTGGTGGTGGCACGTAATCGCATATTTGCACACTGGTGTGAGGCAGCAGAGAGCTACCTGCATCAGAACTCAGTTATGGGTTTCACTCTGTCACTGAGAAACTTCTTTGGTGATCCCTCATAACGCCAGGATTTTAAACAATGTTTTCCAGAGTCATTCTTCTTTCCAGGGAGGCCTTCCTGACACAACCCATGTGTGTTACAGGGAGGTTTTGCCCCTAAAAGCCTTTGCATTGTTGTTGCATTCACAAACAACAACAAAAAAAACCCTGGGATGCACTGTGTCTGATGCTCAGTAATGACTGGACTAAATACCAACAGAGTTGGACCCCTAAGACTCTGTAAGAACCTCAGCATGCTTCTTTCCCCACAGAATCATTGGCATGGGTGGGGCTTCCAAGTCCAACAACTCACCAACTGACCTTATCCAGAAGAAAATCCAAATCCCAAAGAAAATCCAAATCCCCTGATTTAAGAAAAATGTGCTTTATGTATTCCTTGTTCTAGCAACCCAGAAAGCAGCTGGACAAAATGTTATTAAAGTTATACCCCAGTCCTGCCCTGCTGGCTGCAAATTTCCATACTCAGCTTTTAGATGAAGGACACATTACAGCCCAAATTGTAATGGGTGAGCAAAACAAAGATGCTTATGAGGAAATGCATGTTGCCATTTTAAATAAAAGGGCTAATGTGGGGAAAGTTCTCAATTAGATTTACACTAGAAACAAAGTTTGTACAGGCAGAAGATGCCAAATTCCAGGACTTGATGACAAAAGCCTCTTACTGTAGGGAAAACCAGAATACCCCCTGGTGAAGCTCTGTTCAAAATCTGAGCTCTTTGAAGGTAGTCAATATTTGCCTCATGTGCTAAAGACCATGAATCTCAACAACAATGAACACCATGTAGTTTAAACATCTGGGTTAACATCAAGATTTCTACTGCTCTGAAGTCTAAATGTGTCACCACACTCAAGCTCCTTGAGCAGCCTGAGAACTGCCATAGCCTTGTTGATCTTTAGCCATTGACCCTGTTTTGGGAAAACAACATTAATAACTGGGTTTCAGAACCACTTCTCCCCTAAACATTCAGTGTGCTTTTGCCCTTCAAACAGGGTGGATAGGACACATGTTGTTTTGTTATTGTTATTTCCAAACTAGGTCTTCTAGGTGTGTCTCCTGTCTTTTGTAAATGGGAGTGTTACATCATGCAGCTGAGCAGCTATCTAGATTTTAATTTTTTTTCTGGTTGCTCATGCCCATGGCACCTCAGCCTTAGCCACAGAGAATAAACTCCCTTTTGTGCGTTCTGTTGCAATGCCTGCAGTGGGTCTGAAGAGAGTGAGAAAAGAGTAAATGTAGGTTGAACTTGTGGGGAATTGATAAAACTGAAACTGAGGAGCAGAAGATAAAAGAGAATGTGCTCACAAAAGGTCATTCTCACTTCTGAGTCTGTGGCTTTTTAGTCTGTTTCCCAGCCTCTGAAAGATAAATGGCTTTTCATCAGGGTGTGCAGGATCCCCCATGAGGAGAGCCCGTGCTGGCTGCCCTCTGGGGATGCTGCTGCTCTCCTGGCCGGGACAGGACAGACAACATCCCAGCAGGTCCTGTAGCTCCCAGCCTATTGTCATCCATCTGGATGCTGAGATACTTGCTCAGCAGGTTTGGCAGCTCATACAGCTTCTCATAAGATACTAGATAATTGCTCCTGGATTGTTGTGTGATGAGTAGGTAAGATAACAGGACTATTAAGCACTGTTTCATCACCACCCTCAAACCAGTATACCAGATACTTCCTCTAAAAATACTGTTTCATCCCAAATCTAATAAACATATCTATTCTAAACTCCATCTGCTGTTACAGTCTCTAATTGATAGGAAAAATGGCCAGTGTTAGATTTGACAGCTCAGGTGTTAATTATCATGGACTAGGATCTGTTAATTACCTATAAAAAAAAGAGGTAAACAATTTGTGTTTTCAGTCTGGGCAGATACAGTAATGATTTTTCCAAGCCTTCAAACCAACTTCCTTAATGTTTTCCCCATAATGCATTAAGACTCCCATTCAGCAAGAACCATGAACACATGCCTAATCCCAGTGTGACAATGGGGAGCTGCTTGCATTAACTGGAGATAAATACCTTGCTGAAGAGAGCCTGAGAGACCCAGGAGCTGCAAAGCTCTGTAGACCTGTCTTTGGCAAGGGGAGGCAGTGAGTGGCTGGTCCCTCCTCACAGCTGCTTCAGACTGCAGGTGAAATCCCACCTGCCAAGGGCAGTGGGAAGCATTAGGGTGTATTGCTTGGTCTGGCAGCTCTGTTTCCCCTCTGAACCTCAGGTTCATCCCTGTCATCATCTCCATAGTACTGAGGATAACAGAAGCTGGAAATTGCCATTTTAAAGCCCTTTTTTGCTACAATCCCTGGCCTTTTGTGGCTGTTGGAAGGTCAAACCATATCCTGCCTCACAGGAAAGAAGAGGGATGCACAGTGAGGTCACATCAGTTTAGGGATCAGCCAGCGTCTCCCAGCCACTTGCCCTGGCCCTGGGCCAGCAGCTCCACAGTTTCCCTTGCTCTGCCACTGTGCAGCACCCAGGGCAGGCCTTGCCAGGAGTGATCATGAAGCTGCAGTCCTCCCATGCCACAAATAGGTCTCATACAGCATAAGGGTTGCATTGGGCAATGTCTAAAGGGCTGTGCTTCTGCCTGGTACCCACCTTGCCACAGATTGCACCTGTGTGCAGGATCTGGGCACAAAGCATTTCGCAGGAGACTCTGCCACTATCTGTTGCCTCCCAAACTGCTGGTAAGGTGATGAAGGGATTATTATGGGTTTAGAAACAATACATTGGCCACCAAGATAATCATCTTTGATTAGACCATACCCTCTGCCAAAACTCAGCTAGCACAGCCAGCCAAAAGACTGGAAAGCTATAGTTTCACTTGTGGAAAACCTGCAGAAGCTTCTGGGACCTGGTCCATCTTTGAGCTTTGCCAGTAGTGTGGAAAGTCTGCAGAGCAAACTGCTGTAGCTCTGTTAGCTGATGCCCTGTGGCACTTTGCTGGTGGGAAAGTGCTTTTGTTGATACGGTTTGTTTCATTTTAGGACTCGCAAGAGATCTTTTTTTTGCTGCGTGTCCCTAGATTAGCCTGTACAAAAAAGCCAGTATCCACCTTTCAAGGACACCTTTCAGGATTCTGTGAGACATTTCAATCTCAGGATAAGTCTGCTGGATTATTATCACTTATAATTAATTCCCTACATGCTGCGACATTCCCTGCTGGCAACCTCTTTTTCATCTGTAAAAATACTGAAGAGTTGTAGGCAGCAGGAAGGCTTGCCAAGACATCTGTATCAAGGTTGTTAGTATAGACAAGGAATATGTGTGCCACTCAGGAGGTCTGCTGTGTTTAAAGTAGACCCATTCTATCCACACTATATCCTCTCCAGGGGAATGGCTATGGCAGCAGTATGGTATTCTATTTTCACCACAAGATTTAACTCTTTATTGTTTGTAAAATAGCATATATTTTTAACCCTAATGCTTTTTTAACTGCAAGTTGGTTAAAAAAAATAACTACCAGAGAAAAAGTGCTTTGAATTCAATCTTGGAAATGATTTTCATTTTTAATGGTTTGCTCAGCTTCTCTTAATAGATATCTAAACACCCTCTGAGACTGGACCAGTTTGTTGCTTCCTGTGTCCTTACACCCAGCACATCAGTTATACTGAACGTTTTGTACCAGCTGAGCTTAACAGCAAACATATGCACCACGCTGAACCAGCTGAATTCAAATGTTGTGATAAACAAGCTGCCATCAGAATGAGAACACTTGCCAAATATCCCACTAGCCTGGGTGCTGGGCTGCAAAAGAGGAGAGCAGAATCTGAGAGCTGTTTAAATTCCTGTGCTATTCTTCACTCTCATTGCTGACTTACCTCACACTTAGACTTTTCCCATAGGATATCCTGAGAAGAACCACGCTCTTTACTTTAGAGTGGTCTTGGTGGTAGTAAGGCCAGTTGCTTCCCCAGAGGCACAGAAGCTGACAGGCCCATGTGCTAACTTGCAGATATGCACAAGTATTTAATGGGCTCACTGATATGGCTTTGCAGTGGAAAACAGACTTGCAGAATTTAAGGGTGAGCTCTGATTTCTATTATCTGGTGGAAACCAGTGCACATCTTATAAAATGCTGGGAAGTGGAGGGGGACCTTGCCCTTCACTATTTCTTCACAGCCTTTCAACAATTTGGATGAGCAGAGTATGATCTGTCTCACACTTAGCCGCCATGAACTATTTGCTATGTTGTCTAAGACAGAAATTAAGCTAAACTAATATTGGCCACCTTTTTCTATTAATTTAAATAGCAGCCCACCTCTTTATGGTGTAGATTAGGGTTTTTTCCCTCTGAAGGCAGTGGTCATGGTGTACCTCCACACTGGTTCTGCTGCTACCAGGATCGGCCTGGATCTGCTGAGATATCCTTACATATTTCTAATGGCATATTCATGAAACTTGTCCCCTTTTAATCAGACTTATGCAGAAAAGCACATTTTATAATGGCAGAGGGAATTCTCCAATGCATTGAATGTCAAGGTAGGTCGGTCAGACTAATATTAGCTCTAATTGCCACGCTAACCATTCTGATATTCCTTACCTGCATCCCCTTTCTTGCCTGAGGCAATATAAATAATAAAATATTTTCTATCTCAGCATATTGGTTCATTGAGTAGCATAAGGGGATACACTCAGCAGCAGTAGCAATTCGTGGGCTTGCAGCGGGCTTGACCCAGGTATCCTTCACCTAGTCTGTGATTCAACATTCATTAATAACAACTCTATCTCCCAGATCATCTGGCAGTACAAGTCTAATCCAGATCAGGAACAAGCCCTCAGCTGCATTTCTATCAGGTTAGTAATTGTGTACTTTAGGGAGTCTGTGCCAGCTTGCACCATCATCATGACCTGGCAGCCCTGGTGTTTCTTTCTCCCTCTTCTTTCAGTGTCTCCATGTGACTGAAGAATGTTGTCCCAGTTGCACTGAGAGGATGCTTGGTGGTGGCACCCCAAGGGACCATCCTTCTAGTTCCAAGGACAGGTCATGTGTGTTTCCCATGTAGTCCTGCAAAAGGTGCTCAGGGGAAGCTCAGCATTGTTTTCAGCAAAATATTTCCAAATCACAGTAAACTGCAGGATAAATTCACACCTAACTGCATCGTTACATTTGGTAGAACTGATTCTCTTAGATCCTGTTGTCTAAGCTAAATTTCCTGATCCCTTGTCTGTTGTACAGTTTAAGTGTTACACATGGCCACTCTGCTTTGGTGCACAAATTGGACTACTAGTAAGATAATTTGGAGCCCAGAAGAGTCTCTGTCCACATTCTTTGCAGAGGATGAGTGCAGATGGATAGTGTGCCTGAGCTTGTTTACATGGGTACCTCCAGGGCTGGGACCCTTTGGAGGAGGCTGATGCCTACCTTATGTCAGGATCTTGAGGATCACCTTAGACAGCAATTGAGAGTTTGGTCTGCTGGCCTGCTAAGCTGCAAACCCCTTGGTTTCCCTTACTCCTGACTGGCTAAAGCATGTGAAACCAGCAGGTGTGCTCCTGGTAGCGAGAGCAGTGAGGTAAATGGAGGCAGTGTGTGTACTGATGGCCATCATCCATGCTCTTGTCTCCCCTTCCTTTTCAGAAGAGATCAACAGCCTCTAAACAAACAGGGTAAGAGATGCTCCCACAAAGCATCATTGTGGTACTCAAGGGCTGTGCTTAGGTCCCAGCTTGTTGTGCAGTTCAGCCTTTTTCCCCAAGAGGAGCAAAACACTTGGTACCACACGTCACTGCCGCTGGCTTTTCATGGGGTCATGTCAGGGAGTTACCCCAAAAGGGTTTATTCAGGGTGCTGGAACAATTGTGTGGGATGGTATGGCAGGCTGTATTATTCCATAGGTTTCAAGTGACAGCCAATTGCATGGACTTGTGTCCTGATATGTCCATGCCAGTACCTGTACTTGGGTTCAGTTAGGATGCAGTTCAGATATGGAAGTTGGATTCTGCCTGTGCAGGTGTTGACAGAGCAGCGGAGCCACAATGCTCGTGCTGTGTGTGAGTCCTGGCACTAACACAATTGGAAACTGAGGCATGTTGCCAGCAGGAAAGGAGAATTATGATCACAGTTCATGCCTTAGGAGTGTGCAAATAGAAGAGGAAGTCCCTGGGTCCAAACCTGTTTACAGAGCAGAGAAGCAATAGCCAGAGACCACAACATTGGTGTGTAGATGGCAGGAAAAGGCCATGAGAGGTCCAGTCAAAGACCTACAGACAAAAACCTTGCAGATCTGCTGAGAAAATATTATCAAACATGAACACTCCAATCAGTACAGTCTCTTTAGGCTGATAAATGGATTAAAATAATACATATTTTAATTTAATACATATTTCTGACACAGTGCCAGGTACCCAAGATTTCATTTATGGACTGACAAAGCATGGCCTGGGGGCAATCCAAAGCAACTGATTTGGAGTGATTGCATATAAGTCAACTTCTGTTTTAGAAGCAGAAATCAGACACTCCAAAGAAATTTGGAACATAAGCAAAATGCAGTAACATAAATGTTAACTGTGAAATACATAATTAGTCTAAATGCTAAAAGTAAGGAATTTAATATTAATGTAGAAGCTTAGAAAAGGCTAGGAGACAAAAAGTTGCTACAGCTGATTAGTAGGAAGAACTAAGTGTTTCCTCATAATTTTTTTTTATTTTGGATGTTTTTCAGAAATAACTCATCAGATCATGTATTTAAATGTCAGAAGAAGGCTTCACATCATTCCTCCCACCTCATAAAAAGGAAGAAAACGGACAGGGAAGGGAGGTGCTGGTATCATTTGTAAGTTTGTCCCTGAGCTGTGATGGAACAGTTTCGCCATTGTGCTGATTACTGAAGGCTGAATCACTGGTGAGTAAATGGCACTTGCCAAGAACTGCAAATGTTCCAACCACTGCAAGAACAGAAGTGTGCAACAGAGGCTCCTGTCCAACTCTGGATAATGCCCTACCTTGACTGGGGAGAAAGGGTCTTAAGAAGTGATTTTTCCTCCATGGACTTTCCACTGTAAATTAAACACAGATGCATCTTCTCTTTCTCATGGAAGACCAGAAATCATTGGAAGCTGGGAAATTATTTTTAAAAATTAAAAATAACTGTATGCAGGCCCCTAGACACCTGGACTTCTTGTTCAAGGCCATGGTGACCCCTGCTCTGATCCAGAGTCACTGCCCTTCTCTTCCTGAAGCAAGAAAAAGCAATTAATTTCATTTTGAGGCATTTTCCATTATCTTTTTCTATTAAGGAATCCTAATCTCATTTATTGTCTCTGAAACAATCTTCAGCCTTGCATATGGCCAAAAACCTGGTAGAAATTAGGAATATTTGGGCTATCTGGAAACATGTAGGGTGTTCCAACTTAGTCTAGAATAAATCAGTCTTTGTTGGATTTCACAAGGATATTCACCCATACATTTCTGGATATTCTTTGCTGGTTTGTTTATCATCAAATATTTAGGTTATATTTACTTTGCTATGAACCCTCAATTGATCATAGCCCTTCCATTTGACTCTGCTCATCACACACTTACACAAAAGATGGAGTGAGGCTGCTGCTCATTCAGTGGGACACTGTTCGTTTCCCAGCTGCAGAAAATTTAGGGGCAGAAAGTCAACCAGCATACCTGGCAGGGATTTATCAGGAACTTGTGTAGCATTAACTAAAACAGAGGGACTAGAAGCCATTAAATGCCATTAATGCCCTTAAAAAATCCTAAAAAATCCCCTAACCAATCAAACCCCCAAAACCACTACGCTTCACAGTCTGGCATCAAATAACAAAACCAAACCATCGTCCAGAAAACTCAGTGTTCAGAAATCTAAGTGATTATTCCATTCAGGGGACAAAGACATTAAATTGACAAAAGCAGAAAACTTTCAACAAATCTTCAAAAGATGCCTTAGTGGCCAGTTCAACTGCACTATGATGTCCCCTGGAAAGTCTATCATGTTTCTGTGCAAAGCCCGGTTTTGAAGTCACTTTTATTTGTGTAAATATATAAATAAATAAAATATTATTTATACATTATGTGTGTTTCTATGTATAAGCACACATCTTAAAAAAGCTTTGTATTTCAGCATCCTTTATTCTGCCTACAAAATGTCATCACTAACAAATTTTGCAGCATAGCTCTGCAATACTTCTGTCTGTTCAGAGAGGACAGGGGCTGAGAGAATTGAAAATGCAGAATGTCCTCAGGGGCTCACTCCTGATCATAATTCATGCAGTTTGCTGCAAGAGATGTGAGTAACATCTCCCAGCTTGGCTCCACCCCAAAGAGTGATGACTTTCACTTTTCATTCTCTTTTGACCTAGGTTTCAGACACTAGGAAAACTGAGAGGAAGCTTTCATTTAAATGGTTCCCAGTTCATGTAATGACTTTGGAAAATAGCTTCTTCACCAAAAAAAGAAGTTTGGTAGTTTTTTGGTTTTTTTCCTAAGCTGAATATCCCAAACTTTACTACAACACTGAGTCACTTCATGTCCTTTCTTAGAGCATGTATTTTTCGTCTTCATTTAACAACTTAAAAAGTTCATAAATATTCTGAGGGAGAGTAGATCACACTGACACTGTCCTGTGTGTTTATTCTTGCTTATAAGTATACATGTACATATCTGTCTTCTATGTGTGTGTATGTATATATACATGGACATACATATATACAAAATCTGGCAAAATAAATACTAAGTGTTGCAGCATATATGAGAATATGCAAAACCTTACCTCTTACAGTAGAAATTTAATATATAAGAAAGCCAAGTTTGCATAACAATTTGCATCAAAGAAAGACTGCAATTAAAATTTGTATTTGCTTCCTATCTTTTATAAGAGACTTTTGTTAGCAAAAAGGATTAAACATAGTATTTCACTGCCCACACCTGAACTTTTATCTATTTGTTAGACATAAGGCAATATTGGCACAACAAAACAAACCAAAAGGCATATCTTCTGAAGAAGACTCAAAGGTGAACACAATTCTGCAGTCAAGCAAAATTGCCAGCACACGCTTTCTCTGTTGTTCCCAAAATGAGTTGTCAGTAAAATTCCAGTTCATACAAGGTCATAAGGAGTTCTCCCTCCAGAAATTACACCATGATTTGAAAAGAGGGAAGAGAATCCATACCCTCTTCTTGATTGTGCTGGCAATACTAAGAGGGTGCCACAGGTGATGGTCCCCCAGAGCACAGACCATCACAGACACCAGAACAGGTTTTCCCTGGTTCATTTGAACAGTTGGAGTTCATAACACAGAAAGTAAAACAGGATTATAGACCTAGGGAAAATAACCAGCTAGCCTGTCTAAAATTGATCCTGCGGCTTGGATAATTGTAGTGCTACAATAAATACGCTTCTTTGTTTTCTCATCCATGCTTGTCTACTGCAAGATTTGTTGAGCTTTCCATTATTACAGGCTTACAAGATTTTCTATCTCACTGTCCTCCATTTGCTTTTTTCCTTTGTATGCAGAAAAATGCCTGCAAAATATTAATCCAAAATCCAAGTAGATGTAGGTGAGACCACCTTGATAACTGCTTATCAGAGTAAAGACCGAGTATAATTTCATTTAATGTGATAAGCAGATAAGTCGCAATTTTTATGACAATTGCTTATCTGGTGTTTCAGTTTTATTTTTCTTCTTTTAATATTCCTTTAGGTTAAAAGGTTATTTCTGTCAGATCCACAGTGGGTGGATAAGATCAATAAAATATTCATACCATTCACAAAAGTGCCGGGCTTTACTTTTATTGAAAAATGTAGTAGTGATGTGTAATAAGCATTCTCCCTTTGTGGAGGTGGAGAAGAGCTAGTAACATTCCAGAAGGCCTCATTTTTCTGCACTCCTTCTGCATTTTAAAGAAGAATTGCATCCATTCTCACTTGCTTTACAGTTTTGATTGAAACCAACAGACAGAGGCAAGAAATTAAACCTCCTTATATCTGATTCTGCATTGCAAGATTTGTTTATGACCCCACTTCTCACTTAGTTTTGGAATCTATCCCTGAATACAAAGTTGGTCTGTGTAGTAGTCACTGTCAATATAGCTGGTTTGCTCATATTAATTATGTTTTATTTACTGCATCATCTTTATTGTGATTGCTTGGTGGCTTTTTTTGGTTTGATTTTTTTATGCTATAAAATATGCTGGGCATATAGCATTGTCACATAAACATTCTCAAAATGAACTTGCCTTTCGGAAGTTCCTAATTTTGCAGTCCTGACTCCATTAAGTTAGTACTCTTTTTCTTTTCACCAACCTTTTCCATTTTCACTAAACCATCAGTGGCAGATCCTGGAACCAGCCCCTCCCAAGTGTCTCCACATCAGGCAGCACACAGAGGAACAGGTTTCCATACCTAATAACCTGCAGCTAAAATATGAATGTTTCACATGCTAATGAGAACTTCTGCCTACCCACCCCTGGCATGGGAGTGTGTCAGGGGCTGCAGTGATGTTTGATTTGATTTCCAGTGCATCCCATCTGGCCACGCACAGGTTGCACTAACAGGTGTCAAAATGCCTCTCTCAGCACCTCCAGGGGATCTATGCAGCCATTCCTGACCAAATTCCTCTTAACTGGCAGACCTCTTACAGGCACACTAAGGAGTCATTAACTTTAAGCCGAAAAGCACTGATGAAACAAGGAAATTAAGAAGACAAGAGCATGAAATGAGTGGCCTGTACAACCACACTTGGCCCATGCCCTTTCCCAGCCTCAGTGCAGGCATGCCTACCCATTTTATTTGCATAGACAGTCAGGGGTCAGCACAAAGCCTATAGATCATTTAAGACCTTGGGCTGGCCTTCTGGGCAGGGCTGAATTTTGCTCAGCCAACATTTTTATTATCTTGGAGTAATCTTCAGACTCTTGGGTTCGGTGCCACATGCAAAAATACCTCGGCTGGGAGGAAAAAAAAGCCCTCCCTGATTATTTGAAAGGTCTAAACTGGGTGGAATTTTCTTTTTCCCTAACATTATCCACATGATATATATTTCATTGTAATTTTGATCTCTATCTGTTAAGCCTATACTTCTTCTCCCACCAGAGTCTGTGGGTAAAACTCCCTTGATAGTAGGAAAAGCAAGCTGTCAACCTGGAGGGAGTTAGACCTCTGTGGAAAGAAAAGCAATTATAAGAGAATTCTAATTTCAGATCTATAGTAATAAAAAAGAACAGATCAGATAAAAATGAATTAAAGGAATGTGAAAGCTTCAGGTCTGTAGGTTATTGTGAGATTATTGTGTCTTTAACAGTCTCTGTCTTAAATATTAGACTAGGAAATCAAAGTTTGATCCAACAGTAAATCATCTGGTTAGCACAAAATCTGATGCATTTAAAATGTGGCCTCATAAAAATGTCATTCATTGATGCAGTATAGGGAGACTGCCTGGTATGTCAAACACCTTCAAGTAGGTCATCTTTCGGGGATTAGTCTAAGTTGCTATCTGTTGACATTTCACATGTGACATCATAAGCTTCTTAAAATGAATGAAATTCTGTTTCTTTTCTTTGTTTTGTTTTTTTTTAAGGCAAATGATGGCTGAAAGGCAAAAAGATTTGCAAACCCAGTTAGTGATTTTTGGCTGCCTCATATTTGAAGTATCCACTTTAACAGAATCTAAAAAGTCTGTTTGTCAGCAAGCAAGTTTATTTTGTTCTGAAAATTAGACCTTTTGTCTCAAACTTGAAGTCAAACCATGAAACATCATAGTAATGAACAGTGTGCTCTGAAAATCCCAAGCCATCTCCTTCCAATTAATGATATGTTGCCCTGTTATTTGCCAGAAAAATACCAGTTAGGAAGAAGATGTGAGCTAGATGCTCTAACTTTCAAAATCAGTTCTGCAACCAATTTCTTGTGTACCCTTGAGCAAGATAACAGTATTAGGTGTTTCAGAGGTGCTCTGCTGGCCTGTCCCTTGGGGCTTTACAGCCCACTTGGAAAGGATCTGCAGAGCTTCCTCCTACTGCAGAGGAGCACTGTCAGCACAAGGAGTGGGAGTTTGGCACCATCCCCATGTAAAATTGACCAGTGAGACCTACACAGGTCTACAGGGCATAATAACACACAGTTGTTTTTTTTTCCCAGATTATATTTCAACAACCAGACAAGAAACCCCAAGAATGTCTCTGAGTTGGGCTTTCTAATGGACTGGCTGAAAAGTACAGCAGGGCTGCAGCTTATTTTGGTTGCTCCTGTCCTGTTTGTCCTCACAGCAAGCACAGGCTCTGGTGTTGAGGACAGTGAGAGGAGGTGAACTGCACTGGAAACTGAGGTTGCTCCCTGCTACTGGTAGGAGGAAAACAGGACAAACTATTGTTTTATGATGACCAAGACTAATAACTTCTCTGAATGCATTAAATAAAAATGAGAGACATTATACAGGAATGTTTCTTTTTACTGTAGGGACGCAGCATCGTTTTATTGTGTGTTCTAATGATTTCAAGTCATCATGTTGGCCATCTTGAATTTAGTTAAGAAAAATATGCTTATGGAACGATTTTATTTTTAACAGTAACTGGAGAGGAAAGCTAGTGTGAATAATGGTACACAAGTACACTATTTATAAATGTGATTTATTTATACATCCTTTGTATATTTGTGTATTCATTGAGACCCTAATTTCTCAAGAAACATATCTCTGTATCTTATTTACTAGTCTGGAGTGGCTTCCCCTTTTGAACCAGTCAACTAAACATATAATTGTTTAGAAACTCTACAGACTTGCCAAAATATGAACTCATGCACAAGGAAGGGGCAGAAGTTCAGATTTCAATCTGGCCATGTGGGGCGGCACGTGCTGTCCTAAGCTGCTCTAGTGAAGTTGTTCCTTTTAGTTGCTCTCCAGAGGCTCTTTTATTGGGAGAGAAAAAAGATCTGACTGCCAAGAAGGAGGATGATGCTGTCTGCAGAGATGTATCAAGGCTCTGATAGGGAAAACAGAAGATTTATTTTGTCTTCTTTCTCTCCCCGTTCTGAGGGACTGTGGGAGAAAGTATAAGCTGAAAAATGGTAACTGTCTGCAAGGCCATACTTTCCACTCTGGGCCATATTCTGGCCTTTCAGCTCACTGTGCTGGGCCACTGACTGCCCCTTTCTGTTATACCTCTTTGCCACTAGAAAGGAGCCCCTAATTCCCGGGTCATAGCCTTCTCCTTTTCTTCTGTGGTCCTGCAATTTGTCATCCACCAAGCAGCTGTAACCAGGATGGCAGTCTGCTTCACAGACGCAAAAGTATTTTCTTGCACCTTAGATATAACTCATAAGCAATATGCCATCATACAGCTCCACACTGGGACAAGACACAAAACATCACTTCTTTTTTCTTTGGGCACACTTTCAAGGGCTAGTCATCAAGAGAAAAACCATGGATTCCAGGAAAATTTGAGTTTTTCACCTTTCCCCAAAAGCAAGACAAATGTCTGTCATCAGCTGTATGGAGCAGGAAAAAATGATCCACTGCTTTTGATGTTAACTACACACAATCAGTGTGAAATACAGATTACTAAAGAGTACCCTATAGGTCTCATGTTGTTTAGTGCTTGGCAGGATGCCAAGCAGCCTGTGAGCACAGAAGTGGAGACCACATCTTCCTTGCTCTTACTGCTTCCAGGATCATTCTCTTATGGTGCTGACTGGTACCTATGCTGGGAGCCTCCAGATCTGCCATGAAATGTGGGACCAATGTCTTTCCAGGTGAACTTTACCCTGTGGTGTACAGGCAAACAAAAGGTGGCTGCATTTTCCCTGCCAGGTACCCCTGGTGTCATTCCAGCTGGCTCTTGTGGGGAGCAGCAGCCATGCTGCTGACTTGCACAGCATCATTCCAGGATTTCTGTTCCATTCAAATTGCTCAGTGTAAAATCTCAAGACACACTGCTGACCCAGAGTCAGCCAGAGCAGGTGGTGAGGCAGAAATGCTGTGACTCCTGTGAGCTGAGGTCTTGAGAAGCTGTTGAGCAGCAGCTGTTTTGTGCAGCTTCAAGGACATGTCATGATAAAGAGCATTAAGGCATCTTAGAGCCTGACAGCGCAGCTTCTTTCCCACTGACAGCTCAGTATTCAGACAGCATTTCTCAGCACTTTAGAAGTCACAAACTGGTGACAAGCACTCCTGTGAACATGCACAAGATGCAAAGGACCCATGCAACATGAATGGCATGCAAGAAAACTCAAGCTAGCCTTCACTCACCCCATCATTTAGATGAGCTGGAATAGGTCATTGCAAGGAAACTGAGAAGATGACTGATGCTCCCTTCTGCAGAGGTTTGCCATGTGTTATGGCTCATATGGCAAATTGTTCATGGATTGAGCTTTCTTTCCCTCCTTGGATAATATATTCCATCCCTTCTTCATTTGTTATTGGCCATGGTACATATGGCACAGAGGGGTGGGAGGAGGTGAGGGTGCTGTGCTCAGGCGCCTCCTGCAGTCAAACCCCACAGCTTGAAAGCCCTGGCTGGGAGGAGGACAGGGTGGCATAGGATGTCGAGTTGCTATTGGCATGTTCTATAAAATATGTCTTTTTGACACATTTTGGGAGATAGCGCAACAGACATGCATATGCCACTTAGCACACTTCTGGGAGCATGGCAGCAATCCAGTGGAGTTAGAGATTAAAGCTAAAATGGGATAGGATGTTTTTCAAAGATATGTACCAGGCATTCAGGTCAAGCCATATGGATAAAATTTGTAACTAAAAAAAAAAATTCTGCAGATGTTTTGAGATTTCACTTGTATTTCTCTGGACCTGTATTTTATCTTGATCAGCAGATATTTCTTCTCAGATTAATTATCCTCCCTGTGTTCTATAAGGAACTCTTAGATACAAACTCCTGGAGGATGCAGTTTTAGGGAACAGGTGGGAGAATGATGCAATTATAGGGACATCTAGGCTATGCTTTCTTGCCCACTGTCAGTAAGATTGGTTTTATGTGCAGCATCTGAACATTATTTTGTGGGCAAGATTAGTAAAAAAGGTAGTTGCAATTCTCTGTATACATATATTGGGGGGCAGGGGGTAGAGGAGAGTCTTGGCATCCCAGCCATAACCCACTCATTTATCAGAGCTGACCGTTTGCCACTAAGCACTCCAGACTTACCTTCCAGAGAGAGAAAACTATATGGACAACTCTCTGTATTCTTCCTCAAGGTGAGGCATGAATTCAAAGCACATCTGAAATCTGACAGAGAATCTGTATGAGTATCCTGACAGCCATTCTAGCTTGACATATCTTTGCTGTGCAAGAGTACTGTCAGCACACTCCTCATGCCTCTGACTTCCAGACATGCAAGTCTATCGTCCTTCTAGGAATATCCCACCAAGAGGGCAATGTATGTGTTACCTGTCTGCTATTAGAATTTTCCCCCATCCTCCAATTCTGCATTGCTATTGATTGGTTGTGTGCTGGCTGGCTGACTCTAATATACAGCATATTCACCACCTCTGATTGCAAGTTCATCATCCTTTGCCCAGTACCTTGTGCAGATTGCTATTGACATTTACTTATTTCATAATACTCTTTATTGCTCCTTGTCTTCTCATCAGCTTTTCTCTTTCCCTCTTCTGTCTTTTTTGGTCCCCTTTTACCCTGGCATCCAAATCTCTGTTTGCCCATGTCTTTCCTTTTCCTCCTGTTACTTCCTACTCTACTACATCATGAGCCTGGTTTTTTTGCCATGGTCTTGGTGAAACTTGTGCTTGCCACAGTCTCCTTTCTCACTGACACCTGTCTGCACCGCACCTTCTCTGTGTTTTATGCTGGGCCTCTCCTCATCCCCTGCTGCTCATGCCCTCAGCAGCTCTCAGGAGACACAGAAGGGATGGCACTGAGCACAGCCCGTGGGAATGCAGGGATCTGAGCCCACACCTGAGTGATGTGCAGTCTGGAGCCCTTCCTCAGGTGCTGCTCAGTTGTGCCAGTCATGGTGCACAAGATGAACCAGATGAGAGAACAGGCAAGAGTTAAAAGCAGGCCTTCCTTCAGTGCAAGGAATAAGGTAGCCAGTGTCTGTGCTTTGGAGTGGGAGTACTTTCCACAACCCCTTTGCTGACCTGCCAGCATAAGCACACAAGTCCTGGTAAAAAAAACCCTAAAAATGAGCAGACATTGTCTGTTGGGTAGTGAGCCTCTAGCTGGTGAGTGTGAACAGTTTTCTACGTGGCAATGGTGCATGTGTGTGACCTCAGGAGGTGACAGCCAGTGTGACTGTGGGCAGCAACATGCTGGTGGATGCACACTGAGGGCTGTAAGCCTCCAGCATGCCCTGCAGTACTTGACACGAGCCCAGCCAGAATGCAGCCCAGGAACAAGCACACCTGTCTTCAGCACTGCTCATCAGCATGCAGAAAGTGCTACCCCTGCACAGCAGGGTACAGCTACTGAGAGCTGAAGCCCAAGAGAGAGAAGCTGGGGCAGCATGTTCAGACATGACACACAGCTTTATGCATTTCATGGGTCAGCACCAGGGAGGTTTGTGCATCTCCTCACCTGCCTTCCCACTCCCATATGCGCTTGGTAGCCACTGTGTCCCCTCCCCAGGTGGTGGCTGTCACTGCAGCAATGTGCTGCATGAATGTAATTTCACAGACAGGAGGAAAGGGCACAGGCAACTGGCCCCCAGCACTCCCCTTTAGCTGGTGTCCAGTCCCAGTGACACTACAGAAAACAAAGGAAGGCTACTCACAATGCTCAGGGAAAAAAAACAAAAACAAAAACAAAAACAAAAACCCAAAAACCCAAACAAACAATAACAACAAAAAAAACCAAACAAAAAAACCAAAACCCCCCAAAAAACCCCAAAAAACAAACAAACAAAAAAACAACAACAACAAAAAACCACCAAAAAAACCAAAAACAACCCCCCCCCCAAAAAAAAACAAACAAAAAACCCCAAAAAACTGCAAGAAGGGGCTAATTTTAATAGCTCCAAGCCTTACACTCCTGTATGTCTTAGAAGGAGTTATATTGCTCTTTGACCTTTAAAAATAGTCTTGGGTTTAGAAATCATCATAGTGCTGATCTTCCTTTGCTGGAAAGTTGATAGCAAGGTGTAAAAAAAAAAGGAAAAGAGCAGACAAGGATCTGGAATCAAAGGCAGGGAAGCACTTAGAGACGTGTCGACAAGAAGTGCTATATAGATGCCACACTGAAAGGACTGGCAGATTTCTGTCTAAGCTGTTCCTCCTCCTGGTTGCATTCATCTCCCAGCACAGTGCTTCTTCATGCGTACCATCCGGTGACTGTGATGGCACTTCCAGGGAAGCCCATGTTATAAGCAGAAGTGCACAGTCCTGTCCACCTTCTGTGCTCATAGGGCCCTTTCCAAAGCAGCAAGGTCCAACCTTTGGTCCCTGACCTGTGCAGTGCAGCAAAGGGGCAGACAGCAGGGGAGGTGACCCTGGCTCAAGTCCATGTGTTTTTTACTCCTCCTTTTGACCCATGAGAGCTTCACTTCTCATGCAGAAGCTTAAAGATATCAGTTCATAGATTCCAAGCAAATACCTATGGGTGACCAACAAGAAGACAGCCAAGAGTTTTCCTCTTCTAGGGGGAGCTGCACTTGCCAACACAGTACTGCAAGGCAGCACTTTGGTCATAAAAAATTTAAGCTGTTTCTCCTGCCCAGCACATGCCAGCAAAAGTACAAATTAACAGTGCTAATTTCAGTTAATTTGCTGGACTAATTATGTCTAATGAAGAAATGGCACAGATGGGGCAGCTGAAATGAAGGGTGTGCAGAAAGGAAAAATGTGAGAGATCCCCAGGCAGGTCAGCTCAGACCTCTGAGCAGGGGAAGGGCAAAGCCCCCCTGCACCAACCCCACATCTGCCCAGTGCTGGGGGCTCCCAGCACAGAAAGGGATGGCGTGGTGACCAATGGGCTGCTCAGGCCAGGCAGATCATCCTGGTTTCACTGGAAGGGCCAGAGAGAGTGGCTGCTGGCTGGGGACCACTGTGGCTGGAGGGCACAATCAATGGACCCAGCAGGCATCAGTCCTCCACTGAGGAATTTAGCAGTCATCCCTCTGCAAGCAGCAGGCAAAGGGTCAAAAAGAAGCCAAAACCTTACCTTTTAAATTGATCTCAGAAGATACAGCAACACAAATTTCGAAATCAAAATCATAGTTCTGACAAATTAAAAATGATCGAAATTTGATTCATCGTTCTTATTATTTAACTTTAGGTGGGAGAAGTAAAATTTTCCAGAGAGGAAGGATATATAGTTGAGTTCAGGTGTGATACAAAGGTAGTTTAAATTACCTCTCCTTTATCTCCATTTTTATCTTTTTTTAATGATAAAGAACATTACTTTTTTTTTTTTTTATCAAATTGGTAGAATTTAGGCTTTGAGCAGGAGAGAAGACGTCTTCACCATAAACAAAAGATGGTTTGTGGAGGTTTGTATTTGACAGCTGTCTTCAAACAGGTAATCAGATTAAATAAATGCACCAGATACTCACTGAGAGTTAACAGTAAGAGAGCTAACAATCACACACAGGAAGATGTGACATCATCAGTTTTGATGGTTTCCTCTGTGGTTTTTACTTCTCCTTTTGGTCAAAGTGAGATAACTGTGATTTCTCTCATTTCCACTGTGTTCAGAAATTGTGAAAGTATCTGTCTTTCTTTTATATCAGCATCTTCACTTTGCTGTTGATTCAGAAGCAAATCCGGTGGTACAAACAGATTAAGTCTAAAATGAAACATGGCGAGAAAGCAGCATTTTCCTCAACCAGTAGTTTACGCACAAAAACCACCAAGTCACAGAATCACGGAACAGTTGAGGCTGCAAGGAACCTCTGCGAGTCTCCTAGTTCCCCCCTCTTCTGCTCAAAGTAGATGACATATGGGGACCAAAAAAAGTAGAAGTGTGCTCTGCCTGCCACTTCAGTGAAATGTATGCAACAATTTCTGCAAAATACTAGCATCTTAGTGCAACTAATGAACAGTCGTTGTTTAGATATTTTGGAATACAGATGGCATTCAGAATTCATAAAGTGGGCCAGAAGCACTAATCTTCATCCCAGAAATCAGTAACACAGATACAAAATCAAATGAATACTTGTATACTCATGCCCCAGATGATAAGTTTTTGACATAACAGCATGCCAAAGAAACATACTGAGTAATTTTCCTTCAAGCAGAATACAGGACATTGTTTTTGTGCTTGCAAGCCCCTGGGTGTGTGAATCCTTCTGTAGTTTTATAGTTTTCTTAGCCACCAATTTATTTTACACATAGGAGATGCACACTCTTCATCACCATTTAGTTGCAAGCAGCAAGTACAGTGATGTTTTTGAAAGAATATGAGAAGGCAGCAGCATCCAGTGTTTCTACACAGGAACACTTGGCAGCAGCACACTGACATTGGCTGGTCTATGTCCTGTTCTGAGTCACTGACCCTTCCCTGTGCTCCCTCTAGGCAACCAAGTCCCTAAACATTGGTTTAGATGCAAGATTTTATATGCCCTGGTTTTAGCCACCTGAACTCTCTTGGCTCTTCATGTGTACTCCTGAACTACATCACACAGTAGGAGCCACCAAACACACCTGTGCTTGTGCCCACACATGGCTCTGCCAGAGCAAGCAAGGGCCAGCTGTCCAAAATCGTTTGCTTTAGCGACAGGCAGGCTGCAGCAAGGCTCTCCCTCCTTACAGGTCTTTCTCATTTCATCCAGCTGCTCTAGATTTATCTGCAGACTCTTTCTTCAGGTTAAGGCACATTGAGGATTTTGGTTCATGTTTTTCTCACAAGTCACTGGAAGATTTTCTTACCACCTTTCTGTTTCTTGCCACCTCTCTGCCAGCTGTCACCATCCCCAGAGCAGAATCAGGACAACAGCCTCAGCCTCTCTTTTAAGAGTGGACTGTCCTGGGGAATGATGCCTGAGACAATAATGTTCTAGATGTCTTCCCCATGCCTGCTGTACCTGGCCCTGTGCTGCTCATTATTCAGGTCTGAGCTTCTGTGATTTCCATTCAAGCAGTGAAAAGCGAAGCCTTGCAGATTTTGGTTTGCTCCAGACATCCTTCTGTGAGAGGCAGCAGTGGAGGGACTGTTGCACAAACAGTTCCAGCATCTGCATGGCAAACAGGACAGCAGAGACAGTGAGGAAGAAAGTTGTTAAGTCACACAAATGACTAAGTAAATGGCTAAGCCACTCCCAAACATCCACACAGTGATTTCACTGCCATGTCAGTGGACACAAGGACAACCAGGGACACTGCCTTCAAACACTGGCAGGTTTGGCTGCAACATAATTAATTTAGAACTAATTACAACTGCCATGCCAAAGTCAGATGAGCTTCAATATTATATAGGAATTTAGTCAAAGATCTTAACTTATGCATTTTAAAAATAATTAAAGAAGAGGGATGTCCTCTGTTTAGAAAGTGAGACACTTTTGCTGAAACCTGTATAGTTGTCATTGAAAATGTTAATCTTCTGTGTGCTGAAATAAAACTACCATCTGACAATTTGATTGTCTTAGAAACCGTGATTAAAGCTTTCTTCTTAGAATTATGTTGCTGAATGGTTGAGTACTTAGACAGCCTTCTCTGTGCTTTTGAAAATCTTATTGGCAACCTTGAAAATCTAGTTGCTGCTTTTCCCTGCCTCTAATGTCAGAGATGCTTATTAATTTGATAAGAAGTTTGAAAACCTTATTTACCAAGAATTGTAGATAATTGATTCTTTTCAGACTTTCAAACATACAATAGATTCTAAAACCAACTTTATAAAATATTATTTGGATAGTAAAGCCTCCCCTAGATTGACCTGCCATGCACTCATATGCATGCATTTGATAGGCCTGTTTTCACACATCAGATTAGGGAACATAAAAAGACCATGGCATTTCACAGCATAGAATAACGGTGGGGGGGAAGGAGGGGGGAAGTAGTAATAAATTTCTGAACATAGTTGAAGTCTGAGAACATATCAACTCTTTCAGGCTTCTGGATTAGTACAAAGCAAAACCTAGGATTGCAGGCAATAAAGCAGATGGTGATCTGCTGGTCATCACATCTCCTGGACAGACTTTAGCTCCGTTCAAGATGCCCAGGCACAGGCTGGTAGGGGTGCTTTTTGGTGCTGTGACTTTTCTCTTCCCAAGGTAGATGGTCACAGAGATTTTTGCTTCTTCTTATTCTTTTTTGGGCCAGCTCTTCTTGCTTTCCCTAGTATCTGTCCAAAGTATTTTGACAAATCTGGTGTGAGGCCTATCTTGAAGTCATGTCAGTTACCAAAAACTTTCAGGTCAACTCCCTAACTAATATCAGCTTTTAAGAATTATTAATTTAAATATAGTCAGTGTTCTGCTTCCCACAGTGCCTCCCTACTCCAATTATGTACAAAATCCTTAGACAGAAGACCTTTTTGAGGAAACTGGTGTGGTCTTATCTGGCTGAAAGGTCTTGAGATAACATTATGTCACTAATGTAGAGAAAGTTCAGCATAAAAATAGAAGTCACTACTTTAAAAGGAACTATGATAAACATTAATCACCAAGCATGTGTCCATCAGAGATATTCAGCATGTTTATTTTAAAGGTAAGTTTCACTATGGTGATTTTTTTTTTCCCAGAAACAGATGATATATAGTGTTTTACTAGCACTTGAATGGGTTCCAAGTCAAGCTGTTTGTCAACTGGAAATTTCATCTTGCAAGAGAAAAGTATGTTAAAGCTGCTCAGGACTGAAATTCACATAAAGGAATAAACTATATATAGCAGATTTGTATTCCTTAGCTCATCTTCCTGTGCTGGAAATCTGGACTTCACACTCTGTGCTGTTGAGAACAGAGAATGGTTGAAAAATATAGCAAATACTGCAAATATAGCAAATACTGTAGAAGTTTCTTCCATAATGTCACTTTCACTGGGAGCTGCATTCATGGGAATGTTACCATCTCACATTGCCAGTAGCAGTAGAAAATATTATTTACATGAATCCACACAGACATTTACATCATTCCCTCCTTGAATCCCACAGCAAGCCACCTTTTGTCTGAAGTCAGAGCAAACAGAAGAAAATAAATATTGTGCTGGTGAATGTGATTAACAAGGCATAAAACATTACAGCCATGGTGACTCTTAGATGGGAATAGAAGCATAAATGCCAACTAATTCTTTGTCTGTACTGAAAACCAGGGCTCAATCATCCTGTTGGCAGAACTACTAGTGCTACAAGTACTCCTACAGGGAAATTGTCCCATGACAGAGTCTCTGCAAGGCAGATTTCATCATTTACTCACAAAAAGAAGAGAAGAGCAAACAGAAAACTGCTCAGAAACTGCCAGTGCTAAGAAGGAATGACTCTGCAGGCTGCAGATGTAGATTAACAGAGAGAGACCATCAGGAGCTATGACTCAGAGACAGTTTCAAAGCTGTGGTTCCAAGATTTGGGCAGAAGCGTTCCCCCAGAATTGCTTAAACATTATTCTTATTTCTTTAGTCTCTGCCCTGACAGAGTTTGTCATCTTTATCTCTACCCATGCCTCCTTGGTCTACATGCTTTACTTTGCATCTCTTGCCTGGACTAATCCTTGTCCTAATTCTTGTCCCTCATTTTTAAGTCTTTACTCTTTATGTTTCTTCTTCCTCCACCAGCAGGCTTGAGCATGGGGTATTTGATATGCCAGGAGCTGCTGACTAGGGCTGTTACAACAGCCAGGACAGAGGGAAGCCCAGGCTGATGGACCACTGCTGGAGCTGATACTCATATCTGTGAATTTCTACACCTGCCTGAGCTACAATTCCCACAATACAGAGGGAACATGAGTGTAAGGACCCGCCTTTATCTACAGATAAAGTGGCACCAGAAGCATCACTTGTAAGGAACAATCGGACTTTGGGTCACTCAGTTGGGCTCCCTTCCATTAAACCTATGACAAACACTGGGGAGTAAAACAAATATTCGTACATTTTTAGTTACATAGCCACATACGTATGTGTTACAGCCAAGTATTAAAATTCTTATGCATCCCTGATTTCACACTGACTTTGCGCTGTATTTATATCACCACAAAAGAGGCTTAAAAATGCACCAGATTTTCAGCAAGTGTAAATCAGTTTAGTTTCACTGCAGTGCATTGCTTTGACTTTGGTGAATTTAATTCAGACCTGAATCACTGAAAGCCCACTGACTTGTACCAGCTGAAAGTCTAAATTTAAGACACTCATAAAACAACTAATGCATTTATCTCTTTCTATCAAAACAAGCTTGGGTGAAAGCAAGCCAATAAGTCTATCTGTATACATACTACTTTCCACAGGACTGCCAACATTTTTTTTGTTTAAAAAATGTGGCTGACATATGAAATTCTCCATGGGAATCAAACACAAAACTGTTAAAATTGCCTCTCTGCAGCTAATTACTTCTTCCAGTTCTCATCCATATGACTAAGGTTTTGCTTATCTGATAGCTAGAGTCAGAGTTCTGTTATGTATTGGTAAAGGAATTATTTATATTGAACTTGGTAATGAAATAACTGGCTTATTTCTTCCTGTCTAAAAGGACAGGTCAATTTGTATTTAGTTTGCTATTTGTTTTAACGCTCTGCAAGAAAATGCATTCATTTTTTAGAGAGCTACAAAGCAGATTTAAGCTGATACTCACTGCCACTATGTAGAAGGCAAATTGCCAACACTGCTGACATAAATGAGCACATAATCTTAGCAACCCTTAAGACCGTCTGCAATCTATTCTGGCTTCCACACTGGCATTGTGGACTTAGCTGCTAGCTCATCTACCAGACATTTTCCAGCAAGATCTGTCAGGCATAGTCTGAACTTCTAGGATCTCATCTCTGCTTGGTGCCTAAATTTGATGTTTTTAACTTTAATTACAACTCAAGTTTTACTGAGTAACTGACAACAGTGTGGTGGTGTCCTGCCTTCGAATGTGGAGCTTTTGCTGCTGAGATTCATACATACTTTGCTGACCTCCCTCTGTAACAAAACTCTTCACCTGCAAGTACTACACCACAGGAACAGATTGTGAATGGAGAGGTCCTCAAGAAGTCCTTTTTGGGAGAATTTGACAAGGCAAGAGGTGTGCTGGGGCTGCTGCTGCTGCTCAATATGGGAAAGGCACTTGCACCTCCCATCTACCCTCTCCACAGGAATGGAAACTATTTGGATCAGCACTTGCCTAGTTCCCTCAACATATCTAGGGTACTTGACAGGTATTCAGCCCAGGGTGGTGTCTGCCCAGGGACAGCTAAGAATAGCTGTGTTTACTAACACCTCTCACAAATGACAGCCAAGAGCAGCAAGACAGGTAATAGGGGGTGAGTGGATAGGAGGAGTCAGGACTGAGACTGCTTCCTCTTTCTGCTTCGTTGAGTCACTCAGCATCTGCTTCCTTCTCTGCACAATAGGAGTTTCTAAGTTCACTCCCACTTTTGATAGCTGGATGAAAAGCTGTGATGCACATTATGATTAATTTTCATAAGCAGCTATTAGGCTTGCTCATGCCTTTGAAAAGTCTGTCAAACAGAAAATCAAACTGAGATCATGATCTGACTCCTTCCCCAGCTCTGTAAAGACTCAGTAGTCAGTGGACACTGAACCTTCTCATGTGGCAGGTTTATACCCCACTCTGAGATATGGCAGTTTCAACAATGCAGTCAAACTCCCCAGTTGGGCATGTCAGAGAAGAGTAGGATTCCCACAAGGGAACTTGTTTGCCTGACTTGGATATTCAAATTTTATCAGATAGGATCAGGATCTCCCTCTGCAGTAGGCGAATTTCCTTCTGTCCTGTGTAAGGAATAGCACAGGCATTTGTTCAGGAATGTGACATCACTGGGAACTTCAGTGCAGGAACAAGATGAATGCCAAAACAGGGCAGACTGGGGCAGAGCTGTGAAAATGTCAAGCAATGGAGGATCCATCACAGCATGACATGAGACTCTGGAACATGCATCTGTGTCTTATCCTCTTCCTCATTGTTCACATATATGTGTGCCATGCCCATCCTATACAAAAACATAGTATAATAAATGTGGTGGATTAATCATTTTGAGTTTTTACCCAGCTTTTTCTCCTCAGGAAGGCCAGAAAAAGGATATTTGCTGCAGCTGACACTACTCTGAGGGACTGGGTGTCCCTCAGCTCCCAGGGATGTGGTAGTAGTGAGCTTGAAGCACATAATCTGTCCTCTGCCCTGCACCAGGCTCCTTTGCCCACTCCAGCCCCATGGGGGCCAGAGACAGCACACCATGAACAGCAGAAACAGTGACTGAAACACCTTGCTCCAGGGTGGGGGACTTTCCACGGACAGGGTGTGGGGTCTCGCATGGGATGAGACTTGAGGTGTGTGATATGGGAAGGATTTCCTACTGTTCCTTCTAAATTAAGGAAGAGAATAATTTCCAGGGGTTGATTCTGAACAGTAAGGAGAAGATCTTGTCCTGAAGTGCCCTTTATGAGTGAGAGCCTCTCTTAAAGAACAAAGAACTTGCAGTGAATGTGGCTTTCCCAGCCTCTGTGAGCATCCTATTATCAGCTGGAGAAGTCTTTGAAGATTCTAATTAAGGTCTGACTTCACATAAATATCCGTAGTTAAGAAAGATACGTAAGCCTAGAATAAGCTATGTTCATAAAGAGGATACTCAGCAAGTATATAACTGTCTTCTAGAATGGGCAAGGCTAGGCAAAGAAAAGCAAGAGGAAAGAAAGAGAGAAAGAGGGAGAAAGAGAGAGAAAGAGAGAGAAGGAGAGAGATAAAGAGAGAGAGAGAGAGAGAAAGAAAAAAAGAAAAAGAAAAAGAAAGAAAGAAAGAAAGAAAGAAAGAGAGAAAGAAAGAGAGAAAGAAAGAAAGAGAGAAAGAAAGAGAAAGAAAGAAAGAAAAAAAAAGAAAGAAAGAAAGAAAGAAAGAAAGAAAGAAAGAAAGAAAGAAAGAAAGAAAGAAAGAAAGAAAGAAAGAAAAAGGAAAGAAGGAAAGAAGGAAAGAAGGAAAGAAGGAAAGAAGGAAAGAAGGAAAGAAGGAAAGAAAGAAAGAAAGAAAGAAAGAAAGAAAGAAAGAAAGAAAGAAAGAAAGAAAGAAAGAAAGAAAGAAAGAAAAAAAAAGAAAGAAAAGAAAGAAGGAAGGAAGGAAGGAAGGAAGGAAGGAAGGAAGGAAGGAAGGAAGGAAGGAAGGAAGGAAGGAAGGAAGGAAGGAAGGAAGGAAGGAAGGAAGGAAGGAAGGAAGGAAGGAAGGAAGGAAGGAAGGAGGAAAACAGAACAGAAAAAATGGAAAAAGCAGAGTGAGAAGAGGAACTTTCTTCTAAAATGGACAAGGTTTTATTTTATTCTACCCTCATCCCTTCCCTGTGTATCTGTTATAGGTTCAATGTTGCTTTTGCTTTATCACTAAGCATTAAGTGTGCCAAATCACTTTGCAAAAATCTTGAACCAAAAATGAGCCTCAATTTTGATTTTGCTACAGTCGCTAGCAAATCCATTTATATCAGAGGCTAAAGATCATAGTGGCTTTGCTTGAAAAACATTGCATCAGTAGCAAGAAGGTGATTATAACGTGTTAGGCTGGGTTCTTAACTACTTAATTCAGTTTGGGTCTGGTGTAATTTTATTTTTCCACCAGTGGTGTGGAACCTAGAATAACCCTTTTAAATCTCCTGTACAGTTAATCCAACAGGCTGTTGTACAGAAATCAGAGCAAAGCTGGGCAGTTGCAGTCACTTCAGGATGCTTCTTAAGGAAAATAATTATATTTAAAAGGAATAATACTTTCTGAAGACTGTTTTTTTTCTCTGCTCAGTCTAATGGAACGCCTTGAGCTCAAGACATCATTGTATATGACAGTATGAAATTGCTATTTTCTTTGAAATCTGTTTCACTTTTTTACCCTTGCTGAAATGCTGAAGGCTGTAACACTGATATATCTGCTTCCCAGGGACAAATGCAAGTAACTAGGACTTTGAAACATTTAGTAAATATTTCTGAAAGCACATTTAATACCCCTACATAATTTTTCTCCTTTTTGAAGTGTATGTGCTGTAGCTTGCTCGGAGAAAGAAACCCCCAAACTGGCCAACTGGCCACTGAACAGTGCTGTGGATCACAGGAATTTTTAACCATGTCCTCTCTGACCCGCACGATTGTAATTAACAATAACAATAGAAGAGTTATCATTCATATATATATATATATATATATATATATATATATATATATATATATATATATATATGTATATATACACATAGTCTTCAGACCCATTGCAAACAATCTGGGATTCACTGCAAACAGCCACCACTGCTTTCCTTAAGGATGTTTTAGCATTTCCTCCATAAGCAACCCACCAGATCATTAGGACTGAACTTTAGAACATCCCTGATGTACCTTAACACATCACTTCTTGGCCTAAAAGCTTGACATGGGAAAAAAATCCCAACATTATATATATTTATTTCTATTTAGAGAGATTTGTGAGTGATTAGAAGCTTCTTTGCACTTTCAGACATCAAAGGACTGGTTTTAGGAAATGAAATTAGTTGTATCACTGCAGACAAAATTACTTCTCCTTAAGATATTTAATGTTTTTTAAAGAGACATATGGCTAGAAAGAATGCTTCTGTGCACATGGAGGAATGTTGCCTTAATATGCGCTACTTAAAATTAATTTGGTAATGCTTTGTACTCCCAAATGAAACAATACAATACTGGAAGTTCAGGAAGAACTTGATAGGAGAAGTACAGCCTGATACATGCAGAGTTAACCTTTGTGCCAGGAGGCCCTGAAGAACTCATTCTGCTCCAACTCCTACAGTCAGACATATAAACTGTTGTTCTGCTAGATGCTAGTATCTCCTTTCTGAAAAGTCAAAATGTGCTTGCAAGAGCAGTGAACAACCTTAGTGGTTGCTTCCAAGGTAGAAAAAGTGTGTTATCATGAGAGAGAGGGTTTTCTGTTTAGCTTGTTAAAAAGAAGATAAATTGATGTCTCTTTAAACCAGCAGGTAAGATATGAGTGTCTTAAAAGAGAGAAAATAGAATGTACCAAAGGGCTATTCAACAGAACAGAGAAGCGTGACAAGTACTAGTGCCTGGAAGCTGGATTTGGGCACATTGGGTACGACGCATCTCTCAGCAGCAAGGATGATTAATGGCTGGAACAAACCCCATGAGGTTCTTTATTCTCTGTCTCTTGCCATCTTGAGTTCAAGCTGTTATGAAAGATGGGACTTCACCAAATGGAAGTCACCGAATTACTCTAAAGACCAGCTGAATTAAATTCTACAGTTTGCATTAAACAAGCCAGAACAAATCTGCTGCTCATTCTCCCTCACACAGATGAGTTTTTCCATTGCTCCCTCTTCACAGTGGCACTTGTGCCACAGTCCATGCCTGCAGCAGAACATTTTATATTATGTCTCCTTAGCAGATGAAGCTTACTCAGTTCACTGTAAATCAAAAGTTATAGCGAGAAGGAGCTGTAATCTTTTCATACTGCCTTCTCACAAGCCAATGTCAGATTAAGGCCAATAACTGCATGGAAATCCAAGATCCAATCCCAGGCTTGGGACTTCAAAACACCCTTACTCATGCTGAACTGCCCATTTCTTGGGATGACAACACTGTCTTAGCTGTAAAATGCTGCTAGCAGCATACCCTGGCAGCAACGAGGTCTACCAGACTGACCCCTTGGCTCAGCATCATGCTCAGTGAGGTTTGCAGAGCTCCCTGCTGCCACAGCATCCTTGCTAGCAACAGGCAAAGCTGCCAATGCAGCCCCATGGCAGGGAGCACAGCATCGATGGGCCCAGAGCAGCTGGGCACTGTGCCCTGGGGCCAGGGCTGAGCAGGCAGAGCCCCTGAAAGGGAAAACCCACAGCCTGGCAGCATGCCCCAGCTTCAGAGCAGTGCCTCCAGACACTGGTGATTTGTCACACTAAGCAGTTTACATCCATCTGCCATAACAATGTCAGGCGAAGCAATTTTGCCTTTCTCGTGAATTCCCATATTCAGATAGGTGCTGTTGGGAGGCAAAGGACACATTTTTCAAGCCTTGTTGTCTAAATTTGTAAATGAAGACTCGAAGGTGCCTTTGATGACTGGGAATTTATGACATTTTGGAAAACAGGTCATTAATCTAGGTGCCTATTTCTGTGCCTGTGTTTCTAACTTTAGTCAGAAAAGCAGAAAGTACTATCCTCCCGTTTTGAAATGTAGAAGTAATGTAATTCAGGAGATCCTTCACTTACAGAGCTCTACTCCTCCATAATCTTTGTCTATAATCATCTTTGAATTTTTGATTTCTCATTTGATTGGCCTGCAGGGTTGGATCTGAATAAACTTCCTTGGGATATATGCCTTGGCAATGGTACGTTCTTTCTGTCAGATCTACTTCAAACTGTTTATGGTTTGGTTTTCTTTTTCGTCTGGTAACATCTAAATGCACTTTTACAATGTGAAAACAATGTAGGGACAACGCGCTTAGAAAAACTGCATTTGGGAAAGTTTGTCTGGGAGGTGTTGATCCTGAAGGTACTTACAAGGTAGAGTATGCTGTATTAAGGATTTGTTTAAGTGAATAAATTCCACAGTGCCTTGCTGGATAACATTGAGTAAGGACACTCTTACACATTTCTTAACTTACCTACGAGGGTCATTAACAGCAAGATGTAGCTGCTATTGTGTCAGCCTGACTGTACTGGCCAGGAGATGGTCTGACTTTTCCATTCCCTGGTACTGTACAAAATTGCACTCATGGGAGAGAGAGCCAAGGATACAAAATACTGAAGATTATTGTACTGGGGTCTGGTAGCACCACTTGCTTTCCAGCAAGCTTTAATATTAATCACACGGTGATGCAACCTTCCCCTGCTGTTTTGAGCTCTGCTAACTGCTAACTGCTACATGTACACAAAAAATTGGTCCTTGCCCCAAACCAATATGCAAATCCCAGCACATACTGAAACACAGTAACATACAAAGGAATATAATGACCAAACAGAAAGAGGAAATATGTGGAAAACAGGGTAAAAATGTGAGGATTGTGGTTAACATAGCAAACAGAGGTCACACCACAGCAAGTGCATTATCCATATGCTAGTACTTGACAAGCTTCACAACTGTACTGAATTTAGAAAGGTCTGAAGGAAGTACCTTGGTGATTTTGGCTGGATGTATTCCCTCAATAAAGGAGTGGCATTGGATAAAGGTGAGGGTGTCTGACTGAGAAAAAATAGAAATTGAAAAAAGCACAACCTGGTATTAAAGGTTGATCTCACAGAGAAGAGTTAAGGCTCCATTATTTCAAAGTCTAATTATTGAGTATTCCTGCACTGGCAGATGCAGTATTGAGCATAGATGCCACAGAGAGCTGTCCAGGAGATGAAACAGAAAAGAATTTCACCTGGATAAGTTTAGCCACCTGAAAAGGACATGCTTTAAAACGTAGCCCAGGTAGCTCTATTTCTGCAGTGTAAACCTATTTCCTAAAATGCCCCCCATGGCTATTTCCTTCTTTACCCAGTTTGGCAGGGCTGAGCTGTGACACCTGTAAATTGAAACCCAGGTCCTTCACTGAGTTTGTGACACTTGGTTTAACACAGATGGAGAGACTGGACTTCATGTAAATGATGATCAATACAGTTGCGCCATACCTGATAGAAAAATAGCATAATTGGCTAAAGCAATGCAGGGCTTGGAGGTGCAGCCTATGCCAAAATCAACAGACTAAAGCTCTGAGGAAGATGGGGGATAGCAGAATTACCCTCAAAGGAGGATTCATCTCACTTCTCTGTAGCCTTCTAAAATTATGGTTTAATCTTGTCACCAGATATGTGTCAGTTGCTGTCTGCATTACCTACAGATAGAGGGGTCT
Organism: Camarhynchus parvulus; assembly: GCF_901933205.1. NCBI lineage: Eukaryota > Metazoa > Chordata > Aves > Passeriformes > Thraupidae > Camarhynchus > Camarhynchus parvulus. Next base: position 39,361,838 of record NC_044573.1, read on the forward strand.
ATACTTACCCTCTTGTTGTAAGTTTTAGACAATTCAGGTTGGCTAATATAAATCCCACTCCAGGTTTCTACACAGGAGTTCCCTGGTGCTTTCTGTTGCTTTTCATTTGTACATACAAACTCCACTTCTATTCCATGCTTGTTCAGGATGAAGGCCTCAGAAATGCAGAAGCATTACTATGGGAAACTTGTAGAGGGGAAGATTGACTTTTTTTTGTTTGTTTGTTTTCATTTCACAGGTTTACATTAATGTTTTCACTTAGAAGCTTTCTGAAATATTTGTTTTAAGGCTGAAGCTCTCCACATACAGAACTCGCACATATTGAGTTAAAAGAACTTGCAATTGCTGGACCAAAGAAATGAATATCCATTACATTTTCAGCTCACTGGATATTTCTACATGAAAATCCTTTTGGTGCTTTTGGACTTGTTCTAAAAAAGTGAAATAAAAACAAAAAAGCCAAAAGCATGCTGACCCAGTTTGCTCCCAAATGAAACTTTTCTAACAAAAACTGCTCAGATGTGGCCAAACGACTTCTGCTAATAAGTGAAATGTACACAGGAGTTATATTCATTGTGTGAGTGTGAAGGAAGATTAAAATTAATGCTCTTTTAATTTTCTATACAATGTATGCTTTGAAAGGTGTTATTTTTTCAGTCAAGTAATTACAGGGTGGAGAGGATGTGAGGCCAATGGCAGGAGGTTAATTACATGACCAAACACCCACTACATCTTGCTCAAAGAACCCTGAAATGATTACACATTGTTGTAACTTAATAGCCTAGTCTGGACTGCTGGTTGGAGGGCTACCCTCGGCTTAAAAGAAATGCATAACTTCTACCTAAGAATCTTTATTATTTTGAAAAATAATGCTGTATACCACAGAGAGACTAGCTACATTTCTGGAGACAGGAGACGTCAGTTTATTTACATGGTCCACTTGAGAATTGCACATAGACTCTATTTCTTATGGCCAGCCAATTTCTCATCTTCTTTCATAACACAGCAGTTGGCAAGAAAATACTTTAAACTAGAGATCTGCAATTAAAAATAAAAACTATCAGAAAGCTTTTTTTCATACTTGCAGCAGCTCTGAACTTTGCTTTAACTGATTTCATTTTAGATTATATTGGAAAAGGCCAGGAGATATCATCTGATAATCTAACGTGTATACCAGGCATTAAATCTCTCCTCTATACTTCTGCTTTGGAAAAAAACACTCCCTGGATGTAAAGAGTCTTCAAGAAATACAGTCAGTATTTATCTGAAAATGAATCCAGCAGATATTACAGTATTAGGATAACACTGAGTGGTAACCTCTTATTGGGACCCACCTCTCTTCCCACGTGCTTCTGATTTCCAGGAGCTGTTCACCAGAGGACAAACACACATCTTGCTGAAGTCAAACTGAATGCCCATGTGCTGCAAGACAGTCAGACTCTCATCCCCCTTGCTGAACATGGATCACATCACAGCTCAGCAAAGACAGGAGAAAGGCTGTCTGTGCCCTGAACCTACAAACACAGGTATGCCTGAGCACTCCATCCGGCAGAGGACCCTGCCTTGAAGCCAGATGCACAAGAAGAGCTTCCAGGCTCTTCCTCTACTGCTAAATGGTCCCCTGGGCCATTTCAGCATCCAGATCCACTCCTTTATGCCCAACTATCTGTGAGTTAAGTGGTTAGCAAAGTCTGGCAGTGAAATGGATAGCTCATGCCCACAACTCCTGGGCATGGACTATGAAAGAGCATGTGCCAGCGACCTCTCCAGCAGGCAATCTGCATACAGCCACTCTATTTTAGAGCTAAAACAATTTTAAACCATGGAGGTGGTCAAGCTAGGTCAGCTGGCTGTAGGGCTAGAGAAAGGTCCTTACATTGCCTATTTCATTAGTACAAATATAACTCTAGATGTTTTGATCCAGGAAGTATTTACTAATAAATTACTTTGAAAGACCTATACATCATAAAAATTAGGCATCTTCCCTAAGGGAAGTTTCTTGACAGTTTTCATCCATTCAGAAACCAAAAAGAAAGATATATTTATTAAGACAGCTGCCATTTTATACAGCTCTGTGCTTCCCCCTCCCTAAAAATAGAGTGAGGATAATTGAACTGAAAAACCTAAAGATTTCCAAAACCCAATTACATAACTTGCCACACTTCCTCTGTTTTCCCCCTCTTACTTGTATTTCAAAGAGGTCAAGGTTATTAAATACAGGCTTCTGCATTAATACAGTAAGAAAAGCAGGAACTAAGCACATAGTAAAGATTTTTCATGTAACGTGAATTTGCTCACATAGCCTATATGTACTATGTTTACCAGTTTGGGTATGAAATTGATACTTTGATGTACACAGTGTGTGCAATTCTTCTAGATGAGATAATGGTGCATTAAAAAACTTATTTTCTCTCTCTGATTGCTTATAGTGTCCAAAGCTGTAATCCTTATTCTGGATTTTCCTTAGTGGGTGTGTCAGCTATGTAGAGACTGCAGTTTGATGACCCAGGTTTGTTAATGTTGCTTTAACATACGGTTTTGCACTGCATTATGCTAAATCCAGCTCTGGTACCTCTGCTCTCAAAACACACACACGCTTGGGAAGCCATGAGAAGGGTTACTTTAATAATTTTGGTCTTACATATGAATTTATAACTTTCAGTAGTGCGCTGACTTACACAGCATGGCACTATACATCAGATGCACGCAGCCTCAGAAAATTAATGCTGCATTCTGGCAACCATATGGGCAGCTGGCAAGCAGCCAGGAGACCAGCAGAGCATGACCCTACCTTCACGCAAGCCTTCTCAATGCAGGAGAGATATCTGCATGGACTGCACTAGCCAAGGAGCAGAAGTAAAGGGATCCTGTACGTGGTTGTTGCTCATAACCATCAGATCCCACCGGGACCAACATATGCCAGTGTGATTAATGAGAGGACCTGCACAGACAGCAGACAGACCCTTGTGGCAGGTAATCACATGGGCACTTGTGACTTTGTGATGTCCAGGGAATGAATAGGATTGTAAAGCCTTCCTTGTATATCTATGTTTCTTCTTTATGGTCCTATCTTGTAGTTGGTGCTCTCACCTGTGACAAAATTTAGCTTGCAAGCTCTACAGGGAAGGGCATTTATCTTATTTGTTCTGTAAAATGTATATTAAATATTGAGTGCTGAACAAACAATCAGAATAATAGCTTACAGGACCTTAGTTATCTTTAGCACCTTGGAAAAGAACACTGTTCAGCACGAAAAGAAATTTTAAAAAAATTACTGTCACTTGCAAGGAAAGCAGTTTTTGTTTCCCGTTCTTTTGCTTCACTTACTCTTATTTATCAAGCATGTGATCTTCTAAGGACTTAAATCTAACTCTGCCACCAGCTTCAGTGGGCATACCTGCAGGAATTATAGTCTGAATTGGAAACTCCTCAAATAGGATTGTCTTCTCACTGTGTAAATGATAAAAATCTCACAAAGAATAGAGAGAATTTAATTTAATGGTTTCAAGTAACTTTATGCATTACCTTAAACAGAAGATGCCTTGATGATAGTCAAACACACAATCCTGTTTATAATACATTTTATACATATAATGCTTTCCATTCAGAAATATCTCTAAATTTTTTTACAATTGTTCACAGGAATCATGTCACTCTCCAGGCTTTACAGCAGCTGTTTTACTTCTCATTGCAGTGGCCCTATGAAAAAAAATAGGGACTGCAAGTGAAATAGCACACATTTTCCACAGAAAACTAGCTAGTACGCTGTAATTTAATGCTTTAGTTCCCTGCACGCTTGCTTTTCCAAGGAAATCAGGGCTTATGTTTTATCTTCCACAGTACAGTCTCTATATGCTGGTCCTGCTAGTTCACTCAGACATCTAAATTTTTATCTACAATAGTACTCTTCTTAAATCCTGATTCTGTCCTAAAGATGCTGTCATTTGACTGTTAATGGCAACAACTTGTTCAGCAGGTACAAACAGGCCTGGTTTCTTCCAATGCCACTTCGGCACTGACCAGATCACGGAAGAATTAATCATCAGCATAGTTGCTGCTGGTATCTGACCATCGGTAGCATTTCCACTGCTCCTGCTACACAGAAATACATTGTAGTCACTCAGGATTTCTGAGAAGTCACATCTAAACATTATTAGCCTGCTCCAATTCTGCTCTGTTTGAGGGATTTGTTTGTATCCAGGCTGGAGTCTAGCTGTGGTTTAGAAATGCTGACTAGACATAATTGAAATAGAAATAAATAAATTCTCAGCTGATTATATCCACCATGTGGATCCAACACAGTGATAATTTCATTCCTGGTGCTCCCTGGCATTTGAAAACCCAGGCACGCCAGCAATGCTAAATCAACTACTTTCAGTAGCCAGTTTTCCCAGAGCAACTACCTCTTTTCCCCAGGAAAACCAATTTTATCTATGTACCTTGTAACAGCAAAACGTCTATCTATGCACACTCTGTACCTAAGTCTCCTTTCTAATCCTGAAGCAATACAAGCCACTGTTTCTCACCCTTTTAACTGAACCAACCCATTTCACCTATATGCAGACAGAACCAAGCATACAAACCAGCACACCATTCTGCAAATGTCATCTATGACAGAGCACGGAGATATCTGCCTTGGGTAGTGAGCTATCACATCACAGATGTGATACTTGGTTTCTGGGAGGCATTGCAAAACATCCAATGCTATCTGGTAGCACACTCTGGATTTGGGGAAAAAAAAATTAAGGCTATTTCCCCCCTTCCTTTTATGTAAGAAGAGTTATGTCTAATTTTTCCTTTTCTCTACACTTTTCATCTAAAAGGAATATAGTATAGTTTTAGTATGATGGCACTACAAGAACTTGAGGTTTTGTGTGTCTCCTCTGACTCCTGCTAAGTTCTCTGAGGGCTCAGACAGGCTTTCAACACCTCCCAAAATCTGGGACCCAAGAAATAGAATCCCTTCCACCCTTGGAACTGGAAAGTCTGAATATGGCACAGTTACATATGTAGGGCAAAAGTATAACTGACCTTCACCTGTAAAACCAGAACTTCTGGTAGTTATGCAGGTGCTGTACTACTGGATAAAAACAATAATTTAATTGCTTAATGTAGACAAGGCCTCTGAGGAATCTCCTTCTTTAAATAACCCAGCCAAATCAAAACTTCATCAGCAAAACTCACTCCTCTGAACTCCCTCAGCAGAGAGGAACTTGAAATACTTTGCCAGGTATGCTAAAAGGAAACAATAGTTCCCCCTTTCTAACCACTCGAAGAAACCAAAAAAGATACACACTTGGACAACCGAGTTTAAACACGATTGTTCAAGTAGTAAGTTTCAGAGGATGTCCAAAGCACAACAAATATGACCGCTGAACTATCAGGATGCATTACTTCTGCGGGTTAAGAAACAAAGCCAAACCCCCAGAGCTGGACTGAATTCCAACATCTACACAATGGGCGATGCCTCGTAGGGCCAACTGACACGTTTGGTGAGAAACCACAGAAAAATGACGTGTCTAAAATCCATTAAAACATATCTGACGCTTTAACTTCTTATCAGGTTTATCTCAAGCTGTGGAAATTTCTGTCAATACAGCCTTTTCAGACAATTCCTTCCACGCGGCGCTACCAAGGCACTGCATAACCATCATCAAACGCAGCAGGGACCAGGGCAGCAGCGGAGCGTCGCTCCCCAGGCTGTGCCGGGAGACGCCGAGGCACCGCGGCGACCCGGGGGCCGCAGGGCGAGGGGCCGGCCTTGCCCTGGGGCCACCCCCCGGGCCGTGCGCCCTGACCTCCGCCCGCGGGCAGGGAGGGCTGGGCAGCGCCGACATTCCGCCCGCCTTAGCGCGGGGAAGCTCCGGCGGGGCCGCGCCGGGATCCGCCCGCAGGGTCTTTGTTCCCGCGGCCGCGGCTGCTCTTTGTTGGTGCCACAGCCCGACCGCGGGCCCCGCGCTAAGGCGGCGCCCGGGGCTCCTGCCGCTTCTCCCGCGGGGCCTCCCGCCGGCACCGCGCTCCCCGCCGGCCGCGCTGACCCCGCCGCCGCGTGTCCCCGGCCGCCAGGCGGGCACTCCCGCTGCACCTGGCCGCGCCTCGCCCCGCCCCGGCCCCCGCCGGGCCCCGGCCGTCCCCACTCAGGCCGGCGGGAGCAGGGGAGCGAGAGGAAGGCGGGACACGGAGGGCACTCTCCGGAGGCGCGCGCCGGCGGGAGGCGACGGCTGCCGGGAGCGCGCGCAGGCGCGCACACGCCCGGGAAGGGGAGGAGGAGGGCGGGTGGCCGGGCGGGGGCGCGCACTGCCGGTGTGTGAGGGAGAGAGCGAGGGGAGGGCGATCCCGGGGCGGAGAAAGGCGGCGGCAGCGGCGGCTTCGCTCGGCTCAGGGCAGGCGAGCGGCCACAGGCGCTGCCGAGCCGGGAGATACGGCGGGCGCTGCCGACTCGGGGCATCCTTCCTCTTCCTCCCCGCCCCCTGCCCGCCCTTCCCCCTTTTCTTTCTCTCCTTCCCCACTGTCCGCCGGGGCCGATCGCTGTCGGCGGCACAATCCCGGGGCGTTTCCGCGGCGCCCGAGCCGGCAGCGGCCGCGGGGAGAGCCGGTCCCTGCCCTGCCCGGCCGGGACTGAGGGACCCCCCGCTCCGTCCGGGGCTCGGCTGAGAGGGCCTGGCCCCGGCCCCGGCTCGGCTCCCCGGCGGCGGGCTCGGCGAGGATGTCGGGCGGCGGCGGCAGCCGGGAGGAGGAGCGGCGCAAACTCGCCGACATCATCAACCACTGGAACGCGAACCGGCTGGACCTGTTCGAGATCAGCGACCCCACCGAGGTGAGCGACCCCGGCGAGGGCCTCCCGCCCGGCCGGCCCGGTGAGACGCCGCGCCCGGGCCAGGCCGCGCCCCGCGGCCGCCGGGCTCCCGCGCCGGCCCCCGCCCCGGCCGGCGGCTCGGACACGGGCGCTCCTGCGCTGTCCGCGGCCGGGGCTCCGCTCCTCGGTGGGCAGCGAGGGCCCCTCGCCGTGCCCGGGTGGAGGCAGGTTGCAGGTGCCGGGGAGAGGAAGGGAGCGCAGGGCCGGAGCCCTCCCCTCCTCCCTCTGTTCCCTCCCGCAGGCACATGCCGGCCTGACCCCGCGGGACAGGCGGCTCTGAGGCAGGGCAGAAACCCGCTGGGAGATGGAGGTGGCGAAAGGGGGCGGGCAAGGGCGAGAATACAGGAGCTGCCCCTGTCCCGAGCTCGACACCGGGTACCTCCGTGGGGTTTTGGGTTTTTTTTGTCTGTCTGTGACTTTAACAGTACATACAGGCGGCTGGTGGAGGAGGATTGAGAAGCCCGGTGCTAGGCGCTTTTTTTTGTTGCTAGCTTGTTTGTTTCTTTAAATATTCGTCTTTGTGCGGAAGGCGCCTCTTACAAAGCAACCTGCCGCTTACAGTCCGGTGGCTCTCCGGGTTGCTGGTGCAATCCCCGGAGTGGCTTTCCCAGGGCGTGACGGACGGAGAGCTTTGGCTCTCCGAGCCTGCAGGCTGCCAGCCCGCCGCCTAAAGTAAATACCAGGAGCAGGTTCGTAGACCCGAGTTCACATGTTGTACTGGAAAAACACAGCGGGTAATTTCTGCCTAATGAAGTGGGTGTTTCTGACGGCCTGGAGAGGCTGGGGTTTGCCCTTTTTAAAAAAAAATAAAAATGTAATAGTCAAACCACACCCTCCCGCTGCCCCTTGTCATGTTCCCTTTGGCTGGTTCGTGCTGCGCGTCTGGTTTGAAAGCGACGAGGGGGGTAGGGGGAGGGCTGGGGACGCAGGTTTCAGCCCTGTTTGTGTGTGACAGCGGGCTCCCTGCTTAGAGGGTGGAGGCTGATCATGTGCGTGTTCCCGGGGAAAAGGAGGAAATTCACACTTGCTCTTGGCCTGGCCCTGGTTGTTTATTAACAGAAGCCTCTGAGAAATTACGTTGGCTTGGTCTTGGAGCTGGCTCCTTTTCTGCACCTAGGTGCTGGCTGCTAGCAGAGCCACGAAAAAGTGTTGAAAGCAATTCTAAGATTAGGAACTACGACACCTTCGGGTATTTTCAGTTCTGCTCACTGCAGACAGTTTCTTGAACACAAAGATGAAGATTTTCTCTGATTATTCCCTACATCTTCCAAGATTTATCTTAGAGTTCCTTGATTGCATTGCTTAGGTTTTAACAATGTCAGTGTTGGTTGACGCTGTCTCAAAAAAGTGGGCTGAAGCCAGTGTCAAGAAGTTTTCACGGTTGTGTTTGAGAACATAGCACGGTCTTTTTGGAATTGCAGGTTGACTGCTAACTGCCTGTGGCTGAACTTTTTGTTTTATTGATGTGTTTGTCCATTCCCAGTACGTTCTAACTCCAGCCTGTTTTCTTTGTGTTTATGGTAGACTGTGCTTCTGTGGTTTTGTTAGTAAGTAGTTTAACAAAGTATACTTTCTTAGGTCAGCCATATTTATTATCGTAGTTAACTAGAGTTTGCACAAAAGTCACCAGCTTCATTATAAATATTATTGAAAGAAAAATAATTTTACTTGCATTCACTCCACACTTCTGCACTTAAGCCTCTGAACCTGTATAGGAGCATACTCACCATTGTCAGTGATGATATTTCAGTTGAACTACTGAATGTAAAAAATGAAGTGCATGCATAATATCCGTGAATGTACGAGGTCTTCAGCCTACTAGTTCTAAAAGCATTTGATAAGACTGCAGGTGAGTTTACATCAAACTGGCAGCAGGTAACAATTTTATAGATAAAGTATGTTTTCCTTCCAGATAATTACACTTACAAATGTTCTCATTTATTTTCGCTCTTACCCTGAGCTGACACAAATTTGGTGATGTTTTCAACCTAGATCATGGTGTGATTCACATTTGTACTGTTTATCAGCTTAAATGAAAGCCCTTTTACTAGACTGCTTGAGAACTGACAATCCTCTGTTGTTTCCCTGTTTTTCCAGGCTCAGCTTGATCATAAGGCATATCTTGCTTTTTGTAGGGACTGCAGCAAGTCTGGCATCTGTGAAGATGCAGTAACCTGGATATGAATTTTGGCTGTGTGTGCCTGAGCTGAGTCAAACTGAATCATTTTAAGCTGTCCAGGCATAGTTGTTGGGCTGCTGGGTTAGCTTGGTAGCCCAAACTGCAGACTGTCATCCAGGAGCTGCTGGTTGGATGTATCGGTAGAGTTGATGCCTTGTAGTGATCCTTCAGGCATTTCCTCAGTGAAAGTAACCTGGTTTGAGTGAGTTGTCTTGTAACTTTCCTATGTAAGAGAGTAGGATTTTCCAGAGGGCTAATCACAGCCTTAATAGTGGGGTTCAGAGTTTTTAGTAAAGCAAAGGAAAAGTGAAATCTAATGTAAATTGGCGAGGGTTCTGACAGTATAGACTATGCAGTGAAAGGAATTCAGCGTGACCGACTGATGTACCTTGGTATTAGTTTGAAAGGTCTAATTCTTTAGTGAGATACAGTTGTTCCAACTCCATTAGATCCTCTTTGCTTTACTGCAGTGTGTAAAATGTGACTTTGCTTTGAAGGTTGGGTGGTATTTTGAAAGTAGTTCAATGTGTGGGGCTTTATTCGGAGAAGTGGTTAATGAAATTAATCTATTTGAATTCCTGTTAATATTTTATTGAGTAGACTAGTCCTAAGGGATTAGAGATCTATTTGTTTACTTGCCTCTTGTGAGACTTCAGGAACAAATTGTTGAGGTATGTAAGACATTGAAGAGCAAAAGCCTTGGATAGGGCATGTTGAGTTCTGTTACTAACTTTTTCTTAACTTGTCTTTGACTCTAGTAGTTAACTAAGTCATTCAGAACTGCTTTACCCCAGCAAAACAGAAATGAAAACTTTCTGTTGCATTCTCAAAGTTGAGTATTCCTCTCTGTATCACATGGAAAGCTGAAAGACTTCTTGGGAGTGAGGATTTCATATCTTCACTGGCTTTCACTGAAGTAATTTGTGGACTCATGCTTGAGAGCAAAGTGGTAATTTTAAATTTATTAGATATTTATCTATTTGGATCATTGTTGCTGTTCTGAGAAACCTGTTAATTTGCACTATTTTACTCTGAAATTGTAAGTTCTTTTTATTCAGAAGGTAGCTCAGAGAAGCTCTGTGGCTTGAGAAACTTATAATTGAACAAAACCAAAACTCTGCATTTACTAGCAGAAGTTTAAATGATAGTGTTTCAGGAGTGCTGCTAGGTACAGACCTTTGTTGAAGATGTCTGTAATACTGGTCATCATTTAAACTTGATTAAGCTTTGCTGTCTCTACTTATGTGAGGCAGCTACTCACTTTGGCAAGTCTGAAAAAAATACTGGACTTTTTGGGGGAAGGTTGAGTGAATCGTGTTTTTGTTTGTAGATAAATTAACAGATTCAAAATGAAGCAGAATGTTAACCTTTTCTTCAGTTGTTTCCCCTTGCCCTTGTTCCAAGTGTCGTGGATGCTTTTTCCTTTTTTTTTAATTTTTTATTTTGTTTGTCAGGCATAGAAACACAGTAGAGTGACTTAGAAAAGACTTAGACCTTTTGCAGTAGGAGATAAAATGATAGTTTGATCTTGATTTAAGTCTTGGGTGCTTACAGCATCCAAAGTTTTCAAAAAGGAGTAAGTTCGAATGAATGATTTTGTAATAAGTGCATAGAGTTTTTTTGGGAACTTGTAGATAGGAAATGATTTGCATTTATACAGTTTAGCTTTAACCTCCTCTAATAAAAGTGCTAACAGGAGTTGATTGTTATATAAAATGGATGTTTTGGGAGAGAGGACAGAATGGTGTGGTACTGTAGACTATGCATTTATCACTGTTTGAATGCATCTAACACGATGCCATATCTGAACTAGGTGTTACAATTATTGTTGATGACAAAATAAGGTTTCATCTTTAATGTATGCTTTCATAGCTGTTATATGAGAGGAAGAGAAGTGTTTGTTTTTTCTAAGTATGGTTTGTGGACTAGGAATGTGAATTGCATTTAATTCTTTTGAGACAGACACTTTGTAGAACAAGTGGGATTTTTTTATAACAATTGCCCAGGGGCTGGGGGATTGTTGTCAGAAACATTGATCTGTTGTAGTTTTGTTTTCTGATGGAGAATGTTTTTCTAGACTAATATACCTCTGTATCAGCAAAAGTAGAAAGGTCTAATCAAAAAGCTTAGAGAAATAACATGCTTTGCATTAAAGAATAATTCCTGAGAGTTTGACTTTTAAATGGCCATCATTAAAAAAAAAAAAAGGCATTTCAATAGTCTTCATGATTATTTGATTACTTTATGTGTGAAAAAACTTAGTCTTAGCAACAAGATGTTAGAAATAACCCTTCAGAATGTGGGCCCAGCTTTTTTTCCCAGGTTGCTTTGTTCTGTTTTTTTTAATTTTGACTTTCCATGTGTTGTGTTATGTGTGTTTGGTCTATTCAGTATGTTTTATGTTGTTTTCTTTGGCTTTAAATACAGGTAAGTAATCTATTAACAAAATATTGCACAGTACACTGTATGGCAGGATATTTTAGGGCTGATGGAATTTAGGTCTTGTTCTAAACTTTGTGGGTTCAGATCTGTTTCTGGTTCATTAAGTGTCACAGGGAAGATATAAGCTTTATAGCCTTTTAATGGTAGTTATGCAAGTTTGTTATTTAAATCTAGTTAAAGCAACAAGAAATGGGAATTTTTAGGTTTTAACCCCCTGCTGTTTATCTGCATGGTTGCTCACCCGCAAAAAGATCTCACCTTTAAAATTCTACCTCTGAGGCTTTTTCAAGCCCTGTTTTCAAAATTGGTAATCTGTTGTGTTATGGGTGATACTAGTAGTGGAAATGCAAGTCTGGAGCTAAGGAAACACCATTTAAATGGTGGAAATACTTGTGCCATCTCCACTAGTTGGATTGTACCACTTTCAGTAGTTTAAGCAAGTGCAACTCTTCATACTGTATAGACCTCAAGAAGCTGGTAATATATCTGAAAGTATTGTCCTTTTAAGTTTGCCAAACGCATGGTGTGGAAAGTAAACTCTCTTTGCTACAAATGTTTAAACTACTATTTAGTCAGTCTGGAAGGGTGATTGGAATCCTGAGGACTGATGCCTGTGCTTTTTAGTGAACAGAATGTTTTTCAAATAATTGCTACCACTAAGCAGGCACCGTTCAAGAGGACATAAAAACACTGAGGCATTAGTTAGAGGTTCGGGATTACTAATTGCATTTTACTGAGTCTGTTGAGCTCTAGTTCTGCATTAAAATGGTTGGAAAAAAGAAGTCAGGGATGCAGTCCTGCTCATATGTATCAGAAGGAGTATTTGGAGACCATTTTCCTTTAACTGAGTCAAAGTGAATAGTCATTGCAAATGAAGTCTTAGTGCTCTCTAGAGAGTCCCAATTACAGGTTTGAATTAAGATATTGACCACAGTCTACAGACATCATAATGTAATGAAAATAATTCTAGGAAGAAGTTTTAGGCTGTGCTTTTAATATTCCTTATATAAGTTATTTCTTGAGCCAGTGGCCAATTAGTTCCATTCAATTCAGACATACTGGCTTTAAGAATTCCCTCCTGATGTGTGGATCTGTTCCCTGCCTAAAATGCCATTGACAAGCATTACTTTTCAGCTGAAAACTCCTAGTCATCTAGACTTGTAAGGGATTTGCTTTGTTTGTGCAAGTGTGTTTTTTCTGTCAAAACCATTTCTCTTTCAGAGAGGTTAAACCAAGATGAATGGAACACACTTTCATGATTTTTGAGGAAAACTTAGCTTTATGATTAATGAAATTCTGCTCTTGTGTCTAGATGCTTTTGTCATCTAAAGGGGGTAACAAAAGCTAAAACTTAGCTGGAAAGTGATAGAAGTTGAAATGAATGGGTGTTTGTGGGAAGGCTGTAGATGATAAGAAACCACTCTGAGTTTGTCTTTGTGTCTGTATCTGTTGGTGTAGTTGCTTTGTTATAAATAAAGGGAAATAAATGGTAGGTGTGCAAAATTTAGAACATGCATTAAGAAAACTCCTTGTTTTGAGCAGTGGTTCTGATGAAGGTGGGATTGAGACTCACAGTGTGAATTAGTAAACTAAATGTTGTGATAAACTTTAGAGAAGTCTAATTTAGCAGATACTACAGATACGTAATGAAATGTCTACTCTGTCTTTCAAAGTGAACTTCATGCTCATGGAAGCCTCTTCTGAAGTGTATTTGAGTAAAGCGCTATTTAGGTAATTGTTGATTTTTCAAGATTTTTGGCTAGGAAGAATATTTACATGTAAAATAGATATTGAGTGATGCTCATTTCATCTTGTGAAAAGGCTAAAGCCTGTTCATTTCTGCTGTTAAGATTGTTTGGTAGATAAACCAAAGAGGTAATTGATAGTTGTTGTGGATGCATGCATCACTTGGCTCATAATTGTTGTTAAACTTCTTTCAGAGATTCCTCTTTCTCCTCAGGTCTTTAATTGCGAGTAAAAATTACTGCTTTTCTGTAACTGTCCCTGTCTGGAAGCTTAAGAATCAAAGATGAAAACTTGAGTCAACAGAGATAAAACTCTGTAGTAGTTCAGACCTAGCAGTAGCAGTCAGATTGTCTTCCTGGACTGTATCGTGCCTCATGAGCTTTTGCATAATGAAGATGTATAACGTTGTGACATAACTTTTTTCAAGTTTTCCACGTGGTTGGTTGCCTTCAGTCATTCAGTTGCAGTTCTGCCTTTCGCTGCTGTCTAGTTTGGCACTCAAGAAAGACTAAAAAAATCTGCTTTGACATGAAGTCCAATGTTCTTTTTTTTTTTTTTTTAGCCATCATCTGTTTTTCTCATACCTTCTTATTATGCATGACTTTAATGTTTTCTTGTGTTAGGTACATGTAACTTGCTAAAACTATTCTGTTTAATGCTTCAGGATAATGGTCATCTCCTGTTACAGGCATTGCCCTCAAGGTTATCAGCTTATTATAGATTTAATTAAATTTTCTAGATCTGCTTCTTCCATTGTGTGCTCAAGTTAGACAGCTCCTCTTCTGATCATCTTCTAGCACAGATGGCTCCCTCTTACTAGGGAGCCATTCCTCTTGATTCTTGCTCATTCTTGTCTCCTATGAAGATGCCTTCTGTGTAGATACTACTTTCTTCATTTCTCTATGCACCTGAATACAAGAGGGCTCTTTAATGCCCTGGTCTGTCTTGCAGAATTTTGTTGTAGATTACTCATTACTCTGGGAAATCTGTTTAGAGTTTGAATCCTGTAAGAACTGGAAAAACTCCTAGGACTAGGGTTGTCATCTAGAAGATCAGTATAGGGCATTAGTTTTCAGTGCAAATTTGCACTCAAATGTAAACTTTACTTGGTTACATTAATTTGTAATTTGTGTTTGAATTTCATCATATTAATAGAAGAGTCTGTAAGAGTTTGATTGTACTGATGAAATTGTGTACACTCCTGTAAGTTTGTTCATGTCACCTCTTCCAGTGAAGAGCAGAAATTACACATCATTACTTTTGAAAATTTTAAGCTTTTATTAAGTGCTGCTTGGTATATCTTAAGAATAATAATAAATGGATTTCTAATTTTACTTATATATTACAAGATTATGAAATAGATTCAACTTTAAAAAATATGAGTTACTATAGTGATTCTATTCAAGGATGTTGGAACACTGGCTGGTTTGGTATGGAACTGGCAATTGTGTGTGTTTGGCTATGACTCCTAGTGCCAGGTCAACTCTTGGGTAAATATTTTGGAATGGCTTTTATGCACTACAGTGCTAGTTGCTATAGAGTGATGGCAGACTCAAACAATAGCTGTAGGGTGGAGTTTTTTATTTGGTCAGTGTTTTTCTTACTGCTTTGATAATTTTCACTCTTATAACTAGGACTCAGAAATAGGAAAGCTCTCACAAAAACTCACTACCTAGTGAAAGATGATAGTGTCCTGATTACGTGGTTTAAGGCTTCCCCTTGGTGAATTGTGTCCCAGGGCATGGCCCTGCTGTGTAGTAAGGGAACCTTTTATAGTGTGAAAAAGTGAAAAAGAATGAGTTGTCTGGCAACAGTATTTATTTGGCTGACAAAGTATGTTGCTCAGAGCAGTATTTGTGAACTAAGATTTCAGTGCATAGACTTTTCAAGCACTCCATGATGTGTTTAGTAGAGCTTTCTCTTGGTTAGATGACTTGATTTGTCAGTCCACACTCTTCTATTTTCTTAGAGGCAAGATACACAATTTGATGTCAGTGTCATGCTTTTACATATATTTACATTTTGCTTTTTCATATATTTTATTGCTTACAAAACCCAATGGAAAATCAGAATCTCACTTCTTAATGAAAATTAGGGGCTGTTGGATAACCTGTGGTTGGGCAAGAGTTCAAAGGACAAAGAAACCCTGCCCCAGTGTCTAAAACAAGAAAAGGTCTCATTCCCTTTGCCCTCCAGAAGGTGCTCTACTTTGAGCAGTACATCAGCTTGAAATTCAGAAGGTCCCTTTAAACATTTTGTTATCGTTCTCAATTTTAGTAAAAACAGTTATGCCATATTCTTAATTTTAAAAGCATTGGGACAATTCTGTCTGTGATACAGTGTCCTGGATGGAAAATTGTCTATGTGGAAACAAACAAAATTGAACCAGATTGTGTTACAGAAAGCTTTGCATTGCTAAAATGCTTTTCATAATATCACTTCTTTTATGTTGAGAAATCTGGTTTGCATTCACCTTCTGTGTACAGTTTGATAATATTTTCTGCTTTCGGATCATATCCAAGCATTGCATACTTCTTGTAGAATGCTGTGTGTTTTATTGGGAAACATGTAAGTTGTTTCCACTTAAAGTGATAGCCTTACTAACATGGCTGCTGCTTACTTTGAGTGCGGACAGAATGAAAGTTTTAAGACTTCTTTAATACTCACTGTACGGATTCTGGCTGTTTAAAGATTAGGATAGTTTATTTTCATATCTGGAAAAGGAAAATAATCTGAAAATGGTGATGGAAAGCCAATGTTTACTAATGAAAACACTGCTCAATCCTGCTAATTGATTTTGATGGATTTGCCTGCTAGGTCGTGTGTTTGCTGTATAGTGAAGAAGGTCAGAACTGGAATTACTTAAGATTACTGCATTTTGTGATCTAATTTTTTAGCTTTTTGAAGCCTTTAAAAAATAAAAGGCCAAACAACTGTTTCCTTCTTTAAAAATCAGTGAAATGCTCTAACAAGGCCCTTCTTTGTTTTGTGTGAGATGTATTGTAATACTTTTGATAAAGTCTCCAGCAATCCTGAAACTGTATCTAGTATTTCATGAGAGTTTTTCTTGTTGCCATAGTGCAGCAAAGACTATTTCAATAAATTCACTTGTTTTGCCTATAGCAAACTGTTTTCAGACAGATAAGGATTGATATGTAGACTGGGAAAAGAAAAAGAGAACAATGAAGTAATATTATGCACCGACTACTGGTATATTCACCAAAGCCATCTACCAGCATCCAAAGACCTAACCAACCCAAAGTGGTGACATTATTGCACTTCTGGGAAGTTTTCAATATATGAGCTGGGTTTGCAGTCTGCCTCAGGTGTTCTGTCCATTTAATAGGAAAAAAAAATAGTGAAAGAAGAGAGGATCTGGCTCTCTCCTGGAGCCTTTGTCAGGATTTACAATAAAACATCTAGTTTTCTGTTACCTTCTGATTTCTGCCTGTCTGTAGCTTTTGACTAAAGGTGACCTGTAAAAAGGATCTGGGATGAAATTAGAGTGTTTGAATTTTACAGTGTTCAAAATTCTGGTAGAATTTTCTGAAGAAATAATCAACTGTATCTCCTAACATTCTGACACTGGCTCAGTATCTTGAGTATTAGATGTTCTGAAGGAGTTACTAATTCTTATTGTTGTAAATAAATTGTTTGTAGTCTGCTACAAGCTCCAGAATACTTTTGTTTCACGATTTGCTTTCTCACCTCCATTAAGTTTAAGCTTGAGCTCAAAAAATTGGTACTGCACATTTTTGATAGATTAGACAAATTTGAAAACTTTGCCTTCTCAAAGAAGTCTTCATTAATTTTGAGTGATAAAGTGTCAAGTGGCAGCACAAAAATTGGTAGCATTGTACCAATGTGAGAGAGTCACATACTAAAGCTCAAGTGTTGTACAATGTTCTGATACTGGTGCTTTGTAAAAACTTTAGAAACTCAGCACTTGCTTAAGTGCCTGTCTTATCTTCAGTGTTGCACATTTGTCTCCAGCTCTTTGGACATTCTTGTGTGTATGGATGCTCATAAATATCCATGTATATAATTATAAATGTACTGATCTAGCTGTCTCAGTAAACCTACCCGTGTTGAGACCTTTTCTCCCTCATTTCTCCCCACATGCACTCTGTGCCAAAACTCTCACATCCACAACCTTAAACCAGACACTCCAAACTTCTACTTTCAGGGAAAAATGCCAATTACAGCAGTCTTCAAATGTGTTCATCTTGCTGCACTGGCTTCAGAGAGCAGCCTTATGATTATCTGCCTCTGTCAGAAGTTTCCTGCGAGGTTACAGATCAGCCATTAAATCCTGTACACCTGCCATGTGGACTTTGTAGTTTGGAGTGGCCTTGCAGTTGGACCTGTTTATAACCAGCTAGTCTGTGTGCTGATGGTGACTGTGACACCTGGGTCTTCTTCTATGGAAATGCTTTTTTGCTTGCTATACTGTTATAACCATAGATACTTTTCCCTTATTTTGGAGAGGATTCCTTTTAATAGGCTTTTGGCTTGTGTCATCTCTTCTGGGTGTCTGTTCAGTAGAGACAGAATGAGTTTCCTGGATTAATTTTACACTGAATTCCTTAGCTGCTGAGAAGGAAATCTTGCTGCAAGGGGAAAAATGCCTTCCTAACCACCTCAGAGGTAATAAGGATGGTACTCAGAGCATGTAGAGCTTAATTTGTCCAAATCCTGAGGAAAAATAGGATGTTTCTTTATGTTGCAAAAGGGTCCGGACAATTTCTCTGATCCTTAATGTACACGCCTTTTTCCTAGTGTCTGTTGTCTTCTTCTATGTCAATATCATGATGTTATCATTAGCAGTAGAAACGTGCAAGTAGAGCGAGATACCAACATATTTCTGATACCTTCGTATTGTTCATTTATGAAGTGAAATGTTGAATAGCAGTGTTCTTTGTCATGGCTGATGGATGTGTGAGTAATCTGAAGCTATTTCCACCTCAGCAACTGTAAAAGAGGATGAACACTTTCACAGGTACACACACACTGTGTTCTGCAGCCCCTTCACCCACCTCTCAGCACTTCTGAGGCACAGAAAGGAAGTGGGCAGTGTTGACCCTCTTCCTGCCGTCCCTGCCATCATGTGATTGCTGTCATGAGGTTCTGTCTTCTGCCACGCAGAACTGTCCATCTTTGATTGTCTTCCAGCTCTGTGGTGTTGATGATACTGACAACCACAAGTACATGGTAGCAGTTAAATTTGTATGCTGCTTTTTACTATGGCTTTCAGCTTTGACCAGCCCTTTCTCTGCCTTATTCTCCACCCCCAATGTCCATCTGACTTAAACATCATTAAATGTTGACAACATTTTAAAATTGGTGCTTAGTTTATTTCAACATTTATTTTCTATATTTACATATGTGAAATTTAGGTAAAATTATAAGAAAAAACTTTAACAAGTTCAGGTTTTGCTGAAGCTTACTGCATTTGTTTTTGGGAAGAGCTGCTTACTTGTTGTATGCAAGGAGACTTTTCTCTTTAATTACTGAGCTTTCCTGTTTGTATAAGCCATTACAAAATAATGTGGTAGTCTGACTTTTCCTTACGTTGATTATCTGTCTAAACCAGTTTTATAAGTAGAACATTTATGATACATTTTGTTCATGCAATGAGCAATTTTAAGTCTAATTCTTGAAAGTGGGCAATGGTCATTCAAGTGTGTTTGGAACTGAGCCACATTACTTGACTTGACTTTTTTTTCTCCTTAGAGTGCTTCTCCAAGTTGTTGCTATTAGCAAAATTCAGGGACTAGATGATCTTTAAGGTCCCTTGGAGCTCAAGCCATTCTGTGATTCTAGGATGATAATTATTTAGATCATGCTTAGCTTGTACGTGTGAATAGCTGTATCATCTTCATAAACTGTCTTGGTTTGTATAAAAGACACCTAACATTCTCACTTTGTTATAATGTTTCCAGGACAGTGGGATGGGAAAAGTGATGCAGATACGTGAAATAACCTGTTGAAAATTGTTGTAAATTTAGTTACTACAGAGGCAGAAAGAGAAGCTAGATTTTTATCATGTATACAATTCTCTGGGTTATCCTAATTCGGGATTTCACTTTATAAGACATAGGGGGAAGGGAGTTAATCACACTTAGTGTCACCTACCAGCGCCATCACACCACCTCTGGTTTAACTCTTAGGTGAGTTCTGTGGTACAGCAAAGATTGCCCCTTTTCTCTATTGGGGAGCTGCATACAGTAGGAAGAGTGTTATGTATCTTCCTAGAAAAATGGAATAATTCTCATATTTGGGGTTTTGTTTGTTTCAGAAATACTTCTGTATCAAATGTACATGAGACTGCCTCACTTCAGTAAATAGATAACTTTAGTTCCAAATGTGAGGAATCAAACTGCTAAGGAGGTGGAATGGACCTTAAGGATCACCTGGTTACAACCCCACCTGCTGCGGGTGGGGACCCCTCCAACTAGACCAGGTTGCTCAAGGGCTTATCCAGTCTGGCCTTGAACACTGTCAGGGTCAGGGCATCCCTTGGAAACCTGTTCCAGCGTCTCACCACCCCTGCAATAAAGAACTTCTTCCTAATATCTCATCTTTCCCCTCTTTCAGTTTTTGTACCCATTACTCCTTGTCCCATCACTGGAGTTCCTGTCAGACTCCTTTTCTAGCTTCCCTGTAGGCCCCCTTCAGATATTGGAAGGCTGCTTGAGATTTCCACACAACCTTCTCTTCCAGGCTGAACAACCTTAGCTTTTTCCCCAGTAATTTCCTTTTTCCACATGTGTAACTTTCTGGTTTTCTAATGTCTTGTAAGCTGTTAATTAAGGCAAGCATATATGTTTTATTAACATTTTTGAAGTGAATACTGAATAGAAAAAAATTCAAAATCCCCAAATGCTCTGCAATAATAATTAAAAAAATTAAATATATTTGAATTAGTTACCCTAAGTATCTAATCATAAGGAAAGTTTGTGTCTCACTGTAGCAAGTAATAAAAAATGCACAGAACAAATGATATGGTGTTAACTAAGACTATATAAAATGTGCATGTGTTTTTGTTTGGGGTTTGGGTTTTTGTTTCTATACAAATAAAATATAAATAAATATATATCTATATAAATAAATGTTTTTGTTTTTATTTCTATACAAATAAACTTGTAGGAATAAGTCTGGAAAAGTTTACTGTCCTCAGTAATAGAGAAACATGCATGCTGTAGTCAGGATACATACTACACTAGGAGACATTATTGGTTGTTAATTAAAAGGAAAAGAAGCTAGAGACTCCTTAGATTTGTACATTCTTTTCCACTTCTGCATGCTGCTGTCTTTGCTTCCTGACAGAATTTTTGTTTTGGGTCATCTTCTCATATTCTTGTCATACTCCCTCACTAATGAGAAGGTAGATCTCATTGGTGTAACTTTTCAGCTGTGTTAATTCTGATTGTTTGCTGCAGAGACTGTTTGGCTAATATTAGCAGTTAAAGCCTAAATTGTTTCACTGTGAGTCAGAGTGTACTTGAAATCTTGTACAGCAGTATCATTTATGCCTTCATTAACTATGTTTTAATATCTGAGTAAGCCAAACCGAGTTACTGAGTGCTTTTGTAATCTGAGCCTGTTTAAACTCGAAATAGTCCTGTTCACGGTTAATCATCTGCGTTAATGTTTGCATTGTAACTTGTCCTTGCTCTGTGTGCCACTCAACTGACAATCCCTTGATAAGGATAAAATTAAGGGTATTTGATAGAATTGTGTTTTAGAGCAAGAAAATGCCTGAAAGTAAGCAACCATTTAATTTTCTGATAGTTTCTTGCAATGTAGAGAAGACAAATGAAAGGTGGGAATTTTCCTGAAGTTAACTAAACATACAAGCCATGTCACTGGCTGCAAAATTAACTACTGGGCAGAAGTGCAGAACTTGGTTAAAAGTGAGAGTTCATGCACAGTACACTGGCAAACACGTTCTTCTGGCAGCTCCTGACTAACAGAGCTGTAGAGACCAGTTTTGTTAACCAGTGCTATATGATAAAAACAGTAATTTGTTCTCTTCTAGAAGAAATCTGTAGAATAGAGCTGGTAGCACTTTTTAAAACATAGCTCTTTAGTAAACAAATGTGCTATTTGAAGGTGAAATGAGCATTTTTATGAGTAGACTTCCCTGGGCAAAGTTACTTTCCTGGCTTGGGAAATACTTCTCACTTTCTTATTATATATTTTAAAAGAGTATATAATAATATTCTATGCAAATCAAAAACGTATATTTTTTGTGTGTTTGAGGCATATTACAAAAAAATCAGTTGCAAGTATAAAATTGCAGTGTAAAATTTACTTCAATGTATTGAAAGAATTAGATTGTATTTTCAAAATGAAAAGCATTTCAAGCATTTTTTTCATAAAGCTGAAGTATATTCCAGAGGATTGGAATTTAAATAGTGAACAAATTGTACTTAAGGAAAGAAAAAAAAATAATTGCATTGCTTTAATAAAAATGCATCTGATCTGGGCTTCATTACTGTAAAAATCTGCTCCTTGAGATGGCTTTCTTCTTGAAACAAGCATGAGAATTTTCAGTGCTTATTTTTGTAAACCTTGCTGATGATGAAGAGGGGGTGGCATGTGGGACAGGGAGTAATGGCATGTCTAAGTTCACTAGTTCTTGATCACGGGTTAAAAATGAATGGATACTGGAACTACTATTTCTGACTTTGATGTTACAAATGACTCCATCTAAGTTTATTAGTACGGATTGGTCCAAAGAGAAGAGCTTACAAAATGGACATCTATATCCTTACAGAAAAAATTATGCTTTCTCTTCTTTGTCATTCAGAAGATCATCTGAAAAATTTGGCTTTGGGGAAAAGATGTTGTATTTCCTGGCATTGAACTACTCCAAGGATAAGGCATCCACCATCTTTACTCTGAGGTTGCCCAGCAAGGGCATCTTGCTGGGCAACCTCAGAGTAAAGAATTTCTTCATAATAACTAACATAAATCTACTCTTTCTCAGTTTAAAACCATTCCCCTTAGTCCTGTCCAATACATGCCCTTGTTAGAAGCCCCTCTTCGTGTTTCTTGTAGCCCCCTTTAGGTACTGTAAGGCTGCTATAAAAATGCTTCCCTAAAGTCTCCAGTTCTCCAGGCTGAACAACCCCAACGTCTCAGCTGTCATAGGAGAGGTGCTCCAGCCTTCTGATAATTCCTCTCTTGATCTCTCTTTTATCTTGATCTATCCCACTTTCCTTTTGTTCCTGCTTTCTGAGTTTTTCTTCTGATGTTCTGTTGCTTTGTGGTGTTCTCAAAATTAAGCTGTTTGCTGTGGTTAGTTTGTGATTATTATTATTAATAATAATACTTCCACCCACTCCTGCCTTCCTGTGCCCCACATACCCTATAGCAACTATAGGTTAGCAACAAATGTGTATTGATGGTAATGAATCGCTTCCCTTGTTCCACTCAGATGCTTGTCTAGAGCTTCGGGACTGAACTGCTTTCAAAAGTAACATGTAGAACCCATGGAAATCTCACTGGTTTGAGGATGTAGGGAGGGTGGGGAATACTGAATTTTTTTTTTTTTCAAAACCACTTCTTCTGAGTTTTTGCCTTAAATTTCTGTGTCTGTTTTTTTATCTTTCATTCTTTTTTGGTTATATAATCTTTCTTGAAGGATGAACTTCTATGTTAAAAGAATTATTATTTTAGGCATACAGTTCATTTTATCTATATTAAAAGTGAAATCATTATGCAGTTCACTAACTACAAAAGTGTTCTGCAAAAGAAAACTTCTCAGATGCCAGTGAATAGTCAAGTAGTGGAATGGGTTGCACTGGGAGGTTGTGCAGTTTCTGTCCATGGAGATTTCTAAGAGCAGGCTGGATAAAGCTGCAAAAGTGCCTGGTAAGACCTCAGAAATGACCTTTCTTTCACTAGGAGTTTGGATTGTAAACTCCTGAAGTTCCTTTCTCCCTGAATTATCCTGTAATCTTAGATGGTTCCATGGTGTATATACCCATTCCAGTTTATTTCCGATTGTGATGGATTGCATTGCATTATTAATTACTCTTCTTATGTGTAGTAGAACCACTTATATAGGCTTTACTGTCTTTGTTGTCTGCCAGTTGGGCTTCTACCTGTAGAGAAAGTTACAAATGTTATGCTACCACTTAGAGTATTTATTTAGCTTTTTTCATTCTTTTATTTGTCATGGCCCTTGTTGAGACAGACGTGTTGGTACATCTCAGTACTGGGAGCTCTCCTGTTGGTTGGAGAGCCTAAATTAAGGGTATCTGCCTGCCTGGATGCTGTAACAATTAGTGTTTTTTGTAGCTGAACAGTATGGGAAAATTAGCCTGTCCTCCACAGATGTTTAAATATGTTGCTTTGATTAAAGATGTTTAAATATGATCATTTGATTTGTAATAGACGTCAGGAGATTTCTGCTTCAGCCTCCTGCTTGAAGAAACATCAGTCCTGATGCCCCTGAGGGCTTTTCCCATAAGGTGTTGAAAACCCCCTAAGGACCAGTAACTGCAGTAACTCTGGGCATCCTCCTCCATTGGCTCGACTGTCCTAATGATGAAAAAAGTTTTCTGTATAGTCAGTTTAAAGGCTGCTTTTGTTCCAACTTAATGTCCAGTGTTTGTCCTCCCACCATGCCCTGTTGATCACTGCTGCATTGTCTTCTTGGCCTCTTTGCAGATCCTCTGAGCTGCTTTGTAGGTCTCCCCAAAGCCAGCTCTTCTCCAGGAGGAAAAAACCCAGTTCCTTCTGTCTCACCTCCTAAGATGGTTCTTCAGCCTCCTAAACATTCTGTAGCTCTCTGCTGAACTTCAGCTGAATTCTGTTCTTCCTGTACTGACAGCACTAAAACCAAAGTGATGGGTAGAGCAGTACAATTGTTTTACTTGACCTAAAGCTTGTATTCCTCCTGTTAATGTACCTAAGCATGATGTTGGCTTTGCTGCCAGGGCATGCACCTGAATCATCTTCAGCTTGCTGTTCACCAAGATCCTCAGGTTTTCTTTAGCAGAGCTTCTTCCCAGACAGTCTTTTCTTGAGTCTGTGTTGTTGCAAGACATTTTACCTTTCATTATCAGGACTTTACTTTTGCCCTTGTTGAATTCTGTTGAACTGAAAATCCACTCAAAACCTCAAGCAAAAAACAAAGCAAAAATACCCCACCTAAACCCCCACTTTGAAGAATTTCCTTTGGCAAAGCCTTTAGGCATGTACTTGAAAGCTTTGAATATTGAAATGCTTAGATTCTTCTTGAAGTTGAGCACAGCATTCTTCTACCCATCCTGCACAACCTTTAAGACTGAAAATACCTTAATGTAATGTTTCAGGATCACTTTATGTAGCCTTTGACTTAAACTATGTTCTGTCAATGTACCCTGTGTGATGGATTGCCTGGGGGCGATAGGGTGAGGTCCTAGTGCTGTGGGGCTGGAAGTGTTTGTAAGTTGTGTAAATTGCACACAGTTTTGTTCCCATTTTCTATTGCGGTGCTTCTTCCTTCTCCAGATGACACACCTGTATTAGTTACTGGAATGGATAGTTGCAGTGAATGATCTGTGCTGGATTATTTTTGTTGATGTGTTTTTTGGGAATAAAGATTTGCTTTCACTCCTGATTATTGTTAGTGTATAAAACTGTATTTATACAGTATGGTGTACTGACTAGTTCAATTACTCATACTCAGCCTCATGTTCTTTGTTTTGAATTCTGCTATTGTGATATGGGTCTCTGTGTGATGCTGAAAAATAGGCCATGCTGGTAGTGTACCATTTTTGATAGAAGAAATGCTGAAGTTTGAAAGTAGACTATAATCTTGCCTGTCCACAGATATTTGTAACAACTTTGTTACTTCAGTGGAGCATTTTTACTGTTAAAATTTAAGTTGCTGTTTTGAAACTTGGGTAGCATTAGACTGTTAATTCTGCAAATGTTCTTAGGCCAGTATTAATACAATAGGCATTTTAAACTGAAATAAACCAAATAAGAAACATCTCAGAAACTCAGCATTAAATTGTATATGTTGATACTAAGTTTAAAGAAGCTTTAAGTCACCTTTTCTACATGTTGTGTTTGAATCTATTTTGATGCAATCTTGCTAGCCATTCTTAAGTAGCTGAACTACTACTTTAGCTGTTAATCCCTACATCCAGACGCTTGTTCTAGGATTTCCTTCCAAAAAAACATGTTTTAAAAGGTTTATTGTGCACCCTGGGAAGTCATTAGATCAGGACTGGTTTGCCCCGGAAGTTCAGAGATCAGAATTTTAAGTTCCTCAAGAAAAATACCCTTCTGATGGTCTCCTTTCATAAGTAGAATCTGCTCAGCTGAAGACAGTCATTGCATTGAGTGGGGGGAGACTGCCTAGGTTATGACAATATGAAGTCTTAAAGCTGGGTGAACAAACTCTGGAAGGAGCTATTGAGTTGTATTCTCTAATATCTGTAATCATCTGCTCTCTCAGTTCTAGGAATGAAGCTGCTACCTAGAGTAAGGAATGTACAAATACAGAATTGCACTGTTTATTTTCAAGTTCCTTATTCCAGACTAGGGTGGGTAGGAAGGGTGAGGAGGAATGTAGTAATGTGAAGGATGCCTATGTGATGATTAAGTATTCAGCTTTTCAGTTGTCTTTTTGTTGTTTCTATCTCCTCCCAACTCCACACACCCAGTCTTGTAACTGATGATGTGACTGACCTGCCCTCTGAAACTTCCTCACTCTTCTGTAAGCAGGCTGTGACAACCTTTTGTGAAACAAAGAGCAAGGCACTACGAAATGAGGGGGCAGTATTAGTCTGGTTGCTGACCTACCAGACTAGATTTGTTCTGATGCTAAAATGAGAAGTGAGGAAGCAATTCTTGACTGCTTCAAATTTTGAGAACTTAATCAATTGAATTAATCCCATACTTGGCTTTCAACCCCTCATCAAGTATAAAAGTGAGGCCAGGTTTCTGCATTACCTTATATTGCAACAGAATGATAATTTAAGATGTCTTATATAATTTTAAAGAAGTAATGATATTGTGTTTACAACTGGGAAAAGAGCTGCCTTGCTGCTTTTTGAGAATCATAATTTTTCATAAAACATGAGTAGTCTTGCACAGAACACTTACTCTAATGAGGGACTCAACTCCAAAATATTTGAGAGGTTATGATAACAATTATAAGTCAAACTATTTTTTTGAACTGGGGTATTTGTATATTTGTATCTCGAGTATTGTTTGAACAACTAATGGTGGTTTCTGACTGAATCCCTTCTGACAAAAAATCGCTGGAGTTCGTCTTTATGCTACTACCACAAGATACCTTTCTCTAGATTATTTCTGCTATTATGAAGAGAACTGCAAAGGAAATGAGGAGCTTCCTATGTAATCAACTGGTCAACTGCTGTTTCCTCTATCGGGAATAGTGTTGGCGATTACTCACAGTCTCTGTGTGTTTGCATTGTTGTCCTGAGCATGGAATAAGAGACTGTGAAGCAGTAGAAAAAAAGGAAATACAGTGGCCCTGCAGTTATGGAATACTGCAGTTACAGAAAGAAAGTAGCTTTTTACACCCATAGTTCAGCTTTTGAGTGCTTCTCTGTTTTAATGACTGGTGGCACAATGAAATGTTACCTTTAGCAGATCTAAGTGAGCTTTTTAAACATGTGTAGCCCACCCTGTCTCTGAACTGACTTTGTTAATTGACTGCTTTTTAAAATCTCATTGTCTTTTAATAATTTTGTTTCCTCTCCTCCTCTGGCTTGTTTTGTTGGAATGGTGCTGCTGTGGTCTCTGCAGGACTTTGGAGACTGTGTAAAAACTGTCAGTGTTTGTGTGTGGACAACATCTGAAGCAGCAGTGTTTTGCGGAATATCTCTTGGCATTGCTGAGTAATTCCTGTACCATTTGTGTCATTCCTGCTTGAGCTGAACCCTTGCCTTTTTATGTTCAGGACATTAAAAAAAATTGGAGGCTAGAGTTAGAAGCTGGTGATTTGAGCTCTAATGGACTTTGCACTTGGTGGCTCCTGATGTTTTGGAGAAAATACTATTTACAATAGAAAATAACGCCACATTGGTATTTGATACCTTTAATTACTTTTAGTTGAAGCAGTAGAAAACTGTGTATATTTTTGTCTAGTGCTGCTCATAGGCGTGAGTTGCTATGTCCTCTAGTACTAAAACAAAAACATGGTTAAAGTTCTCCTCAGTTAAATTATTTAATAATTGAATTACAGTCTGATTTTATTTTAATAGCCTTTTTTAGGTCTATTATAGTGAGTTTCAAATACTGTATTACTTTCATAATGTTTTGTTTGTTCATCCTTAGGCAAGTGAAATAGATGTTTAGACAGGGATGATGAAATTCCTGCATTCCCACAGATAACTAGTTTATTTCCACTGTGGAAGCGAGCCTCTATCATACAGCCGATTGGTTGGATTTCTGGATCTGCAGAAGCATTCCTTGCCTTTGCAAACTACTGCTGTTGGTTTTGTTTTCAGTGTCAACAGCTACCCAAGGGAGAAGTGTGTAGATGAGGTTTCATACTTATAGCTGAAGCTGGTAAAATGCCTTTCTAGCTGCAAGAGAGTACTCCCTTCACCTCTTCTTCAATTGAACAGGTTTGTTTGGGTTTTTTTAATCCCTCCTTTATGCTGGCATTTGGTTTTATGTGACTCTATGATGAAGTTCTTAGGGAAGCTGGGGGACTAGGATTAGTTCTTGTTGGGCTTTTCTCTCTGAACTGGCTCATTAGAGTTCACCTAAATGCTTGTGTTGAAACAATTATAATGACACACAGCTGGAGTGGGGGTAGAAAGGGATAGGGAAAGCCCCTTCCAATGTAACTGTTAGTTGCCATTGGATTAGCTTAATGTCATATTTTCCCTTGCCACAAGCGGGATTTACAGAGTAATTTTTCTCTTGACATAGCCATCCAGTGATCAACAGTTAGGGACTTTTTGGGGAATTTATTTCTAGGTCTATGTGACTAATACCTTCCGTGTTCTGTAATAATAATAATAATAATATGGAAGATACATAAAAGAAGAAAGTATTCATGTATAGAGATTTTCTTGTTAGATAAGCCTGTTTAGAGAGTAGGATCTTTCAGCCAACGAATTGCTTCCAGTCTGGCAAAACAGATGCTGTTGTAGATTGGGAGCAAGTGTGGAACCCCATTGGGGAAAAGGAAGTTGGTGGTAATTGGAATGTAAAATCCTTCTTCAGTGAGAAGGGCGCCAGCTCAAGTACAAAACATTAAAGTGTATTGTTGTGTTGATAGCTACATGGTATCTTCTCTTTCAAATCTAAAAGTAAACAGAGCATTGAGGGAGTAAAATCAGAAGCAAGGTAATGTTTTTGGTTGTGGAGGTGCCTTAGGAATACACCTTTTTATATGCTGGGGAGTGCTTTGAGCTAGCTTTTGTGTTGGAATGGAGGATTTTGTAGTATGAGAACAGTCAAAAGGAAATATCACAAAACAGGGAGTACAAAACCACTGTCAGTATGAAGATATTGTATATGGTGTTTCTGCAGAGAAAGCCCTTTTTAGCTGTCAGCAGTTGTTTTTAAATGCAACTAACTGAGGCTGAATGTCATTCACGAAGCACAGTGCTTGATGAAATTGTTGCCAAAGATTATACAACAGGTTTAAGTAGGATTTGCAGAGAGAAGGCTATCAACAGATGAATGTTACCAAACTATTAGAATTACTGTATAGATTTTTCACAAACTATCTGTGGCCTTGGTAGTCCAACATGAAGATAACCAACTTTAAGATAACTAATGACATTAAAAAACTGCTTTGTAAGTTTTAAGAAATTACCTGATTCCTTTAAATATAAAAATGAAGCTTCCTGGAGGAGTTTTTGAGTGACTGAATTAAAAAAAACCCAAACAAACAAAAACACAACTCTTTTTGGGACATGCTCCCGTTTGGAGGCTGGAATGTCAACCCTCTATTTTCTTTTTAGTATTCAAGTTAATGCTTTCTAATGTTGAAGCTGCGTGGCAACTTCATGTGTTAATTTGAAACGTGTTTGGTTGTATCTGTAGTGAGTGAATATCTTTTTTTTCTGAATGTGTGGTAGAAGTAACCAGAAGGATGTCTTAGCTTGTGTATGTGTATGTTTACCCTAGACAAAGGTGCATATAAAAGCAGAGAGGTTGTGTGTCTTTGGCTATGACACAGATCATCTCAATAATTTCAGTCATCAGTGCAGATTCTCAGTTTGGGTTTTTTTTCAGAACTGTTTTTGTAGCCCTACTCCATAGCCTGAAGTATGGCTGATTTGCCCTTACAAAGCAAAGGGGAAAGTATTTCAGGTAGGGAAGAAAAACAGTAGTAGTTCAAAAAGAGATCCTCTGCCCCATTTCTCTAGAATTTGTTACAGTAAAATTGTGTTTAGTGGTCCATTTTGACGTTATAGTAGTACTTAAAACCTGATTGACTGATGTAATTCATTTGGGAAATAACTTTTTGAAATCTAGTCAGAGGTTGTATTTAAATCAGAATGTTGAGTTTTGAGGTTTGGGCTATTCTTATTTTTTTTCATGCAGATTCCAGGCTGCAGTTTGTCTACTTCAGGAGAATCAGGTGCTTGTTTTTTCTGTTAGGCTTGTTAGCATTCCTACTTCAAACTCCTGACTAATTAGCCTGGTTGCCAAAGCTCCTCAATGCAGTGTATCAGATAGCACCAGCGTTTTTCTAGTTCAGACAGTGGCTACACTGTGTTAACCCTGTATGGTGCTGATTCCAGCTCATCCCACAGGAATGAGAAGCCAGGGTAACACAATCGAGTTTATCATTATTGAGTAGAACTTGGCTCAGACTTTACTGGCTGTGTCAGCATAAATACATGGCATGACCCTTGTTGCATTATGTAAAATTGATTCTGTTTTTATAGTTTCCTTTGATAGCCTCATCATACTAAAGCCTGATACTAAAACAGTAAAAATGCAGTGCTAATTACAAGAAATTAATCCAGACAGTTGTTCATTTAAAGGATTGTTGGTGTCGGGGATTTTTTGGTCCTGTAGTGAGAGTTTATTTATTTGCTTTCAGTATAACCTCTATATTTATATATTTCCTATATAAATATAGAGGTTATACTGAAAGCAAATAAATATGAATGTTTTGTCAAGTGAATGTGAGGTGGTTGATGTGGGCATGGTTTCTGAGCTGCTCTACGTATTTGCTGGTGACAGCTTATCAATGGGCACCAGCTTGTCAAATTTGGGGTTTATTTGGTCTGTTGGTTCTTTGATTGAATCTTCAGCCTATGTCAGGAGTGTGAAGTTGCCACTGTAAGAGGTCAGAAACAGACAAGAAATTTGATTTAGTTTGTACTAAGTAGTCTATGTACTTCTGGATGCTAGAGAATCTGTATGGGAGGGAAATGGTAAGAATAATTTTGTTTGTGCCATCTATAATAAAACTGAGACCAGCTTTCGGAAGACAGCCACAAGAAACCAGGCTTCATGAGTTTGCTGGTGGAAATATTTTTTTCTGTAGTGCAGCTTTCTGCTATTAGTAGATTGACATTTCTGTTAGAAATACTTAGTTTTCACTCAAAAAGAAGTATCTTTTCAGCTTTTAGTAGTTTCACAGATGAATTTGCAAACTACTTGTATTGTTATTTTTTATGGTTTTAAGACTGTTCCTAAGACATTCCTGTATCAGAGTTTTATTACAGAGGAAAAACTGTAATCTTTTTAAGCTGTAGAGAAATTATCATGTAACTCTGGAATCTAACAGTTTGTATGCCTGTTATAGAAATAGCCTTACGATTACAGTATTCTAAATTTTACTTTGTGACTGTAGAAAATTAATTTATCTAAATGCCATGTGATTGTGGACTAAGTCTTTAAAATACTTGAGAGATTTGCCATTCCTGTATCAAACTACAGTTTCCACTTAGCTCATCAGGACTGCCAGTCTCTGCTAGGCTGCTGCATTTCTGCTGCCTTCTTTGGTCTGGTGCTTATCTGACCTGTGTCAGGACTTCACAGCCGAGCCAGCATAGCCTGAGACAAAAAGCAGTAAGAGCCCACTGGCTTATCGTGCTGGAGGCAGGTACGTGCTGATGCTGGTGCAGAAGTGGGAATGAAGTGTCCAGCTTGGCAGAGGTTGCTGTTTCGTGGTTCCTTCAAGGTGCCAGCAGGAGAGTTTCCCCCAGCTGCTGGCACTGACAATTTCCTCCACACTGAATGAAGGGAAGGGAAATATCTTCTGAGTTAACCTGATTCATGTTGCTGTACAGCTGCAGGATGCTGGTGCCTGGCATAAGAGAGGAGGTGGGAATGAGTGTGTCAGTATGAGGAAGTGCTTTCTGCAGCACTAGAGTTTCTGTTGTTGACTGTGTGTCTGCACTTTTAATGTTAAAGTGAGTAAGGGCAGTCTTTTTTGTGGCCTGATTGATGTCTGAAGATGTTTTAAATACCGGGATTGCAGCTCTGCAAGTAGCAATGACAGTGAAAAATGAGACTTCTAGTGCCTGAACTTTCATTCTCACCCTTCAGTTTTCCTGTTGTATTTTGGTTTGAGGTGGATGTAATAACCTGTTTCTTTTCCTCTAAATGGACCTGTTCAAAAGGAACAGTTTTTAACACAGTAAATAGTATGGAGAACTCTGATTTATTTCAGTGGGTTTTTAAGATGCATCTGAAAAATGTTACAGGGGATTGTCTGTACTTTTGATTCTTCTCCTCTAAGTTTTCTGGTGTTGCTCCTTAGCAATTGTCTTAGTTGCACAACAGTGACAGGTTGTAAATAAATAGTAGAAAGGCCCATTGCTATTTGTTATTTTTCCTCTTTTAAATATGTCATGTTAATTCAAAAGAGGCTTTGTTTGATTTTGACTTGCTTTTTACCTGGTTTCAGGTATGATTGAGCTCTGCCTGTACCTCTCTCCTGTTGTTGGAGACCTTCAGGGTATTTTGATACACCAGATGTACATCAGTCATTTTTCTGTTTCCTTAATGTCACGTCACCGCCTTTAAACAATTTTCCTATTCATAATAATAACAACAACCTTCTTAACAAGCTTTTGTTGGGTGTATTTTTTTTCAGATTATATGTTGACAGTTTCTGCAAGGCCCTCAGTATAAGGGTATTGGGAGAGTCTCTATATGATACCAACATTAATATAGTTTGTAACTGGTGGTATGTTTTAACTTGGGGATATGATTTAATCTTCTGTAGCTTTATTTTTATTTTGAATGTAATCAGGCTGATGAATGATTAAATAGTTACCAAGCTGTTGGTAGTGCTTATTGTTGAAAACATTTTTTGTTTGATTTCTTCAGTTAGCTGCAGGTTTCATTTTGTACAAAGAACAGATATGGGTGTGCTCTGGTTGATTGTGTAAATGCTGTCCACTGCAGCTTAACAAAGCACAGCCTGCAGGGGGCAGGCAGCAGCTGCGTTGCAAGTGATGTGCTGATTTTGCTGATCACGTACTCTTGGTTTGAAAATTAAGGATTGGAAGGTAATGTCTGTCATGCTTTTGGGGAGTGCCCTTGGCAAATATTTTTTTCATTTTTAACAAAAAGCTACTTTTTGACTCATAAATCTTATGTGACGACAATTCATGTTGTTTGTGTAATAATATCTTTTGTAAAAGGTTATGAAAACTTTGGTGTATTCAGAATGAAGGATGGTTGATGGCACCACAGAATGTGGCTCTGGTAAAAGACTACTTTGAAAACAACTTGTTTCGTTTTATTTTGAAGTCAGTAGGACCTGTTTCAAAAACCTGGTGTAGATGAAGGTTTCTCTTTTGAAACTTAATTTTTTGATCTGTGAGATGTAAGTTAGCAGGAAAGTATTGAAGATTACAATAGTGTTTGTTTAATCCCAAGAATTTTTTGTGTTAATTAGTCTTGCTGTTGGGGACAGATAAGCAACAGGAAGCAGGGACAATGCATATAAAGTATACAGTAAAATATCTACATCTGTGATAATTCAGGCTTCATATTAAAGCTGCATTTATGAAAGTTAATCCTTTTTTAGTGGATGTGATAATTATAGACTTGAATTTTGGCCTTACTTTAAGATTTTGTGTACTGTTTGTCATATAGTGCAGTGGCTTTTGCATTGATTTCATTGCATTACATTTATATTGTGAGAGTGTTTATAGTACCTCTTACCTTTTGGTTTTGAGGTTTTGTTTCAAAATGTAGTGGGGTTGGTTCATAGGATGCAATTTTCCTCAGGAAAATAAAGAGGAGGTTTCACTTAGTTATGATCTTTGTGTTGTGGGTTATTGGTAATTCTCTCTGGCAGAAAGGTCAGCTGTTGGTCCTGCTTCTGTGAACATTACAGTGTCTAAAGTGTGGCAGAATGAGTCATTCTGTAGTGGAAAGTCTTTGTTGATCCAGGTGTCAGAGGTTTGGAAGAGGAAGTAAAGCTGATGAAAATTATTTTTTTATAGGAGCTGTTTTTTCATCTGTATTGTCCTTCCTTTCTTCTGTTAGATTAAAGGTAGTCTTTTATCATGAAGCTGCACTTTTTGAATTTAACTCAAAAACAGTAGCTTAACAAGAGCACTGTGTTTCTTTTCTACATGGGAAGCAATTTATAACAGTTACCAGGATTTAAAAAAAACCAACAAAAAACTATTTGAAATTCCTTTTTAATAGTATTGTCTGTCCTCAAGTTTCAAGTTGAGTCATTATTGGAATTGAGTGCTAGAATTGGAAATGAGTGCTAGAAACCTCACCCTCGTGTAATTTCACAATGCTTATTGCCTTACTGATTTAAATGGGTTTTAAAATATTATAGGATTTTTTAAAAAATATTCTTGTACTCATTGGAATTCCACAGATTTGTTGCATATATAGGGCTTTTGGAGAGGCAAAGGAAGCAATTCCATTTTACTGTGTAGACTGACAAGAGGTCAGATACAAAGGCATTATATGAATGTTTCAGAATATTCTGCAGTGATAATACTGTTGCTATGCTGACCTGTTATATCAATTTTGTGACTCTAATTCA
The DNA here is from genome assembly GCF_901933205.1 of Camarhynchus parvulus. Taxonomy (NCBI): domain Eukaryota; kingdom Metazoa; phylum Chordata; class Aves; order Passeriformes; family Thraupidae; genus Camarhynchus; species Camarhynchus parvulus. The sequence goes on from NC_044573.1 coordinate 39,396,044, forward strand.
TTTGAAAGCAACTTGTATGTGCTTTAATTCTACTTTTTGCACTGTGGATTGGTTTTATTGTTATTTATATTCTATTAGCAAAACTCCTGAGCAGCAAGCACATGTACCTGAATAGTAATTGCAGTTTAGTTCTCTGTAGATTTTTGCTTGCAGAATTTGAATGGGGCACCAAGAAAGATGTGATGTTCTTAGTGCTGGATTTCGGTATTTTCTAGATGCAGTCATGCAGAATGTGCTTGCAAGGCAAACAGTGTTATCAATGCAGCTGAAAGAGATCAAAGCCTCTTGGACGGGGTGCAGATGAGGATTTCTGAAGGGAAACTTGTGTATTCTCTGCTGCTCCAGAGACTGAATAGTTTACAGAATGGGTAGTATGTAATACTCTTAAATATTGAAGTATGTAGTGTTTTGTGATGCATACAGGTGGGACAGGAGTTTTAACAGCCTATGGGTATTTGCTGGCTTGTGGGAGTAGTAGTTTGATCTCATTCATTGCTGTGCCCTACATATTGTGATAAATACTCTCATTATATCTGACACTTTAAAGCAGGGGTTTCCTTTCTCATGTGAGCATGGCTGTAGATTATGGCTCCTGGATATTATTGTTTTGTTTGCAGAAGCTTCTCAGATTCTTCAGGAAGTCCAGGTTTCCCTGCTGCAAATCCCATTGTACCACATTGCAAGCTTTTTCTGAGCTTCATGTACAGTGCAGTCTTTTTATCTCTTTCTACTTGTTTTCCATATTCCTTCTTGACTACTGTATTCTTGTGTAAGAAGAGTGGGATGATAGGCAGAAAGAGAGGTTTGGAGACAATGTTTTTTTGCAGGGATTTTCTTTGTTTTGGATTGCCAAAGTATTAAACATCTTTGCCTTCCATAATTATTAACACTTTTCACATGTGTATATAACCACTCTTTGTAATTGGAGAGGGGAGCTTGAGATGCTCTTCCCTCCATCTTTTACTTACTTGCATTTCTCTGTAGCATAACTTTAAATGAGTAATCTTGATTTTTACTGCTTACTGCTTTAAAGCAGAAATCCACCCTTGACAGTAAGTAACTGGGAACTGGATTTAAAGATCAAACTGTTTTGAGAAACCAGAGTCACTTTTGTGAAACCTCCTGGAAAACATTGGAGAGAATTTATATGATAACTTGTACCTCACATCTCCAGTTTTAAGTGTGATTTGGGTGCTCTGTGTGACTGACTTCATGATGTATTAAAGTTTGTTTGCTTCCTGCTTTTGTAGTGCTCCTTTTCATTTAATGATGGTCTGAGGTCCTCAAGGAGAATGTCAGAGGAGAGTGATAGCACTGAGAAGGCACATGTTTTCTAAGAATGTTTAATGGAAGCTTTTCACAAGATTTTGTAGAATTTTGAAGTAGTTTCACTTCATGAAAGTGTTTCAGATGTTTCATTCTGATCAAAAGCATCATTCTGATGCTTTTGTGTGTTTCTGTTTTTGTTTTCTGAAGACACACTTTTGGAACATTTGTTCCATTGGTTTTGAAGCAGTTACTGCCTGTCATTGACTTTATGCAAAAAGTCATAACTAGGGATTTGAAATGCTTCTATGAACTCTTTCCTTTGAGCCTAATGAAGAGGAGGTGCAGCTTACTTTTGTTTGTAAAACAGGGAAACAATGGTTAACTGGCAACTATTATGTAAGTTGAAACCTTTTGAGTAGGATATGTTTTTTGGAAACTACCATAACTTCATTTGATACCAATAAAAAGGAATAATTATGCTTTGTATTCAAGGAAAGTTGCCTTTATTATTTGAAAGGCTTAAAAAGCTGACTTATACTGTATGATCTTCGAAATATGTTTTGCAGTCTAGATGATCAGAATTAAATTTTTGTGAAAATTGACTGTACTTGTGTGGCTGAAGACTGGTCTGTATCCTTGCATTCCTACATGATCCGTGAACTTGTACAGCAGATACATAAAATACCAAACGCGATCGATAATAGTTTGCTTAAATTGCTTATCATGCATATAAACTGCTGAGAGGAATTTAGGAGTGTTCATACACTTAAGTAATCAGTCGCTCTTGAAATCCAGAAAACATTTTCGTTTCTTTTTAAGAAATGACAGTTCTTATCTTTGGAGAAAGATAGATAGTTTCAAGAGATTTGTAAGTGTTTTGGGGAGATTCCTTCGCTTACAAGAATATATCAGGGAATAATAGATACAGATGTATCTACCTGGTTTAGGACAAGCAATTTTTGTTCTTCAGCTTCTTTTCCTGACATGAGTTCATATGATAAACTGCAGTGAATGTGCCTAGCATTCTTGACAGAGAAATTCAGTTGTGAATGAGCTTGAGGGTGAACCACAAAACTCTGAAAAATAAACACTTTAATGCAGAGTTAGAGTGGAGAGTGGAAATTTAAGTGCAGTGCCTGCCTTGTTGTCTGAGTGTGAGGGGTGGCACCTGTTTCTGTGCAGTTGGGATTTATCTGTTAAGCACGTGGCTGCAAAGTTAAATGTGGCTTGAACTGCAGCTATACACACACACACAAACACGATATCAAAAAATAATGAAGACTAGAAGGGATTTTTTTTTTTGGTTTTTTGGTCTCCAATTTCCTGATTTTTTTGAAATGTGAAACAAATTACTTCCATGTCATCAAATACTTTTATTTAAATCTATAATAGCCCAAGCAACGCCCCAAGGTACAGTTTGGAATGTAATGGAAATTAAACATAAAAAGGACTTTTATATGGAGAAGTGATAGAAGATTGTGATGCTGTTGTGCAGTCTTTTTTTTTTTTAACAGAAAACTTTGGAGAAAGTAGAGGGGAGGGGACAAGGACATGGTTTCTGGGAACACAGCTTAAGAAGCTGCTGTAGAAGAAAGAGATTGGGGGGTAATGGACAGTCAGTGGTGACTGCATTCAGTTGTTTTTATATCCAGGTTGTCAAATGCCAATATTAGAAAAACACATTACTTCATTTTGGAAAATGAAAACAAAACTTGCTTATACAGACATTGTATCTTGAGAATTCAGAATACACTTTTGTCTCATCTGCTTTGTTAGTACCTGGAAGTAGAAATAAGTTGTAACTTGCAATATTATTGATATTACTAATATTAACAATAACAACAAACAACATGGTAGTTTAGAAAGCTTCCTGGATTGTTTTTTTACATCTTCTCTGAATGGATCTTTGCTCTTCAATCTGTACTGTGTTGTTAAAAAATCTGCAGATTAAAAGCATGGCTACTTGGCAGTAGAATGTGTCCTCAGTAAAATAATCTGCTATCCCTAAAAAAAAAAAAAAAAAAAACAACTTTGAAAAAAAGCTACTTGAATCTTATCTCATTATGTACTCACATGGTATATACTGCATGGAAAAGATTAGGAATGTGCTCATTTTTCTCTTTTAAAATTCTTGCTTCAGCAGTACCTTGAGATGGTGGTGGGGTGACATGGGGTCTCATTTAGAACATTTATTTCCCTTGTATAAAGGGAAATAAATGTTCTAAATGAGACATGATTGTGCTTCATGATACTTCTGCAGAAGGCTTATGTGTTGTCTTTTGCAATGATCAAACAAGTGGATTGAAACTTAAAATCGATTATAAAAATACTGTGGCTGTTTTGTGAAGCATCACAGTTAAGGAGTATTAGCAGGAGAGGCAACCATTTAAACCAAATCTTTACAAAAGTGTGCATGGAACGTGGCTTGGAATATTACCTGTGAGAATGCTCTGCTTTCTAGAGATCATGACATGCTTAGATTAATTTTTCTTGCAAAAAGTACAGAATTTTCCAAGCCAGTTGGAGATGCAGCATACCAGCCCTAGGAGGGCTTGGTAAAGCTAAAAGGGGTAAGTAGCCAAGTGCCTATACCTGCTGAGAGTTAAAGATGCTGTGCTGGAGGTACAGACCAAAAAGCATGCCAGCTATTGAGAGAAGTGTGAAAGGAAGCTGGCGTGACTGAACATCAGGCAAAGATAGTTACTAGAAAGCTGAAGTAGTATCAAAATGAGGAAAAAAGCTGAAGTAGTATCCAAATGAGGAAAATTATAAGGATGTAAAATCTGATAAGTAGAATATAAAAGCATGAGATGAAAAAAAAAATAAAAATTGCGGAATGCTTTCAAGGCAGCATTTGTTAAGAGAGAAAAAGGTAGGAAAGCAAGTTACTAGAACTAGGTAATCTTTATCCAATAACTGAAGTAAGTGAGAGATGAAGTAATTTTCTAAGTGGTCTGTAATGGCTCTGTTAGGTGGACACCTTCAGGTCGTTGGATGCAAATGCACTGTGAAACCAGTATTACAAAGGGTGTTCACTGGTGATGTTCTGTGTGTGAGGAAACTGCATTAACTTACAGAATTCATGGAGATGTGGTGTCTGTTACAATATCCTGTGGAAACGTCAACAGGACTTAGAAAAGAAGTTGTGCTTCAGACCTTTTGGAACTCATTGAAGGAGTTACCAAGAGCACATGTAAGGGAAGCTCCAGTTCACTATGATAGGTAGGATTTCCAGAAGTCATTTAGTAGCTTTCTGCATGAGAGGGCTAAGTCCTTGTATGGATAATTAGTTAATAATTTGATATATATAATTAAAGACAAGAAATGAAGTAGTCAGGATACTTTTGAGAGGTGAGTAGTAGCTGTTACAAAAATGTTCACAGCTGAAGAATTATACCCATGGTTGTATTAACTGCAGTTAAGTTCAGAGTGTATGTAGAGGTGGGAGTTAGCTGGAGTGAGGAATGTGGAAACTGTAACTTCTTGCAAGAAGGAACACTGGAAGGAACGCTGTATTGCTAAGTACAATACGTAGTTCTGTGGGAACAGCAGTGCAGGCTCAGAAAGATTAATTCTGTAAATTGTTCAGATAACAACAGAGAATAAAACACAATTGGCCATTGTCGAGGTCCATAGTGCATTTCATTGGACTGCTGTGTTGGTGTAGGCTTGGGAATATCCTGAGAAGAACAGTTCCTATTTCTGCATGTATCTAGGTGACACAGATGTTTGTCTAAGTGTAGGTTATTTGACTTCTTAATTCCTTTTTAAATATTCTTACTTTTTCATTTCTTTTTGCAAAGGTCTTCTGAATGATAGAGTAGCTTCAGTAAATATCTTGATTCTTTGCTGTTCAAAGAAGCATTGTAATGCGTGTCCGGTGATCAGTTGTAGTATTGGAAAGGGCTGTGCCTGGCATAAAATCTATCACTGTGCTTGACACCTAAGGATTTGCCTATTTCAAAGCCTCTGGAGAGTGAAGACAGGAGCAGTAATTATTAAACTGTAGAGTAAACTTGACAAAGTCAACTGGAGACTTGAATATCCTTGATTTCCCTTGAGTGCATGGCCCCATGATTGCTGGGATTTATGGAAGGGGCAAAAGTTGGCCAGGTGGAGACCACTGGGGAACTAACATTTGAATTTGGAGTTGTTGTTCAGACTGGTAGTGGAGTAGCATAAGCAGAGTATCCTCCTGAAGTTTGGTGTGCTGCTGTAGAGCACAGGCTCCAGTGGCAAAGGAAATCGCTTGAGGATGTGAAATTACAATAGTTTGAACAAATTGCCTTTGCAGTTGTAGTGTAGCCACCTGGCTGACAGCTGCAGTCCCTTTCTTCACCTCGTGTTGGTGCTGAAGCTTTTTTCCCCTCACAGAGTGCTTAGGGAGCTGTACCAAAGACTAACCTTTCTTAAAATAAAAACTACAAGCAAGTCAAATGGTTTAGCTTCCTTAAAAGGCTGCTTCTGGGACAAACATGCCACCATGAGACAGGAGTGCATGAAGGGGTAAAAACAGGAGAGAAAAGATGATCCTGTGAGTTCTGTGACAGCAAGCTGTTCTTATCAAGACACGCTGCTGTTCCTTGAGCATGCACTTTTACAGACTTGGGCTGCAGGGGCCTGTTCTCAGTTATTCTTCAAGATGTCTCTAGGTTTTAGAAAAGAGGTTTTATAAATTCTCCTGAATATAGCTGTAAATTTGAATACTTAGAAAGTTTCAAGTTCAGTATTTTCAGTAATAGATAGTCCTTAATTTCTTTTTGCAGGATAACTTTTCAAGTTTATAGTTTCCTGGTTTTTAATTCTACTATTATGAAAATTTTGAAAACCGGTGTAATACTTGGAGGTCTGATATTTTCATAATAAATTTGTAACAAATAATAAAAGAACTCTGAACCTTATAAGTATTAGCCAGCGCTCAGATTTGTATTTTTATTTCTTTACAGGATCTCGAGTTTCATGGAGTAATGAGATTCTACTTTCAAGACAAAGCAGCTGGAAATTTTGCAACAAAATGTATCCGTGTCTCTAGTACTGCCACAACTCAAGATGTCATAGAAACTCTTGCAGAGAAGTTTCGACCAGACATGCGAATGTTGTCATCCCCTAAATACTCACTTTATGAAGTACATGTCAGTGGAGGTTTGTATTTATCCATTAAGTCCTTCCTGCATCCTCACCACCATCATATCTACTCCCAGCCAAAGTATCTTTATATTTGTCCTCAGTTTCTGAACCACATTAGACTTGGGTTTTTTATTCTTAAATATGTTGCTATTAATTGTTTTTTGGGGAGTGGTTTTCAAAACTTAATTATACATACTAGGCCTGCAGTTAATGTAAGATTTGATTATGATCTGTAAAATGCTGTGATTGACATCCTGTTAGTTTGTTGACGTTTGTGAGAGAGTTGCTATTTTTAGGATTAGTAGGTAAAGACTAAATTTATAATGGCAGACTAGGATTGTTAAATGGACGGTTGAGAGTACACCTTCTGTTCTTTGACATTGTAGGCCTGTGATGGTAGCCTTGTAACTCATGTTCTTTTACTGCTGAACTGGGGGAAGTTCAGCTTAATATTGTTTGAAGCCACTGTGTTTCTTAAACAGATCCTCTGATGTTACCTGTGGAGAACTTGGATATCTAAATAGTCTTTGGTACTGCTAAAATTTGTCTGATTCAGATCAGAAGGTGATAGTGTGTGTGGTGGTGGTGGTGGTGGGGACAGATAAAGGAGAAACTATCTTTTGGTTGTGTTTTTTATTTTTGTGCTTCAGAAGTATACACAAGTGCTTGAACAATCTTAAATACTGCATTTGAACAACTGAAAATAATTTTTTTTTCTGCCTTAGATTTCTTTAAAAGTCTGTTAGTGCTGTACCTATAGTCAAAATGAAATTGTTTTCTTTGCGGAACAAGTTCCTCATTTTTAAAAGATGATTGGGGCATACAAGGTCAATAGGAGTGTTTCTTACTGAACAAAAATAACCAAAAAGACATAGTTGTTTTCCTGGGCATATGTACTGTCTCCTCCTTTTCAAAGGGAAAATCAAATGGCAAGACTTGCTTAAGTTTTTTAACCACTCTGTCACATGTTTTTCCATATACTTAAAATAGATGTAATACTCTAAATGAAATTTTGTCTTGGATCTGAATAATGTCGTGGGGGCTTTTGATTTGTTTTATTGTTCAAATTTTGTGATCTTGTTTATTTTTGTGCAGTCTTTTTAGGATAGTATTTCTCGGGCTGCAACCAGACTGTGGTCTACTTTAAAAAGTAAATTTAAAAGTAAATTTAAAATAAGAAAAATGAGTATTTACAAGGCCCAGGATGTTACAAAGTGCTTAACATTTCAACTCTAAATCTAACTTCCCCTCCAGAGTGGTAATGTTGTGTTCCAAGACTTAGTTCTGACAAAGGAGTTATGTGTGACTACTTTATGGGGACATTTGGCTTATGTAGATAGGTGGAACACTTGGGCTTGTTGATGGAAAGGGGACATGTAACTAATTCTACATTCCCAAGCTTGCTTTCTGTCCCTGTACTTAAGAGGGAAGCATCAACTGATGTGTTCTGTTAAGCAAACCTTTTGGTTTTATTAAAAGCTTAACTTACTTCAAACTATCTTTGCTCTTGAGATACCAAGTAATTGTTTCTGCTTTTCATTTTCTTGAAGAAGAAAGAAGATTAGATGTGGATGAGAAGCCTCTTGTTGTACAGTTAAACTGGAACAAAGATGATCGCGAGGGAAGGTTTGTCCTCAAGAATGAAAATGATACACTTCCTCCAAAGGTGAGTCTCTACAGAGCATGCTAGTGCTAACAGCAGTTTTGAAATCTCTGGGGTTTGGTTATATAGGAAAACATAACTTTGGCTTTTCTAGTTCCTGAAAACAACTGCTGCTCATGACCTTCAATATCTGGAGCAAGTATTTTTAAATACTTGAAGTGCATCTTTGCAACACAGCACTTTTGTTATCTTTTGATGGCTGGTGATGCTGTGATCCATGTAGCTGTCTAATACTGGAGCATGCCTAGAGAACTTAAAGCTTGCTTTGTTCTATTATGATGACTTGAAAAATACCTCAAATAGTATATGGTGCCACATACTAGGAGGTAATCCTGTCTCTTGCAAAGCTTTTAAAAGAGCATGCCAGGGGGAGTTAAAGAGCTAAAAATTATTACCTCCTTAGATAACATTCTGTTTCTTGAAAAAATGATGGAAGACTTTTTCCTTTTGTGCAGGGTTTTTTGATTTGGTTTGGTTTTGCTTTTTTGGTTTTTGATTATTTTTTTCTCTTACAAATGCAAAATGAATGAGCTGCCAACATCAACTGTACAAAAATTTGCTTTAATATTAGCAATTTAAACATTAAATTAGATTAGACTTTGGCTCCTGAAGTCATATAATTATATGTATTATATGTAGCTTGTTTGCCTGTAGCTATGGAAAACATGCTATTCAGTGTGGGCTATCTTAAGGCAAGTTTTTGATCTTGTGCTGAGCACTAAATTTCCTTTGCTTTTGGAACTAGAGCTTGTTAATTTTAGAAGTGCTTTGGGTATAGGGATGTGAGCCTGTACTGGGCATTTGACTACAGGATACATCCACGTTACAGGGCGGAAGGGAAAGTTAATGATGCCTTGCACTACATGTACCAACCCTGCTATTCCTATTAGTTGAATTAAGTGATTTGCAATCTTCCTTCTCTATGTTCTTTGCTTCCTGATAGAAATGAGAAAATCTGCATCTTCTTTCTCTCATGCTCTGTAATCTTTACAGAAGGCAAATGAGCCTAGGATTACAGGTATCTTGTGTATGCAAGGAGCAGGAATTGAAGAAGACAATGCTGGAATGACAACTTGGGAAAATATACCACTGGGGAAAAGTCTTCTGTAATGTTTTTCCTTCTGCAGTATTCTTATCTGGTGCTCCAACACAGTTGCCTTGAAAGCAGATTAAGCACAGCACTGTTACAGAGTATTTTTACTCAGAAGCAAAAATTTCTTTTGCAGCTTCAGTTAATCTTTTGAGGCCAAGTAGATAGCAGGCGTTATTCAAGTAAAAATCTGCAGTTTATTCACTTGGTTGGGTACAATTAGTTCATACGTTCTTGGGAACATGACATTATATTTGCCTTCTCTGTGTTTCCCTTGAGAACATTAGTCCCATTGCTGTGTAATGGAGTGTTGTTGTCTGGAGTGTTGGCTTTGGGTCGGTGATACTGTGTCTTAAACAGGTTCATCTGCAAAGTTAAAACTAATGCTAACTTTTCTTTGGATTGAAATTTATAGAAGCTGTTTTAAACTCATTTATTTCAGAAAGCTCAGAGTAATGGGCCTGAAAAACAAGAAAAAGAGGGAGTAATTCAGAATTTCAAGCGAACTCTCTCAAAAAAAGAAAAAAAGGAAAAAAAGAGGCGTGAAAAAGAGGCATTGCGACAAGCGTCAGATAAAGATGATAGACTTCTTCATGGGGATGATATGTAAGTGACTTTAACTTATTTTTTAAAACTTAAATGATAGTTGTTTTTAAGTGCAATTTGCAAAAGAAAAAGTGTGACTTGCAAACACATGCTAACTCAGCTTTCCCATGCTTTGCAGTATTGGAAATCATAATAAAGTTAGGAGTATGTAAAGTTTCTTTAATGTCTTTCCTCCTGTCCCTATGTTTAAGAGGTAGAAGACTTATTGTTTTCTTTAAAAACTAGCAGCTAGTAGTCCTTAAATTTATATCAGGTGAGCATGGGTATATGAACAGCATTAGCTGTAGCAAAAGTGAAATTCATGTAGCAACCATCTTACAATAACTTAAATGAGCTCCTGTGTCTATGAATCCTGTTGCTTTTTTATCCTATGTGAAATAATAAGGATGTATCTACTTTAAGCTCTTAATGACGTTCTTTTTATTTAAACTAACTTGGCAGTGAGAATTTTCGCCTTGCAGCTGAGGTTTACAAAGATATGCCTGAGACCAGCTTCACTCGCACAATATCCAATCCTGAGGTGGTTATGAAACGGCGACGACAGCAAAAACTAGAGAAGAGAATGCAGGAGTTTCGCAGTTCTGATGGCAGACCAGACTCAGGTAGTTGAAGTTCTTCTGGTTAAGTTATAAACATTTTACCAAGAGAATATTCTTAAGGCCAGCAACTCCTGTAAATTTGACTTTTGCCTTCTCCAACATTTTTTGCACATGGCTAGTTTATCTGGTGTGTAACTGAACAAAGGGTTTGTGAAGGTAGGATTCCACAGGGGGATGTTCCTTTGTGAGTGCAAGTCAAAGCCTTCAGTGGTGGGCAGATTGAGAGAGAGTGTGCTCATTGAGCTTGCTAACAGTAGTGCTAAACTGGGAAAAAGAAGGATGGACTTAGCCTGGCAAACTGAGGAGGCTGGCTGAGATAACTGACATTTCTTGTACTAAGAATGAGCTGAATGACCTGATAGAAAATTCAATCAGTAGCGTAAATAAAGGATGTAAAGGACTGATTGTTCTGCCTAAAGGATTCTGGTAGATCTTGTGAATAATAGTGATTAAGTATTTCTCATTCATGCAGTGGGGACATAACAGTGATTGTATATACACCATTAGAAAACAACAAATGAAGCTATGTTAGAACTGCTAAAATCTGAAATTATTCTCTGTTCATGGAAGAGTAGTGAAGAAAGAGTTAGAGGTGTAGAAAGCATTGTCTTGAAGGAAATCTTAAATGGGCTTGTTAAAGAAAGGGGAGGTCAGCACAGACTTCCTGACAAGATGGTAAAGGTCTGTCCATCAACCAGTCATTGACATTATTTCATTTTAACTTCATGTAATACTAAGCATGGTGAAACATTAGGAAAACACTTCATTAGATAAATTACAGAAATATCACTGGAGATTTTTACCAGTGGAGAGAGAAATCTATTTTGGGGATATTACATTATTTTTCTTTTATTAGTAGAGTAATGAAGTTATTTCTGAAAGGGTTGGTTCTTATATTCTGTTAGAAACATAATGAATTACTTCATGTCTGTCATTTTATTCTGTGGTTGCATTGTTAATTCCATTTGGTTTCCAAGGTGGGACGCTGAGAATTTATGCAGACAGTTTAAAACCAAATATACCGTACAAGACAATCCTGCTGTCTACTACAGATACTGCAGACTTTGCAGTTATTGAAGCACTGGAAAAATATGGCCTGGAAAAAGAAAATCCCAAGGATTATTGTATTGCTCGTGTAAGTTACTAAAACGCAATCTTCTCACATTTCATGTTTGATTGTTTTTTTTTTTTCTTGCAGTAGCTTCCAAGCTGAATAGAATGACTAAATTCCGCCCCCGCCCCAAATCTAACAGCCTCAGGAGTTGTGAAGTGACATATCAGGTTTTTTGTTTTTAAAACTTTAATCTTCCAGTTGTTTTGCTTGCTGTACAGGAAAACATTAATACTGAAAACGACATATTTCTTCATTGGGCACTTTTATGGGTTTTATACCACTAAATGTGCTGGTGATTCATAGATGTATAAGCTAATAGTTCATCCTGTGGATACCTAAATCTGTGCAAAAAACTATTTCCCTGAACTAAGAGTGTCCACTCTGAAGTGAAAGTGCTGAGGTGAGCTCCATTGTAAAAGGTCTGTGTTGTGTGCTGTTTCCTTAAACCTTGCAGTGGTAGCTGACCCTCGCTACAAATCAGAAAAGATTAAAGTGATACTCTTAATTTCAGAATTTAATTATTTTAGGAGTTCTAACCGAATTGCATAGAATTGTTATTTCTTAGAGATGTGGCTTTTATCAAAAAGTCCCATGGGCAGTACTGATTAAAGATTACAAACTTCTGACCGTGTTGTTTTCTCAGGGAGAACAGTGAGGCTTGAAAACAATATTTTTTGAGTCCAGTGTTTGATTACTTTTTTGGCTATGACTTGTCTAATAAACTTGCATTTTTGCTCCTTAAAATGTCAGAAAAATGGGAAAAAAGTTTGTTTCTTACAATACTGTGGTGATTTGGGAGAATCATGGGCTACAGCATAGACACTGAGACTAAATTTGGAAGATAGTTTTACTTCATTCTGCTTAGTTCAGACTCACGATGCCTGAAATAAAAAATTAAAAAATAAAAACATCTTTGAGTATTAGGAAATTTATTGGACTAATTGCAACTTTACCCAGGAAACTGTTGAAAGTTACTCTTTTTGTAATGGTGGTGTTCCCTCTTAGATCCTATTTTCTGATCTTGTGTGGGGATGTTTAATGTAGGAAATAGTCTGGGGAACCTTGCTTTGATCTTGGTGAAGGTTAATGAAGTCATTGCTGCAAAAGAAATTTTTTTTTATATTAGTTTTTTGGGAAGTACTTCTGGAAAATATTTTGTTTCCTGAGTAACACATCTTCGTACAATATGTCTGAACTGATGTCAGTTGTGTGCTTATGTTTACATTTGACATACAGGAGTGGTCTGCACTGACCAATAGCAGATCTGTTTCAGTAACTCTTAAGTATAGGAGACCTTATTTGCTCACAGTAAGTTGTTGTAGTTGGCTAAAATTTGCTTGGCCATCCTCTCCTGATACAGTGCTTGGCTTTTAATATGTTAATTCTTATTTTATTCATCAAGTTGCGTATTTTAAATCTAGATTTTAAAATCTGCTTTTTTCCTGATGTTTTATAAAGCTGCTTTCCTTGCTTGAAACATGAAAATACCCAAGAATTAGCCTGATGTGTCTTTAATCACTGTTGTCTTTTTTGGAAACTCAGAAACGCACCGCTAAATTTATCCAATGGCACTCCCTTTATACTGAAGTCTCACAGCTATTCTCTGTCCCTGGGTTGGCTTTTGCCCCTGTTCTTCTGGCACTTTATGGTACTCTGTGTTAGACAGGTCCTGCACATGTTCTTATTCTTTACATTTTGTTAAGTTCAGCTATTATCAGTGGGACATACAAGTTCAGTTTCTTACTGGTTGGGATTTTGAAACATTTTGTTCTCTTTGAGTGCCCAGTACAGTGTCTTCTCTGAAGATTTAAGCAGTTGACATTTACTTAATTATTAAGATGAATTTGAAGTTACAGGACAAGACCATTATAAGGCTGTATAAGTACCTGTAATAAAGATCGCTCCTGAAGTTTCAGTTGAAAGATAAACATTGTAAGACTTTTTCATAACATTTTTGACAACTTTTATTGTAAATGGCATTTTCCTATTGGTTGTCTGCTTTCATACATTGGTTTGCAGTGTATCAGGCTGTACCTTTATTCCAGGTTCCAAAGTGCTTTTCTGTGTAAGCAAGTAGACACCAGTTTGTTCCAATGTGTGTGTTTTGTTTGTTTCAGTTTGCTTGGTTTGAGTTTCCCTGAGTAATATGGGGTTCACTGCACTTCTCTGAAGATGTCAAATTAATTAGACAGTCTTCCAAGCTACCTGTGCATATTTGCTCGGGGCATTAGACTCCAGGCATGCAGCAAACCAGTTAACTCTTGAAAGCAGAATCTTGATTAGACTTTTGTTTCTAGCATGCACTTATTTTTTACTTGAGGGTAAGGCATAAATAACTTCTTGTAATGTCAAGCAAAAATATGCATTTAATGGTGAGTAGTTGTATTGGGTTTTTTTAAGAAGTAGTTGTTACAGACATAAGACATTAAGTATTTTAGCAAGATTCATTGGGGGTTTTGTAGGTTTTTTTTGTGGTGTTGTTGCTGTTGTTTTCTTAGGTTTTCTTTTTTTTTTGAGTTTTTTTTTTTGGTTTGTTTTAGTAGGGGCATGCATGGAGCCTGCATTCCCAGCTTGTAAGGAAAACTGTAGATTAATCATGATAAGCAGATATACTCAAATATACTATAGATATGAGGGTTTTTACTTAAACATTAAAATTACCGAAGAGCTTATTGAAGACCTGTTGCAGCATGGGGTGTTCTCATGTGAGACTTTTTTAAAGGATGGGTCTGATAATTTGATCTATAGTTATTATCACAGGAGGCTTAATACTCAAATACATGCCTTCTATTACTTGTTTATTCCAACAAATGTTATGAAAGTTAAGTCTGAAGTTGCTGAGGTCTTCATTTAAATTTCTTAGCTTGTATTTGCTGCATGTTTGACTGCATTTGGTTTTTCTTTGGTTTCCTTCCCAGCCCAGTATTGGTCAGGTCCTGGTATTGCATGTATTTCGTGCTTTGTCACTAGCTACCTTCTGTCTCAAGGGCTTTGGAATTTTAAGATTGTTGCTTCTTGAACATAGCTTGAAACACAGTGTTACCCTAATTATCCTGTATGTGTAATTGTTTTTAAAATCTGAGATGTGAAATAGAGCAGTTTGGCAGGATGAGGTTTGAGTATAGATGTGTTTCTGTTTCCCTCTGGTTTATACATTTTAATGTTTTCCTTCTTTTATAATATCTTGTCTATTTGAAAGTCTAATTAAAGATAATTTAATTAGTCCTATGTTTAGCCATGTTTTGCATAGAAAATGGTTTAGGGATTGCATACTTTTAATCTTAAATGTAGTTGTTTCCTGCCTGGAAGAAGATGAAAAGATGTTTGAGGTAGATCTGTGAGAACTTGGTTAACACAGAAATGGGTGTGGAAAGGAGGGAACAAATGATAGTGCAAAGTGTCTAGAGGGCTGCAGTGTAGTAGGATGCTGTAGCCAATGGCTACAGCACTTCAGAAGGTCTTACCTTGGTCATAGTTCAGAGATGGGAATAATTTGGGGTAGTTTGTTTAAAATAGAACTGTCTATGAATTTAAATAACATTATTAGGATTACAAGTGTGGGAGTACAACATATTTTATTTTTTCATTCAGCTTTGAAAGATCTGTCTTTAACAACTGTAATACTGCCTGTCATTGTTACTTGTTCTTGATCTCTGTGGGGAGCAGTAATGCATGAAATTACAGGCTGTGTCTCCCCTAAGATCAGATTTCATGAATCAAAGTTTCCCCCTTCCTCTGCCTTGTAAGGATGTAGCTGTAAAAGGTAGGAACAGTATGCAGTTCTGTTCCAAAAGTATTCTTGGTTTTGTTTCTTCCTTAGAACTAGGCAGCATGAAGGCAGTTGTGTGAAATGCTCCAGTTGTGCCCTTAGTCCCTTGTGTAGAACAGGTAAATTTTGGGTAAGACAAGGATGCAGCAGGTGTAACATAGTCTTTGCTGTGTCTTTTCTAAAGATATATATATGTTACGTATAGCAGAATGGCATTAGCAAAATGAAATGCTGATTCCAGTGTGTGAAATAATAATGGAGAGTTCAGTTTTGTTTTTTGACTATCATCTCCACAGATTTTTTTTTCTCTTAGCTGATGAGAAATTGAAATAACTTTTTTTACTGAAAGAAGATCTCGCATACTTTAAGTGTAACTTGCTGTTCTTTGCTTTTTAGACTTACTTGGTGTTCTAGGAAGTGCGATTTAACTGTAGCAAGAGGCGAGAGAGGAGTGTTAGAAAATCTTGGAAACAAAATACATTCCAAGTTACTGAATTCTTTGGCCTTATCTCTTGTTATAAATAACACATGCAAAAATTTATCAGAGAATATACCCTTGAATGTTCTAATTGTCCACTAAAGGCTCTGAAAACTGATAATTCTTTTTTAGGTCATGCTGCCTCCTGGTGCTCAGCATTCTGATGATAAAGGTGCTAAAGAAACTATTCTTGATGATGATGAGTGTCCACTGCAGATATTTAGGGAGTGGCCTAGTGATAAAGGTATGTCCAAAACCTTTTAAGATTATTTTTGTGCCTTGGGTTGTAATCTGTGTTGTGGAGCCCCTGTAAAGGAAGAAATTCTAACATGTATTTTAGTGTGTTTTGGTTTTGGACACTTAAAATACTAGGGAGTATTAGAGTTATTTACTGTTTCATTATGTAATTTAAACAGTATTATGTAATAATACGGTTTGTATTATTACACCATCAGGTGGTAGAAAGGTTTTCATTTTGTCCCAAATTTTCTAAATTATTCACTATACTGAAGTATGCTTTTGATCTGTGTGTAGTTATTTTTAAGTTAAAACTATTCTAAAGAAGTGACAGGAATTTAGTAAGCTGAAAGTAATCCTATGGGACACTTGGAGATTAATAGATGTTGGTTGTGTGCTTATGCAGTGGTAGTGTGACTCAAAGGATGTATTATACTGTGTTTTAGGAATACTGGTCTTTCAGTTGAAAAGGCGGCCTCCTGATTATGTCCCAAAGAAAACCAGGAAGATAGCTGATGGAAAACCATTGAAGGGGAAGGAAAGAGTTGACGGGTCTGGCTATGGCTCTTGCCTTCCTCCTGAGAAACTACCATACCTAGTAGAATTAAGCCCAGGTAAGAATTCTGACTATCTAATAAGCTAAATTACATTATTGTATAGTCATTTGGATTTTTCAAAAATAAGACATTCTTTGTAAGCACAAGGAGCTCTGTGTGGCAGGAAGTCTGTGCCACATGAGTTCTTCTGATGTCAGATTCTGAATTGGAGGTTACAGTTCTAAAGGTAGAGGTGCATGTTGCTGTAATATCAAAATCTTAGCAGCAAATGTTTGGAGTGGAAAAAAGGGAGAAATTATTTACTAAGCTTAGATCTGATTTTGTTTATGTTCACAAGTACATTGTAGCAGTGCCATACATGGAAAATCACATTTTTAACAGGACAAGAACATGAAGTTTTAAATCAAACTTAGATGTGAAACATTTTTCAGCCTATATAGAACCTTCTAATCGCTACCAAGCTGAGTTTTATTTTGGCATAATTGGAACTTGCTGGGCTTTGTGGTAATTTGCAGTTAGTTTTATGATCTAGGAACAGCTGGCATGATTGTGTATACACAGCTACTGATAAAACATACATGATTTATGCTCTTAATTTCTGTCATCCTCATGTTTATAGATTTGGATATGGACTTTTATTTTTGGTGATGGAGTTATATACAGCTCTTTTTCCTATTGAGTGTAGCCTGAGTACACTCAGATATTCAAGTAAATGTTACAGTTTGAAGTCTGGTTTGGTACCTTTTGGGAAGCAAGGTTGGAAATTGGTGCTGAAACCTTTGCTGGATCAGAACTGCAAAAAAAAAAAGTTAAATTTATGGTCAGATAGTGTGGGAATTTTTTTTTTTGGTTTGCTTTAAATCCAGATGAAATTATCAGTACACAGAATATATGAAATGTATTGTCATGTTCTGCAGATTGAAGTTCAGTTTCCATATTAATATTTTGAGTTCTTTTAATGGTACTGTTGATTTCTTTTCTTGTTCTCTTACTCTGTGGGATTTGGTGCTTTATCATTAAAATGTTGATCTCGGGCAGTGGCTCGAGATGCCCATTAACAGAGAGAGTAAACTCAGTCTGCAGTGTTGCAGGTGTCAGTGCTGTGTGCTGAGTTTCACACATTGCCAGTGGGACTGACCTGTTGTTCATGTTCTTCTTCTAACAGCTTGTTATCACTTCTCTAAACAATAAGGATGGTTTCATTCAGTAGCTTTGTAGTACTGATGTCTTTATATTCTGCACAGTTTCTAAAATTGAAAGAGTTTAATGAACTTCATCCTTATAAATTGAATAGGTGTTGTCTGGCTACAGTTTCACCCTTTCCTATCTTTTCTTTTCTTGCCCTCCTCCGCATGTTCTGCATGGTATCTGTCCTGCTGGTGCTGCCTTCACCTGGGTCCTCTGCATGTGTTTCTAACCCCAGGGAGAAGGAATCACTTTGCCTACTACAACTATCACACTTACGAAGGTAACGCTATATTTGATACTGTTCTCTCATTAGCCACTAAAAACTTCTCCGACTATAAATCTTGAGTTTCTTTATGACAAATGAAGGACTGTGTTATTTATCTTAAGGGTTTTTTTCCAAGAGATTGCTTCTGTGATGTAGTTATCTATTTTGTTAGTTACCATTTAATTATTTTAATTGTTTGTTAGTTGCCATTTAATTATTTTAATTATTTGATTGGTGAACAAACATCAACTGGGTCATGAATATGCTGTTACCCAAAGAGTTCAACCTTCCAGCTACAGTTAACAGATAAATTTCAGAGGGTGGTTTACAAGCAATGTTGTAGTAGAACTAAAAGTTCTTCGATCCATCTGCTTGTGAATTCATAGTTAAAATGGTTATTAGGTAAATGGCTTGGAACTTAGCTGTCCTTTTGAGTATTTGACTGTGTTGATACAGTAGATGAAGTCTGTGATGATTTTTATGGGAAATAGTGTTTTGACTCCTGGCAAAATTACTTCGCTTTCTACTCTGTGGTATTCCATAGCATCCTTTGTTGTTTCTGCTGCCTGGTTTGTCTGACATTAGTGGTGTATGTCAAAGATTTAGCACTTCAGACAGTAGAGACTTGTTCACTTTTTGTAGTGCTCAAAATTGATAGCCTAATGTACAAATCATTATGGATCTTTAATTCTCCTTACAGTTTAGAGTAATGTGCAGAGATGTTCTGGTTTGACTGATTAAACAAGACTACAAAGCCATTCTCTTTTCATTGTGAAATGTCTGCCAAAATATTTTTTTATTTTATTACTTTTTTCCCCTGTTTCCTCACTTTATTTTTTAGACTGCTGTAGAAGAACTACGTGTGGTTGTCAGTGCTGCTCACCCTTTCCTTTACGCTTGGGGAGTGCAGTACTGGGGTTTAAAGAACTGTATTCAAACTTGTGTCCAGTGCTCCATTATGTAAATTGAATTCGGACTTCCATTTTGTTAACGTTGTTATTCCAGAGAGCAGAAAGGTTTCATAGAGTGTGCTGAACTAAAAATCATGGATGGGCTCTGCAGGAACACTTGACCATTAACTAGGAAGATTGAAATTTGGTTGCATGTCACTGAAGAAAAAAAAAGATAGCTTTTTAAATTTTTATCTCAGTGTGTGAAAAAGAGGACTTCATACTCTAGAGTCAGACTGTGTCTTTGGAAAAAAAGCACTTTAGAATACTTTTATTTTTTATAGAAATAACTCCAGTAGAAATGTCCTCCTGTCAAAACAGAGGCTGTTTATATTTTTGCAGAAGAACCTAGCAGACTCACTTTCATGCCCTGTGCAATTGCACAAATTCATGAAGTTTGCTAGTGAAGTATGTCCAGTTTTTCCATTTCTCCATAGCTGCTGATGTTGCTGTTTGTACGACTTTTAATTGACTGAAGATTAGATTCTCTGTGGTAGAGGATGCACTTCAGTAGCTTGTGGCTGTACATGTGGCAGTCAGCAATTGTCTCTGTATCCAAGTCAAGTGAATGAAACAGTAAACTGAGATGAATCTGATAGTAATAGAAACAGACTGGGTAGACTGAAATGACATTCAGCAGCACTCTGAATAGCTGATTCTGTCTGTACTATCTGTGAATATGGCTTTTGATGAGTTCAGGAATGTTAATAACTTCAGTTGTACAATCATAATATTTAAAGGCTGAGAAAAATGGCAAACCTCCATATTTTCAGATGTGAGCCTCAGATCCTACAAACCTGAATTTAAAATTACAAAGGATACATAAAAAATAAAAAGGCAACCCCATAAGGCTTTTTTCCTTGCTTCATGACAAAAAAAGAGCACCGTTGAGCTGTAGAACAAATAGCAGTGGGAGATGTGGAGGACATGGAGGTATAGCAACTTGGACAGAAGAGTTGCAGAAGGTTGGAGAAATGGAAAGCCTTGACCAGGGTGCTTTCCTGGCCAAGCTTCTTTCTGAGAACAGAACTGTAGTGTGTGTAACACTTCTGCACATGAGTTTGTTGTCTGTTACAAAAAAAAAGTTTACTATTGGCTTTTTCTGCTGGAAGTGCATATCTTGTCTGAAATTTAAGAGTAGAATTATCTCCTGAATTCAACATGGTGTTTCAGATCTGCCCAACCATCTCCTAAGCGTATTAGTGTTTAAACACTTAGTAGTTAGGAACTTGTAGAGGAAATATGCTTTAAAAGTGTAGACTTAAACTAATTTTATATCAATAGGTAAAGTCCATTGTGTGACCATTTTTGTTCAACTTTGGGCTTACTTGTTTTCTGTGAGCTGATCGTCATCATTTGTTTTGGTCTGTGCTAAGTCAGTACTATTTCCCAGCATTGTTTCAAGCATTGGACCAGTGAAATCAATTGAAGTTATAAATTTCAAAGTGGTGTAGGATTCACCTTTTGGTGGTGAAGTAACACATTTAAAATATATATCCATGAATAGCGCCCTGTCTTGTTTTTTTTTTTTTATTGTTTAAAAAATATGTGTTTGTGTTATAAACCACTGACTTGATGTCCTTACAGTGATTATTCACTTTTGTTCACTGCAGGCTTTTTTTATAACATTACTATTTAAAGTGTGAATGGTGACTCTTAAGTGCATAAATCAAGTGATGAAATTTGTTTGTAGTGCATAATTTTCTAAGATCAGTCTTTGTGGACTCTTGTGGCCTGGCTTTCACCATAGATATAGCAGAATATCTATCCTGCTGCAGTGAGTTATAAGGGATACATTCCAAATACCGTTCAGGTGAGGTTCCAGCTGTTGGAAAACAAGAAATATGCTTTACACTGTAATATCACACAACCATCCTTCCCTCCTGCGTCCCTCCCCTAGAATAAAAAGGCCTTTCATTCATCATTCTTAGGAGTTGTTGTAATTATCTTCAAGATTAAGATACCTTTTACTGTAGAAATTGGCTTTTAATACTGATAGAGTACAACAAATAACCCAAATAACTCTGAATAACTCCTTAAAATTTTCTCCTTTTTGTGGAGGAAAAAATTGCATTTGTGTCTAGTGCTGTGGTTTTAATACAAGATGTTCTGGGAGTTTACAACTAGATTTGTAGAGCTTCTGTTTATATTCTTTCACCTAAAAATTTGAAGATAACTTGTAGTCTACTGCAGACAGTATCAATGTGTGTGCCATGGCTTTAATAATATTCTCTATTGCTTTTTTGGAAATGACTTAAAATCATTGTTCATTTCCACAGCTAAGACATTCTTTGTCTTGCAGCCTGTCTTTTACTTTGCTTTGGAGAAGAGATTGGAGAGTAGTTAGAAATGACAGTATTATTTCAGCTTCCGCTCATATTTAAAGTTGTAGGGTTTTCTGGGAAGTGGGGAGGATTTATATGTATGACAAAACCCATTTGTGTTAGCCTGTGAAGGCACCAGCTAATTTTGGCACACTTTGTATGTCCAGCATTTTTCTGAGGGAAGTAGGAAGTTGGACTTCATTTTTTACCTAATTTTCTGTGAGATGAAAAGATAGGTCAATGGAACTATAAAGATAAGGCCAGAAGTGCCAAAGTCCTGTATATTAAGACTAAATATCATAGGTGAACATTTTGTAGGATTGTCTTTTAATATTGCTCTAGTTCAGTATCTGATGAATTAGAAACAGTTTGGTATGTGGATCACTTGGCAGCAGATATTGCTGATAATGTGTACTTTAGTAAGATCAGTAGATGCTATTAATGTGGGATCTGGAGGTGTTTTATTTCCTTTATCTTCTAAACCCATACTGGTATACCCATATAAAATCTTAGAGATTTACAAAAACTGTTGCATTGCTTAAAGTACTAAGGAAATAGAAAAGGTTTTTCACAGTATGTTCAGAATAGTAGTTCTTGATTACTTTATTCTTTGCATTTGTAGTAAACAGCTGCTCCGAGTAGGCTTTCTCTACTTTCAGGGTTCTTACATTATGAGGAACAACCAAGTTCCCTACAATCTTGAAAGAATGTCGCTTGGGTTTTCTTTTTTTGTAAACATTGCTATTCTGACTAAGTTGCAGTAAATGTAGAAATACTGTGTGACTATTTGAACTTTATTAACTTAGAAATTAATATTTGTCACTTGCTGTACAGATGGTTCTGACTCCAGAGATAAGCCAAAGCTCTATCGTCTACAATTAAGTGTCACTGAAGTTGGAACTGAAAAATTTGATGACAATTCCATTCAGGTATGGAAAAAAGCAGACTCGTACGACAGTACTGATTTGATCTCTGCTGTATTATATGTCATTGTGGAGTTTTAATAAAATATGCTGTAAATATGCTTCAAAGTTTGAAGGGTAAAATATTGCTGAAATTTTGTATTAATGGTAATATTTATCTGTTTTAATTTAGTTGCACTCTTGATTTAAGAGAAGGGTTGTATTATTTTAAGTCAAATTTTTATTTTTTAAGGGGTTTTCTTTTTTGTAATTGGATCAAAAAGTGCATATCAGTGTTACTGTAACTGCTTAATGGCTTTCAAGTCCTAGTCTCAATCCCGTTGAGGTAGGATTTTTTAAGAGTATAAGACAAGCATATTTGTATGAAGTTCATGCCAGGGAGTTTCTTACAGTAGCCTGGGTCCATGTCAGTGCATTTAGTTGATTTATAATTAATTGCACTGTGAGATTGCATATAAAACAGCAAGTGGAAGAAAACAGCATGTGACCAAAACAGTGAAAAGTTTTTCATTAAGGGATGTGTGCTGCACGTGTTAGTTAAATATGTTTTATTATTCTTGTTGCATTGAAAAATGAAGTGAAACTCGCTGATTTTAGTACCAGTGATCTCTGTAAATGCATAATCAAATTTAAATAACCAGTCTGTAAATAGGCGTAACTACGTCTTAGTCTTTGGTTTTTTTATTTCTGCTGCAGTATAATTAAATTTATTCTATGTTAATTAATTTTATTCCCAGTTATTTGGTCCAGGAATTCAGCCTCATCACTGTGACCTCACTAATATGGATGGAGTTGTCACTGTAACCCCGAGAAGCATTGATGCTGAAACCTATGTGGAAGGTCAGCGTATTTCAGAAACCACCATGTTGCAAAGTGGAATGAAGGTTCAATTTGGGTCTTCTCATGTATTTAAGTTTGTGGATCCTACTCAGGACCATATTATTTCCAAAAGATCTACTGATGCAAGTCTTATGGTCAAAGGTCCAAGACACAAAACTGGGTGAGTAAAATTTATTTTCATCCTATTGAGGTTAGAAGGAGAGCCTTGGGAAAAAATACATAATGAAAGCCTTATAAATGGCCAGGGACTAGTGTGTGAACTCATTTAAGTGTTAAGTATATAATTTTAATACTTGAGCTCCACCTTGTGATTTTATGTAGGATTAGCAAGTGTCTTTTTATTTATGAAGTATTCAAAGAAGTTTTCCTCATGCTCACTTCTGTTTGAAAAACACTATAATGCCTTATTTTCATGTATTTCATAGTTTGTCCAAGCTCCAGAAAAAGTCAAGAAGTTGCTGAATGTTTTCAGAGAGTCTGGTTTTTGTTTTTTCTCAGATAATAACTTTCAAAATTCCACTAAAAGGATTTGGAAGTGAAGCAATCATGAAATGAGACTGTTAAGATAGGGAACTATATGTCTCAATATAACAACCACTTTTTTTAGTGTGATTACTCATCCACTGGTTTCTGTGTTGCAAGGACTGACAGTCCAGAAGTCTACCCTGTTGTTTCTCATTCATATTTTTGATAGATGCATAATAAAAACACTGATCATGGATATTGTGACTCATAGGGGTTCAGGTGATTTTGTTCAATGGCTATAGAAATACTCAGAAGAAACAAAATCAGTTTGTATAGCAGGGGAAAAAGCAACATCCTATTTTCCATCTTCTCTGAGTCCAACTGAGGCTACTATTGTTAATATACACATTATTCTATAATGTTATTTAGAAAAGTAACAAATTGGCTTGGAGATGAATGAAAGTAGATACCTAGGAAAAGAAGTTTATCTCCTGGATTAATATAGATGTATGCTTTAAGCATTTTTATTTTTTCTCCACAGTGTTTTCTCATGGAAGGACACTGTGCTTTTTGTAGGCCCTGTCTGCAGGAAGACCTCCAGCCATGTGGCTGTCATGTAATATTCTTGCTTAAATCTTGAGTTCATCCTGCATTTAGCCTGCAGATCAATAGATAAGTGCTCTTGCAGATTTACAGTCAACTGGAAAGCACTGTATTACTGCAGAGCTTTAACTGGACAATAAAATCTATGGCAAAGGGCTGTTGCAGCTTAAACAATCAATTTTTTTTTAATCTGTAGAATAAGGAGATAGTAATATGCATTACTAGGATTTATGAGTTATTTACATTATGTTGTACATTTAATACTAAAGACCTGAGTAAAAAATTGTAGCTAGTCTATTGTAGTGAATGCAATGTGTATTTATATTTTCTCACTTGGCTGGGAAGAAATTAGCTATGAATCTGGTTTTGCAAATGAAATTGTCTGTATAAATATTTTTAGGTTTTATTGATATGAAGAACTAATAGAGTATTTAAAAAAAGTTAATATTAACTGGACTCATGGTATAAACCTTGAATTTTAATTTACTAATTTTAGTTACTCTGTTCCTTGTTTATTAAATGTTGAACAGTATAATCTCTAAAACATACTGGAAATGTTATCTTGCTTGTAGAGCTGTCCAGGAAACCACATTTGATCTGGAGGGAGATATTCACAGTGGAACAGCATTACCAGCAAGCAAGGTATTGTATTATGGCTAAGCTAGCAATAAATAACAGCATGTGTAAGTTAAATCAAAATTACAACAGCAGTACTATTTGGGGAAGTGTAGCAAATTCATCAGTCTCCCCAGCTGTTTTTCCTTGTGGATGGGCTCAGATATTATATGCATTGTTATTTTAGAATTGGTTTATTTTTTTTTCCCAAAACCCTTTTGTTTACACTTGTATTGGCATTGGGGATGCATCTCAAGGATAGTAACATTTTTTAGAAAGGGAAACTCTCCAAACCTGAAGTAGTGTCTACTCAAATTGACTTCTGGAAAGCAGATTACCTGCAGGTAGAGATTCTTGTTAGAACTGGTACATTGTTACCTTGTGTGTGTAGCATATGGCTGTTGTCATTTGTGATGGGGTAAATAAATGTTTTATATAAAATGTGAAAGGGTGTTCAATTTTAATTTAACTAGGCTTTTAAAGTTTAATGGATGTGACTTTAGGCTTCAATAGAGCTCCTGTACACACATTGACTAAACAAACTGTCTCTGCAGTCATAATTATAAACATTTTATGAGGTGATAATCTTTTCATGCTTTCTTTCTGCACTTTCTGTTAATAGATTTTGTGTCAGAATTGCATTTTCCAAGAGCAAACAAAGAGTAAATGCCACAATGGTTAATGCCTTACTTGCTATGATCACACACCTCAGATGAAATGAGAGAATGAATTATTTCAGCAGTATGAAATGGAGTAATCTTCCCAGAACTGCAATCCCTTTTATGTTTTATTTCTCCTATTACACAGCTGAAATACTTGTAACTATTTAGTGATATTAATGCAGCAGTGTAGGTATTAATAACTCTGATAGCTTTTGAATGTAATTTAGTCTTACTTGTTTTCTTACCACAATCTTTTGATTCAGTTTCTCTACTTTCTTTGTACTGTCGGGTAGTGCTTTTATCTTATATGTGTTCTCACCTACTTCTGATAGGAATTTTAGTGATATTTTAAAAGGAAGAACAGAAACTTTGTTAACTAATAAAATGTCTTAAAATTTCTCAGAATAAAAGTTTCTGGCTTTATTATATAGTTTATTTCATATCCTATTCACAGTCATTAGAAAAATACTTCTAGAGGACTTGGGGATTAATGGGAAAATTTAGTTTCTTTTTCAGTTGTGCTGTTTGAGACTGTGTACGTCATCTTGTTAAAGCACTGATGAATCACTCATTTTCTAATATTTGCTCTCTTCTAAGTATGCTTTTCTGTTTGGAAAAGGGGTGACAGTAAGTTTAATGAAAGGTCTCTGAGATGTAGTGGTGAAAAGTGATTTGGTTCAATCTCTGCATTGAGATGCACTTGTTGGCAGGTTATCCTATGTTGAAACAAATTATTTAGTCCTAGAAATTTCTTACGAAATGTTGAAACACTTTCTATTTTACTGATGTCTTGTTTTCTACTCTTTATGCTGAAAAAATTTGCTATTTATTTTACTGCTTAAAGCAGCGTATTTGTCCCATTCCTGATAGGGTTTGATTGAATTAGAAATCATAAATTAAAAGCTTCGTATTAGGGAGCATGGACACCAAAAGAAAACAAATCAAATGTTATATAGAATTGCCCCTTCTTATCTTGGAAATGTACTGCCTGCCAGATCAGACTTTCCTTAAGATCAGGATAAATTATGTTACAGATCAGTAGTGCAAACACATGGGACTATTGCAGAAGCAGAGAGGGGGAGCATGACCAGTTTTAAATTTGTAAATACATTTAACTTTGTCTCTTACTTTAGTAAGTAAGATTGATTCCCAACTCATTCTTACTTTGTATTGTAGCTATGCAACTTTTGATTAAAGATGTTTGCAAGCTGCATTATAAATTCTAGCAGTGCATTAACAAAGAGCTGCTCCTAGCTGGCCGTTGTTGTCTGTGGAATTGGAAGCAGGCTCTTTAGTGCTTCACTGTGGTGAAAACGCCCGCTGAGCTGTCGCTCTCTGTGCCATACTCCCTTCTTCTGTTTCCCCATCTGTTTTCAAGCCTCAGACCTCAGCTTCATTTTAGTGCTGCTAGGCACAAATACTGGCTCATGCAGTGCTTGCATGCTAAGCACCTGTTCTGCTGTTTTGAATTAGAGCACCAGCAGGCTGGACGGTGACAGGGCATCATCCGCATCCAGCACAGCCGAGCGAGGAATGGTGAAGCCAATGATTAGGATAGACCAGCAGGATTACCGCCGACAGGACAGCAGGTAGGAAACGTGGGATCCGTCACTGCTCAGAATCGAAAAAAATTGATTTATTTTTCCAGTGGATCAAGTGCTGTGTTAAAGTATTTTAAATTATCTGGTTTTCCATATGGAGAATGAGATCTCTTTCCAAAAAAGCCCCAGGATTAACAACCAAAGCAAAGAACTTCACAATATTTAAAAAACCCAAAAAAAGTAATCCTTTGCTTCAATATTCTGTTATTTGTGGTTCTTTTTCTGTAAAGTCAGGCTGATAGAAATGTCATATCATTGTTAATTTCTGGTTAGACCTGTCATATGAAATGAAAAGCACAATTACGTAAAATTTTCATTTGTCAGTGGCAAGATGATGCGATTTACTCTGGAGAGTGAAATAACGAGGTCATTGCTATGTCTACTGTGCTGTTGTCAGCAGGTGTGGAGTCTGTCCTTGAAGATACTTAAAAGATACTTAAAACCTGACTGGACAGGGTAGTGAGGAACTTGCTCTTGTTGACCCTGTTTTGAGCAGGGAGTTGGGATCAGATGATCTCTAGAGTCTCCTATCACACCTCAGCAAATCAGTGAAAATGTGAATAGAAGTTTTTTCAAATCTTTCAAAAAATACAAGATTGTATTGCTGTCTACCTAAATCACTTTTAAATTTAGATGAACAGCTATGATAAATGGATGAAAGGTAAGGTAAACGTGCTGCAGGGTTAAAATGTGCAGTGATCCAAGTTGTAAAGCTAGCAGTATGAAGCTTTTTGTATCTTTAAATTGATATATTATTCACTAGACAGAACAGAGAATTCAGAGATGCGAGTGGCAGGAAAAAAAAATACCAAAAAAGGGCAGAAAATTGTGCTTCCACTTGAATTTGAATATTCAAGTGTTCTATAGCATAGAGGGGGCATAGCATCTAGCATTCTATAGCATCTAGGGGCATATTTTAAATACTCTCAGTGAAGTTAGACTGGAATATAACTCAGTTCTACTCTACACTCCCTTGTTAGAGTGCCTGACCATCTTCAGAATTTTCTGAAAAATTCTTTTTTAGACTTTTATTAAGATTGTGAAGAATTTAACTCCTTCTTGGAATACTAGTATTTCAATTGTAATTTTCCTCATAAAAGATGAACAAAAACTTCTTTCTGAACTTTTTATAGCCTGTCAGAAGTTCTTGAGGCTTCTGTTCTTAATATTTCTTGAACTGTGCTTCTGTATGTGTATGAAGTTTATTAAATTTCTGTGAAGAGATTATCTTGTGCTGTAGTTCTGTATCTCAAAATCACAGAGCCATCTGTGAGCTGTATCTTGGCTTCATTTTGATGGGGGTTTTTTAACGTCTTAAATTCCTTTTAAAGAGAGTACTCATTGCTAGTTTTTATGAAGGTTTTTTCACTATGGTTCCTGTGTGCAGAAATTTTTTTTAGAGGCATCTAGATCACACTTAAATATGTGACAACTACAACTTCAGAGATCTTCATCACCAGCCCTGACATTGATATTTTATTTCTGTATATGTCTTAAATGTCTGTAGTATGTGTTGTGTAATGAGTCTTATTCATCCACATACAGCCCTTCTATCATTTGCTCTTTCTCAGATACATTCACTGTGTTCATGAGAATAACAAATGAGCAAAGTCAGGATGTCAGATTAGGACTTGACAAATTGGACAATGAGTTGCCTGAATACATGGAATTCCCCTTTATGGATGTATTTTGTGGACCTTTAGTTAGGTTTCCTCTGGAATACTCTGGTCTCATTTTGTGAACTCTAAGGACATTAATTGTGAACTGCTTTATTAGTTTAAAAAAACAAAAATTCTTCACTGGCAAGTTTCAGTTTCTTGTTACTGTACAACTTCCAGCTCACACGAAATGTTCTTGTGGGTACTCTGTGCGTTCATCACTGCTCTATAAAAGTGAATAATAACACAAATAAGACTTTCTTCTAGTTTCTTCTAGTAACTTGCTGAATAGATTGAGACTGAAGATTAAAACTTGGCTGCCATAAAAATTGATATCTGAGAGCATAACTCCAGTTTACTTACTGGGTATGCTTGTTCTGATTGTAACATGATTCTTGGAAATCAGAAGTAATGACTATTCAGTTAAGGATTGTGGTCATACATGCTCATTAGGTAACTGACTACAATATAATAAAAATTAGAAGAGAGAGTTTTTTTGCCTTGGATACCTTTCAGGAGTTCTTTAAGGTGTGTTTGGTTGGAAAAGAATGTGATGATATATAAGTGGTGTTAACTGAATGCAGATGCTTACCTAATTCCTTGCCTTAAAAATTAACATGCCTTAAAAATTTTTACACAGTATGCTGACAGAAACAATCACACAAGGATGTTTCATTTTTTAAATGTGGTTTATCAGAGACAAAATCTAGGGGAATACCGAAATATCAGGAGAATGTATTATTGCTTTTAATGTGATTGTAAAATGTAATATTACCTGACACTATACTGAGAAAGGAGACAACGCCTAATCAATATTTATGGACCTTCAAACCTAACTAGACTTTCAGACTGGTTTAGCTCAAAGAATTTCATCACC
This sequence comes from Camarhynchus parvulus, assembly GCF_901933205.1. Taxonomy (NCBI): domain Eukaryota; kingdom Metazoa; phylum Chordata; class Aves; order Passeriformes; family Thraupidae; genus Camarhynchus; species Camarhynchus parvulus. Next base: position 39,425,524 of record NC_044573.1, read on the forward strand.
ATAGAGAGGCTTTATCTATAGGAGCAATAGCATAATGACAATATGCACTTAAAATGTATCCATTAAAATGAGTTATATCAGGAGCACAGAGAATGACTTCAACTTAGATTTCTAATGTGCAAAGCTTAATTAGAGAGTATTTCTTTTGTATGTTTTTAGGGAAAGGAGGAAGATGGTACAGGGGTTGGAACTAGATGATCTGCAAGGGCCACTTCCAACCCAGACCATCTTATGGCTCCAGGATTTGTTGAAGGGATTCCTATTAGGTAGTTAAATAATTGATTACTGCATCAGTTCCTGGGCAACTAATTTACAGATAGAATTAAATTTTAAGTTTTTAAAGAATACTTTATATTAATTTAGCTCTTATGGCCAATTTCCAGAAGTCTGCAGGCAATCTTGCATTAATATCAGGCCTCATCATTCATGACACAGTGTCTCTTATTGGCTGGGAATCCTGTTCCTCTGTTTGTGTGCTGAAACTGATCAATATCATTTTGTTCTAAGGAAAATAAAATAAATCATCAGCTGAAATCTGTCACTGGTTTACTGGCCATTTTGCTGAACTATTTCTGTCTCTTACTACTATTCCAATAATGAAAGATTAAAAATTTTTCTGGAGTTGTCACTATATTTCCATTTTATAATACTGTGTATTAGTAATTTTTCTATGGAAGTCATTAAGTTCTCAGTGAAGGAGCACTTTTGACAGTGCAGAAGTAGTAACAAATCAGTTAATTTTAAATTTATAGCAATAAAAAGATAGAAAATACTACAATTTACACACCAGCTGGGTGCTTTTCATAAAGACAGCATGCTGTCGTGTTTGAAATGTAACTGAAATGGCAGAAATTTGTGTACATACTGCCATGCTGTGCCTGCTATTCCTTAACTTTCAACTTACACAGAAATTAGATTTGCTGAACACTTCTAATAATGCATTATCTAGGTGGCATAACCTGAGTTCTCTGCTGGTTTAAGGTTTTTGCAAGTTTGTAAAAAAGCAAGGAACCAAACAAACCCCCATCAAAACCCAAAGGTACCCCAGATTTTTGGATTCAATATGCTAAAATTTAGTTTAGATCTTTTGACAGTCATCAAAATTATATTGTGGATTTTTACTACAGGAGATACGACACTGAAAGCCTTTATTCAGTTATCTCTGCCTTGTGGTATAACTAATAATCATCAGAACAACAACGTTAATATATTGCATTCCTTTCTTTGTCAAAGTTGTTGGGGAAAGTAGAAAGATGCCTGTTGTGTTACATGTGGTTAAAATGGTTATTGCATACAGAAGATGTTAGGTTTTACTCATTCACTAAAAACAGGTACCTAGCTGTAGAGAACAGCTCAGGTAATGTCTTTGCTTAAGGCAGTAATGATTTATTAAATTAGGAAAGGAAATTCCTTTAGGAATTAGGAAAAGGTTTTTCACTCAGAGAGTGGTTGGGGACTGGAACAGGCTCTCCAGGGCAGTGGTCACAGCACCAGCCTGACAGAGTTCAAAAAGCATTTGGACAATGCTCTCATGCACATGTTGTGACTCTTGGGGTGTCATGTGCAGGGCCAGGAGTTACTCAATGATTCTGATGGGTCCTTTCCTACTCAGGATATTCTGTGATTTTGTGAAATACTCACTTAACCTTTTGCAGGCACCAGAAAAGTCAAATCTCTGTTCAGTTTTCTACTTGGTGATTTCTCTGATGGGTTCTGGTGAGAAATAACTCTGCAGTCAGTTTCAGTGAGGACAGTTCTGGGGCTTATAGCTGTTTCTTGATGTAATGTAGCAACAGCTAGGTAGGGACTGGGTTTGACCTCCTTTCCTTCTTTACCAGAAGAAAAGGTTGAATAGGTTGACTAAAATCTTCATAAATTTTGAAGGCATGAAAGGCAGCCAAGTACAGTTGTTATAACCAAGCTGATGTTTCAGGCAAAGCTTCATTCAGTTTCTTTCATGTGTCCATGAATAATTTGTTATTTGAATACTGTAAATGGCAGATGGCAAACTGATCCTATCAGTCTGCTGTGCAGCACACAAGAGGGTGCTCATTACTATCACAGACTCCACAGTTCAAGTCTGTTGTGTTGCTGGCAAATACAGCTTGAATGATTCTGGAGGAAAGGTAAAAAAAGTGTCGTTCTGTGGAAGGTTGTTGTGTCAATATTTGGAACCAGTGTATTTGGAGTAATATGTAATTTTACAGTAATTAATATCAACCATGTGGATTATTTGTTTCAATTTTTCTCATATTTCTTTAGATCTCAGGATACCCATGGACCAGAACTGATACTGCCTGCCAGTATTGAATTCAGGGAAAGCTGTGAGTAAATTGTGAAGTTACAATACTAACCTGTTAATGCATTATTCTATACTGTAATGTTTTAGTCAGCTTGAAAACTTGAGTGATGTAAGTGAACATTGAAAGAAACTGTGACTATACAGATGCTAGACAGTATAAACAGTATAACTTGTTTTGTTGGGAGAGTGAGCAGATAATTTAGATATTGAGGCATGTTCATGCGTATCTTAATTCTGATGGCATTTCAACTCCTTCAGATTTTCAGCTTAAATGTGAAAAAATTTTAATTCCATCTCCTTAACAGTACCTTGGATTCATTGTCTTCTATGTGATTCTCTGTGCCTTGTGTAATAGATTGCATCTTGGTCAAAATCCATTTTCTGTAAAGTCTGATTAGGTTTACATTGTCATTTAGAGTTTAATTTATTATTATCTTGGCCCCCAGATTTTTGAGGTCTCAGATCTGGTAGCAAAATAACATACTAGAGATTGCCCATACTTCAAATACCTGGAACTAAATAGATTTGTGAGCAAGCAAAGACTGATTATTAGTAGTATGAGAGCTTTGTTGGAGTAAAATGTGCAAGAGAAGTCTTTCATTTTCTTGTTCCCTTGAAGATGCAAATTTTCAGTAGATAGGAAATAGTACAGAAATATTTCCCAATGGTCAGATTTTTTGGCTTTATATGGAAGTGTTTGTTAGTATATCTAACTAACTGTAGTACATAATAGAGAACTTATAGTTCAAATGACTGTAAGTTGCTCTCCCTTCCTCTTCTTTTCCCAAAGTAAATCTTTTATGCCTCAAGTTATGAAATTGTTGTCTTTAATTTTCTTTCTGTCTTTGGATTTACGACATACTGTTTCTTTTCCTCTTTGTCTGCAGCTGAAGATGCCTTCTTATCTGCCATTATAAATTACACAAATAGCTCGACAGTTCATTTTAAGCTGTCACCAACATATGTTTTGTATATGACATGTCGGTATGTATTGTCCAGCCAATACAGACCTGACATCACTCCTGCTGAGCGTACTCACAAAGTCATTGCAATAGTCAACAAGATGGTGAACATGATGGAAGGAGTGATACAGGTGAGTTACTCTGCCAAAATATGTCAAGGGAATTACCTACAGTTTGTTGATAATTGAGCAAGCTTCTTAGCCTTTTTCTTAGTCTGACCTTAACAGTAGTTGATTAAACAGTAATACCTGCATTGACTGCCCTTATGAGGAGCAGTCACTGCTTTTATGTCAGTGAATAATGCCTGTGGTAAGAAACTCTCTCCTGAGCAATGTGGGAAGTTAGGGAGTGGCTGTTTCTCTGAAGATTATGTTCCCTGACAAGAGGTGACTCCTTTCTAGAAGGTAAGATCTTTGCAAACATTTCTGGCTGTGAACCCTTGTAAAACAAGTTGGATTGGCTTATTAAAGAACACTGTATATGTGGCATTTGTTTGCACTGATTGATACTTGAAATGAATGTATTAAAAGAACCACGACTTTTAAATTCCGACCCTGTCACTTTTACAACTTTTGTAACCACGAAAATGGTTGACATCTTGAACATGAAACTGGACGTAAACCTTGGACATCTTGAAGCAAGCTGACACAACTGCTTTTTAAAGAGAAATACAAGTTCTCAAATGTTCCAACATTTTATATGTAGTCTAACACTCTTGCTACTATATGTGCAAGACTTCCACAGAATCACAGGAGAAATTCTGTTTTGTGTAAAAATTCAGGATAAGATCCACTGGGCTGTCTGTGATATTAGACAGTACCTTGCCTTGTGTACCTTGCATTGATAACAGACTGGTCATTTTCTCAAAAAGGAGTACTAGTTCATGTATCCTCTGTAATTAATTAATTAAGCTTCTTTGTCTGCAGGTTTTTCTCAGAAGAAAAATTGAAATCTGTTTCTATGTTTATTAAAACAGGTGTGTTCGTTGCAAATAGTGCTGCCAGAGTAGCAGCAAGAACCCTGCTGCACTAAGTGCTGTACAGGCATAACATAATATACAGGCATAAACATAAATGTGTCAATCCTGCTTAGAGAATTTACATTGCAAGTGTTACACAACAGCTTGAGTAAGGGAGAATAGGAAAGTAATCAACAGGAGTGGCATGAAACTCACAACAAACCAAAATTGTTCAGGTTTTGGAAAGATTTAGTGAAGTTTTCAGCAAGGGAATGTTAGCTCTAGACACTTGTGTAATCTTATACAACAAGCTCCTACCTTTCACAAGAAAGATTGGGAGGAAATGCTGTTGTCAAGGACACTTTGCAATAAGAAAGTAAGATTTGCCAAAAAGAAAGGAAGATTTGTGTACATTCCAAAGTTGATCAGAGACAGAACAGCAGTTTGCTTCTGATGTGAAGAACTAGTATGTTGCTTTGAATCTTGATGTCACAGTTGTTTGAATCTTGATGTCACAGTCAGTGGATATTTGATAAAATGGAAATGGTATCAAAAATTAATATCAGGCTCTTTTATTAAAAAAAAAGAAATTAAATCTGTCTCTGTAAGAGGGGAGACTGTGACTACAGGGGAGAACATGAACTAGCAAGAGCCTGCACATCAGCAGTTCAGCAGCTAGAATGGAAAGTAAACAGAGAGAAGTAGGCTTCAAATAGAAACTTGAAATTACAGGTTTGAATCAAAGAAAGTCACTCAGTTTATAGAACTAATGTATACTAGTTATAATGAACCTAAAAAGATCTGTAGTGACAGAGGCAGGTACAGTGGGAAAGCAGAGATAAAGTTTTTTGTTCCTAGTTGAATGGCTGACGAGGTAACTGTTAGAAGATACTAGAGGGATGGACTCAAGCATCAGTTTGATTTGAGAACAAATCAAAGCTCGAAAGTAGACTATCCTGTGAAAAACATTCATTTATTGCACTGAGAAGGGCTTCCCAAGTCACATGCAGCCTTGTGTTTGTAAGCAAATGTATTTTCTATAATCCTGCTAATACTATTACAAAACTGTTAAACCCAGCTGTTTGTCTGGACTGTCCTTTGTGGAAGGCCATTTCTACAGCCTTGTAACTTCAGCTGCATTCTAATCTCCAACCTAAATATTACGGAACACATCAGCAGGGAAGCAGTATTTGTGGTTTGTGAAAGATGTTGCCTAGTTGCAAGAAATTAACTGAAAGGAGTCAGAGGTTGCATAGAAATTGGGAGGAGGTTCATTCAAATGTCATGGTGAAAGAAGCCAGAGGAAATGGGGGAAAATACACCCAGGACAAAAGAGAAAAACTTTAGTGAATTTCAAGGTTAATAGTCTGAAGGCAAAGAAATACATTGGTTCTAGGGACCAGTAAAATGTCTTTAGCTTGGACCTGTCTTAGCGGAGCAGAAACAGTACAAGATTAGCTAAGTCAAATTACTTCATCTGAGGTGTAACATTGCTGCGTCCCTTGCTGTGGGGTTTCGTGCCCAGGGGAGAGGGGGCGGGGAAAGAGGACCGTGGCCAATGGGATGCCAATGGGGAGGGGCCACCCGTGGGACAGACCACCGAACCAGGTATGGAAAGGGACACCTGGGGGAGAGACCATCTGATAGGAAGGGGGACCACACCATCCAGTGACTCAGTAATATTTCTCCTACCACCTAGTGCAAGGACAGCTAGATGCAATACAACACATAAGTGGTTGTATTTATGGCTGTCACAGTCAGATCACCATGTAATAAATTGTATCACAATAGCTTTTTTGTGTGTCTCAAGTGTAAAGTGTTCCTGCACTGAAGGGGATCTGATGGTGTGAGAGACACAGAAAACAAATGAGTGGCAAGCAGAGAGAGGCGCCCAAAACAGGAGTGAGAAGGTGCACAAAATCCTGTGCTATATTGTGGGAGTAAATTAATGACTGAGATCTTAATTTTGCCTGCCTAGATCAGAAAGCTATCAAGTCTCTTTGTGAAGCTACTCAAGAAGTATTTGCTAACAAATTAAATTTGTGACTTCATATATAGTATTTATATCCAAATATTATAGATGACTTCGTATGAGATAAGTATAAAATACGAGAGATCTATGAGAAGGCTCAGTGCTTTCAATAAAAAAGCAGGATTAGAAATTTAGTTCATATTAAAAAGCCCTTTTTTTATCCTTTTTTTTTTTTCCAAATAATTCTGTGGCATTTTTCATCCTTTTAAAATTTTAACATTTGTTTGTAGAAGGAGCATTTCCTTTTGTTCTGTGCCAACACATCTTCAGTCAGTTAAGAGTGCTTTGGTTGGAAAGGGAAAGGAAACAAAAAAGCAGCAAATTGGTGTTTTGAGCTCTAACTAAAATTAAAACACTAACATCTCAAATATTTGCATCTAAGCTCACTGTGTTGCAGGTGGGGGAGAGTGATCTGAACAGAAAAAAATAATTAAGAGCTCAGTTCTAAATAACCAGACAAACATCTGGTGGGTTCTTTTTTTCTTTTAACTCAGTGTAGCTTTATATTTACCAACATTTAAGAAACTTAGTATGGTATTTCATTTGACTCTTCTGTTGTTTCAAACAATCTTTTTGTTCTTTAATTGAAAAGTCATGTATTAAATCTGTCCTAGGTGTTCTGTGTATTTTGTTTTCTTCTGAATGTTGTTGTTGGGTTGGTTTCGTTTTTTCCATTTTGGATGGGGGTTTTCTGTTCCCTCTTTGTTTGTGTTTGTATATTGTCTCTATTGCAGCAGTGTGGGCAAATGGCTCCCAGGATTTGTTGTTTGGATGGCTAGTTACCCCATTGCCTGCAAAAATTTCTGCAAGGATTCTCTGGCACACTGAGCATGGAATAACCAGTCTGGGATGGCAACTAGTTTAAGACATTAATTTCTTGACATGTAGGCACTTCAGTTCATAGCTGTTGTGCTACTGGTCCTAGTAAAATCATTAATTTTTTAGAAGAAGCTCAGTTGCATTGTAACTACTGGTTAATGCATCTGTGTATAACTGTGAACATGTGTTGTACCTTCATATTTAGTGTTTGATTTCTAAAACTTTCATGATTGTTCACAAGTTTCTTTCTTCTATTCTGTTTGATTTCCTTCGTCCGTTTTTCTCCAGGAGGTAGACCAGGTTGATCAGGTAGGATATATTTGCTGGGAACTGATCCTAGCTATGTTGGCTTAGCTCAGTTTCTCATGCTGCTTCCATATCAAAATACAATACTCAAACAGCTGGACTTGAACAGTTCATAACACTCATTCAGCAACTGGAACATGCAGTACTAAAATCCTTTTTTGACTTTGCAACTTTTACGGCATTCCATAATTTCTGCTTAACGCACTTCAATGTGGATTGAAATGACCAAAGTTCTTTTTCTTCCCTTTATTTTCTTTTTTTGTTGTTTGTGGTTCCTATTCTTTGGATTTCATCTGAGGTTGCCTGGCCTGGCATTTGTGGTCGGGAGATGGTGAGATAGATCAGTACTTGATACTGAATCACGTGGTATCAAAGCCAGTGAGCGCAGTATCAGTGTGGCAGTGGGCAGTAGTGAATATGCGCTTAAAAGTGCACAGATTACCAGATACTGCATCTGCTAAGCTCTTAGCACTGTGTAATTTGATGCTTACACTGTGGCTTTCATTGATGTGGCTATTGGCAATTTATTAGCATTTCATGTGCTCAGTGAACATGTTAAAATTGAACGTAGTAGTTACAGCAATTGCGGTATTACGTACAAACATTTTGCAAATATCTGGTATCTGAGAGATGTTTGGTGAAATGGGAAGAGGTACTGGTCTATCTTTTGGAGCCTTTTTAATCTGCCATGCTTTATCAGAAAATTATTTCCCTGTATTATTTCTTGCTTCTTTCCACTTACAGAAACAGAAGAATATTGCTGGGGCCCTTGCCTTTTGGATGGCAAATGCATCTGAACTACTCAATTTCATAAAGCAAGACAGAGATCTTAGCCGAATTACTGTGGATGCACAAGATGTTTTGGCACACTTGGTTCAAATGGCATTCAAGTAAGGCTATCAAATTTCTGTTTCAATTACCATTTTCTTTGTTTCTCTGATTTATAGAACAACTTCACATTTCTGCCAAATTTTAGATATTGCAATAACATCCTTTGAGTATTTTTAAATACCTGAGAGGAAAACTTAAAAGAACGGCCTAGACTTACTTCTTTAGACAGATGCCCTGTTTTGTGAATATGGATCACTGAGTTGTGCACAAGTTTTATCTCTTAGATGATCTTGTGATAGTTGAGGCTGCCAATGATAATTGTAGGGAAATTTAGTTTGTGTTGATTGCTTTCTCTTAATTTAATGGGAAATTGTGAGGAAAGTTTAGTTTTGCTGTTAGTATGTAAATACATAGGCTTAAATATTCCTGGGTCTTTAAAGTAATGAGTCTTGTGCTCTTTAAAGGCTTCCAAATATAATCTACTTTCATAATACTCCTAAATAGCAATTTTCACAGTGGTTTTTTTGCATAGATTTCTCTTAAAAAAAGAAGGACAGGTTTTTGTTTGGAGTAAAAAAATCAAGCTATACTTGTCAGCTCAGGCAATTACAGTACTGATTAAAGAAAAATTGTATTACATAACCAAATGGGAAGGGGAAACCCTCAGAGGAAAGTGTTCTTGAATAAAGATAACAGTATTGGCTGAGCACAACATTAATCAAAATAAAGGCTTAATTTTTGTTCATATGCAGATTTTTTCCTTCTCCCCAAACCACTGCTGATGGAACCCAAGATTGGCCTGACAGCATCTCTTTGTGTAGTATATGACTGTCTCTTACCAGTGTGGTGGCAATATTGCATGTAAATGCATATTGCTTGTTCCCAGACAACCTAATTATTTGTGCAACATTTCTAGGAAATTTATGGGAAAATTGGTCTCTCAGCCCTTTTAAAAAGTATTATTGGGTTTCCTATAATCACATTCATAACACAGAAATTTCAGGAATCTTGTAATTTGATAGAACTCTTCTCTTTAGAACCTTTGTAATGAACATGTGGAGGATTTAAAATTCACTTTTTTCCCCATTTCCTTCCAGGTACCTGGTTCATTGTCTGCAGTCAGAGCTTAATAACTACATGCCAGCATTCCTGGATGATCCAGAGGAAAATAATCCTCAGAGGCCTAAAATAGGTTAGACTACTTGATCTCTGCTGAATTTGGTCCCTTAAACCTGTATCCTCCTTGTGCCAGAGTTTCTGAAAGTGGATGCTGTGCTCCAGAGGCAGTCTGGCAATGCTGAGTGCATAGGAAGGATTGCTTCCCTCTCTCCCTCCTGCCAGCTGCGCTGCTGCTGACTCAGCAGCTAAGTGTGCAACTGGATCCCTTTCAAGCAACAACACGCTGTTCAATCACATTCATCCTGATGTTTACTAGGATCTCTCCATAATTTTCATTGGAGTTGTTTTCTGTTCAGGTGGCACCTGTCCTGTGCTGTTGCACAGACTTACTCTGTCCTACGTGCAGGACTTGACAGTTGCCTTTGACCTTCATGAAATCCCTGTCAGCTCATTCCTCCAGCCTAATGAGGCCCTTCTGGGAAATGCTGCTGCTCTTTAGTGTATCAGTATTTTGCCCCCTCTTGGTATCATCTGTGAACTTGCTGAGAATGTGCTCCATCACATTGCTCAGATCATTAATTGAAGGTATTAATTAAACAGTATCAGTCTCCCCTCAAAACATGAGAGAAGCCACTAATCTGTGATTGCCAACTGGACATTGCAAATCCACCGAGTCCTGTTGTCCAGCCATGTGTTGCCATCAGTTTATCCAGTCCTCACCTTGGCAGTTTCCTCCCATAACTGTAGAGATGTGATGGGAGAACCTGATGAAGAGCCTCCCAGCTACTAAGGTCAGGCTGGCTGGCCGTGTAGATTGCTGCCAGGGTTCCCTGCTACTTGAAACATGATGCTTGCCACCAGAGCATCCTGCTCAATGTGTGCTATCACCCTGTGTCTGTAATCCTGGCTCAGTGACTCTGCTCAGGCTTCTAATGCCTCAATAATTGAAGGAAAAGTGATCTGCAGAGCAATTAAACAGAGCATTCTGTTGAACTATGAAAATTTCATGCATACTTTCTGGTACTTTAGGTATTAAGCTTTCTGTTCTTGCTTTTTCTCCTGCATTGAACCTTTAAGGAAGACTGAAAAGGCGCTGCTATGTTTGTAGGGCCATGTACTGTGAGAGTACTTCTGGGGACAGAAACGCAGAAAATGTAGCAAACTGATAGTGGAATAAAAGCAGATGCTGTTTATTATTCCAGTTATTTTTGAGCTGCATTATAGATTTCTTATAAGCATTATAGATATTTTTTCAGACACAATCGTGAGTTTTAATTCTAAAAAAACTAATGGTCTCTTCAAAAGAGATTTCCAATTAAAAGTATTGCTTTAAGAAGACCTGGAGATAAATGTGTTGCTTCCACTGGGAAGCATATGAGGGTGTTTGCTCTTGATGATGCTAATAGAAGTCCCTCTTGCTTGTTAGGTAATATTGCAGGGGAGTAATTGGAAAATGGGATTTTGAAGTGTTTTAAAAATCTGATGTGTGAAAAGAAGGTGCATTCTGTAGTTTAACTGCATCATACAGCGCAAATAACTTCAGCTGAAATTTCTGAGTACAATTTGATACTTAGAAGAAGCTATAGAATAATTAGAATATGCATTTGAAACAGTAAAATGTAAAGGTTGCACAGAAGAACAGAATATGAACTTGTTATAAAAACTAATAGAAAAATCAGTTTACTGAAGTGAGAATGTGATTTAAACATTGGGTATAGCCAGTTATTTACTTGCATGATAAATATTTTCCCCAAGAATTTATTTTCATTTCAGGAGTTATGTTCCACCTAGCATTTGAATATTGTTCTATCTTTAAAATCATAGACCAGTAAGTGTATTTCTGAAAGATGTGTAATTAAATACACATAGGTTCTGCCTAGCATTCACCAGCCTGACTTGAGTGTCTTCGTGTTATTGCCTAAACCAGGTGTACTCTGCAGTTTGTGAACATGAATGACTTTGTTTTATCTCTGTAGATGATGTGCTGCATACCTTGACTGGAGCCATGTCCCTGTTGCGACGATGCAGAGTAAATGCTGCTCTGACCATACAGCTCTTCTCCCAGCTCTTTCATTTTATCAACATGTGGCTTTTTAACAGATTAGTTACAGCCCCAGATTCAGGGTTATGTTCACATTACTGGGGAGCTATCATGCGCCAGCAGCTTGGCCACATTGAGGCCTGGGCAGAAAAACAGGGTTTGGAATTGGCTGCTGATTGCCACCTGAGCAGAATAGTACAGGTGAGTGTATTTGTGATTAACACTTCTCACATATTCGTATATTCAAAGACAATATTTGCCTATGCTGTGTTCCTAGAAAATAGTATGTGGACAAACATAGCTTGAGTGAGTCAATCCTAGAATGCTGAGGTAGCATTGAGGTAAAGACACAAAACATGTTTTCAATATTGTTAATGTTTAAGTTACAAGTGAAATTAATAGTGAACATGGCTGTTAAATTTCTATTTATTAGAAAGAAGACTGAGCTGTAAGACTGAGCTGTAACTATACTGAACAGAGACAGGAAGAGCAGCTGGAAAATTTATTACAGATTTAGTATTAATGCATCTTTATTTAGTGTTTGTTTGGGGAGGCTGTTGATGTTGCTTCTGTTACAGATCTGTCTTCTTGCTTTCTCTTTTCCCATATCTAAAGAGCATTTAGACATAAGGCTTAAAATTTTATTCTGGTTTTAATTTGTCATCTGGGACTTTTTTCTCCCCTCTAGGCAACCACATTGCTTACCATGGACAAATACTCACATGCGGATGTTCCAAATATTAACAGTACTTGCTTTAAGCTGAATTCTCTGCAGCTACAAGCCTTGTTGCAGAATTATCACTGTGCTCCAGATGAACCACTCATCCCAACAGTAAGTCTCTCCTATCACTCATTGTCCAGTTTTAACATACTGGAGATAAAAAACCTCTGGCTGTCAATAGCTATCTTACCTTTGGTGGATGTACTTCCCCGACTCAAGCACGGTATTAACAAGAATCTCTTATGCTAAGTTGGAAAGGAAGGTACCATTCCATGTTGCACGTATTCAGAGAAGTGTCACTGCATCTTACACCATTTGTAATGAAATACAGAAAGGTGCTAGAAGAGAGAACAAAGTGCCCCTAAAATCTGGTTCTGTGTAACTAGAAGGAACAAAGTTTGCTAATTTGTAGAAATCAAAGGAAAGCATCAGAAACACTACACTTTTTGACATGTAGGAGGTAAATATTGAGGGATCTTGAATCCCTCCATACAAGCAGTGGACAGATTGTCCTTTGATTAACATATTGACGCCTGGAATTTGTATGTATATATATATCTATAATGTTGGTTTTGGGACTGTGTTTTTTTCTTGATATTTAAGATGACTGACTATTCTAAGTTTTATCCATGGCAAAATTCAAAAGACAGCTGTGTTATTGCAGAATTGTAAAAAACACTTTGCAGTAAACTCTGATAGTTCACTGATCTCCAAAAAAAGACAGAGGTAGTCTAATATTTATATAGCTGAATGCATTATCTACAAAGTCCATCTTTTATTAACTTTGGATACATTTGTTTATTAAGTCAGAAGCACTAATACAACAGCTCAGAAGGTGTTGAGGGAATGGGAGGAAGGACATGTAGCTTGGAAATATTTTTATGTATTGGCTACCAAACTACAAAGTCTGAACTAAACTAAAAATAAATTAAAAACATGCACCGCAGGTTTGGAAAATACTGAAGTAAAAATAAGAGCTTCTGTCTCATTTGCTAATATAATTATCTATGGGATTTCATAAAATAAAGCAATGCAGTGTACTGACTGTACATAGCAGAGCCAAAGAAGTTGATTTTTCTTGCAGTCTTAGCATCTTCTTAATGTAAGGTTTTTTAACTTAATAAAATGATCACTTTGTAGTAATAATGTCTTTCTGCCTTCTGTCCAGGAATTGATAGAGAATGTAGTAACTGTTGCAGAAAATACAGCTGATGAACTTGCTCGCAGTGATGGCCGAGAAGTCCAGCTGGAAGAGGATCCTGACTTACAGCTACCTTTTCTCTTACCAGAAGATGGCTATTCCTGTGATGTTGTCAGAAATGTTCCAAGTGGTTTACAAGAATTTTTAGATCCACTCTGTCAAAGAGGTTAGTTCTTTTGTTGTTTTGCAATGATCTGTGTAGCAAACACAGAATGCAAAATATATTTTAGTAAAGTGTAAGCCACTTTTTCTTTGTGTATGATTCAGTCTTTTTATTCTATGTTCTTCAAGTGTTTGCTTTTGCAAGCCATTAAAATTATTAAGGTTTTTTTAATCCTTACCCTTTCTCCCTGTCCCTTTCTTTCAGTTTGAAGGTTCTAGAGCTTGCTGAAATATTGTTTTGCCTTAGCTCCAAAACTTTTTTAGTTTTTAAAATTAATGTGAATTAAATGTTAGAATAATTTTTTTTTTTTACTCATCAGCTGCTTCCATGTAACATTAAAAAACCCCATGAGGTTAAAATAATTCTTTCACTGTTGATCAGTGTAAGAACTAATAGCTTGGGCATTTATAATCCAACAGAATTTCAGATGACAAGTAGATGATAGATCTTGTGGTTGCATGAAGCTGACTTCAGCCTGTGGAAGTAAAGCAGGGCATTTACTGCTCTGAGCATTTTCAGTAAATAAACAAGTTATAATCTTTATTTGGTGCTACTCAATTTTATTAGAATTTCTTAATTTTCTGCTTAAAAGCAGTTGTTTAAAAAAACTTGTACAGGAATGTCAGGGTAAATAGGAGAATAAGAGGCTGTAGCAAAGGAGGCTATTAAAAAAGCAGACTCACTCTGTACTACAGTGAACCTTTGCAATTGTTGCTTCCAACTTAGTTTATAGAAAAGCTATATTCTTGCATTTAAAAGAAAAGTAGGAAACTCACTGTTTTGAAAGTCCAGTTAGTAGCAGAGGGTAATTTTGAGACTAAAGGAGCTTAGTAGAATAAATTGTTTAATTAGTAAGTATAATTCGTTGCCATACAAATGGCTGTATATTCATTATAAGTAAGGCTTTTAAAATGCATATGTTCAAAATTTTGCTTTTTGGGTATCCCTTAAATTATGCTGAGGGACTTTTTGGAGTGAAACAATCTAAACTGAATTGTAGAAAAATGGTCTTCATGAGGAGGAGAATATCATATATTTGAATGGAGTGATTAATAATTTCTGTGTGATGTGTGTTCTCAGTGTCCCTGATTTAGGAGAAAATGTTGGATAATTCTGAATTGCGGTGGCTTCTTTTTCAAAATTCTAGGAATTTTTCAAATAAGGAAATCAAACTAAATACCTGTAAATTGCAGTGCTGTGTTTAAAAAACCATATTGAATGCACACAGAGCTTCTCCTCTGCTAAATCTATGCTAAGACTGGTTAGCTAGACCCTCTGCAAAATAAATTTCTGTAGCACTGTTTTAATCAGAGTTCTAGTAGTTTGTATTCTAAAAAATTATTTGGTGTTTCATGTCTCTTCTGAATCTGGTTGGTAAAAGCAATATTTTGTAGCCCCGGAGTTTTCTGTGAGCTTGCACTGTTTTTAAATAAGTATGTTTCTGAGAAGCAGCAGCTATAGAACTATAGGATTTTGTAGGTAGTAGCATAAAATTGCAGCAAAGCCCATAATGGCATCTGAGATACAAGATTTGACACGTTAATGAACATAAAAAGATGAATACTATTTTATTTTAATTAATCTTTTGAGAAAATACCATGACTATATTGACATTACTTTTTCTTTTAGGCTTTTGTAGACTAATACCTCATCCACGGTCACCAGGCACATGGACAATATACTTTGAAGGTGCAGATTACGAAAGTCACCTGTCCCATGAGAATGCTGAGCTGGTAAATATTGATTCAGTGAATAATTACTGACTGCAATCTTGGCAAGGCATTGAGTTTTATGTGATCAGTTTTAGCCCTGATTAGGAGGAGTAGGATTCATAGTTAAACATCTAGTTCATCAGTGACTTGGTGCATTTAAGGAACTGCTTGGAGATTTTTTTAAGTCACTGTTTTTCTAGGCTGTAGCATGATTATAATTTTCACATAAGTAAACTTTGTTATATTCCCCCATCTGAGAATAAACAGTGAAGAAATTTCTTCTAAACACAGGCAAAAAATATATGGATGTGGGTCTATAAATAACTTACGGAACCCCAGGCTGCTTTTATTTATAAATTGGCAGTTACCAACCAAATATTTAAGTTCTAGTCTGAGGCTTTTTCCTGAAAAAAACCAAAAAACTTTAGTTTTCCTTTACATTATACTTACTAAAAAGGGTCTCACTTCAGTGCAAGGTAAGGGTTTTTTTCGTTTCTGTTGTAAGGGTTGATTTGTTTGTTTGTTTTGTGGTGGCTTTTTTCTGCTTGTCTGTTTGAATATCAAAGTTACAGAACAGCTTGGTTTTGGAAAGAGGGTGGCTTTATGTGAAATAATTTTTAGAGCAACTAAAGCGATATAGCATCATATTTTAATTACTATTTTCAGCTTAAAAACTACTTTTATTTCTAATACTTGAACTCAATCAGAAAGTACTAATATTTTTTTAAATTACTCTCCTTGGCTTATATTTTTACTTGTCATGGGTCTTGTGGAACTTGCAGTTATGTTTCAGTATGAATACAAGCTGGTGTGCTCCAACTGACATTGTTCAGCTAATGAAGATTGTGATGACAACTTTTTGAGTTGAGGAACTGGCAATGTTGAAAGAGATGTTAAAAAAAAAATTACTGAACATGTTTGGGGACTCTGGCTGTATTACAGAGTATTCAGAAGTGAAATTTTTTGGAACTTCATTTCAAAGGTTTAATTCTGCCTTTGAAATTAATTGGCTTCTTAATAATTCTGAAAGACAATATCATCTTCTAGATGCAGCACTAAAAATTGAGCTCTCTGTGTAGATCACCCTCACCTTTTTAATAGGGGCCTGTGAAGTCTGAGCTTCAGTTTTTGTTAAAAGTTACTACAGTTTTATAGACCGGTTACATTTTGATTTGTGATTCATTAGTAATCTCTTTACTGAATTGAAGAAGGAGGAACAATGAGTAGACCTCAAGTTTCAGCGTTGTAGTATAACACAGGTGTAGTACTTAATATGAATCCATATTAATTAAATGTTAGCTATTCTACCTGTAAAATAGATACCAGATATATTATTTAGGATGTGAGACCTGCTGCTCTAACAAAGTAGTTTGTTTGTAATGAACTGTTTTGCTTAGCTACTTTTCTAGCTTGGCAGTGAATATGAATTTCTGAATTTTTTCTTCTTTCCCCTTCGCTATTTGATAGGCTCAGCCTTTGAGAAAAGAACCTGAAATTATCACTGTAACACTAAAAAAACAAAATGGAATGGGACTGAGCATCGTTGCTGCCAAGGTATGGAAGTCAGTTTGTTTAAATCTTATTGAAAAAAGCCTGCTGTGAAAAATGCTAATGGAAAAAGTCTGTTTCCCTTAAGTTGTTTGTGCACATTGTGTTGATCATGCTTTTATTCCGATTGGGAAATGTTTCTGTAAAATACACAGATAGGGACAATACAAGGGAAAACATAATATGGATGTAGTTATTATGACACTTCAGTTCAAACCTCTGCTACAGGTTTATTCCATTTTTTCAGAGCCAAAAGTTAGCAGTGCTATTAAATGGAATTAATTAACAGGTGTATTTAGCACTTCTGCTGAAAGTAAAGAAGTAAACACAAAGAATGTGTGTGTGGGTTAATTGATGAATAAACCAAACTATTCAAATGTATATGTTAGAGTTGGAATACTTTCTGCCATGAACCCAACACCTTTTCTTTTGCACAGAATAGAGGTGCAAGAATGGATTCAGTTTTGTTTCTTTACAGTGGAGACCTACATTGTAATAGCTAAAATTGTGGTTGTATGCTGTAGCTAGTAGCTGTAGCTAGTAGCTAGGGTGTAGTGTAGCTTGTAGCACTACATAGTAATGTATAGAATGCACGTACAGCTCCAGCCACCAGATGGAAGACTCCACTAGTTGGTTGGGTTTGCTTTTTTAACTGAATCAAATAGCAGACATAATATTTTGAGTTTAAAACTTGTTAAAAATGATGCAACAGTGATACTGAAAAGTCTGTGTTGTGGTTAGGTGGTATACAATAGATGGAATAAGTCTTTCCTAATGTCTCTTCACTGTGTAGTATGTGAAACTTCAGAACAGTGTGGTACTCCTTGGCACTTAGTGCATGAGCTGAAAACATGATTGTGTTACTTTTAAGTTACCTCACATAGTTAATTGCTTCTAAACAGCACTGTTTGGTTTTTTTGTTTTTTTTTTACAACCATCACTCATTTCATAGTCTGTTCTTGAAATGGTAATCTTGCATGGTATCAGCTTTTAAGAATTATTTCTGACATCTGTAAGAAATACCTGGTGTCAGGTGTATAGTTCTAAGCAATCAGCAATTATTAAGGAAACAGTTCAGGATCTTGAAAGTCAATTTTCTGCTCTGATTTTAGGGAATGGGTAAATAATTTGGGAAGCAAATACTTGTTCTTGACACTGGATTAAATATGTATCAGACTTCTGACTGCTATCTGCATTTCTGCTGAATGTTTCAAAATGTGCCATGGAAGTAATTTTTTTTCACTTTACTCTGTGAAATCTAATTTCTCATCTGGAGTGAAGCAGCATGTTACAGGGGGAAAAGTTTCCTTTTTCATTGGAGCTGGCTGGCTTCTAGATGTTGATTTAACAACTGACATTTAGCTTCCATTAGCAGTATGCAAGAGTGTTACTGGTCAGTGTGTAAGCTTGATCTGAAAGTGTTTTACAAGTTATTTAATACATTTCATGATTTCTGACATCTGTAAAGGAATACCTCATCAGTCATGGGAAGAACAGTTTTCATCTGCACAGTTGCAGGAAACACTGTTTCAGGCAGTCCTGTTTTATCTTACTGCTGTGTGCTGCCCTAATATTGGAATTCTGATATAAAAACAGTCATGTTTTAAATTTTGCTCTGAAATAAGCAAGAAACAGATTGTTTTAGTTTTGGTGTATGTACAATGGAAACTTCTGTTTAATATGAAGTCATCAGAATGTTCATTGGGTAGAAATGATTGTATGCATTGTTTGAAACAAGTTGCTGTAGCAGTTAAGTAGGATTATTTTCAAGAGGTTCAAAGTTGCTTACTGTGTGTAATTATCAGCGTTGCTTTTCCTGTAATAGGCTTAATTAAAAAAAGAGTAAAGAAGAATACAAAGAATACACAAACATTAATTTTCTCAATCTGGTCAGGGCAGAACAGCTTAGACAACTGAGTGAGTGTGACTGAGAAGCCTAGCAAGGGTTAGTGCATTTTTTCTTTCTATTCCTTAGATTGGTGATATTTACTAGCATATATTTCTACTTGTCTCAAGTAGTATATCTTTTAGCAGCATAAAAGTTAAAATTCTCATTTTTAACTTCAAAAAGGTAGGAAGAAGTCCAATAGACTATTTGTTAAAATTTTCTAAACATTCATTGGATGGAATGCCTGAAATGAGAGGGAGAGGCAAGTATGAGAATAGATTCAGATTTTTCTAAACTTTGTAATAGTAAAAGGTTGGCTATTAGGTGCTCACAAAGTTGAAGAAATGAAAGCTCATACTTTCAGAAATACCTGCACTGCACAGGAGCCCAGTTTGGTTGCTGACCCAGTTGTGTTTAATGAACTGTTGGTTTCTGCAGTGCTTTAATAGGGGCTGTAGCAGTAGAAAATGCAGCTGGTCAACAGGCCCTTCTCCAACCAGTGAAGGACAACCATGAATCTGTTTAGCTTTTGTTATGAAAGAAGTTCTTTTCCTGTGATGTATTTCCTGAATACTTGCTCTCAGTAACATGTTGTGAGAATACCTTTGCATGTCAGTGCTGACCTGACTTTCTTGTTACGTGTTACAGGGCTTCTCATACTTGTCATGGGCTTTGGATTGAGTTTGTTAACGTGCAGCTTGATGATATCCTAGAGGTGGACAAAATGGGCAGATTCTGGGGAGGTCAAAAAGAAAAACAATACCAATGGACTGTTTCTCTTCCTTCTACCCATTGCAAAAAAATGTGTGCTTTCCTAGTAAATCTCTGTTCATCTCTGAGGAAACATCTAAAAAATTTGTAATCTAATGATTAAGTTTTTATTAGTTTTGAGGTTTCATTGGCTTAAAGTCTGTGCCAGTTAAGAGTTTCTAATGACAAAATTAGAAATCATACGTTATATAATACCTTTACACCAAATGTTCCTAATTATCAAGTGATCGTTACGCCTTCTCTTCTGCAATCAAAAAATAAGGATTGAAGTTGAAGCAAAGGTTGTACAAGCAGAGAAGGAATGCAGCTTGCATTGAAATGCTGTGCACCTGCTTATTCTTATGATAGAAGTATTACCTTGGGATACTAGGTGTTTGCAAACATGTGTACATTAATATAATTAAAACCAAAATGAAACCTGAAGAGGTGAGTCAAGGAGTAAATGAAAGTGTCAGGTCCCTGGAGAACCCTCTGTTGGATCATCTTCCCATGTAGAGACAGGTAAAATGTTTAAGTGCATTACTTCTTTCACTTTCTAATCACAGCTATTCATATTTTATTTAATTAGAAGTTTTAAAGGCCTGCTAGGAGTGCCAGAGAGAGCAGAAATTCAGTGCATCACCTAATTCACCTGACTTTGGTGTTATCTGAGGCAGGACAGTCCCTCTGAGCAAATATGCACTAAGTGCATATGCTATATGCAAGCATAGCAGAGAAAACAGGTTTACTTATGAAACAGCTGTTAGCTTCCAGAGCACTGTAAACAGTGTTGTGCTTGTTTGGGTTTTGGTTTTTTTTGTTTTTTTTTTAATAAATTGAGAAAATACCTAGCAGCAATTATTAAACTGAATGTTTTAAAACAATTTTTATTTTTATTTAAAATTAAAGTGTATGGCTTCATATGTGATCCAGAAGAATAACTTCTTGTTCTGCCCTTTGGTAGATATTGCATGTTTTCTTACAGTAATACTCTGTAGCTTTATTAGCAATAGCTTTTGTAATGGAATATGGAAATGTAGTTGGTAGGAGTGGTCGGGCATAGGGAACAGGGAACAGTGTTGCTTTTTGAGGTTGTGTGCAGACTTTGGTTGCTCTAACCCTGAAAGATGTTTTGATGTTAAAAGCTGCCAGACTCCCAACCACATTGTGGTGAAGTTTTTATGAAATCCAGATGATTTGGAAGCTGCATGTGCATGCAGTTTACTTTAAAAATATATCACTTTTTTGGGGGCTTTCGCATGTGACTTCTTAGCCATCTGTGGGCCAGCACATTACTTCCTGTTTAATTTGGAGGTTTTTTGTCTTTAGTACAAAAGGGCTCCCTTTTTGTTTTTTCTAGCAGTTTTCAGAGTTTAATAAAGCCTCTAAAGTAAATGGGAGTCAGAACAGCATAACTGATTACGTAAGAGTCTGAATATTGTATTGGTTATAGCTGGTGTTGATAAATGCTACACTGTGTCATAGCATCGAGCTCCGAGTTATCTTGATGGGTATCTTGGAAAATCCAGCAGACTAGAGCTGGTGGTTGCTGTTGAGGGCTGGAAGAGAAGTGGAGAATTGTTTTTTTTCTTTCAAGGATCTGTAGTCCCGGAGATCAAAATGTGGTTTTCTGTTGTTGGAAGAACAGAATCCATGGTAAGTCCGTTCAGGTTTCTGTTGGGACTGTTTTTCTCTGAAGTTTTACTATCCCTGTACTTTTTCCTGCTCTCTTGCCTGTTTAAACCTGCCAGTAGTTATTTGTTCATGTAGCAACTATGTAATACAGCATGCAGTTAAATATAGTCAGATGTTAGTAGCTAACTTTCTAAAATCTAGAAAGAAAAAACTAATTTTTTAGCTTCTTCTTCATATGTACTTCTGAAATTTGTGGAAGTGACTATTAATATTTAAAGTTTCAGGTGTGATAACTACTGTTTTACTGTGCCAGAGCATGAATAGCATGACCTGTGATCTGTTTACTTGTCATATTAGTTGGCTTTAATCCAGGTTCCTCTAAGAGTCTGTTTTCCTCTTAAAAAATCTTAGTGGAATAATTAAAATCAATGTCCCAAGCAGTGTAAGATTTTTAATACTCTCTAGACCCTTCTGAAAAGATCAGAACATGCAAACTTGTTGCAGTTAGCGTGTCTTATTGAACACATTCGCAGAGGAGAGGCATTTAAATTCTGTTTAGATTCCTACTGCACGAAAGAAAGGATTCCCATGTCCTGCAGGAAGTTTTGTTGATTAATCTTTGCATGCTGGTTATACTCATTAGTATATTGTGATTTAGTTCTTTAAAGTATGGCACACTTCTACTTCTTGTCCAGTCATCTTTTAGTAGTATCAACAGAAAAAGTTACCTTAAGATGTATACAAGGACCTTAAAATGCATATGTATGTGGCCCCACTGGCACATAAATCAGAGTGTATTTTCTAGGATTTTTTAGCAGGTAGTCAGACTAAGTAGTGCTTACTGAAATAGTATGAGAGGTGATAAGGTGTTTCTTTTTTGATAGAAGCATTTTAAACATGAGTATGACAGTTCAGCAGTAAATACTCCAGGGAACGGACTTACTGTTCTAAAAACGAATTTGTAACATCTTACCCAGAAATAATTTGCATTATTTGGCAACCTTGTTTGTTCTTAAGGATAAGTTAAATGATTCTAAGTTGCTTTAATTTCTAAACCACTGTTTGTCATTTTATATTTAGCAGTCAGTTCAAGGTGTTAAATTTAAGGAGGGTTTGAGTCTACAGGAATATAAATTTTAAAATAAAATTTTTATGAAGGTTTTTCCAACAAATACCTTGTAGGAGATCCATGTAGAAGGAACAGGTTTAAACATGATTTTAATTATTTTTTCCCAAAATTGAAAATTATGCTTATATTTAATTATACTGGTAACAAGATACAAATGTGGATCTAACTTGTCTTTGCAAATATAGATAGTTGATAGGATTGGTTTTTTACTTTCTCAGCTTTTTACAGGTTCTAGGTCTTAAGATTTCAAATACCTCAGCATTTAAAGCCTTCCTGTGACTGTGTTTTCTAAGCATTTAAGGAAATTTTCTGGCCTTTCCTCCTAGCATGAATTAATTGAAATGTTTCAGTAATAAGATTTAAAATTTTGTGGAGGTGCTTTTTTATTGGTTTGTTTTTTAGTGTTCAGTACTAAACTGCTAAACTAAACTACTGGTGTTGCCTTAACAGGCCTCTTAGGAGGACTTTAGGGAAAATACAGTGTATAATTCTCATTTTCAGAATAGATTTCTCAGTCTCACAGAAATAAAATAGTATGTAGGTTGCCAGTTTAGTTTTCATAATGAACAAATAAGTAGGTGTGTGTTAGCAATTTGCTTGGTTTTTGTTGATTCCTAGCTTCCAGCAGAGTTTTTGCTTAAATTTTGGTGCCCTGTAGATGTTGTACAAAATTTTTTTAATGCTTTTATGTGCTGTGTAAAATCTGAAAGTTACACTGTCGCAGTGTGATGTTCCTCTCAGTAGCTGTGAGACCTCAGCTCTGCTCAAGTGGAGTGGGTTTTGTCTTATTTATTCACTCGTATTTAGATTGATACTGCAAATAGGTGACCCAGACGTGTTATAGGCCTTCTGAAAGAGAGTTTTAAAATTCACGTGCCATTTCCTCCTTGCACTAATACCCTGTGTATGCAGGCACTTCTTAGCATGCCTGCTAAAATTGTAGTGCGCGTACACTGTAGCTAGAATTCCTGTACCAGGCTTCTTTAAATTCTGACATTCTAATAACTTTGAAAATTCTGTTTAGATACATGTTAATACAGCTTTTTTTTTTTTTTCCTATTAATGGAAAAAACTTTTGGAACTTAGTAAGTTCTGTGTTGACTTTTTGCTGTATGAGTAATACTCTCAGTTGGAGTAGGAATTTAGATGCTTAATAGTATGTGTTAGTGTACACACTGATCCAGGATTACTTTGTATCCATCTGAAACTGCAGAGCCTGCATTATGTGGAAGTTAATGCTCTGGGTTTTTTGAGTTGTAATTTATCCTTAGCTATAAAGGCAAGTGCCATTTCTTTGAAAAGGTGCAGAGATACAAGGTGTTTTTTTTTCCAAAATAAATTGCCCAGTATGTCTTGCCTGTGAAGCGTAATGCAGACGTAATTAAGCTGAACCATAGGATCAGAATTGACTTACCGAGGAAGAGAATCACAGAACCTGCAGCACAACTTGTAGATTTGTACATAACTCTGAGTATTATTAGTGTGTCAGTGCTCATGGAGTATTTATAGCAAATGTACATGAAAAAGTTAACCCTTGTCTGGTGAAATAGAGCTCAAGCAATATATTTTCCTTGAGCTCAGTGAAAAGTTTTTCCTTTGAAACAAAAGAGAAGTGGAATCAAACAGGCTCATGTATTTAATTTTTTTTTTAATTAAGAGTGCCTTTAATGCATTTTTAGTATGTTACATTAAGTTACAGCATTTATAATAATACAGAAGATTACTTTTTCCAGAAAGGTTAAGACAGACTAATAAACAAAATTTGCTTAGTTTTTTACAAATGTTGTATGTGAAACCTTTTGCATTTACTTACCACTTTTCCCATTTCTTGAGAGTAAGAGTAAAGTAAAGTAAGTTTGGAACTGTTGCATACTTGATTCCAGTTTTAGGATTAAATGTTTGATCAGTTGCATTCCTGGAGTGTGAGAGGAATTATGCAGTTGTAAATTTATGTATTTCTGTTTAGCACAGAAGATGCTAGAGCTCTTTGTGTCAGTGTACCTGCTTTCCATGCTGGCTGAACACGGTTAAAATCCCCATACAACCACATATGCACAAGAGTACAGCACTGGATAATTTATTAATACCATTTCAGGACATCCACTTCAGAACATCCTGGGTTGTCCTGTGAGAAGCACATTTCGAAGACAAGAGTATATTCACTTGCTTGCTTTGTGTGCAAGTCAGTCTTGATTGCAAACATTCTTTTATTAAAAAGTAACATGTAACCCTTATTCCATTAAAAATAACAACAAAACTCTTCAGTCTTTTCTC
Organism: Camarhynchus parvulus; assembly: GCF_901933205.1. Classification (NCBI taxonomy): domain Eukaryota; kingdom Metazoa; phylum Chordata; class Aves; order Passeriformes; family Thraupidae; genus Camarhynchus; species Camarhynchus parvulus. The sequence goes on from NC_044573.1 coordinate 39,449,915, forward strand.
TTTACTCCCTTAGAGATTTCTTATAAGTAGAGAGCATCTGGATACACCAGACATAAAGTTTCTAGGTTATTGGATGTGTCAGATGTTGGATGTACTGCTGCCAATCTGCCTTTTTTTTCCTTTCTGTATTAAGGCATTTCTCATCTGTTTTTCCCACTCAGTGCAATTTAAAGCTGCTGTGGAATTGGTCATAGCAGTTAAATGCTTAGTATCTTTACCTGTTGAATAATATTGATTATCACCAAAGTTTTGGTGATGACCTTGTGCTTGTTTTGTTTAATTGGAAATATTTTGTTTGGTTTGTTTGATTGGAAATATTTTGGTTTGTTTAATTGGAAATATTTTGCCCACTAACTGTACTTTTTCTTGCTCCAGAAATGTTTGGGTTTTGGCCCCCAACATGGAGGAGTATGTGAGAGGGGAAAGCAGAAGTATGTTGTATGTAGAGCATGGGTCAGTTTTAAAATTCTCTTTGAGTCAGGGTACAACGTGACTCAGTGCAGCTATAACTAACCACAGCTAACAGATCAGTTTTAGATACAGTAGGCTGGTTCACCTCATTAATATTTGAAAAGTATTTTCTCTAATGATGACAGATTTCTGAAGTGTCTGCATTGGTGTTGAGACAACACAGACCTTAGCTTTCTCTGACAAAGTGGGCTTTTTCTGATTTTCAAGTCCAGAAAAGTTTGCACTTGCTAGAGGTGGGACCAGTAGCTACAAAGTTGGCCTTTCTCTGTCTCTGGGCCTGCAGCAAGTAGTTCAGCGAGTCTTAGACTTAGTATATTTAGTACCTAAAAAAGATAAAATTTATACTCATCCAGATACAACCTAAAGAACACATGCAACTTTATGGAATGTGAGTGTGTGGGTGGTCAAAAACCTTTGCTTTTGCTTCCTAGAGAGTGAATTTGTAAATGTGCTGCATAGTTTAGTAAACTGTTATTTTTTAAAATGCTTACAAGCTTGGGTTATTTAATTGCTTCTAGATGAATTACTTTCCAGGGCAGTCAGAATGAGACTTGATTCTGTTCCATAGACTTGCTTTTAAGGATGTTTATTACAACTTGCAGACAGCTTCTGTGGAAGCTTAAGAATCTGGAATCAGGAATTAGCCTTGATAAAAATCAGTGAAATCTACTCTGGGTGTAGGCAGATAAAAGGCCTGGTGGCTGGTATCAGGCCTTATAAGCTACATTTCTGTGCTAGTTTCTTTAAACACATTTTATTTGCAGTTGATTCGTTGCGTATTAAACTGTTTAATTTTTATAAAATACCACAGAAGTTTAAGTGACTTGGAAGAACTGTCAGCTGTAAAGCATTATGAGACATCCCAGATACCTTTAGTAAGATGTATTTGTACACATACATATGTGTAAGATGTGTGCACACATATATATGATGCCTACATTATTAAAATAAAATCTGATGTCATGTTTGCATAAATATGAAAAATTTAAGAAAATCTTGAAAATTACTTATCTTACTTTAAAAGATGTATGGTTATGTGAACTACTGGAATGTTTTGACATATAGTCTTGGTATCTGAAGCTACTTAAATTGGAGTATTACTTAAAAGGTTGATGACTGTTTGACACTTTTGTGGATTCAAAGTATAGTTGGAGAGGGAAGATACTTTCAGTCAAGTACTACTTTTTCATTTTACTATTTATGTGAAATCATTTACATGTATATGTACTTAAGACAGAAATGTACATTTCTATATTGAAAGATCATTAGAAAGACATTCTGACATTTTATGGAAATTAAAGTCAGCTTTTATATTGAAACTTTTTTTATATTAAAACATCTAACATTTAAAAAAAATTTGTTATTGAAGGGTATGTTTTTAATGAGGTATGATTTTGCCAGATTTCATTGGAAGCTGTTCATTGCTTTAGTTTTATCAGAGCAATAAACAAAGTATATGAAGCTCAACGGGTGTGGGCAAAAGAGGCTTCAGAACAAGTAATGACAAGACCTTCCTGTTAATTATCTGGAGCAGCACCGGTTTGGTTAGGCGCTGTACTGCAGATCTGCTCTGCAGATGCATAGTTTTTCCTTAGTTACTTAATACAAGTCTTCTGTTACTTTTAACAACTGTAAAACTGTTTTTATAGTAGTTTTTGTAGTTCTAGTTGTCATTATAGGTATTGAAATAACCAGGTCATTTTACAGGTCTCCTAAAACTGCAGGAATATTGCTAACCTCACAGAAAGTACAGCTGGTTTGTGATCCACCTGTGTTGGGTGGGGATGTGTGGGCATGGGAGTAGTTCAACTGTTAAGAGGTTAGCACCTGGTCAACAGATGGACCTTCACTCCCTCTCATTCTTTACACTGGGATGCTGGTGGGGCTGTGTGGTGTCTCAGCACCTCCAGGCCATCATTCTGCAGGTGGCAGGTCCTCATGAGCGTGTCACAGCATGGGTGGCTCACCTGGGAATGAAGCTGCATGCTGATTCTCACTAGAGGAGCTGGCTGTTGTTTTCACCATGCCTTTATGGCTGCTTGTCCTGGCAAATACCAAATGGGAAGGAGGAGCAAGCAGAATTTCTTCTACTTGCTTTTAATGCTTCTGTGGTTACTCACCAGCTCATGGATAGCTGTGCTGCTGCCATTAGGAAGTCTGTCAGATATTCCTGTTACTCAAAGTGTGACTTTTCTATACAGTTGCACTGTATGGTGTTTTCTAGTTTTATGGCAAATAGAATGTATGTCAGACAAAGTTCCCTGTGTCCGTTACTGACAATGAAGTCTTATAAAACTCATCTTGTGACTAGCAATAAAATCTGTTCTCCTTAACTTTTCTGATTAAATCTGTCATGTTTATTAATTTGTTACTGTGGTACTTTTGTACATCCTCAATTTTACATCCTCCTGATGTAGGAGTAACAATTTCTTTTTTTAGATCACTGTAGTTTATCTTGTTCTTGTCTTCATTAGTCTGAATATTCTATAGAAGTAGCTGTAATGGTTTGTTTCGGTCGGGTATTCTTTAAAGCTGCCTCTTTTATTTCTACAGTTTTCATAGTGATACTTTTAAGCAAATGCAGTATTTTGGGCACAATCGTTTCAGAGCAAAGAGGGGCTTGCAAAGTAATCCTAATTGTGCAAACAATTGTAGGCTACTGTGTACTAATATATTAAAAATAGATGTGATGGAAGAGGACTTATTTCTTGTTAGGCTATCTCAAAAACTTAAGTTAGATTACATTATCCAGCTTGGTCCTTTGGCTTCTTTAACATGACTGAATTTTTGTAATTAAGGAGAAAATAGTACCAGACTTAAAAGAGGCAAATACCCTTTTGGACAACAAGTATTAAATCTTTGTATAGCATTGTCTCAGCTGAGCTTTTTTTTTTTTTAATGCATTAAATTGACTTGTCTCTGCTGTATCAAGTTAGTTTTTCTTCCATCCTCCTGCTCTCTGTGAATTTGTAGTTTTTGGGGTTTTTTTTGAGATTGAAGTCTTTGTGACTTGAAGAATGAAAATCTTATAAACTGGGGGGAGGTTTTTATTTTCTTCACCTTTCAGGTTCTGTTTTAGTGAGGTACTGTAGTGGTTAGTTGTTTGTTCCCCTGCCCTGTGTCAGTGCCATCTTAAATATAATAGATCAGCATTATAGAGACTGAAGTTGTACTGACCAGAGGTGCCAAAATTGGCTCTTTAGCTGCTATGGATTGCTATAGGTACATGAGTTCTCGCAACTCTTCCAGTCTTTCAGGCCCTACAGGAAAGCAATTCAGTTAATTTATTTGTTTGTTTGTTCAGTAAATTCTTTACTGAATTCCTTTATGAAAGGTGATATGTCCTGAGATCTAGCTCAGGTTTTCCAGCTATCCTACTGCTATTTAGAAGACAATTTTAAGTGAAAGTTTACAGAGTCTTCATTATGTCTTAATTTTCCAAATATGAGTACTTAGCAAGCACTTTTCCTGCATTAGTTGAGAAGAATATATATGTGTCCATGTATAAGAACACATTTGGCAGAATATACCAATGTTATTTATGTATGTTAAAAAAAAGTTCTCTCTTAGGTGAGATTTTAATGTCGACTTTAATTGTTGGATTTTAATGGGTTTTTTGTTGGCTCCAGTCTGTCTGAATTCATTCATCTCCAAGATAAATAGTAGTGTTTTTTTAAAAAGAACTGGAAGCTCTTGCTGCAGTTCCAGCTGGTTAGCTGTTCTCTGCTCCAGTCTTTGGTCATATATTCAAGTGAAGTTAGATTTGCATGGACTCTGCAACTCATGGCCTGTGACCAGTACTGATAGAAAACTCAACAGTCATCATCAGCCAGATGCCTAAACCCTCTCTGTGTTTTATTTCCTTGCTTTTTATTTTCCTTTGGTTTTAATTGGTAGCCTTTGGTTGTAACTTCAGACTCCATCTTGTAAGATTTTTCTAAACATGTTTTTGTTCTGTGGTAAGAACTATTTCAAACTAGCCTGCCTTGTAAAAAATAGAGCTACTCCTCTTTTCTAAAAGCTTCCCCATCTTCCTTCAGTCCAGCTTTAAATATTGCCACACCCTGTACAGGGCCACACAGATGAGATAAAGGTAGGTCTAAGGAAAGTAGAACTCCCTGCTGAATTTTAATCTCAGGATTTATTGATAGTGTTTCTTACCTCAGTTTTTCATTTATCCTCTTGACTTGTAGCTCCATTTAGTCTACCAGTAAGGGAGGACTCCTTGTTTATTTTGTTTTTACATGGTTTACATGGTAGTTTGGTCACTTAAACATTTTCCCGTAGATTTTCTTCATTTAGGTTTAGAATAATGACCCAAGTTACTATTCTAGCAGACATCTGTATGCAGAAGTGCCCTGTCTTTATTTTTACCTCCCAAGTAGGGTTAGAAAATCATTTAGAGTTCCAGTTATTAAAATTCCAGTTAAATGGAAAAGTTGTCCTTTGTCATGGAATTCCATCCTGTAAACCACAGCAAATTTAGGATTAATTATTCTCATACTCTGACTAAACTCCAAGTGCAATGTGTTAACATCTTTCGAATTGTGCTCTTCTAAAACGTTTAATTACTTCTTAAGATAAGTGTGAGATGATTAGAAAATCTTCATACAGTTGCTGCATTTCATGCAAATGTGTGGCTACTTGGATACTGGATTTAATAGCTTGCCTCAGTTTCCCCCATGTGTTGACTTTATGCATCTTAAAGATGAATAAGCCCAAGCATGGAGAAGATGATTTTCAAGAATCTTTTCATGCTTGGCCTCAGAGATCTAATAAAGCTCTCTGGAAAAAGAGGAGGGCAGGAACATAACATTTTTATCCCATTGTGCAATTACATGAGTTAAAAGCGCACTGTGCTTTTTAGCCAGATGCATTTTCGTCAGTTCATCTCCATGCCTTGCTAAAGTTAGGAATTTTTTTACATTTAGAAGGGGAATGGATGGGACTTGGCAAAATTGGGAAGTGTGTTTTCAGTGCGTTTGCCATGCAGGCATTCAAAAGCTTAAAAATGAAGACATTTTCCACTGTGTCATTTACTTCTCTGTGTGGGAACCTGCATGTATGTGGATGTTTGTTTTGCAATTGTTTTGGGGCTCAGCTCCCACTTGAATACAGTTGTTTTGCAGGCACTACACAGAGCTGCTTGAAAAGTCAATAGGTGAGCTATAGTAGGATTTAGGAATTTCAAATGGTTGAAGTTGTTGGGTTGAAAATAACGTTATTCACCAAATAAAGGAATTAACCTCCCTTAACGATTCAGGCCCCTCCTAGCAACCTCCTTTCCTGCACTGTTATGAACAAGTCATACTGTGCTGTAAACAATTTAGGGAAGCTGATTAAGTTGAAAACAAAGCTTGTATTTGGGAGGAGGGGAGCTGGAGACAGGGATCAGCTGAGTCTCCAGTCAGGTCTGTCATGGGACCTGCCACAGCACAGTAGTGCCTGCAGAGCTCCAAGTGTGAGACAGCGTGGGAGCAGACAGGTGGGTTTCTTCCTGACACTCCGTATAGGTACAGTACCACTGTTGCTGTAATTAATTTATTATTATAGGATTTTTAAAATCCTGAAATGTGTGGATAGTGCTTCATTGCTGGCCTCCAGACTAGTTCTCTCGGCTTTATGCACTTTATTTGTGTATAATGGTTTTTGTATATTGATTATTTAACTGGATTGTAAAAGCACAGAATGGAGGTGTTTCTCATATCGAGGCTTAGGTCTGGTGTACATCAGGTATGAGCATTTTTAAATATCATATTCCCTTCTTCAGTCCCCAGTTCACTATTTGTTGAATTCTGTTCAACTAATACCTTCCTTGTAGAACTTCTTTTCCCCATGGCTATGCATGGTAAAAGCAGATATCATTTAGAAGTCTTCAGAGTTGTCAGTTCAGTTCAAGAATGTTGTCACCCAGCTGAACTGAAGCAGCAGTAGCAGTTTAGTGGTTTTTTTCCTTAAATGATTACTTGAAGGGGAGGATTTCCCAAATTTTTGCTTCAAAGGGTATCTTTTACTTTCTGCAAGGATTGCGGGAAAAAGTTGCATCAAATGTGAAAGAAAATGGGTATATTGGTAGCACTGGAAAGTGTGGTACAGCGGATGAGGCTTTTTAAAATACAGAATATCTTATATTATTTTCTGAAAAATCCTTAAAAATGTTTTCATGATTTCGTGTTTGGTTATGTATATTTGAGAAAATATGCTGTAGGTTTCAGCATGTTAATCTTGAGAAAAGGGAATAAGCCATCTCTTTATGCTTACTGCATTCTTGCTTTCCACAGTCATCTGACTCCTTTACAGTTGTGTTCTTCTGTTTGGACTAAAATCCATATGGATACACATGCTTCTGGTATCAAAGATTGGAGAAAATAAGTGAAAAGAAGGTTTATCATACTTTTGTTACTGATACATACATGTTATTGCTCTATTTGTGGGGGAATAGTTTTAATTATGTTGACTTTCACATTCCTTTGAAAGAAAAGGAGTTTGATAAGTAGTTCACAAAGAAATCTGTTTAATCGTAAACCCATTAAATGAAAACAGGAAAACCCACGTGGACTGTATGAGAATTTTATTGACTTTGGAGTGTAGTATGGCTGACTACATATTAAGAACCTTTTTGTGTTTCTAAAAGTTGTATATTTCCTTCTAATGCAGCCTTCTGGAAGGTAGAAACAAAGCAAAATCAAGTCTATTTCAATAGAAATTAGGAATTTGGATTCAAGTTGCCATAAAGCTTAGGGTGAAAGTTGAAGGGAAGGTGATGAGTTGATTTTAAGGTATTTAGTGAGAAGTCTTTCCCAAACTTGTACATGCCTATCATTAGAAACAGGTTAAATGACATGTGAATTAGAGAGAAGGTCACTGGTCCTAATAAGACATGAGTAGATGTGGTAACTGATGAAGATTTTCTTGTAATGTAATCTGAACAGAGATTTATTTTAAAGTAATTTTTATACTTTCAAAATGCATTATTTTTGTATTTAAGTGAGATGACTTGGAACTAATGCATCTGCTCGTAACTTTCTTTAACAGAACAGGAAAGAGATTGACAAACTGTATAGATATCATAAAAACATCAGAAAAGAAGCAGTGAGGAGTAAAATGCCAGCTCCTTTGAATCATAATGAAGAATTACTGTCAGGGTTAGAGTATAGGCACAGTTAGAGCAAAAATCCAACTGATACGGTATCTTCCAGCTGTGGTGCCTTTAGCCAAAGAACCTAACAAAAGTGTAAGATCTTTCTCTCCTATGAGGAAAGGGTGGGAGAACTGGGATTCTTCAGCCAGAAGTAAAAACCCCTGAGTAGCCCAATTGTGACTTTCCAATACCTAAAGGGTGCCAGCCAGCCAGCTGCAGAGGGACTTGTTAGAAGGGCAGGACAAGGGGGGGATGGCTTTAAACTGAATAAGAGTAAGTTTAGATTAGATGGTGACAAGAAGTTCTTTACTGTGAGAGTGGTGGTGGATTGGAACTGGTTACTCAGCTAAGTGGTGGATGCCCCATCCCTGGAAGTGTTCAAGGCCATGCTGAATGACGCTCGGAGCAAACCGCTGTAGTGGAAGGTGTCCCTGTCTGTGCAAAGGGGGTTGGAGCTAGATGGTCTTTAAGGTTCTTTTCAACCCGAACTATTCTATTCATCCTGGTTTCTAGCTTTCTGTAATTTCAGAGTGCCTTGTATCTCTTTGGGGGAGGGGGTTATGTTGTTTATTTGGTTGTTTTTTTCCCTAAAGCCTCGAAGAGCTCTACCGAGAATCTTGGCTTCTGTTTACACTTTGGCATCTTTCAGCAGTCTTGTTCCTGGCTGTTTCCCAATTTAATTATGAAATCTTACGTAAAAGGTTTTGCAGGGTGGAGGGTGGTTGCATTTTGTTTGTGTTTTAGTATTTAAAGCATGGTAGATGTGATAGGAGAAGTAAGAAAGTGTTTTCTACTGGCTGATCAGAGAGATGATAAATAATTCTGTCAGTGCAACTCATAATCCCATTGGCCTTCCGTTCCTTGATTGTTGCTGAGCTGCAGAGCCAATGTGTCTGCTTAGTTGGTTCTCTCAAGAAAGGTATTCCATATTTCTGATGATTCTGTTAGTGTCATTTTGTAAGGGAATAATCAGAATTATAAGCAGTTTTCTAAATGTGACCCTTTTAGATTTTTTGTGACCATGATGGTTTTTGCTTTGTTCTTTTCTATTCTGCTGGCTTCCGGATTTCTGAGCTGATATGAGATGGCTCTGAAAACAGTGACTAAACTTTAGAAGTTAAAGTCAGTTTACAAACCATTCTTATGAGTATTTGTGCAATTGAAAATGTTTATTTCATCATTATCAAACCAATATAAGCCACGTATCATGGGCTTATACAGAAGGTTTCAACTCTGTTTAATGTGCCTAAGAGTCATAATGGAGCATGAGAAAGGTGATGTATATGGATGAATGTAGTGTCTGATGCAATAAATGAGTACCAAAGTTGTGTGATTAATGTGTTTAAGTGGCAGTGCTCTTCCAAAGGTTTGCTTGTTTTTACCTAATCAAGGTATGAGACAGATCTTTGTCTGAATTTCTGGACCTCAGGGAAGAGATTCCTGCTAGCATCCTTTGAAGTTAGGTCTGAATAAAAACGCTACCAATTCCAGGTGGCTTCAGAGGAATCTGATTATCCTTAGTCAGTATGGCTACCAAGAAAAGCTGGTGTTTGGTTCCTGCAATGACAGATATGATGCACAAGGTTACAACTCAGGGGTGGGTGGGTGAGTTGCTGTTGTTTATTTTGCCCTTTGGAATTCAAGGTTCTTGCCTTCAGGTATGCTTAGTGGCTGGAGGAAGGGACATACAAACACTGTCATTTAATTATTATTATTTGCCCTTTTTTTGAAACACATAGGAGCATGGTAAACTGCACATACATTTAGGGCTCCTCTGCAAATTTCTGTTCCTTGTGAAAGTTAACAACTTTTGATCCATTATTGAACCTGTTATTGATACACAAGGACAATTTCTTTCTTATTGTGTGTCACCTTGAAGTCTTGAAAAACTCCTGCTAAAAGATCTTGTGATGTCCATCTTGGAAGTCTAGGTGTTCAGCTAGATCATCCTTCCTCATATACATCTTGGTTCCTTGGGGGAAAAACAGAGATTTGTGAAGCATGGTTTCGTTTGCCATTACATTTATCTAGCTGTCTTCTGACTTGCATTTCTCGTAACTTCAGCCAATTTTTCTGGTATAAGGTTAAAATTATTCCGTAGTTACCGCAGTGTTTCTTTAGAGCTTTAAAAAAATAAAACAAACCAAAAAGGAACTGAACTCTCTTAATTTCTTTGTATTTTTTCTAGACAAAGAAAGTATCTGTATTTCAGTTATTTTTTGCATTTTCCTTTTTATCCATAAGTATGACTTAAGCAATTATTATGAAAAATTTGGACACGTAGAATGTAAATCTGGAATCATAAGACTTGAAGGAAATATTTTTCTGCGTCTTTTGTGTAAACATTTGGGATTAACCTAAGGCTTAATGAAAATAGGTCTTTCACTTGTGTAGAAAACCTTGTCTGTGTAACACTAGCTTTGGAATAATCTTCACCTTTGTTCTTATTTTACTCTATTATAACAATAGGAGCAATGCATGCTTTTGCTGCCAAAACAAAAGAGTTAAAAAGGAGGAGGGGAAAAAAAGGAGGAAGCTGTATTTTCAATATCAAAGCAACTTGGGGGTTATATTAGAAAAATGATGCTACAGTTAAGTCTGTGCTCTGTTGAAAACGTACTTAGCACTCTCCTAAGTGACTTGCAGAGTAAAGTGGCACTATTTGCTGAAGTAGATGAATGACAAGTAATAGTCTTACATTACAAGAGACGATGGAAAGGTTTGTGATACTAACATTTGGACTGATTTGTGTGGTGTCTTGTACATTGGAGCATGTGGATGACACAACAGCATGGCTTGAATAGATGCTTCCATTCTTGTATCTTGGTATCTGTCTTGCAATAAGTTCATTGTTAACAGTCCTTTCAAAATGTAGCACAACACTTTTGAGAAAGATGTTTTATGAACAAAATTGCATGGTTTTGCACTAGACTTAAATATTGGCTCTGTCAATTCTAAAATACTTATGTCTGCTTTACTTGTTTATGTAAAGCTGAAGGCACTCTCTGTTCCTTTACACTGGCTCCTTTACAGTCCTAATGAATGTGAAAAAACATTTCTATTCCTTTTTCATGTAATCTGCAATTTACGTTGTTTCACTGGGGTACAGTGCTCTCTTTAAAAACATAATACAAACAGGTATAATTAATGTGTGTGTAAAAGTGCAAATAAGTATTTCTTATTAGAAGGAGACTAGAAGAAACTTCTAAAGTATAAGTTTTAGTTAATGTATTTTTTTTATTCAAACTTGCATTAAGACCAAATATTCTTTGCTTCTAACAAAGCTTGCAGTTTTAATAGGCCTACTATTAATTTTTTCACACGACCTTAATTGAATGTAACTCTTCTCTGCATAATTGGTTTTTCTCCAGTTTGAAAATATATAAAAGTAATGAGAAAGTAGAGGTTTACTTAACCTTGTAAAATTTTCTAAAGTTTGTGGAGTGCTTAAGAGATCAAATATAAATTAACTAAATTAATGCCTCTTTCTCTGTAGGGTGCTGGTCAAGACAAACTTGGAATATATGTCAAGTCTGTTGTGAAAGGAGGTGCTGCAGATGTGGTTAGTAATATTCTTAATTCATCAATTTCAAAAGTAGTAAGAGCCTTCAGAAATGCTTGAAAATCCTTTGTTTACTAGTTTGTGTGAATGATTGATTGTTTTAGTGGCGATCATGTTAGCATTGGTGTATGAATTTTCCTCTCTTGAATGCGTATTTAGGATGGTCGTCTGGCTGCAGGGGATCAGTTGCTTAGTGTGGATGGTCGAAGTTTGGTGGGCCTGTCCCAGGAGAGGTATGGAATGCTTTCTTTGGTTTTTTTAATACAAAAAAATGTTAGCTTAATAATGTGCCAGAATGGACAGAAGCTCATGATTTTACACTTTAGGCTTTGTCTTGGTGTTTGATAACTTCCTGTGGGTAACCTTAGCAACAAACTCAGCTGTTTGTGTACTATTTTTCTCTTCTTTTCATACAGTATGGGTTATCTATATAGAAGAAATTGTATTGTACATTTGGATTTTGGTTTTGAACAATCTTTATTTAGGTCTGATTTTAAATACTTTGGCTTCTGACCTTTGAAGCAGAAACTGGGATTAAATAGTACTTGCCAGTAGGTATTGTCTGCGTGCATAAGCCTATCTTCTTGTTATTGTCTTGTAATTTTTTTCAAAGTGATTTTAAGTATTAATCTGAAAAAGAGTGCTTTGTCAAGCAACAGATTACTGATAATAAGGGTAACTAAGTAATACAGTGCCTAATTTAATTTTATTTGCTCTGCCTTTTTTTGCAGGGCAGCAGAACTTATGACTAGGACAGGTTCTGTAGTAACACTAGAAGTAGCAAAACAAGGAGCAATTTACCATGGCCTGGCAACCCTGCTTAATCAGCCATCCCCAATGATGCAAAGAGGTAAAGACACTAATATTGATGTTAATAACAGCTTTGTAAGTCTGTCTTCTGCATTCATAAGAATGCAGAAAATGTAATAATTTACAGTATCTTACCAAGCATTACTGTAATATTAAATCAGAAAAGAAATGTAATTGCACAGAAAAAAAGAAATTTCCTTTCTTATCAGAAATTCATCTGGTTTTAAATACTGCTTGAAATTTTCCTAATCTAGTAATGAATAAATCCTTTGCACATGTACCTTTCAAAAGTTAATTGTGCATTTAAACACAATTCTGATTTGAATTCATTTTTGTTTTAACAAATGGAATATAATTAATATAAAGGGCCTTAAACTCAATGGCATTGTTTGTCCCTTTTATAGAACTTCTCTACTTTCAAAATATGTCTTCCTTGTAACTACAGAGTGTAGTGTAACTAGTAGGAGAGAAATAAATGTAAACAGAAGCCCTGAAATGTATTTTGCCATTGAATTTTAATTTTTTTTTAAACTAGAAATGTTGAAATGTATCTTCTTAAGTTTCAGTGTCTGATCATAAAGTTTTTGGATGCTTCTCCAATGTTTTATTTTATCATCTTACTTCAGGGTCCTAACAAAAGACATTTTAAAGTCCAATATAAAATAGTATTGTAAAGAAAATAATTTTGTTAATGAAGACATTTTCTACATACAGTACCAGTATAGGAAAGAATGGGTTAAAAGAACAAATCCTTATTATCACAGTTGATACCACCATCCCAGATGCCATATGTCCCAGTCATCCAGAGACCTCTCAGTATAACATATTTAGTTTTTCTAATTGTTGTGGTACCTTGTCAGAAGTTCTTTTGAGGAATTGAGATGGAGGGAATTCTGTACATTTGATAGAAGATTGGGATTACATATTTGAAGAAATAAAGATTTTTAAATCTACCATTTGCTTTACTGGGAACTTAATTTTTAAATATAAGGTAGCTCTGGTTTGAAAAAAAAAATACACTAGGCAGTAGTTAAGTGAAAAGGAGAAACTACATATCCAACTGTTACAGTTTCTGACCGCCGTGGCTCAGGTAAACCTCGACCAAAGAGTGAAGGTTTTGAGCTGTATAACAATTCCACGCAAAATGGATCACCTGAGAGTCCCCAGCTGCCCTGGACGGAGTACAGTGAGCCAAAGAAGCTGCCAGGGGATGACAGATTGATGAAGAACAGGGCGGATCATCGTTCCAGTCCCAATGTAGCAAGTAAGAAAAGTTATCCTTCTTTTGGGGATAGATTCCTCCTGCAGTAGTTTTAGAGACTGTTGTATTCAAAACGGGGTGACTGTTTTTAAAAATGGATTAAGTTTAAAATACCAGTGTAGTGGTAACATTTGGAGCAAGCTTCTTGCTAGAACTACTTAAAGACAAAATAGTAGTTATTTTGTGAATACTGTTACTTTATTAAGTCTTTATTAAGGCCTGTAAATTATTATTAACAGTCATGTAAATGCTTCCTTTAACTTTCCAACAGATCAGCCTCCAAGCCCTGGGGGAAAGAATGCTTATGCATCTGGAACTACCACCAAAATAACCTCAGTCTCTACTGGAAATCTTTGTACAGAGGTCAGAAATGGCAAGCAAAATGCTGGCTATTAAACTTTCTTTATGTATTAGTAGTGTCAGTGGGCTTGAGTCAAATCAGTGTCTTACTGAACTATTTGGCCACAGTGCTGTTGCTTGTGACTGGGTGGGGTTTTGCTTATTACAGCTAATGAAAGGTTTGGAAAGTTTTCAATGATTTCATTAAATTTTGTTCATGAAGTTGTCCTCGTGATTTCTTAGGTTTGTACAATGTTGCATACTCACTTTGAGACCATAAAAACATGAGTCATAACCACAGTTATATTTGATACTAGGCAACCTCTTCATCTCCTGTCCCAGATGATTAATGTTCTTAGGAGCCAAAAGAAAATATTTGGGAAAAGCATGTTTAGAACAATCTTCAATACAGATCTATGTGATTAGAGAATCCTACCTTGTATTTTTTTCCCTTTTTCAGGAACAGATTCTGCCACCACGACCTGAAGCTTATCCCATCCCAACACAGACCTATACTAGAGAATATTTCACATTCCCAGCTTCAAAGTCGCAGGATCGAATGGGTCCAGCTCAGAGTCAGTGGCCAAGTTATGAAGAAAAACCACAGCTTCAAGCAGAAAGTAATCATTCTATCAATACTACCATGCAGGTGAGAAGTAATTTTTTTTCAGTATGAGGAAACAAATCAGAAGGAAACTGCTTGCTTTCCATTCCTGGGCTGCTAGAGACTTTTTTCAGAATAGTCAGTTCTCTACAGCTATACCATAAGATGGGAACAACTATACTTTTGCCAAGATGGGCTTGAGTTCAGGAACCCTATGGTTTGGGTTTTTTTCCTTCGCATTTTGCCTTTCCCCTCCCCCCCCTTCCTTTCACAGAATTTGTTACCATGTTCTGCAGACGTGTTATCTGGGATATTTTAATCCCGCTGTTGGAGATAATGGGGTGTAAGTGGTAGTATGGTTCATCATGTAAAATGTTCTGTGGCTTTCTGAACAGCAAACTAAATCTCCATTCTTCCAAGAAGGTTTATGTGGAAAAATGTTTGCCTGAAGGGTGTGTTATTTAAGTGATAAAGTATTAAAATTGAAATAAAACAGTTCTTGAGACATATCCAAGGCGTTCACTGCAACACATTCCCTGCTCGTAGTTAAAAAAAGGAATATGTAATTTCAAATTGTATCTATTATCAAAGTGTAGATGCATCTTGACATGGAATGAATTTACACCCATTGTACTTTTAGAAATTCAAACACAGGGCTGTTCTTCTCCTGTTAGTGAGAACTTCACTCAAATCCATACAGGAAATTAAACCTAGATCTCCTAAATCTAGTTACTGGATCATCTTCTTTCTCTAATCTACCAGACTTAGAAATGTAGAGAGCTTTTTTTTTCCCTTACTATTTCTTAATTAATGATAAGAAGATCCTTACACAAGGCTTATCTTTTACTTTTGGAAAAGTGTTGTGTAAGTGCTCTCAAGATTCTATCTAAGCAAGCGAAGAAAGAATTGTTTTATAGGTTGCTCACACATGCATGGGCAAGTGTATTCAGTAAAAAGTCACTTTTATTTTAGTGGTTTTTTAGTATTATAGAGATTAAATTCTCATTGTTTGGGCTGTTAAAAAAATAGATGTTTTGCTCAAAGTAGGGCAGTAATTTTGAAAGAGAAATGCTGCAAGTTGAACAACTTTAGCAAATAGATACAGAAATATTTTACTGAATTTCCGTGCTTAACTCTTCCACATTTCATGATTTCATCTCACCTAATCTTAGCTACCTAGTTAACACCTACATGCTCTCTGTCAGTGATGGGAGAAGGGGAGGTGGGTGTCTCCAGAGAATGGTTCCTACCCATTTGTCTTAACTGAATTCTATGATAATTGTTGCCTGGACATGCATCTCTTCCCTGCTTAAAACAAGCTTAAGTGAGTAGCTTAGATGAGGTGGTTAAAACTGGTAAAGATGAAGCCCATCTATTAAAGTTGTTGACAGACACTGAATTTGAGCTATAGCCTTAAGGCTGAAGGCAGAGCAGAAGAGGATTTTGCTAAAGCAAAATAGAAGGTTTAACTCCTTACTAGCACTGAAAGTGTTAATAGATTTTCCCTGCCAGACGATAGTTCCTTTAAGTTGAAAATTAGAAGAAAACAGAAGAAAAACTTTTACAAAAATAAAAAATACACTTTAATCTTTGCAGAGAAAACTGGGCTTGTAAAAAAAGCTGCTAAATGCCTGTTTTCTATTCTGAAGGCATTAGCAAACTTTGGCTGGCTAGGTGCATCTTTACAGCAAATCTACCACAAATAACTTGCGTTCAGCTCTGTTGGACTAATAGAGCGTACAAAATACACTTGTTCTTCTCAAAGAAGGCATTCTTTAGAGGTCATGGTTACGGTCATTGATGGAGGAAGATAAAAGGAGTTTGCTTTGTTAGTCTTCTCTCAATTGTTGATAATTGGTGCATTATGTGTTCAGTGCTTAGCAGTTCCTAACATTTAAAGTATGAATATTTGCTTCAAGAAAATCATTAACAGATTTAATAATCCTGGTTTATGGTCCAGTGTTCCTTTTCAGGTGGTTGTTCAGTGCAATGGGACCCAGAGCTTCTACAGAAGAAGACTCGGTGTTGCACTAAAGTGACAAAAATCTCAGACCATTATACTCATGTTCCAGGAGCAGGTAGAATTAGACTGCCTGCCTGGATTCTGTACCCTGAATTGTGTCAGTAATGGGAGCTTCCTGCAGGGCGTCTCTCCTGCTAATGGAGGAGGGTAGGCAGAGGCACTCTTCTGTCTCTCTGTCTGCAGCCTTTGTGTTTGCTTTCCCAATAGGAAAGATGTTCGGTGAAGCCAGTTGAAGTCTGAATGGCAGAGCTGGTGTGACTGAGCCACGCTCAGAGCTACCAGGACTCTCATACTCACATGTGGGGGAGGGGGTGTCAGGGATAGTCCTGAGAAACTGTGTGAGCTGGGGAGGTTTTCAGCTTAAACTCCATTTTGCATTTATCATTCCTCCCAGTCCAGTTACCAGGCAGTTCCCAGGAGCTTGCTAAGTCTTCCATCACTTGAATGAGTTAAGAAGACTGAGAAAAATATTTTATTGTTGGTTTTGGGAAACCTACTGGGTATGGAAATGCTGAACGTCATTAAAAGTAATTACCTTCAGTAATAAGAATGTGTTTTGTAAGCCATTTTCAAATATGTTTTAATGTGGATGGACTGTGATATGCATGCCTTGTTTAATATTTTTCAGCGTGTAGCTCGTTCCCAAGAAGAGCTCAGAGACAAAGTTTTCCAGCCAGAGAGGAATCGTTTGGAAGTTGTTATACGCAAGGATGTGGAGTACATTGATCGGAAGTCAGACAGCGATCAGTGGATGAATTCATCTGTGGATTCTAGCACATCTAGCCAGGAACACCTGAACCATTCCTCCAAACCAGTGTCACCTGGTTCTTGTCTAACTAAAAGTGGACCTGGCCGTTGGAAAACTCCAGCCACTAGCCAGCCGACTCCAGTGGCCATTTCCCAGCCCATCAGAACAGATCTTCCCCCTCCACCACCACCTCCTCCAGTGCATTATGCTGCTGAATTTGATGAACTACAAATGGATTTGCCTCTGCCTCCACCTCCTCCTCCAAATCAGATAGGAGCACAAGCATCCTCCCAGGTAGCTGCTGCTGAGCGCGGTAAAAAAAGAGAAGAGCATCAGAGGTGGTATGAAAAGGAAAAGGCACGTTTGGAAGAAGAACGAGAAAGGAAACGTCGTGAGCAGGAAAGAAAACTGGGCCAAATGCGTTCTCAGCCACTAATTCCTGCTCAGCCTGTGGTTCCTCCTGTCTCCCTTCAACAAGTGAAATCAGAAAAGCCCTCAACTTTGCAGAGGCCTCAAGAAACAGTTATTCGAGAGCTGCAGCCCCAACAGCAGCCGCGGACTATTGAGCGGAGAGACCTGCAGTACATTACCATCAGCAAGGAAGAACTGTCCTCTGGTGATAGCCTCTCTCCAGATCCATGGAAACGGGATGCAAAGGAGAAGCTGGAGAAGCAGCAACAGATGCACATCGTGGACATGCTGAGTAAAGAGATTCAGGACCTTCAGAACAAACCTGATCGTACAGCGGAAGAAAACGACCGCCTCCGCAAACTCATGCTTGAGTGGCAGTTCCAAAAGCGACTGCAAGAATCAAAGCAAAAGGATGAAGATGACGATGAAGAGGAGGATGATGAGGTGGATACTATGCTCATCATGCAGCGACTGGAGGCAGAAAGAAGAGCAAGGGTAAAATCCTTTCTAGAAAAAAATACTGTAAATTTCTAGCTTGGTGGGGTTTTATGCTTTGAGTGTTTTTGATGTTCTTAGAGAGTAAAGGAGGATGACACTTTCTTAAATAGCTTGAATTTTAAAATTAATAACTTAGAGTGGTTTCATCAGTTAAGTAATGTATTGTGAAAGTATCGAAGCTACCTTTTATAGAATTCAATTTAGCAATTGAATTTATTTTTCTGGTTTTGGGGAGAGAAAAGTTTCCTTTGGATAAAGGTTTTTTGCCATTTACCAAGAGTATGGTTAGAATGTAAAATATGGCAAAAATTTGCTTGCAGAAAGGTAAGCAAAAACATTGAAATTACGAAAGTTTGTAGGAGAATCAGGAAAAAAATAGTGTGATTTCTCCCTCCCCTCCCCAGTGTATTTACCTCTAAAAGTTTTTATTTATAGTCTTGGGTCATGAACACAAACACTGAATGCATATTGTTTCCAGGGAGTAGTGAGCTGGACAGACATTCTGACTTGCTGGTCTGATACAGCTGCTACCTCTACCTTTACCATCTCTCAGTGCTGACCTCAGCAGTGGAGGGAGCATTGCTTGAGCTGTGTGGGTTTTGGGTGGTGTAATAGCAAATACACCCTCTCCAGCTCCTCCTAATCCAAGGCCTGGATTTTTCATGGTGTCCGGTTTAATCAGCATCTGAGGTTTCCTTACCTTAGCTTCAGTTCTGTGAAAGCTCATTATATATGTAATAAGATAATACAAATGAACAATATGGTGAAATTTTGAACCATTCTTGCTGGTGGCTGTTGTCTCCCAAGACTCTGCTAAATTGAGAAAAAGTGTCTATAGGAAAATCTGTTCTTTCCTGAATAACGGCGTGGATTCCAAAATTACATACCAATAGCTATGCTTTTCCAGGCTTAAAAGCTAGCTTTGTAATATGTTCAGTGTCTTCTGTGTGTTTGTCTTGAAAAGTTGACTTAATTCTGTGATAAGCAGTGTTTAATTCCTGAGAAATATTTGGACATGCTTGTTTTGACATTCAGAAATAGCTGGTGGCTTGAGCGGGATTTGAGTTCACGATTGTTTTGGCAGCTTCATTTCCTAAGCTTACTCTTCTCATATTCGCTGCAGTCTGCATTGCTTTCCTTTTTTTTCCCTTATGCCTAACTTTATTACTGTGTAAAACAATAGATACCTCAAACTTGGAAACTGAAGAAAGAAAAAGCTAAATATGTATTCGGCAAACAGGTTTCCCTAAAGTCCAGCATTGGTAACAGGCAATTTGTGGCACCTGTGGGCATAAAAAAATTAATGTGTAACTGCCATTTTAACAAACAGTGTCTTAAAAATTTTACTGTGGCAAGGCTAAGAAAGCCACGTGTTAAAAAAAAGCCAGTTGTATTGCATAACAATATTAGTCTTCTCTGCAAGTGCTGGCTTTAAAGCACTATTTGTGCATGAAGTTCTTCCAGCTTTTTGGAACATTTTGAAACTAAAACATAACAGTTGTATTGAACTGAATTCATGTTTTCATTTTGATTACATTTCACTTTTAGAGATGCAGTTAAGTAGCATCTTTGCGGAACTACTGAGGTGATTATTTGGATATTTTGGATTATTTGTTTTCATTTCTGTATTTCACATTTATGTCCATTCAGTTCCTCATTCTAAAGCAGCCAACTAAACAAATAAAAGAAAATGCTTTTGAAATAACACATGTCTAACCTATCTTTATTTACACTCTGCATCTTTCTTTTTTTTCCCCTTTCTTACTACCTGCAGCAGACTGCTGTGCCAGCAATCTCTGTTCTAGATTTGGTATGTTTGTTTCTTTATCTTCAATATCTCTTTCCCATTTCAGTTTCTTGTTATTATTAATAACAGCCCTATGTACTTTGGATGATGATCTGGCATCTTTGGGTGTTCAGAGATCATTATGATACTGTAAGCAGTGAGTTAACTGCAAGCATGCATTTGAATGTTTTCAGATATGGTGATTCCTTTCCCTGTGTTTCCTTCCTCTTAGATGTTGTGTTCTGCTTGCAGACTTGATTTGTTTGTTGCAGCAGTGATCTAACAAAACTGTATCTGCTGACTTGTGCAATTTTGTTTACAAAATCTTACTAATAACTTTGAATGAACAGGCTGTGAGGTAAGATTGCTTGCTTTCCCTTTCGCACCAATGCAGGTTTTAGAAGAGCTCTAAGAACACTTCCTTTACAGTTTGAAGGGAAATTGTACTGAGAGCCTAATAATACAGCATACTTCTTCAGCACATGCTGACACCCTGTTGTTTGCAAGTGTTAGAGGTGTTTGGTTTTGGCAGATTAACATAAAAATGGATTGTAAACTCAGAAATCACTTCCAAACTGATATTACCAAGTTGGTTGCATAAACATGCAATCGTTAAATTACAATATAATTTCAGTTTCAATTGTTTAATACTATTCTCCTGCATCTAAAACATGACAGGCTTTCAAACTGGAGCAGTAATTGCTATGACTCCAGCTAATTTTGTATTTTATTGCACTCATTGGGCATGGAAAAGACGTTTTGTAGTCTTCCAGAGCAAAAATACATCCCCTTCAAAGTCAATTTCTATGTAATTAGTGTATCACTTCTAAAAGAAAGGGGATGTTAGTAAAATTTAATTTGTGCTGCTTGGAAAAACTGTCAATGTGTCAGTTCAAAATATGGATTTGAATATTCAGCACTGCCTTATGAAAAAAAATCACCTTTTAAAATGCATACTTCTTATAAAATCTAAGGTGCTCAGTTTTGTATCTGTGTGCTACGTGGGTGTTAAACAGTTTACAGCAGTGGAAGAGGTGAAGCATTTCACCTTCTTGAATTTGAGGACAAGCCAGGAGTCATGGATTTTTCAGACTTAATATCTTATCAATATTTTCTAATTACTACCTATATTTTTTTTGCTCAAACCTTGATTCCTGGAGTTGCAGCTCAATAGATAGAAAGCTTTTCCAAGCAGACAGCAAACATCTGGATCTTTCAGCAACAGGAGGTTGGTGAAGGCAGACGGTATCACCACGGTGAAAAATGGATTAGACAAATACATGGACATCACGCCTGCAAACAGCTGCTCAGAGGATTAGACAAGGCTATACCAGCTGACATCTCTAATAGTGTGCTAAATGCCAGGGGAATGCTAGAAGAAAAGGCCAGGCTCGTGTGCAGCTCTTTTTGCCTTGGTCAGAGACAGAAAAATACTGGGCTAGATGGATGCATGGCCTGAATCAGTCAATGATTTATGATGTTCATAAAATTAGCTTTTAAAAAAGGCAGCAAGCTAATACTAAAATAGTTGAACACTACACCCAGAAAATACCTCTTTTTCATAATTTCATTATTTTTGTCCCATTCACCTGACTTTCTAGACATAAATGCATCTAAACAATGCCACTTCATATACCCAAGTAATTGCTACTTTGTTTCTTAAAAAACCCCAAAACCAACAACAGCAAAACTTTGTCTTGTTTGATGCTTATTTTGTATGTCTAGGGTGAGCATGGTTGATAGCTGTTCTTCTAATTACAAGGCTGAAGGAAGGTGATGAACAGTTAATACAAGAATTGTCAGCTTTGTTAGTGTTTGTTTTTTAAATTCCCCAGAACCTATGAGATCTGACACAGCTTTTTAGCTGTTGTTAAATAAATAGATATAAATTTAAAGTTCTTCTGGAGCATCTTTTAGAGTGTTATAAGCAGTGCTTGGAGAAATGAATGTTTTTTGAAATTTGAGACTTCCTGGATTTGAGAATGGCCTGCCAGGCCTGTGGATATATTAACATTCCTGATAGGATCAGCCCACTGACCCGTTTACCAGGAGCAGTAGCTCGGAGGAAGGGTGGACTTCTCTGCCCTCCGAGGTGTAGGAGTAGTGCTGCGAGTGTATGTTGGCAATAGGGAGACAAAGTTGTGTGGCTGAGCAAATGGTTGGCACTTTGCAGTAGAGCTGGGTCAAAGCAGGGGAAAAGAATGGGTGCTTTGTGCTCAGCTGCTTTGCTCGGTTACAGCTGAGAGAATGCTCTTCTCCATCACTCTGGCTGTACAAATTAGTTGTTCTTCCCTGTTAAAATATAAGCACGTGGCTTTGGAGGAGATAGTGGAAGTACAGTAAATCAGGTGAAAACATGACTTTTAAACAAGAGAGAAACTGATTGGGATAGAGAAGTATCCAATCAAAATACTCAACTTGGGAATCTTACAGCCCTCTCACTAGAAGTGAGATGCAAAGCTGATTTTCCTTTGCATCTTGAAAATTTGGGGTGAAGTTAGTAGTGGGTACTGTTGAACACACAGAATTACAGACACATGCCTGCAAGTGCTCTGGCATATCTCATCATCCTACCACTCCCTGCCTTGGTCTGGGAATGCTCCAAAATAGCAACTAGTTAGTGATCATCAGGAAATGAAATGTCATCTCTTAATAGTTTATGTATTCTCATTTCTGCCTTCCATACAATTTTTAGCCATTTTCCTATCGGTATTATGTCTAGAATAGCCTCTGACCTGAATACAGTTGTCTTCACAATTCTTACGATCCGAGGTTAGCAACAATTACCAGGTGGGCAGCTTGGTAACTTTTGCCTTCTTTATTTAGTTATGGTCAGAAGACAATTAAACAAACCAGTCCTAATTTTCTCTATAATTTAGTTGGAAATTCTTTACCATTTAAGTGCTTTTGAATAGGAATGTTTGCTGCTGAGCAGTAAGGCATCCATACCATAACCTGGGAGCAGTAACTGTCATGTTCAGAGTGTTTTTCGAATATAGTTGGGACAGGAATTTTCCTGTATTTTCTCACAGTGCAGTTTTTACTTGCCTTTTTTTTTTTATTATTAAGAGGAAATGACTTCTCTTGTATAAACTCTTATGAATTACTAGCTGTCTTTCCTTTTGACAGCAATATTATCTCCTTTGCTAAAATAATGTCTTTCTAATAACTAAGACAAGAACTCTTAATCCAAGCCGGGAGTTGGTTAACTACTCTGTTCCCTGCTCTGCAGCACAAACTGAGCTTGATCTTTATCTTTGTTGTTTTCAGTTTGGAATGACAAAGTTTTAGCCCTAAATAAGGGGAATTTACTTGGAAGTAGCATCCTCTAAAATACATTCATCAAATTAATTTTGTTCTTTAGCAATCATGCTCAAAAATGAGGCAGAATAATTGTAAGAAAATCATCCAAACTGTTTATACTTTTTTATTAATTAATTGGGGGGGAAGATACTTGCATGAAGGTTGTCCTCACAAAGTCTATTAAGATTTAATTTCTCTTTCTCTCTTGTACTGCTTTGTGTCTTAAGGGTCTTTTTCTGTAAGTGAATTTGGATTGTAAAATAAAATCCAGGAGTAGAAAAGTATCCCTGTTACATGCAGTTTATAGCAAGATCAAATCATTTGTTGATTTATACTAATAAGGATTTTTAAAAAAAATTGTGTGGAGGAAAAAAAAATTACTTTAAAACATATGCAACAGTAAGAAATAACACAGCATGTAGTCCAGTTAATTTCTACTTGTATTGCTGTACCAGTAACTATTCCTGTCCATCAAGGGCTTATAGACTGTTAGCTTTAAAGAATCATGCAAAGTTTGGATAGTGCTCAGTTTTCCTATCTGTGCAGCATCATACACTTACATAAACCAGTTTTGTCTGTTGGACATGAGTTGTTCTTGTGAGCTGTTTCATCCCAGTAGTCAAAGGTTTTCTTTCCTTCACTCTCTGCTTTTTCCAAAACCCATATGCAGCAGATACAGTGGGAGATTTTATTTCCTGAGACTATTTGCAGACTTGCTGAATGACCCTGTTACTTTAAATGGATTGACCCTTTGACTAATGAGTCATGATTTTCCGGTGCTTAAGTTCTAATCCAGAATGAAAAAAACAATTGACTGCTGGAGCTGTGGACTTTTGGTTCCAAATATTTCATTTCATTTTACTATACCTATGAGACTATGGTTGTTGAAGCTCTTTGGAGCATGAGTCACATCAGTCTTCTACTGGGGGTTCCTACATGACTGTTAAAAATGTCTCCCTGTGTAATTTGTGCTTTTATGTATGTAGTTCTGTGCGCCTCTATTTTGCTTTTAAGCATACTCGTAATGACTGGAAGTTGTATTGATGGATCTGTAGCATAGCATTTTCTGCTGAATGAGTTATTTTTAGATGCCAGTATTTTGTTACATTTTTAGTTACCTTTTTGACCCATCTTGCCCATGTGAGTGACCAATTAAAATTGTGTCTCTGTTAGTTACAGGATGAAGAACGCAGACGGCAGCAACAATTGGAAGAAATGCGTAAACGAGAAGCAGAAGACAGAGCCAGGCAGGAAGAAGAGCGCAGACAGCAAGAGGAGGAGCGGACCAGGAGAGAGGCTGAAGAAAAGGTTGTGGTCTTCTGAGTGCCACAGGGGTTCTTGCAGGCCTTTCCTCTTCAGCCTGCTGAGTACCAGCTTAGTGTTGGGTCAGCAGGGTTTAAACACAGTAGCCCTGTTGATAAGGGTCATGTTCCAAGGCTTCAGTTTGTCTATCAAAACCAAAAAGGAATTAAGCAGACAGCCTGTTCCTGCTGGCTGGAGTTGACTGGTATTGCAGAAGTAGTACTGCAGGCTTAGTGCCTGACAGTTCTTAGCAGTGGCAAGGCTCTTACCTTCAGAGCCTTTCTGAAAATTATGGAAGAAATCAGGTACTTCCTGTTTCCCTTCAGCTCCCATCATAAATTGCATACTTTTTTTATTATCATGGCTCAGTTAGTGCTATTGGGTTTTCCTATGTCCCAGTAGATGGCATTACATATTTCTGTAGTATTTTTTGATATAGATACAGAGAGAAGTATGAAATACGATGGAGTAGTGATGAATATTCCATATTGTTTTTTATGTTTGGACTGTGGGAGGGAAGTGGTTTCTAGAAAGCAAGTAAATAATTTTAGCAGATAAGTGTGCAGTCAAATTATAAAAATTCAGAGTTGTAGGTTCTGCTGAAACATTATACATAAATATGAGAAGCTTAACTGATCAAACTAGAAGACAAAGCAACTTATTTGACTCAGCATGTTTCTTAAGACCTTTTTGTTCCTAGAGAAAGCAGTTACTGCTGTTCAGTTTGCCTGTTAGTAACACTGACTTCAGAAAGAAGGCTAGCTTTTAAAGTTGTTCATCTTGGAAGATTGAGCAAATACATTTAAAAAGCCCCCAGACTTTAGATACATTAACTTTGTTCATTTTTTTTTCAGGCTTTGTTAAATTGTTTCCCATAAACAGTATGGTTGGATGAATGGAAGAGGTGGTAATAAGAGAGAAGTGAGGAAGGTGTATCTGGAGTGTGGAAAGTTTTTAAAAGTAGACTGTAGGGACCTTAAAAAAATGCAACCAAGAGAAAACAACTACAGCTTTCTTAACTTCTGATAATGATGCAGCCAAATGACATTTGGATCACACTTGAAAGAGTTTTCACTGACAGATGTTGACTAAGATCCTTCTACCAACTCAGAACTCAGTGCCATCAGTAAAATGGTTTTAGAGAGTAGTACAAGGAGATGAGTTTCATGTCTTTGCCGTAGATGAACAAGATCAGATCTATTTATTATTTTTTCAGGATAACTGACTCAGTATTGGACACATAAGCATTAAGGTGGATTTTTTAAAACATGTGGATTAAACCCAGAAATTATGGTTATTTCAGATGCCATATATTCCCAGCAGAAATTATTCTATACTTATACCCAAAGGGTTTTCTAATGTACATACAGTTCCCAAATACACCTCATTTGTTATCGAACTACTGAATAAACCCTTGTATTAATTTACAATGTGTCTGAGACAAGAGCTGAACAGAATTAAATGTTATTTAGTTTAAAAACAGAACAGTCTTTTAAAGAGGAAGAATACTTAGAAGATATTTAATGACCTTTAAATGGTCAGTAACCTCACATAGATATCATTAGCATCATTTCAGTTTTAAATGCCTTTTAACAGTATTTGTTTGATGCCTCTTTTGGAAAAAATCTTTGTAATAATTTTTTTGTGTGAAAGTAGTTTTCCTGGTGTTTATACTAGAAACTTGGTTAGGAGTCATCTATTCCAAGGCTCTGTTGACTAATTTACATTGTATAAGCATGAAACAAAATCACAAAGTTCCTTTTTTAAAGTGGTAGTTAATTTTAGTTATATTCCTCTCCCACAGATTCTCTACAGCTTTAGTAAATCTGCACCTTATTAACTGTAGTTACAGTTCGAGTAATAAATGTTGGAATGCCCTTAGTTTACACAGGCAGTTGCTTTAGTGACCACAGGCAATGGTAAATCTGTAAATAACAGCTACACTGTGTTACTGGATGGCTGCTGGTTTTTTGCAAATGTGATGGTTTGACCACTGGCCAAACACCAGTGCACCCATGAAAATCATTCACTCTTAGTAGTAAATATTCTCTGTACGAGTCCATATAGATGCCCTGCTTATAGCCAGAAAAGGAGACAAAAATGATTGACGGAAGATGTTTGTATCTCAGTGATGGAAAGCTTAAATCTCATGGATTGAAATGTCTGACCACTGTGTTTCTGTTTCCTCTGGGCTTTCAGAGGCGCCAGGAAGAGGAGTATTACAGTCGCTTAGAGGCTGAAAGGCGCAGGCAGCACGATGAAGCTGAGCGAAGATTGCTGGAACCTGACGAGCCTGGTCTGTACAGACCTCCGCTTCCACGGGAATATGAACTCCCATCCCCAACCCCTTCATCTAACGCTCCTCCTCCCCCACCTCAGCGAAACACCTCTTACCTCAAAACACAGGTCCTCTCCCCTGACACGATTTATACTGCCAAGTTTGTTGCTTACAATGATGATGATGATGAGGAGGAGGATTCCAATCTAGCAGGTCAGGATAAGTACTCCAGCACAAGAAAATCATATGGTGACTTTCCTCCTGCCACCCTTAAGCCACAGCAACCTTCCCGCCAGCCTCGCCCAGTTTCAGATGGCATCTTTCTTTCCAACTCATTCCAGTCATCTTCTGTCAATGCCAACAGTACTACTGTCAAAAAAAGCCAGCCCCTGCCCCCATCAAACAAACCAAGTTTCATCCATGCCAGAAGCTCTAAAGGTAGAAACAATGAAATAAGTCATCTCTTCAAAACTGTCCTTGTATTTTCAACTCCAGGGCTCTAGATTTAATCACTTATTTTGTGATTTCCCCCTCCCTTAATCACTATTTTCACTCTGGTGATCTAACTTAAATCTTGATATTAATATGAATCCTTCAATTTTTAATTATTTTGATCTCTCAAATTTTCTTGCTCTTTACCCAAACTTTTCAAAAGCAAAAATTCCATCTTTCATGTATGAATCAGAAATTGTTTTAACTGCTACTCAATCAGTTTGAAGTACTGTTGGTTTTGGCTTTCACTCTGTATCTCTAAGTGATTTGTTTTGTATGACTGACTGCTGTTTACTCAGAGCATCTGGAAGTGCACCTTTCTTGAACACAGGAAATCTCTCCTAATGGGTTCATGGACAGATCTTATCTTCTGCTTTGTTGTTGGTACTAGGGTTCTCTCTCTTTTAATAGTGTGTGCAAATGGCTTTAAAAATTATATTTGTAGATGTAGATCTTAAATACACAAGCACAAGAAAAATACAGGTCTTGCAGTTAGTTTCATGTATTAGGCACCATTCCTGAATTTCTGGTTTGTACAGTGCAGTTTCCTTGCAGAGAGACAGAAATCTAAATTTCATCTTAGTACTGTTTGCTTTACTCCTTCCCTTCTATACCTCTGTATTTCTTTGACTCCTCATCTTGTTGTTGTATAACTCCAAGCCACCCATAAGGAAGTTTAATTTCAGTTAGAGTTCTAGCTGCCAGTAACTTCCGCACCATATTTTACCTGCAGAGTACTAGTTGAACTATATATACTCTTGAATTCAAAGCTAATTCAGTCCAAAGTCTGGGGATTTTTTTTAAACTGCTGCTGTATAGGAGAAATCTTGTATGCTTGATTCCTTGAGTATGTCTCACTCTGATAAGATTGCACTTTATTGATATATTACTTTGTCTTTAAACAGCAGCATCTGCTGGTACTTTGTTTTCTTCTATGTTCTTTTGAAGGTGGTGGCCATGACATTCTCCTAGTTTGTTCTTTTTACTTACACTGGCAGTTAACAAGTGCCTGACAACCAACTCTATGTGATCAATTCATCCTTCTAAAATGAAAAAGGTAGCAAGTCACCTGAGATCCCAAGGGAAGGTGTTTATGCTGGCTTCTAGCTCAATGGTCAACTTGTTTGCTGGATTCAAGTCTCAGTGGCACAGATGGAATCCTATAGTGTGTTACACCCCTCATCACTTTTTTGGCCACCTAACAATTAGGAAAATCGCTCACTTGCTTTATTCAGCAGTGTGCCCTGGGCATAGGGAGGATATGAGCCTCCAAATAGGTTCCATCTATTAGAAGCACTTCTAATCCAGCTGCAATAATATGTGAATCTGATTTAGGATATATACAAGGCCACTGAACTGCTTGTCCACATCCTGTTCAGTTGAGGCTCAAGTCATCATTTTCCAGCAAGGAAACCTAGCATCCTTTCCTTTGCAGGGCAGATTAGCTTCTGCTGCCGTTGAACTGCTTCCAGTGCTGAAGAGAAGCTCTGCACTGTATTGTGTAGTTTTTAATATTACTGAAGGGACAGTTTAGCTCAGTTATAATTACTGTCCCACTGGTGCAGTTGATGATCAGTAGTTCCACTGTTTGTGGTCAGCAAACATCCAAGTTGCATAAAAAAAAATGAGATCTCAGGATGTAATAGTCTCTGTGGTAATAGCCTCTCTTGTGCAAACCCACTGTCACTCCTGTCTGGCTCTGTAATAGGTTCTGAATCTTGAAGGTGAGGGAAGGTTTTAGCTTTTCAGTGTGTTTTCATTAGACTGGAGTATAATTCTGGATGCTATATGCTGTGTACTACCATAATGCCTATTAGCATGCATGTGAAATCACTGATAAACCCACAGCCAATTTTGTACCAGAAGAACTTCAGCTTTTGAACACCAGATATCACAATGAATTAAGAATATTCTGAAATGGCAGGCTTCTGACATGAAACATGGGTACTTCGTTTGTACTTAATTTTTTTTTATTTCAAAGAACTTTCTTTTTTTAGGAATTCTTATTTGAAATTGACTCTAATAAAAAGTAAAATGTGCCTTCCATCACAGCATGTAGGCTTGAGGAAGCCGTTGCTTCCCTTCCCTATGTGGCACTTAGAAGGCTGTACATGTAATGAATTTGGCAACCCTAGAGCCGTCAGTCACTAGTTGTCACCACCACTCTCCCTGCCTCCCATCATCCACAACCCAGAATGCTATTTAGTATATAATTGCATTTCTAATCCTGCTTTCTGTTAATATTAATTGAAAAATGAATCTCAGGAAAGTGAAATGTTCAGTGGTGTTGTTTGTGGACATTTGTTTTTCATGGAAAACAATCGAAAGGACAATTTACAAAGATTTGGTTAGGGTTTTGGTAACAATTAAGGAATATTGTAGTATGATGCTTCGCCTTTAATAGCCTAATTCATAAGCCATACAACTAATTCTGAATACTCTTATTTCATAATTTTTAAAATAGCCATGAGAACAGGTTAACTTCACTTGATTGCTCAAGCTTCTCTGAAGACTGCCTGCGTAACGTACAAAGCCGTTTGCACAAAATGCAGAATTCACTGTGCAGTTTGACCATCTCCCATCTCGCTGACTGTTACATTCCTGTCCTTTACAGCTCTTTCCTGTTCTGAGTGTTAACTCTAGTAAACCATGCTTCTGCAAATTTTGCTCTTGTGCTTTCTTCCACTGGGTCTTTAAAGACCATTGGGTCTGTCAGCTCACCAAGGAAAAAGTCAACACTCAACTGAAAACCACTATCCAAATGCAAATGAAACCTTGTGGATCCAGCCACAAGCTTTTCAAAGTAGGGAAGGCAGTACTTACAGGAATGTAAGGCTCACAACTGAGAGGAAAAAAATCTATATGCCAGACATACCTAATGTGATTTGGTTTGCTGCAAATTTTTGGTGGAAAAAATTTGGCCTACAGCACATTAGCTAAATTGGCTTATGTGTTCTAGCCTCACTCAGAATTACTGAGTGTTTCTGAGAAGTTAGATGTACCAGTGGAAGAAGCAAACATCTCCTTTTGTACCAAAGAAGGTTCACAAGACATAACATGAACAATATTGAGATCAGAACTGTCTGAAGACAAATCTGAGTAGTGTGCTACATTTCTTTTTACTCTTTTTGTGACAGTTATTAAGAGAATATGGTCTTAAATATAAATTAAATTATTAAACTTCTGATTGGAAATAAAAGGTTTTGTCTTGTGGCCTTTATAAGGAATTAATATAATGTGTAAAACCTGTGTGTTAGATCAATTTAAAGGTGCAGTGCTGCAGGACTTGAAATTTAAATTCAGGGGTGGGAGGAAGGGGCCATCTTCTGAGTGATACAGTTTGTGTATCAGACTTAACAGGGACTAAAATTTTGATTCTGCAGAATTGCAAAGATGGTATATACTAATCTTTGCTTACCTTTAGCCTCAGAAAGAAAGGAGCTACAGCTAACTTACTTCCTGTGAAATTTGTCACAGGATGATGAAGAGTGTTGCTCTTTCTGTGGATCTGCTTGAACAGCTTCTAGTATCTGTTTTACAATAAGGCATAATAAGATAAAGACCATGATTTGGCATGTGCTGGACAATCTAAACAAAATGGGTTTTGACTCGAAATTAGGAATTAAAAAAATAAGCCATTTGAAGAGGGTTTGAATTCAATAGTACTGGGATTAATTATTCTAGAGGTCAGGTGACCTCTGATTATTTATGATTCTCATTTGAGATTGTTTCTTGAAAGAAGCACTGCACCTTTTTGAAAGAATACAGTATAAAACTTCTGTGTTGTTGCTGCTGTCCTTAAACTTACTTCTTTCTTTTGCATAAGGAATAAATTCATACACTGGATCTACAGGAGCAGCTGCTGGGGAAGTTTATCAGGATCCAAGAGACAAAAGATCTAAAAGGTGACATACAGGAGTCCATTGACTTTCATACAACTAACTGGTAGCCAACTAGCTTCTGCAGTATTTTCTGTTGTAATCGTTGTATCTCTGGGGGCTACTGCAGAGTTCTGCTGTTGTCTCTCTTATGGGTTACTATAGAACACAACTAAGTTCTCTCCACAAGCCCTTAGATGATCTGAAGCACTGCTGAACAGCAACGAGTTTTGGCACAAGTAAAATGATCACTGTAAATGAGCAACTTCACCTGGTTTAGGTGTATTTATAAATCTGAACAGTACCTCTCCAGTGGGATTCTTTCAAAACTTGTAATAAGCATAAAAGATTTAAGCTGTCTCATACAGGCTTTACCATGTAGCATACTGATGATGGGACAAGAAAAGGTGTGTCTTCCAGTGCTTTTCTTACAAATGTTCCACCACAGAAAACTGCTTTGGTTTAGCCAAAGCAGTAATGCTGTGCTAACACAGGCAGAGCCTTAGTTTATAACCTGCTCTTCATGTTGGAAATTGGCAAGCATTTCCATTTATTTTGACATGCAATAAATGGTCAAGTCATGAATTTCTCTTAAGTGATAGCACAATGTCAGAGTTAAAGGTATGTGTGAGAAAAAAACCTTTCAGAACACAGAATGGAGACTGCTTTGCTGTAGTCAAAGAAGCTGTCATTATGTGTCATCAGGAATGATTATGTTTAAGGATCTTGTAGATGAGAATTATAAAAAATATTTTTTGTTTCCTTTCCAGTCAAGATGCCGATTTACCTGGAGCACCAGAAAACCTGACGTTCAGGGAACGCCAGCGACTTTTTTCACAGGGTCAGGATGTATCCAATAAAGTAAAAGCTTCTAGGAAACTAATGGAACTGGAAAATGAGTTGAACACAAAATAAGATTAAAGCACCTTATCAGATGTAACGGATGATCTCCAAATTGAGGGATTGAGATTGGGGGCACACTACTAAGTATAAACAGAAAATGAATGTTTTCTGAAAGGAGTGACTTTGATTCCTCTATATTTAAGACTGTTAATTAAGACTTAGAGATGTTGCAATAGCAAGAAAACTGATAACTTTGCCAGGAGCTTGTGGTTTATACAATGAAAGCACTGTAAATTTTTAAAGATGCGAATCACGTGAAGGTAACTTTTTTCTGTTTTGGGGGTAAAGTTCTTTTGCACCAGACCAAGTAGCACTTGTCAAAGATAAGTTCTGTTTCCTGGTGTTTTACAGACACACTTTTGTTTTAGCTGCTGAGCAGAGAGAGTGAGAATAGCTTGAACTGCCTAAACTAAACTGTGCACTAGAAATTAGTATTTTAGGTTGTTTGACAAGAAGCCAATGTCTGGGCCACCTTAAATAAGGTTTCATATGCAAGTGTGACATACTGTATGGTGTTCATAGAAGAATCAGCATATCAATACAGATCTTACCATTACTTAGTACTGGCATAACACACATTCTCTAGATAGAATCTTGGAATAAAAATGTCTCTATTCCTGTGTATATGTTGGGTCTGAAATGGATGCCTAAGATTTTATCTGTAGTTATGGAAAAGTCTACGTTGTTGTATCCCCACTATATGTGCTTCAGACTGAAAAAATGTGAAGATAACAACCTTTGGTTAACTGTTTCACTAAAAATTACATAAGCAATAGATAGTAGGCTACACTTAGTGGCCCTTCATCAGCTAGGACCAAAATGTTAGTAGTGTGTTAAAGGCAAGGATTACAGAAGGTGAGCAGAACACGTGGGTATGTTTTCTGAGAAATTCATATTAGAAGTTATTGGGCAATTAGGCCTGGAATAGCATTGATAAGTCCGTTTTTATCAGTTCAGCAATAGATTTTTTTTCTATGGAGATACCAACTGGCATATTAGAGAAGAAGACTGAAGTGCAAAGCATCAAATACATTACTGCAGTCTGGAAGTGGGAATGTTCATAAGGTCATTAACAGAGCTGGTGTGCTAACAAGGAACCATCCCTGCTCATGCTGAGGAGCAGTGCTAGTGAGCTCCCATTCCGTCTAGCTGGCTTTACTGACATCCTGTTATGGTTGTACTGAAAGCCTTTATGGCAGTTCAAGCTATTTTTTTCACACTGTTATAGCCTTATTTAATTTTTAATTGTTAATCTTTTTCCTCCCACTATTTCTTCAGCTATGCTTTTGTGGCTGATGATGTTGGGAATAAGGACCTCATCAGAGTCTTTCTCATTGTGTGATGTTAAGACAATATATATTGTGATTCCAAACAAATTTTCTATTTGACAAAGCCCTTTACTGGCTTTAGATGATTTTTTTTTCCTGTATCATATTGTTCTCTTATAAATATATATTTAGGGATTTGTGCACACTTCCAAATACAAAGGGGTAGACTTTCACTGCCTTAGGAAAGAAATCACTTTTAATAAGAGTTGTATGATAAATAAATGCAAGTTAATGAAAATTGGAGTGTAAATATTTTTTACGTATTTCAGGTTTCTTATTTGAAAGTGTGCTTTTACCGTTTCACCTGTTAAATATGAAGTAGAAGATTAAACTGGTTCAAAGTGTTAATGAAGGATCTGCATGCTTGCTATGTCTGTTCATCAGCAAAAGCAAGCCTCTCCCAATTTATCTTGAGAACACTAGCAGCCTTACAGTGACAAATTTTTCTTGAAGAAAAAAACTTATGCTGTGGCTGAATTACTGTTGCTGCTAGACTCTGAAAAAGGCTTAGCAAAAAAATACCTATAACCTTCAGTTGAGTGGATTTGGCCGCTATTGGGCATTCGGGTCAAGTGTGAATATGTGTAAAAGTGCTTTTCATATTTGTCTGTGCATTATTTGAAAAAAAAAAAACATCAAAACTGCTGTAGTTTCCCATTTCTACTGTATTTCACTTGCAACCTATTTTTAATAAAGTTTGTATTGTATTTAACTTTGCATTTAATGTTTTTTGTATTCTTATTTAATTCTGCATTCCTAACAACATTATCATATACCAGAGGGACTCTTAATATGTTTTGCCTTGCCTGTCCTCTTAAAACGTATTTATGAGCAAAGTCAGTGTATCTCATATGAAAACTTCAAATTAATTTTACATGGAGAATCAACAGAGGCTGACCTTCACTAATCAGAGAGGAGAATTTCTTAGCCTGTTTGATACCTATAGTGCTGACATGAAGGAAGTGATTTACAGCTTAACCAGCAGTTTAGGAAGTAGTAAATACCAGTGGTGTGGATCATACAGACTTGTCACACTGTATCTGTATCTTCCTCCAGTGCAAAATGGTTTCTAACAGCAAAGAGGAACCTACAACGTGACATCTTTTGGAAAAGTAAATAGTGTATGCAGAGTCTCCACTGGGATTGCTGTGGTTAATGGGAGTCAGCAGTTCAAACTCTGCTTGGGGAGGGAGCCTGCCCCAGTGAAGTGCTGTAGATGCCTTCTGCCGTAGGTGTACATCTGCTGAAGATGTACACCTATAACGTCAAAAGAACACAGCTTTTAATTTTGAATGTAGACTGTCTACACTAGAAGAAAATGGAAACAATCCATTGCTCTTCTGTATGTGAGTCACTCAGTCTAAACAAAAGAGCCAGTACAAACAGAAAGTGGTGTATTTGAGTCTGTAGTTATTGCAGCTGTGAACTTTGTAATAGAAACTTTTATTTCTAGACCAAACTATTCCAGGGTTTATGAGAGGAACTGTGTGTGATGTGCAGTAGTCATGCATTTTCAGTGGGAAAAATGTTTTGGGCTATGCCTTCAGGTCAGGTTTGCTCAGTGAGCCCGCTAGTGTGATGCTGTTGTGCATTGCAGCACCTGCTTTGCTTTAGGGACATGAGCTGTCAGCCTGGGCAGCACAGCTCTTGGTGTTTTTACCGATGATGGCCCTTAGAGTGATAACTGTGTGAAGTTATATTTGCATATGCAGTCAGCTCTCTACAAAACAAATAATTTTAAATCTCTGTTAAGTTCTCCCTTCTGCACCTATCATCCATATACCCTGTTTTTCAACTCCTTTAGGTAGTCTGTACTACAGTCTTGCTGGGATTTGAGGGAAAGGCAGTGAAACAAAGATGTTGACCACGTCCATAGTATGCATCCTGTTTCCTGAAATAAATAATCAATATACTTGATCATACAGATTGCTGTTTGTATGTCAAGCAATGAGTACACAAGTAGCAGAATAAACAAGACTGTTCTTTACCTTCCTATTCAATTAGATAACACAAAACATAGTCCTGGTAAAAAATGAGCTTCAGTAATAACAGTCTTAAAACACATGCAGTGACTCATGTATGATAAGAATTGGCTCTTTCTCCTGTTTTGTCAAATGATACTGCTGTCTCAGGGTCAGTTACTGGTTGTGTGTTCCAGAAAGCAAAGCCTCACAGGCTAAAAATTTAGAGTTGGCTGACTTCTTTCCCAGCTGTAATAGCAGGTAAACATAATGAGACCACAGTACAATACACCTGCCCAGAGAATCTCAGTTTATTGTTACTGACAGGTGCTCAGAACTCAACTACAGTTACCAAAAAATGTGCAATGAGATATTTACAGCTTCACCAAATAATGCAGTGTGCAGTACAGCAGTGTCAAGTTACCATCTGCTGATTGTGGAGAATGTCACCTCACAGAGGCAGTAGAAAACATGGGGGCATATAGCAGAATCTCTGTGTTTGGCAGAAGAGGGATAATGGCCTTCTCTCCTGGGCTTTTTCCCCAAATGCTTTTCTACCCATTCTGCATTTGAGGGTGTTGCAATGGACAACTTATTGGAAGTTTATGGAGCTGGGACCTCTTAGGTCTTGTTGGTTCTACCACTGGAGTTAAAGTTAAATGCATCAGAAGTATTCAAGACAATGCTTACTTAATAGTATTCTAAGATTTGTAATCCACTGACAGATTTTATAATCCACGTATGGCATTTCTCTGAAGCTAAAATTAAGAGTTAAATGTGGATTTGGACATTTCCATGAAATTTCTGACCCTGAAGTTCCACAGAAGGATCTGTAATATGGCAGGGCCTTGCATCTGCAGGGGGAATATGGGATCAAGTTGTTGAAAGTTGGGGGAAAAATTATTCTTCAAAGTAGAGAATCAGTGTAGAAGGGTGTGCTGCAGTAGTCTAGCAGCATTTCTAGAAGATAGCTGGATTTTGTTTCTTTCCCAGGTCTCACCAACAGGCTGTTTCATTCATCAAGCAACCTCTCCTAAGCTTTGGAAATAGAAGGAAGATCCCAAAGGAGATTCGCTGCTGTTATGAAGAGTTACACATCATACTGAGATTTTTTGTTTTTCTACTCATGGGACAATTTTTAGTACTGTTTGACCTTCAGAGGTGCACAGAGAAATTACTAGGAGTAGTGGATGCTGTTTTAGGTTACTACTTCAAAGAGTGCTAGTAAATTAGGTCTTGTCTGTTACAGCCTACAGAAACAAGATCCTTAATCTCATTAATTGTGGGTAAAATCCACAGTGAGGGAGAGATTAACCATTACACTTCAGAGGTGATCCTTCTGGGATGAAGCTGAGTTTCGCTGGTAAATAACATTGTTCTGACTTGATTGCTGCTGCAGAATAAGCATTACATATAAAATCACAGTTCATTGTCAAGAATTGAGTGAGTCACACCCTGCAAGCAACTAAATCATCCTCCCCAAAATAGCTGATGTTGATTAAAATCCTGTCTGCCTTACTTAGTGCCAACATCTTGTAACATCTACACCATTGCAGCACCTTTGAACTGTTTTTTAGTCTGTATCCATTTGTCAGTTCTCATTTTTCCATCAGAGCAGAGCTAGTTGCAAGGAGGAACTGCTGAGTTACACTTTTGTGTGCCAAACCTAACTGCAACCAGCCAGATGGGTCTTTTTTTTAAAACAGAGGGTATAGATTGTAGCAACTTGTTGAAGATGCAGGATCCCAGAAGATGGTGGATAGAGCTGCACAGGGGTGTTTGGTTTGGTCTGTGATAGCTGGGCTGTACCTGGGTTCCTTAGGAAAGGAACACTATCTCTTTTGTGCCAAACATGGAGGGATTCACTGCTCTGTGTCTTTGGATTTTCTGCTGTCCACATGAGAGCACATTTACCATGTTCAGTAGAGAGTAACTTGAGACTGCTGTTTTGCAGAACTGGATTCCTCTGTAATTATCATGTTGGTTTTGGTTTTAAAAAAAAGAAACACAAACAACTATAGTGCAAGATAGTGCTATTTCCCACTTCCAAGAAGCTGACATGTCTGTATCTGGTATACTTACATATTTTATAGCCAAATAGTATAATGACTGTTTTCAAGACCATGTAAATCTTTCAGTGCAATACAGTAGAGTACCAAGTAATGTTGCTAGTGCATGTCACATTTTCACCTTGGAAACCTCAGTGGGAGACCCCCAGCCATAGCATGGATGACTAGTTCGTGCTCTGGGCAGCTCCTCAGGAGTCCCACATGACCTGAACCCACAGGCTTTGTGCTTGTCCTAAGACCAGCCCTAACGCTGGCTGTGTTTGCAGTTACTGAGCAGCCCCTGTGGGGCATCATCCAGCTCCCTGTCAAAGCAAGGTCAGCTACAGCTGCTGCCCGGGGCTGGGCCTAATTGGAGTTTGAGTAGCTCCAAGGATGGATACTCCATCATCTCTCTGGGCAGCCTGTGCCAGTGTTTGAGTACCCTCACACTGTTCTTAGGCTCCTGCCTCTTGTCCCGGCCCCTGGGCACCACAGAGCACAGTCTGTGGTGTTCATACTCTCCATCAGGTATTTGCACATACTGTCTGGAACCCCCTCAGCCTTCCCTTCCTCCAGGCTGCACTTCCCCCAGCACACTCCGTGTAACAGATGTTCCTATCCCTTAATCTTCTTTGTGGCCTTACAGCCTTAGCCAAAGCACACATCACCAACTGTTTAGGGGGGAAGTCGTGTAGCCAGTATCAGAGTCTCAACTCTGTCCTTCTCCTCCTCGCCCTTTGCACTGATGTGAGGCTTGTGCCCCTGCGCCCTGGAACCAGGTAGCCTTACACCGGCCTTGGGAGCTCCGGGCTTTGCTTCTATTCCTGCACTCCCTGCCCTAATCTTTGATCATGGTCTCTGAGATCGGGACGCTGTAGGCAGAGGGATCCCCCAGCCCTCTGGATAATGGGTATGAACCTGAGAGGTCACTTGTCCCGCGGGACGCTGCAGGCGAAGGGATCTCCCAGCCCTCTGGATAACGGGTATGGACCTCGAAGGTCGCTTGTCCCGCGGGACGCTGCCGGCGGACGGACCCCCGTTCCCATGGACAGCACGCCCGTTTCCTGCTCAGCCTCCCTACTGGAGGCGCTCTCTGGCACAGGCGCCCGCCGTGGCCCGGCCCCGTTCCCTGCTCGCGGATTGGTTGAGTGCCCTGCCACTCAGGGACGGGGCGTGGCTAGCAGGCGGTGGCACACTCGCTCACCCAATCGCAGCGCAGAGCGCCGGGCGGAGAAGGGGCGGGCCCGTCGCCATGGCAGCTGCGCTACCGCCCCAGACGCGTCCCGGGTTAAATCCCCGCAGGAGCCGCGGCCGGAGCCGGAGCTGGCGGAGTTCTCGCTCCGCCTCGGCGCAGGACCGGGCAGGATGATGCGGCCGCGCCGCGGGCTCGACCCGAGCTCCGTGTGGGCGCAGCGCCTGCGGCAGCTGGAGCAGCGGTTGCGCGTGAGCGGGCGAGGGGCGGGGCCGGGGCGGGGCCTGCGGGCGGGCGCGTGCTGAGGGGCTGCGCCTCGGCCGCCGGGGCGGCGCTGCCGAATCCGGCTCCTCCCTGGGCCGGTATCCCGAATCCCGCGGTGCGGGGCGGCTCGTTAGGCTCCCACCGTCGGAGGAGCCTGCTCTAGCTGGGGCTGGGGTAGGAGTGCAGTGTCAGAGCAGTGAGCAGCTCTCCTTCCCCCGAGCCCCACCGCCGGGCAGGGCGGGCGCTCGGCGCTCTCGGGAGGCGCGCCTGTGCTGAGGGAGCGTCTGGGGGCCACGCCGTTGAAGACCTCTAATAATACTGCCTTGGAAATGGAAACTTACGTGCTTATGCATAAATAAATAAAATAGTGCATTGCTAAGGACCACGGTTCTGGAAAATGCTAGGAGGACGTGGTTTCTCAAAGCAAAAGCGCTGTAAATGGTGTACGTATGCGTTCCCACACAAGCAAGCAATGTAACAGAAAAGATGGAAATAAAGGAATATTAAGAGTTTATCCTAATTTTTGCATGCTCATATACAAATATTGTTGTGATTAGGAGATGGTGGTAGGTAGTCCGTTGATCTCAGAAGTTTGAGAAACAGTAGAATATGGTAATGAAGGCTATCATAATGAAATTATATTAATCTGACTCATATTTTTTTAATTTTCATTTTTGTGTATTTGGGTGGGTTTTCTTCCTCAGACCAAAGAAGAAAGAATAGTTGTCCTGGAAACTGAAAATGCTATTCTTCATCTAAAACTTGCAGAGGTGACTGTTTATTTTTTTTTCAGAAAGAATTCTTGTGGAATAGCAAAAAAGACACTGAAATCTTCCTTCCTCTTTTCAGGTTTTGCCCTCTTTACCAGTTGGGAAAATCTATGAAGGGGTTAAGGCTCAGCATCTCTTTTCAAAATCATGAATGGTAGCAGTAATGATAGGCTGACCAAGTAACTAGAAGTCAACTTGAATTTAAATATTTGCTATTGTTTTAAATCTAGAAAGCTGAAGTGAGGGAATGACTTTGGAAGTGTTAAATGTGGAATATCTCTTCTTACAGGGAACATGTTTGTCTAAAAGACAATGCAGAGTTTTCAGGAATGCTTTTTAGACACAGTTGGGATGATGCTTTGAAAGGAGCTGTTCACAAAGTGCAGGAGAGACATTTCATTAGGAGTAGACTTACCAGGGATGCCCTGCTGTGGTTTTAGTACTGGTATTGTTGCATGTGTGCCTTGTCACACAGCATACAGCAATAACTGGATGCCTTCATTGCCTTATATCCTTCTATAGGATAGAAGGATATAAGTATAGGTTATTCCTAGATCCTCACTGAAATAAGGAGCAGCCTGTGATAATGTTTGGGGCCTTCAAAGGAGGGGATTTCAGAGCTTTAAAGAATTTTGAATATAGATCTAGGCTGCTAGAGCAGAACCAGCTGTGAGAATTAGTGGTGATGGAAACTGTTGGCCAAGAGTTTCTAATCTGGGCTGAGACATTAACTGGTTGGGTGACCTCAGGGAAGCCATTTGCCCTCGCTGTGGGTTTGCTAACACCCGTGGATAAAAGTGGGTTTAACGTTTTTCAAAGTCTAACTGGAAACAGGTGGTATATCTGAAATTAGTTTTGCTAGATATACAGAAGAACACTAATTTATTCTGAGGAAATGTTTTTATTGTCTTTGTTCTTCTTTACAATATTCATTGAAAGCCTTAAGTATTTCAGCTGATTATTTTTTATCCTCACAAGAACAAGAAATTAATTATTCTAGTCAGTAAGGTATATCGGATGTAGGAAGGAGTTGTCTGTGTATCAGAGAATGAAGCCTTGTTTTTGAAATAGAGCACTGCCTCATTTTATTGAAAAATGTGCTGGAAGAAATGGGCACCTACAGACACACAAGGAGTGTGGGCAGTGTTACCACCATCAGTCAGAAACAATGTCAAACGGAATCCTTTGCAATTAACCTTGCACTAATGGTTCTTGCACTGATTCAGGCAGTTATTTAAATACACTTTAAAAATTTGCCTCTTCTTGGTTAATGTGCCCCAGCAATCTGAAAATACAAGCTGAACTGACATCTATGAAATAATTTTACCTTAATTGAAGACCCTCTATTAAAAACAATACGAATTGAAATTAGTATTATTTAAGGTTGTGCAATATTCCACCATATGTCCTAATATTCTACCAGCTATGCAGGAGAGAAAAGCTGCTGCCCTTGATTGTGTATCCCTGATCCCTCAGATCTGCCAGTGGAGCTGTCTGAGTGATTGAGCTGTAACAAATTCAGTCACAGGGACCAGGGTTAACAGAGGTCTCATTCTTAACTTGTAAAAGCTAATTGGATTCATTTTGTCTGGGGTGAGTTGGGAAGCTCTGGAAACAAATTTATGAGGATTGCCATAAATTAGGATTTGCAGTGTAAATGTTTGTCTACAAGTTGCATCAGTCTTATTAAAATGTTATCTCCTGCTACAGACCTTCCCTTACATCTTTGAGACAGTGATGAATTTCAGATTTCTCCTGTGTTCTGCAGCCTGGTGTATTTTTATCCCAGCAGCATCCTGGAGGGGTTGTTACTGCACATAGGCAGGCAGATTTCTAGGTAGACCTCCTTTTGCCCTGCTTTTTTCTGTTTGGAAGTCTGTTATCTACCCTTGCTTTTATTAGCAGTCTTTGAGGTCCTAACCCTGCAGCCTTCTTTATGTAAAGCCAAGTCTGCCAGAATGGATCTGATT
Source organism: Camarhynchus parvulus (assembly GCF_901933205.1). Lineage (NCBI taxonomy): Eukaryota > Metazoa > Chordata > Aves > Passeriformes > Thraupidae > Camarhynchus > Camarhynchus parvulus. The sequence goes on from NC_044573.1 coordinate 39,491,258, forward strand.
GCAAAACTGAGATTTCACTTTGGAGAACACTATTGAATAGTTCTGTTTCACTTCTGCTTATAATAAAGCTGACTATAAAAATGTTTTAGTCCATTTTTTGCTTCTATGCTCAAGTACAGGTTTGCAGGTGCTGGCCTATGAACAACCCTGGTGAGTGTTAAAACTATTTTAGTGGAAAAAACCCCAAAATCAAGGCAACATTTGCAATAAAGATGAATAGATGAAGTGATGCAATGACAGTACAATCGAACTTTCTACTTTTATCTTAGTGTTGAGAAATGCGGAGGGTCAAGGGGAATCTGTGCAGATGGTGCAGATTAGGTGCCAAAAGGAGGTTTTAACTACCCTAAGCTTACTTAATAACAAGGCTTGAGTACTGCAGTTGTTTATATACATATGCTTAACTTTTCTAAGCACTGTATAGAATCAATCTCAATATCTGGGACCTTAAAGCCTGTAACAATTAAAAAAAACAAACCTCTTCTTGCTCTTTCTTGTAAGAACTTTTCCTAATAATGCTAAGGTGGTGCATTGTTCTACAGACTTTCCAGTTGCATGTGTAAATAGAAGATTCATGGTTTGTGAAGGTGAAAAAGCCACATGAAAATATTGGTTTTGATAAGTGAAGTACTTCTTTTTTTGAAAATACATTCTGTCTTTATCCTAACAGCTCCAGGATGTTGTACTGTTTTTGTCGATATTGCCTATAGTTGAACTGCAATTAAATGTTTGCTTTCTATCATCTGATAAATGTTGTTATCAGATGATTTGAATTGAATTTAATCTATTGTGTGAGTAGCTTTAGCTCTTTCATGTCTTATGTCTCTTCTATGCTTTGCTAATTTAAATAACAGGGAATTACAGTCACAGAATATATGGTGTGAATAAAGTAGGAAATAAGTCTGTGCAATAAGTCTGTGCATTTCAAAAATAAAGAGACAGTTGGTACTGGTTAATGAATGATTGATAGATGTGAACAGGTGTCAGGGGAAAATAACGGAAGTTGCAGCTAATTTTAAGCACCATGACTGTCAGAAAACTACAAAAATGCATTTTTTAGTGTTATACAGATGCTTCCATATTGCAGAATTTCACAAGAAGTCTCTACCATGATGACTCTTCCTGCATTCATGCCTGTAAATATTTAAAGTTGCATTATTTGTATTTTCCTTTTGATTTCAACATCTCAAAAAATTCTCAAGTTGGCCATAAAATTGCTTTTGCATAATAGGTAATTTTAGACTGTTAGAAGGCATTCTTCTCCATCCATAAACTTTAAAAATTGCTTTGGTCGCTGTGATTTCTGAAGACCCAGAGCAGGGCTTTGTTGACCCAGCTTGGCACCATTGCAACCCTAGTGGTTGAAGTGGAGTAGGTGTTGTCAGGGGGCACAAAACTGGGGGCTGTGTATTCAGGACTTCAGTGGTTAACACCTGTGTGTTTGTATTTGTTTTTTTCATGTCCTTCCAAGGTGCTTTCTGCATTGAATCTAGTTTCCAGAGACACTTAATCCAGCTGTGTAACCAGTACTTTTCCCTAAGTGAAGGCACAGTTTTAACCCTTTAGATCCACATCCAGCATAAGTAAGGGAGTTTAGGTACTGCAAAAGCATTTTAGTAATCTGGTGCTCAGGTTTATGACCCAAGAAAGTAGAATTTTGTGATGTTGGCCTGTTACCATGAAGTGATTCTTCATGTAACTCAGAAAAAGGTAAAAACAAAGAAATTAAGTATTGGCAACATCCTATGTTATCGGATAGTTGAATTACCAATATTTACAGAGAAAAAGGGGACAGAATGCAATAAGAAACATGAGTGTTTTAAGTGATTTTTTTTGTGATTTTTTTAAATAGTACCAAGGGTTGGCTGGAAGAAGCACTAATGAAGTATTGCAGCTCTATGCTGCTCATGGTCAGCAGATGAAATTTCAGAGGAGCTCTGTTGTAACCCAGCTGCATGGAGCAATAAAGGTAAGGACATTTAGTGATAACATAGACATAATCAATGCCTTAAACATTTACATGTTTATCAAATATAGTAAACCCAGAAAATGGTGTGATATGAACCTGATCTGTGTCTTTATTGTATTCACAGCAGGGCTTACAGTGAGGTGTAACGATGATTTCATAGTGGTTTTGCTGTAATAGGCTGCAAAGTCACCTGCAAGGCTGGTAAAAGTGGATGGTCCTGAGCTCCAGGATCTTACATATATGGTGCTATGGTACCTGAGGCAGATGTTTTTGTAGTCAAAACTTTACAATTACCCATGTGACTGTCATGCAGACATCCCTAGAAACAGTAATTGTGGTATCCTTTACTCAAGTAGGCAAATCCTTTGAAAAAGGCATTTTAGAGCTCCACTGATTATTACTAAGAGTTCTCTGGCAGATCTCACAAGAAGAGTAGTTTGCTGTATGCTCACTCAGGTTATAATTTTGCATCAGAGAGACTGAAACTGTTCTGTAGTGCCAGTACCATAATATTTGCCTTTGTCGAAGTACTTCTTTGTGAAGTTACTCCACAGAGTAGTGAGTTCCTTTTAGGAACACTACCAAATATCAGCTTTTCTCAGGGCAGCACCAAATGCCTGCATAAATGACCAAAAAGTATCTCAGGGAAAAAATCTGATTCTTAACAGACAGAAGGATGCAGCTTAACTAGAGCATTGTTGGACTAGATGATTGTTGTAGGTCCCTTCCAATGGAATTATACTGTTTTACTCTAATTACAGCAGTTCTGCTTTGTAAATTTGGTAGTAGTATTTTGCATTTGTGATTAGCTAGAATGGCAGAACGGCTTGTGATGCAATACCAGTGGATTGAGGTAGTAAACTATCAGATGTCAATGAATACTAGAAGGGAGCAAAGCTCTCTAAATACAAGTCTAGATGAACAGTCATCCTATACCCATAATAACAAAAAGATACTCCTTCCCATTTACACTTTATGGCTTTTGAGAGTGAAAAATGCAATGATTTTGTCCCTTTCGTTTAGATTGCCTTCTTATCATTAAAACTACTTAATTAAGGTCAGTACCAGAGTTAGAAAAACAAAATGTCACAGAATATGTAACATTACACATACAAAAGTAACACCATGTAACACAGGCTGACAATGAAATATCACAGTGTTTCTGTGACATAAGGTATTGTTAAGTTCACCTTAGAGGTGTTTTACATGTCCATTTCAGGACTTAGATGTCAAGAACTTTACTAATCCTAAAATCAAGTCAATTTGTTTTTATTTAGGTGGATTTGTAAGTGAATATAGGCTGATCTTACAAACATTTAAAAGCCTCATCATGTATATTACACTGAATTACACACATAATACAAATACCTTTCTGAACAACAGCAGTTTCTGTTTTCTTTCAAAATGTGTCTGTTCTCACAGGAAGACATAGAACTAGCCTATACAAGAAATGCCTTGAGTGAATCCTAGCAAATACCTTCTGATCAAAGTATGAAAAAGGAAAGTAATGGATATATGGATCACAATTTTTCATTGCTAATTCTGGGTATGACTTAAAAGTGGATAGAGCTCACACATGCTCACACACACTTATTTTTGTCTGATGAAATAACAAAGAGACTTGGTTATACCTGAAGCTGTGTTACAGTCAAAATGGGTATGATAAAATGATAAGGATCCATAAAGTCTTGCTGAAATTTTAAGGACATTACATTTCTAAATGTTTTGCAGGATCCTTCTCTAAACATACTGAAAGATATTTTCTTGAAGGCTTCCTTCCTTCAAGTAGAGGGCTCTTCCTGCTTGTGATGTCTCACCATAATAATTTGGGTTGTTATATTGATTCTTCTTAACTGCTGGTTCTGTGTCTTTATAACATATTTTTCTTCTTGCTGAGAAGAGGCTTAAGCAAGACCTGAAGAGCCTTCATTCATTTGCTCTTGAGCTTTCAAAAGATTTTCAACGTCAAAGCAAGACTTGTCTTTACCAAGTTCTGGCAGCAGTTCAGGGGATACAGCTGCAGAATGAAGCAATGCAAAGTAAGGCTCATTGCACTTAGATTTCAAACATGTAACATCAACAATGTAATTGTTCCGTGTTACTAATGTTAAAAGGTTGAGTTTGATTTTTGAGAAATCTGTCACTGAAATTGTAGTATTTGTTTCTTGTTTGACGTTAAATCATCAAGGAGTTCTGAAGCATAAGAAGAAGTACAAATAAGTCTGCAGAGGTTATGACTGATAATTTGAATTTGTCTTTTGTGTGGATTACAGCTGCTATTAGACTGCTGCTGAGTTGGCTCAGATGTAACATTTTTAAACTGAAGTTCTCAGGCTTGTTATCTTGGCTATTTTAGAAGAGCCAAATAAAGAAGGCATTGCTTTATAAAGCTGAAATTTGTCTGCTTTTGACTGTACCAGGAAAGGACTTGGCTTATTTCAGAGGTTTCTGAAAATACTGCCTGAAATTAGGATAGACTTGATTTTTAATATTTCTGTGTATTTATCAAAAAAGAAATTACTTCATAGTCAAAAACCACTTGCATCTGCTGGACTGTAGATACTAACAGCACATGGATTGCTGTTTTGGAATTCAGGCACTTCCATGTTCATGTGTACATAGGAAAGACAGCCAGTGCACTCTGCTCTCATCCCTGAGGATTAAGTGCATTGGTCTTACACCTGGATGCCATAGTGTGGATTTCTGCACCTGCTTCCAATATCCTTGATTCTGGTGAAGCTCCTACCAGGCCTGAGAATCACATGACACATGCAATGCTTAAATTGTTTGATGTGTAGCAGCCTGGTGAACTACAACAAATACACAAATTTACAATCAGAGGCTCTTTGTGATGCTCTGAAAGCCATTTAAAAGGTATGTTTTCTTACCTTGAATTATTTCATTTTGGGACTGATTTGGTTCTGATGGGATTCCTCATGTCAATAGCAACAAACAAAACTGTTGGTGATGGGTGTTTACAGAACTTATTCCTGTATGTTAAGTACTAAGTTATAAATAAAATTTGATTTCTCCATTATTCTTGTAGAGAAAATGCTCCTTCAAGGAAAAAATCACAAATTGAAAATTAACTTTATCTAAAAAGTGAACTTTTCTCTTATTGAAGCAGGGGACTAAATGAGCAGATATGAGATTGAGTTTGGCACTTAGCTATTGTGGTGTAAATAAATAATAAGTGTTCCTTCGGAGGCCTGGCAAAATTGTGTTGACTGTTCTCAATTTGCATTTCCTGGTGCATTGTTCTTTGAAATCATAAGCAGGAGAAACTTCCCTAACTATAACAAAATTAGTATCCACTTTGGTGGATGACTTTTGTTTTCATTTGTCTGGTTTTCAGTTCTCTGTCAAGTGTTTTAGATGGAGATTCTATTGTTAAGGTTAAATATGACCATTGGAATTGCCATCCTTAAATTACATGTAATCTTTTGTAGACAGAAAGCCCTAAGTACATATTCTGGAGACAGTATATATTACCAGTTTAATCTTAAAATAGAGATTGAACACAAGGGAGAAAATTACAGAAGCAGCATTTGAGTAGGTAAATTTCAAGGTTGTAGTTGACATGCAACAAACTGTAAAACCTTCTTATAATAACTGAGTAGTCTTTTGCTTAGAAATATTTATTCACAATTTGAAAACCAGGCTATGCCTTTCCCACTGAATGGGAGGGAATATAAAGCACTGAGACTGTCAGTTGAAGGAAGGGGACTGTAAAGGTTACAGTCCTGAATATGCTTGCAAGGCATCACAACTGTTAGACTGATGTTACTGGGATTGGTAACATTTAAACAGAAAAATTGCTGGCATTCCCAGCTCCCAGAAAATTTCTATATCAATCAATGAAATGGGCAAAGGATGGGGAAGAGGGATGTCTGTAATGGCTGCATTCATGTGGTGACTACTTGTCTTGCCTAATGAAGAGTGTGTTAGTAGTATTTTAAAACAGATGTACCCAATGTCTACCCCTAGGTTAAGGATGAAAATGTAATGACTGTAGAGCTTGCATCTGATGTCAAGCAGAAAACTAGGAAAATGTTAAATGAGTGTTTATATTTGTAACTGCATAACTCTGCTTTCAGAAAAAAAAAATAGAAGTTCAGAACTAATTTAAGCATTAGGAAACTTTTGTTCTTTCAGGACTGGAATAATGGAAGAGTACCCTCAGCATCTATTGTTTCACCTTACTGCTTGTTTCAGAGACTTAGGGAGCTCAAAGTGTGTGTACACAAACATGTAAATGAAGATACTTATTGTGGAAGTTACTTAAATAATAAATGGAGTATTACTTACATAATCAATGGAATCTAACCTTGTGTTTTAAAAATTACAGTATAATTAGGGGTCAGTGACTGTAAGTGGCCCTTTTGAAAATTTATGGTAACATTTGCATGGGATTCTCCAAACCAAAGCATGCTCATTTTGCTCCACATGCTGGATGCAAAAGGATTTTTCATCGTGAAACTCTTAGACATTGATTCCCCAGCTATTAATGTCATGCTTTCCCTGCATGCATGCACTTGTGGAGGAACACTGTGAGCTGGAGGTGAATGGCATGGGTATTAGAAAAAAGAGATCTGAGAAATCTCTAGTGTACACAAATGTCCCTTGAAATTATCTGATTTTTAGTCTTTACCAGAGAGATTAAATTGTATGTGTGGCCATGCTGAGATACTGAGTCTGTTCCTTGCTCTGCATACTGAGGCTGGTGGCCATCAGGCTAATTCAGCTCACAGACCCAGGCTAATTCAGCTCACAGCAGGTTTTGACTGCTTGATACTCTACATTTCCAAACTGCTCACTAATTGCTGGGGATATTGATTTCCCACTGGTGTTCCTAAAAGCTTGCTTTTTACACAAGCTTACAGTTGCATAATGTGTCTTTTGGGTTGTATGTTTGTTTTAGGCCTGCTCAGTGTTAATGTAATTGGGCTGAAATAAAACCATTTGTGAAGTTAGAAGGCTTTTATAATGACCCATACAAGTCTTCTCAGTTTGGTGAAAGAGACTCCCTAGGGTTCAAATGATCCATCTTTCCTATGAATTCCACATGGAGTGATGGACCTATCTTAAAGGGGAACCTTACCACTGTTGTAAACGATTAGTAGCACTGTGAGACTGAGGGTAAATGACAGGTTAACTTATTGTAAAGTTAGCCCACATGAGTCTAATAAGTGCAGATGTAGTGTGAGCCTTGCAAGTGACATCCCCATCTAGCAGCAGGCTGCTTCAAATGTAAGTTTCAGGCTTTGCTGGCAGGCAACATCACTCTGACTAAACTGACATATTTGAACTGCCTTTAAATATCTTACATTGTTGATTGCTTTTCAAGACTTCACATGTATAGTTGTGGTAATCGTTTGTAGCTTCGCATAGCAATAACTATGATGGGATTTTTCATAGATGTCTAGTAAATCAGAAACTAAGCCTCCTAATTGAAATTTGGTAGAAGTTGAGAAGGTTTGTGCTTATATTTCATGAGGTGCTACTAGACAATTCTTTTTGTAAAGCCATGGAGTTTATATCTCTGAAACTGCTTTCTTCTAGTGTTTCAGATAAAAGCTTTTGATCTTGAGCAGTCTCTACAAGAGGTGACAGAGAGATATGAGAAAGAAAAGCAGAAAAGGAAGGCTCTACATAACAGCTTAATTGTAAGTATGTTTAACAACAGAACATTGGCTTATTTTGTTGAAATTATTCCCATAATTTCCTTACCAATGTAAGTAAAGAATATACTTCACATGGATATATCACTTGTCCCAGCTATCTATATATGATGTGTTTATTGGCTGAGGCACATTTGTCTTATAAGAAACCCCACTCCTTTCTTTTTACACATGATCTTCCAAATGCTCTCATGTGACCTACGGCCCTAAGGAGTACCATCCATTTTGAATAGTGGACAAAAGTTGAGTTTCTTTATCCTCTTCTCTAAATTTGCATCTTCTGAAATTGTTTTGAAATTCTTAAAATTATTAACTTGATATTGCAAAGTAGTCATCTTTTATTTTTCCAAATATCTCAAGATGTATCCTGCTCAGCCGTTAGTGATGTTCATTTGGGATTAAATTTTTCCTATTTGTACTTTAAATTTACTCTTCCTCCCCTTCCCACAAATGACTAGTTTTGGGTTTCCTGAATCAGGTCCTGATTTTTAGAAACACAAGCTTTATTCAAACAAAATTTTTTAAAGTTTTTCTACCTGGGACAATGAATCTCTTTGTTAAAAAGTACTTACCTTCTGAATTTTGCTTTGTGTTGCAGTTTACTGAAAGGATATTTCCCAGAGTGATGGGGCGTTAATACCAATGGCCAATAGTCCTCACAGACAAGCTGTGTTCAGTCATACAAAATGAGAAGAACTGATCACTAACAAAATGGAAGAGATAAACAGGTCTAAAATGGCCTGCAGTGAAAAATTAGATACTGGCTTTTTAATCTTGTAGGAATGCAGTGGACAGGAAAATATACAACATATTTTATATTCCACATCTTCCTCAGGACTGGTGGAAGAGAAATGGAGTGTGCAGTGTCTGTTGAGTTAATGCACGTATCTGAAAAAGCTCACGTAAGGAGGAAGGAGAAAAAGGAAGGGAAGGGAAAAATGGCTCAGAGGGTTTTTTTTTTGTGTGTCCATATGACCTAGAGAGAGCTATACAATTCCAGTGTACGAGCTCTGAAGAGCTCATACTTCCTCAAGTACTTTGTCCTACCTTACTAAGACAAATTATATTGATTCTGTTTTTTCCCCACAGTGTCTAGGGCAATGATGTGGTAAACACTGACTTTCTTAAACATGTTCGTGTCTGACAAATTTCAGTGTATTTATCCTCTCCAGTAACTTGTGTTAAATACAGCTCAATATTTTTATCCCAGGAACTGAGAGGAAATATCAGAGTCCACTGCAGGATTCGACCATTGCTACCTTTTGATGATGCTTCTGGACTTTCACAAGGCAGGTAATCTGTTTTGATTGTGTTAGAGCTATCTGACTCATAATTCAAATACAGGGAAAACAATAGTTATGTTTGTATGAGAACAACTGTGTCCTTGATTTTTCTGGTTTTATGTGTGTGGGGAGACAATGATGGTATCATAAAAACTAATTGCTGTTTTCTTTCTCCTGCTAAATTGGCTCTAGCCAATCTCATCTCCCTGTCTAAAAGTATGTCCATCTCAATAGAAAGCCATAGTTGTTCTGCCAAGCCAGGATTATCCTTGGCTTGGCAGAAGTAACACAGCTGCAATCAGTTTAGAGTGTATTCACTATGCTATACAAATTCTGGGATGCAGTAATGTGAGAGCTGCCAAAAGACGTGGGTAGAGACACACACTCAGTGTTACAATTGTTTTGTAATGCTATAGAACACACTGGCTGTCACCACAAACATTGGTAATTCTATTTCAGTCTAATTTGGCTCTGCAGCCCTAATTTATAAAACGTTTACTGTAACTGGTATGTCAAAACATTCCAAGATCCAAAAGGAAAAGAGGGATTAGATGCAAGTATCTGCTTAACAGACTGAATTCTCCATAGATGACTAACACCAAAGAAAGTAGGGATTGAAGTGTATACAAAGAAGGAAAGAAAGAAGGGGAAAACTAGGTGGGTGGCTAGAAACCAGTAACATTATCATTTGCTTTATCAGTAAATAGCTGATTTGGGGCTTCTTTTACTGCCTGGTAACTCTAAAAGAGTAGATTCAGTGTTTTAAAGTTTTTTGGGTTTTTTTTTTTGCCAAATCTTAAAAAAAAAAGATCGTTTTAATTAAAACAATGTCAAAAACAACAGACAAGATATTTCAAGAAGACTGAAGTTGAAACTTGCATTAACCTGTGCTTTGTACACCTGGGAATGAACCCACTCACTTTTTTTTTTCTTTTGTTGCAGTATGAAATAGTGCAATCAGGTGCTGACTTGCAGTGTAAAACAGGATAGACTGGGCCAAACAAACAATTGTCAAGGGGAACTTTTCGTAATGTATCAAAAAGTAATTTAAATAAAACGTATCTGTAAAACAATGGACTGATTCTCCAAAAACTTGCATACATAAGTAGATATACACACCTTAGTAATCCCAGTCAGTGTTTGGACTAATCATGGATTCAAGATCAAGGACAAATACCTGAAAAGAGGGTGTTTTTCACTTTAATTTTCTAAAGTGAAAGCCTCTTGTTACAAGCTCATGCAACAATCACAAAATAATAGAATGGCTTGCATGTGCATTCATCTTAATTTGGTTTGTTCTAAATGTGTTTTCTAAAGTAGATTATTTTGCTTGATTGCACTTTAATTTGTTCATTACTCAAAATTAGCTGTGGTGTTAGTATGTACATAGGGTACAATAATAGTGGCAATTCTGAAAGGTACTCTTCAGATAGTGTGTAGTTCACATTTCAACATTTTTTTTTCTCAGCTAAGTGGAACACTTATGGTTTGAAAGGTACCTCTTCTTCCCCTATTGATGCTTTTTTCTTCCTTTATAGGCAAAGAAATTTTTCAGAAAAAGTGGCGTATGCAGCTGATGATGTGAGTATTTGATGGTGGAATTCAACAGCACATTCATAGATGGTAGAAGAAGAAACAAAAGGGACATGAGAACCATGAGTTTAAAAAAACCAAAACAACAAGGCCAGGTGCTACTGAGATTTGATTACCTATGGGTGCAATAGCAGGTGGTTTGTGCTATTTTCATCCTGGTTCTTTGTAGTGGTAATAGCCTGGGGCTTCTGCTGGGGCAGCCATCCTTTAACTGGAGGTTGAATGTTTGCAACAGTCAAACTGCTGTTGATTTCCTGCTGTCAGTCCCTTTGAGCCACCTGTATGTGCTGTAGCTATTTCTAAAATTACGTCAGGCTTTTTTCAAATTTTGCTATTGCAACACAGCTAATGCATTAGGACAGGAATCTGATACCTCGTGAACCACAGCAGCCTATGTGGTGCTGCAGTCAAGCATGTTAAAGTATCCTGGCTTAGATCCATGGGAGGGAGAATGGTCATTGAGGTTGCAAATGACATCCAGCATTAACTGAGGCCATTATGAAGATATAAAATTTAAAAAGGCACAGTAGTGTGAGCTAAGGTCAAAGTATTAACTTGGGTTTTAATTTTCATAGCTGCCATAGTTCTTAGTTGGCTGCTCTCTGTTACTTACATGGTGATGAGCCAAATTCTCTTTTATAATGTAGTGCTTAAAATATTGCTAAGTGACCTACAATATGTTATGCATTTAAATCTCCCAAATTATAGTTTCATTAGGCAGATCTTACTTGTATAATATGGATAATTATATATATATCTGAATCTATATCTATATGTGTGCAATTAGGTAACTAATGGAGCTCATAAAGAGATGAAAAAGTAAATATATCAGGAGATAAAAACCAGGGACCTGTAATGTTAGACACAGTATTCTGGATATCCTGACACATTTATTGTACTATAAAATACTGCAGCCATTTCTGTCCTGTTAAATTTTCTTGCATAAGGATGAAATTAGGCATATTTAGGAATATTTAGGTTTTGGATTATTTCATATAGATACATGATGTATTACAGTGTTGATATGTTTACAGACAAGGCAGTGTTGGCTTACTTATGCCAATTTATGAGTTTTGTGTTGTATGAAAGAGTTGCCTTCAATATGATAATCTTATTAAATATTTAAGGAATATAAATATAAGCATGGGATTGAGAAATGAAATTTGCAAAATGCTAACTTCCTGGTTTTGGAAAACACAACATAGACTTCAAATGTTTCATTGGTTTGCCTGGACATTTATTTAGTTAAAATACTTGCCAGACCTGAGGTCTTTGTTAGTTTCTTAATATGAATGCGTCTTTCTTTAAGAAAAAAAAAATGTTGCGAGAATCCTACAAAAAGCAGTCAATTTAGGCTAATCTTACAAAAGTAAAAGAAAATAATGTTTTATTGCCTGTTTACTTTGCTGTTAACAACTGAAGATGTTATGCTAATGGCTAGGATAAATGTGCAATTTTCAGATTAAAATATGGGGTTTGACTTGTATTGAGCTTTTAGTTGCAACACAGTCAAAGACTGTATTTCTGGAAACAGGTTAACCATTTCTGAGATAATGATTTAAAGGAAATTTTAGATCAGGGTGAAGGAAGACTGTGTGTGGTAGACGCTAAGTTTATTAGTTTTGCTTTTTAAATCATGGCTGCCTCTCCAGAATTTTTTCCTGATAATGCTTTGTGTGTAGCATAACCAGGCAGTTATTTGCCATGATTGTGTTAGAAAGCAGAGCCACATTGGAGAACCACAGAGACTACATGACTTCCATTTAGTCTCTGGGGTTTTTTTTTTGTTTGCTTGTTTAGAAATTCATATAATTCTTAAGACACGTGGTCTTTTCTAACATATTGTTCATCTTGTCTAGAGAAACATGATTCTGATTTTAAGTCTAAAAAAGGCTTAAGATTTTACTAAGTGTACCAGAAGAGTATTGTATTTCAGTTTTTGAGTTACTTGAAAATTTTTGAAGTTTTCTTTTTGTCCTGTGTATGCTCAGCTCCTCAACATAACATTAACAACTGTCTGAGCCTTTCTTCTGAAGCTTATTGTGCAATAACTGTGGAGAGTGAGTACACAGCACACATCAGGTTGAACCACTCCACACAGATGAGGACACTGAACAGTGCTGGTATTGTCAATACCTGAGAAAATGAGCAGATGAGGAGGTACTGAATCCACAGGCTCTTTCTGGTGGTGACAGCCCAAGGCAGAATGAGAAATATAGGAAATTCAGACTAAACATGAGAAGAAGCCGTGAGGGTAGTCAAACACTGGCACAAGTTGCCTAGAGAGGGTTTGGATCTCCATCTTTAGAGACATTCAAGCCTGACTGGCATGATCATTACAAATGCTCATATGAAACTTCTGCCTGTTAACAGTCAATTATTTTCTTTCTATGTTATGCAAATAGAGGTTTTTTCTCTTATTCCTCACCTTAGAGAAAGCTTGTCTGCAAGTATATTAGATATCTGAATCAGAAATTTATTCCACCATTCTATATATTTTTCAGTTTTTTTCCTTTTTCTTTCCCCCAGAGCCTGTTGGTTACTGATCCTATTAGAATTTTTGTGTCAGGCCATTTAGTAGCAGTGTTGCACTGACATCTGTACTCAGCTAAATTTGCCAGTACTGGGGTGGGTAATATAGCTCATTCTGTACAGTAAGTGTTTCGTCATCATTAGTTTGATAATTATACATTTCTCTTCTCCAAAGAGGTAGAAATACTCATAAACTCAAAGGAAGAAATTTGATGTTTATTAGCCTTTTTCACACTGGACATACTGTTATGTGATCGTTATTTGCTCAGCTCTTTATAACTTCAGTCTGTGGCAATACTTATTTGAGGCCACTAGTTCAGCACTCCAATCCACTTGTCTGAAGCACATTAGGAATTTCATCACTCCCATCAAATGCAGTAATATAACCACAGGTTAGTAAGCTAGAAAATATCTTTGAATTGGATTAAGTATTTTGTGTGCTGGAGAGCTTCCACCCAATTTGTTGTAAGCTTCCACGTCTTTTTTCTTTGCTTTTCTCAGCAATTAAGCAACATTTGCTATGAGGAGCAGAAGAGCACAGAATTTGCTAGCTAAGCCACATCAGACTGCTGTGATTGTACTCTGGTAATAGTTCAAAGGGCCACTTACATATTGGTCAGACTTGCAAAGTTACTGAATAACTCATCTGGAAAGTGCATTCCATTAGAAACTTGTAGAATTCTACAGATTGTTGTAGTGCAGCTTTCTCTTAGTTGTGAACTACCATGTTATTTAATAAAATATGTATCTTTTGCTTAGTTCTAGACAGAGCTATCTATGAAATCAATCTGAAAAGGCACTGTGAAAATTTGCTCAATAATAAAAAAACTCTTTTTTGCAATTTTTTGTGCCTGTAGTGGCAGTTGGGGAGCTTGTGTTTACTTGGCTTTCTAGGTCCAATAAAAAGTTCAGGTAAGGGTTTGGATCTTTCTCTTGAACTTAAGTGCCTGTTTTGTGTTGGTTGTTATTAAATAACCTGAATGGATTTTGAGAGCCTTTCTTATGATTTTGCAAGTTCACTGCATTATGCATGCTCTAAAGCCTCATGAATTGGCGACTGCTGCTTGGACTTCCTGGTCTTTAAAGCTGTCAGCTGATACATTAAGATTAATGGATAGTTGGTTTTGTGTGTGCCTGTGATATTAACTACAGATAATTTACTTTTTTCTCTTAGGAAACTGTCCTTGTCAAGTGTAGCCGTCCTGGTCATGCCTCAGTAAACAAGACTTTTCAGTTTGAGAGGTGGGTAGTCCCATGTAGCAATCAGAAATCTGAATTGCTGGAAGATTTGTGTAGTGAGGACTAATAATTTTAGTAGACATTGGCTAGAGAGTAATGTTCTTTTTGATCGGGTTTTTTGAGTAGGGCGGGTGGGAGGAAAATTATTGGTTTCTTTTAGTGTGACAATTATGTTCTTCCCAGGACAGAATAATGCATTTCAGGGAATAGATGAGTCTTCCCTCTCAGTAAAGACTACTGATATGGCTGAAACCTTTATAGAGACTTACTTGACTTGTTTCACAACATGAATAGCTGTCCTGATCATTGGGACATGTTGCAATGTAGCAGAATGTTTTAAAGGTAAGGAAGCCTTTTTTGCCTTCCAGTACTTAGAGGGAGGGAGCTCTTGAGAAAATGGGGCCAAACTTTTTATAAAGTAGAGTTTGTTGCAATAGGAACAGGAGTAGTAGAGGTTTTAAAGTAAAAGAGGGTTGATTGAGACTAGATATAAGGAGGAATATTTTCACAATGAATGTGGTGAAAAGCTGGAATAGGTTTCCCAAAGAGGGACTAGATATCAGATTCCTGGAAACATCTGAGGTCAGGTGATATGGGACTCTGAGCAACCGATCTAGTTGATGTCCCTGCTCATTGCAGGGGGATTGAACTACGTGACCTCTAAAGGTTCCTTAAAATCCAGACAATTCAATGGTTCTATGAATTGAGGTGGACTGCAAGATTTCAGCATTAGACATAGAGCATGACTTTGGCAGAAACTGGACTGAGCACTTGTACGAGTTGATGTTCAAACAGCCTGACCAGAGGCAGGAAGGCAGAACACTGGCATGGGAATCAGTGCTCCCCAAGGGAAAGGCTACAGTGGGACTACTTTCCATATTAGATGCTCAAAAATCCACACACATGAATCACATTTTGAATGCACCATTTGTGATAAGGGCTTTAATGGGACACTGGAGTCCCTACCAGTCTCTGTAAGTGAGACAGAAAGCTGCTGGGAGCCAGGCTGAAGGGTGTCTTCTGTTCTGTCAAAATAGTGCTGACTTGGACCTCTGAAAACAGGAATGAAGAGTTAAATAATACAATGAGAACTCTGTAAATGACGAAATACAAAATTTTACCCCAATGCCTCTTTCTAATGCAAACTTTGAATCTGTATATTACAATGACTCAGGAGGCTGTCTACCCTGAACCATGATGCAAAACCTTCTGGAAACAGAATACAGGAGGACAATTTCATGCTTCCTTGCTTGAAGGCAAAACTTGATTTAAAGTCAGATGTACCCAGCATGAATTATCTGTCCTGGTTTAAACTTGATGTCTGAGCCTGTTCAGCTGAAATTCCTGTAGGTTTGCTAAACATTGTTAGTATTTACCCTTTCCTCAAGGCGTTCTTCTAAAGTGCTGCAGTTTTCTACTCACAGGAGAATGGGGACTGCTGTCATGCAGGCCACCAAGCACCTGAAAAATCCTGAGATAATGCAGATCTTGGGGAAGCTTTACTGATCCCACAGGTTATAAGACTTCTTTGATTCAAGGCATATGAGCTTTCTTAGGGTACATGGCCCCCTCACATGCTGCTAAGCTACTCAAAGTAATTCCTTTCACTCTTCAGCTGTACCTAACCCAGCCATACCAGTTGAAGTAAACATAGAATAATGCTGGAATTCAACTCTATAGAGCAGCACAGTTAATGGTATTGACACACTACTCCAGAGGTGCTGTGATTCTGGAAATGTGGTGTAGATCCTGGTAATCAGGAAAAGGGTTAAAAAAAATGTAAATCCCCCAAAGAATGCAGTTCTCCAGGAATGTTTTTTTAGTGTCCCAGTACAGCTATTTTTTTATAAACAGAAAAGCATATGTTTCTTATGAACTCTAGAATGTTTATTTTTTTAGCAATGTTTTATGGAACTAATAAATGTCAAAATATTTGATTTCAGCTCAGGAAGAAAATTCCAGCTTTCAACATGTTATGCTTTTATAATTTTATTGGCAAATCAGTTAGCAAAATAAAAAGGAAGCTCAGAATTTTCAATGTGAAATTCCCATTAATCAGTGCACAGGGACAAATCTATCATTCGGGTAAAAATACATGGGGTTTTAGAAAGAGATTCTTTGGATTTGCAGCATCTTTCATGGTTTCAGATAGCTAATGAAGTGGGTGTCCATGCTTCAGCCAAGGCTGTGGTTCCACTGTAGCATAAACTAGTTCAAGACTACTTTAAGCCACTTTATTTCAGTATGGATAGCACTTGAACCACAGCAGCTAAGTAGTGGCAGTAAAACCCCTTTAGGAAGTCGAGTAAATATTTGAGTAGTTACTGTAACATGGAATCACGTGCCTTTCCTCGGATCAGCTACCAGAGCCTGACCCTGCCATAGCTTTAGTGCCCCCAGCTGTGGCTGTCCTTGGAAGAAATGGCCTCAAGCTGCACTAGGGCTTAGGTGTGTGTCCAGCCTGTGCTCAGGTTAGATATCAAGAAGATTTTCTGCACAGAAAGGGTGCTTCAGCTCTGGAACAGGCTGCCCAGGGAGGTTGTGGAGTCACCATCCCTGGAAGTGTTCAAGAAACAACTGGATGAGACACCTACTGGGTTAGGTGACAAGGCAGCATTCAGTTAAAGGTTGGACTTGATGGCCTTGGAGGTCTTTTCCAAGCTAATTGATTCTGTGATTCTATTTGGCTGTGCAAATGAACTGCTAAGACTGATTGATTCTAGCCTGGGTTGTGGCCAGTAGCAATGTGTTTGCTTTCTTAGGTAGCAAAAGTCATCAACTGTGAATGTTTTAATCTTTAAAATGCCTTTCTTAGCATTTTGTCTTTTTTTTTTAAATATACATAGTAGCTCTGAGATGTTTTGATGTGCAAAGAAAAAAATATTTCAACACATACTGAGTTAGAGACCTGGTTGGTTAAGATGGAGAACTGGGTGCTAATGAATATTTCATCAATTGCAGATGATAGATGAAGCAGAGAAAAGTGTTTGGAAGTGCTTTTGCTCTTTTATATTGACCTTGCAGATTGGATGTGCAAAGTTTACTGAAGCATGCATGCAAAGCAGGGACAGAGTATTCGGTGGCTGTGTCCTCCTGGTTTGAACTGTGCCACATCCCTGCATATTTGTTGGTTTCTCAGTGCACTATGATGGCACATCAGTGGAATGGCAATACAAGCAGTATTTGTCTATCAAGCCAGACAAGTGCTCCTTTCCTGATTAAAGAGAGTACATACTCCTGCAGCTTACAATTAGTCTGTAGAACACGTTGCCACAGGATGTTGCTCTGGGCCAAGAATTTAGCAAGATGCAGAAAGAAACTGAATGCTAATTCTAATAATATTTTTTTTGAAACAGAGATTCAACTCATATTTCAGTTTTGAGGCCAGTATGCAGCTTTTAAAGATTAGGTTGAAGCACAGAGATGAATTATTGTGTTGCTGACCACCATATTGTTTCTTGGCTGTTGTGAGGAAAAATGCTGAGTTCATGCATTGGCTCCAATTCTGTATCTGTTTATCAGTGATCCCTCTTCAGTATAAACTTATTTATGGAGAGCATGAATACAAAAACTCTATTTGTGCAGTCTAAAGACTGTACCAGGCAGATCATGGTCAGATATACAAAGAGGCTTGAGTAAATGCTGAAGAGCAACACTTTGCCTTTATTCAGTTAACCCTGTAGTATCCTGTACGATCTGTGGGATACTGCTAACTGAAGTGTACTGGTGTACTGTATACACAGAGGAGTGATTGTACTTTGTAACCTTTGCTGCTACCAAAATTCCTGTTTCTAATTAGCCATTTTGCTGTGAGCTATAAAGGAGCATGTAAAGAGCACCTACTGGAAAACAGAGCCATACAAAAAGTCACCACAGAAAGATACCAGAAAAGGAAACTTTTTCAAAAGACAAACATTCATACCTCAAATATTTAACTGTGGGTAAAGATATTCATGTTTTAGATTCTGTTCATCTTGTATAAACAATGGGTGCTGCAGGCTGTAATCTTGGGGAGGATACATTTTTGGTGTGCTACAGAAAAAAAGAATGAGTTAGGATATCCATGTTTTATGATCAGAATTTCCTCTCTCTGATGATTTCCTATTTTCAGTCTTGATTTTATGTTGTACAAACCTGAAAGGGTTGCAGGAAATATTTCTTTGAAGATAACTGTTGGGGTTTCTTTTCCTTCTTGCACACAAAAAACATATGGAGTTGTTTCAGACATCATTGTATTGGCCCACATATTGAAATGTCATTGCTCTTTTCTAAGAGGTAGAATAACTCATGCAATTTAATTGTCTTCCAGTCTGTTTAAAAAGGTCTGCACTCCACCTCATTATGTAAAAGAAAGTCTTCCCTTGAGTGAGAAATGTTGATTTCAGAGTAGGTATTACATCAGGGCTGGGGATGGAAATACCTTAGGCTGATACTGCCCACAAAGATAGTGCATCCCTTAACATTACCTTCAGGAGCATTCTGATTTCTGCTGTGCCTCTGAGTCTTCTGAGACAAGTCCTCAGCAAGCTTGCAGTCTCTGTACCTCTTCCCCCCCCCCCCCCACCAAACTTTACCTCTAAAGTAAAGTAAAGGGCAATACAACCTGGCCACTGTCTTCCATAAACTGATACATAGGAATCCCAGGCAGCAGGGATATTTCACATTCTGGTAGGTGTGAAAAAGTTACAGGGATCCAGTACAGCCTAAAAAAAGACTCTGTGTGCCAGAGGGGCAGGCAGGAGGTTTATGATGAGCTCAATCCACAAGGGTACACCTATGTGTTGTTCTCCCCAAAACACACAACAGCTGCTCTGAAAATGTGAGTGAGGACTTTGGAGTTCAAATTTTCAGTTGTGTGTCACAGAAATGTCAACAGGTGCCACATGCTATATGTCACTGGCCTACAGTTTCTGTGGTCTGTGTTCCTGTGACAACATTAATATTTTTCTTTGGTTAATCATTGCACTTTGTTCCTCAGAGTTTACAATGATTTGGAGTCTCAAGATGCAGTGTTTGCAGATGTGGCCCCTTTGCTAACATCTCTCCTGGATGGGTAAGTTAAAAGGTTGCAGTAAGAAAGCTAAAGCACAATAATCTACTGAAATCTATTAATTAAAAAAAATACTTAATAATGGTGACCTAGTCAAGTTTTGTGGCTTTTCAGTTGTATTTTCCTGTTTTCTTTCTACTCAGCACCAAGTGAATGCTGTTTCTCTGTATAAACAGTGAAAATAGGGTGTACAAAATTTAGTAGAGCAGACAAATTTGTAAAAATAAAAAAAATCCCAGGTTTTTCCTCTGGTCTGCTTCTGTCAAACTGATGCTTCTAATGGAAGATGTTGTATTTTTTCTTTGTGTTCTTCAGGTTATATTTTATAACTTTTCCAGCTGCAGGCATTGTATGATACATCTTTTCCAACAGTGTGTTCACTGTGAACGTTGTGTCAATGTGAAAGGCCTGCCAGGGCCACTCACTGTTCTGGTTTTGTGTCCAGCACAGGCCATAGGAAGTGGTGCAATTGCTTCCTGGTTGAACCAGAACTGAGCATTCTCAGTCATTCTACTGCTCCTTTAGGCACTGGGGTAAAACAGAATTCTGGTTTGAATACAAAACTGATCAGTAACAAGCACTAACAAACACTTGGAATTACTTCTAGCTACTGAAGCTCATAAAGTGTGATTTTTCATAACTACTGAGCCAACTTAAGCTACTCTTGTGAAGAGGCTTTGATGTGCATATTGTTATAATCCTTGAGGCTTAAGCTGAGTTTTATACATAACTTTCTTTCTGCTTCTTTTTCATCCCTGTTCCAATACCACTTAATTATATGGTAGGCTGTCTTGGACCTTTTGCTCCCTGGAGAGGAAAAGACAGTCCCTTTCCATTCACAGTGGCATAGTTGAACAGTGGGAATCCTTGTTCCCAGCAGCCTGCACACTGAAGCTTCCAAGGTTCCTTTTGTTAAAAGCATCCTAGAAGAGGTATCTAAAGATACTGTAAATATTGGGAATTCTATTATGCCACAGAGAAGCCCCCAAGGGCTCCCTGGCTGAGGGAAGTCAGATTGTATTATTCTTGCTTACCAGTGATGAGTAACCACAGTTTCTTTAGCTGACAAACCTAGGGACCACTATGTTGCAGGAGTTAAAGAAGTCTTAAAACAACTGCCTTCTCTCCCTACTTTTCCTTTCGCAATGATCATAATTTTGCCTTGGTTCAACAGGTCCTTTAAGTGTCTTCAGACACATCTGATCTTTACTTTGATCTGCTGTACTTCCCACTTACTAATTTTTACATGGGGAGAATCCTGTCCTAAAAGCTAAGATTTTGTATTCCATTAGGAAATGTTCTGTTATTGAAAACAATAGACCTGTCTTGTTCCTCCAGAAGTGCTGTTTAAACAGAAGCAGATTCTCAGGAAAGGCGAGTCTGTGCATATGAGCACAGCAGCCTTCCCACTGTAAATGGGAAACAGACATAGTCTGAACCTTGAACCTCTTTGCTGCTCCTGATTGTTTTAGTCTGTGTTCCAAAGTGGTCTGTAACAACTTTTAGCTCAAGTAGAAGGGAGTATTCTCTCCTTTTCCTTATTTTTTCTGTTTTTCTTTCTTAATGGATTGTTTCATTTTTCAGTACAAATGTACTGGAAGATTGTTCCATATGTAAACCAGACAAAGTATAGCAGGCTTTAAAGTTTACCATTAGCCATTCAGGGCCAACAGGGGAGTAAGATAACTTTTCTTTTCTTTACAGCATTGAAGAATCCAACTTGTTTGTTTATTTTAAAGAATTAATTTCTCCTCCTTTAATTTCCTTTAACAGTGTTCTCTCCTAGGGCTAACTTTGCTGGAGTGAACAGTCTTTTCAGGAGAAACGTGCTACAAAACTATTGATATTTTAGCTTGACAATAAGAACTTTTCTAAAGAAGACTATAACAGTTATATATAATAATAAAGTGGAGAAGAAAAAATATCAGGGCACATAGGTGAATCATAGTAAAAAATCTTCAGACTTCTCTATTTGAAAGCTTTATGCTGGAGCTAGAGCTCCAGTGAAGTAAACTATAATAAATAACTACTATATAGATAAATATAAGGTAATTTGCTGCTTGTCCTATTTTTTAATCCCCCAACAACTCATTATCTCCTGTACCTGCTTAGATATGATACTGCTTTGGCCAGTTTTGGCTCATTTAGGCTGACTGAAACACTGTTTTGGCTTTGGCAGACAAGTTACCACTGATTGATACATGACAAGCATGTCTTCAATGCTCCAGTCCTCTGCCCACTTAACTTCTAATCATGTCATCTGTGTCTTGTCAGAACTATTTTGTCCATGATGCTTACTGTCTTATAACTAGCAGCAATTAAGGAAAATTTAAACATCTGGACAATGGGAAAGTCCTTTAGGAGAGACTTCTAAGAAGACTAATTCTGCCTTTTTTGGTTCCAAAGATCTGTTTAATTTTGAAATAGGGCCAGAAGTCTCAATAAGTTACCAGCTGGCCAGGCAGTGTGTATGAGGGGTGGAACTGTGAAAATTACTCATGGTTAGTCTAGCTAAAAACTACCAAAACTAGTGTGAGCTTTTCTACTGAGTTATGTCAGCAGTGAATATTTCAAGAAATCCCTCATTTCAGATTTACAGCTCTAATTGCTATCACATTTAATTTTACTGTAGTGCTCTTTGTTTTCAATTGCAGTTATATCATCTCCTTTGCTTCATAAAATCTTGACTAGACTCTTATTTTATACTCTGCAGTGTGTGCTAAAATCTGGAGGGACCTTACTATAGATTCACTGACGGCAACTTTGACTTCAGGAAGGGTACCCAGGTATTTTCCATGTGGCTTATCAGCCCACATTTCTTTCCAACAAGTGAAAGTTTTCAAAGTAATCATCCTGAAATAATTGCTTCTAGGCATGTTAATATGCATGTAAGTATTTCATGACTTGAAACCATACATTTAAAACAATTAGATGAGGGGTGTTCATTGAAATATGCTGGCATGTGCTTGAAACTACATTTTTGATATGAGGAAAAGCATCAGATAATCAAAAACAGCTGTTTCAGGTCTGCCACAGAGGAGGTAGCTTAGGCAGTGAAATTTAATTCCCTGGCAGAAAAGGAGCAGCCCACTCTTGCAACTCTAGTAGAGCAGAAGTTCTGCAAACTGTGAAGCACTTCTTGTGTATGAAGGTTGTGCTAATGTCATATCTCTGAACAAACAGGATAGTCCAGGGAGAGAGCAGTCCTTCAGCATAAATGCACATCTTCCAGGGCTTTGGCTGGCACAGTACTGTGGTCAACATCCAGTTGCTGGCAGGAGCAGCAGAGCAGGCACAGCCAAGGAGGGGCAAAACTTCAGCTGCACAGCACAATGTTGGTCCTCTATACAAAGCAGTACTGTGGCTTGGCTGCATCTGTATCCACCCACTTATTTTGCTTAAGATGTTGACTTTGATCTGATTGTGTTAGTAACACACTTTCTACATAGGATTCATATATTTCAGTTCAGATCCCTGTGGCATAGACATCCACAACAGTGCTCACAGCTGTGAGCACTTCTTTTTCTATTCTTTTCAGTGCACCCAAGAGGCATTTTCAGAGTTCTGTTCATTAGACATATTTACTTGTCTGCTTCAGAAGATGATGTTTCATAGGTGCCTGTTCCTCTGCACTGATGTTGTACATTTTAATTTTCTACTCGTCCTTATCAGACCAGTTCCTGCCACCTTTGTTCCAGAGTAGTCATTGTGTGCATGCTCATTCTCAACTGGTGCTCTTGGTTTAAAATTTGTGCCTCCTATTCTTAGGGCTATCTTCTCTGAGGGCTATGACTGATGAGCCTGCCTGAAGAAGGCTATGAGAGATGAGGAGTTCCCAGCTGTTAGGATACAAGTGCAGTGGTTTGCAGCACAGCATTGTTACACAAATCAAGCCCAGAAGTGGTTTACTTTAAAATGCTGTACTGTAAGCTGCAGTGGTTCAGGAGCTGATTAAAAAGCAGCTCAGTAGTGCAAAAGCTGAAAGTTGGGCAGGCAAGGAGGTCTAACAGCATCAATCATTCCAAGCTAAGGATCCTTTCAAATTCTACTTAAAAGCATCCTTTCAACTCTGCTTACAAAATAAAATCTGTTTAGGTGATGTTACGAACAGTAATTACTGTCACACTCTGAGATCTGCCGAAAGAAATCGGGGGCAGTGCTTTTATTTTCTTGTTTGTGTTCTCACATTGTTTGCAGCTTGACTTGCCACCTAACAGAGACATTTGGTAATGCTGAAATAAATTACAGCACTTACATTTTTCAGGTACAATGTGTGTATCATGGCTTATGGGCAAACTGGAAGTGGGAAGACATACACAATGTTGGGACCACAGTTAGAGGGGAACTTAGCATTTGCCATAGAAGAGGAATCAGAACTTGGAATTATTCCCCGAGCTACCCAAGAAGTGTTCAGGTAAAAACTAAGTAAAGGCTTGCCATCAGTGGCAGTCACTTTAAACTGTATGGAAAGGATGAAATAATGTTTGTAGTGTATTTACCATTACAGATTTCAGCTTCAAAATGGTTAATATTTATAGCTTCTCTGACCACCATTTGATATTTGAGGTTTCATATAGATTTCTAGTCTCTCTCCTGCTTAATCCAATTTTCTAATACAATAAGATTATGCAGTTTTACTGTGTGTTATCTGTCCATCTGGCTTTCAGACTCTAATTAAACTTCTGAAAATGTTTCAACCATAGTTGTGGGAGTCCAAAAGATAATTAAGTTCTGAAAAGTTCTGTGAAAATTGACAACTGGAGTAGATGAAGAGGATTCAGATTAGAACCCAGTCCCAAGCAAGAAGGATAGTAGAATTTCAAACTACAATCTGTTCTTGTTTTAAGGGTTCTTAGATTTTTTCAGTTGAACCTAATACAGGATTGAACTGATATGCTGCTATGTTATAGCAGAAGAGCCATTAGAAGTTTTTCCAGCTAAGCTTGTTTGTTTTGGAGAAGGGTATAAGCTAAATCAAAGAACCAATTTTGTATGAGAATAACTGTCTAACTGTAAATACTCTCCTGAATAGAGAAGCCCTTAATTTATGAATTTTCTCAGGCTGAGAACAGATAACTTCTTCCAGATATGGTTTCCTATCTCTGTTCATTGCTTGCACTCTGCCAGATTTTATACTCTGAGCTCTGAGTGCAGTAACTGCCAGCAGAGAAATGGTATCAAAAAAAAATCCTGAGATGGGAGGCTAGTGGAAAAAACAAGCTGGCACAGCTGTTTGGAAAATTAAATTCTGTTTACTTCCTCAAGTATAAATAAACTGTATATTCTGATTCTTCAAGTTAACATTAGCATATGGATGAGGCAATTCCAAGGCTGCAGATACTTAGTAAATGCTTTTATCAGATTGTAATTATATTGCAATTAAAGAATAGATCTCTATTTACAGATTGTTCATTTGGGGTTTGACTTGAATATTTCTGGGCTTTTTTCTTCAAATTTTTTTCTCTTTTTTTATTTGCCAGGCTTATTTCAGAAAAGCCACCAGGAAGTTACTGCGTTGAGGTTTCTGTTGTAGAAGTGTATAATAATGAAATTTTTGATCTTCTGGCCAAAGACAGTTGTGGAAAAGTGTTTGGCATCAAGCGTGATGTTGTCACAACCAGAGAAGGGAAGAGTGATGTGCCATTGCTGACACACGAGTGAGTACAGAGCTTGTTCCTACCATACAAACACTATCTGGTGTTAACGCTGTGTAGAGCTGTCACAAAACTGCATTATAGGCACCAGATTGCTTCTAAACAATGAGTCCTTACCATATGCAAAAGAACAGTTCTGTTTCTGTTAGCCCAGTCTATTAGACTGCAGTTGGCTGCAAATGTCAAAATACTTCCAGAAATACCTGTACAGTTACTTTGAATTATACTCCTGTGCTGAGTGCCTTCCACTCAGAATGCCTGAAGATTGCTGCATATGTTGTCGTTGCTGGATCTATGGCATCTTGTCAGCTGTCAAAAAAGAAGGGATAATCTTGTCACAAGGCACTTTCTGTACAGCCTCATTGAATTATAAAATTTACAGATTATAATAGAAATTTATGTACCAGTTGCAAATAGTTAAGCAGCTGTATGGTGTTAGCTTTCCCTTTATGCATTGTAGTTACAAAAAATTAGAATAAGATTTTAAGTGATCTTTTAATACAAATACCCATCTTAATATTACTTAATGTTCTGTTTTCATAACTGAAGGTGTTAAAGCTGGAATTGTTATGTTGGCATTTGAACTGGTAGGTCTTGAAAATCAAGGTTCTTCAAACTAAAAGCGAAGCAGCAAAGCTTCTCACCATTCACTTGTAAGGTGCCCCTCCCCAGCATTGGTGTATGCCAGGTTTGATCCTTATTTACACAACTTGACAGTGTAGGGAGAGCTAGGTATTTAAGGCTACAGCTATACTTACTTTAATGCCTTCTTTTACTTACTAAGCATTATGAAGATTTGTTCTTAGTACTCATGGGAATGATTCTTGGCATTATGTAAGTGTGGCATACAAAGCAAATATACAGTGCTTTCTTGTTATATATTAAAAACTTACCTTGGGTAATTAGATGTTAAAAATCATATGTTCATAAAATTTCATCCATTAACAACAGGGAATCTGTTTCAGATGCTTCATTTTAGTAATGGCTGTGTCGTTTATCATAGCATGTCCTGAGTGAGAAGGGGCCCACAAGATCATTGAGTCCAACTCCTGGCCCTGCACAGGACAGCCCCAAGAATCCCATTCTAGTACCTAGCCACCCTCTGGGTGCAGAACCTGTTCCTAATATCCAATGTAAGCCTCCCCTGACACAACTTCTGACTGTTTCCTCAGGTCACCAGGGAGAAGAGGCTGATTCCTGCCCCTCTGCTTCCCCTCACAAGGAAGTTGTAACTGCAATGAGGTCTCACCTCAGTCTCCTCCAGGCTGAACAGACCAAGTCACCTCAGCTTCTGCTTATGTGGCTTCCTTTCTGGGCCTTCCACCATTTTTGTGGCCTTTCTTTGGGCCTTACGCTAGTAATATCAACATTAGCTAGAAAAAAACCAAACAATTAGAATAAGCAGTACTAGTGGCACCAGAGAGGTGATGGTACCCTGTGGAATTAAACTGGACATCTCTCTGTGAGCACCCAGCATGAGAACAGATTCCAGAAAGGATCATGTGCATTATGGAGATGTCACATAAAGAAGTGTCTTGCTCCTTGAGTAAATAATGTTTGTGAAAAGAAACATCTTGCTCTATTGAAATGTTTTAAAACAGCATTAATATTTTCTATGTTTCTGAGAAAACGTGATGTTTTTCTTTGCTTCTCTATAATAATTCTTGTCATGGTCTAATCTCTACTTGTCCAAAGGGAATTAGCAGTCAGATATGAAATGCATCCCATGTCAATTAAATAAAATGCACCATCAGTGGAGATAATTTTGTCCTGTGGGACTTAGTTACATAAGCAGACCAGTAGTTTGTTTATGTGGATTTAATGCTATTCCCAGCAAGCCTTGATAAAAATACAAGAATGTACTGGAGGATTGTGCAAATGTACTTTTATTTTACCTAGTGATACATATTTATTGATTTGTACTTTCTACCAATTTAATTGCTCATAGAAAAGTAGGAGCCCAGAGAAATTGTCAAGTAGTTTTCTTCACTGTAGGAGCTATAGGACTCTCCTTTCTTTCTGTGAAATAATAAGCACTGCAATATTCTCAGAAGGATTAACATTTGTATCTGGGGTTTGCCTGCTCTTTGGTCTTGAGGTTAAATACAATTTCCATAGAAATTCTGTGAGCTTGATTGCAATCTGCATGCTCCATAAGAACATGGAATGAATGAAAAGTGACTGAAGCTTAAGTGATTAATCCTTTTGCCCTTTCTGTCTGTATTATGCTGACTAGTGGGTTTCTCTATGTCTCTATTCTTGTATTTCCCAACTGTGACTCTACTCCAACTTTTAGTATCTAGTTAAGGCTCTGCTGTCAAGGGAATGAAAAACTCCAGAAGAGGCCGGGAGCAGAACTTAACCTGTGTGTACTGAATCTTTCTTGGAGGAGCTAATCTTTTTCCTTTGACTAGACAGGAAATGAGCAATATGACTTAGAAAGTGAAGACAGGTGCATGTAGTGTGGGTATGCTGGGAGTTGAACTTTCCCTGTTTCATCAAAACCTCCAAGTAGTTTCTAATTAAGGTATTTCAGTAACTAAGATGCTGGCCTGGCATAATTTTATTCCTGAAAAATGCCTGTTCCACTTCACAAGGGAGCTTTGCACAGTTAGTGGGTGACCCATCTCTTTTCATAGGTTTTGGGAAAGGGAGAGGTGAGAAGCAGTGGACTTGTGCCACAGAGACACACACAAAAAAAGAAGCTGCAATAAGGTTCCATTTGTCCCTCTAGTTAATAAAATGGCTGCTCTGTTTATTTCTGTAAACTTTAATTTATGGCAAAGGAACCTGGTGCCTTGAACCAAAACTCTTAAAAGCCACTTATCTCAATCAGTTAATACTAAATTCTAATGCAAACATAAATAAAAACATGGACTTGTATCTCAATTACAATGCAAGCAGTGAAAAAAGTCCAATTCATAAACAGGTTATATTAATAATTACATAGAAAGGTTAATAAGAAAAAACAAATCCAAACAAAGTAAAGGAATCATTGAATGAGGCCACCCAGCTGCCTGAAATCTAAAGTAAACAGCTGCTGCTTTGAATAAAAACACATCTTCATTTATGATAATATTTCATCTAGAATATATTGGCCTGCTGGGTCTCATTGGCTTCTCCATATATCCATTAAAGTACAGTAGTCTCTTTCCTGCTAGCATGTTCATCTTACTGAATCACGAAAGCTTCAGTCTCTTTCTTCTTTTATAGCTTGGTTGACTTTGGAGAACTTTCAGCATCAAATTTTTAACGTAACCACAACAGGGCTTCTCTTTGTAGAATCTGGTCCTGGAACGTGCGGCACATGAAGGCTCGATGAAGTCGTAGAGATTAAACTAAAATATTAGTTCTGTCAGTCCTGTGGGGAAGCTACTGTGCCAAGCTCGCCACACTGGGCTGGGGCTGTTGGTTGTCTTCAAAGCCAGCTGCAGCTTCCCAGCCATAGGTGACCAGCACTGACAGCACACCCTGAGCCTTGTCTTCCTTGGCAAATGCAGGGATGGGGCAGCAGCTTGGAGCACTGACCTTTTGCCAGCTCACAGCAGCAGCTTGCAGAATCCAACGGCCTGGTGCTGCATCCTAGCCAAGGCTGCCTCCCCCTTGGGCCTTCCAATCCTGGCTGACCAGCCACTGGAAGATGCAGTTCAAGGCTTGGGAAGGCAGGATGCATGCCTCCTTGGATGTGAAGCAATAGTCAGGTCATTCCAGTGTAAGGCTCTGACTGTAGGAACTGGAGCCACTACTTCCCTGCTGATACCAGCTCAAACAAGCAGGAGGCATCCCTGGTGGCTGCCCAGAGGTAGAGGTGTCACAGTGGAGGCTGGCATGTGTTGCTCAGGATTGATAGGAGAAGTCTGTAGTGATTGTTTACCTTATGCAGGCGTGGATACACAGGGAACTGCACTTAGCTGGCTGCTTCTCCTAAGTGCCTATAGATATGGTGTGGCCAAATGCTTTTCTGTGCTTCAGATGCCCTTGCTTTGTTTTTTGAGGAAATTGTTTTAGTTGAGTATAGTTTGTTTTCTTTTGTTCTTCTGTCTCTAAACTCTTCAAGTATGGCTCTTAGCATAAAATAAGTTTGTGTCTGGTGTGACTTTTACTGAAATCAGCCAAATCTAAATCATGATGACCTTGCCTTTTATCACATGCTAGCTGCTGCTGACTGCAGCGTTGTGGAACCAAACCTTGTGGCCTTTCATAAGAGTTATTAATGGCTGTGATGTTACAGATCATTCAGTGACCAGACTATGATACACAGTCATAATTTATACCCCCACCTAAAAACAACTGTTTAAATGTTCTACCTTCAATGATTATTGAAGAAGGCAACACAGTGAAAGAAAAGGATAGGCAGTCTTACCTAATTTCTTTTAAACACTGAAAACATAGGGAAAATCCTAGTGGGTTTTTTTCTTTACTTAACCAGTTTATTTCACTTTCTGTGTTTATTTCACTGTGTGTGCTAGGTCTTTGCCCTTGGATTGATCATATTTGCAGTATTTCCTTTAACAGGAAAAGAAAACAGATAGTATGAGATAAATGGTCTATAGAAATTCACATCTATTTATTCTGATGTTGTGCTCATTGAACAGTGGAACTGGACTTTTTACCAGGGATTCTGGATTTAATTCCAAATGTGAAATATGACTTCCAGATGCCCAGAGAAATTTTGGGGGGTTTTGCCTAATTCTGTACCTAAGAAAGTGAGCTATCTCAGCATAAATTGGAGAAATCTACTTCTGTAAGACCAGAGATTCCAGCAATATCTAAACCTGTGTCTTTTCTTCCAAAGCGTGGAGATATAGAGCTATAGTACCTCTGGACCTGCAAGGCTGGCAGACCACTTCTGCAGCACTTTCAGGGCTGCATCACAGCTTTCAGCTTGAATTTTCAACTTTATCCTATCAGAAAAAGTCTTTTTGTGCAGCTCAAAACTGAGCGTAGTATAAGGAGAAGACCAGGGAAATGGAAATGCTGAAGTTCTCATTCAAGTTGTCAGCTTTCTTGTGTGATTCTTCCTGCAAGTCAGTTAAATATCCTTTCTGTTTCTTTACTCTTAGGACTGTTGAAAATGCCTCTGAATTTTTGCATCTAGTCAAAAAAGGCCTACTGCTGAGAGTCACACACCCAACACTGGTGCATGCTCATTCCTCTCGCTCTCATCTGGTAGTGACATTGACCATAACCACAGTTGTCTTTGGAGATAACTTTGGTAAGTAGGATGTTACTAAGATACATCTGGAGCCAGGTGTTTTTAGAAAAACAGTTTGTGGACTGGGAGGTTTTCATATTGCTTTTTCTTCCTTTTTCCAAAGTTTCATACGTTCCCTCAGTTCTTTTCCATTTTTCTGACTACTATGTTCCTTCTTAAATAACAGACCATTTTCATGTTTGAATGCTACTTGAACTTTCAGTTTCATAAAATCTTAGCACTTTTCTTTACATGCCTTGACTTCCAGAGTTGTTGAAGTTTTATTGCATGAGGCAACTAATGAATAAGTGTTATCAGAAAGTCGTAAGATAAGGTATAAGATAGTAAAGATCTTGATAAGTACGTACTCAAAGTAGTTAAATCACTTAGAATGAATAATTACATGTCATACAAAGTTTGTGGTTAAGCTAACCATAAATTTTAGGGATCATCATATGCTTTTGGTTGAGAAAGAATTAGATTTATTTACTCTCTGCCTTGCAAAAACGCCCTTTAAATTCAGAATCTTTTGAACTGTTAATAATAGACCACTGTATGAAAAGACAAAATACTTGTCCTATTTACTATGGCAACATTGATATTTCTGCTTTCCACTACCACACCAAGACTTACCAGTTTATTGGTTGAGGAACAACTTTCTTTTGAGGCTCTTGAGGTAACTTTGTTTTCTTTCGCTCATGTTATAATTAGCCTCTCTGCTTACAGTGCTGTGGTCCGTCTCCTTCATATTCTGCAACAATATGATTTTAGAAAGTGGGAAATATTTAACATTTTTTCCCCTAGACTGCTATCAGAAATTAAACCAACAGAAAAGCAGAACAAACAGTGCCCTCTCTTACCTATGGGCCTTGCCAAAAGACACAGTTAATTTATAAGCTGCAGCTCCAGCATTCCTGATGTTACCTCTAGTCAGCTCCAGATTCTTCTGATGGTACTTTTTGAAACTCAGTGCTTGCACCATTAGCACAGCAGCCATCTTGTCTACTCCAGAATTCCCTTTGCCACTTCTAATTGCAGCCACCCCACTGTGCCATGTTGCCTGGCAGCAAAGCTCCGCAGAAATGGCTAATTGTTGTTGAATGCAGTCTCTGGCTTTTGACTCACAGCATGTGGGTGAAGGTGTGCGCTGTAAGAAAACAGAGAGCAACACTGCAGCTGGGACCTCACTGCAGCAGTGTGGCTTGTTTAAAAGGAAAGGATCCTGATTTAAAAGCCAGATGCCATTGTCAAATATCTCAACGTCAGATACCTTAGTCACTAAAGAAAAAGTTGTAAAGTCTGTGATGAGTTCTGCACCTAAAGCCAGGGTTGACAAGCCAGCACTTTTTCAGGTTTGATTAAGGTATTTTAGCATTTTGATCAGTATTATCTGTTGTTTGAGGAGAGCTGTTTCTTAATTTCATCATCTAAAACTGAAGAGGAGTGGGAACATTTAGTTTGACACTGTATGGCCTGAAGCCATTTATTCTGTGTAAGCCAACACAGCTGCTCTGCCTACACTGTGAAGAGCTGGCTCAGGGCTTAGCAGCAGCCTGCTTGGAGAAGTACAAAGCTCTGTAAGGCAAGTCAGTCTGCTCCTTAGTCAAGTTTTGCAGTTGGAAACTTTCTACTATTCCAGCTAGAACTCTGCAAGCACCCAAGGAGGTCTGTTGTCTCTATGACCAGTGGCAGAATATGTGCCTTTATTCTTTTGTTCTTTCAGAGAGAGAAAGAAAGAGATAGATGAAAACCAAAGCACTAAGAGAAAAAACAACTGCTTTGAGAAATCCGTTTTGCATATATTCCTGCTAAGCTAATGTGAAAGCAGCTTTCCCAGACAGTATTTATCTTCCTTCCCAGCAAGAGAGAAAGCCAGATGCTTCTGCTGAGGAATGATACTAGTAGGTAACCAACCTGAACAAGTAGGAATAACACTATTGAGGCTAATAGCTCATCATGTGGAGATCTTGCAGTGGCATATGAGAGCTGAACGAAGTCAAGGGGGAGCAGCAGCAAAGGACAAAATAGAAGAGGCAGGATAAGGATTTTTTTTTCCAGAGCACCAGTGGTTGTAATTTCAAATACATAGAATTTGTTTTTAGAGCCTATTGCTCCCAAGCATCCAAAATTGCATTTTGGTTGCAAACAGTCTAAAACTTTTTTAAAAGCCCTTTAAAGGCCTTCCTGGACTCCCATTTCTTGTTTTCCACACAGATGTGTCAACAATGGGGATATTGGATACAATACAATCTACACCAAAGCTTGTTACCAGCTGGTACGATCAGTTTGATGAGTAAAACTTGAAATCAGATAGAAAAAGTCATTCAGCCTGCCTGTGCCATGGATTCTGGCTTGTACATTGCTTCTGTTAGAATAGCCTGAAGCTGCAGATACTGTACATCCCCCTATTGATGCCCCATTTTTTCCCCATCTCAATTTTCAGTGTCAGTGAGACGCTCGCTTTTGTTTTTTCCATTAACCAGGTACTTTATGTGAAGATGAACAAATCAGTCAGAGACTAAATAAAGAGGCTTCCTTCACCTTTCCACAAAAAATGAGAGACAATAAATCCACCTCTTCTTCCAGAGCCTCTTCACCAGTGCAGCTTGAGGCAACTGAGAAAATGAAGCAAGTCAAAACGAGACTGCAGCTGGTGGACCTGGCTGGGAGCGAGTGTGTTGGTAATTGAACGTGTCTGTTCGTGGGCATGGATCCTCATGGATCTAGATTACAATAAATGCCTTAGTTCTTTATGGAGGGGTACATGCTGCTCACACAGGGGTGGTTGAACCTACAGATCTTGGCATAAACAAAATTTTGAGGGCTGATCTGGTTTTACACTGGTACAGTTTAACTCAAAGTATGGCTGTATAAGCTTGAAATAAGCCCAGGATGGTTACCCCTATCATAGATACACTATTTGTCCAGACTGCTTTGATTAGGCCTGTTTTTCTATTCTGAAAATTAGCATGTCTTTGGTACATAAATGTTTAAAGGGCATAAATTATTTAAATATTAAAAATATCTGTAATAATTGATATCACCATGTGTGGATTTTTCTGCTTTATTGTGGAAAAAGTCTTGGAGGTAATTAGTGTTGAAAAGATAATGTTGTTTTCATTGTTTCTTCAAAGCATTTTCCTCCTGCCTCCTCTATGCACACAATAATTTCAAAAACTTGATTATTTCCTAAAGGACAAGCTTTCTTACCAAGAAAAACCATGCAGCCAAATGTATCATTCCAGAAATAATGTTTTGAAAAGTGAACCAGTATTATGAAAGAATCTTTTACTTTACTGCCAAGAATTCTTGCTGTTGCTCACTGTTCAACTTTTGTTCTACAGAGAAACCTAATATAATACATTATTTTTTCATTTGCTCTAAATGCTGAAAACATGTAATTGAGCAACAGGGTGTGTGTTTGTTCTCTCAGTTAAACCAGGACAAACATTTCCTTGGTTTGGGGCTCAGCAGGCCATATCCTCCAGTGAAGCCAGAAGAGCTGTGCTCACATCAGTGTTAGATGAGTTAGTGGCAGACTGACCTCTGCCATCAGATGTGCTAGTGGACATACTCTGCTGAAAGTGAGGGCAGTGTTAACTCATAATTGTTTTAAAATGTGGGCAAATCTAAGTGAGCAGCAGTACCCCAAGCTTCTCACACATGTCAGCACCCAGCCCTGCTGGCTCTACAGCTGGCCTGGGTCATTTGCAGCATTTACAAGCCAATTTGTCCCTTTTTAGCAAACTGTGTTTCACTTTGAAAACTCAGCTAAACGCTTTATCAAAGTTCATCTAACCAAATGCAGATAATCAGCAGTTTAAACATGTAACCCCTCCCCTATTTGCAGTTTTCTTCTTTAGGGGGATAACTGTTATCCACTTTTCCTTGATGTACAAGAAGCCTGGGGATGGCTGTATATATAATGACCCCAGTAAAGTTACCTGGAGATTCATCCTATCTTGGCTTGTTTTCCACCTTTTGGCAGGGTCTTCCAAACTGTTTTGCTCTGTCTCTCTCTCCCAGCTGGAGACTCTACCACTCCACCCTCATCCTCTCCCATAGTCACAGTTCTATAGCCCTCCCTGTCCAGACTCCTCGGGTTTTTGCTATTACTGTACTTTTTCACACTTCCCTCTTGAACTCCCCTTTGCTAGAAAATGCTGGCCTAAAGGGAAAACAAGATCTCTAGCCACTCTCTGTACCTGTATAGAGATAAGAGAGTAGGCAGTAGAGGAAGCTGTTGGCCTCATCTGATCCCACTGTCATCAGCTCTGCCTGATGTGGATCATGTGCTCTGGGTAAGAAGTGACTGAGGGTGTATCTGTACCTCATCCACTATCCTCAAGAAAGCTTGAATTTGAATAATATGATGCTAAATGCTAATAGCAAATTTCTCTTCCCCAAATGACAATGGTAAGGACAGCAGGAATTAATTACTCTTAATTGCACCCTCATCCAGACTGATCAAAAAGTTGAGCTTGCAGCATCTCTTTGAATTGGTGCAATGTGTTGCATAGACCAAACTTTTATTGTGTTGCTCAGGGGCAGCATAGCTACATACAACCATGCTGGGTGGGTGGTAGAGGGGCACCATATTCCTTTATCCATTTCCTTACAGCAAATCATGCCATAAAACACCACTCCACAGGATTTGGTAAACCCAAACACTTCACACTTGTGGCTGTTGTACAGCTTTCTCACTGCAGCTTGTGCCATCAGTGTCTCTTCTCTTTTTCCAAAGGGACACAGATGGGGCAGCTAACTATTATAAAAAAAGGTGGAACAAAACAGGCTTCTCTTTGGGGCCATTGTGGACTCGCATTTTCAAAAGCAGTGTTCTCTTGTCTGATCTAAAGGTGCTCCTAATTTCTTGGTTCCTTGTTCTTAATACATATGGAGCAAAAAATGCATTGTACACCTGCAGAGATCAACTTCAACATGAGATGCTTTGGACCATCTGTAGACATTGAGTCTTCTTTAACCTTTCCTCCACATTACAGTTTTGAGGCAGATTTGCTTAGTGTTACCAGTGCCTTTTTGTACACTGTACCAGGTATGTCTGGAGTGACAGGGGCAGCACTGAGAGAGACCTCCTTCATCAACCGCAGCCTGTCCGCCCTGGCAGATGTTCTGGGAGCAATAGCAGAGCAGCGAGCTCACGTCCCATACCGGAACAGCAAACTTACACATCTGCTTCAGGACTCTGTAGGTGAGGGATTATTCTGACTCTTGTTCAACAATTTAGATTTCTAGTCCTGGTTTTTCCTCTCTTTTGCTGTGTAAAACTAGAAGATGGTCTTATACTCCTTGCTTGAATGTGCCCTCTATTTCAAAGACTCTGGCTCGGGAGAGTGTGAGTACACAGTGACAGTTCTGAACTCCTGAATCAGGCTAAACCTTGCTGTTTCCAAAGTTCAGTTGAAGAACAACATCTCAGTAGGATCATGTAAAGGGTAAAAATTGCATTTCATCAGTGTTTCATGTCAGGTACAGTTTAAAAGTTAAACTTCAATCTTTGTTACTACAGGGTATAATGACCTGCTTGCACATTCCTTAACATTGTGCCCTGTAGCAGCAAGACAAAGGAGGAAGACAGGACACTGGCACTGTGTTACAATTTCCTTTTGTGCTGGGGTCACTTCCTCTTCTTTAGCTCCTCATCGATGCAGAAGGAGTTTTAAAGCAAGTGTTATGCCTGCAGTAATGTCAGATTTGTGTCCATATGCGTAGTACATCAGTCCATTTTTCTTCAGCTGGAAAATATTAGCCCCTATTCTTTTAATCTCCAGTTCAAGGCATTGACAGTGAATGAAGTAACAGTTCTTCAGAGTTTCTGAAATACTACTAATTGTTTGCTTAAGCTCTGATTTTCACTTAGTACTGAAGTCCCTCCTGTGAGAAGGGAAAGCCAAAAAGAGAAGTGAGAGCTATGTTGTACAGGCACTCAGCCTGATTTTAACTAAGTCTGTTGTATGACTTTGAAGTGTTGAAAATGGCCGTTTCTTCCTTTGTTTAATCATTGTCTATAAACTTCAAGTCTGTTTTGTTTTATTGTCACACAAGCCATTTTGCCATTACCCCAAATTTACAAATATTTGACAGAACTTAAATAAGTGTCCAGAGCCATAACATACATGATGATTAACTAATGAAGCTAATAGGGGAAAAAAATCTACATTACAAATTGTGAAACACTTAGGGGCAAATATTATATTGTTAGATATAGACTCCCCATGAAGGGGCTGTCTCTTTCAACAGCCCTTTTCAGGAGCAGTCTTCTGCTTCATGAAAGCAACAGTAACCTGTGCTCATTGTTGTGTATCAGTATGGTAACAATGTATAACTTACTGACTGAAATAATTAGGTAAATAAGTGTGTTTTGTCTTTCCCCTGCTTTTAGGAGGTGATGCTAAACTGTTGGTGATGCTGTGCATCTCCCCTGGCCAAAAGTACTTAACAGAATCAATGCAGTCTCTGGGATTTGGAACTCGTGCTCGGCAAGTTCAGAGAGGACAAGTCAAGAAAAAAATTTCCCAGTGCCGAGTAAAGGAAAATAAAACCTAAGACTCCTGTGGATTAAAGTATCATTAATGAGTTCCTCAGACTGAAATGTATATTGTTGTCCTTAAGCCATTCTTTTAGATATCAACTGCCAGATAAAATAAACAATCCTCAACATGGCATTAGTAACCAATAAACCTGCTAATGATGTTCTTGCTCCAAAGATAATAGCAAGTATTGACAACAGCTACCCACCATGGTGGAATGGTAGAGAAATAAACTGGGCTTTAAGACATGGCTATGGTGATGTGTTTCTTTAATTCTGCTTGCCCTAAGTCAACAGGACCCTGATTTAGGGTGGTTTGCCTCTGACAGGCCAAGGGTGCATTCTGTCTTCTCAGTAGAAGGCAGGACTTTAAATATCATTCCAGTGCTTCATAGCAGCAAGTGAAATACATCCTCCCAGCTTGGACTAAAATGAGACACATCATTTTTTGACTGCTCTTCTATCTAGCATGGATGGGGGTCATTCCTAATGCACTAGCAACAGGTAGGAGTGGTTAAGGAACCCATAAGCTGTACTGAATGGGGCTTTGTTCTCTGGTTTTAGGTAGGAAATAGTGGCATTACTGAGATGGAGAAAAATAAGTAAGGCTATATCTGTTATCCCTCTGGAATGTAGCTTAGAAAGCAAATGAGGGATTACACAACTTTTTGAAAACACACTTAAGTTAAATAGTTGGAATGAGTCCCAGCTCTGCTGAGTTCATTAAACCCACAGCTTTGCCTGTTTGGGGGGTATTTTTGCTTCATGAATGCTGAGAGGCCCTGAACTACAGATCCTAATGGGACCCAACTTGAGCAACTGTTGTAGTAATCTGGCCTATTGTTTCACTTGCATTTCTGAAGCAAGTTAAACACATCACAACCTTGATGCTGTGCCTTCAGATTAAAAAAGGATAACCACACAAATAAAACACCAAACACCAGCTTGTGATATGCTGTTTGTCACCTGCAAGAGGCTTTCACCCATGTGGGGTTTGTGAATGAAGGGACACTGGGAGAAGTTTCAAGAAGTTTGAGCAATGTTAGAGGTGAGAAGTAGGTCCAAAGTGAACAAATGGGATCAAGCCACATCTGATGTGTTCTGTGCACTAAATTATTGCTCAGCAGAGGCCTCAAGAGCCACTCTAATTTTTTTTCCACCAGGAATTACTCTGCCCCTAGACTGGGAGAGAGGTCATTGTTAGGTCACTGCAAGAAGGCTTAAATTGCAGTGGCCTGCCCCAAAAGCTGGAGTTTATAGTACTCCAAGTCACTTAACCTTCACAAGCACAAATATTTATCCAGAGATTATGTAGCATACTATTATTGGAATTTCACCCTTGAATATATAACAGCTGCTGTGTTGCTCGCAGTGCTCTAGTGCTCAGAACATACGTATCGAACCAGAGAGCTGCAATAACACTTGCTTTCCTAAATAATGTCATGAGGGTAAAAAAAAGCCTTAACTTTACCTGATTCCAGCAGTAACAGAGGGGTAGAAAACAAATCTGGCCATGGGAGTTTAGGAAGCTGAGTTGTCAGTAAAACAATCTCAGGTGAGAAAGTGTCAGAGCAAGGAATGTCATCCTGGTAAACAAAATGCAGGAGCAGCTTCCAGCTCACCTTAGTCTCTGGACTGCTAGGTTACAAGAGCAGCCTGGATTATAGCTCAAAGAGAGGTTAAGTAACAAGGGCTGATTCCACCAGTAGTTAAAAGTAAGTCCAAGTATTTTAAGGATTTGACATTTTTAAGTGTTACACAGAAGCACGACTTGCATGAGCTGTTCTTTCTTTTCTTTTTCTGAAAAACTGCCCTTCAAAATTTTGGATTTATTTATAATCTTTGTTGTAGAAGAAAAGCAGCAGTACTTATTATTGAAGCAGAGAAACAAACCCCTCAAATATGAGCAAAAAGGTTAAGTTTCTACATTAACATTAACTCTGCCAAACTGAGAGTATGCAGCATTCCCTACTCCTGTTTTCCTTGTCAGCATAGCATATCGCTCACTGTTTGACCTGCACTACGGAGTGTACAGGATATGCAGGGCAGCAGGGTTAACATTTTGTTCTAACAACTTTCAGGTTTGGAATTTCCTGGGTTATAGAGCTGTGATTGCTCAATCCCAGTGTCAGAAAGGAAGAAGGGTAAAAGTTGTAAGGGTGAAATGGCTTTACTCATATGTCTAAGCTGAATTGCCTTCTGTCCCAAGAGTCAGGCCTGCCAAAGGAGGATATTCAGACATGTAACTTATGTCTTGGGGAGCAAGCAAAACAGCATGTGCTTCTTTGCTGTCATTTTTCAGTATTTAGATCTTCATGCTTTGAAATTACATCTGTTTTAGAAAAGCAGATATGACAGATATTCACAGAGCTGACCTCGAGGTTTCCCTCGTTGACTAAAGCCCATCCTGATAAACCAATCCTCACTGTCTTGGCACTGGGCATATGCACCAGGGAAAAGGTGGTTGTTCTTAAGAGTGCCCATGTAGTCTATATGCTAAAACAGCTTTGCTCTCTTCAAGGGCAGGAGCACAACCAAATTAGAGTAAAAACAACATAAATCAGGAGAAGATGCTTTCAGTGAAGTCTGTGAGTGCATAATGCAGCATTCAGCTGGTGTCTTGGGGCACTGAAGCTGGAGCACTCTCAACCCTGCTTCAGACAAGTCCCTGGGTCACTGTCTCAGAGTGCTGCTCAGTATAGAGGGGTGCTGTTTCCTATCCATGATCCACATGCCTTGGTGGCAGTCAACATGTTAACCTTCCACTGCTGGGCTCTCATTCTCCTCCCCTGGGCCCTGACTTTCTCTTGTTTAATTTCAGTCAGTGCTCACCTGTGTCACACCTCACACTGTCCCCTGGCTGGCCCTGGGAAATAGGCACACATCCACATGATGCTGCAAGGCACCACAAACCCCAGCCACCCATGGGACTGGCCTTCAGGAACTCCTCTTGAATTTATGCAGCTCCCCGTAGAGGAGCTGAGTAAGTAATATCAACAACAGTATTCAGAAACCTCCAACCCTTCCTCAAAGAGCCTGCCCACTGCAGAAACCACAGCAAACACAAGAGAATTTGCTCTCGTGAATACTTCTGGTACTCAGCATCCTGGTTTAGTGTCCAGGTGGCCAAAGAGCCAACGGTGTGAAGCCAAACCAGCACAGCACCTGCCTGGGAGGCTCAGGGTCCCACAGTCATACAGATGTACCCCAGAGCACCTTATTTACAAGTGGAAGCAGCTTTCACACTCCTAACCCATAGGCCAAACATCCTCCCAGACAGCAGAAACTTTGGATCCAGTTCAAAGACAAATCTTTGAGATCCTGTCTCTGCCAGTACATGTGAATGCTCTGGCTTGAAGGTCATTTAGCAGATCTGGAGATGGAGCAGGGAAAATGGGACTCCACCAGACCAATCCCCAAGGCCTAACAGCAGCAAGTGCTTGTCTAAGGTAATATACACAGATGTGTGTACACATAAACATTCACAAAGTTAGCAGAAATCTAGACTTACCTAGAATCACACAATGACCTTTAAAGTACAAGTCCAAAATCTGGCCCAAAAGTACAGTTTGGTGCCCACATTTCTCTGTGGATTTATCATTACAGACTGAATTTATCAGCTGAGTGGTTGGCCTTGCAGCCAAAGGAAAGGGATTAACAGGACAGATCCACTTTCAGCAGTAACTCTGCTTCCCTAGTCCAGTAAGGGAGTCCAGGCAAAGGGTTTAAAGCACCAACTCTCAGTTTGCCATAGCCAGGGAAACTGATTGCTCAAGGACTTAAACTTGAAGAACATACAAGTGCTGTGGAGGGTTTTCACTTGCATTTTTCAGCCTTGAACCCTCCCATGCCTGCCCAGCTCCACAGTACTGGTCCATGTGCCTTTCAGCCTTTGCAAATCCCCTTTGCTGGGGACATGGACTGGTCCGTGTCCCCAGCTCCCTTGCAGCAGTCAGCTTTCTGAACAGGGCAAGGTTGCATGAAATAAGGCAGAGCAGATCACGTGGCACAAGACCAGGTCTCCACCAGTTCTCTCTGAAGATGTTTTACTTGGCACCTGCAAGATACATCTTTGTGCAGGGCAGTTCACCATATTTAGCGCAGAGTGCTAAACTCACACTGCAGTTCACAGCACTTTGCACCCCCTCCAGACAAGCCCTTAATCTTCCTTATGATCTAGGAACACTCTTATCAGCAGAGCCCAAAACAGCACTGTGATCCACCATTGCTTAAGAGAGCTGCATATCATCATGGGGTTAAAACAAACCAGTAATCAAACCAGACAGTGCCTTTAGCCCACTCTTAAACAAAACCTTGGCCTATGCTGACGTTTGAAAATTATATATTTAATTTCCATGTGTGGCTTCGTGTTT
The DNA here is from genome assembly GCF_901933205.1 of Camarhynchus parvulus. Classification (NCBI taxonomy): domain Eukaryota; kingdom Metazoa; phylum Chordata; class Aves; order Passeriformes; family Thraupidae; genus Camarhynchus; species Camarhynchus parvulus. The sequence continues at coordinate 39,532,376 of NC_044573.1, forward strand.
TGGCAGCAGCCACACCACAAAGAGAGCCTGCTTTTAGCCAGGCTAGAAAAACCATAATCAGCATTGGAAGGTTCACAAAAATTTGTTATTAAATTGCTGATTCCATTTTATGAAGCACTTTTCCAAACCCTTGCAAAATGTGAGGAACAAGCAGAATGAAGCAGTTACTGGAAAAGGCTCTTGGCTCTTGCTAAGAAGAAACAGTCGCAAGCTGATGGGCTTGGAAATCCCTTCCAGCCAGAAGAAGCAGCATCTGATCATGGAGGAGCAAACAGGCCCAGAGTGCAGGGATGCCAAAGGTTTCACAGCCTTTCACAAAACCAACTTGGCATTTAAACAAGGACATTAACCATAGCACCAAGCCAGATCAAAATGCCCCATACCATATAATGGAGGGAACAGGGGGATCTAATTGAAGGACACAAGAAAGAGGAAACATTGCCTACAACTATTTTTGCCCTCTTGTACACCCACTTTTATCAAACCAGGTTTTATCTTGCAATGCATCTTCCCCTTTTAATTTTGTTTATTTTTAAGAAATCTAAGATTAAATTTGAGCCTTCTTGAATTCATATATTAGCACATGAGATTAGCACATCTTATCCACAGATTTTCAGGACTAAAGTTGCACCTCTGCTCATTTCCCTGGGGAATCTCAGTTAAGTCAAATTATCACCCCCTTCTTCTCCCAGCTCCCCTCACTTCATTTTTGCAAGTATCTCCTCTGTCACGTATCCCCTCTTACTCTTTCTGTTACATGAAATTGCTATCCTGCCTGGGATGAGTCAGTGCCCAGCAGTTCACTTAAAAGCAGCACCAGGACTGCTTTTCCTTTTCATTTTCCTCTGGACTTTACTAATTACTTATGTCCCTCTTCTACATAAAACAAGACAAAACAAATAAACCAAAGGCACCACCAACAAAAAAGCCCCACCCCACTACTATAAAAAGTTTTGGAAGCCACACCAGAAGCTTTGAAGTTCCAAGAGACAGAAGATGATGGCTCCTCCTTCACTTCAGATGTCTGGGTTTTTTGTAGCATGAGCCTCCTCCACCTCTTTCTGAGCATGCACACATACATAGAGACTTTGCCCACTACTGTCTCTGAGTTGTTGTTTTAAATTATACAAGCTTCAGCAAAAACACACAATTCAGAGATGGGAGCATTTTGAAGGGCAAAAAAACCTTTGCAGTCCCAGCTGCATGCTGCATGTCATGAGCTTAGCTCCTGTGGCATACAGACAAAAGGCAGAAGAATTGGTGAATAACAAAAATGTTAAAACGTGCAGTTGCATAGGGACATGGAGCAGAGGATAATAAGCAAGCTACCTGCACAGTCCCAGGAAGGATCCTGGTAAAGAAATCTTCCCAAGTTCCACAGCAGGGAAATGCAACACCTGGGGAAGCTGAGCACACAGGTACTGCTCCTGATCCTCACATCACCAGGACTGCACCCAGTCTGGTTGTGGACCTTGTATGAGCTTAGAAGTAACTACAGGTATTTCCTCAAGCCATATTCAGGCCAACAGAGCAGCTGCTCTCTCCACTCATATTTCTCCATCCACCTCCCCTTACTGGAGGTGAGTACTCCTGCTGTGTCTCTCCTGAAGAGAGACCTGCACTGCCGTGGCATGGTGAGGTGATCCCTCAGCAGAACATCCCTGCCGAGCCAGGGAAGGGGTGGTGCCTCTGCCTGTTTGCAGGCAAGTCTGGTGCTGCACAAGGCAGGAACAACTGCCTTTGCCCAGGACATTGTTTTGGAGACATCAGCCAAGCACAGAGGATCCCAACATCCCCAAATGCTCTGGGAGAGCCAGAGAAGGTTACACACTACAAGGCCAGGCATGGACAGCACACAGGAGTCCTGCAGCCAGGTGTGCTCTGGGCCACACACTGTTACAGCTTGAAGGCAAGGCAACCTCATCACAGACACAAGAAAATAAAAGTATCCAGCCTTGAAAAAGGCCAGGGGCTTTTGGACAGCATCTACTTCCCAAAAAGAGCGAAAGGGAAACATGGAAAATGCCACAGAGTCCTGAAGGAGCTCTGATAAAGTAATGGCAGGCACAAGATAGTGGAGATGCCGTGACACTGACTCATACAAATGTTGATTCACTGAAGTCCAGAAAACAACCCTGGCAGATCAGATTTCATTGGCACGTAACACCACGCAGCTGAGGTCCCATCCTCATTGCTGAGATTTTGCCAGATCCCGGCCAGAGTCTCAGCTTAGGCACCTGCTTTCGACAGAGCAGGTCTGAGAGCCGCCTGAAGAAGGGCCCCAGTGTCTCCCACCCGCTCTCACCAAGTGGCACTGCCACCAGGTTAGTCCCTGCAAGTGTCCCACTGCTACATCCTGCTGTCCCCTTCGCCCAGCTACTCATGCTGCCAGGCATTTGTGGCCCACATCCACACAGGGCTGCTCCCAGTTTGTACTCAGCAATCACAGCACAAGTGCCCTGAGAGAGGACACTGCTGGACAATTTACATGTTTGAGGCCAAGGTCCTCTGCAGCCCAAAAGACCAGGACTGCTGAGTTGTTCTCACACGAGAATCCCAAGCTCCAGGAAACACAAGAGCTACATAAGGGCAATCAGGAGTAAAACAGGCCCTGGCCTAATGATGCAGGGAGCACAGAAGACCTATCAAGGTCCTGCCAACTTACTGCTGCCCTCACCCTTGCCATTGCTGCCTGTAGTCCTTGCAAGTTATTCCTTACTCCACCACATCCCAGGGAAGAGTCAGCAGTTTCACCATTAGGAAACACCAGATAGGAGGAAGGTAGAAACATTTTGCAGGACACATCCCAGCAACTAATATGGCTCTTAGAGTGAGCAACATTTGGAAAAGACTAGGAAGCAAACAAGCCCTACCCCATTACCCCAGCAAGTCTCTCCTTACTTCTCTCCTGGGCAGCTCATCCACAGGACCACAACACGAGCCTTCTGGTCACTTCTCCCAGAGCTTCTGCTGAGCCCTTCTCTCTTACTTGGCTGTTTGCCTCAGAAAGACAGCTGATTTCCTGTGCCTTGATTGCCTTCCTCTGGAGCACCCTCCTCCTGGACCTGCTACCAGCTGCAGCAAGTTAAATGCCTGAGCCACTAGGAACACTCTGTGGTCCCTGCTGTCAGGTGTAGGAGAGTGGCTTAGAAATGCCAGAAACCACTTCATGCTCCTCCACACCTGGGATGTCACCACTTCACTGTCCCTGCTGTCACCATGCCTTGTTGGGATCTCTGTTTTAACCATTCATCCTGAAATTGTACTTGGAGCTTTGTGGGCACCTGCCTGGAGTTAGAGAGGCAGCTCTGAGCTAAGGACTGCCTCGATGAAACAGGGCCAGAGTGGTGGCAGTAGCAGTCTGAGGCATCAGCTTTGAGGAGTCTTTAAATTTTGTTAACCTTAAGGATACTGGGTTGTCCCAGCTGTGTCCTTGGGAAAAAGAAATCTGTAAGAGCTCCTATCTGCCTGTACTTATCCTGAAAACAGGTTAAAGTTGACATTATGGCTGTGGAGCTCTCCCTAAGTTTGCCTAAGCTGCCCTATGTTTTTCAGTAGTAATGCTGAAAATTTTGGAGCTCAAATGGGTTTGTGCTGAAGCAGATTGGAAAGCAATGGTTGGTACCCTCTCTGTTATTTGCAGAGCACGTGTTAAGCAAAGTCATACCCAGCTGCTCCCACGGCAAACCCTGCTCCTCATCCCGCTGCAGGATGTGGCTATAGCTGAATGCCAGTGCTGCCAGCCAGGCTGGGCTGGGACAGGCTGGGGGCACAGCTGCTCCAGGGGAGTTGTCCCCACTCCCAGTCTCAAGGCATTGTGTAAGTGTGGGCTTGGATCTAGATGTTCCAAAACATACCAGTACTCAAGGCTCTCTATTGCCCTTCTGGCATGGGCCCCTTAAGCTCTCCTATTGCCAAATTTTCCCTTCAGCCAGCTATGCTGCAAAATATTCCTTGTTTTCCTTCTTACAAGCTGTAAACCTTATGCAGAAGCATGATTCAGGGACCTGGGTTTCCAAAGAAAACCTAGAGCACTGCAACACCTGCACACATGTGGGGACAAAGCTGGCAATACTAACACCGTCCCCTTCCCCCACGTGCCTGGCCAGCCTTAATGCACCCACTCTGGCGACTGGATTGTCCTTCCTGACCATCCCAAGAACAGGAGCTCCCAAAAATGCATCACATAATCCAATAGCACTTTAACATAGGAATTATGGCAGCCCTCTCTTCATATCTGACTACAAAGACCATGGGCAGAAAGTTTGCATTAGCCACAGAAAGACCACATGGGCAGAAAACTGTCTGTGGCAGCAGTAGTGGTGCACCAGGTGCACCAGAGGAGAGGAGTGGGACACTGCTGGTGTCACTGGTCCTGCAAACACAGAGGGTTTAAGGATCCACTTCAGGGGACAATACAGGTAAAATCCAGGCTGGCTGCCCATGCCTCTCCCACACAACCAGAGAGGCATTTCACCCTAGAGATAAGGAGTGCAGCTCATAAGCCAGACAGGGAAGATTTCAATACCACTGTCAGGAACAACAATAAACTACATCTCAGTCCTTATTTCCAGCAGTGGGTGTCTCAGAACAGGGCAAAACCTCCTCCCTCTCATCCCCAGAAGTTACACATGGAGGAGAGGAAAGTACCTGCTTTCCTGCCGTGCAAGGTTTTCCTCAGGAATGTCCATCCCAATAGCCAGAGCTCTTTTGAATGCACTTGAGTTTGAGAGGGTGCAGAGGGGAGGGTAACCCCAAAGCCAGCAGAAAAGCAGGAAGGGGCTGCTTTGATGCAACTCTTCCAGTCTGAAAGCCCTTGATTTGACAGAGACCCATAGTCAAGGCTTCCTTTATTACAAAGGTGGAGAACATGGATGTGGGAGTTGGTCTCCATTGCCATGATTGTCAGACAGCTCAGACTGTTTGCCATCTGTTGTAGCAAAGGGGCTGAATGCTTTCTGTGGCTGACACAAAATGATTTTTCCTACACTGAATGCTCTACTGTTACTGAAGAGGTATTTTCCACATGGTGGCTCGAGACATAAGGCTGCAGATTGGAAAGCAGCATATACCATATCCGATTATCTCATTGCATATGAGAATGGCACTGATTGGAGAAAGAAAAACAAAGATTGGCATAAATGTATTTGTGAGATTTAAATAAAAATGTGATGTTTATATTTCCAGGAGTAAAAACAAAGCAGAATTTTAGAACACCACAGCTATGCTCTTCAATAACCCATACTCAGCTGCCCCTGTAGTCTGCCAGAAAGGATAAATATAATTTTTCATCATTACATCTCTGCACTAGAACAACAGACTTCCCATGCAAGGCTTGCTACCTGGATCTTATTCTAATAACTACAATCTCCTGCTTGCAGAGACAAACTCAGGGTTCAGGACAGATACAGCCAGTATCTGACTGGCTGACTGGCAGCATGAAAATACAGCATGGCCATAGGCTGGAGTGTGCCCCCAAAAAATGAGCTTCAGTGCCAACAAAGGAAGGACAGGAACTACTTTGAGCTGGGTTTACTTTATATAAAATGCTGTTTGGATGACAGAAGTGAAACAAGACCCTTTCTGTACATTTCTCCATCATCTCCTTGCTCCCTCCAGCCTATCCCTGCTGATCAAAGGCATTCTTATTGACACCAGACTCACCCTCTCCTGTGCTCCACTCCTGCTGAAGCCCTGCACCAGTCAGGTGTGTGTGCCATGCCAGGAGGGTGTTGTGCAAGAGGCACCTGTGAACTGTCTTGCTAAGCTGTGGGCTCAGCCACCGTGCCAGCTGCCCCTGCTCCAGATGGGCCAAAGGCAAGGGCAGAAGGGCCCAGATGTGAACAGGCAGCAGCCCAACCCTAATATTCAGCTATCCAAGGGGGCCATGGAGGTGGAGTTGGAGGGTGGGCAAGTGACTGCAATGGCAGTCAGATGTCATTAAAAATTCAGTATGGAATTAAAACTTCAGTACATCCGATTTCCTGGGTGCACCTAAGGGAAATACCCAGTGGTGCTGCCCTGACACTGCAGAGGTTCTGCAGAAAGGAAGCTCAGTCCAAGTCAGAGAGAAAAGGCGCTTCTCTGAGTGGTGTTTGGGGCTCCTCACACCCGTCCTGTCTCCCACCATGGCCCGTGTGTGACACAGAAGGCTCAGCACACACACATCTCCATGCCGTCCCAGCTACAGCATCGCAGGGTGCAGCTGCCCAGGCCCCTGGGAGTTCTCATCCCATTAAACCCATCTGCGTTTGCTGTCAGAGGGAGGGAAGGGTCTGAACTTGTATCAGCGTTTCACGGCTAAATTATCCCATGCCAAGGGTGACCAGAGGCTAAAGGGCATCAGCTTTCTCCCCAGTTCAGTTTGGGTACACATCCCTCCTTGCAGGAGCTGGACCCCCGAGACCCGAACCACTTCATAGGCTTTTTGTGCGGCATTCAGTGAGGAATGGCCACCGCTGGCTTTGGGCTCTGCTCACTCAAGTACCGATCACCCGGGCTGCACTGTCCCGGGGGAGACGGTCAGCCTGGACCCCGCAGAATGCTGACAGAAGCTGCCCGAAGGAAATCGGCGCCGCTTCCCCGGAGCCCTCCGGCCCAGCCCGGCCGTGAGGCCGCCGCGCTCCTCGGGCGCCCCCGCGCGGCCCGGCCCGGCCTCACGCCCCGGCCCTGCCGCACACCCCGGCCCTGCCGCACGCCCCGGCCCGGCCTCACACCCCGGCTCAGCGGCCGCGCTGGCCCTCGGTGCCCCATGGCGTGCCGCTGCCGCCACGGGCCGGGCAGAACCGCTAGGGGACACGATGGGTCCCTTCCTCCTCCTCATGCCACAACTGGTGGGCATCCAGGAGAGACATGAAGGCAGGAGCCAGGCCTTGGGCACCACGAGCCCGGGAATCCGCTCCAAGAAAGGGGAGGCGTCATATCAGAGGCTCCGAGGTGGAGGCAGAGCAGACGAGGGTGGGGATGATGGAACAGAGCTGCCACGAGAAGCCTGGGCCCTAGGAGCCACCCGACCCAGACAGAGGAAGCACCTTGCTGGGGAACAAGGAGCTACAGCTTTCCAGAGAGAGGCTTTAGGACCAGTTCTTGCTCAAAAATTTTCATACTTTTAAAATACAGTATCAGCCTCCAGTGTCTCCGAATCTGCTGCCAAGAAATCCATTGAAGATCTGCTCTCACCTCACCCAAAACACCTGTGTTGTTTTACCCATCAGCTTTAGCACACACCTTCAGGCCTTACCTCCATGCAGCTCCCACAGGAGGCATGCCTCAAAACAGATCCAGTGCAGTAACCACATTGTCCCCATCCCACACTGCAGCACTTGACTGAACCCACACAGGATTTGCTGTTACCATGAGAAGCCCCATCTTCTGAGACAGACTCGTTGGTCAGCAGGACTGCACCCTAGAGGGCAAGAGAGTGCTATTACTTGCCAAACAAGGAAACAAAGGGAAGTGACCAAGTCCTTCAAATTTGGGTGACCTAATGTCGATCTGCTACTTAGTTTTATCTTCATACAAAGCTCCATGTGTAATCAAATCACCCTCTCCCAGCATCCCCAAGCCAAAGTTGGATGAGTTTCTGAAGTCCTTGAAAATTTGTATACTGGACACATAGCAGATACTGGACAAAAATATGAAGTACAAGAAAGGAAATCTTAAGAATAGAGGCAATACTACCATATCAAAGTACATAAAAAGTAAATTTTTCCCGGAGAAAAGGAAAAAAACCACAAACCATAAGAGGCTCCCAGTGAGCAAGCTTCTTCAAGAAGAGATCCAGATAGCTCTGCAGCACTCCTTCATAGATTTATGACCCAAGGAAAGAAACCTTTCCTTTATCCATGCCAGACTCCAGGCCAGCAGGTTAGGTGACTTTGGTGGAGTGCTCTTCCGCAGCACTTTGCATCCTGTGGGCTGGCAGCTGTCCTTGGATGCAGGCCCTGGAGGATGCTGACAGGATTTCTCTCTACCTCCTTGAGAGTTCACATGCTTGGTTTTCTTGACTAACCACCAGGAGCAGCTTAACTTGTCTCTTCAGTCAGATTCAGCCCCCTTGAGTGTCCTGCTGACTCCAACCTGCTCAGCTGTGCTCTTAATACCTGACAAAGGTACCCTTTGGCATTGTGCTACCAAGAACAGGAAGGAGGAACAGGAGTTGTTCCAGTGACTGCAATGCCTCTGGGTTTGTCATCACAAGCTGAGCTCATATGGATGAGTCTGGCAGCAAATAAATTTCCACAACCCATCTCAAATGGAAGACACAGTCCTCCTTGGACACAAAAACAGCTACACAGTTACCTTTTTTCTATCCATACTTTATTGCAGGTGTATATATAATTATTTATGTTTTATTTTAAACAAGAAAATCCTTTCATGGAAAGGAGAAACTTTTACCATTAAAATAGAGTGATTATAACACGAGTATTTTACAAATATGTACAAATATTGGCAGCTAGTTTCTAACATCAGCTGATAAATGCTTACACACTAACATCTACCAAACTATCAAACCCAAAAATAAGAGATCTTCTAAATCCAAACAAAAAATAAATGTATTACTAGCAGAAACAGGTGGATTTTTTTTAATAAGAATACAAAAGTTGCATAATATATATTCACAGTGCTCGTAAGATATTGATTCATTCTCAGTCTATACACAAAGTGTCTGGTCTCCCCTTCATATGCATACGTCACTTACAGTACTGGAGGGAGCTGCACAGACCACAGAGAGAAGACAGTCAGACCTGCAGAGTTTGCCTTCCCTACCAGCCATGAATAAATACAAGAACTCCTCAGGAATGTACAAGGCAGTGGATGCTCATGCAAGAGTCAGTTATGCTGTTTTCAGGCATTGGTGCATTTTGTAACCAGCAGCAGCAGGATTACAGGATTACAGCACTTCACCAAATCCTTTGGATGCCTGCTAACTGCAAAACCAGAACAGTGAGCTGCCTGGTGGCAATAAACACTTCTGTGATGTGGTTAGGCTGAAGCAGATAAGGATGTGATTGTCTTTGAGAGAAGTGTGCACATGGTGCACACGCATTTTATGACCCTTTTCCAAACAACTATACCCACTGAATTTTGACCTTTTTTTTCCTGCTAACAACCATTCCTGGAATCACAAGTAACTGTACATCTACATGGGTGAGAGAGCAACAGGTTAGTGGGGCCCCCACTCCACACCTCCCCCTCACGTTTTTCATGGACAGGCACTGCTGCAGTAAGAGCCATCCCTCCAGCTCTGTGGTGGCTGCAAGAGCAAGGCTCCTGCATTGCTGCAAGGCTGCTGCCTGTTGTACAGCCACTGGCTTCCTGGATCCTGGCCATGCCCATCTCCTGTGGCTTATGGCCAAACAGGACCCAGGTAACAGGGAATGACTGACAGAGGGAGGCTTGGCTGCACTGTTCAAGAGCAGCCAACCAGATTTCCTTTACCCATTTAGATCCATGTAGAAGAATTTATTTTGGATGAAGTAAACATACCTCAAGTACTTTGCAAAGGCATTTTGGCTTTGTTTGGAACAAAGGAAAAGAGGCTACAGTGAACACACAGCTCCTGATTGTTCATTACAACACAGAAGAACAGTGTGATCAAAGAAGGCACAGTCAATTAAGTCACGGCTACAGTGCACACAGCTTGGGTTTGGTGCTGGATTCATCTCAGAGGATGTAGAGCAGCTGGTCCCACTTCAGTGAATGCAGATGCACTTGCATGGCCTGTCTCTACATGGCATTCACACAGAAGTAGCAAGATGATGGACTTCAAGGTTTTGCTGCTTTAATGACTTAAGGGGATGAAATTTACCTGACAACTACTGAGCTTGCATGCCCACCAGCAAAGCAGCAGCTCAAACCTTTCTTGTCATAGTCTGGCTTCCTTCCTTTCCTGAATAAGGCTATTTTCAGCTTTTGATGACCAACACTGCACAACACACACTTCCCCAACCAGCAGAACAATACTCCTTTCCTTCTAGAGTTTGCCAGAACACACCTAGATGGCTGTCAAAAGCTGGGCACGAAGCTGGGCCTTCAAGTACAAGCTTCCCATTGCTGGCAATTGATAAGGTTAGGAAACCAAACACATATTCATTTGCACATAACAAGGTAGCAAGATGTTTTCCACACCAAATGCTTGAATCAAACAGCATAATTATGATTATTTCCCTAGTGAGAGCCAGCACAGCCAGATCCACCACTCTCAAGATCACCAAAACAAGTACCCTTGGTCTGGCACACAAACACCCTACACCTGCACCATCATCAGCCCTGCAGCACCACACACACATATTTGCATGACCTATCCATGACTAAGTAGGACACAGCCACTCTGTCTGTCCTTGCAAAGTGACTTTCTCCAATCCTTACTTGCCTCCTAAGCAGAAGGGAAAAAAATCTAAGGAACAGATTTATTAAAAACAAATAAAAGAACAGCATTAAAGTATGAATCAATGTAAGGTGTGATCATGCCTGGACAAATTCTCCAGTCACACTCCTCTCTTCAAAAGCCTGTCAATTAATGCTCTTGCCCACTGTACTCCCAGAAGCAGCCAAGTCATTTGCTTTATCTCCTCCCTATCTCCCCAAGGATATAATGCCAATCTGCATCACAACAGTGGTAGGCAGCTGACAGTCAGTTCCATTTGTTGCAATAAAGAAAAAAAAAAAAAAGACCACACACTGTATTTGGCTGGATGCTTACAACAAAATAACAACAACAAAAGAAGAAGACCTGACAGAGCAGGTCTTGCTCCCAGTGCAGTGAATAAGCAACTTGTGTTCATTACAACTGAAACAGGCCAGACACTTCCATACACAGCCCTCCAAATGTGCTTAGAGTATATCCTGGCCTGACAGCTGTTGGCAATGTTGCAGCAGCACAAATTGAAGACAAACTATCTGTACACTAAAATTAAGAGACATGGATCACAAGGCAGGAACATGACAAACTTGAAATTTCTAATTAATCCATTTAGACAAAGTCTGCTTTACTAGCTCAGTGTCAGTTTTGGTCCACTGTTTTTTGGTTTTTGTGTTGATTGTGTCCCTTCCAAGGGTGCAGGCCACTTCCACTTTCTCCTCAGACAGACACTACCAATGCCAGTGTTAAGTGCTACACTCCAGTTGATCTGCCCTGTAGCCAGCTCTGCAGAAGTGATGCCACTTACTGATACGGTGCTGAATAACAAAGCCGCTCACCACCTCCTGCAAGAACCAGAGTGACATCACACGTGTTAATGAGGTATATATTGCCATGATGAGCTGTGTCCTGGTATGGAAGAGCTCCAATCTCATTACACCACAAACTCCTCTGGGAGCTGGTCCTCTCCCAGAAGATCCAAGGAGAGGCAGTTCATGGATCGCTTCCCATAAAGGGCAGACTTGGTTTTGCAGTCCGCTGTGGAATAGACGCAGCCGTAGACAGACAGCTTATCCTCGAGGCTGCAGCCGAAGGTGTAGCTGTGGGACGTGTCTGAAGACAGCGTGGCACTCAGTGATGGGTGCCGGCGCTGGTACAAGCGGATGTCATCCAAACTCTGGCTGTGCTGCTCCATGCCGCTCCGGCTTTTGGGCGATCTGACCTGCCAGTTCAGCAAGACACACACGAATAAAAACAATGAGCTCAGATACAGCCTAAGGATGTTGGCTGTGCTAAAAGTTCCTCAAAATTGTTCTTCCCCAATTTCAGAAGAGCCCCACCAGCCTTCTGAAAGATGTTGGCTTAAACAAGGAGCTGAACAATTCAGAAATTACAAGTGCATTAAGCTGCCATGCCATATTGAGCTGGATCCTGATCTGTCTGCCCTGTGTCCTCAAGTGTCCAGTACAATGGATGAAACACTTGACAGATACTGACACCTGAATGACCTCGCACTTCTTGGCAGACCCAACCAGTTGTCCTCAAATGGACGAAGTGCACTTAACAAAAAACTACCCCAAGTGCTTGAACACATTAAGTCTAATGAACTGAAAGGAAGGTTCAGAAGGCAACCATGCAAACTAATGGGTTACAGTGTCCAGTAATTGCCACAAACAGTTTCATCTACATAACACTGTTCCATAAAGAGTAGCAACAAATCAGCAGTAATTCCCAGAGGCACCATCTTGCTACACAAGCCTCTGTGAAGGCATTATTGACCATTTGAGAGTATTTCCAGCTTCAACACTTGTATTTTTTTCTTGCTCTGGCTCTTTAATAATCACCTGTTACATGCTAATATTAAGGCTAATTTCAAGAATATAATTTTGAAACCAAGACACTTCTGTTGGCACCACAGAAAACTTACTCCCAGTATAATTTCTCTCACTGCCATGGGAGGGGAATTAAAAAATTACCCTGAGGAAATCCTGTGCTGGCTCAGCTGTACTCCTAGAAACAGGAATATGTTGCACGGTCTGGTCAATGCTAATGAAACCCTGCAGCATTTAGTTACATGGCCTTGTAAGGAATATTTTGATAGTTTTCTAAGGAGCCACCAAGTATGTGATGCACTAAAGTGGCAGCCAGGTCTTTGCAATCATATAGACAGTGCTGACAGTCCTATATAAAACAGATGTCTCATGATCATTTACAGCGTAAGCATGATAACAGCAGTAACTTTAAAAACATTACAGCTTTAAGCAAGATGCCCACTTCCAGCCATGAGCTCTTAAGTCTTCCACTCCAACAGAGGAATAAATTCATTATGATTTGTACTGTATGGTCTTTAGCTGTATGGTCTTTAGCTTCTGTTCAAATCTCCTACAGCACTTTATGGACTACTTTGCTGATAAATGAAAATTTCTTATCATTTTTGACTGGGTCCAGAAAGAAACATGGAAAATTAAAAACAAAGTCCTAAGAAGTGACTGAAAACCTTGTTAAGAGTTTTAGAATTCTCTCAGCAGATAAGGTAATTTTGGATTAAGAGAGGGAAGAAAGGGTAGAGGTGCTTTTTTGGGGTTTTTGTTTTGTTTGGTTGGGTTTTTTACAAAAACCACATTTTTACCCCAGTGAGTACAGCAATACTTTGAAAAGAAGTCTTAAAAAGACATTTTAATGAGCTTCTTCCAAATATATCTTCTTCTCTGACGTACTTTACCATATATAGTTTCCCTTTCTCAAGTGTTTGGTGAAAAGAAAATCTTGACAACAAAGACTTCAGTACACACAGACTATAATCACACAAATTATATAACAACTAGAGCTTGAGCATCTGGTTTTGCTCTGATGTAAGCTACTTCTGGCTTCAAGATGATCAACTTTGCAACTCACATCCGAACTGCATAGATGGTTTTTGCTCTGTATTGCACCAGAAATTTTGATGTGGTTGATTTTCCATGTCTCATCCAGAAGACTAAGGCAGATAATAACTGGTCTGCATGATCTCCCTGCTGATTGCTCCAAACCTTTCTATACTATTCTGACCCCAAATGCTGCTCTTATCCTATTCCTGAGAGCAGTAGCTGACCAGCAGCAGCTGGTTTTGATTGCACCATGTAAAAATCAGTCAAATCCAAACTAATCCATGTGTCCTGATTTACAGCTGTCTCCATTACACTAGACCTCAGTTCAATGCCCACACACAGACCCTCCTGCTGAGCAACCTCTCCCTTACCTGGTGAAGGGATTCCACACTTTGGCCTCTCATTTTGATTAGTGTGACTTGCACCACAGACAGAGATTCCTGATTTATAGCTGCAAAGGAGAAGCAGGAAGTGAAAAGCATTGCAAGTTTGAGGTTTTGTGGGCAATAGAAAAGGGAAGTTGTTCTCACAGGTCACATTCAAACAGTGACAAACACTGTCCTCTTAAGACAAATATACATCATTAAGCACCCTCAATGCTCCAGGAGTTTTGCTCCCAAGTACTCATTTTTGGCCCTAAAGATCAACATTTGAAAACTTTCAAGGAAACAGTTTCTTGCCAACTTGTCCCATTTTTTTACCCTTCTCGCTTTCCTATAAAGGCTGTATATATTAAGGCCAGTCAGCTCCTGCATAACCCTATTGCCTAGCATTCCCTGCATCACAAGCCACAAAACTTTACCTAAGAATTCCTGTGACCATCCCATTATTCTGTGGTTGAGCCCCTTGGCTGTTTTGTGGCATACAAGATATTAAAGCATATTCCTTCCCTACAAAAGGTTTATCTCAATTATCTTTTTGTCATTAACTGAATATAAGCTTAGCACATTTAGAGAAGGGAGACTGAGGAGCACAGAGGAGAGCAGCACTGTACATACAATACAGAATGCTGGCCTGTAAACTCTAGATGAGCTGCCTGCAAATCCTGTTGCAGTAGAGCAGTAAATAGCACTGGCAGCTGTTTAGAAGGAGATAAGAGTTGTTCTAGATCCCTCAGATCATGCCTGTTGCTAGAGCCTTAAAGAACAGCATTGAGCAGCAGTGGAAAGCCATCTCACCTTGGCAGCTAGCAGCATCTAGAGGCAGGGATTCAACAGATTCTCCCACAGTGGCCTCCTCTAACTGGTCTCCCTCTAAAGGCTCATCTACAGGCATCTCCTCTGGCTCATCTACTGCCAGCTCAAGCTCTAGGAGGAAGAGAGCAGCAGGAGAATAGTTAGCATTACACTTGTGCTCCAAGCTGCTGTACAGTCTCTTACTCCCTGCCCTCCTGCAGGAGAAGACAAAAGTTGGCTTAGAAGTTGCTCCACATGTCCAAATTCTTTACCATCATCCTGAGCATCATCTTCAGCCCGCCCTTTGCTGCCACTGTCAATGCCAGAGCTCCCGTAGCTGATGGTTGAGCTGCAGGATTGCTCTTTCCTATGCACGCGGTCAATGCCAAAGGGCTCATCCACCGACATTTCCACGGACACGCGGTGCCTGGAGTCAGCCTCGATGCCCGAGGTGTGGGAGCTGCCGTGACTCCCGGTGGACTGGCGCGAGAGGCGGTTATCCCTGCGGCTGCCCCCGCTGCTCCCGCTGCCACGGGAGTTCTTGTCACATGGGTCCAGGTCCATGTCCAGAGTGTCACTGATATAGGACTCCCGGTAACGCTTCTTCTCTGAGGGGGAAACCAGCGAGAACTTTAAGGAAGGGTAACAAAATATATTCAGGAAGTTCTGTTGGCATCAGCCAACAACTAAGAAACAACCGCTGCAGCTACTGAACAAATACAGGGACAGCTTTGTAATTTTTTTTGCTCAACAGATGGATGCTCAGGTGGTTGTAAAAGAATTACTCATATTTGCAGTAAACCCAGTATCTCCTAAATTAGAACAGACAGGTAAAGGCAGTTATGATACAGAAAACAGTAGGTTTCAGAGTGAAGGTCAATTACAACAAAGCAAAACAAAAGCAAACAAAAAAAGGGAATTACTTAGTGAAATTTGGTTGGTGCTCAATCTTTAAAATCAGATGTGCTGATTGGTTCTTGAAATACCCACCACTACGTGAAGTCAGCTAAGAACAAGATTCCTGTGGCTAGTACTTAGTAATGATTATTTCTCCCATGGCATGTATGTGCTGAGGGTGGTTGAGAAATCTATTTGACACTAACAGACACAAAACAACTGAGGGCTTTTTGCCCACAGGCACTTGATCAGTGAGCCTTTCTACAGGTGACTGGCACATGCCACTGGTTGCACCCACACAGCTCAAGGCCACTACCGTAACCCCACTGAAGGGAAAGACAGAAACCACTTGAGAGGAGATATCCCTCTACTGTTCTCACACAAACACACTTTCTGATCACAGTCAACAATGTGGGAGCCACAATTACTTATTAGGGATGGACTTGAAAGGTACCTAACACCTCTGCTTCTATCACTGGCTCCCCAATAAGGCAGAAACACCATTAATTAGATGAGAGTAGGCACCATGAAACAACAGAAGAGACTAACACACTGTACTCTACTAAACTCACTTGGGTGTTCCCTAACATACCTTCTGCCTCCTCCAGTTTTTGGATCTGCTTCAAAACTGGCTGAATATTCAGAAAGAGCCGGTGGCTGTTGCTGAGTAGCTGCAGCAAATGGCGTGATCTGAAGGGGCAACCCGTGTAGTAAACCAGTTTCCGTGCAGAGGGCAAACCATCTGGCTGGATTTCAAATTTTTTCCCCTGCACAAAGAGGTAAGATGCCAAAGAAATGAGCAGGAGCACATTTTCAGCCATGCAGCTCCCAGAGATAGCTGTGGTCTTGTGTGTCAGAACCTGACAGGACGTGACGCAGCAGCACAGGCAGGCCGACAGCTTTGCCACATCCCAGGCTGGCAGCCACTGGCAGATGGCCTCCATTCCATCATACTCACCAGGAAGGCCAGCTTCCCGATGTGTGACCAGGGAAAGTCGTAGAGGAGCTGGCGAACGTGATTCACCTCCTGCAACATATCAAACCCAGAGTGACACAGGGACTGGCAGGTACAGGGTGGAATCAGCGATGTGCAAAGAATTTGCAAACAACCAAGAATTTGAGATATGTGGAGCCTGGGGTTTGCAGAGGAGGCAGAGGAGCCACGGTGAGGGGGGAGGACAGGGAACTGGGCAGAGTTAATGCTACACCAGAAGGCTTTCACAGCAGTCTGTTACCTGATAGATGTGCATTCCTCTCAGGGTCAGGCCCAGGATAACTGTCGGTCGATCCTCCTTCTTATCCTAAAAGAACAGAGGAGTCAAAGGTTAATCTACAAAGACCATGCTCTTGTTCTGGCACCTACTGCAGGAGAGGTAGCAGGACTCCTCATCACACAGATGCCATCAGCTCATTTGGTTTTTATTATGTTTGTAAAGTGCACCTTGCCTTGTTGACCCCTGAAATACCTACACCTAAAATCCCATCATGCTGGGAGGCTCAGGCATTTCACCAGCATATGTCCTAGCTGTCCTGGACAGAGAATCCTGTAGCTTTAGTGATTTGAGAATATAGACAATTACTGTTCTCAGGGGTACCTTGTAACCTCTCTTGTAACCACGTGCTGTCTCCGCTGTCCCCATGAACACGCACCACACTTGCTCTCCAGGTGACAGAGAGCCCAAAACAGAAGGGGAACCCATTCCCCTCTCCTTGCCACAGTGCTGCTGTTCCCATCCAGGGATTTGCTAGATCTTAGGCAGCTTTTGGCTGGGGGGGGGAAGGTAATCAATGCCCAGTTATTGGGACTTTCATTCTAGCATTCAATCTTGGTGTTGGGAGTAGGTGGTTTTACATGAGTTTTGTTACCTGGGTTGAAATACTGCCTTTTATCTCCTGCTGCATCTTGGTATGACATACTTAGTCTCTATTCATATTCTTTTGCTTGAAGACCAAAAATATCATAAGCTAATTCTTTCAGCCTCTCCTAACACAACAGAGTTAGTGAGCGGAATGCATACTTTTTTTTTGTTAGAAAGAAAAGGAGAAAGAAAATTTGGAGGTAAAAATATTTGGGCTCACAAAGTTCAAACTTTATGTCACAACTCATCTTTATTCATGTCTCTCCTCATCTGGCTTACAAGATACAAGCCTTATGCCATCACATTACCCCACCCTTTATCCCTGGAACCATCTCTGTCTTCAGCTCAAAGTAAGAAATACCAAGAAATAATAAGAAATATTTTCTGCTCCTCGGGACAAAGAACTTTGTAAATCAGTATTGGTCTGAATGAGAGATAGGAGGTGTGTTGTGTTTTCTTTAGCTCCCAACCTCAGTAGAAGACATGAGGAGGGTGTTAAGACAAAAGTGACTGCTTTTGAAATCTCAGGGCAACCAGCCCACCAACACCTTCACCAACTCCTCTGCACTTGGCTCAGGCAATCGGTGACCCAAGCATCACCTAGAAGGAACACCTCTCACCACAAAATGAGATAACTGTGTCACACAGCAGGAATAAGACTCTATTAAGAATCAAACGACACATGGAAGAGTACATGGTGCCTAAATTCCAAGTCGACCAGGAATTTAAATATTAAGAGCAACCAATTTCACAGCCTTGATGCTTTTGGATTTAAAATGTATCATGTCCTGCCAGCTGGACTTCTTATGGCATTCAAGTGTAACTAACTCTCTCATGACTGCATCACTAACAGCATTAAGAATTAAAACAAAGAACAGAAGAAAGGTAGGCAAGCATCTTTGGTTTGCAAGCAACTAAGCCTGGACTACTGCTCAAAACTTATTTTCTCTAGAAAATGCACGTTTCTTCAGTAACTAGAGCTGTTAGATAGGTTCAAACGACATGTATACTTCTCAGACATAATTGCCACTGAGCAAAAAAACCCAAGAAGTTTAATTATGAGGCTGACAGAGGAGTGTATCTCCATTTGGAAAAAAAAAAACCCAAGCCATTCCTAATTGCACAGGCAGGTTTCACTCACCTAAGTGGAACAGAAAACTAGATTTCTAGATCTAAGCACTCAGCTTATGAAAATGAAAGCATCTTCTGTTTAAGCAGGTTTGGGTAAAGAGTCTAACAAGCAACAGTGTAGGAATCCAAAACTGCCAAGAAAAGCATATAGCTGAAAAAACACCAAACACTCTGGCAGGGCTGGACAAGGAATGGGATACGAAAGTTGGAATGACTCAGTGTCACCTTCAGTTGTTACAGGACATTTGTGTGAAAGCTGGCTGACCTCTTGTCATAATTTCAATGAACTACAACAGGAAAAAAAGAGGCTTCACTGATTTCCCTGGTGCAATTCTACTGACAGACAGGAACAAATATGAAGTTTTGCCATTCCTGTGGCCAGTTTCTTGGTTGAGGAACAAAACTAAATTCCAGCTACATCTGTATACTGGCGACGGATTTGTTTGTGGGGACAGCCCTCATTTGGCTGAGCATTTTAGATTTGTTTGGCCTCTCTGAATCAGAGGCAACCGTCCCTCAAACAAACAGAAAGAGAAAAATGCCATGGTGCACTCAATTAATGATGGGAGAGAAGCTCAAAATAAGAAGCTCTTTGTTTAACCTTCTGCAGCCTGTAGAAGTGGACGGGCACATCTTCCAGCAGGCAGGACTCCTTAATGAACTTCAGCACCGCTTCCTTAGCGCTCAGCCCTTGCTGTTCCCGGTGCATCTCTGGGGCATGTCTCAAGATGTAGTCGCTCCCCCTCTTTGCAATTATCTAAACCGCAAAGAAAACAAACAGGTCAGCAACTCTTCAGCAATCCCCATGAGAGGCAGCTGTGATCAACAGCAAAGCAGTGGCTGGAGGTGGAGGAGGTTCATATATTCCCTCAAGATGTTGGTCTGTGTTTGCCTCTGCCTCCCTGGAGGATATGTTGGTCTGTGTTTGCCTCTGCCTCCCTGGAGGATAAGCATTTAAAGCAGCCCAGATAACACTGATGTCTCCAAACAGATCCTAGTGGCAAAACTGTAACAGACCAAGACTACAGAGGTCGTGTCAGCTCTTTTCACTTTTAAGTATTGGAATTAGTTTTCCTAACTCTTGGCATCCATAAATGTTTATGAGCAGATAACAAATACTCCTCTGCATGCCAGCACAATCAGCAGCAACATCTCTGAAGAGGCAGAAATACTAGGTTTTCCTTTTAAGACCAGAAACTACACATTCGGCTTATTTAGCATTTCCATTCTCAAAGGGTGGATAACACTATCTCAAGGTATTTTTTTATCTATTAGGAGTGGCTGGCAGGCACGTGGCTTCACTGAGCAGTAGGAAAAACCTGCCCTGGGCCTTTTGCTCCTGCCCTGCAAGTGCCCAATTCCCACGTTTACCCACATGCCCTCTCCATACAAGGCTACTGGGCAGCTCAGCCCTCTCCCATACTCAACTGGTTCCTTTCAGGCTATGAGTGGCAGTGACAGGTAAGAGGGATGATTGGCTGAATTCACTTCCCAACATCCCCCACCACCAGGAGCATTTAAAACTAGATTGCACCAGGTACCTGAGAACATCCTGCCAGAAACAATTTGTCCTGGCTCAAACCAACCAGACCCCATCACCACCCAGTTCCCACTTACAGTGAATATTAAAGCCCTTGCTGACTCTGTTTGCTAACACCTCTGCATGCCCTGCCAGATTGGTTGCCCTCCCACGAGGAAGGCTGGCCTTGGTGGAGGACAATATTGATGCCATCAGCTGTGCAGTGTCAGCAGAAAGAGATGTGCCAGCTCCACAGTTCAAAGCTGGGTGGCTCAGCCCAGGGCAGCAGTGCCTCTCCCCACTGGCACGAGACTTGGGGCAGCCCTTGGCCAAATGATATGAAGCACGTATTGAAGGAAGTGATTCTGTTGGAGGAGGAGATTGCTCACTATCTCCCCAAGGGCAGGGAGAGAAGCGTCCCCATGCCTGCCAGATTTTGCTGTTTGTAATGATGTAATAAATCACCCACACACTTGCTTGGGGTTGTGGCTCAGCGCAGGTGAGCAACAGTCTGTGATAAGCCCTTTAACTGCCTCAGAAACAGCACACAAGACCCACCATTTCCAGCCCTTTGTTAGGTACCTCCTGACAGGCACCCCGTAACAAGGAATGGCATGGGATGAGGGCCTGTTGTCTGGGAGAAAGGCACACTGCTGCACAGCAAGGCAGCCAGGCTAGGATTTGTGCATAGAAGAGACTGTCGGTCTTCAGGACAAGTCTTGTCACTGATCTGAACCTTCTCCCCAAAGCAGAGGACAGTGCCATCTTACAGGGGAGATGCAACTTGCCTGGGACAAGCAGCCAACTAACAAAGTCTTAGCTAATTTGCCTTCATTTGACAATTAAATCAATTCTTGGTTGTAAGTCCTGAAGGGCACAAGTCACATGCACATGCTTATAAACAAACACGCAAATGCGTTCTCTTTCTTCTTACTGCACTTGAGGCAGAGATTAATGACAAAGCAAGCACCAGAGGGACTGTACGGCAGTATTACCCCGTAGGGTTTGGATCTATCCATCCCTGAGGCAAGCATTACAGAGAGGGGAACAAAGGGAAATAGGCTTGGCTTTGCAGCCCTGAGGTTTTCTGGAGAGCTTGGGTTGTGCAGATCTTGCTGATGTACCACTGAAAACACACAACCTTTTAAGCCATAGAAGAATTAAACAAAGACATCTCCACTGTCAGACTTATTCATGTGACACCAACACATTCCATCACCAAGGAAGGATGTACCACCAACCTCACTGACAAGTGAGCCCAGGAACATGTACCTGCATTCAGTGGAAAGACAAGAGAGATCTCCTGAGGGACCTTCAGGCTGATATGATACTCTACCCATCTGCCTGATCATTGCAGTGGGAGAGGGGGAAGTTGCATGGCTGCAGTTAAGTACCACCTTGGCATAGCTCCTGCTGCATGCATGATCTGTTGACAGAAAGGTTCCCCCCAAACTTACCCATTGTGGGAAATAAGCCTGAGGTTCAAAATATTTGCCAGCATGGACCTTCTCTCTGTAGTTGCCCAAGTCTGCCTGTAAGCTGTAGGCAGCCAGCAAGAAGTAGATTTCTTCTTTGTGGTTGCAATGAGACATAAGCACTTGCTCTTTGAGATGGCAGTAGTAGAGCTGCCGTGCCACCTTATCACTGCAAGACAAAGGCAAATTTACTTCAAGAACAAAGTTCAGACAAGGACCCTCAAAAACATCATCCTGTTGAGAAGAGGGATTAAACTTTGACATGTCTGATGTGTGCCAATGCCACCCTGATACAGTTGTGTGTAAAAGGAGCACCAAACCAAGATTAAGGTCTTCTCCCACTAAGTGTTGTACAAACACAAGAAATGGTAGCTTCTACCTTGAGGAGCATGAGATCTAAGAAGTTAGGGCAGAAGGCAGATGAAAGAAAAATCACATCACAGCTGTTTTGCAGACTGACTACAGTCAAGCACTTCTGTTTCCCTGGAAAGCCTGTAGCAGCCAGGAGAGTCAACTCCCTTGGACTCCCAGTCCTGTTTCTTGCACACCTGTCCTCCTTTTCCCTCTAAACTTGGCATTGCTTTTTGTTTCACCTTGCCTTAGGCTCATGATAGTTCTTAACAGCTAATTCCCTGCAAGGTAGATCAAAAGACATGGGAGCCCTGGGCTTGTTTTTGTCTTCTTCCTCAAGCTGCTAAACAGGGATTGTCTGATAAGGAATTATTATGGCATAGCCTTGATAACCCACACACCCCCTGTCCTCAGAGATCATGGGAAGCAGGCTGCTGACATGTGTATGTAGATGAAGTGCTGGACACTGCAGTGTGCAGACTGTGTAGTAAAAGTGTGCAAGTATAGTTTGAAGGGGCCAGATAACTATCTTTGCATGGCTCTACAAACCTCTCCAGTTAAACTACTAGTGCAAGAGAAATATGCCTGTGATGGTGTAGAGTACATAACTTGGGAGTGGCAGAATGGTATGTAATCTCTCTCTGTATAAAAAAGGCAAAATGAAACAAAAAACACTTATCAGCCAGACAGACTCCATAAGGAAGAGTCCCCTGTATCCAAAAGTGAAAAGACTATGGAGAGAGAAAACATAGAAAACCACAAGCTTTGCTCAAGACAAGAACGAATGCCAAAAATTTGGTAAAGATTTTAATCCACCTAAATGATCCCAGCTCTTGGCTTCCCCCAGGGACAGAGCCACACCAGAAGCGTTGATGTAAATTAACTCTGTCAGTTGTTCATTTTTAACTACCTCATCCTTTGTTCTGTACCATGGGTGAGGGTGGTGCTGTTTTGAGTGCAACCCATATTCCATGTGAATGGACTACAAATGAAAAAGTCTAACTTATGAAGTAATTTGTTTTGTCCATGTATGAAAGTCCATTTCCAGGATAAGACTGCAGAGAGCACTGCTCAAATACAAAAAATAGATCCAAAGCATGTGCTTTGGAGTATAAATAACTATTTTTGGTATATGCATCCAGTGCCTTTCATACAACCAAAAGACACAAGCAAAAGAGTGTTTTGATAATGTCATCATTCAACCTGCATTTTCAACACAGATGGAAAAGCAGTCACAATTTTCCAAGGGATATGGAGTATGATTCAGGCAGAAAACATTCATAGCTAAGTGAGGACATCTAGGAAGGTCTTAAAAAAATTCAAGCTGATTTTTAAAGCTTATTTCAATGAGTTCACAGAGATGAGCTTAACAAAGAAACATTCTTTTTCTTTCATTTTAAGAACACACTGAATAATTCAAAACACAGTAATTACCACAGAAGAGAACTTACCCTATTACTCTTCCATTTTCTACGTAGTATTGTACTCTAAAGAATGCAACAAATGGAGGGCTGAATTTCTCTGTCCCCTGGAGCAAAGACAGAAGACAAATTAAATTATGATCAGTATCCAAAATTCCTGTTACCCTATCTGGTAATGTTCTCTCCTCTGAAATTTACTCCCCATACTGCTTTTCATTTTCTACTCTTAGTTCTTGGCAAGTTTTAGGAGGGAGTCTGACTGTCTTGGAGGCTCATGACAATGAGGCATCACCAAACAATCAGACAGGTTGAACGACAAAATCTCCTAGGAAGAGCAGAAGATTTTTGGATAGGAGGGATGAGCTGGTGTAAGAGTCCCAGAGTAGCCTGGGGACACCCAGGCTGGCCCAAAATTACCTGGCTCAGCACCTGGCAGCACCACAAACACATTTGTGCTGAGTGCAGCAAGTTTAACCCAGCCTCCCTCACAGCGCCAAGCGAGGCAGCAGTGCAGTGTGCCAGTGTGATGTTTCCAGGGTACTCCTAGGAGCAACCATCCATCCCTGCACCACACCACATCCCCCAGTACGGACAGACACACTGCCAAGTTCAGCACTCACTGTCTGGGGCTCAGGAGCACCAGCCTGGTATCAGCTCCAGGCCTTTGTTTGGCAGGGCTCTTAGTTAGTTATTCACATGTTCCTGCAGCCATAGAGCAAAAGGCAGTGGTGGTGTCTGCTTCACACTGAGGAGTGCTGCTAGAAGACAGCCAGCATGAGGCCTGTTGTTTTAGCTACAGCCTATCTTTCCGACTTACAGGCTTGTTTGAACAGAACAAAAAAGAAAAAAGGGAAAAAGAATAAAGGAACATCTTACTAGCTCACTCTCTCATCTTTCCTACTATGCCACTTTCATGTTCACACAGGTAACTTTGCTCCCACAGGCAATTCCAAGGCTTTGCTGGTCAGATCCATCTCACTGGGACAAGGTACATGCCCTCCACATCTGAGGCAGACAGCTTCTTCACCATGCAAACATCTCCATTTTATTTCTGGAAGTTGTTCATAACCACCCTATTTTATCAGCTGGATTGGGCTTTCCACCTGAAACCTCTTCATAGGAAGTAAATTCTTGTCAACTAACCCAGTCCAATAGGCTAACTCATCTCAGACTGTAGTACTGCCAATAGCAACTCATTGAGTCTTTTGTGATTCACATCACACCAGAGGTTCAACACTTATCCTGACCAGGATAGTGTAGCAAGAATCCAGTCACACAGAGACCTCAAAGCATACCCCATCCTGAGGTGACCACAAACACCTGCTTTGGGAATCTCTCACTGTCTGGACAGACAGCCCCTCCACATGACTCTGGCTCTTTCTGAAGTAACTCTCACTTGTTTGGGAAAAGCAGAGCACATGCTTGGAGATAAGAGAGATGTCCAAACCTCACTAGTTATCTACAAATTTCTGTAAGCAGCAGAAATGGCAAGTGTGCCTATTCTGCAAAAGAAAACGCTTAGGCAAGGGGGAAAAAAGTAATTGACAACTTTTACAACGACCCAATTAAGATATCTGAAAGTAATTGCATGCTATACTTTGTTCTAGACTATGGCTCCTCTATTAATGACACACACAAATAGGCATTATCATGTCTGAATGAAAAGTATTAAACAGTTACATAAGCTTGTCCTTATTTCATGTAGTTTTTCCCTCCCTTATCAGGGCTAGCTAGCCTTAAAGAGCTAGGACTCGTCTCAAACAAAATATTCTTCCTCTCCCTGCAGTGTCCTTTTGTACATACTCTGGGAAGAGTCACAGCTCCAGTCATTTCCTGCGTACCAGATTCAAGTCACAAAAGGTTATTTTAGGCTTTTTTGCCTAAGGATCAAAATGAGGTCTCCAGACTAAATTCAAATGAAAACTGACCAACTGACCTTCTCCACTTCTGCAGCAGCCAAGCAGCAACCATGTGGTTACTATGGCTCAGCTAAAGTTGCATAAGGGGCTGGTTTAACTAATTGTACAACTATGCAAAAGTCACTGCATCCTACTACTGAAACGTATTCTGCAGACCATCTTCAAAAAATGCTTTGTGGACCTTAGTTTACGAGTTTTCATTTCACTGTGCAGTCCAATAAAAAAGCAGCAGCTTCCAAAGTTAAACACCTCTCTTACTTTGGTGGTGTCTTTCTTCCATTCCTTGGAAAAGTATTTGCTGAGCTTCTGCTCCAGGTCTATAAAAACATATTCATTATCTGAAAGATAAGAAAAAAGGAATTCAACATAAAATAATTGGAAATGTTTAGTCATTAAACATTTAGGTTACTCTACAAGTTATTTCCAAGCGATACATTTGCTGACCAGGAAATAGACAGGGCAGGGGAAAAAAAAAGTACTCTTAAGTACATGTGCTACTCCAGACAGCATGGAAGGAAGGTCATTCACTCCTTCAAGAGATCCTGAACTAAAGGTTCCCAAACATCTTAGCCAGAAATGCAGAATTCCTGCTTTATAATCAAGACGCCATTTACAAAAAAGGGAAACATCATCTTACCCAGCTAATTGTACTGTCAGCTTACCAGATTCAGTTTTTTATTATTATTATTAAACAAGCAAGCCCTACCCAAGCTTGTATTCTGCCATCATGTAGCACCATGGTCCAACATGGCAAAAGTAAAGAGAGCTGGGTACTTGACAGGTTTCATCTTCTGCATGTGAAGGGGATCTTCTGAAAGGGTGAGAAATGAGAGGACCAAACACAAACGCCTTTCTCACAAAGTCTGGTGCATCCTGCTCACACCCAACTTCTTTCATATAGAGAAAAGATGAATGAAAGGAAGGGAAACCTGGCCTGCCTCAAAACACTAAAGGACCAGGACTCACCCTCCACCCTAGTGAGAGTGAACAAGACACAGCCTGAATGGCACATCATCTTGAAAGAGGTTTGTGCTGCTTTCAAAGCTGATGTTTCATAACACTGCTTACCAATTATCGAATACAAACAACTCAGACAGTGAAAGATTTTTTCCCTGAGTCTTCAAGTCTCTTAAGAAAAAAATAAAAGACAAGACCTGACAGGTGTTTCAGGTTGCAATAGCAATGCCAGCTGAGCACATTCACCTGACCAGTCTCTCTACACTTTGATCTTGCTTAGGACAGTGTTTTGACAGGTGACACAAGTGCCAAGATGAAGAGCTTGCTCCTTAAACATGAAAGGAACAGGAGTAAAAAGGGGAGGGAAAAAAAAGAAAAAAGAACACTTCACAAAACGAACTCCTGCCCCTTAAGACCAGCCCAGATTTCCAAATGAGAGCCTGCACTCATGTCTGTATTATGGCAGATGCAGGCCTGGCATGGCCAGTGTTATGGTAGGTGTTGAAGGGGGCTCTGAACTACCTCACAGCCCTTCCAAAGCATTGCAGATCCTTACAGGGGCAGATACAACAAATACTTTCTTTGCTAGCTTTCAAAAAACAAGCAAGCAAAACAACCTCCTATTGCCACCTCCTTCAGCTCCCGCCTCAAGTTAAAGAAACCACATCTGGTGTATCCAGAACTGGCCCACACATCATCCTACTAGGAAATCTCCTGTAAAATAGCACTAACACTGGATACAAAAAGGACAACACCCAAAAAAGTCCTGTTTCTGTCTCCATGCTCTTTCCTGCATTGTAGTGCTTGCAGCTGTACTTTTAATATACCTACACTTCTGTTTATCACATTACTTGACATATCACATAGAGAGACAAACCAATATTTAACTGCACCTTCAAAGTGGCTGTATAGAATTTCTGAAAGTGTCTGTGGTGGCCAATTTAAGTGCTGTAGCACACAGAATGATATGGAAGTTATTTTTGCTGTTTTGACAAGGAGGAGTTTTTATCATCACATCTTGTACCTGCCTCTTCACTTCTGTCTAAGATAGGGTGGCTAGGGGCTACACTGGCTCCAGCCCTTCCTTCTCTAGGTCCATTAAGATCAGATAGCACGGCTTGGAAGAGGCTGATAGAAGTCCTAGTCAGTGAGCGAGAGAAGGGTTTGTTCATGTTAGGCTTGCCTCTGTTCCCTAATCAGCTGCCAAGCTGGTAAGCATCACTCCATAAAGCTTTTATTAAAAAGTAAGTAAAAGCTCATTTAGGGAATCAATGCACAGCAAGCGACTGGAGTGGGATAACATGAGCACACCACCCAGTCCCTCCCTGGGCTTTCACAGTCCTGCAGCAGGGCCTGCCCTCCACTATGGGCTCCCCACACAGCACAGGGCTGGTCCTGATGGCACAGCAGTGATGGGTAAAGCCTGTATCAGCTCTGCCAGCACTGTAGTCTTCAGCTGGCACCTTGTTAAGTGGCTATAACAAGTTGAAGGGTCAGTTTTCCTTTCTACTTCAACAATGATCCCATGCCCAGAGGCATTTAGAGAAACACATTATTTATTCCCCAATCAGGAGAAGAATTGCAATAGCAAGCACAGTGACATAGCCCAAACCATCCCATCAACCCTGAATAGTATGTCAGAAAGGGAAAAGTGTGACAGAGCAGTTACACCACAGTAAAGCAATTTGTTACCCACACCCCAGAGCCCCTCTTTATCTGTCACGTTAATTAGGTTAGAGATGATTTTGTGAGGGCACACATGTCATGCCTGAGGATTCCAGGTTATTATCAGGCCTACTGGGAGATACACATAAACCACAAGAATAAGCCAGGCTACAGGAGGACACCCCAATGTACATCTCTTCTTGGGGTCCTCCCCAGCCCAGCTCAGCATCCTCCCTCCCGTGCAAGAATGCAGCACTGCATTCCTGCCTTAATTAAGTTAATATGGCTGGAATGTCAACCTGCAATGTAAGCCTCCATCTACAAAAACAAAGAGGTATTTCCCTCCACAGCCCTACTGCTTTGTGGATGGCTTTGGTTTTTTTTTTACCTCACACTGGATTAGTGATGAAACCCTAAGAGATCTTTTGCCAGATGCTATTTGGAAATAAGCATCTCTAACAGATATGAGGGCTCCAAATTGCAGCACCTCTGAGCAGTGCTGTAAAGGACAATATAGAAATGCACAGATGGCCCCCTTTCCAGGGAAGAATAAATTTGATCTGTGGATCCAAACAGGGCTGGATACTCAGCAGGTACAAACTGTCATTGCTTCACTGGCCTCATCTGAAGGACAAGTGAAAGGTAACAAGAAGCTGACTGAGAAGCGTGCACACATAAAAATACACTCCCGTCCACCTGCAGCTACTGACGCTGAGTTCATGAATCTCATCTCAGCACTGCAGGTGATCTTACAAATAGATCAGCTTCTCTTGAAAAGTTCCCCTATGTACGTATGTACAGATGCCAGACCTGGCACAACTCACCAGTGCACTGCACTGCAATCCCAAGAAATGCATCTGGACAGCCAGCTCCTTTGCAGTAAAGAAATGTACACATTTCTCCCAGTTTCACCTTTCAGAATTCTCAAATGAGATTGAAAGTTTATGCTGTAAAAATCACATCTCAAAACAAGCAGTTACCAGAAATGTAAAACACTTCTACACTGCAAAATTAGCTCAGCACATGTTATGTATTTTTAAAAATATAGGACACGCATTGTTGCAAAAAAATAATGTGCCTGGTCCCCAGTTAGAAAAAAGTGACACAGTTCGAGTGAGTGATGCAGACTTACAATAGGCATTATTTACACTGCAGGAAAAATGGGAATGGAAAATTAAGGCTGTAATACAGGGTCAAATCATTCCGAGTCATTGTTAACCTAAAGGCCATTATTTTGCATTAACCAGTTCCTCCTCATCCAATTTTTTATGAAAAGTAAGTTCTCTGCATAAAAGCTAAGTAATGGTGATGCCCAAAAACCTGTTCTCCTCCTGTGCCCATTGTGGGCTAGGAGCACCAACAAATTCCACAAAGGTCTCCTACCAAGAGTCAGTGCTTAGCCCCACAGGCAGCCAGGAAGATCCCATTAACAAATTTGGCTGAGTCGTGTATATTTTAGCAATGCAACTAGACAGTCCAGAAGAATAGGACTCAAATAAAATATGAATTAGTGCAAAGCCAAATTTCCACATAGCAAGCATTTTCTGCCTAAAAGAGAAGGGAAAAAATTACCCATGGCTATTGCGCTTAACTTTTTCCAGATGTTTCAAGAAGCTTTGTGGCAACACCACTATGCCCCCTGAGGTGCAACAGGAAAGAGAGCAGGACAGAGGGATGCTAGGGTTAGGGGAGAGCTGAAGCTTAAAAAAACCAAAACACAACAAAACCCCACACTAAAATATACCTCACAACACATGCTGCAGCCCTCACATAACCTGAACACCAGCATGGATTTTTTGTTTATAGAAGAAGAGCTGGATACACACCCCCTTTTGCATGTGCATCTCCCCAAGCTTCCAAGCATTAGTGATTTGGAAAATCACTACCCACATGGCACCTGCTCCCACCACCTCTGCATAGCTTCGAAATGCTCCTGGTGTTATCTTTCAAGCCAATAGAAAGAAATATTGTCCACTTTCTGATAAGTGGTTGATATGTTTACTAAAGGGTCTAAAAGAACTTGGTTCAGGAAAACCTTGTGTTTTTAGCTTTAGCTGGAAAGTACATGTATCCTAAGTGAAGGGAAGAATCACAACCCAGGCTGGGAGTATAGCAAGGGAGGTCCTGGCTGAGGTCACTTTGCCTGGGATGGACACAAGGCTATAGAAGGTAGTATGAAAAGAGACAGTATCAAGAAGCCTGAGATCTTGTGGTGTTAGGAACTATCAAGGTCTGAACACTGAGCTAAAGGTTCAGTCATTCCTGGTAATGGATAGGAACCGCCAGAATTTTACGTTGGCATCTTACATTTAGCAACAAGGCATGCCCAAGCAGAGATCTTCAGACTTCAGCAGTGTCACAGGGGATTCTTCTGCACAAGAAAAGCTGCAGAGCCATTTCCAGCACTGCTCATCCCGGGGCAAACAAACTCTTTGCAATTCTCAGGCAGGAGAGCACTTGGCTGGATGTTGTACTGATACCAAAGGAGAAACAACTGACAGCAGGTACAGGCAAAAAATTGCCTTCATAGGAAGAGACCATGTAGGTCCTTTCAAGGAGTACTTTATACTCTCTGGACATCTGAACCCCTGCAACTCCCTCTAGGTGGTACATTTCTGCATGTTTTTCTTGTATTGCATTTAACTCTTCTGAGGTACCAAAGTAAGTGCAATAGAGCTGTACCTTAGGTTAGAATTTAGGAGAAATTCCTAAAGAAGATTCAATTATGCAAGCAGATTTAAGAGAGGACAGGCAAGAAGCATGGATAGTGAGAAAGGACTGGTGTGTAGAAATCATCATAAGGTATTTCAGAGAACTTTTGTTATTTGTCCCTAAAAGACCCTTTGTTATAACACATACTCATGTAATATAAAAATAACCTGTTAGATATTCTGTCCACGAACTTCAGTACTGGAGGATACACAGATGCAGAAGAGTTAACTGGAGGCAGAGTGGTTTTGGCAGTTAATCACTGAGCTCCTTGGTAAGCATGTGCTGGGAAGCATGGGCCTGGCAAGATGAACAGCCATAGCTTTAAAAAACAGAGTGTTATGCTTGAGGCAGGGGAGCTGAAGCAAAGGAATTTGGTTTCATAAGAAAGCCAGCCTGACAAATTCATAAGAGGACACAGAGACAGTGGCAGGGTATAGGAGCTGCAGTCTTGCTCCTTCCCAGTTGAAGGCTTCCATCTGCTTAGGTCAAGCAAGGTTTGCTCCTAGAAAGGCATGGCCCAAAACTCAGGATCGAAGGGATCTGGGTTATAACAACAAAGGAAGCCTGGCTGTTCTTTGTCTGCTGACATTCAGTTTTGTTTTAGAAGACTGAATGTGTCACTGCACACACTTTCTGGTAACAAGAGGGAAACCTCCCGCAGGGCACTAGATAAGGTTGACCCCACAGGAGGATTTGCCATATAAGACACAGCTGCTGAAGCCTATGGGACCAGATTGAACCTGGCAGGGTCGCAGGATCTTTCACTGAGCAAACTACAAGTTAAAAAAGGAAAAAAATTAAAAACCAAGCACTTCGGCAGCAGGAGCACACAAGGTATAGCCTGCCTGATGATCCATGACAAAACTAGAAGAGCAACATGTCCCAAGGTTTGCAGGACCTCCCATTAATGCACATTCCTGAACTTAATTTTCAAAGTGATCAACTTCTTATAGACACAAGTTTTTTTTCTTCCCAGATATATTGGGTTGAAGCAGTTTTCCTCTTGAGAATAAAAAAACAGTTCAAGAGCAGAAGGGATCAAAAATGCTATCTTGACAATATAACTGTTACCCTTAATCCTGAAGCTTGCCCTCAGCATCTACAACAGCCAGAAGAGAAGGCAACATATTTAGGTATCAAATGCTGGGAAAC
The DNA here is from genome assembly GCF_901933205.1 of Camarhynchus parvulus. Lineage (NCBI taxonomy): Eukaryota > Metazoa > Chordata > Aves > Passeriformes > Thraupidae > Camarhynchus > Camarhynchus parvulus. The sequence continues at coordinate 39,563,839 of NC_044573.1, forward strand.
ACGCTCCAAGACCTACAGCTTAGATCTTACAACATTAATGGTTTGCAGCTTGCATGGTGCTTTGTGGTGCTGTTTCCCTTTCCGCCACATTTAGGGGTTAAACTTCTGTTTATGATTAAGGACCCCAACCTCTCCCCTCCCCCCCCACATACTTAGTATGAAACCAACTGAGCATTAGTGTATCTGTACAACGTCTGCAGGTCAAATGGGCTCCTAATCCAGATAATCCACGCAGTGTGATTGGCTACAGTTCTGAAGAAATCCTTTAATTTTCATTCTCTTGCTACTGCTGACAGTCAGGGTTTTGTTGACAAATTAGCAGCAAAGTAATGGATGCAGGTGGATTAGAATACCTTGTTTTGCATGTGGCAGTATCAGACCACCAAAAATAAATACACATTAAGAAACTGGGAAAGATATAATTACTAAAACAGGGCAGCTGTTTTTTAAAAAAATGTCTTTTTGAAGCTGCAGCACAGAGGTGAAAGCATGATGAAGGAGAGGATTACCTTGTTCAAAAATGTAGATGCCTCCTTTCCATTTTTTGGACACCTAGCTCAGCCTTTCCTGAAGGACCAGGCCCAGGCTTCCCCCATTCACAGCCTCTCTGGGATGTACACTGACTTGGTACTCAGCCAAGGCAGTCGACTTCAGCACCCACAAGGCAACCTGGGAATGCAACACTTACCCAGGCCCCCCCACTACCTGACCTGAACACTTCCCTTTTTTGAGATGAGAGCTTGTTGTGAAGCAGGCAATACCTTAAAGGCTACTTCCTTTAATGCCACACTCAGTGCTACATTTGCTATAGAGACAAGACCTCCGCTTGGACAGCAAGGGAGATGATAACAGTCTGCTGACCAAAACAAGGTGGAGAGAAACCAAGCTGTGGAACAGAAAAAGTATTTCTTTCCAGGAAAGCAAATAATCAGCCCCCAAAACAAACAAAAAAGAGATGTTAATTCAGGCTACTGGACTCCTGTAACTCTTTTCCTTAATTTTTTAACCACTTTCTGGAAGAAAGAGCTGCTAGAAAAAGGAAGGATACTTTCATGAAGTGAGAAGATTTGTTTCCACTTAAAGCTGTGGACAATATACTCTAAAGTCTAGTCAGAACAGCTTTATTATGCTCTTTGGTATGCAGTGGTTACAATGTATTTCCAACAGGCTGAAAGATATCTGCCACTACTGGGTATTCTGGGACCAGAAGCCCTGTGCTTGATAGGGTGAAGGAAACTGCTTCACAGAAAAGGCGTGAGGAAAGGCAAAAGCAGAGTATGGAAAATATGAAATAAAAAACATGTGAAGGGGGGAAAAAAGTGAAAGAGACAGGGAAAAAAAAGAAGAATTCAAAGAAAATAGGAATTACATTGCCCTGTCTTACAGGAGAGGACAAGGGTTCCAATTTCAGCCAAGATGTCCTGCAAGTGGAATAGGCAAAACCCGGTGTTAAAAAATGTCGCAAATGGGAGACCTCAGAAACAGAGATGATTTGTGAAAAAAGTTAAGAGCATTCAGGTCTCCTCACATTAAAAAAACTATGCTGGTTTAAAGCACAGGTGTATTAGGTTTAAGGAAGCTTTTGGAGACTCTACAAACCTTATGGAGATAAAAAGCTTATGCTCCTCTCAGACTGAACGCTGCACTCAAACAAAGCAGTTCTTACAGAACGAGAGCATAAAGGAAATGAGACAAACTTAGAAAAAATACCTTATTTTATCCTACATATTTATAAAGAGACAAAAGAAACCTTATTTAGAAGGGCTTCTATAGGACTACTATAATTTCAATTGAGTGTCTAGAATTGCAGTAGTAAATAACAGTTTTTGAAGGAGAGACAAGTCTTTCAGTGCTTTTGGAAATATGGGGAGGCAAGATAAACAAGGCAACAGATCCATTTCTAATTACTAAGAGTTGGGGTGTGGGAGGGAATGTCAATGTTTACACCATACCAGAAATGTGATCTCTCATATCAATTTGCTTCTTTAAGGCATCATCTTAACACCATTTCCTGGCCAATACTAAGCCATAGGACCAAGCAAACTGGATTTTACCTCATGGACTAGAAGTTTTGTATTTCCCATGTGATATTTCAAAACCCAATGTGTCCCACACATGCATTCAGTCCCTTACAATCATTTGAGTTTCCTCCCCAGCGCCACATTCTTCACACGTGACTTCAGAAGATAAGTAACACTTTCAGCCCCAAAATCCTTTTAAAATCCACCTCCTGTTCAATACCTATACTTTTGAATATAGTAACAAATATGTTGAATAACAACTCCCACTACAGGAGAGAAAGAAAGCCCCACAAAGACATGGAATCCCAGAACAAAGGTGGAGAACAAAAGCCCCCCCTTTACTCAATTTGTCTGCCCACATACCAAAGATCAAAAGAACTCTGGGAAGGCTCTGCATAATCTACATACTTTGCGACCTTATTACAATCAAATTCCCCCTGCAGGCACAGCCACTGTGTATATATGCACACACTGTAAATACACAAGCGGGTCTGTGGATGTTTGCCAAGTCACTTGCTCGTGCATTGAGTTTGCTTACTTTTAACAATGCTGAGGCCAAAGAAGTGAGGCTCTTTAATCTTCACTAAATCACAAACTTGCTGAAAGAGCTCCTGTCCAGTGGCTTTGACCTGAAAGACACAACCAATCCAACATTACAGATGGCTCACGCACCTGGATGGAGCAACTCTTCTAAAGAAGAGTTTTAAAGAAGAGTTGCAGGCCAATACATTTTTGGATACCAAAGTAAAATACCCAAACACAACCACACCAGAGAACATCCTTTGTTTTCAGTACTATTGCTGTTATCATAGAATAATAATCATTAATATTTACAGAAATGAAAATACTGCTTCCTTGCAATTTTTTTTTTTTGAGAAAAGGAAAAAAAAAAAACTGAACCCAAAAGTTTTCATTCAGGAGAACCAGGAACAAAAGTACCCAAACAAGCACAAGACTGAGTAGCTCATAGGTTAGAGATGTCATTCTTCTGTACCCCACACAGAAGAGCTTGTTCTGTCTCCTGCTGACTTCTAGTCACACAGCCATTAACATCTTTATCTTTGGCAGGTGCAGCCAAAGGCCTGTAAGACCTTGCCTGTTTCCCTGCACACTGAGACTTTCTGATATCCCTGCCTCCTGTAATGCACAGACTGCCCCAGAAGGAGCATGGTTCTGGTTAACTGCATGTGCAGACCTGGATGTGTACTATGATACGAAGATTCCCCCACTAAACATCTCCCCATCCACAGCCTCATTTCCCCCTGTCCCACTGAACTATGCCAGGAGTACTGACAGACAAAGCACAGGCAAATACAGAAACCTCCCAGCCCACAGAGGCACGGGGGAAGGAGTCCAGAGAAAGAGCAGATGGGGGGAACAGAACAGCACTGACACAGACAACCTCAGCTCAGGCCATGGTACAGCCAGCTGCAGCTGCAAAATGGGCCAAGACCTTGGAATTTCATTACTCCACTGCTGGACCATGCAGATTAGCAGTGCCAGGAGCAGCTGCCTGCAGGGGTACAATGCAGTGCTACCTACCGAGCAACAGAGAGGACAGGGCAGAAGTCGACTGTTTAACTCTCCTACAAACCAATCAACATCCTAATTTTAAAGCTTTTTTAGTGTAGGTATGCCACACACCCCAGAAACTGGCTTGCACTCACCTCCTTGCCCCAGGCTGTACCATGTCACTAGACATGGACAATGGGAAACAGGAGGTCATTTAAGTACTCATTTTCTTCTACTTGACAAGGCATCAGTAGCCAGACACTCACTACTGCTTTATCAGGAGCTTTGAAGTCTGCACTACACCAATGCAAACACGTGTAAGCTTTGAGGAGGGAGGAGGTAGTGCACAGTTCTGATAAGACCCAAAACCACATCTGGGTCTTATAATTATGAGTCTCCATGTGAGACTGCACCCTTTCAGTCTCACACCTAGATGCAGTGTTTGGTCAGACACCCAGAACACACACTTGGAAGGGAAAGTTGGGCATAGAGCAATCTCCTTTGCCAAAGAAGCAAGTTCTGAGCATGTTCTCTTACCTGGGAAGGATTTGCTAAGAAAGATGCGACCTACCTCTAGCCAGAATGGTTATGGGCATACAAGAGTCACTGGCAGTACAGGACTCTCTGTAAAGGCTACACAATGAGATGAATTTTCTAAGTGGCAAGCTTTCATACCTAAGGGAAGAAAAACCTGCTTTAAGATACTTAATTCTAGGGAACTGAGTACTTCAAGTGACAGTTTTGTGGCACACAGCTCTAAACTGTGATTTAGGCAGAGTTCTTGCACAACAGGTATGTTACTAGTACCTTGTCCATTCTCCTCTTGGCACTTCCCTTCTGTATCAAGTTCTGCTCCTAGTCTTAAAGGCTATGCAATACCAATTACATTTGCAACTCCCTCCTACTTTCCCCTCTGCCCAAAGCAACCAATACTTCCCTTTGCATTTTTCATCTTTGGACTTTCCTCCCTATGCATATGGTTCCTGTGCCAAGATTGATCTCAGAAATGTTATGACTCATTCCTTCCATTGATACTCAGATTTGCCCCATGTCGGGCTCGGGGCTTCTTTACACGTGAAATTTAGTCCAAAGTGAAATCAAGTGCAAGTTTACAGATGGTAACTGCTACTCCAAGGTCATTCTGTGTACAGATATTCACGTGTATTAGTTGTCTATATCTATTTTTCTTGATATGTATGTTTTGAAACATTGGCTCTCCTGTTCACAGAACAACTGAAAGACTTCAGACCTATGCTTGCCATTCACCAACCCACAGGACCTCACTAGACTTCCTCCACTCCAAAAGTTTCTCCCACTTTGCCTTGCCCTCCTCAGAGCAGCTGGTGAGCTGCAGCATCCCCTAGTTCCCCTCACAGCTCTGCTTCTCCTCACATCCACAGTTGGTCCCAAGAAAGCAGTTTTACTGCTTACCATCCCCCCAGATTCACTGTACATTAAGGAAGACAGACATCGAAGCTAATTAAGAGATACTTGATTGTAGGTGAAGAGAATTTAAAATGGCTCCTGCTCTTCCCTCTTCAACAGCACTATCTCTGAATGGTGTAAGAAATACATTTTAAAGAACAAGCTTCAATCTGTATGTGACCACATAAAACACATATAGGTAAACTCTTATCTGGAAGGGTGGAATTTATATGGGAGGGGAGAGGGAGGACTTACCTGCATAAACACTGGGCTTATCATGGGAAGGATCTATAATTTATTCTGCTGGAAAGATAACCATTCCTACCTACCTCAATGAGCTGCAAGCTTGTTTAGCATTTGCATTCCACACTGAAGAGGTTAAAAGGCTTTGGAAATCTTTAGTAGTGGCATTATTATTCTAATAAATGCCCAAAGTATCATCTGTGGTTGTGCTAATTACATTTGGGTTCTACCAACATCACTAGAAAATTGCCTTGATGTTTCTTTAAAAAAGAAAGATCTCTCCAGCTGTGAAATCTTAATTTTTGTTGCTGTTTTGAATGAGTGTTGTGGTAAAGTCCGAAGCCAAATGAAAAGCTGTTTCTGGTCACTTGCCCAGCTGTAACAGGTCATGTTTCACTCTCTATGCAATTAGGACACAACCATGTGTTGAGGTCTCATGTTTTGGCCCAGGCAGCTATTCCCTTTCACACACAGGCATCTCCAAGTACATACTTTCCCAATTTCCCAGACACAAAAGCAAGGGGTATCAGAAATTACAAGGGCGAATGTCTTTAAAAGGAATACAAAGGGGTGCTGTGGGAGATTCCTCTGCAGGACACCCTAGTGATGCACAAGGCATCCCAGCTTTTTGGAGGAGCAACAGGCTGGGACAGGACAAGGGAACAGGAAGGGACACAGCACTTTTCCTCTGTTCCTGTCAGCACTCAATGCAAAAGACTATTTCTTATGCTTATTAAATATTTTAGAGGCATTAAAAAAGACATGTGGATGTAGCATTTAGGAACCTGGTTTAGTGGTGGACTTGGCAGTGTCATGTTTACAGCTGGACTCGATCCTAAGAGTCTTTCTCACCCCAAATTTATTTTATGATAAACTGCAGGTTTTTGTGATTTACCGGAGCATGACCCAATGGTGAAGAAACAGCTGTGTGCTCCATTTAGACACAGGCAGAGTGAGTAGCAGTGACAGTGTCAGCCCTGGCTGGTGCACTGCCCTCCTGCACCTTCCCCATGGCCAGCAGCTCTGCTATCTCCCATCTTCAGCCTCCCTGATAAGAGCTGTAAGAAGGTGAGATTTAGGGTCAGCTGCAACAGACCATTACCCAGGCCCATACACCTGCTGCCAAGAACTTAATTAAATCATCGTTTTCTGCCTTGCACAAAAGCCAGCAGATTGCAGAAGCCTTCTGGGGCAGTGGATGGGCTGGGTTTGAACCAGTAACCTAGAAGCAGAGTGTCCCAGATTTTTCTGTTAAAGCTTTATTCCATCCAACCCTTGAGGCTGTTTCAGTTAAGGATGCTACACTTACACACAGCAGGTAGGAAAATTCCGACATGGATTTTGAAGATTAGCACGCATAGTTTCAAAAGCCACAGTTTCAATCAAGTACTTAAAATAACAGTTCACCTCAACTGTCTTCGCCCCTCGCATCCCAAAGCAGGAGAAAAAAACCTACCCAAAACAAAGCCAAATCTCCCCAGCCCACACGAGTGCACGCACACGCTCACAAGAGAGCACTTATCTTTGAAACTCGCTGGTCCTCTGAACACCAAGTGCCTCTTGTCAGCTCAGTTTCTCACAAGTTCAAGGAGCAGCCGGCATTGCACAAAGAGGCACCGTGCTGTGCAGACACCCTGCCACCCTGGGCTGCCAGCTGAGCTGGCCCTGCTGTCACTCATGCACACTTTGAGACATTCGAGGCAGCAATCAAAGAAATGAAGCGACTTGCCTCGATTTTTTGTGTGTATGAATACTCAAGAGGAAGGAAGAAAACCCACCCTCAATGGCTATTTGCCTTGGACTCTTTGAAGGGATCTGCAGGCTGTCAAAACCAGGAATAGCTGGACTCTTTACAAGAGTAAACTCATATGTTGAGTACACTTGCTAAGTAATCAAGGTATTTCAAGTTCAATTTTTAAAAAATGTTGGATTATTACAAGCAGCAAAACCATTCAGAAATAATAAAATGTAAATAACAACAGAAAGAGAGCAGAGGAGATCCCCACCCTACAAACACAGCCCTGACTTCTAACAAACTGCGAATGAGTTGAAGCTGCCCACTTAGAAAATGGAGCACCAATTACCCTAAGCTGGCTAATAGCCTTTTGGTCAGCAGACCAGCACCAGGCTTTTGGGAGAACAATAGGAGCTAACAAATCTGAACCGTGGCCGCGATGCAGCGACCTCCCAGCCACTCACCCCGACGGCCAGGCTGAGCTGCTCGCGGGTGGGCAGGAAGACGCAGACGCTCCGGATCTCTGGCTGCATCCTGCCTGCCAGAAGTGTCCTGCTCATGGTGGGCAGCTCCACAGGGGCTGGGGTCTCCTCTCCAGACAGGCGTCAGGCTCCCTTCATCCCAGGTACCTGCTGAAAAGGCGAGAGCATCAGAGCTGTGCTTCTGTTGGAACTGGGAGCAGTTCACAGCACGCATGTGATGAGATGTTTAAAAACAAAACCACTCCGAACAGTCATCCATTTTCCAGGGCCAGTCAAGTTTCCACCAGCACCACAGCACAAACCAGGCAGCGTCAACCTTTTAAACAGCTCAAAAGTCCCATGAGAGTGCCATAAAGCTATGAGGTCTCCGTGGAATAACAAACCAGCCTCAAGGTTTCCAGACTCGTGTAAGCGATAAGGCAGGTGGCACCTTGGGCCGTTGCCTGAAAACACCCGTGACATGGGGGAGCGCCCATCCTTCAGCCAGGCACCTCGCTCACTCCCAAAGCAGAGGGTTCAATGGGCTGTCAACAAGCACATGCCAGTGCAAAGGCGTTAATCCGTGCTGTCCTCTCCCCTCACTCCATCCCTACTCCCTGAGAAACCACTGCCTGAAATCCTCTACACATCAACTCAAAGGAGGAGGTGGAACACAAACCCAAAAGGCTGAGCCACTGTATAACACCTTTTGTGAGGTAAGCACTGCCCTCCTCTCAAGCACTGAGCACAGGCTGCACAAGCACCTTACAGCTGAAGTTCAGATATTAACAGAAATAAGAGATGTTTTCTTTGCAGCCAAATGCAGAGAAGCCAACATCATCTTGACTTTACAGCTAGGTTAGACAGTTTCCTCAGCAACTTGTACCATTTTATGTATAGCCCTCTCCTCTCCAATGCTCTCAGCACTCCTGTCAGGAAGTATGTGGCACCTGATGAATACATCAGGAAGGGGAGAGGCTCCTTGAGGATGGGTTAGGTATCAATGCCAGCAGAGACCCAAACCAGCAAGACACCAGCCATGGGGTCATCCTGTACAAGTTTTGATGTAAGTCAACCCCCAACTGCCCTGAACAAACAGGTTGACTCCCTTCCACCAGCAACACCTGAGCACTCACCTGCAGCACAGCAACAGAGGTGCTGCTGGCTGATGCCTGTCCCCAAAGTCCCCACACACCTGGGGACAGGCGCAGACCCCAGCAAGGGCAGCCCAATGCTGGGGTCTGCACTGGTTCTGGCAGTGCCACCCTCTCCCACCACCCACAGCCCAGCCACCTTCAGGGGACAGGCTGTAAAGGGAGCCATGGGCTTTTCCTTCACCTTCCACAATGCATAAAACATGAGGGATCACAAGCAGCAGGCAAGCAGGCCAATGTTATGCCTGCTTATACCTGCCTGTATACACATACACATATATGCATGTACTTGTGTGCCTGTGCACTACAAATAAGTTTAAAAAGCATTGTTTTTTGTTTAAAATCATGTTTGTCCTAGTTCAGGAGAAAATTATGGCAGAATCAAATTCTTGTATGGGAGATGGGAAAAGCAAACAATAATGTAGAGTACAGCAAATAGAACTTGGATTTATCCCTCTCAATTCTATAATCAAGCACCAATTTTTTTTTAAATTATTTTTTAAAACAAATACAAGATAGATCCAGGAGTGTCCTCTTGCAAATACAGAAGCTGTTCCATGCACCGCCTTCCCAGAGCCAGCATATACAATGCTTCTTAACAAGGCAATTTTTGATTCAAGCTATGTAGAGCACTCCTTATAAGACAGAAGTACACAAAAAATGCAGACAAGGGAGTTATTAAAGTGTTTTTTCAGAACAAATATTTATTTTAACAGGACCTAGGAGTTTTTAAAAGATTGCTCTAAACTAAAGCAAGCGAGAAAAAGACATTTGACTTTATGGGACACGTGAAAGCTGCTATTAACTGAAATATTAAGAGAAAAATTCTGATTTATCTTCTCTCATTGAAATAATTATACTCACGTGCTCTCTTCGGGTCTGGACTACACACTATTAACAGCTGTATATAAATTACAGATGTCTACAGAATGACTTGAGGGCAACAGGTCACCACTATTATTGCCAGCTGATGTAATTCATGCCATAAACTTTATCAACAGCATAAAGACCTCAAGTATGAACTTATCTTAATTGTCAAACGGCTGCACTGGCCAGTACACGTTCCCTCTCAGAAGGGATATCACAGCCAGTGAAGACACTCATGGGGCTCAAAACAGAACTGAAAGTAGGACAAAAAAGTTACCATAAAACACAAACACAGGCATACAGATTTCTTTGGACAGCTGAAGAAACTGACTCCCACTTCCCCGTAGCCTCTACAATAAAAAGTTTCTGGAGAGTTTTTCCCCACACCTGCTTTTTCCATTTGAATTTTAAGAGAACAGCCATGGACCCTCGGAACAGGGGAGTGAGAAAGGCAGAAGAGAAGGTGTTTTTCTTCTTATGATTCAAAACAAATGAGCTTGTGGACCCTCCCACGACAGGTAAGGGGTTAAAGAAAAAAACGTCCTTAATCTGAAGGGGGAGGTCAAACACAAGATCAGCTCAACCTTCTCCTCTTTAGAGGTATGTTAGGATGTGATAAAACATAATGAATCATTAACTTGCTAGCAATGCATGTTTACACCTTTACTTTTTTTTTAAAAAAAGTTTTGAGTCAGGAGTAACTGCCCAATGAAAACAAGTGACCAGAAGGAATGCTCTTACTTAAACATACACAATTTCAGACTGCCCATATGCCATTCCTTTGTTTACCACAGATTCCAACCTCTTAACCTCAATTACACCATAAAAGCTCCAGCAAATGCACTGCAGATGAATTAATAAAAGCTGAAGTCAATCATCAGCCTCTGGGACACCCTACAGGTTGTTTTTGTTGTGTTGCTTTTTTTTAACTAACATTCATGTTTTAGCTCCTGAAGAAGTGCATTTGAGATGCAATTGCTTGGTCAAAGGCCCAGCAAGTCTATCAATCAAAACAGTCAAAGGCACTATTTATTTGTATTCTTCTGGTATCAGACAGGAGGCTTATTAGTGCCCAGAGTGGTGGCACAGCTTATTTAGCAGTGTTTATTTTACCTAAACACACATGCAGAGGATCTTTGGAAAACATGCCTGTCATTAACTCAAGCCTTCTCTCACTAAGCAGCTCAAACATGGTCATAAAAACTCAATTAAATCTTCCCCTCCTCTATCCACAGACCCTCAAGTTGCCTCCCAGCACAGGGCCAAAACCTCAGCACTTGCTGGATCAAAAAGCAGGAATGGATGAGGTTTGCCTCAGCAAGGCAGAAAAGAGCAGCAGAGCCCCCAATGGGAGGAAGAGGAGTTGAATGAGAAGGAAGGAGCCATTTGCTTCAGGGATCAGCAGGATGCTCACTGAAACACCTCACACCCCATCATACACCCAATGACACAAGGACGTCCTGCCACCACTGAATTTGGGGCCATGCCACTGCCAGCCTGTCAGGGAGAAGGTCTCATCCAGACAGCAAGTAGGTACTTGTGATGAACCACTGTATTTTACACACTAGTTCATAACACCACAGCAAATTGGGTCCTAAGTCTCATTTCAGCCTCTAGGTACAGCTACAACCACGTCTCAAGGGAGATAAAGGGAACAGATGAATGAGCCATAACTTATCAACTCAGAGCAGCAAAGCAGAACTAAGTTCTTATCTATCAAGAAAAAAAACACAGGTAATTCTGTGCTTCTCTCACAAACACCTGGAAACATGCTTTTTAAGGTTTATTACAGTAAAACATCTGCTTTTGCTATAGCTGATAGAGAATGAGCACCAAGCATCCTCCTGATGAAACCTTACCACAGTGGCCCTACAGCCTCCCATCAAAAATTGTCCAGAAACATTAAGACTCTTCTTAATATTTTCCAGACACCATCTAGAGATCTCTTAGGCTTCTAAGAACACTAGACTCTTAGGCTGCAGTTTCACAAACAGCTTAAGCAGCTTTAATCAAGGCAGTCCTGCAGCAAGACAGACAGACAATTGCCTGGAAACTAATCTGCCTTTGGCAGCAACCCACACTTGGGCTGCCTTGTACTCATGATGAAACACAGTCGCAGAACTGAAAACCCCCCTCACCTTCCAGGTATTTTGTCCCCTCAGATGCACATGGTAGGGCACCAGTACTATCTGCAAAGGAAAGTAATAAAGAGCCTGAGCAAGTAAAAGATGTCATGATGGCATGTGTAAGCCTTTCTCAGCAATTTTAAAAAACTCCACCCACCTCCTTTGACTAACCCCTGCAATGATGAAAATTTCTCTGAGAAGATGCATCAGCCAGGAAGGAGCGGAAACAAAGTTGCTTGTCAGGGCAGAAAACAAGATTGAAGCTAAATAGCTTTATGTCATGGCTGTAAAATGATGTGAAAAGTGCCACCTGTGACCAGCAGTTAGGACAACTAGGTCACATCCTGCAGCAAACTCCCAGAAGCACATTGACTTTTCAAATGTGTCTACCTCAGCATCATTCCATGACTAGCACAACGCATCCAAGGGCAAAGATGCCACAGGGAGGTAAGGTACCAAATTTGGTATCCACACGCTGCTTTTTGAGTAAAATACACACCTGTCTTCAAACACTGCACACTGCTTTGTAAGAAACCCCTATTCACAGCCACTGAACAAGGAACACCAAGACACATCCCAGTCACTTGGGCACTCAAGAACTGGATTCCAGAACTGGTGCAGCTTGGCTGACAGACAGGTGCAACACTGACAGCAGAGACAACTGGCTTCAGCCCATGGAAGTGGGAGATCAACTTCAGCAGGCTTTCTGCACCTGCTCAGGTGTGACCACAGTCCTCTCACAGGACAGAAGTGTGGGCCTGGCCCCCACCTTTCCTTTAGGATTCTTCAAGAGGTGCAATGCAAGATGTCCTCAAAAGCTCCAGGGCTGTGAACCCAAGCAGATGTGATGGGGAAATCGCTGAGCATTGGTCTTAGATACCAGCCAACATCCTTTTTTCCTGTACAAGCAGCACTCCTTGGTGACACTGAGCTTTAACAATAGCAAGGAAAATGCTTTCTCACTAGTCTTCATTGCAGGATTAGATGCAGCTCTTAGGCATGACTGCTCAGGCTCCCCACCTTTGTGCTATAAAGTCTTCCTGCCCCACATCAAGCAGTACAAGTGAATCCTAGAACAGGAAACATGCTCTAGTACTTGCAACTCTTCTGCTCTACAGCCCCACACAATGTGTTTAGGAAGAAGGGATCTCCCAAAATTCTGTGGACACCCATTCCTAACCTGGGACCATGCTGCTATGACACTCTGTAGACTGCCCTAGTCCTTAAACTCCAAGACTGGGACAACTCTCCTAACCCAGGGATGCTGACATTCTCTTGCAGACAAATAAAAGTGACTCATGGTTTTGGGTGCACTAACTAGCCCTGAAGGAGAGGAAAAAATGCTACACAAAGGACAGAGCACCAAAGGAGGTGCTCCTGCAGCACATGGAGGTGCGAAGGCAGGGCAGCAATGGCAAGACCATGCAGGGTAGCTGCCACGCTTCCATCCACCTCTCCCATGGGAAGAAGAAAGCTCCTCAGCAGTTTGCTCCCTTTGAGGACAGCACAACATGAATCACTTAATATTTAGCTGAAACAAAACTGAGTTCAGGAGCTCTTTGAAAGATATAGACAATGAGTATTAAAGGCTTCAGGCAAAAAGGGATGAATTAGGATCTCACAGGGATTATGTTTTTCCATCACTTTTAAGTGATGGAAAGTGGCTTTGAATTTTTGTACACAAAAACAGGCACCCTTTTAAAACACATTATTTTATCAGTACTACATGCAAAACTTAGCAATGTACACATTTTAAAGAATGCCCAAACAGTAAAGTCTGCATCTAGACCATGCAATTCCTTTCCAGCACACTTTTTTACCTGGGAAGACAAACAATCTTCCTGTGGGAAGATAAATGATCAATTGATCCTTCCTTTTCACTGAGTGGTAAATGTAGTATGTACTACTACTTTTGTAGTACATACAGTACTTTTTTTGTACTGTAGTACTACTGTATGTTTTGTACTGTAGTACTACAGGATTTTTTTTGTACCCCATAGCATCTGAGTATCGACACACAGTTTCTATTGCAATGAATTTCATTACTGCTGCATAATCTACTAATGGACTTGTTTATTGAATACCAATCACTTATAAGTCTTTCTCATACTTCATAAATCAAGCACATTAATTAAAGTTTAAGAGTAAGTGGCAATTTAAGGTATCAATTGGCCTAGACAACTGCAGAAGCATGAGAAAGAACCAGCAAAATATGGCATTGGGCATGAGCCAGCCTCAGTATCCATTACACCTCACACAGAGCAGCTGCAAAGGAAGCCTGGTCAGAAATGCCAAGCTCCATTTTCTCAGCTGGATCCCCAACACACATCACATGAGACCTTGCAAAAGTTAAGAGAAGCGAATTGCTGGAATAGCCATTCAGTAACAGCAACCTTGTCACCCCTCAAACACACCAACATGTTCCTTTTGAGATAGACCCTTAGGGAAATCTCATTTATGGGCATACAAGTGCACAGCCAGGAGTGCAGCAAAGACAATGCTGGTCCAGAATCTGTGCAAAAACAACAACAGAGATACTTCAATTTAGCACTCCAACACTTGGCAATTCTGCCTTGTAAATTGCAGCTCTTTAGTAAAGGCCGTTCCTCTTTTCTATCTATGGGAAACAGGAGAGGCAAAGTACAGGCAGCAAGTTCTTTACAATAAGGGAAAGCCAGGCTTCCTTCACAGGCACAGCAACTGTCAGGGAACTTAGGAGGAGCAGGAGAGCAGCAGCAAGACCTGGATTCTCTACTGGCAACTCAGAAGAGAAGCACCTTTCTATACCGTGCAAATTGCAAATGCATGACATGTCCTGACCCAAAAGCCTATCAGTTAATTCTCCAACTGGAAACATATTCCATTTTTAGTCTACCAAGGCTATAAACAGGATTGCTCCCAAGGGGATCCATTATATTCTTGCCTCAAGCACAACAGATGAGAGATACTCTTCTACAAGCCTGTCTTTGCACAAGTTATTTTACAGGGATAATATTTTTTTCACTTGAGCTACACTGGACTGATTTGGAAAATATCCCTGAGACTCCAGAAGTCTGTTGCAGAACTGTCCAAAAATTTCTTCATTACTATTCTCACCAAGATCTTGTAACAGTTATAGAAGCAGCAGACTACAAAGTCTTTATTAAATAAATAAATAAATAGGAAAGAGTAATTATAATTTCACAAGCAATACCTTGAGCTGCAGGACAAATAAGGAGAGACATGGGTTGGTTTTTTTTAAACGATGTAACAAATTCTTCTGAGTAGGAATAGCTTCACTACCAGTAATAACCATGTAAAAAAAATAAATTGGCATGCTTCCCCGAGGAAGGGGAAAGTCCACTGCTGATCTCATTGCATTTGAATCACTATCTAAATATCCAGACCAACCAGGCAGTTTCTGCATCAGTTTGCTTCTAACTTTTCCCCCCCTAAAGTGTACAACTAGTCTTGAAAATATTCAGAGCAGAAAGGAATACTGATTTATGTGAAGTGGACAAAAAGAATAGATAAAACTTCACCTGGAACACAGCTTGCATCTGTTACTAGTGTGAAAATGCCAATCTGCCAATACCTTGATAAAATTAACACAAACAGCAGGGTCTTTATGATTAGATGCAGTTTCAGAGACTGCACACAGCACTGTCAGACATCAGCTTCAGCAAAGCAATGGGGAAGACACAGACAAAAAAAGAAACAGAACAAAAAAAACCCCAGCCTTACAGAGTGCTGCATTTTTGAGGCGATGTTGAATTGTGCAAAAGAGGAAATAGAGGGAAAAAAAGAAAAGGCAAACATAACAAATGGTTAAACAAGAAGCAAATTATCTTCTGTGATTCTCCAGGGAGCAGCTCCTCCTTGCCAGAGGATCTTGTTTGGGCCGAGCCCACTGTTTGTCTGTGCAAAGTTACTAACCACACTAGGAATTAAGGTACCACTGCTTAACACCAGCAAGATAATCAAGCAGCAGCGCAGTAACAGGGGACTTTCTGCAAGGAAAGTGTGACCCTGGAGCACAGTAAGCATGCAAGTCATTTACATTGTCTCACTTTGGAGGAACAGTAGGGCAACGACTACACTACAAAAGTCAACTGATAGAGAGCTAATAATTGGATTCATGTGTTTTTTACCTGCAGTGTAGGGAAGAGAAAAATGCTGTAGCTTTAAAGTACTATCAGCTTTGAATTAAAAAAAAACCAAACTAAAATATAGCAAACAAAAAAAAAAAACCACAACCAAAACCTCGCAAAAATTCACTTTAAAAAGTGTAAATGTAAATTCACATTAAAAAAATGTAAATGATATGGCCCTCACCTGAGTCTGAAACCTTCTATCAGAAAAAGACTTAGATGAGAAAACCACATGTAAATTCAAACAGTTTTGGTGTTACTGGTATTTATCCCATTTTATCAAGTTCATATAAAAAATTCAGTTAACAACAACAAAAATTCAAGGAGGGAAAAATGTCCAAAAAGCACAGACAGATTTTTTGGTAGACCACAGCAAAAAATCACTACAACTCATGTTCTTCAACAGCATTGTGTAGACTTATTTTTGTCTTATTCTTTTTTGTTTCCTCCCCTCTTTTCTTCCTCAAGGTGATCTCTACAAGAAACACAACCCCCACTCATCTCTTAGATTCCATTTTTTTCTGATTTGACACTTCTTATCTGAAGCCAAAACAAGGCTACTACACAGACTCCCACCACCACCAGTGCTGAAACCAGAACACTTTGATTAAGAGTGTTTAATCGTACATTTAAATGGGAGGAATAAACAACAGTGAGGCCAAGGCTTTCTGTTGTCATTCGAAATTTTCCAGGAACAAAATAAAAATTAAAAATGCTAAACAAATTAATGGGTCACCAATGTTCAAACAGTCGTGGTTTGTTGGTTTGGGTTTTTTAAAATATTTTTAAGTATTTATTGTCAGGGCCTGGGCATCACAGCGGTACTCTGAAGAAGGGACAAGGTTCAGACACTGTGCTAGTTTTCTGGTGTGGTGGAAAAACACAGATGTGCATTTTAAATGCCACAGGGGAGTTAACCTGAGAACCTGTCACTGCTGAACAGCAGGAGAAACATCTCTCGATGCAGACGATGACGACTTCTCAGCACAGGAAACCCAAAGCCTTTCCCTGTAAATCGTTACCAAAAAACAATTCCAAAAGGTGGAGGAACAACGAGGTATGGAGACTTTTGCCTTGCTGACGCCCACCCCTTCTCCCGCAAGCACACACCTGCGGGGACGCTCTCCTCCTGTCCCGTCCCGCCCCGTACGGGTACATCCAAGTCCCTCAGGGCTGTCGGACCACCCAGACCAGCCCCACGAGATGCCTCCAGCCCCTCGCCCCGAGGCTGCCCCTCGGAAGGAGGCGGCCCAGGTGCTGCCCCACAGGGTGGGACCCGCGGGGCCGTGTCCCTGCCAGTGTCCCTCGGCACCTGCGGGGCAGGTGGCAGCCAGCCGAGCACCAGCTGGGACGCGTCCCACACTCGTGCCACCGTACGGCCCCACGGGAGCTCCCTGGGACACGGCCAGCCGCCTCGGGTGTCTCCCGTCGCGCAGCCGGTGTGTGGCTGATCCCGCCCCAGCATCACCCCATCATCCAGCGCCAGCGAGACCCACCGGCGGGGCCCGGTCCACGACACCGAAGGACGGATAAATTACCACGACCCCAGGCTCCTCCAGAGCCCCACTCCCTCCTGTCCCCACCTTGTGCCTGCCCGCTCCCGCTGCCTCCGCCCGAGACGCGCAGGGACACCCACGGCGGCGGCTCCGACGGGAAAACCCCCTGATAACGTGACACAGCCGGAGATCGCTCCGGCCGACGCTCGCACCGCCCATCCAGCCACAAAGTTGTAAATAGACTTTCGCAGCCGCTGCCGCGCGGTGGGACCGGCGGCCGTAGCACGGAGCCCTCCAGGCTCGGCGGGCAACGCTCCGCCGTCCCGGCGCCCTGGCCCCACCATTCCCTGCTCCGGGCGGCGGGCGCAGCCGGAGCCCCGCGGGTCCCTCCGTTCCCAGCTCCGCCCGCAGCCGCACCGGCACCGCTCCCACCCGGGACCCGTCCCGCTCGCCTTTGTCCCCCGGCAGCTCACCGGGACCGGGACCGCGCCGCCTCCCCCGCGCTGCCGCGGGAGCCCTGGGACACCCCCTGGCCGCTGTCCCCACAGCGGAGCCCGCGGACTCACCGCGGGGTGCCCCCGCCGCGGAGCTCCTCCGGCCTCTCGGCGCAGCATCCAGCGCCCAGCCAGCAGCGGGGCGGGCAGCGGGCGCACGCCGGAGCCCCGGGCAGGACCGGCGGTGGGGCGGGGCCAGGCGGGGCCGCCGGGCACGGGGAGGGGAAGCCGCGGGGGCGGGACGGGACGGGACCGGCGGTGTGTGCCGGGGAAGCTGCGGCGGCAAGCGCCCTGCCTGCGGTGATGGGGGGCTGCTGGCGGGGCTGCCAGGCGGTGTTGGTTTGGTGGGTACTCAGTCCACCGTACTGGCAGCAATGAAGTTTGTGTAGGGGGAATTGCAGCTAAGAGTGACCACAGCAAGTCACTGGGAATCGGTCCGGGTGGCTGTGCCGCAGCCAGGTTAAGTGGGCGATGCTGACAGGGGGAGATGGCTCAAAGCGTGAAGAGGTGCGGTGTAAGAGTCGGGATCGCATCTGGGAACTCCGCGCCTGGAGTTTCAGGCGCTGGGAGCCACAGTGATCGAGAGGGGGGTGCTGTGCTGCATGCATGGCATAAACCCTCTTGTTTCCCTCCCTCTTCTGTGTTATAATCTGCTTTTTAATGCAGTAATTTTCTGAAAGAAGGCGGACATCATCTCAAGTTCTGTTGAGTTGCGCCCTCACGAGCAGGTTGTTGCTCAATTTCCCCACATATCCAGTTCCGTGTGAGGCTGCAGCCGGCATGGGAGCTGGGCTGGCAGCAGGCTGCAAGGGGAGCAGGTGGAAAGGTTTTTATATAGTATTGCTCAACTCTATAGCAAAAAAAAAAAAGATATTTTCCCGGGAGGAACCACAAGAGTGAGCCTGACTTGCTGGTCTGGCATGGCCACCTGACAGGGTGATGTGAGCAGGGCACCAGGTCACCTGTACTGACCCCCAGGTTTTAATCTTGCATTTGAGATTGGACACAAGACTGGCTAAAATCTGAGCCCTGCCAGCATGGGTAATAAAGAGGACAGTTTACTTTTGCCTCTTCCCAGCTGGACTGTAACAGTGAGGCTGCTCTGTGAGCAGAGGAACATCTTATCCCACAATAATCTTCTGAAAGAAAATGTTGGTGTCATTATCTGAGCAAATGGACAGGCACCTCATTTCAGGAGTGCTTCCAGGGCTGTGGGTCCTAACTGAATAGAGGCAATTCCTAATGGTTGAGGTGAAATCTTTCATGGCTGGTCATTTTCTTAAGCCAAGGCTGATCTATGTAGCTGTCCTCTCAGCATGCCAGCTGTTTCTAATGCTATTCTGAGCTGCCTAATGCATGTTTTCATGGGCAGCTGACTTGGCATGACATCTTCCTTCTGTCCGTAGAAACATGTCACACTGTCCATTTTTATTCTGTACCGTCTTCTGTCTCCTTCACTCCCTTTGCTCATATTTGTAGAACCTTCCTTAAGCCAGCACTGGAGCACTTCAGATTGCTAAACTGGTCAATCTCACGAAATGGACAGAAAATCCTGCTTTTTGTTGTTTTTTTTTTTTTTTTTTTTTTTTTTCTGGAAGAGTGTCTGCTGTATTGGTGGATTTGATTGTCTCATGGAGTGGTCCAGCCAGTGCTGGAGTCAGCATCTTGTAATATCACCTACTCTTCCTTACTTATTTTCCAGCATGAATTTGCAGGATTGAATGCAAGGGCACAGGATCTAGTGCCCAAGTGTAGGCTCTGTTGTTGAACCTGTTCTTGTTTAACCTGCCCTATATCATGCATGAAGCCTGCAGCAGAGCCAGCACAGACACAGTAGGACTTTCTGTCATACTCTGACAGCTAGTGAAGAACTTGAAATGTTAGCAAACAGCTCTGAACAGTTGCTGCATTCTTCTGGGTTTTGATCATTTGAAAAAGAAAATGTTACAGTAGCTTACACACTCATGGCTCCAGTTTCTGTGAAAAGGTGCCTTAGCTATCACTGTGCCTAGGCTGTTGGCACCCCACCTTAACCTGCTCTCCTCATCATTTGCACTAGAATCCTTAGAGCTATTTCCTTCCCACAGAATCTAAGTAGGAGAGTAAGAAAAGCATGGGTCGTGTGCAGGTGCTGTTCCCAGTGTAGCTGTGATCGAGATGGAATTTAGTACAGAATATCAGGTAGCATCACCTTAATTGGAAGTATAGTAATTATCGCACATAGCTGGTCTTCTAGGATTGTGTGGCACCCTAGAGAAAACAAGCTGCGTTTTGAGAAACATCAGGACTTCAGGAAAACTGAGATAGTGTCAGCCTGTTTGTTTTTGAAGGAGACATCAAAGTGTCAGAGTCTGAAGATATCTGTGTTCCAAGGAAATACCACTGCAAGTTTTCAAAGCATCAACTCCAGGTCTCTTTCTTGCAGTGCTGATAAGCAGTTTCATCCAGCTTGCTCTGTAAAGTGGAAGCTGGAGAGGGAGATTTGTGGATTGGTTCTTAAAAGCTGATGTCTTCAGAAAAAAGAGTGGCTTTTGTAAGCCGATGTTTCATGCAGAGTCATGCTGGAGTCGGAGAGAACCCATGCAAAAATAAAAGTTTGCATAAGCAGGTGTCTTTACTCATAGTCTTGTCTGCATTGCGTGTAGGCAAAGAGATCTAGTGCAAAAGGGAAAGCTGTGGCTTGCCTTCTCTGTCTCGGAAAAACTATCCCTTTCCTTTTCTTATGATAATTATTGTGGTGCATGTAGGAGATAATTTTGTTGCCATTATTTATTGTCTAATTCACAAGCAGCACCTCAGCTTGGAGAGAAATGGGTTGCTTGTAGAGTTTAAAAACAAAAGGAGTTTTCACTAATGATGTCGGGGAGCTGAAGCTGGCTTCAAGCTGTTCAAGTCATGAGAGGATGACTCAGAAGTCAGAAATTTGAGGCATTCCTATGTCTAGCGTTTAATCAACAGGCAAAGCATTGGGAGGTAAGCGGAGGAAATCAATGGCAAATCAAAGAAGAATAGGTCAGCTATTCATTAGAGAAAGGACTGATCTCAGGGATATTAGCAGAAAGGAGGGCATGAAATGAATCCTAAAGAAAAGTTTGAGCTAACTGTGTCTGCAGCAAGCTGGCAGGCAGGGAGCCCTAAAAAAATTACTTGAATGTCTTGCATGAAAGGCTATTTGCAGAACTGCATTCTCAGAGTCAGATTTCATCAGCTGCATACAGACACTTTACAGCCATAATGCAGCTCTTGCAGGAATAATAATTGTGTATTTTTCATTGCATATACAGTCATCATAGGTGTCACACATGAAATTATAACAATCTGCTTTCTGTTAGCCTACATGCTGAAGCAAAATCGTATTTGGTGATGTTCTCAGTGCATATTACAGCTTGATTTTGCTGGCTCTAGCCTTATTCCTAGAAAATAATCAATAGCTTCAGTGGGACTATTCATCATGCTATGGCTTTCATGATTAACATGTTGCAAAATCAGGTTTAATTCTGAGCTCCGGGGTCAGGATTTTTATATTTTTTTTTACATATGAAATATCAAATTCATCTAAAATAGCATGTAAACAGTAAAAATAAAGTTCCAGTGTGGCTTATCTGCTAGTACAGTATTGGTTACATTATTGATAACAATTAGTCATTATACCGAACACCGTATACAAGGTATAGGTATAACTGGGGAGGTATAAGACACCAGTTTATATTAAATAAAAGTCAAAGCTGTTGTGCTGATCATTGACCACATTACTCTGCAAGTGAGGCCAAGGTACAGGTCTGGAGCCATAAACTGCTTGTGGGCACTTGAAGGTTGGCTCCTGTGCCAGGGATGTGCCATGTGACTGGGGAGGACATGGGAGATTTTACTTTATACCCTGTTTTCTCTGGTGCCATATATGTCACTGTGTATTGCATCTTTCATCCCAGAGGATCCTGATGTTCTTCTTCAGTAAGTTTTTCATTTGACATTTCAACAGAGACGCCTTCAGGTAGTAAGGGAACAGCTGCATAATGTTGCTCCGTCAGCAACCTTTGAAAACCAGGTGGGTAATCTGGGTAGGGAGAATGGGTTCATAAATCAAATTTGGCCCTAGAGCACAGAGGTTGTAACTCTTACCCTTGGCAGAGTCTCTGTGGGACTGTATTTACTAAAATGGTCACAAGCAGCATTTTATTCTAAAGAGAAACAGAATCTTTCAGTAACACAAAATCATTTAACATCATTATAGGCTTATGGTTTTATTCTAACTCTGACCAAATTCCCAGGGCCCTTGGTTTCAAGATTTCCTAACCGAAGCTCTAATCAAGCCCAAACCTGTGTTCATTACACAGCCTCCTGAGATCCCAGCTGGTGGTGGCACAGCCACCAAGTGAGTTTGTCGCGTTCTCTCTGACAAAACCCATTTGATGTATCTTTGCCTATACAGGTGCTCTGGCAAGTTGGTATCTGCAGCTAAATACACACAAAGTGCATAAGCTGCTGGTACAAATTCGGACAGGAGTTGTCTGCTGATTTCACCATACACAGAAACTCAAACTGTGAAGTTTTGGTTACTTTCTGACGACTTTGAAACCATGCCAGAGCTGTTAAATCCCTGCCCAGGATTTCACAGTGCTTATCATGTCTCTGATAGGCTTCCATCACAATGCTAAAATAATTTCATGTCCTCGGCATGGCAAATATGTACACACATTGTCATTCACTGCTTAATAAAGAATTCTTTCTGGCTGTCTGTTCCCTGCAAGTTTTCCTCTCTTGACCCCTAAAGACAACAATCCTGCCAAAGCATACCTTGCAAAGGAGTAAATGGCTTTGCTGTCTCTGAATGTGGGTTTCACAAAAGCTTTTTATTTCATTTTACTTCCTTTCAGCTGTGTGTTTTGCTTTTTGTTTTGATTAGAATTACTGTCTGTAATATTGTTTTCCTATTTTTAACTTTTTCTCTCTAGCTGACATATATTCTTGGTACAAAAGGATAAATAACACCAGTAGATTATAGGGAAGGGTGGATTTTTTTACATAAACTAATCAACTTTGGAAGAATATTCCACAGTCAAGTTTTTTTTCTAATACTAAATGGAGGTTTTTTCTTTTTTTTTTTTAATCTGTTTTTATCGGTTCTCCCCTAGATCTAATAATAGAAATGTCTGCAATTATAAATTGTTAAGAGTATTAATAAAAAAGCAGTAGAGTCAGGAAAGATCCATCTACAAAGGCAGTTGGGCCACGAAAGAGTTTTCTACAAAAGCACTGATTTTTTCATGCCCAAAGCATCGGCCTTTCCTCTTTTTTGAAAATCCTGCATGTTCCCTCTGATCCCCACCCCCCAGCAAACTGGGATGTGGAAGAAATGTAATCTTGGCTGCTGGGGTCCTGCCTGCAGCCCCCTGCCTGGGGAGCACCTTGCCCCACCACACAAAGGAGAGCTGGTGTTTCTGGAGGGGGAATGGGGGGGGGGCTGGAGCGCATGGGAAGGGAAACGTGCCTGGGAGCAGCTCCACCAGCTCCGAAATCCTACGTGCAGGAAACAATTGGCTGAACAGAGGCCACCGCTTGCAAATGCCCCAGCGGCATTTCTCTACCTTCTGCTACCCGGCAGTGCTGCAGATTTCCCTACCTTGGGAAATCTTGTGCCTAGATAAGAAAATACTGGGGGAAAAAATGGAGAGAAAGCCAAAAATAAGCATACAATCCTGCAAGTTAAAGGGAAGCAAAGGGATACCCTTGTGTGCTGTGTCATCCCGCTTCTTTAATGAGAAATGGGGGATGAAAGGAGAAACGAGAAGGGGCACATTTAGGCTGAAAATTTCCATGAAGTAATGGCACTAAGATGATTTGAATTACCCACAGGATGAATTTAGCCCGACGTGTAAAATCTATTTCTGCCATTATCACTGCTAACCTAAGCCTATTCACAGATAATTACAGTCAAGTGCTTACCGTGCTCTTGCTCATCTGTTTTTCCCTCCTGCCCATTTAGTAAATGCATCAGTTATGTATTAACACTGGTATGCTGTGTCAAAGCAGCAAGAGCTTTGAAATCAGGCAGCACAAGCAGAATATAATATGACAGGAAAGAACCAGTGAAATCTGTAAACAAAGGGTTGTAAAAATGGTCATGAGAAGTCAGTTATATTCTAGCAAATTAAAATCTTAGAATGAAATAATTTGAATTTACAACAATGTCAATGAAAATGGAAGTCAAATGTGGGAAGTTTACGTAAATGCCCCAAAATCCAATTTTTGCTCTACTTGGGGCAAAACAGATCCAAACATGAAGGAAAGTCCCTGCCTCTACCTGACTTAACATGCTGTTGAAATTCACAAAACGTTATCTTCTGCTGTGCAGTGTGAATCTCCTGCACAGACACATTCCATGAATACTCTTCTCTCCATCATGCTCTGGATAAAATTAATAATGTGTAGGTCCTGTTGGCTTTCTTCCTCATCACCTTACCTGGCACTGAGTAAGGTGTTTGAATGAATTCCCAGCTCCTGTGCAAAGCCAAGAGATGACCGGGAAGAGTGCTGTGATATCTGTACATACAGGAGGTGAGATTAGGAAAAGTGCCTCAAGTATGGGATTTATTTCACCCACAGAGTATACTTTTATGTGTAGTAGAAAAAGAGGCATCTAGATCTCCCCTCATTCCTGAGAAATTCCTGCTGAGTGGTTGGGTAGGTGCCCAAGGGTGGAGTTAGTCCGGATTTGCTCTTGCCTCTGAAAATGGGTCTCAGGTTCAAAGGTGTTCCACAACCTCCACACAGCCCTCCTCTTTCTGACAGAGAGGGCTCTGCCCCTTCCCTTCACAGCAGCACCACTCTGGTCAGTGGCTTGCTCACTTGCCATAAGAGCTCTTGCCTATTTTAGTATTTTTCTTGTCTCAGCAGGGGGAGGTGCTTCTTCTACTGCCGGAACAAAACAGTTTACCTGGAATTGAGTGTTTCAACCTGTCATTCTTCAGGGGAAAAAAAAAAAGTCTTCTTCCTGAAAATAAACAGAGCTGATATGAAAGCTTATATCAAGAAATAATAATCACACTTCACCAAACTTCAGTAGCTGTAGAGGCTGCCTGGAAGTGTTAAAATGTCTGCTGGAACTCATTAAATTATTTCTGTATTGAAAGCTATTTCATCACATTATAAACATTTCATCAAGTTATAAAAACAACTTAGGTATCTTATAAGTATAAAAAGTCTGGAGCACTGAAACCCCCTTGTAAATAAAGAATGTGGCTGTGAAATATAATCCCTGGTGGGATTGGTTTCTGTCCTTTAGAAAGGACATTACTTTGAAACAGGCAAAGACAAAGTAAAAGCTGGAGATGATGGCTGGTAAGTGGAGAAAAGGCAAAAGTAATAAAAAATGTACACACAGGGGTTGCTAATCTGCAATGACGGTAAGCATGTCTCACTGACTTCAGTTCTGAATAAATCATGCTATCTATACCAAGGTTATCTCCTTTTGTCATCATACATCAAGTAAAGATGAGAAACACAAGTCAGCCTGGTTCACTTAAAAGTTACTTCCAAAATGTAAAATCGTTCAAAATCTGTAAAAGGTAGGAAGTGTTCTCTAATTCTTTGCATGTCCCATAAATACTGTTACTGTTAATGATTCTTGAAATCTTTTAATTCAAGTTTGAGGATTGAGTTCTGGGCGTTTGTGTGCCTGTTTGTTTTTTTCCATGGGGGATGATGTCCACAGTCTCTTGGAAATGATCCCACAGAGGAGTCCTACTTTTTAAAAATAGCTGTTTCTCTTCCTTCCATTAAAATGACAGAAGAAATACTCATCTCAGTAGCATTAAAAGCAGCTTTTAGAGTTACCCCTTGCCATCTCCAGTGGTAAAGCTGAGCTCTAGCAGAGGGAAGTCCGGCTGGCACTGAAGTTCCTTGGGGGTGGGTCTCATTCTCAGGGGGCGCAGTGGGCTCTGGACACTGCCCCAAACATAGCTCTTGGTCATGTAGACATGAGCAAGCTGCTGCAAGAGGCCTTTTCTGAAGAGGCCGAAGCACTTCAACCAGGCATCTTATGCTGTAATATCTTCCTTTTCAGGCCACTGAGAAATTTCATACTAAGGTACATAGCACTTTATAATGTCTATCCCATATTTCTTTCAGTCTTTTTCTTCCTTTCAGGTGACAAATACATTTTTTCAGTTTTTTTTTTTATTGTTGAAAAGAGTGGTAAGGAAATTTAAAAAGGTAGTAATTTCCAATCACCATGCATGTGCCAGTTACATGGCCATCTCTGCTCATCATTTGTTTTTTTTGGTTTTTACTTTACTGTGACTCTGCAGGGGTAAAAATAAGTAGGGTAAATACTTTTAAGTAAATAGAGATTCCTTTGTCATGCTTTCAGTCACATGTCAGGTGTAGAAAGCCAGTCCAGTGTCCCTGGACTGACAGGCATAAGGTCATTTCACATATCTACAGCACTTTTGCTCTCTAGCTGCTCTCTTCCCTGCAAGCTCACCTCTGTTAAACAGAAAATAGTATTCCCAAAAGTATTTGAACTTGATCAGTTTACTTCATCCATAAATACCCATATGTGTGCATCCAGGCCTATCCTCCATTTCAAAGGAGGGAAGCATCATTGGCACTGATGCATGGTGGATGCCCATGGTAAAGATGGCTCTTCTGTGCGCCCACAGAGAGCCTGAAAGCAGGGATGTCATGAGCTGCTGAGGAAGCAAAGAGGGCAGGCTCATGGCTGACTGTGTCCCTGCCTTGTAGTCTGAGCTCCTGGGTGGGAAGGGGCAAATTCCTGCTCTCTGTTTTTAAGGCACCTAATTTATGATACGGTTTCAGGTTACAGCTAAATGGTCCAGCCAAAAACAATGTTCTGCTCCTCTCCCTCTCTCTGTGTTCTTCTGCTGCTTCTTTGGAGCGCGCTCTAGTGATGGTACAGCTTCAGGATGAATTGGTCCATTTGGCCTGCCCTAGAAGAATCGATCTATTTTTCTAACTCTGTGCTGAATTGAAGAACCTTACTCCAACAAGATGCAGGGAGGGATGGCAGGAGCTGCAGTTGAAGTTGTAATTTGTGGTTTTCTGTCTTTTCAGCAGGAACCCACTGCTTACTAGGGTTTACTGAAATGTCAAGTGGCACCTAACTCATAGAAAGAAAAGGACTAAATCTTTAAATTTCCTGTTTTCTAGATATGATATGAAGCAGAAGAAGAGGAATGGATTGCTGGGGCAGTTGCAACTGGGAGCTAGTCTATCCATGTTTCTAACAGAGAAGATATTTAGCAGAGGGAATTCTCCAGTTTTTCATACCATGCCTCTTCTGGAAGAGTTTTGGGGCTTCATATGTACCTGCCTTTCCCAGTGTACACTCTCTTCCCCTCTTTTCTGGATGGGGCACATCAGCCAGTCTAATAAAGAAACAAAAACCCCTATCTCTGACTGTCTGTGGGGGACCCCTTTCTCTTCTGTTACTGTACAGATCATCTCACCTAAAATTGGGCAGCATAAATAGCTCTCAGTAGTCCAAGTCTGCGTAGGCACTTGATGTCAATCACCTGAATATATTTGGCCATGTAAATAAGACCACAGTTGTCTGGACCTTAATTACTTGATCGCACTGCTAGCAAAGAAAATTTGGAATTTCTTGGTTAATTGTAGGTAGCATGAGAGAGGTTGGGATATGAAACACTGTCTGTGACACCTTCAGTTCTGGGGACTAGAAGTTTGGCCAAGTGCAAGATATGATGAACCGTGTATACATTTGGGTAAGACTTGTGTCTGTAAATAACACTTGCAGATGTTTGCAAGGACTTGATCCACAGAATTCCCCCCAACTGGGATACAAGTCTTTATGAGGACAGGTACATTTCATTATTGAAATTGTCCGTAACTGGTTGTTTACATGCTATTTACTAAAGGCAAATATTGTACTGTCACTGCAGGAACTCAAGCAAAGTGCAACCTCTTCTTTGTTAGGACGTAAACTAAGTAACATCGTCCATCCTGTATTAACTTACCCTTAGCCTTTCATGGGATAAACTGGTGAATGAAGCCAAATACAATGAGATAGTGGACAAAAAACAATGTCAAAATTTATTTGTGTTTAGTCAGTGGCCCAGGAATGAGAGCTGTGGTGGTTGTGGTGATGAGCCGGAGGAATGCTGCTGGTATTAAGGGCTCTTTGCTGTGTCACACATTCCTGTATTTCGCAGGATCTGAAGGAATTAGCCTCAGGAAAGCTCAGAGTTTATTTCAGGTGGGTAAACCCTGTTTTCTGGCCTTTTGGTCGGTGGTGAGAAACATTCATAGCGATTGAAGGAGAGATCAACCGGCTAGATAAGAATTTGTTATCTTCCAGATAGCAGGTTATGAAAGCAGAGAAGAGGGCTCTGTCTGTCAGGTGTAGGCTAGGAATGACAAAGAAATTTAACTCCATTCCAAAAATGTTAACCATATTGTTCACGCTCAGCAGTGAGGGGGCCTGTGGCTGCTGTGAGATTAACCTTGTGACCCTGACAAGAGTTTAGACCAGCCTGTCAAAAGCATTATGCCTGAAGGCAGTAATCGTTCTTTGTTAGAAGAACAGTTACTTTGCCTGGTTTCTGCTGCCCACCTATGAATTGCATTTTGGCTGCAGCACCACCTTTAGGAAATGGTGTGTAGTTTAATTATTAACAATAGCAGATTCCTAAAGGCTGTGGACAGCCTCTTCAGTGTGGCCTAATTTGCCCTTAAAAAGTAGCTCGATGTAAAAATGTACTTATCTGGTATAACAGTGATTTTCCACAGGGCTGTTATGGGGCTGGTAGTAGACTGTAAATTATTTCAGAGCATGTAAATATTTTTATTAAAGGAAATTGCGAAAATTTGGTTTTGTTATTTTCAAGCAGACTTAAGAGTTAAGTTTTTAGAATGGCTGTGCCTATTTATGGCCGTCAATTTCGGATCATTCTGTGAAAGGCACCTGTTTGAAGAGCTGCAGCATTGAGAGTATTGCAGCCCGGTGGTCCAGAGAAAGGCTATTATGTGGCATTAAGAGCTCATATAGTTGTAAAAAGTGAGTGAGGTTTTAGGCCCAGAGGCGCTTCAGCAGGTTTGCAGAGAGTAAGCTGCTCCTGAGTACTCAGCTTCCATGACTTTGGTGGACCTGTGACTGCTCTGCCAAGTCCTCAACAAAAATTACAGTTGTAATAGTTCCCCATAGTTGTGGGATTTTTTCACATTCTCTGTTGACAAGTTCTTTCAAAGAAAAAGTGTGAAGTGATTTAGTCTTTTGTTCAGTAGGCTGATTCATTCAATTTTACTCTAGTGGTTCAGGCATTTTGTCACAACTGTATTACAGCACACGCTTGTAATAAATATACACCGGACAAGAAAATAACTAATTTATGCCACAGAATATATTCACTGTGGTCATAAAAACCAGTTTCAAAATACATTAAAAGCATTTTTAAGGAAGAAATACTCCTTTAATAATATCATTTTATATGGAAACTGCTGCACAACCTTACAGCCACATCAGACCACTTGGAGTTTTCTGCAAACATCTGGATCCTTATTGCACCTCCTTGCCTAACTTCATCTTTCTGACCCCTCAGGCTCTATGGATGCTGAGAGTTACATTTGGGAACATCTTAACTGAACACATCTCCTGCTTCTTACCTTTATAACATAAAGGAGATAGACATAGGATGTAATTTCTTCTTTTCAGGAGCACTGTGGATACTCATACTACTAAAGCAGTCTGCAAGTACAAACTCCTACTGCTGCAGACTACTTACACCCTAGAAGATGCTAAAACAGTTGTATTCTTCTAAGTTCTCCTTTCCCAGTTTCCATGCTGTCCACTTTGAGGTGTTTGATTCATCCCTGTGTTTATTTTGATGAGGATGCTGCCACCTGCTTTTTGCAATCGACAGATGCTGCCAGTGTGATTGTAACAGGGCACGTTGAGCTGCAGTGTCCCTTGGGACTGGGAGTATCTCTCTCCTAGCCTTTCAGGACAAAAAGCTGCAGCAAAGCCATTCATCTCAGGGTACAGGCATTACATCACAGGAGGAGATGAGAGTTTTTAATGCATGAAGTCACTGCCATTCACAGGGAACTGTCTTTAGCTATGGTTAAAATCCCTTGGATGCCTGTGTGTGTCCATGTGCACTGAGAAACAGATAATTGATACTGTGAGGTCTTTGATACCTTTTTTCAATGAGGCTAATTGTCCCTGCATAGTTTTTTGGACAAGCCTGCAATAGTGATGCTTGGTTGCTGCCCAGGATTAGCATGTTTAGCAATAGGAGAAGGAGAAATAGAGAGAGATAGCATCCAGTACCTAGGTGATGGGCCCAGCTCAGTGACATGCATCTGAATAAGACATGCCTATTTAACCCTGGAATCATTTTTCTAGCTAATCATGGAATGTGCATGACATTTGTTATTACTGACATTATAATGCATCCATTCACTCTACTAGAACTGCTAAGCTGTTCCCACTGAAAGTAATGGAAGCTTTGTATAAGCTGAAGAGAAGCAGATTTGAGTCCCACTAGAGCAGGTCAGGAAGTTTCTCTACTCAGCTTTATTTTTAGGGAGCCGGATAACTGATGCGGAAGCCCTCCTGCTGCAGTTCTGGTAAGAGCACATTGGAAAGTTATATACTATATAGAAATCTTTATTTCCACTTTATAAGTTTGCTTTAAGAGTATCTTTGAATTTCTTGGCTTTCAAGAATGTAGTTTTATTTGATTTTGCTTCATCTTTATTACAGAGAACATTGTAATTCAGTTTTCACTCCCATCAGAAGCACTGTGTGATCATGAAATCACCTCAATGCATGCCAGGTGAGCTAGACAGCTGAGGGAGCAATGTTGGCCCTCACCCTCCTGGAATCAAGAGGATTTCTTGTCCATGTTTTGTCACTGACAGTGACCTAAGTGCTGGCCATTTCATTACTGATTTTGCACTGTGTAAAAAACATCCTTGGTGCACTTGACTTGTCTGCCTCTCAGAAGTGCTACAGAAATGTCTGAGAATTTGACAAAGTCAAAGTAGTAAAAGACACATGGTCTTAGACACTTAATTCACGGATGCATATGTGCATGTTCTGACACCCTATACATATTTGAAAAACTGGGCCAAAATGTACTAGGACACGATGTCAGTGTTAAAGCACTCTGCAGTCTGCAAATAGGTGTGGAACTGGGATGCCTTTGGTTCCCAGGCAGTAGTTTTCTCAGTCCTAGTTGTAGTTACATATTGGTTTGCTCTTGCACAACCAAAGAATACCATAAGGATTGTTTTGATCACTGCATATTTTCCACTTGCAGTTTTTTTATATATCCTTTGAAATGTCTCCTCCACTTTCTTGCTGAGAACAGAAACTAGGCTCATGGAACAGGCAGATTTCTGTTGTTTCTCAATCAATCTGGCAGGTGCATGGTCTGATGCCAACATTTTCGTTAAGCTCAAGGTGGTGTTAAGGAACTGATTTGTCCCTTTAGTGGCCTGATGTGTTCTGTTTCTGCATGTAATTTAGACAGCTATCTAGTGAAAGAGTTTTAAGTGTAACGATAACATTGTCCTCTCTATTTTGTATCTGGTGGCAAACCTCCAATTCCTCTCTCAATATTCATTACCTGTGGAATACAGCAAAGTTTTGGGGGACAAGAATAATGTCTTAACATTTCCACAGCATTAGATATACATCAAGTCACTGCTTGCTGGAGCCTAAGCCTCTAATCAATATGAAGCTGTATCTCTTGAGGGTACAATGCAGTAGAATTAGTTGAATTATTGAAGGCAATGGGTGAGAGTTCAGCTGTGTCCACGGCTGGAATACGGATCTGAGAGGACAGCTCTTCTTTCTTAATGTGCAGCACTCTTTTCAGTCCCACACTGAAGGGAACTCCTGCATCAAGAAACAAAGCTATTCCGAAAAAAGCCTTCTGACTGTGTGCTAGAGGTCCATGTGGGGAGACATGGGTGAGCAACTTGGGGCTGACAAACTGACAGCAGCACCTGAGTCCTGTCCACTGCAGAGCTCCTGCCACACTTCCGATAGGGCTGTCATAGAATAGAATATTTCGGGTTGGAAAGGTTTATAGCACATCTAGTCCAACAATCCTGCAATGAGCAAGGACATCTTCAACTACACCAGGTTGCACAGAACTGCATCCAGTCTGATTTTGGACGATTCCAGGGATGGGGCATCTGCTGCCTCTCTGGACAACCTGTCCCAGTGTTTTACCACCTGCTTTGTGAAGAAAAGGTCTTTCTTAGATCTTATCTAATATATCTTCTTTCAGTTTAAAGCCATTCCCCCTTGGCCTATCACTACATGCCCTTGTAAAAAGTCCCTCTCAAGAATTCATGTACCCTTTCAGTATTGGAAGGATGCTATAAGGTGTCTCCAGAGCCTTCCCTTCTCCATGCTGAGCAACTCCAGCTCTCTGATCCTGTCTTCATTGGAAGGATGCTATAAGGTGTCTCCAGAGCCTTCCCTTCTCCATGCTGAACAACTCCAGCTCTCTGATCCTGTCTTCATAGGAGGGATGCTCCAGCCCTCTGGTCAACTTAGTGGCCCGAGTGCTGGTTTCAGCTGGGGCAGAGTTAATTTTCTTCTGAGTGGTTAGTACAGCTTGGTTGCTGACAGGGGTTAAACCATGACAGTCCTTCTCTGGGCTCACTCCAACAGGTCCATGTCCTTCTTATGTTTGGGGGTCCCAGAGGTGGATGCAGCACTCCAGGTAGGCTCTCACCAGAGTGGAGTAGACACCACTCCCTCAACTTGTTGGTTATCCTTCTTCTCATAGGATCATAGAATCATCAAAGGTGGAAAAGACATCCAAGATCATCAAGCCCAGCCTTCGACCAAATTCCACTGTGTCCACTAAACCATACCACAAAGGTTTGAGCAAATGATACAGCCCAGGATCCTGTCACTGTGACAGCAGCAGCAGGGCTGGAGAGGAGGTGAAATTCAGTAGTGGAGGTGCAGGCTGGAGCGAGGCAGCCTTCCTGGGGGCCAGGCAGCCCGCCCTTTGAAGTCACGGAACAGTTTCCAAGTGCCATTTGTGCCCCTGGCTTGGTTTGCATACACACGGCATTACCTCACCCAACAAAGCCGCGTCAGCCGGGGCTGCACAATGCTGGGGGCTGGCTGTGCCCCATGGGGGGCTCCCAGTTGCCCTGGGAACGCCGCATTCCAGCATCAGCTGCTAATGTGCAAAGCATGCTGCTGGGGGCTGGCCCGGGCAGAGCATGGGAACATTCTTGCATACTTTATGAGACAGAAACAAACCGACTTTCAACAGAACAACAGCCAGGCATAATCCCCCCCACCCCTCTCCCCACCGCCTTCACCCCCCCCTTTGAAACCAAAGCTCTCTAGGCCTTTGTGTGAGAGCTAGGAGGTTCATTTCCAGGGTATTTTGCCAATAAAATGAACCAAGGATATGTTCTGATCCAGGAGTGAATTTTCCACGTCTTGGGAGAAGAATGGCCTTAGTGTTGAATGCCTATAGAGTAATTTCCTACAGTCTTTTAGACCAGGGCACCCAGGCATCCTTGGCCGGGCCCTCCTGTGGAAGGTTAACACCTGGGACAGCTGGGACACTGACTGACCATGATCAGCCACCTGCCTTTCTCAAGCCTCCTTTTTATTTTTCCTGCAGATTGTCACCTGCAATAAGAGCACATGGCTTGGCTACCCCCAGAGCCCCTACCCACAGCAAAGCAGTGGATATTTACCACAAGGTAGTAGCTCTGGATATCACCAGAGCTCTGGATATCACAAGGTTTTTGTGGGGAAAAAAAGAGTGAGACCAAGGAAGGCAAAGTGGCACTGAGGGCCATTTCCTACTTCAGGATTCACTGAGGGAGAGGGCATCAGTACAGGACTGCGTGGAGTTCTCACCTCAGCCCACACTTATGGGCAGAGCTGGCTTCAGCAAAGGCAAATCTGACTCATCTTTGTTTAAGAAGAAGCTAAACAGTAACTTTGATGAGTAAGTAATTCAAGGCACAGCCTCTGTGTCTCTGTAGCACATTGGTGTAACAGAAGGAACAGTGATGCAGACATCCTCTTAGCAGGATGCATTAGTGAGCCCAGTTTTCACACTGTTCATGGACCTCTAATTATTCAAGGCATCCATGTCCAACAGTTACTTGTGGATTTTTTCTTCTACACGCAGAAAAACTTGCAACATCCCCTGTGTAAGGCAAGCTGCAGTTGCACAAGGCAGCTCTCATCCTTTTGCACTGAAATTTTCCAAATCCCCTCCATGGCTGGTTCAAAAAGCACCTTCAGGAGAAGTGATGGGCAGGGTTAATGTAGCTGGTTTGCAGTTGATAGCTGTTGGGGATGTAGGTTCAGTTTACCACTGACAGTGGTTCTCAGATCCTGCGACTCAGTGCCCATTGATGCAACTACTGGAAATAAATTTGGTGACAGGCCTTTGCTTGGTGGTAATCCAGTAAATAGTGTCTGTTCCTAAACCAGGATTTTAGGAGACAGCTAATGCTGCAGCACCACATGGCAAGCTCTTTAAAGGAACATCAGTTTCAAATCTCTCTGTCTCATCTGTGCTGTGCTGGTGCTAATAGCTGCATGCTGTACACAAGGCTCTTTCAACTAAAGATTTGAGAGAAGCCTTGCTTTTGTGTTCCCAGTTTGTTTACTTTGTAAACATGATGTTATGCACTGTCAGTTCAGCTATTTCCTCCCCCTGCAGTCTTCTTCTGAGATTCTTTATATCTTGTTTTCACACAGCATCTGAGGGGAGAAATTGCTCTGCCATATGTCTGTAAAACTGTTATACTTAATAAGTAGGCTGGATAGTAGATACAAGGCTTACTTCTACTTCACCTTTTTTTTTTTTAAATAACTTTTTTGGCATGAGGATGCAGCATTTTTGACCTAATCAGAGCGCTAAAGCTGTATTTACAACATCATCAAGCTATGGCCTGGATCCTTCCTGTGGCCCCAAAGAATCTGGGGACACATCTGTAGCAAATCCCTTAAATCTCTAGTTCAGTGCTTTCAAACCATGTTGGTCATGACTGAATACTGCTATTGTTCCTCGCCTTCTGACACATCTCTTCATCCAGTTGATCCTTAGCTGAGTGGTTGCACATCTTTGCAGGCTGCCTTCCCCGTGACAGAAAGATTGGTGAGCAGTGAGAGGCCAAGCCTGGCTGTGTGCAGCCGTATACAGATGTCCTGCAACCAGTCTGGAAGCAGCCCAGCGATATTTACACTGCACTGAATTTGAGTTTACAGTTTCAGATGTCCCCATATCGTGTTCCCCACTGTGTCTGATTCTGTTACCAAGGGTGGAGGCAGACACAAAGAGTTCCTTGCACTCTTCACGGCACTCCCCAAAGAAAAAGGAGTAGCATGGAAGGGGAGCCAGTCCTCCAGATTGTCTGCCCCCAATCACCTTCACCCTCAAGAATTTATCCTGTTCAAAGTGCAGGCAGAGACCAAAGTGTCCATCTGCCAGTCACGCACCATGTCTCCACAGGGATGTCTCCACACCACCACCTGAGCCAGACTCAGCAAAAATGTGGAGTCTTTCAAAGAGCCAGCATATATTTGCTTTAAGAAAATGGAATGCCTGAAGACATCTGCCCAGGTGTTACCATCAGGCAAAATCTAATCCTAGGCCAAATGAGAGGCAAAGGTACTGAGGAACACCTTTTCTACACAAAGTACCTTTCTGGTGAGCAATCCTCCCCAGTGACTGGGAGACCACACTGGGTTTTTCAGCTCGAGGCCCTTCTGCTCACCATGGCCTTTTTGCCTGTGCACTGCTGCAAAAACAGCTACCACTGTTCAGAGCTGACCCAACTATGCGGCCCACCCTAGACTGGGAGCTGCTGGCTGCTGCAGCTGCTGCATTTCTGATGTCCAGCTTTGACTGCAGTGCTGCAGGGAGTAGGGACAGCCTGGAGAAAGCCCATCAAGATTTAGGAACAAAATTTAATGCAAAATTTAGAAGCTGCTTTGCTCTGTGTGTAAATGTGGCAGCATTTCTCTGCATGGAGAGATTGGGCTGGGCCATAGCTGAGCTGTTTGCTTTATGGCCGAGTTATTGCTAAGGGATTCAGCACTGGGCTGAAGGGCTGAGTAAAGGAGGCAATCCCACCAGTTCTGGGATAAGCAGTACTCCATTGGTGAGGGTAAATGCACTGTTGCTGAGAACATTGCACAAGCACATCCCCTTTTGCCAAATAAAAGTCCATCTTTATTGCACTCTCTGGAATTTTGTAGTATTTAAATATCCAGTTCATGTAGCAAGGTCTCTGATATTCCTGAGCTGCTGACTAAAGTAAATCCAAAACAGATTTTGTTTGGCTTTCCCATGGCTCAGTAGTCCCCAAAAGGTGTTTTTATTATTTTAAGTATTAGGCATGTGCATGGGAAAGAATTTTGTTAGTTCAGCTCAACCACTCCCTAGAAGTTTTCTTGTCTCTCCCAGCGTCTCCTTACCCTCGGGCTGCTCATATCTTTCAACAGATCTCACTACTGGACTCAGCAGCTCCTCATTCCCTGCCTTTCCATGCAGATCCCAGCAGGGCTGGGCACCCACCACCCTCACCAGACAGGGGGAACCCGTGGCCTTTCACAAGGAAAGGGCCACTCTTTTCAAGGGCAGGGGCTGCAAGGGTGAAACTCACAGTCTAGAGTAACAGCCAGTACAAAGCTGAATGCTGCCTGGATCCCAAAGAGATTTCAGCCTCTTTCTCAACCAGCATGTAATTAATATATAAGACTTGTGCTGGCCTTCTGCATATTAGTGAAATCCATCACTTGCCCTTTATTCCAATCCACTGCTTCTTGCTTGTTCTGTTTCTTGTCTGAATAACAGCACTGCAGTGTAGTGCTTTTCTCTGGCTAAATAGTAAGGAAACAAGGCTGCATTTTATGCCACCTGAAATTTTTTCCCCAGTTTCTGAACAAAGTGGTAGCTGAGCAGCAATGGAAAAGGCAGGCAGATAAATTCAAATGGGAAATACGAGCGTGTTTGAATGTTCAAGCACCTTCAGGTAAAGCTATCAAATATTTCTGGAGCAGAAGGACCAAAATTGTTCAGGAGTCTCTAAAGGTCAGCAGGAGTCTAATATACTGAAATTGTTTGTGAAAAATGTCAGAAGAGATGCCACAGGCAAACAGAATATTGCAAACCATTTCCTTCCTATTTGTATTTAATACTGTTTGTATGACTTGAATGTAACGCTTCAGTTCAGAAGAAAGCACCATGGGCTCCGGCAACTTGTCACTCATCACACAGGAAGCCACAAGCTGCCCTCAGTCCCAAACTGCCCTTTGTTGGGGCTGGCTGGGTTCACAATATGGGCACAGAGATGAAGCTACCCTCTTTTGTTGAGCGTGTCCAGGTGCTCTTTGCTCATCAGACTCCAGCTGTGACTTTGTCTTTTGCTAGCTGGAAGCCCTGGCTCTCACAAGGCTGAGCTGATCAGGCCAGGTGGAACAAAGACTAAATATGGATGAAGTGGTCAGATGCAAGACAGGGTAGAAAAAAGGTGGATCTGTGGAAAAACTGGTCATCTGGTGTCATCAGGGCAATGTGAGCAAGATTATCTGCCAAAGGTGAAAGAGGCAAAGGAAGAAAATTCTCCGTGTGTGATATTACTGGCAAAACAGGCTCGACTCAGAGAATTTTTACTTGCTTCAGTTTATTGCCAATGGACAGAAGCTTCTAATCACTGATTTGGGTATTGAGAAAAAGAAACCATGAACACTCGGGTAAGCAGCTTTCTTGACTATTCTTCCCCAGGCACTATTCAGCAAAACACCTTTCCTCCTCCCTAGTCTAACCCCCCCCTGTTTTTGATGAGGGTTACGCTGAATAATCCCAGAGGCTGGGGCCATATACACAGTAGGTTTAGTCTGCTGCCTTTCCACACTCCTTACTGGTGTTCCTTTGGCCATCAGTCATTCTTACTGTTTTTTCTCTGTCCTTCTTGCCTCTTACAGTTTTGCATGTTGGCCACAGTCCCTCAGAGCTGTCCTTTCCCTAGTGTTGATCACCCATTGCCACAGTCCCACAGGGTTGTCCCTGCCCACTCTGGGTTGCCTATAAGCCACAGGCTGCCTCCCTTTAATGTGGAGCTCTTCCTTCCAAGAGTGTGTCCCCAGCTCCATGTCTCCACAATTATCTCTGTCTTCATTTGTCTCCCTAAAAGTGTTATTTGTGTATCTCCTGCTTGCAGTGGCTGCTAATCTTCCTGAGATATGTCTGAGCTGGGATGCTGTGGGATCCCCTGCCTGCCTGGCTGCAGCTCTGGTGAGTGGTGGTCGCACACACTGGTGTCAGAAATGGCTGGGCCCAGCTGTGACTGGCACACAGGTCCCCCCTGCTGAAATCCAACTGTGCGTGGGGAAACACATCCTAAGTGAGACTGAGAGATAAAGAAACAAATTTTTTCCAAGGAATGGCCAGACAGTGGAAAAGAATGCAGCATGCAAGGAAGGCATGGGAAGAGCGAAGGTATAGCTGAAATTCATCTCTCCTTGTACAGACAAGCATTCACTCCTCCTTGTGTGATACAAGAATACTCAGGAAAACAGCCAAGCAGCACCTTGAAAGTGCTACTCCAGAATTTCTACTGTAGAGTAAAAAGATTATGTGGTATTTGGAAACAGTAAAGAGCAGGAAAGAGATCTCCTCCTGCCAGTGATGGACCCTCTTTCTCTTGCCAATTTTTATTTTCAGTGAATTTGCTATATTGGTTCAAACACCAAGGTCTGCAAATTATTCTACTGGCATAATTATTTGACTGTCATATCCCATTTATGTTTATCTCCGCAAGGGATGAAAAGGCAAAGAACACCTTGGCCCTGCTGCAGGAATTCCAGGCATCCCTTCTCCAGTAACCAGCTTTTGTGAAGAGGTTGCCAGGGGTTCTCATGGCCCTGAGGAGAAGGACCGTGGGGATCCATCACAGGCTTGTTTCAGACTATTAGTTCCTTACCTGAGTGAACAAGCTTGACCTGTCCTCTTAGCAAATGTCCTACATGAATGGTAGATTTTGTGACTATTGCCAAAGTCCTTATTCTGCAGTCTAGAATTTCTCTCTAGGAGTGCAAGACCTGTAGGGTTTGTTGGCACAGGGTGATTGCTCTCCTGGAGGAAGAACATCTGACCAGATCTGACCAGATCTGTCCTCAACATGGCTCTAGAAAGCAAAATTTGTTCTTACACATCCTCCTCCATGCATGAGAGGCCATCATCACCAAAGCCAGAATATTGACAATGTAGTGGCTGCAGCAATCACAGCTGATGTGGTAGCAGGCTCTTGCAATAAGACTTGCAGTGATCTCTGTCCTGCTTCTCCCATTTCACTGCTGTCATACCAGTTTGTGATGAATTTTCTGTGCTAGCTTAAAAGCCTTTCCTACATCACAGAATTGCTTTTCCAATTTCTATTAATGATTAATATAAGAAGTTGTCTATGGTTGCCATAAAAAATGACATAATGAGAAAAAGCTCTTGTTACCTTGGCTGTAAATCATCCCAGCTATCCTGATGTAATCACCTGCCTCTCAGACTTCCCTTCCAGGGTTTGTGATACAATCACAGGGCCTGGACTGGCTCAACCCCCACCTGGTACAACCTAGCTATGCCCGCTAGTGATTTGATTGGTCCACCACTGGCATCAAACAGATTTATCTTTGGATTTTTGCACTTTTTATACCTCAGAGTTTTAATCTATCCCTCTTTATAGGGAGTCTTCTCTGCTGCATCTCCATTCAGGTAGGAAAATATGTGCTCAGGGATAAGATCTGCTTAGCTTTTGTCCTCTAAAAGTTAAGCACTTGGTCTGTGCTACTTGTCTGTCTTTTTAATCAATGAAGACAAAAACCTTCTTCAGAGGGCAACTGATCCTGTTCAAACAGATGTCTAGCAAATATGGGAAGAACTGTCCTTTTGAGGTGCTTTTAATGTTGTCTCCACTGACTGTAGATGAAACTCAGGTAACTAGATTAACACCACTATTTTAGATGGCTAAAGAACTGTTGATGCCTAGAGGATGGATAAAGCTGCTTCCTTTTTTACTGATTGAGAAAGCAACAGGACTGTCCTTTGGATGTTTTGTACATGACAATTTCCTGGGCTTTTGTGAGGACGGAAGGAAAGTTACAGAGGAGGTGGAAGGCTTTCCAGGAGCCTGACCAGTACCACAGTCCAGTGTTGGGCATTTTCAAGCTCAGTCAGTGTCTGGGTCTCTCATGACAGAGGGATGGTACTACAAAATGAGTATTCCATCATATTGCACAGTGGAGGGCTGAATGAATATGAAAAGTGAGGTGCAAGAGGATGACAATCAGCTTGCAGCTGGCCCTGCTCCACACAATCAGTCCAGGGATGCTGCTCTGCTGTAGTACAGGAAGGAAATGCGTGGAGGATAAGATATGTGGAGCAATTGTTACTGGCCTGGAGCTGAAGGATGCCTGGGGGCATGGTAGCACTTTAAACCAAGGATTTCACCTCATATGAAATATTAATTTTATGCCTTGTGTTTAGTATTTTTGAAAATTTTATCAAGTTATGTTTTAAAATTATTATGAAGTTTTAAAAGCCGGTGTCGCTCAGTTGCTTTTTAAAGATTTTTGTATAAAGTTTAGGTTCTTCAGAGGTGGAATAAAACTTTTCTTTTTATAGTCACAAACCTCAAAACCAGCAAGGTAGGTATTTTGTGCTGCTTCATTGTGATTCATACTTTATCAGTGGAGCTGAAGAGAGTCACAACTGATTTTAGCTGTGCTGGAGAGAATATCTGTTTTGCTGAGCCCAGGCTATAGTCTGCTAGTTATGTATTCACATACTTAAGTAGAGTTGTAAGCAAGCTCTATAGAATTAAAGAAATACCTGTGGTTTGACCACTGGGAACATGGCAAATATCTGCAAACAACACTCCTGTCCCAAACCCTCTTTGCATTCAACACAGAAGTCAACCCCTTCTTGCCCCGCAACAAAAGATAAGTCTTAAGCTATGGATCCTATTTAATGGAGAAATTTCACAGTTTTCTGTTCCCCTTCTTTTGTTTGTTCTTCAAAGCCCAAGACAAAGGCCTCCAGTGCAGGTTGCCTGCTGTGCACAGCCCCGGTACCTGTTTGGTGAGGTCAGGGCTACGTGCGGTCGGGAGCAGCGCTCTTGGCACTGATGTCCTGCCAGCAGAGAACAGATGTATCCCGAGTGAGCCAAGTGTAAGAGCCTTTGGCACAACTGTGGGATACCCCCTGGGTGAAATCCTGCCTTGCTCAGCCTGTGGAAAATCTTGCTGATGGGCAGACAGACCAATGAAGACTCGGGCGCTGTAGTTTTTCTTGCAAATTAGGGATGCTCAGGGCTGTTTTCTGCCCTGGAACTGACTGGCACAGTCTGGAGATACCCAGCTGCTCAAATCCATACATGCTGGGTTCAGAATTTACCTGGGAGGGTGCTCATAAGCTCACCATGCAGGCAGCTGAGCTGAAGCTCTGCACCAGTGTTGATGTAGCAAAACTGAAGCTGAAATTTCGTAACAAAGCAGACAAAACTACACGTAATAAAAAGATCCCAAGAACTTTCCAATTTTCCTTGGAGATGATCAAATAATAGACAAGATGACTAATTTGTGATACTGAGCCTTTGGTTCCCTTTGCCTAGAATTGAACTCTTGTTATCTGTGATGCTTCTGAGGAGCCTTCCCAGACCTACACAGTGTATTGAAGCACACAATGTTCAATCCTCTGGCTATTTAAATCTAAATCATTTGAGCCTCACTGAATTTACATATTTGTTAAAATGACAAGTATTTGGATTAGGGTTATCTTAGCTTCTTGTCATCTGAGAGGTGTGAAAGCTCCTGTTAGCCACATTGTGATAACTTTTCAGACACCAAAGAGTATATAAATAATAAGGCTGTAGTCAGAACAGTTTCTGAGCCAGTGAGGTTCCAGGGATGGTGCACCACATGCTGTGAACCCAGCATTCTAGGTGGTGCAGATGGTCAGTTGGGAGTGAGAGGAGGATGAGACCAGAATCTGAATGTGCTTGTCAACAGGAGTGAAATGAGGTGTGAAACTTGGCTTTGAGTTTTAACTGTGCTGTTATATCCAGGGATGTCTGAGGTTCATGGCCAGGCAGGGCAGGACTGAGGGGAACTGGAGACCAGTGCTGCTGCAGGGACTATCAGGGACTGATTGACAGGGCACTGTGCCAGGGGCAGAGTGGGAAACACTGGGGAGGCTGAAATGGGATCTGACTGGGACAGGTACAACTGGCAGTGCTACAGCTCTGCATCCCTGAAAGCAGCACCCCTCAGTCCCTCCTGACAGATGGTGAAGAAAACACTGAAAAGCCATTGCAATGGTCACGGCAGGGGCTCCAGGTTGCACCTCATAGCAGCCCCTCAGCATAGACAGTTCTCCCATCTGTGTACATTGTGAATGTACAGGGTGTATGCTGTGTACAGGTGTAAATGAATTCTCCATATATTTCTATTCCCTATAAATTCCCTCCTTGGTTACACATGGCCTCTTCCCAAATCTGCAGGACATAACTGACATAAAAGTAACTAAAAAATATTATGTTAAAGATGTTATGGAAATGACACAATTTACAAGCAAGGGATAGGGCTCTTTAATTTTTGGCTGAGTTAACTATGTTACCAAATCTGTCTGGGAGTCCTACATGTGTAAGATGTGTTCACTCACAGACTTCAGCTATAGCCCTAGGAGTTCAGAAATATG
Organism: Camarhynchus parvulus; assembly: GCF_901933205.1. NCBI lineage: Eukaryota > Metazoa > Chordata > Aves > Passeriformes > Thraupidae > Camarhynchus > Camarhynchus parvulus. The sequence continues at coordinate 39,606,240 of NC_044573.1, forward strand.
TGCAAGAAGTCTGAGCAAGAAGCTCAGACCTGAATTTTGTCAAAAGTGTAATCTTCCTTTTTTTCCCCTTTTTTTTACTGTACAGCTAAAGATACAAATATTTTTCCAGTGCCTTCACTGAAGGCTTTTCTGTTACTCCACTCTCCACAGATGTCTGGGATTTATGCATGGCACAGGGCTGATGCATTTCGTGCTGAACAACACTCTCTTGGGCTGCAGTGGAAGAGAAGGAGAGAAAAAAAGTAGCTTCTGTCGAATGGAGGGGCATTGCTGGCAGCTAGTTAGATCTGTGAGGGCAAGGACTAGGCTTTGTAAACCTGTGAGCCAGACAGTCACCCCAATGTGAGTGTGTGACCCCACACATGTGCCTGTGCACTCTGTCAAGGAGGAGGATGTACAGACTCAGAATCACACCCTGGTTTTGCTGCCATCCCAGTTTCTCACACGGGTCTCATCTGTCTTCAGTCCTGCAGATGTTTACACGGGACAGACACAAATGCTTTCTCTCCAAAGACTCAAAGGGAGAAGTAGGGGAGATAAGGACCCCACCTTCCCTCCAAGCTCGTTCCCAGGCCTGGTGTGGGAGTCAACAGCCTCATGCTCTGGTGGCACTGCACTGGGGTGACATCCTTCCATGCAGCCCTGGTAAATCCAGTCATACCAGTACTTTAAAAGCACTAATACACAACACCAACTTTGGTCAGAAACTCTGTGGTTAAAATGAGAGAAAGTGCAGATTTGCTGATATAGCCATACCTGTGGAGGAGCTCTTGACCAGCAGGGTTATGTCTGTCAGGGAACACTGCTCTTCACACCTTTGGCAGATGTATTATTGCCAAGCAGTAGTCTGTGCTGTAGACCTGGCCTCACCTATCCTTCATGTTTGTGCTCTGAGAACCACAGGTATTTTTCACACAAGATAAGAAAGCAGAGGAGGAGGCTGAAACAATGGCCAGTTGTTTTCCACTCAGGACAATATTGTTCAGTGGGTTTATCTTATTAGTATTTTTATCACATCACCTCTCAAATGTATCTGTACTACCTGCAATATCTCAGGAAAAAAGAGAAGAGGCAAACTTGAAAATAAGGAAGACTTGGAGTCACTTAACCCATTCATCTATGGGACTGACAGCCCAGCTCTGGCTCCAGCAGCCCTGTTCACAACAAACTTCCCAGCTTTGAATGAGCCCTGGGCAGATGGGCCACGCTGCAGTGCTGGAGCTGGGAGAGTGACCTGAAGCTGTGCTCCAGCCTAGGCAATGAGCATTGCACAGCTGGGGGCCATGAGGATGAGCACGGGAGCAAACATGCCTCTCAGTGGCACTCTGAACACTGCTCCATGTTGAAAGAGCTGGTGGACAGGCAAGAAGAGATAGAAATCCTAGAAATGCCAACTGCTCTGTGTTGCCTGTGGTGTTTGTGCTGTATCTGATATCCATTTCAGTTACTGGAGATGGAGTAAAGGAAGAAGATAAAAAGGAATAAAGAAGTGTAATAAAATGCCAGACAGGCACAGTACAGAAAGAGAACAAGGAAAGCATAGCTGCCTTGGGTACAATAAATCTTATCTTTAAATACTTTAAGCAGCTTTCTCACAACGATGGATCCCTTGGAGAGACTTAAACTGAAATAGTTAGTTAGGGAACTAAAGTCTTAATTTGAAATCAGCTCTTAAAAGCAGATCTAAAGCCCTATCTGTATTAAAACACAAACTGAACCTGGCTAGGCAATAATATATGTCTCTAGGGTGAGTTTGTAGCCATGTATTTCCAACAATATTATAAGCAGCAGGAGGTTAGGATGAAGGATTCTCTGACGGTGTTGGCATGCTGGCAAAGGATAGAGTTATAAGCAGTTTGAGACCAACGCTTGCAGCCTTTGAGAGCAAAACATGTGTATATACTTCAAGACAAAAAAAAAAGTACAAAAAAGAGACATTGAATAGACACAGTCTCAGATTCCCCCAAGATGAACACGGAACACATTCTCTAGCTTACATATAAACACTCATAATGTCCTGTCTGTGTCTGATAATATGCTGTGACCTTTCCGATTCCAGTAGCAAACTTTAAGAAAAACAACGGAAAAGATTAGACGGGAGAACCAGCACACTGCTGTGCCAGGAGAAACAATCTGCTGCACTCACAGAGCCAGCAGTCCCCTCTGTGATATCTGGGCTGGGTCCGACCTTGGGAGCCCAAACTCATCACTCCCTTGAGCACAAGCAATGTCCCCTGTTGAAGCTGGCCCTGGCTTCAGCTGCGTGCTCTCACCTTCCCTGCGGAGCATCCCTCCCTCCAGGGCAGTGGCAGGACAGATGCTGTGCTGGCTCCTCAGCTAGCCTTGTTCAGGCTCTGTCAGTAATGGCTGACTGAACTTTGAGTGCTGAATGGGGCACTTCAGCAAGGACAGGCTACCTGTTCTGCCAGCTCTCCTTCTTTGGGAACACTGATTGCCAAGAGACTGGGACATGCTCCAGGAGTTGGTATCATCATATCCAATCACAGCTTCCTGAAGCAAAGGTCAAACTTTACATTTGATCACAGCAGTGGGGCAGGGAAACAACTACAAGTGGTTACATTCTTGATCTATAGAAACTTTATCTGACAATGACTGCAAATCTGAGCTGTAATTCCCACTACAGGTAATGCATTTTCTACTGTAGGTGTTATTGGAAATAAGAGTAAGACTCAAGAGGTGTGACTTCTGAATGTTTGAAAATACTTTCCTTCTCAAAATATACTAAAAAAATATTTGGGGCTCTGGAGGAAGTGTTGCCACAATGTGGGCAACTTGTGGGCAACTTTTCCAGATCTCCTCCCCTCACACCTGCGTAGGCATTCCCAGTAATCTGAAGAATGGTTCTATCCTCAACAAGGGCACATCGTGACAGACAAGGGCGAATGGTTTGAATTGAAAGAGAGCAGGTTTTGATTATTTATACAGAAAAAATTCTTTGCTGTGAGGTTGGTGAGGGACTGGAACAGGTTGCCCAGAAAAGTTGTGGATGCCCTATCCCTGGAAGTGTTCAAGGCCAAATTGGATGGAGCTCTGAGCAGCCTGGTCTAATGAAAGTTTCCTTGCCCCGGGCAAGTAAATTGGGAACTAGATGTGAAGGTCCCTTCCAACCTAGGCAATTCTGTGATTTGATGATCTGTGTGGAAATTCTCCCTATCAAATGTAGTGTATCTAGAATTTAATGAACTGCAGCAACACATGTTTTAAGGCACAGAACACCTGCTGAAGCAATACTTGCACTTGTGTCCCCGATTCACTCATCTGATAATTTTTGTACAACCTGTCAACATATGTGTGCAGCTCCTGTGTGAGCACATTCTGCAAATGACATGTCCTGGCCTGGTAAAAAATAAGGCAGCTCTTTTCTATATCTGAGTGTAGTTATATTTTGCCAATGTTTTTTATGTCTTAAGAAGAACATCTTTGATTCATTATGGAGTAAGGTTGACCAGGAACATTAAAACATTACCTCCCACTCCCATGGCTGAAGTGGAGTGACTAAAAGTAGGAATGTTGAAAGAGGAATTTTGTGGGAGACAAAGAGAGCTGCTATTGAGCTCCAGAATTCAAAAGCTAATGCTCTTCACTTTGTTGCTATGGCAAAATCTCTATGGTGTGCCTTCCAGAACCACGTGGCTACTGCCCAGAGGGCTCTAATCCTGGGTTCCAGCTATTTGGTGTTAAAAGTAGCTCACCTGGAATTGAAACCAGGAGATTTGTTCAAAGATTACGTCTTTACACACAGAATGGTGCGAGGCATTTCCTCCCAAAGATGGCTGGAACTCAAACTTTGAAATAAAGGCAAATTGGAAAATGTGCAGGGGCAGCTTGATTCAAGTATGTTTGATCTGGTTTTTGCCCTTCCTTAGGCAAGATGAGTAAGTTCAGAAGCAAACTTCGTTATTATCGTGAGTTGGCAGCCAAATACGCTAGAGGTGTACTTATTTGTTAAATAAATACAGGGAGTATGCTTCACTGATTCACCACACCCACACAAAGCTTGGAATAATTACAGGCTTGTTGCCAGACAAGCTAGGGTTCTTGGTCTTTTGGGTTGTTATTTTTTTTTTGCAAACAGTGGTCTTATTCATAAGTCATAAATAACTGGCTTTGATGGAGTTGATAATTTTTCACAGAAATGCTAAATGATTGTTCTGAGTGCCCTTCTACTACCAAAAGCAGAGTTGTATTTAGTTATTGCTAGTAGTCATTCATTGGTAAACCTCAAAAGATAAGTTTTCTACCAGGTCTAAACCTGACTGAGATAGCAAAGCATAATATAGAGTAGGGATGGTCTCTCCAACCACCACTGCACGTTAAGAAAACTTGGCTTCAGTAATTTTAAAATTACTATTAACTTCTACACACTTCAGTGTGTCTAGCTGCTGTCTCAGAAACATCTCTGCAGCTTTCCAGTTGGCATCTTTTCCACATTTACACAAAAACTAAAGGAGTGGGAGGGATTACTTGCTCTGGATGTCATTTCCTGGTTCATGATCTAAGTTCATGTTACAGCTCAGTATCTTAAGCTGTCCATAATGGGTGGTCAGCAGTAAGAGCCTCAGCTACTGGCAGAGCTCCAAGCATCACGTGGCCGTGCTGCTATGGTATTTACAACATAGCTAGGGGCCAAGAAACTGGTTAAAGGCCATTGTATACATCCAGTTGGCACCTTCAGCTTGCTTACCTCCTACTTCCACCAAATCTGCAGGAATGAGGCCTTGTGGCAAGAAAGGGAGAAGGAGCATGTTGTACACTGCTTGGGAGGACACACGGGGAGCATCCACTGCTGATCAGGCACCCTCTGTGCTGTGGGACTGCAACTGAGAATTGCAGCCATATCCACCCAGCTCTGTTGCCTCATGCTCTTTTTTTGCCTTTCATTGCTCTTGTTTAGAATTCAGGCAAATAGCAAAGACTCAGCAATTCTCTATCAAGGCCATGTGGTCTGTGCATGTCTGCCCACACATTGGTACTGCTGGTGAGAATCGCCAAGGCTAACAGGCCTTGACTAGAAAAGTAGCTGATAGGCAGAGTGGGGCAGAGTATTGATCTCTCAGATTTTCTCTCTGTGACAATTGCCTCTGTGAGAATCAAAGGTAATTTACTCTCTTAATCTTTTTCCTCTTCCATACCTCTTTTGCCTGTTCCCCTATTAATACTTTTCCCCATTTTGACAATAAAGGCACATAAAATATGTCAAAACTTTCCAAAGCATTAACACACTTTCTGTGCAAATTGTCACTTTTCCTTACAATGCTTTTAAGGATGCACTCTGCAGTGAGTCTGAGTCCCATAAACCTGCACTTCTACCACCACATCTGGATTCTTTTGTTTTAGAAGCTTTCCAGGATTTTTGATTTGGATTTATTCCTCCCATAGTTTCATTCTTCTCAGTCTTCCCTCTCTGACATTTCATTATGGTAAATAAGAAAAAGTTGGCACTACTGTACAATGATTATTGTTTCGATCACCCTTTATCTCTGGCTGATTTATATTTCTAAATGTTAGGCCAAGGAATAATGGCTGCAGCAATGAGTGAGGAACAATGGCATCCAGTGTCTTATGGAGAGAGGCCGGATCACAGTCAAGAGACTTGGAGGTAAGCCACTCACTAGATTAGAGTTGCAAAGTCTACAGTAGGTTGAATGGGAGAGGTGGAGGGGAAGCTGTGAAAAAATCTTTTTCAAAACCTTTAATGCTTGGCATTTTTGTGGCTTTCCCTCTCCAGGAGCTGATATTGCTAATCCCTTTCTGAAGGTGTTTGAACACTGCTGTCCTCAGGGGTCCACCCATCTCCCAGCTCCACCTTCTTGTTCCCTGCTCCTTTGTTTCTGCATCCTGGTCTAAATCCTTATGGGATCGATAAAGAAAAGAACTGCCTTGGCATTGCACACTGTAGTACCAGAATGCTTGCTGAAGTTGATTAACACTGGTCAAAGAATATTTTAGACTGACTACTTGCCAAGCTCTGGAAGTAAGACTGGTAAGTAAGCTCCCCTTTCCTTCCAGGGAGACTTTGGAGAGAGGCAATGAAGGACAGTGCAAAACACAGTGCCTGTAAAGCTATAAATTATTCCCATTAGTGAAGGCCCTTAATTTTGGAGGAATAACTGGGGAAGGGTGATCATAACCCATAGTGAGATCTGCTGGAGATTAGACATTTGCAGGCTGATAAACTATTCTGCGGCTGAAAGTGATCTTTTGTCCAAAGGGACAGTTTCCTTTCTTTCATGTAGACTATCACGTCTTTGCTCGAGTTGGTGGAGCTGACCCCATCTGAAGGTGTGGTTTGGAGGCTGTAGTCTCAAAATCTAGCCTGATTTTTTTTCCAGTTGCTTTTTATTTACCAGTAGAAAATGAATCCTCAGTAGGATATAAACACTGTGCCAATACAAATCACCCTGAAATTTCAACAGGATGTGATGTTCCCACTCTCTTTCTTGTTCTCTGTTCTATTGTGAGCCCCACTTGTATCTGAGAGATTGTTAACTAAATAAGTATTTTCCACCCTCAGCAGAGAATTGTCACAAATAAATAATTACTATTTTATTATAATTTTGCTGCTCCTACAAACTTTGTTTACTAAATGGAAATATGCTAAGTATGTTAATATTAGCAAGATACAGAAGTGTGATGGAAATCAGGCAAGTTAGATAATACATATGTTTGTTTTATGATAGCCAGTGGGACCATATTGTGTAGGCAAAAAGAGTTCTCTTCAAAACAGGTTATGGACATCTCCAGAGATTTACTGAAGGAGTGTCCAGATGCTGGACCCCTCTTCTTAGCTGTAAAGACTGTTAAAGGTATACATTCATCATAGTTTCCTTTTATTTTATGGCCTCACTCAACAAAGTGATAAGATAGCAAACAGCACTGTGTGCATTCAACTCACTGGCAAACAACGTGGGGTAAAGTCAGTCAATAAAGCTAATTGTACCTGACAATCTAGTTAAAAGCATCATTAGCCAGTCATCAGGACTACTCCTGCTTCACTCAGACTCAACCACTAGATATATCACTCTTGGACATCTCTGAAGTTTAGGATTAGGTCAAGCCCTTCAAACCAAAGCTGCAGACCTCTTTCAAATGAACAAAAGCAGGCTGGGTTGCACTGTCTGCAGATATGTGCTCTGCAAGGATATGCACCCTCATTCAAACTGACAGTAACAATAGTGATGTTAGTAATTATACTACCAACATATTGAAATGTGAAAGAACAGACCCCTAAGACAAAAGTTACTCTACTTTTCTATGCATGTATGCATTATACTTATGTAATGCATGTGGATTTATTTGCCGGGTCCAGACATTTCTCAACACTTTTGAAATAGTCCTCACTGGACATAAGCTGCCATTTTTGTCTCATCAAGGCCTGTGTGAAACTGAGGTGCTCATGATGGGTAATAAGATTATCAAGGATTATAGTTACTGATAATGCTTCTGTGAGGGAGGCACTGGAACAGGTTGTAACACAGCGTGAATGCCCCATCCCTGGAAGTGCTCAAGGCCAGGTTGGATTGGTCTTTGTGCAACCTGGAGTAGTGGAAGGTGTCCCTGCCCATGGCAGAGGGGTTGGAACTAGAAGACATTATAAGGTCCCACCCAAATAATTCTGTGATTCTTTGTTTCTCTGATTCTCTGATAATAAGTGTTTTGGAAAAGATAAGGCAAAAGAGATCCATCTTCTTCAGGGGATGCCAATTTTTCAGCCAGAGGTTGGATAGGGAAGAGAAGGCAGTGTGTTTGCCTACTGAGGTCTCCTGCAGGCTCCTTTAGGCTGTTCTCTTCTGAGTCCTCTCTGAGACACCAGCGAGCACTGACCAGTCAGTCAGTCCCTACATAACAGCATTTTACTGCTAGTAAATTGCTGAAGATGTTTCCTTCAGTGTTGGCTTCCACCCCATAATCTGTTTAAAGAGTTGAAGAGGAAGGATGACACGGAGAAGTAGAGCGGCACTAAACCAGAGATGTTATCAGCAGCACCAGATAAAGGCATTGCCTGCTCTGGAGGAGCACAGCTGCATAGTTTCATACTCATGCTCTGGGGCTCTCCTCCTGCCTCCCTTGCCTTTGCAGGCAAATCCTGGCCCCTTTGCTTTCTGAGGTCTACCAAAGTACTCCGAAATGATCGAGCTGTGTGACAATGTAATGAGAGCTGCTGTCCTGGCTGTGACAGCTCTCGTGGCTGGGGACACAGGAGGGGAATGTGGTCTGCTGGCATGCAGCCAGGCAGCTGGGGCTGCTACTAGTCTTGTCTTGAAGGCCAGAGGAAATTTTAAATAAATATTCTCTTCAGGAGGGCAAATGCCAAGGCTCAGATTTAATGGAAATATTAATCCCAGAGGGAAATGTGCATCATGTGGGGCTCTCAAAATGAGACACAGACTTCAGAAGATTTTTCTTAATGACATTATTTATGTTTATTTTTCAGTGCTGTGGTAGCTCCCAGGAGCTATGAACCAAGTGCCTCTTAACCTTGGGACTCTATAAACACAGGCTGAAAGGGTGATCTTGTTCCGGAAAGCTTTCTCTCTTTGGCAAGCTGACATCTGAGCTGATACTGTTTTGCTTAAATTGAGCTAGTAAAATATACAGTGAGTGCCTGTTTTTCCAGCTGGGTGCTTACCTGTCTCTCTCTCTCTCTCTCTCTCTCTCTCTGTCCTGTGCTTGGCCACGTGTCTGTCACCTTTACGGACTGTGGCATTCCTTGTGTGGCTTCCTCATTTCCATTTTCAAGTGTGTGCTCCTAAAGCATCACAGTCATGCCTGATAGTCACTTGGAATTGTGTAAATAATTTTAAAAATGGAAGAAAATGCAATCTTTCCCCAGTTTTTCTGACTTTGTTTCATCATGTTAGAAGCTTTCTGACAGGGAGAATGATGTTCTGTGAAGGAAGGTATAAAACCTGACTCTGAGCCCTGCCTCAGCACAGTCCCTGCCCTAACTTGAAATGGGGCAAAAATTAGCAGCTTATAAGAGCATCTTTTTGGATTGGATATGTCTTGCTTTGTAGGATGGGCATCTGACAGGTTCTTGTCTTTCCACATTGTTTATCTCCCATTTTCCCTGCTATAAACATATAAGAGGCAACTTCTGCTTTGGTCAAAATTACATTCAAGTGTAATTTAATATTCCTTTGGGAAAGAAAAAGTCACACAATCTTGATTAAATTAGGTTCCTTCTCTGTATAAATTAGGTCCAAACTACTTTTTATGGTAGCGGGAAGCACCATTGTCACTAACAGAAACATCTCATGAAGAAAAGGTATTTAATTTCTCTCAGTTTATGATGTATGATATTGCTGTAGCCTGATTTGGTTTGTTAAAGCTAACCTGGAATTAGTAATTCAGATGCTAGGCTTTAAATTAGTGGTTTGAGACAGCTGTTCTGTGAGTGTCCGTGCAGTGCTTGTGGCCCAGCTGATGATTTTGAAAGCAGAGCTGGGATCGAGTATTAAAGGCAGGAACTGTTTCAGACACTCTCAGCAAGCCAGACCCTCCTGGTGATGTGAGGGACTCCCAGAGGAGTCTGTGAGCATCACCGTGGTCCTGCCCATCCAGCTCCATGCATCCCTGCCCTCCCGGCCATCCTGCCCTCCCGGCCATCCCTGCCCTCCCGGCTCAGCTCCTCTGCCCCTTAGTGGCTGAGCTCAGAAACCCGAACAGGATAAAAAATAACCCCACAAATAAAACAAATAGTCTGCAGTTGGTTAAGATCCCTGAGCAGATGGCAACAGACGGTGTGGCCTCCTGGGAAGGGAACAGCAGAAGAAAGCCAGTGACAGAGAGAGGGATTACATCAGGGCAGATTTGGATCAACCACAGGTGCTGTGGAACAGCACCCTTAGGGACCCAGGGCAGGGATGAGAAATATGGAGAAGAAAGACTGTGCTGCACCCAGCATGAGCTGGAAATGGGAATGGTAGTTTAACGTGTGAAAGAGGAATTCACCTGAGTGTTACTAACTCAGTAAAACCGCTGATGTATTCAGCTCTTCACTAATCTCATGGACTATTAAAAAAGGTGATTGAGAAGGAAATAGAAGTAAAACATAAAGCACCATGAGAGGTATGGAAAAGAGAACAATTATGTACCTACTTATTGCATTAGGGACTAAGAGGCACCCACTGAAATTATCAGGTAGTGAATTAAAAGGAAATGGAAGGACTATGCAGAACTGGACTGCTTGGACAGGAGCTATGGAATTCAGATATGTAGGGCCCCAGATAATTGCTCACCACAGCAAGATACACTGGTGAAGCAAAAATTATAAGAAAAATCTTTATATATCATAACATACTTTGGCTTGGAGAGGGTCTCAAAGGTCACCTGGTCCAAGCCCTGCTCAAAGCAGGACCAAATGTGATGTTAGGTTAAATTTTACGTGACAGAGCATAATCAAAATGTCCATATTGTATTGATCTTTATGTGTATGGACTACTTTTGATCTCACCTTTCCTAACTTTTGATCTCTTGAGCTGCTAACAATGCTCTTGCACTGGAATATTTCCTGGCACTAGACTTGCAGAGGCAGTTGGGTATTTTGCTGTGCAAGAGTTGCAACTTGTCCTAGCAATTATAAACCCCACCTGCAATTATTTTTAGGCATAAAAGGGTAAGCTGGCTTTAAAAAGCATGTCTTAAGAGCTGTATGAATCTAGCAAAATTGCAACATTGCCATGCAGAAATGTGCTGGGGCATGTGAGCCTTCGACAGATCCAGTCTGCTGACAGGCTGGATCTTGAGTGGCACCATCTTAGCAAACCAATTAAATAACGGGTGCTGGTTTCCTAAGGGTATGGCCCAAGGGAATTTTGAATTGTTCAGCTGAAAGTTGGAATTAGTGAGTCAAACTCTTCCCTGAATTAGACTAATTAAATTGTGACCTCAGCTTTGTTATCCCAGATTTCCATTCAACTAATACAGGGCCTTACACTGCAAATGTACCATAGAAGGCATCAAATTTCCATCCACTTTTGAGATGAAATATTTCTCCTTTTCTCTAGCTACAATGTGTTTCCAGAATGTGATAAGAAAAATAGTTTGGTTTAATTTGGAATAAAAAGGGAAAATTATGGAAGAGGACAATCTACATGAAGGAATGCTTCATGCAGGGCATGAAGTTAAAACCTTAGAAAAGTTTGAAGCTATGGATTTGTGAACAAGCAGGAAATTACATTTGGGTGTAAACTTAGAGATCAGTCTCTGATCCAGGTGCAGCTATTCAGGATGGGGTGCTTATAAAAGGCTACACCCCACATGTCAGCGGCACTAACTGGAATGGTGGGTGACACCTTCATGGACATATGACAGGCAGCCTGCACTCACCTGGGGGCTCCAGAACTCTGAATGCTCCAGAGCATCTGTGTCTCAACTGTCTGTGTATGCACTGTGACCCTGAGGTCTTTGCAAGGCAGCCTACTGCAGCACAAAACCAGGATATCTTGGGGAAGGACTGCAAGGAACACATCCAAGTAGAGCAGAACAAATAAATGGGATCAAACTAAAGAAACCAGGAGGCAGAAGAGAGGTGAGCTGACAGAAATGGCCTGTGGAAAATAATACTTGCATATACTTTCTCTCAATTGTCTGTTGCAGCCTTCAGGGGAATGATATCCCATGGAATACAGAAACCAAGAGGATATCAGTCCTTGGCCAGGAAGCAAATGGGTGGATGGGAGCAAAGAAGACTAAGAATGAACAGTCTGCAGATCCATGAGGATGTGACAATTCCCCTGGCTAACAGTCCAGTGAGGCAACAACAAAGGCAGGTGCCTTTAGGGTAAAGCACCGGTCATGGGATTGGGAGCAACAGTGACAACCGGATCAGTAACCCAGTGGTGTCTGCTAACCAGAAACTTGGAAATGGTCCAGAATCTGCTGGTGGAGAAGAGCCACAAGCAAGGCAGATGGATAACCAAAAGGGACAGCCACACCAGAAGAAGGAGGCCCTGCAGAAGGAGAGCAGCATGAAGATGAAACACCAAGACATGAAGTGGGTTTAATAGGCATCCCAGGGCTTTGAGGTGCATCTTTCTGCAGTGGGAGTTCACTGAAAGACATGTCCTCAGGAAGAGTTACATATCAGGAAAATCCTGTCACAGTGAGTCAGGAAATTTTTAAGTAGTATGCAGAAAATAAGACTTGGAGAAAGTCCTTCAGAAGCTGGAGGAGGAGGAATTTGGATGCAGCAACACAATGCTCGTTTCTGCACATTAGTTCACAGGCTTCAAGGATAAAATGTCTGCAGGGAGTCACTGATCCACTCAGGTTTCACTGCCTGGAAACCTTTGCTAGCAATGGCCAGCATCCAGCAGGTCACACAGCTGAAGATGTCACTGAAGATGATGCTGGTTTTGGAGCTAGTGCTGACCTGATCACCGACATACTGGATTCCTGCCTTCGCTGCAAGGAAAAGGCACCTTATCCATCTAAAGTATCACCCAAAACTTTGGCTTTTTTACCCCGTGCCTTTGCTGGGGGAAACACACAAACAAAACAAGCAAGCAAAACCAACCAGATAGTGTTTGTCAGATGGTGTTTGTTATCAGTGTTTACAGTGTTTTCATTCGCTCTGACCCCAGCAGGGAAGGGTTGCCGCCGAGCGCTGCGCTCCGGCCGTGCCCGCCGAGCGCTGCCGGGCGCTGCGGCCGCTCCGCGGGAAGCGGCGCCGGGCGGGCGGAGCCGCAGCGCCCCCTGCCGGGCACGGCCCGCTCACCGCTCTTCCCGGCGGCTCCTGCGGGGCTGCGCTTTGGATTCAGCGTGAGAATAAGGCCGATAACACACTGATGTTTTTAGCTGTTTCGCAGAAGTGTTTACCCCAAGTGAAGGTCTTCTCAATTTCCCATGCTCTGCCAGCCAGCAGGTGCGCAAGAAGCTGGTGGGGGCGGAGGAAGAATGGCCAGGATAGCAAAAAACAACTTCTCCTTCTCCTCCTCCTCCTCCTTACTTTTTATTTTTATTATTTTTGTTATTAATTTTAATTTTTTATTTCTGTTTTATTTTATTTTTTATTATTTTTACTTTTAATTTTATTATTATTGTTATTATTATTATTACTACTCCTACATTAAAATTTGTTTCAATTATTAAACAATCCTTATCTCAATGCATGACTTTTGCTTTTTTTTTTTTTTTTTTTTTTAAATTTTTTTTTTTTTTCTGATTCTCATCCACACCAGGGTGGGGTGTGAATCAGCGGCTGTGTGGTACTTAGCTGCTCCCTGGGGCTAAGCCATGGCATGATACCAGCAATTACGTTTTTTCCCCTTGAAATGCTGTTGCTGTTTTACTTTCACTAGCACACCTCTCGGGAGGACATGTATTTTGATTTCTCTGCCAGAGATCACATAAATACCAGGTAAATTTTGTTTGTAGGTTAAGAGGAGATGGGGTTTATGACAAATTTCTCCAAGATCTACATTCTGGTTGTTGAGTTTCATTCAGCTGTGGCCATTTCCTGTTAAGCTGGGGTTTGAACAAAGTTGTTTTTCTGCCTTTCAGGTCTAATGAGATCTTACTAAGACAGAATAAGTTTATCAACCATAAGTTAGTAATTTCCTAGTATTAATGGTCCAGAGTGCTTCATGAATTATGTTAATGTGCTGGAACTGGATTTCTTTTTTTTAAAATTCTGCTTTGAATAATTGCCCCATTTCATTATTTATAGGCATAGATGTCAGTTCACCTGGGAAAGAGCTTCAGGGCACTACCACATTCCCTGCTCAGACACATTCATTCCAGCCTTGCTTGTCACTGTGACAGGCCTTGTGTTGTTACAGGTCTGATCTCCTGCAGCAGCAGGCAACTGTGACCATGTAATTGCGTTCCTTTGCCCATGTGGTCAGAGATGTCTGGAAAACCAGTGGTTAGGGTGAGGGCCCCAAAGAAAGCAGTATTTCAAAGCCTGAGCAAGCTAGTCAGCCGGGGAGTTTATTCGCCCAGAGCTGTTAATTTTGATTTATTTGCTTCTACTGAACTTAGTGACCACCACTGAATGGCTTTTGTCAAACAGTTTCAACGGTGCTAAATAGTTGTTGAACAAAAGACACGCACACCCTCTCCCAGCTGGTGTGAAAATTAAATGATTTAGGCCTCACCTGTCCTCAGGACTTGCTCGGAATCGTTCAGAGTTTGCCACACTGGATATACAGACTGCTTTATTGTTTAGGGTTTATATGCTCCAAATCGCTCTAAATTGACACATTGCCATCTCTTTTTCCTTTAAAATGAAGAAGTGAAAGAGCATGGACTACTAGTATTTTTTTGATTGATTATTGATTTCTCTCCTCACCGGCTCTTTCTAGGGAGCTCATGCTGGATCTTTTGGGCTCCCGGTGTAATTGCCACCTACAGGCGTGTGTGCTGCAATGCTTCCTGCAGGAGGATGCTTTGGCATCTATCCTCAACTAGGCTGAGAATTCAAACCCAAATATTTCATGAGTTTCTGGATAAAACCTTCAAAAAGGAAGGTATTTAATATGGAATCAGTTTAAATCATAACCCTGATTAGAATAACTCAGACTTTAAACTAGATTTGCAGATGTTTGACTTTCTCCAAGTCTCTTGGTGGGATCTGAGCCAGACTACATTTTTCTGACTGCAGGTTTTAGTGATTAATATCTCTTTAATGTCACTTTTATGCATACTTATATACTTGCCATAGACCACACTTACTGAAGCCAAATAAAAAATAAAGGTACAAATACTACATGGCGTTCATATTTTGATTCTTCACAGAAATGTTGACAACTGCTCCTCCCTTTTCCTGCAACTGCCCACACAAAACCATTTTCTGTGTCTCTGTTAGTGTTATTAGAAATTCTAATCAGAACCCCTGAAAATTATTTGAATGCAATAACTATACCCATGTGTATAAAAAGTACATGTACATGTATGTGTGCACACAGTCTCACACACACCTGCCAGTCAAGAGGAGGGGACAAGTGGTATCTGCTTTTGAGATCAGCTTTTTGATCATCAGACTCTCACCATGTCAGTATTTTGAATCCATAAAAGCCAGTCTCAGGAGAACTTCCAGCCACTGCATTTTCCAGCCCTGAGACTTGATTCACATCTCAGAGCCTGACTACTAGAAATATTTTGATTACAGGTCTAATTGCTAAAATAAACCCCAAATGTCTGGATAAGTAAAAGCCCAAGCCTTGATGTAGTTTTACAAAGATGTAGGTGATGCATGACAAGCATTTTATTAGCAGGGAATAAGTAATTATTATGTGGGTTTTTGTGTGCTGGAACATGACTGTGTTCTGGTTAATTTCAAAGGTCAAAAAAGGCAAGTGGTGATGAAGTGTGCACATTTTACTGATGTTCATTTTTAAGGACTGAGGTTGCTCAACTGAAATTTCTGTGGTTATGAGTCATGTAGATCTTTGGAGCAATTATTTCTAAAGCTCTGACACCTCACAGTGATATTGCTAGGCCTGGAAATGACCATGAACAACAGACCAAAGAAGGGAAAAATTATGGCTTAGGTAAAAAGGGGAGAAAGAGATGCAGAGCAATTAAAAGGATGAAGGGATAAGGTGGGTAGACTTTAGTGGAGGTGGGGGGAAATGGACAAAGCAATACTTGTATTGAGATTAAAAATAAAATGGAGGTAGAAAGCCCTTAGCAAATGGCTGATGTTGATTTAATCCAGTGTGACGCATTGGCCCATGTATTTATGTAGCAATTTTATCAAAACAACAAAAACCCAAGAGCCCTAGAGCTTCAATACTATATACTTGGTAATGAGCTGCTCTATCATATGACTAATTTAGGCAAACACATTATAATTCCTTTAATGCCAATTTTGTAATGTCAGTTAATGGGCTACCCTGAATACTTATATACTGTAACTGCTTGGCTGAGCTGACCACTCAAAGTCTATAAAGCTGAGGGTTGCTAATCTCAGTTATGGCTTGAAGTTGCTATCAAGTCATCCACATCAACCAGACCCCTCCAGGTCACTGGTCCCAGCCCCACACACTTGGTATGGCGTGATTGATTGTATGCAGTGGGGCAGATGTACCAGGGCTCCTGTAGGAAAAGGGACCTTAAATCATCCTCTGTTCACAGGCCTCCCTGCCTCCCTTCCTTGATGGAGTTCCATCCCTTCAGGATGAAACTCAGTGCTTCCCATTAGGATTTAACTTTGGCTCTTAACTTTGGAGACAATTCCTCAAGCATTTCCTAGGAAAATGTTTCCATGTAAAGCAGGGACAAAAGTGTCTGCTGAGCCTTTATGGGCAGAAGCTGGCTGACTCCAAGTGTAGTTATCCCTGCTCAAAGGACACACTGTAGAAAGTAAGTTTTCTGTCTAGTTAAGTCTTTCCCAGACTTATTTTGCAGAAGGGCAGCAGAAAAAAATCCCTAGGAAGATGGAAAGATGGAAAAAATATAACTCCTACACAGCCACCCTACAATTCTACTCATGTAGCTAGGAATGCCTTCAGATGCAGGTAGAGCTGAGAAGCTGCTAGCTAGTTATTGTAATGCTCAGGGCTGTAGGTAGACATTCTTGCAGATCTCGTGGAACTCAAAGGAATCTGCACAGGCTGAATGGAGGCTACAGCAGTTGATCTTGAGTTGTTTTTATCCTGCATCACAGATGGAAAGAAGACAGTAAAGCAATTCTACCGTGTGGGTGTGCCTGTGGTAGGCAGGAAATACCAAGAGAATAGAGATGTTCCAGTTCACCAGTCTGTGGAGGTTTCTGATCTGTTTTTTGGCACTTTCAGGGATTGAACTGGTTCAGCAGGCAGGATGTCATCTGAGTTCACAGAATCTAATAAAAGAAGTCATACCTGTCAAGGTCTTTTTTTTTTTCCAAAAGGCTGCTCTGAATACACTGGAGATAACAGTGTTGAACAAGACTACCTGGAGCAAGGGCTGTTTTGATAGTTATGAATTCATGACCTTCTCCCTGAGCAACACTGTGACTTGAAGCTGAAATATTCTTGGTGACTGGAAGAGTAAATCTCAGAAATAGGGAGGGAGGGAGTCATGCAGGGAGGGAGCAGATGAAAGGCCATGGGTCAGAGCAGGGAGTGCACAGGGCTAGCAAGATTAAATTTCCCTCAACCTGTTGTAGCCACTTGTCATGATCCTGTGGGATCCTTTGTGGATCACAGAGAAGAGCACAGCTGTTATTTTTTACTGTGGCCAAGCAAGCTGTCTGTCCCTACCAGAATAGGCCACCACAATTTTTTCTCTAGCTTTTCTTCTCTTCCTTTCATGTGTGTTACAAGCCGAGAACACAGCTGAGTAAAAATATAAAAAAAGTCATCAGAAGTGTGATTATTTTCTAAACATAAGTGGAGGATTAAATTATCTTAAAATAGCACTGTCTTGACTAGATCTTCCTTGTGAATTATCAAACTCATTATTCAGATCACGGAAGTATTTCTAACTCAGAAGACTTCATTACAAAGAGAGCTAGGGATGACATGCACATAACAGGTTGTCAAGTCTCCAGCAGCTGAGAACACAGATAACAGGCTGGAAACCTTTCCAACCCCAGCATTGCTTGTTCCAATCCAGATATTGGCATAGGTGAGTCTCCCAAATGTAAACCAGCATGTATTCCTGATGACTTCTCATTTGCCTCTATTAAGTGATGGGTGTTTCACTTCAGCGTCTGGATGACCTCTTAGACATGGAATAAAGGATTTTTCTATGGCTGAGTCAGGGCAGAAAAGGGTAGTGGGGAAAATCAGTGACTTTCAGCCACTGTGCATTTCCCACAAGCCAATGTAGCAGCTGAGACAGAAGTTGTCAGTACCATTTCAAGTGCTTTGGAAAGACGTGCTTATTTATTGGAAACCTTCTGCAAGTGATAAAGAAATGCAAAGAGAGGAAAGTATAGAGGCAGCTGATGCTTATAGCAAAGAGATTATTGTGCTGTAACAAGGGTTTGGATAGAGTTGGTTCTTCAGAATGACACAGGGGAAATAAGAAAGTGCATGCAACTGATGGCCCTTTTTCTGGGGACATATGAATTATGTCCTGTGAGTTAAACCTGAGAGTTCTTGACAACATCCTTGTTTTCACTGTGACATTTGCTCAGACAAGGAGGAAAAATTTGATAAACAGCCTTAACCAGATCAAAATTTACAAGAGCATTTAATGCTAGCAGGAGATCAATCTATTTTTTCCTTTCTGCAGAAGCGTTCTGGAAGACATCCAGCAGCCTTTAATTCCAGCAGATATATATATATATATATATATATATATATATATATATATATATATATATATATATATATTTATACACAGGCATTTTCAGACCTTTCTATTCTAATGGTTTTTAGCATTCTTCCTTTTTTTCCTTTCTTTATTTAAACTAATGATATTGCTGAATATATATTTAATTGACCCTTCAGGGTATTAAACTAACTGTCTGAACATTTAGGAAAAGCAGCCAGGTCTGACCTTGTGTCATAAAATAAGGGAGCTTGCCAGAGCCTGGACACAGAAGCCTTGTGCATGAGAGCTTGACCAAAACACAAGCAGAAATCTGATAGCTGAAGAAATATCCCACAGTTCACAGCACGTAAACCAAGGAACCTCTGTGAGATTAAGTATCAGGTGCTATTACACTCTGCTGCTCTAGGACATCTTTTTGGCTCAAAGACCTCTTTATCCTAGAGCCCTTTACCAGACCTGTGCTGAGTGTAAATGCAGACCCTCTCTACACATAAGGAGGCCTTTATTTTCTTGTAGTGAAACAGAGGTCCAGCTGTGACCCTTGCTGGCCCTGGTTCCCACCTCTTCCCAGGGCTCTCCTCAAGCAACTGACTGACTGTTTGAAGTTTGGCACACCAGCAACAAGGGGAATTTGTATTTGGTTCTGCTGAGTCTTAATGAGACCTTTATTATTACTTGTCACTGTCTCTACTGATGCTGGAGCTCAGGGGGTTTTTTAAACACATCAAGGCACATTTAAACTCTTACCCCCAGGCAAATTGGCCACTTTGTCTGATCACAGCCTCTGTGCTGATATAAAGGTCCATCTGTGAGACTGCACAGACAGCTCTTGTAAAAGCCCCACTGACCTCAGTAGGTGCTTCAAATGTTATGTACTTAGTACCAGTCAATAGCTTCTCAGCTGCTGGAGTTTTCTTAGGGCTCTGTGTTTGTGTGTGTCTTTACCACCACAAGGGCAATATGTATTCTTTGAAACAGCTAAGTAGCTTTTAGCAAGATATTAGAAAGGTGAGGTTGTAATAATAGCCGCTGAGTGGCCTTTCTTATTAGCCGAAGTGCTATTGAAAGGATCTTGGCATTTTACACCATACAACTACTGTGTTTAGAAGAGGAGGGCTTAGAAACCTTCAGGTGCTAAGTCTGCAGTAAAACTATATAAATAAGTAATTTGCAGTTTATTGTCTGTGGTTAAAAAAAAACAAACTTAAATTCACCTGACTGGAAAAAAAATTGAAAGTGAACAAATATTATATGTGTAGTATTAGAGATTGTTTTTAACTTTATCAAGCAAGAACACAGTTTGGATACATTGTGTAAGAAAATTGGTTTGGAAGAAAAAGCAAAATGGTGGTTTGAAAAGTCCATTTAGTTCATTCAGTCCATATAGTCTCCAACTCTAGGAGATAAGATTATCACACATTTGCATAATAATAAATGCAATAGCATGTGCTATTGAGTACCACTTCTCATCTTCCAGTGGATGGATCAGTATTTGTTAGAATCTTGCTTAATAACACTAAATAATGTACTGGTAATTATGCAATTTTTTTGGGAGAAATCCTTTTTTTTTCATTTTAATTTTTTTTCACTCAGATGTGTTTAAAAGTTCTTAGGACACCGAGATTGCACATTTTTGCACAGCTAGGCACATCACTTGCCTATTCTATAACTTGTGATGTTTAACTAACATTTTAAATCACACATTCAAACCATAGCACCTAGGAGCCTATATTTTGAATCAAATTAAGTCTCCAAGTCATTCAAACATTTTGCTTTTTTTCCCAACACATCTGTCTATAAATAAAACCAACAATAATAATCATATAATAAAAATAATCTTTGCACCTCAAAAACAGAAATAAAATTATAAACATTCAAATCATGTGAAATACCAAAAAAAAACATTCAGAAGGCACTGGGATTTACAAAGATAAAAAAGGAATTTTTACAAAGGAAAATGGAAAAAAAGGAGACTATTTACAAAGATAGTAAGGAATAGTTCTTATACAAATCTGCTCTTTATATTGACATCTTTTCTTGATGATTCCATTCCTTTTTTTTGACAATGATTTCCCACATTTGTAAAATGTTTACGTTTTAGCTATTAACATGTAAAACAGGACTATGATATCCTGTTGTCTTTCCCAGCAGCATTATTGTAAGTGACACGTACTTTTGCTGCTTCAGAGCATAAACATCCTTGTATCACATGTCTTCACTGAGTATGAAAAGTCCCTTCTTCCTCCTGGAAAGACTTGGCTGTGAGGACAGCTGAAGCTTGTGCATTACAGGCATACCAAAAATTTTAACTTCCTGTAGATGTTGGCATTGAGGTGCCCCACAGAGTAAATTTTGTGCACCAAGGTGTATGACAACAAAAGGGGCAGCTGCTTTCTGTTCTTAGCCTGAGAGGGTCCTGAGTTTCAAAAACTGCTGTAGCATTTTAGTGTTGTAAATGAAAGCAAATCACAGTTCAAGCTGCTGCTTCTTAGAGTTCAATCTGCAGCTTGTTGTTGTGGCTGTTTTTCCCCATGAGAGAGTTCCCATTACAGTAGGACATCTGTCCAGCTGGGAAACCTGGTGCCCTTAACAGCCTGAAACATTTTGGTGTTTGGACCTTTACAGATGGGGTAAATTAAAACTGGATTGTGGATCAAAAGCAATTTCCGTGCTGTCCTGTGATGTCAGTGACCCTTGGCTGGGATCTTACATCCTCAGGGAGGGGGGAATCATCTATTTTTTTTTGTAGCAAGAAGTCTGATTTCAAGCAGTAAACAGCACATTAAAAAGTGGGTAAATCGATAAAAAATATCCACACCTTATTTCTATTTTAGAACAAGGAGTTTCTTCCATCTATCTGTGGTCTAAGCAATGCTCTGTATTTGTACACAGCACAGCAACTGTAATCATCAGGAAGCAATTTCCCCTCTAACTATGAGGGCAAGGTCTCCCCCAGCCCTCCTGGTGTGATGAGCAGTCGGTGAAAGAGAGTGAATTGTTCCCTTTTTGCCAAATAGGCCTAATGAGGGTTGTATACCTACATAAGTTATA
This sequence comes from Camarhynchus parvulus, assembly GCF_901933205.1. NCBI lineage: Eukaryota > Metazoa > Chordata > Aves > Passeriformes > Thraupidae > Camarhynchus > Camarhynchus parvulus. The sequence goes on from NC_044573.1 coordinate 39,627,525, forward strand.
ATATAAAAAATAGTTAAAAATATAAAAATAATACATATATAAAATAGCTAGAATTTCAGCTGCTGTGCTTCAAAGGTCTTCAAAGGTGTCTAAGTGTTAGAAGGTATGGAATTTGTATGAGCTTGTAAGCAGATTTGGTTCTTAACTTCTGTTGCCTGCTTTAGGAGATTTTGAAAGTCTTGATGGTCATCTCTTGCAGCTTTCAGCAAGCTAAATAACTTTGAAAACCTTCCCCCAATGACTAGAAGAGGCTGAGAGTATTGTAGAGGCTGGCAGTGAATCATAGCCTTCATTTTTTTCCCAAAAAGTTGGCCAGTTCAGTGGGGTTGGCAGGCTGCTGTCAAGAGAAGCAGCTTTTTGTGCACTCTCCGCACCCTGCAGGCTGAGCACTCGCTCTAAGCTATCCTGTATCAGCCCCTTTGTGAGGCAAATCCGGCATAAGAATTCAGAATTGATGAGAATACCAGCTTATTAGTTTTACCCTGAAAGCCTTCTGCTGAGGGATTGATGTTCTGGTCTGTCCCTGGTGGGGTGCTGCTGCTGCTGGCAGGGTGGTTGCAGTTTTTCCCGGGGAACAGCTGGCTTTTCAGCACGAGCGAGAACAACAGAATTAGACCTTGCATTTTTCCTCAGCTCTATCTCAAGCTAAACTAATAGCCCTCTTCCTAATGAGGGTGGTATGGACTCCATAGTGTGGCCTATAATTAGCTCTGCTGCAGGTCAGTGACTGTCAGAGCAGATGGCTTTGTTCCCCCTCAGTGGCTGATGGAGGATGGTTCTGGGTGTTGTAGTTGTGTGTCGGAAGTTCCTTTGCTAGGACTGTCTCAACAAGACATGGCAAACCCCACAACTTTCTTCTCTCCATCTTAGCATGATTTTCCTGTCACCATTTGTTTTATTTTTCCAAGTATAGGAGTGTTCCCTTGAGTTTCCCACACCAAATAGGTGAATGTCTGTCAGAAACTTGGAGGAGTTAGGCTGAGCAATGGAGACGGGTAAAAGACTTTTGCTTTCCAATGAGGAGTGGTGTCATGGCTCATCCTGGCAGTGCCTGGGTCCTCTGATGCAGAGGGACTTGCTGCAGCTGCTACAAGGGAACATCTCACAGCAAGACCTGTGCTGCTGCTAAATGTAACACCTCTCTCCTGTGCTGGGGCACACGCAGCAGGCGCCTGCACTGGCACACGCGTGCTGCAGCGGGGCAGGCACTGGTGCTGCTCTGCAAAGGCAGGTGACAGCTGCAGGGAGTCAGCAAGGGGAGAAGAGACTAACCCAGGGTCTTGCACTCAGAGCTGGCCTGATAGACACAGATTTATTTCCCCATGGAAAGGTGATTGAGATCTCTGCACCTTAGGGATGGTGTTGGGATACTTTCCCACTAGGCTTGCCAGTCGCAGCTGGCAACTGAGGATGGAAATACATGAGAGTGACAGGCCCATTTCCCCTTAGCAGCACCGTTCCTGGCAAGGGAATCTCTAGTCATGGCTGAAACAGGATTTTGTTAAACAATCAAGTAGTCTCAGCAGTAGGTTTATGGGTATTTTCAACAGTAACTAATGAGTACTTAGGTGGCTTAGGTGAACATAGATGGTCCAGCTAAAAATCTTATTGAAAGCTGAAATAGCCAGTAAGTTACTCTTTTATTTCTGTTCATGGTGAGACAACAAATAGATCTGGAGTTCTTCCAGTCCATTTGTGATTCAGAATTATTCATTGGATTTCTTCAAGTAATTGACTTTGTAAATCTTCACGTGTTCACAAAAGCACAGTTGCATATCGCAATTCATGCTGTGGTGTTTAATAGATATAAGGCTCTGGTCCTATTGAGTATGAAATCCTGGCATTAGTGAAAACAAACAGGACCTTTGACATTAAATTGGGACTAGGATTGAATCCTAATACTGTCCTACCAAAGCCTTCTTTACACTTTCTTACTCATGGTGGAGAGGAAGTCTAAATAACATATGTTGATTGGGAAATATGTGCAACCAGATCTGTTTGAAAGAGAAGTCAAACATCTGTGCCCCATCAGTTGATTAGTGAATTTTAAGAACTCACACATGAATCACTAAATTGGAAGATTAAGCCTCTTTCCCTGCTACCAGATCACTGCAGGCATTTTCCCTGAACTGCACATTGCTGAAAAGGTTTGGCAGATGGTGAATTATTTTGCTCTTCATGAATATTTTTCAGTGGCTGATTGACAGCTGATAGGCACTTTTTCTTGAGACAACAATAAGCTGTATTTTCCCCATTGCTGTATTTATGGAGGCATTGCTTTTCTCGTTTCTAAATGTGACATGGGTTTGTATGGTCTGGACCCTCCCCAACAGCATGGTACGGGCAGCTCACAATCTCACACTTACTCTTGAGGCTTTGCAGGGCTGGGGCACCGTGCCCAGCATCCTGGACTTCGGGGCTACCGGGAGCTGCTGCAAGAGGAATAGCCAGCAAGGAAAATGCAGGTGGCTGTAGGCAGTTTTCCTGTTTGCACAGGCCAGGGCTGATGCATTTGAGCTTCGCACCAGGAGATGGCAGGGTCGTGCTGTCCATGCAGCCTCGACCAGCACTAGTTACCGATCCCCTGCCTTTCTAGGGTGGGATTTTAAAACTCAAGATACCGAGCCTCTGACTGGCATTTATGAAAAATATACTGTATGTTCTCAGCAGTGTAATTAAAGTACTATCACTCTTAAGACTGGCCTGAGTTAAACACACCAGATTCAGACAACCGTAAGCTTTATGATGCACAGATGAAGGACAGAAATTTCAATTTATGATATTTCTCTAGAAACTTCTTTTCCACTTATGTTATTTATCAGGCACCTAGAAAATTGTGCAATTTGTGATGTCAACCCAACTTTTCTCTTGACCCTTTCTACTGCCTTCTCTCTCCCTGTGAGTTTTCTTTTTTTAAGGTTCCTCTGAAAGTGAATTTGGTTTTGGTGTTCTTTTCTTTTCTTTTCTTTTCTTTTCTTTTCTTTTCTTTTCTTTTCTTTTCTTTTCTTTTCTTTTTCTTTTCTTTTCTTTTCTTTTCTTTTCTTTTCTTTTCTTTTCTTTTCTTTTCTTTTCTTTTCTTTTTCTTTTCTTTTCTTTTCTTTTCTTTTCTTTTCTTTTCTTCTCTTCTTTTCTCTTCTCTTCTCTTTTCTTTCTTCTCTTCTCTTTTCTCTTTTCTTTTCTTTTCTCTTCTCTTCTCTTCTCTTCTCTTCTCTTCTCTTCTCTTCTCTTTTCTTTTTCTTTTCTTTTCTTCTCTTCTCTTCTTTTCTCTTCTCTTTTCTTTTCTTTTCTCTTCTCTTCTCTTCTCTTCTCTTCTCTTCTCTTCTCTTCTCTTCTCTTCTCTTCTCTTCTCTTCTCTTCTCTTCTCTTCTCTTCTCTTCTCTTCTCTTCTCTTCTCTTCTCTTCTCTTCTCTTCTCTTCTCTTTTCTCTTCTCTTCTCTTCTCTTCTCTTCTCTTCTCTTCTCTTCTCTTCTCTTCTCTTCTCTTCTCTTCTCTTCTCTTCTCTTCTCTTCTCTTCTCTTCTCTTCTCTTCTCTTCTCTTCTCTTCTCTTCTCTTCTCTTCTCTTCTCTTCTCTTCTCCTGTTACATTAATTGTCAGCACATCTTTTCTTTCAAGCTCTGAAAGATAGAAAGATGATGATTTCATGCATACCATATGGAGGGAATCCTTAGCTTGTTCTGCCCACTAAACCCCACCTTCTCATTCAACAGTCATAAAATCAGACAGATTAAGAAAATGTTGCTGCCTGTTGCCATTAAGAGAAAATTATACTATATCTCGGAGAAAAAAACCAAAACTAGGTAAATTATGCTGATGTCTCAGTTAATATAATAGCTTTCCACTGCTAAATTTTGTAGCCACAGACTATAAAATTTAAAGTGTGACATTTGATGGTAGGAAAGTTTTGGACTTTCCAAAAGTGGAAGTGGCTGAGGCCTTGCAAAGTACCTGGAAAGCTGCATTTTTTCAAATCTGTTAGGTATGGATAAGGAGATTGCCATAAAAATGGAATTGTATTTTGCAGTAAATCATTAATCATGGTAACAGCAGTGGCAGTGATTAATTGGTCAGACAGAAAGCATGTGCCTGACCCATGACAGTCGCTGGAAATATGATCTGACTTTCTAGCCAATGGTAACTTGTTGCTTTAAATCTGGGAGACCGCAGTCTCAGCTGCCTCTATGGACAATGCCCAGACCAGCAGAGGTGGCTGCAGAGCCTGTCCTACTTTCAGTGGTAATTTATTCCTGCCTGCCCCAGCTGTGTCCATGAGGTGTTTCAGCATGAGAAAACTCTGTTTTTCTGGCTAACCCAGCCCACTGCCAGCCCTGATTCCTTCTGCCATGGGTGCTCCCGTTGGCTGCCTGCACTGATTCAGGCAGCCCAAGGGAAAAGATCAGCAACATCTCTGCTGGCTCAAAAACACAGCTGGGCATTGCTTGGAGAGAGCCAAACTAGCCTGAGCTGACTTTGCACGCTGCAGAGCGCCAGGGCCTGCGCGTGGAGCCGCGCTCGGGGCGTGCTGTGCACTGCAAGGTAGGGAACGCCATGTGCCTCTGACTGATGTCCTGGCAGGGCATGGTGAGTCTGCAAGATCTGCTGGGTGACTTCTTGAACACTGGGAGAGACTTGGCCCCATCATGCCTGGCCTGCTTGGAAGGGTGCAGGGTCAAACAAAGCCAGTTGCTGCTGCCTGCAGGACAGCCAGCCAGGCTTGTGCCAGATGTGAGCCCATGCAAAACGAGCATGGAGGCAGAGCAGCTGGCTCACCACCCAGCGACCAATGCCAATCCCACCCTTGCTAAAATGAGCATGGAGGCAGAGCAGCTGGCTCACCCATTGACCAACGCCAAGCCTACCCCCGAGCAGAGATCAGCTCCTCCCAGCCAACTCCACCCAGTTTATGTACTGGGCACGCCATTCCATAGTATGGAATATCCTTTTGACCAATTTGAATCAGCTGTCCTAGCTGTGCCCACTCCCAGCTTCTCCTGTATGTGCATTTTGGCAGAGCATGGGAAACTAAAAAGTTCTTGACTTGGGGTAAGAACTACTGAGCAACAGCTAAAGCACCAACAGCATTATCCTCATAGTGACTCCAAAACACAGCACTGTACCAGCTGCTGGGAAGAAAATTAACTCTATCCTAGCTGAAGCCAGGACACTGGGCAGGCCTTCCCCCCTCTCCTTCCTCCTTGGTGCCAGAGGGCTTTACTGGTGATGGCTGGCTCATAGTTTGGCTGTGTGAACAACAGAAGAGCATCAGGACAGGAACAACAAGAAGGCAGTGTTAAGTCTCTCTTTGTCAGGAGCCCTGGGTTGTTATTACAGTACATGTGCTGACTCTGGCACGGTTCATCAGGCACAAGAAGGACTTTAGTCCCGAGCAGCACGCATGATTTACAGCTGTCACCTTTATATTCTCCTGCTGCCTCAGTACCCAGTGGTGTTCCATGCTGTGTCAGATTAAATACAGGGCACAGCTGAACCTCTCTCCGGAATGACAGACACCAGGGAAGGAGATCTCTGTTGAAAGCAGATGCCTTCCCTGGTTCGAAGGTTGGTTTTAAACTACTTGCCCAAACAGGTTTAGGCTGGTACCACCAGAGGTATGGTGGCTGGTAAATTGGTACCAGCCAATTAACAGTATGGAAAAAAAATTAATTTATTTTATTATTTTTTATTTATTTTTTAATAGCAATTTGGTAGCCTGGGCCACAGAAAAACCAGCCATAGTTATGACCATCTTGCTTTCAAGTTACTGTATGAGATGTTTGGAAAACTCCATATTTCACTGCTTTTTGGGCCTAGACCATTTCAAGAAAAGGACATGGCTGGTGTTTACTGTTTGAACTATTTGTGCTGACACACAAAGAAGGGAACCATATTCCACAACAGGCTTCAAAATCAGTTCATTAACATTATCTCTGACTTTTTTTCTCAGCTGCCCTTTCTTTTGTTCCAGCGTAGCTCCATTTTTGTCAGCTTGCTTCCATCTAATTCAGAGCACCAGGTGGTCTCTGCACCTTTGAAAAGAGCCTTGCAGTGCTCTCCAGTAATTGCTTTGCACACCCTTGCATACAGCTGGGGGAAGGCATGGCTCTGGTCATTGGTCAGATGCATTTGTGGTTTTTACAAACTTATGGGAGGTTTAGGGCAGTCAGCAGTCTGCAGAGGCACCCTGCTTTGTTCAGGGCCTGATCATTTATAAATGCTTCCTGCTAAATGAAAAGGAGCAGAAAGTCTTTGCGTGTGGAGGTTTGAATGAGCAAAGACAGCTAAACAGGAAACTGCACGTTTGGGGCACTGGGTGTGTTTAGCAGGCACCGCTCAGGCAGCCCAGGGATTCACAGGGATTCAGGGTTCACAGCAGGGGTTTACCAGAGCAGGCTCTCCAGGCAACACTCTGGGTCAGGCACAGTATCCTGCGCCCCATGTTTGGGAAGGAGTGTTACAGAAGTACCTGTAGACTTGCTCAGACATAATGAAGTTATTTTTTCAAGTAATTTCTCAGTCTTTTTAATCTGTATTCTCCTCTTAAATCCTTATTGTTTTGGGTTTTTCCCCCTGAGATTTTGAAAGCTAGGTCTTCACTAGGTCTTCACACGTAATTGTTTGTAACCTGGAGAAACTGTTCTATAGAAAATGCCCATGTGCTGGCTATGCTGTTTAAGCAGAAGGCAGTCAGGGTCAGAAATGCCAGGTGAGCTTGGGGACTGGCAGTATCAAGTATCATGGTACAGAGGAAAACTGACCCTCATGAGCACTGCAGAGCATCCCTTTGGTAAGGGACTGGCAGTGGTGAATCAGCTGCTGGCATCAGGAGTAAAAGCAACCTGTAACAGGTCCATAAGGTCATGTTCAAGGGCTTCCTAAATCTTGCAGGATATAAATGGGCATTTATTAGAAGATGAATATGGGTAAAAGGATTTTGGAAGAATTACAGGTAAGGACTGTACCTTTGCTCCTATTGAATCTCTTGAACATCAAAATATCTAAAATTCCAAACCTAATTCCCTTTGAAAGCACAAAGCTTAACCCAGTTTCCAGTGACTGACCTAAGCAAATATTGGCTTGGTGACTGCTATGAGTTGAATTAGGTGCCTACACTGTCCATGAGCCTAAATCAAAAACTTACCTCTTGGTTTCCTTTGTGCATCTCACCCTGAGTATCACTCCCAGCCACTGCCAGCTTATCTCTGGAGCTGCTGCCAGTGGGCTGTTTGCTTAAAGCCTGCTCCCTTGCTCCTCAGGTCCAGGGTTCAGGAGAGACCTAGGAAGGAGAAAAGTGAGTGTGTTCAACAAAACCTTTCAGTGCTGTCATATTCAGGTTTTGTCTTCCTTTTGGAATCCAGCTGGGATGTTCAAAGTCCCCTGTGTGCAGGGATGAAACTCTGGCATTTGGCTGCTCACTGGGTGATTACACCAGATGTGTAGATCCCAGGGATCTCAGGGAACAGGACACCACATGCCAGCAGCCACTGGAGGGGTGTGTGAGCCTGGAATGGGGTATGCCCACAGGGGGCTGGGACAGCGTGCCCCAGAGGGACTCCGCCAGCATGGGGCTCTCTACATGAAACCTGTCTGCTTCACTGTCTTTGCTGGCATCCTGGTGAAGCACGAAGAGGTCATTTTGGACTACAACTGTAAGGCAGGTCTGGGAAGCTGCTGAAATACTTCTGTCTGCACAAGGGAACCTTAGTGCTAATTTGGCAATATCCCATTTTTAGAGGCTTCTATCTCATAAACACCTGCCCTCCATCTCCTCTTTGGCTAATTTCCTCTGTTCTCCACTGCAGCCAAAACACCATTTACTTTTGAAGAATTAGGAGCTGCCACTTCCAAGCAATGTCTGGAAGAAATTAATTCAGCAGCAAAAGATCCTCTAACAAAGTTGCTGGAACCATTACTTCCCAGCAACCTCAGGAGCAAGCTGACACAGCAGAAGTGCCCACAGTACAACCTAAAGTTGGGATGTAACCTGTACTGCCCTGGAGCATGGACCAGGGCTGCCTTTCTACTGACTGGAATCAGGGAACACAGGTCTGGTGGTGCTGCAGAGTTTCCATGGAAGGTGGAGGTAAGTGAAGCTCTCTGCTGGCTGGGAAAGCAGAAAGTAGTGTGACTGCCTCTACTTAAAGTTAATGACTTTTGAAGTTGTTAGGAGACTGATTGCTACCTTTGAATACTGCCTCTACACAGTAAAATGAAGTGGGTAGAAACACAGATGATACCAAGATTCTCAATTTTTTAAACATAGAAATCCTCTTTTTTGCCAAATAACTAACCCTTCAAAAACAGATTTCTACATTTCCTGAAATGGGACCAAACCCTGGCCCATTTACTTCACATCTTAATTTATGTGTAGTTGTTTCCCTGGGCCACTATATGGATTTCAATTTTGGAAACTGTTCTTCATGAAAATACTTGTGTGGGGTGAGATTTATCAAACCACCTTCAGGACACAGGAACACAGGGATCTGCAGTCATGCTTCAATTCACATTTTTCTCTTGTGTTTCACATTAAACACATTTTAAAGCCTTGTCCTATCTGCAGGATGAAAGCAGAGAAATGACCAATACCATGGCTAATCTCTGCCAGATTCAAAAGGAGGTGCTGAGTCTGCTTTATAACAGATGTTAAACCAGTAATCCCAAAACAAAGCACCAAGGAGAAGTCAACAGGTGTGAAGGACCAAGCGTGCTGGGGAGACTTTCTTGACAGACAGTGCAACAGAGTTACTCTCCCTAGAAGAGCAGATGGAGCCATCAGGAAAAGAGAGGAGTGGAAAGGAGAAACAAAGTTAGACTGTGAAAGGTTGTGTGAAGTCCCACATAAGCAAAGAGAAAACACATGCTTCAGTGCTATCTTGGATGGGGTCCAAAACGTCTTACAAACAAACATGCAGCTAACATAGAATAGTCAAGATCTGTTCTGGTTTAATTTTGGTGTATCATGTTTAAATTAGCGTGCTAGCTCACGTCAAGTACGTGCTCGTAATTAAATTTTGAAAGAACATTTTCTTTTCTGAGAAAGATGTTAAAAATGAATTGGTTATATTTCAGCTTTGTTGACAAAGACAGTTTTCAGTTAATGAAAGACTAAACTGGATGCATTAAGAATGAAAGGAATATAAACCATATGCTGTTATGTTTGGTGCACTCAAAACAGTTCTTCTTTCTACTGGATTCCCTGGGGCTGTTTTCAGACTGAAGGTAATCTATGTATTTGTTTTTGTACTTTAACAAGAGATAACCCAAATAGGTACAGGTTGGAAAATGGAATGTTCTTGATCCATTTTGGAGTGTCTTTCTGCTAAAAAGTCTTATTCTTCACAAGTCAAATTCTAAAATTAGATTAGTTTATTTTTAGGGTTGAAACTTGCACTGTCTTGCTGCTTTTCTGTATTTTCATTGAAATTTATGGAATGTATCAAGCCCAGAGTGCATCATTTTTGAATAAAGAACATCTTGTACTTTACACTGAAGACTTTGGTATTCTTTTCTCAGAAGGCTGCAAACCACTCTTTGAAAGGAGAATTTATGTTGGTTTCAACTGTTGCCTATTAACAAGAAGTTGGAGACATTCAAAGAAATGCATGAACATTTCTCTCAGAAGCAATTTAAATACTTTCATTTTAGGATATTTCATTTTTACAACAAATGTTGGCCTTGGCTTCAAGAATCTCCAGTCCTTGAACATTAAATTATCAGCTGCAGGGAGTACATGTGGTTACAATAAAAAAGAAACATGTACAAAGTTTATTGTAAGGAAAAGAATATCATCCAGTCTGATGTTATTCTTATTCTGGTTTTATGAGAGTAGTGACAAGGGATGGGTAGTTGTAAATGTCTTTATGAATCCCAAACAGCTCTTGTATTTTGTTAGAAAAAATGTTTTTATACTGTTGGTATTCAAAATGAGTTATATATACCCTAGTTCTTGAAAGGATTTGAGCAATTGCACCAGGAATATTGCTGTCTTCAGTATAATACATTCTTGACTGGCTCTATTAAAATCAACATTGCATTTATTGTAGAGCTTGCAGTATGTATAATCCTGTTTCTGTTTGAGATAGTGGGAGTATTTTAATCAGCCTCAGTGAGAACTTTTATGTGTGTTAAGGAAACAGATGAATTCCCTTTGTCACCTTTCTCCCAGTAAAGCCCCTTATTTAGCTTTTCAGCATCCAAGCTGTCCTGGTGAGGTGTCAGGATCAGTCACGCATGTCTCTAAATTAAATAGGGAAATTAATAACCTCACCCATATGAGAAAGCATACCTACCCATATGAGAAGGTGTTAGAGTCTGTTACTCAGAATTGGAATGGAGAAAGCTGCTCACCTGCAGCTGTACCACTGCCTTTGTATGAGTTTCTTCTGCTTTGCAGAACACTGCTTGGGAGATAAAAAATTTGTATAGTTCCAGGCAGTCACAAATGTCCTTGCTTATCCAAACTCATTCTCCCACATCTGGCACATCTGTAGAGAGAACACATTATAGTGTGGTTGATAGGGACACCATGAGTCTTAGACATTCTGAAATTAACTTTGCTATCCCTATGGCTGTGTTTGTCTGCTAGCCTTTTGCTGTTGATATACTTGATGATCTTTGAGATTTTTGTTGTTGTGTGATACTTTTCACTTTTTAAATTTGTAGAGCACTGCTTGTATTTACAATAGACACTTCACAAGCCCATGACGTGGACAAGAGTACTGGTTTCTAGTGACTCTCCCAAGCAACTGCAAGCATCTTTAGGGAGGTGTCTGTGTCTGTTTCAGTGGAAAACTGTGGCACAAGGAGCACTACAGAAGACCTCTTATAGATTAGTCTTTTGTCTGCACTTTAAAGTCAGGTACGTAATGATGACTTGTCATTGCTCTTTGTTGAAAATTTGATCTCCCTTTTCTGAGTCAGTGTGAACTGTTTCTTAGCTGGGCAGATTTTGGCTTGTCTGCTAATCTTTCAAATATATTTGTTAGTGCTGCAGTTTAGTGTTGTCAGCTCAGGTTTCAGGCTCTATTCAGGATTCCTTTGTGAATCAGGGTGTTATATCTGCTTGTATCATCATCCCTTCAATGTCTTTAATCTTCTGAAATTAACTCAATATGAATGCACACTCTACAAGTGGAGAGTGCCTTTTGTATTCCTTAAACAAAACAAAAGCCCAATAACATCAAATAAGTACAGCTTGTGCTGCTTTTGCTGTGATGTTCACACATCCATTTTTCTAAGCTGACTTGGCCTATACAAATAGGTGCAATGATTGTCTACATTTGTATATGTTGATCTTATTTCACTTACCAGAGCCTTTGTGAAATTTTACAAAAAGGATAGAACATTTTCTTCCATCATTCCCTGCTTTCCAGCTTTTCCCCTCTCTTTCTAAGCAGTGACATATATCTAAGGAATGTTACCCCAGGGCTTGTTGTATTACAAAGTACAGTCTTCATAGCAGTGAGCTGAAAACTGAGCTTCAGCCTAAAGTTTCCACAGGAAACCTTTTTGTCAGCTAGAAAAACTGTTGCACTCCATCATTTTCATGACATCAACAGCTGAACAAGGTATTTACACTTCCCCCCATCCATGTATATATGTGTACACCATACATATAATTACACCTGTGAATGGCACACGTGTACACCACAAAGCCTGAAGTAAACCCAGTGGATGTTGCTCTTACAGAGAAATGGGGGTTTTCACTTTCCCCTCACAATCACCATCACAAAGATGTTTTCTTGTAAACAACAGTCACAAAGACACAGTCCTGCTGAAGAGGCAAATATATTAAGCTGTTTAAAAAGAATTATTTTTATTGAGAGCACTGCATGCTTACACTTAAACCCAGAAGAAAATATGTATGCAAAGACATTTTCAGAGTTGTTAACCTATCTGAGTAAAATCAGAAGGAAGCAAATTTTCATTAGATAGTGCCTTCATTCAGCTGAGTAATTGAGTCAGATGGTATATGAGTGGTGGCAATGTTACCAGCTCCCAAAATCCACAGTTGTAACAAGCATCCCTCCAACTGCAAGCAACTCCAAAATTGGTTGCATTTTTTCTTGTTTTCTAGTTGTTTTGGATGCAGAACAGCAACTTGGAAGAAAGGAAGAATTTTGTCGTTTAGCAGGCTTTGGTTTGACCAAATACTATTTCAGCCTAAGCTTATCTTCAGGTGCTAGCAGTTAGGGTGGTATTCATTCATTATTTTCTGCAACTAATGGTGACATTAAGTATCACCCAGAGCTAACATAAGGTAATTGTACAATTGAAAAAAGTATAAAGCAGCCTTACTGTTGAAATTTTTAATTTGTATTTCACAACAGCTGATCCTAAGCCAATTAAATAACAGATATCTCAAATGTTTTAAAGGGGATAATGCCTATTCATTCCCCTTTGGAAGAATCCCTTTCCGCTTTGGTAGTCTCTGGGTTTTAATAAAATTCTGAATCACATGATGATGATTTAAGTTTAGTACAGTGATGCATGGATGACCATATAATTCCTTTTATATCATTAGCATATTTTAGTGGAAACTGCAGAATTACTTATGCTTTCTTGGCTAAATTTTTCTGCTCTAAAACCTAACTGATTTCCCTGTTTCAGTAATTTTTGGGGTTTTTTTTGTGTGTGATGTGTTTTAGTCTTTGACTGTTTGTTTTGGGTTTTGTTTGTTTTTTGTTTGGTTGGTTTTTTTTTTTGTTGGTGGTGGTTTTGGGTTTTTTGTTTGGTTTTTATTTTAATATTTGAGTCTTTTTAGCAGCATAGGCTCATAACCAAAAAAAAAATATGGTAAATGATGGCTTTGGATTGAACAGATGAAGGGGCTCCTGTCATTAATATCCACCTGTATTCTGTCATCCAGAATAACTATCAAACTAACTTCTGTTAAATGACAAGGTTGTATACTGCTTTATACTTTCTAGCAGAAAGATTCTAATAATGTTCCTAGGATGTAATATTTTGGAACAGTTAAACAAAACCTGCTTACATGAGGAAAGCAGAAAAGCAGTCATTCTAGGTTTTTGCAGGTGTAAGGAATTTTTATTTGAGATGCTTTGCTAAAGGTCAATTTCTGGTTTATTTCCCATCTAAGGCAGAAGCAGAATTTAGCCTTTAACTTGCTACCACTTGAAAAATCCACAGTTACAGGCACTTTTTGAGGCCTCCTGCCCTCTTTACAAGGAGCTGCATTCCCTGATGTCTTTCATGGCCCCTGCCATATCCCTGTTTGGAGAGCCAGTGTGATGCTTGAGGTGATTCCCAACACAACCCTTCCTCCCAGCAAACTGTGGCACCACTGCTGCTCTACCACCCCCAGATCCTGATGATGCCCTGGAGCAAGTTTTTTGCTTAGTAGTAGATGAAGCTCAACATATTCTTCCAACGTATGTTTAATTACAGATTCTAAATCAGTTTTGCTTTTCATGGGTGTGATTAGCTTAAGAAGAAGCAAGGGTTGGTTTTAAAGTATATATGGGAAAATATTGCCATACAGAAGTGACAAGGTGGAGAAAAGAACTTGTAAGTATTCTTAAGCTCAATAACTTTTGATTCTCATGAGCTTTGAAAAGTGAAGCCCAACACTCTCAAAATCATTCCCTCAGCCATTCATTCCCCCCACGCCATCTAAAAACATAGCTAATGGTTTGAAATGTAATAATACGTATGTATAAAGATAAGCTTGGAATTATAAACGTATAGGTATTGACTATTTAAGTATATCACTTTTTCTAGCTGGTGCCCTTTGAGGTTATCCTTTGAAATTCAAAGGAACTGACAAATGTGGGAATTGCAGGTTCATTTCAGGAAAAACTGTCTCTGACATATGTGCACTTGTACACTTCTTTATTTGAACACAACGTAGGAAGATGAAAGCGAGGGTAACAGTAGGTAAAGAACCTTTCCTTCTTCAGCTGTAGACTATGCAGTTTCACAAAAGCTATTTCTAAATATTGCAGAAACTCAATGGGGCATGTTAAAAATCTCACAGAGAAGCAGACTGCTCATGTAACAAGCAAAATACTGAGACAGGGGAGTTTTGGGCCCATGCTGCATACCTGGTGATGCCCTCACTCTCCAGTGGGGAGTTGGGGTTTTGCAAAATCAGCAGCTGTATCTCTAGGAACCATCAATTTTGCTTTTAGCAAATCTGATGGATTAGTGGTTACCCAGAGGTTGCATGTTGCAGTGGTATGAACCTATTAAATGTTTCTTCCCAGAAACACTCAAAAGCACAGCTGGAAGGGCCCCTCTGGACTAGAATATCTCCAAGCAGCAGTCCTTACCTACCGAGACATGTGGAAGGCAGCACCTTTCTCAGAGGTACCAAGGAAGAACAGGCGATGCAGAAGTGAGGAAGAACCCATCTGGGATGCTGAGAAGTGAGAAAGGAGCAGACTACCCAGGTCCTTCTTTGGGATGAGATGGAGGCTCAGATAGAAATACTGAAGTTTTACTGGGTTATTATTTTTATTATCTACAACAGAAGATCATCAGGGTTAGAAGAGATGTTCAGTAAGCAATCTTCTGAGATACCCCACAAATGTATGTGTAAAAGGAAGCAAAATAAGTCTTGGGGAGACTGATGGCCAAGGTTGATTAGTACATACAACCACAGAGCAACTCTTATCCTCCTTTTTCAAGCCAGCAGTACTTTCATTTTTTTTTTTACTATTTTTTTCGTGGCAGATACTACAGGCTGAAATTATTTTCTATCCAAAAATAGTGATTTTTATTTTCTTTAAATTTAAGAGAAAAGACCTACATCTGATCTAATTTGCTTATGTACAGAAGCCCAGATCTCTTCTCCAAGAGCTTCCTTCTCAGACCTCTTCCTATATAGGAAGATTAGGAATACAGGAGATTTTGGGATTTCTACTATTTGTTATTTTAGGTACGATCCGTAATCATTAAAAGATACTTTTACGTGACTTGACAGTGTTAAAATCTAGCAACATGCCATGAACACTAAGCCCAAACTTTTGGACAAATAATCAAGTCCTCAGTGTAGTCCTTGAATTAGCTACAAAACCATTTTCTTGCTATGCACATTCACAGGAATACCTCTTCACATCCCTGAAAAGCATTCATTTAATAAGCAGCATTTGTGATGTACTGGTGAGGTCACAACCTCTGGGATAGTCTGGAGAGACATAAAGTGCATGGTTCCCTGCTGGGACTCCACCTCTTCCCCTACAGGGAGCACCCACTTTGCAGATTCACTCACCAAAGCTATGGCCATCTGTCTGAAAGGGTACGTGCCTCTCGTGCTGCTGCTGTCCTCACTCTTCCCACTCCTCTTTCCATATTTACTTACAAACACTTCCCTGTCTTCTTTCTTGCTCTTCATGTGTCTGGCATTTATAGTCTGTCTCTAGTACCGTTAAGTATCTTTCTTTTTCAGCTTTGGCTCCACTCTCTTTCTTGGACATTTTTCCTCACATCTCATGGCAATAATTCTGATATCTGATCCTGACTCTCTCTGTGAACTTGTGCTACAGGTCAGTCCATGAGAGGCACAGGGGTGAAATTTGTTGAGAGGACAGGGTTTGGTGGTGCTGTTACCCCAAGAGAGAAGGAAGCCAAAGGAATTGTGGTACATGACACAAACCTTGGAATATGAGTTGAAGGCATAAGGACCATAAAACACATAGAGAAGTCAGTGACTGAATGGACACAGGAGACATCCTCTCACGAACATCAGCACTGTGTTTACACTATATCTGTCAGCACATTACTGCACCTGGAGCATTAGAAGGGTTTCTCATTAGCATCAGGTTTAGAATTGTGTAGCAATTGACTTTTTTGTTCATCTGACCTGACAAAACAAAAAAAAAACCCAACCAAACAAAAAAAGCTTGTCTTTACCTGAAACAAAATGTGTTTATTTTTCTTGGTGAACTTAAATGGAAGCAAAAAGAAATTATCCAGAAATTGCGAACATATTTCTTTCACTCCTAAATAATACATTTTCTGTGGTGGTTAGACTTGGAGGTTAAAGGCTAAAAAATACTTTGTATAGTCTGTACAAAATATTACATGGTTTATTGCTCTTGAAATTGAAATCTCAAGATAAAATTTTCAATTTTTTTTCAATTTTTTCTGTTTACTTACAGAATAATATATAGCTATTACTGAAACAGTATTTTTCAGGAAACTGCTTTCTGCAAAAAACCCCTCACCTAGCTCCTTCATAGAACATAATAGCATTGTATCCTCACAACTTGGTCTCCAGTTACAGCCTGACTCATGACCAGTGCCACAGCCTTCAATGGGACTGTATGCTTGAGTGGGGAAGCTGCAGATTTAAATCAGGCAATTTAATGTTTCCAATTATAGGAATTGTATCTGGAAGGATGCCAAAATGCTAAATAGCTTGATAAAAAAGAAAGGTTCCTTGTTTCAATTATTTCTTATTCCACTACATGCTTCCCCTGCCACCACTTAATTAGAGACGAGAACTCCACAGGAGATCCTGTTCTTTATTAATTGATTTTAAAGTTAATAACTGTATTTGCAACAGCAACAGCGACGCCTGAATTTAATGCAAGCTCTGGGTAAGGAAAGGCAGTCCAGTGAGTATGTCATTAAGTTGGCCCTAGAGTGGCCATATTTCCCACCCCTGACAAGGCCTCCTCATGCAATCAAATCACTTGGACACAGATGACTGGAGGTGTTTCTTTTTACTGCTGTGGGAAATCATGAAAGTCAAGAACCTCTAGTGGTCAGATGCAGTTCCTGGTTTTGGAAGGGTTTGTGAGGATAGCTACATGAGGAATTGCTCTGTGATTATTCAAGAAGTCCTGAAAGCAATGTAACACGTGTATTTTTGCACTTCATGATCACATTTTCTTTACTTTGCAGTAACTTGTGGGAATGGGATTAAATCTGCACCATGTTGGATATTCTTATTAGTCCAAGTGTCAAGTAAACTTCCTCCAGGAAGAAGTGGGTCATATTCTTTTCTGTAGCACCTATATCCTTCCTAACACAGGAATCAATGGGAATGGCTACTGAAAGCTGAGACTGTGATTTTTACACCATTCAATACAATTCTAAATTTTAAAAAGCGGCCTTCTTAGCTAGTGGAGCAGAAGAGTTTGCTATTCCCCTAAGGATTATAGAGTTTAAAAGGTCAGAGCTTCTTGTAGGAACTACTTGATAACATTAGGAGCTGAATGCTTGTTTGGATTTTGCGAATTTTTAGGTAAGATAAGGAAAAGAATCCACAGCAAAATTTACAAACCAATTAGTCAGCATTACAACCACACAAATGAAGCCACCAATAGAAATGTTTATACTGGGGATTTATCTAGTCCTTTGAGCTATCTTGTTTCTGATTTAAAATACTTGGGTTTGCTCACTGGAATACTCTGCTTGCAACAGCATTGGGTTAAATACAATAGAACAACATGTTAAATTGTTTGTTTGTATAATGACTTGTGAGACAGCTCCTCACTCCTCACTTGGTGCAATTTGACAGGGATTATGAGCTCAAGAGCTGTCGCTACATAATTAGTTGTCAACTAATTTGTTCCAAGGCAGGATAACCTGAGGAACATTTTCGTTAGTGATAGTTACTGAAATGTGTATTTTACTGCTTGCATTATCCCCTTGCTGACATTCACATTTTTCCTTACAGCACATGTTGGGGAGCTTTACAAACCACAGCACCCTTATTGCTCTGTGGCTCTGGATGTTTATTTTTCTGCCTAGGACATGTGTGACACAGCTGCCTCTCTATCCTCCACTGCTTTACTGCATAACACACCGAATCCTTCTAGGAAGAAGCGTAGCTGTGTTGGTCATATCACAGCATTGCAATGAGTGGTGGGATGAAAGTTGCCCAGATGGAGCTTGGCTGAGCAAACCTGGCCACAACTGCACCTTGACAACATGTTGGACTATCTCTGAGCTCATAGGCAGTCCTGAATTCATGTCTGAAGCAATCCTTCTCAGATTTAGGATTCCTTCCTTGACTATGCTCCAGAACTTACCCAAAATATTCTCTGGAGTACTGGGTCTTAACCACGACTGGCCCTGCCAGAAGACAAGGAATTGTTTCTACATCACAGTGCAGATTTAGCCCTTTCTAGAGATGCTAAGAAACTACAGAGCCCAGTTTCTGTGGGTGCCCACTGCCTCTGGGCCCCCATCATCTAAGAAAGATGCTTATGTTGAGGAGCCAAGACTGAGCTTCTCAAGCCAACTCATGGTCTAGACACTCAGTTTGTGTATCAGGATTTGAATTTAACACAGAATTCCTTGGGAAGATGGAAAAATAGAGAATTAGCTTTCAAAGGCCAGTTGCTATAAAGATGATGATATTGTCAGAAATCCAAAATTGCTGAAGCTAAATTCCAATTAAATAGTCATCATTATAAAATATTACACTGTTCAGTTGTATTTACATGGAACAATTGCATTTCATTATTTTTATTAACCATTCGCTAGTTATAAAGGCTCATTTATGACCACTTAACAGCCAGGCTCTTAATATTTGTAGTGCAATTAGCCTGAAACAGTCTTGAATAATGTCCTGTTTACAACTGAAGTAATAAAACAAGAGCACCAGGGGACAGAAAGGCTAATTAAAGGGGACAATTGGAGAAACAATCCAGCATTGGATGACTGGAAACATGCTGTTATTGCTCCTGTATGGGGTAGATTTATGCTAAAGGTGATTAAAAGTATTTGGTTTCTTTTTGCATTTCTGTTTGGACTGGCTGGACCTCATTCTCATTTACAGCCTGACTTTGCACTTTCAGGGGAAGTATCAAAAACTTTAGGAGGATATTTACTGCCAAAGTGGTCTAAAAAGGCAATAAAAATCAGACTGAACAAAAAAGTTAATAGAAACAGTATTCCTACCCCCAAGTTCTTGATATTTTATAAAGGCTGTGGGATCTTAGGGAATTAATATCACTCCTGTATAATGAATACAGACTGCCTGAATCCAGATATGTTGTGTAATTAGTTCTGACATCCAAACCCTCCCAAAGTCTGCTCTGCATGGCCAAAGTGCTTGGCCACCACTCATAAACTGAATGGGGTAACAGTGATTAGGAGACTCTTGCCATACTTCCAAATTCAGCTTTTTATAGGGAAAACCACTCACTGAGTGTCTGCCGCATGCATATTCTTTGGGAACATAGTTTTGTAGTTCTATGTGTGGATTCTTAATGTGACAAAGCTAAAAATCAAGACACCTGAAGAAGAGGATATTTTATGATTGCTGTCAACCAGTTTGGAGTCTTAACCTTTCAAACTTTCTTCTGCAAGCTGCAGAGCCAAGTTTATGTTTCTGTCTAATCTTTTAAACAAAATCTGGTCTCCTCTTCTGTTTACATGTGTCTAAGAGCTTTATCTTTCTTTCCTAAATCTACTGAGATTTGCAACAGAGATGCAGGATTTGATAATGCTGGAAGTTTGAGACCTGTGGTGTAGCTTTTCTCATGGGCCACATGAGTACACTGTGCCTTCAGATGAAATCAGCAGGAGTTTTGCTACTGTTAGGTTCAGTGATGAAAAAAATCAGACCTGAGGAACATTATTGCATCCATTACCGAAGAACTATCAGATTAGAAAATATGGCAGGGTTTGTAATAATTTGATAATTAACTTTTGTTCTTTGGTTGTCTCATATATTATATATTTGACATATATAAAGTTGCTTTAAAGATTTTAGCATAATATGAGAGATTATGTTTTTATACCCCATGCTAGTGGTCATTTTTTATGCCAGATGAGTGGTTGTGGGCACACATAGGAACTCAGAAGGACCCTGGAGATGGATCCTTAATTTTATTTTCCAGATGCAATGTAGAAGGTGGGGTGCAGCAGCTGTGCTGCTGGGCAGGGGAGCCTCACACCAGGCTGGTGGTGTACACTGACCCCGTGCATGCCTGCCAGTTCATTTCTGCTCTAACTCCATTAAAGCTGGGAAATCTAACTGCAGACTTTCCAAGATTTCTTTCCATCCTTTTCAACTCAATAACCACCTGGGGAAACAATGCAACAAATGTTGCCTTGTCTACAGTTCAGACAGCATATAACAAAAGGAGGTGATCCAGACATTTTGAGAGGACGGAGATACTATTTCTGAACAAAACGTCTCTGGAAGATTGGAAGCTTCTAGTTACCAAAAGACAGCAGCTCAGGTGAGCTGTGGAGTTTGAAGGGAGATGGGGATGAGTCTGCAGGTGTGTAAAAGGACACCTGGCCTTCAGCAAACTTTATTCAGCATACTGGTTAGGGACTGGACACTAATATAATAAAATAGAGAGGAAAAAAAGAAGAAGAAAACTAACTAAAGCTGGATCTGAAAACTGAAGTAGCCTTATCAGCCAGGCTACTTGACACCTTGGCTGAACTGCTGGGATTGTTTTACACAGGAAACAGTCATGTCCAAAGATATTTATAGGATATGATCAGGCTCAAATCCACTATAAATTCTCAGTACATTTTTCTTCCATAAAGCCCATGCTCTTTTAATGAAATTATATACACTGAAAAGATTTCTTAGAGGGCAGAAGAAGTTATACTATTTATTCATGATATGACGGAGCTCTGTAATTTTTAAAAGGGTTTTTGAATGACAGGAAATGGAAATGAGCAAGGCAAGCTGGGAAGTAGTCTGTCTTCTGAGGAAACTGGAGTGATGAATGTATGCATTTTGTGTGATGGATCTCATTCCCAGTCTGTCCTGCCCAAGATCTTTGGATCTTGGAATTATCTTACAATACTTGTTGGTCTCCTAGTTCACATTCCAGGCTTGTCAGTAGTGCAAGTGCTGAAGAATTGTGAGTTTGAATCAAATGCACTGGGAAGGGCAGCTTGTTAAAAATTATTCCCATCATACACCTTTTTGTTTGCTGTCAATATCAAAGTGATAAAGAGACTGGTTAAATAGGACAGGATATTTTCTGAAATGCCTCTCTTTAGAGGCTGGCAAGTTGCCTCTACATTAGCAGCACTAGATGTTCATTTTAATTTTTTTTTAATGAAACCTATGAAAGCTGTGCTGGAGGAAGGCTCATGAAAAACCACCAGAGGCACAACACTTTAAAACTCACTTAGGAGTGGAGCAATCCACTAGAAGTGGAGTGAAAAACTTGCAGTACCAGGCTTAGCTGGAGAGTTGGCAAAACTTCAGAGACAATGATTTCTTCTGGGGACTCCATCCTATAAATTAGGAGAGGATTTTATCACAGGCTAGATTTATGACTGTAATATTTATGTCAGGGAGGGACATAAGAGAAGAAAGATAAATTTTTAAAACTGTTCAAAATATTTATTGTAAAAAAATAGTTTCATTAATTTTATCTTTATGAGCCAAATGGATAAATCAATAGAGAGAAAACTATTGTAAGATTTTTGGAAGGACACTTGCATCTTCTTTTCTTTCAGTGACTGCATAATTTCCACATTTCTGGAAACCCCTGGTGTTGGAATTTTTAGCAACTATTCTCTACACGTAAATATCTGGGCTTGTGAAATCTACGGAGTTCTTTTCCTCCAAGGCTTTACTAGTCAGCCACATGAGGGAATCACAGTCTGTCTAAAGAGGTATTGGGTGTTCAGGGAATAAGTAATATGCCCTAACTATTTTCACACTGAAATCACTGTGGAGAATTCAGATTTTGAGTGACGGAGAAAAGAGTTGGCATTTGTAATCTGGAGTCTCCTGAAATACTGAAATTTTCATGTAATGAGTCCCCAGGGCTGGCCTTCAAGCACAATGTCTCTGGATCTGGAAACATCAGCCCCTGACCACTGCTGGAGGCTGGTTAGCTTCCCTCACCCCCTTACAGCAGACAAGAGATCCTGTTTCCAAACCATGTGGCTGCACAGTCTAGCTGCTCAGGAAGGATGAGGAGCAGCACTCTCTCCACACCCTTAGCCCACTGAGCTCTTTTGGCCCTTTGAGGAAGGTTTGAGTGTCAGAAGGCTGAAGTACCTGTCAGCATTTTTCTGCATGGCAAGGACTCTGCTACAAAGAGAAGGAAATTGTATGCTGGCCATCCCACCCATCCTCACAGTCAGCAGGATCAAGTTCCTACTCTCTATGGTCATTTGTATCCCTGCCTTACTTCAGTGAAGACAGAGGCAGGGACTGGCACCATTTATGATCCAGAGCTGGTATTTATTGGTCCTGTGCACAGGAAACCTGACACATTCTCTGCAGTGCTGCTTATCTGTCCTTTGTATATCCTCCACAAATGAGCAGCTGAGAACAGCCTTAGTCCCACTTTGGCTGTTCATCTACGCCCTCCAGGCATCTAAGACCTTTGCTACCCTTTTACATCCAGAAGAGATGGTCTTTGCTCTTTACTTGAGACCCCTAGGGAGACACAGAAGCCATATGCAGTTGTGTGGGCTCTTCCCAGCCCCTGGAGTGTGAATAGCTACTGGCCACAGGTTAAAAACCACGTTGGCATTTGCCAGTGAGCAGCTGTGGTTTCCTTAAGTGTCTTCAAGGGTTGCACACTGGCTCCTGGTCTGGACCTTGGGCTCCCTTCCAACCCGGTATCCTACAATTCTATGATCAAATGCCACAGGGCTGAAACCTGATCTCTAACAACTCAAACTGTACTGAATTTTCAGGATAAAATCCATCCTGCAGGAAGGGACAGGACAGGGCCATCCAAATGGCCTCTCCTCACACAGCATGCAATCAGCAACAGTGCAGTTGCTTGCTTGACACCCTGGGCTGCAGCAGGGCAGGGCTGACACATCCTGCTCTCTCTGCCAGCAGCAGGAGCCGCAAGCACTATTCACCAGGGAAAATCTGACCCGAGAGGAGCAGTCTCTTCAGTTGTGCAGTACATCAGCATGTCTGCCCATAAAGTGATTTATGACTCATGTCAGTGCAGTGCACGGTAGGGTAGGTACAACTGTGCCAGTAAGAGGAGATTCACCTGGGGTGTGGAGGATTGTCTAATGCTGCCAGTTCCAAAGGGCTGTGGTGACATACCAGTCCAGGCCCAGACATGCTTTAATCAGCTCCATCTTTATTATATGGAAAACAAACTCTTATGCTAAAGCAGAGAAAAAACATGCTGATAGGTAAACCCTGTGGGCTGCAGCTCCTGAAGGGAGAGATCACCCTGTCCCATTTGAGAACTGAGAAAGAATACAGGTAAAGACCAAGGAGATGCGTTTAGAGATGCTCTCCTGAGCTCTTGTCACAATGCCCTTGGAGCCAGCTGGAACTGTTCCCTTGGTGCTGAAATGAATGACCAGCAATGATCAGTGGTGAAAAAAGAGAATCTCAAGTAAAAGAGATGTCACTACTGGGTTCAGGCACTTTCCTGGGTGAGAGGTATAACAGCTCTGCTGTCATGTCAAACTGTGGCTCATGACTGCACTCCCTAGTTATTCATTTCAGTTCTCACTCTGGCTCTTCCCAGTGATGCCTTGCCAGGCCCATATCTTTGGCTATAAGAGGTTACAAAGCCCATAGACGAGCTTAGCCATCACAGCCAGGATGGTTACAGCCCCAGCAAGGCACTTGTCTGAGCAGATGTCACCTCAGCCATGGCTTTGAATGCTGATATAGACAAGAACTTAGGGAACAAGTGGAGCCTGCAGAATGGCACAGGTTAGCAGCAGTGGTGAATCAGCTCTTGCCAGCCACTTCCTATTAATGTCACCCGTTAAGCTGAAGTATCTATAGCTGAATTAAGTGATGGAGTTGAAGACTTGTACCGGAGTCCTCTCCAGAGACTGAGCAAAGCCCTGCCAAGGTGCCCATCAGGGTCTGCCAAAGGGCTGCCCACTGGTGACAAACTGTGAAAGGATATAGTAGATAGGGAAGGTGATGTGATAGAGGCATATTTGTTTGTGTGAGGTGCTTGTGCTGGTGGGCAGCAGGGAGCTTCTAGAGAGAGTGGCTGCAGATACAGAGAAAGAGGAAGCAAAACACATCTTTTTGTTAGTTCCTGCTGCAGGTAGGTCATTGCTCTGGTTTTTCCAGATGATCATAA
Organism: Camarhynchus parvulus; assembly: GCF_901933205.1. Classification (NCBI taxonomy): domain Eukaryota; kingdom Metazoa; phylum Chordata; class Aves; order Passeriformes; family Thraupidae; genus Camarhynchus; species Camarhynchus parvulus. Next base: position 39,651,513 of record NC_044573.1, read on the forward strand.
GCTCCTCATGTTTTCTAAAGATCTCCCTGTGCTTCTCTTCCTTTGTGATCCTTTGTGATCCTTTCCTCGAGCATCGCTGTCAGTGGTCCCAGGCTGGGAAGTTCCTCATCAAGTATTTCAAATTTGGAAGCAAGAGGTGCAAGTTCATTAATGTTGGTTAGTTTTGGAAAGAATCTGTTCCTTCTTTGCACCTGTCCCTGGCAATTACTGACATCAACTGCATTTCACACAGCCTGGTATGACATAATGGCAGGGCTGTGCTATAGCTCACTGTGAATCTCTAGGCTGAACCCTCTGAAGATCAAAAAGTACAAAAATAACCAATCCCTCTTGAAAATTCTGGATGCAATAGCTAAGAGCTTACGATCTGAACAAACAAACTGGAGATAAGGTACCAGAACAGGGGCATAACATTAAAGAAATACCATTTATTATGATGAATTGCTTAGCAGTGGTTTAAGATATTGAAGTATTACCATATAAATAAATAAATACTTGATGAAAGCAGAAAGAGAGGTGCCTGAGGTAATAAAGATTTATGAATTCCTGGTTGAACCACAAGGATTTAAACCAGGATGAGAGTGAAAAAAAGGAAGCTTGTTGAAGGGAGGATCACTTTTGAAAGAAATGAAAAGGAACTAACCCCTGCCTGAGCAACTGCTGGGGGTAGAAACACTCTTATGCTTATAGCCATTACATTTCTAGCCAGAATATATTACTCCTTGAAAAAAGACTGTTGCCCCATTTGATGTGGTGATATCAGGATGGTGCTGGTAGTGAGAGTGGTCATGAAAGAAGCACCAAACTCAGTAATGGAGCTGATCTATCAAGTTGTCACTAAGGAATCTTGAGAGCAGTTGCACTCAGATGGAATGGACTACTTGTTCAGAAGCGTAAATTGTAGCTTAGATTGATGTCATACAGATACTTTATTTTTTTCACACTGATAGTAAGCCAGAGATAGAGAAAAAAATAATTGAAAGGTAAAATATCAAGCACACTGTGAAAATTACAGAAGGAAGTGCCATCACACTAATCAAAGTATATCTATATGGAGAAGAACGAGGACACAAAAGACATGTTCCAGTAATACCAACAAATCTAGTACAAAAATGAGGACTTTTGTGTCTTACTATGCAACTGAATTGGAAATGCACAAAACAAATCTGATGTTTAAAGTAACTGAAATCACATTTAAAATTACTATCTATCTGCAGAGATGAAGCATGCTACATATATATTTAGGATAAATTGATTAATTGAATAAACTGCATAAATAACAGCAGATAATTTCTTTTGAGTGACATTTTTCACTTTAATGGGTAACTACACAAATTTCAGGCACTGTTCAAATTCCCCATCATTCCTGAAATAGGATTAAAGAGCATGTCAGTGGTTCACAGAAAAGGCCTTCATCCATGCAGAATTATCTGAATGTATACACATGGAGACGACTGAGGTAAGAAAACACAGTGACCATGTTAAGGACATTTATTGGAGAGAAGGGTAATAAAGTGTCACAGATGTATTTCTTAGCAAAGGAGATCTGTGTGTAAAGGGCTCATACATAGTGCACACCTGTGCAGAGCTCAGTAAGGGAACCTGTGATCATGACTGACTCCTCTGGGCATGACCAGAATGATCACATTAGGGTTACATGGGGGCAGATGCATAAATGTTCACCATCTGTACTAATTGCCAGGGTTGCTTGAGCCTGGCTGCATCCCCAGAAATGGCAAGAAATGGGGAACCTCTCCCTCAAACACTTTCAGTGGAGGGACTAGCATGCCTGTAGGGTTTCCTCCTTGACAATGCACCATCCAATATGCCACAGTCTCATGGCTATTGATTTGGCTTGGTGTTGCGAACTTTATATTTGTGTAAAAACCTTTTTGGCAGACGCCATATCTATGGTAATATCAAACATTTGCACCATTATCTACCAACTTTTTCAGTGGAGACTGTTGTGGCTGAGTCAAGTTTATTTGCTTAATCCCACAGTCCCAAGGTTTCGTGGGTGAGTTAATATCTTGGTGATTTCACCTTCTTGACATGCAGATCTAGTCATGACTGAGCTGCAGAAATACACTCTGATAGATGAGCCTAGGATCCAGCTCAGCCCAGCTTCTTTCTTTCTTTCTCTTTTTTAGAGGCAAGTTATGATGAGTAACAAATTGAGGACGTCATGGTAGGACCAGGGTGCTAGAGTTACTTCCTGGGTCCATTAATCCATTAATATGTCTCACCTTCCCATTGGGCTATAGCAGAGTGGGAAGCATCCAGGAATCCTTTTGTAAACTTCTTTGGCCCAGTCTGGGACAAACATTTAAACTCCTGAAGTAATCAAATAGGTTTTCTGCAGCTGTTACTGCATAGTGAACCTACAGATTTTCTTAAACCACCCGAGAAATGCATCAGCTTTTAGGCCAATCTTTTTCAAACTCTACAGTTATGCTCCTCAATGTGAAATGGGATATTTAAAAAGAAGTCAGCTATTTCTGTCATATATGTGCTAGACAGAGTGAAGACAGGCCCAGAAATGGAAGAATCCTCCTAGGGACTACAATGGAAATAAGTTGGACAATTGATTAATGTGGAAAAACTGACATAGAAATGAGAACCAGACTTTCATAATGCACACTCCTTAAATTTTTAGTTTTCAAGCTTCATAAACAGCAGAGGTTTCATCTCAATGGAAATTCGAGTAGAATTATGCTCTAAATATCAGTTACATTTGTTTTCAAATGCATTCTACTCATAATATGTTCAAATATATGTGATTTTTATATCATATTATTGGTTTATGACAGGCATGTATTTTGTGCATTGTCCCATCACTTATGAATTCTTTAGCTTTATTTAAAAAAATCTTAAAAAACAGATGAGTTTTCAACATAGTGGTAAAAAAATCAGTGAGAGCTGTCTGGATTATAAGGATAGAACTGTGCTCACAAATCTTGCACTTTGTATTAATGTGATTCTCAGGGTAGTCAGACATTGTAATTATATTCTCTTTTATAGGTGAATAGTTGAGGCTGCCTTTTGAACAGTCCATATAACAAAAATGGTACAATAATTGGTTTTCTTACATATATCCTTCCCAAAATCTTTCACTGGTGCATGAGCCTAATGTAGACAAGACCCATATGTGGATAACAATGTGGAGTCTGTTTCACTGTCTAAAGTCTGCTGGGGTAAATGTGCTGTTTTTTCATCTGTAGAATCAGAATCATAATACTTGACAGACAAGAATGCTATGAAAATCTGTTTATATCTTCATCCAATTTGCAAGATGCAAAATACTGTCATACATGCAGAGAGTTAAATGGCCAAAATTAATTCGTCAAGAGCAGTGAAATAGCATTGGAGTTGGTAGTACTTACTCATTTTTACCCATGCCTGTGAAAAATAGCCTGTAAGGAGCAGGATAACATCCTGAGAGTTGGTTGAAGTTTATCTTTTAACTTACACTTTCAATCATCAAAGAAATGAAACTTCTTCCCATAGATATGCAGCATTGACCTGTTAATTATAATCCAGTCAAGCTCTTTTGAGTCTGGGTCTCAATGTCACTATGAGCTGTGGGTGACATCCCCTGAACTGCCTGACAGCCGCAAAGAAAGGCCTGTCTCTGCCCTGTTTCCTGGCTGAGCCCTCTGGCTGGACCCTGCGCTGGCTGATGCTCTCACCCTGTTGTCTGGGGCTGCCCATGGGCTCTGATAGCAGCCTGGTCTCTGTCCAGGCTGTGTTCAGCCCTGGGGACAGTTCCCATGGGTGAGGACATGGTCCATGCAAGGCTTACATCTGGTCCTGGCTCACCTTTCCTGCAGGAGCAGCCACTGCAGCCTGACAGACATGAGGACAGCCAGCACCATGGCAGGTTTTTGGATCCACTGGTGTGGGAGGCATACAGTCAGCCTGAGTCTTCAGCCCTGTCAGTCTAGCTAATCCTTCAAGTAAAGTCATCTTCTCTCTGGTGTATTGGACCCTCCCAAAGAGTGGAGGGGATTAGAAGGGCGGGTGCTCAGAAACCCCAAAAATCATGCCCTGTTTTAGGAGGTTTCATGTGGATGATGCAGTCATAATACAGCCTCTCTGGTCACTTTGCAAAAGGGCTGATCTGCCTTATTCTGCACCCAGATGGATTATTATTTTGATGTAATGAAGAAACACCCTGCTGGGAAAGTCTAGCCAAAAATAAAGTCACTCATCTGTGACCTTCGTTTTAATTCCTAGCCAGCCTTCATTGTTTTCTGACCTAATCATGCCCACTGGCTCCTTAAATTAGATTTGTGGATCTGAAAGACGCTGTACATGTTTCAAGAATGTTTTTAATTCAGCTAAGTTGTAATTACCTGATGTAAAGCTCTCTCAGGTAGAAAGAGCTTATATATTCCTTCTTGTGTACTTATCTGAAAACATGCAAAATGTACCCAAGAATTTGTCAACTACAAAAAGAATCATGTTGCTTATGCTGTTGATTACATATAATTAGGGATTTAAAAGGTATATGATGGAAAGGCAAGCAAGCTAGGAATTCAGCTTGGATTGAAATTACCCATAGCTTTCAGTCATTTTGCAGCAAGCATCAATTGTCAAGGACTGCTTTTTGTTTTCATTTAAATGCTCACTCAGACCTGAGAATTATTTTGATTAGATTATATTATGGCAACATAATTTCCTCTGTGTGGTCTTGTCCATGCAGAACCAATTAGTGCATCATTTCACCACAGCTAGGGAGACCAAGAGATGGGTGTGGATGTGTGAAGAGAGGGAGAAAAGGGAAAGCAGATGTGGTTCAGAGATTTTTGTTTCCATCTGATTTTCAAAACAATTTCCCACCCTAATTCTAGTCCTCCTGGTGTCAATTGGAGTTCTGCCATTGACTGTAGTGGGAGTAGGGCTAGGTCAGTGCATGAAACCTTTTGAAACAACATTCTCATTTGTTATATAATTGAAAGCTCCACAAATTTTGTTCACTGTAACAGTTTTTGAAATTGAAAATTGTCAGGGATGGGGGAACACCATGGATTTTGAAACAGATAACACAAATCTCGGCACAGATATTTTGTGGAGATGGCTCTTCAGGTCCTGAGGTTTGCTGCTCCGTACAGAGACTTGTGGTGATCATGGCACATCATCAGAGTCCCTCTCTCACAGGGCTGACACACCAGGGGTGAGATTCCATTCTATGACATAGTGAGGTCAGAAGACCACGTAAAACTGCGAGTAAGTGGGAATATGTGCTGGTGATTTGCTTGATAGAAGCAGAAAGTGATCCCTTGTGCCAGAGCCCTCTACTGAGCCATGCCAGGCCATGCCAGGGGATGGCTGAGTTTTCCTTTTCTCCAGCTAGAACAGACTCCCTCCCTGGGTGTCAGGAAAGGAGATTTTTCTTTCCTGTCACTATGGTTTTGTTCTGTGTGAGGGGAACGTGGCAGTGCAGGGGGAGGAAAGAGGATGAGTTGAGTGGGTAGGAGAGCCAGGTAGCCCTTCTTGCTTTCTTTGAGACAGAGGTATTTGAGCAGGGAGGAAAGGGCTGTTCAGAACCCTCCTGGATGAATTTTTGTACCCAATGGCTATATGACATCTTTCCCAAGTCCACAGTGTTGAGCAATAAGTGCTACTGTGGGTTCTGTGTTAATGCAGCTTCCTAAGGATGTACTCAGGGCACACCTTGTATTAAGGCTTGAGTCAGAAAAGCAGCCCTTGCAAGTTCTTTGGCTTGTTATGTACAAGTGCAGGCAGATGTGAACATCAAATGACTAACTTTCCTGACTGCTTCTTAGTTAAAGAGGTGGTTTTATATATATTTAAATAAAACACAAACACACATATATGTCCTGTGGCCACTGGTGAACCTTTTGGACTGTTGCCCTGAATTTCTGTACTTGCTGTACTGTAATTTGCTTAGTGTGATACAGCTTCTTGCACTGCTAAGGCCTTTTATCTCTCAGTAATTTCTGAAGAGGAATTCTTTAAATAAATACAAATAGAAAAGTGTTTAATTCAAAGGAAAGAGATAAAATGCCATATATCACAAAAATTATACCTTTATTAAAGAAATACCTTTATTAAGGGGGAAAACCCCTCAAACCATGTTTTCTGTGAGCACAATACCTAAAGAGAATGATTGCTAGCACATACTTTTGAAAACTTCAAGTACACTGTATAGATGGCAGGTATAATCAAGCTGAAACACCCAATCAGTTTTAGAGGTTAGCCCAAGACCCACCGAAATCAGTGAAATTATTATCTTCAGCCCAGACTTTCACTACGGCAGCAGACACCTTAAAACAAATGTAAGGAGTACATGTTGTGGAGTGCTAGGATGGGATTCACAGTTTTGGCCTCTCTGACCCTACTCTCAAGGAGGCAGTGGAAGATATTTAGTCCCAACACAGCCTTGTTCTCCTATCTGTACTACTGTGCCACTAAGACCATAATTCCTTAACATTATTCAAGAGTCACTGTGCCATCCTCAAGGAGAAGATGTTACAGAAGTGCAGATATAATTTTATTTCAAGGCATAAGAGAGAGAATTTATAGAATAAAAGGTGGAAGGATTTATCAGTGTTCCCATAGTTGTATCCTTGGAAATATAACTTCATAAGTTCTAGAAGAAATATTGAACTAAATGCTCTGTGGCCATCTCACAGTGTTGGTATTAAAAAGAAGAGCTGGAGAAGACAGAGTTCTGACCAAAGAGAAACAGGTTATTTTTGCAGGGGCATGGAAACTAATGGATTGCAGTAATTTGTCCTCTGTCCTCTTTATTGGGGGGCTTCTTATGATAATGCATCAATTATAAGATACTGTACAAGGTTTGAATCAGGCAATGTTGTGTTTGCTCCCACATTTAATTTGCCTGAATGTCCTAGAATCCTGGTTTTGAAGAAGAAAACTCACTTTCAGTGATTGATTTAAGTCATTGCTCTGTTTATTTTCAGATACAAAGGAACATGACACATGGAAAGACATTTCAGTATGAAAATTGCCTCCAGCACATCTAGGTGTAATGCTAATATGATGGCTTTAGCTGAGATAGAGTTGATTTTCTTCACAGTAGGTAGTGTGGTGCTCTGTTCTGGATTTGTGCTGGAAACAGTGTTGATAACACAAGGATGTTTTCACTCTTGCCGGGCAGGGCTTACACAGCATCAAGGACTTTTTTTTGCTTCTCATCCCACCTCACCAGTGAGTGGGCTGGGGATGCACAAGGAGCTGGGAGGGAACACAGGCAGAGCAGTTGACCTCAACTGGTCTCAGGGGTATTCCATACCATATGGCATCATGGTCAGCATATACAGCTGGGAGAAGAAAAAGGAGGAGGGGGACACTGGAAGCTATGTCATCTGTCTTCCAAAGTAAGAGTTATAGATGATAGATCCCTGCTTATCTGGAGGTGGCTGAACACCTGCCTGCCCATAGGAAGTGGTGAATGAATCCTTTGTTTTGCTTATGCCTGCAGCTTTTGCTTTTCCTATTAAATTGTCTTTATCTCAACTCACATTTTCTCACTTTTCTGATTCCCTCCCCCACTCCACTAGAGGAATGTGAGCGAGTGGCCTGGTGGGGCTCAGTCTTATCTGGGGTTAGACCACAACAGCCAATTTGCTTGCTCAGTTAATATATGATAGCCTCCGAGTGATGGTCTTAGTAATAAATGGCCTCAGGAGCTGGAAAGATTGTGCAATTCTACAAGGTCCATATGGTAATTGGCAGGCTCTTTCTCTCAGCTTTTAAGGACATGGGTGAAGTTTCTGTGAGGTAGAATGAAGAGGTTGAAAAACAATATTCTTGAAATAACATTGCCATATGTTAAGAACCAGTGTTTGCTGATACCTACCACTTTCTGTAGTGAATTATGGATATCAGACAGAAAATACCTTGCATATTGTCAGGTCCCCTTCCATGCTGGCATGACTCCTGTTGCCAGGGTTTAATGATGTTTCTCTAGATCTTTGTCCAGTCCAGTGCCTGGATAACAACATTGGAGACTTTAAAGCTGAGAATTACTGTGAATTATTCCAACAATTAGTTTTTTATGGTGTTATTTTGCACCCCTTCATTAAATGAAAAATCTTAATCTTAAATGATTAAATCTTAATCTTCTCTAGAGGTTCATATTAGACTTCTTAGGTGGTTTGTTTCTGCCCTGCTGTAGTTTCTGCCTCAAATGATGGTGCTTGCTCTGTGGGTGTGCACACGCAGCAAATTACAAGGGAAACCATAGGACTGAATAGCACACATGGGCTTTTCTCTCCCATGTGGTCATGTAACAGTCTGCTGTAAGCTGTGGGGAGGTAAGTCCCTGGAGTTGGCCAGGTGATGCTTCTGGAAGCCACTGACAGGCAGGGTGAGGAGCTCAGCTCTGGCAGAGGGGCAGCCCCAGCGAGAGCTTAATGAAGATGTGTCAGAGACACAAATCAGGCCATTGCATTCTGTTTTGTATCGATCTGTTTTCAAGTCCTGACAACAAGGACATGCCAGAGATAGGCAGGGCTGTGTTCTTGATGTTCTCAGCTTTGGGAGTTCTCTGATGCTGCTGTTTTCCTACATAATCTGCAAGCAAGATCTGTGGTGTTTGGATGGGGTGGGTTATTCCCTGTTCACGTCATACTCTGGAGTTCTCCCAAATCCATGAGACATGATGGTAGATGAAAACCACTGTTTCTCCCCTCTTTCAGGGTGGTTACATTTGTGTTTGGGAGCATAGCAGAAGGCTTCACACAGATGACCAGATATTTATGTCATTAAAAAACTATTTGAACACATCCTCAAATTTTTTCTAGCAACATCTTGAAGAGGAGTCATAAAAATAATTTCTTACAAAAAGAGTACAAATGGAAAAAAAATTAAAGGAAAAATGATTGGTAAAGAGAAGCAACAGTGCATAAGCATACTCTGGCTTTCCCATTGGGATGTTTAATTAATTGAAATTTATTCTTACCAGTTAATTTCTACTCAAAATTTTCTTTCATTAGATCTAGGCAGGAAATGCACCCAAGCAGAAATTTGTGTGAAAGAGACAAGCTGAAAACAGTGCTTCCATCCTAACTGGGAGCACATGCATTATTATAAAGCAGCTTTAATTAGAGGTAGCTTAGGAAAGATACCATCACTCTGAGAGCAGCTACTGTGTACTGAACAAGATGAAACTCAATCCCTTGGAAGCAAAACAAACAGGCCATCACAAGTCACTATGGTTTTGAAACATGGTATCTTAACTTTGGAAGGAAATGCCTGAAAATGTTCTACCATGAAAGCATTTTCTGGGTTACTCACCAAACCCAAAGGTTTTAGAGGGTCTAGGGCCTAACCAACCCCTAGTTTAATGTATTAATAAAATTCATCTATTGAAAAGATGCAGGTGTTTTGTTTTTCCCCTCGTCTCACAGGACAAAGACTCTTATTTCATAGTTTTAATAGTAGAAATCACAGAATCACAAGAAAATTTGGGTCCAGTTGCACTTTCCATTTGTTATTTATTACCCTCTGTTGTGAAGGCGCTGACTTGCCCTGGTGACTGACCACATCCCATGCTGCATCAAGTGCAGCAGAAGTAATCTTTTTCAAGACTATGGATTTACAATGTCATTTGAATAGGAGGCAACGGACAAGAGCCTCAAAACTGGAAGAAAAAGGAAAACTAAGACAATCTAGACATGATACAACCTGTGGGCAACTAATTAGGCAGGGGTGCGCACAGAAAGCTCATGTATGTACCACAGATGTAATGAGTATGGACGGCTCTTATCCATAGTGGGGGTCAGTACTCATACTTGGAAATCAGTGAGGAGAACCACAGCACAACTTCAGTTTGCCCTGGCTCGCTTGCTTCAGCAATGATGCCACCACATTGGGCTTGTTCTTCTGAGCATGGTGACATGCACACAGACATGGAGTGAGCAGGATTCCAGCTAGAACCCTAATTTGTCATCTTTCTTACAGCCCCAATGCTACCTGTAGGGGCAGAAGCCCCATGAGATGTTTAGGGTTGCTGCTGATGTGAACAGGGGCAAATCCAGATTATGCTAATTTCCTGGAAGGTGATATTTGCCCTTGAACTTAAGGCTAAGCAATAGGAAAATTTTATCACCAGGCAGAGTTTTAAATGGCTTTGCCATTTAAGCATTAACGTGTTACTCCAAACTTACCTTTGGCCCTTAACAATGGCTAGTCTATTAAAATAACTCCACTGACTCCATGGCAATAGGTTTTTGGTTTGGGTAACTAAACATGAAGATTTAAAAAGCACCAGTGGAACGTGTGATGCTTGCAAGACTTAGGAAGATATTCCTGGTTTTTTTTTTTTTTTTGCATTGCTCCATTCAGTTGTCTACATGCTTGTCAGGGAACTGAGAGCTGAAACTGTCATTTGGAGTAGTTTTTGGATATTGGGAATATTTTTTAGTAACAGATGATGACAAATACAAGCTGAATAGTGGCCAGTAAGCAAATTTCACTTCTAAGATGAAAGCCTGTGTAACATCTTTAATAATGGGTCCAAATCTAATATTTTTACTAGAAGGAATTGGGTGTTCTTTAAAGACATGGGCTAAAATATGATGATGTTTGCATGTGGTTGTTGTCCTCATGCTCAAAGCAAGACATACAGATTTTTTTTGCCTCAGAAATTACAAAGCTGGATGGCAGGATTTGTCCAGGGCAGTAAGGGCCAGACCCCATAGGAAATGTCAGGGCAGGACCTGCCAGACAGAGCTTGTCCCACTGTCCCAGCAGCTGCAGGGTAGCCAGTTGTCCTGAACATCACATAATTGTGATGATGATGTGTCAGGGCTGAGGTGCATGTGGGAAGTCAGTCTGTGGGTCAGGGTGAGTGTGGTACACAGCCAGTTATAAGCATGTTTGCAGTGTAGCTCAGGAGGTTTTACCAAAGGTGAAGTGAGTTAAAATCAACTCTGAAGCAAAGTGTGGAAAACCTGACAATCCTCCTCACAGCTCTCTGTCACACAGCTCTTATCCAGGCAGTTTGATCAAAGGTCCCAGAGCTGTACTGTTCCAGGACCAGGCAGGAGCACAGGAGGGCAGAAAAATTCTGTTCTCAGAGCTGTGTTAGGATTTTTAGGAAGAGAATGAGCATATTAATCTTGTTGAAACAAAATGCCAGTGTGAATAGCTCATTTCAAACCTCATTTTAACCTCCAAACCCAGTCATTTATGTTTATTTACTGTCACATAATGTTTTATAAGCCTCATCTATTTTAAATGCTGTTCCTTCACATCCGTGTGCTAGAAGTTAATGCAACACTTTATATCTATCTCACTTAATTTCCTTCAGCTTTGCTTAAACAATTCAATAAATATATTGCACTGAAATTGGTGTCTCTCAAGGCACTGCAATCTCTTTTAACTGGTGGGGATATTGGCCCTGCTGTGATCAGTATTGTTGAGCTGGAACCCTTCCTCCCTCTCAAGTGGGCTTGTGACAATTCCCTGTGTAAGCTAAGCAGTTCAGGTCTGGTGTTTGTGGTGCCCAGGGATGGCAGGCTGCAGTACAGGACTCAGAAGAAAGCAGGCTGTCCAGGAGTTTGACCTTGATGGACTGGGATGAAGCCATTGCAGGGCAGTGGGATGAGCTGTGGAAATCCCATTTGGTGAGGCACACACCTGCAGGATCCTTGGATCCATTCTCTGCCTCTTCTTCTGCTTTCTCTTCCTCTTTGTTTTTGTTCTGTAAAGCAAACCACCTCTGATTTTGATTAGAGGAAGATACCAGTTGTGCACTCTTTGCAATGGCTGTGAGGTTCAGGATAAGATAAGTAAACAACCAAGGGAAGGGTGTGATGCTGTGAAATACACTTGTTCTCTGAAGCAGTGCCACCACAGATTATTTTACTCTCATATCAAATAACTTACATGTTGGTTTTATGCTTTTGCGTGCAGGCGCAAGCATGTGCATGCTGCGACACATAGGTAAATTAATCACTGGATTCAATCCATTTCTCAGTGGCATTATCCTGAGAATGAGCTTTGCTCACAGTGTGTAGCAAGAACACCTCCTATATGTCTGTGTTTCAACAAAAACTGAAACAAGCAAGCCCAGATATCAATCGTTCTAGATTTTACTTGTTTTAGTCTTCATGCTGTGTGACTGCGCACTTAATTGTGGGATTATTGATCTGAAGATAATCCAGATGATTTGTTCAGATGATGTCTCTGAATATTAAAAGTGAAACCATTCTAGGATACTTTTCCTTTATTTACCTTTTTCTGTTTGGATTCAATTTTTAACTCTGCATAAGCCACCTCTGCTGATTACATACCAGTCATGGTTGCTTTAATAAACTGAGGAGAAAGGAACTCTAAATATACTATTTATCAAGTTGAAACTTGAATAAGTTTTCCTGTTACACTGCAAACCTTACACAGCTCAATGGATTTACTCTTTATCAATTAGCAATAAAAACTCTCCGTGTGCATGACTGTTGCAGATCAATGCCCACCAAGCCAATTGTTCTTTATAGTGATAAGAATAAATTTACCTAGAGGAGGAAGAAATAGCTGTAGGAGTTCATTTTAAGAGATTTACGTGCGAGTGGAAGAGGCACATGACTGAAAATTAGCTATCAGTGCATGTAGCCCATCTGTAGGATTTGGGTGCTGAACCAGACCACTGCATGTCCCAGAAGGGCACACTGGGACACACTGGAGAGCACACTGAAGGGGGCTCCATCCTCTACAACAAGCCCTCGATTTTTTCTGTGATCCTGCTGTAGCTGTCACTGCACCTCTTTTCTGGACAAAATGCAGCAAGACTTTCATCTCTTACATGTGTCTCTCTCGAAGCTCATGCATGCTGAACAAGTTCTTTCATTTTTCAGAAACCATATATTTATTTCAGGGTCTTCTTTTGCAGGTGATTGATAACACATTACCAGATCTTTTGTCTTTATAGTCGAAGTCTGTCTTCTTCAGTCCCATTTGTTTAGCTTTTGAAATATCCTACATCTTTCAGCCCACTCATCAGACAGCAGCAATCTATTTCTCTGAAAGATTTGAATCTTGTCCTGTCTATTGCCTTGGGCTTGCTTATATTAAATGTTTCAGTATGTTTGATTAACTCTCTCTATTTTAAGTGATGGCAAAGCAGAGTGATCACCTACCTACCTTTCAGAGTGGGGAATATAATGGATGACCCATGGAATTATTGAAACAGCTATGCCTGATCACAGCTGGTCAGGCAGGCCAGTATATTTAACTCTCCTTGCACTTTTATCACACAGAAGAAGATAAACCATGTAAGGCTTGTGAATTTCTTGGCCAGGTCTGTTGATGATTTAACTCTTGCCAGTGAACTCCCTAACTTTCTCTGGATTCAGAGCTATTAAAGATAAGTAAACACACGGGTGTTCAAAGGCTTTCTCTTCCCTCTGCGGCTCTTCCCATGTTGTTCCTAACTGGAGATGAAAAGGAGAGGGCAAAAATTGCTCTGTCCCAACATGCATTCCAACTAATGAAATAATTATCTTACAATGTGGCTTAGTATGGGGTAATTGTAAAACAAAGCTGCTTGGCAGCGTGTCTTGGGGCAAGCAGCTTCCGGGATGTTTCCAATCCTTCACCCAGGGAGAAGCTCAGCAGGAGGGGTGGGATTATGAAATACAGCATGCTTTGGGAGTCCCACCCTGGGCTTTGCACAGGGTGGTGCTAGTGTGTGCTTTTCAAGCCTGTGGTTTCTTATCCAAGTTTGTGAAGACTTGTGGTGTAGCCGGTGCTCCTTCTTCTACTTAGCCTATATCTTACATAACATCTCCAAATCAGTAACATTTTGACAGTCTCTCAGTTGATGCCTAGGACAGAGATTGAGCTATTCCCTTGTATGCTTCAAAAATGAGCTGCTCCAGAGCAATGTAGAGCACTGATGCTGAGGTTGCACAGAGAAGCCTATGCTAGCTCTGGCAGTATGTCATCTATCATCTATCTATCTATCTATCTATCTATCTATCTATCTATCTATCTATCTATCTATCTATCTATCTAATCATCATCTATCTATCTCACCTGACTGTTCATCAGATAAATGTACTTAGACCCTCTTTGGTGTAATCAATGGCCACCTTTGGGCCAGATATCTGAGTTTTAGGCAATAGGAGTGATTTAGTGGGGAGAGAGTGTCCTATCTTTGTGAAGGTACGTTTATAACGATGAAGAGTGAACTAAGCAGGGACAAGATTGCTGTAATTTTATAATTCTGAAAGGCTCATAAATCACAGCAGTACAGCCGGACAAACTGTTTATTAGGCATGGAAACCTCTTAAACAATGCTGTAAAAGCATACGATACTTGGGCAAATGCTGTATTACTTGTCCTGAAGAAGCTTGCAGATACGAGAAGAATGTTTTGCAACTCCAGGGAAAGAATTGTTCCTTAGAAGTAGAAGAGTCTAATTGCAGAGGGAGGAAATATTAATCCATCAGGAACTCAGGCTCCCAGATTTACTCATGTATTTGAAAAATAAGAGTGGTTTTGAAGCAAAAATTAACAAGTCTGCAGAAATCTTGACCCTGACTAGTCTGTCTGTTGAGCTCTACCTCAATGCACTGCTTTTCAAGATGCAAACCAAAAATAAAAAATCGGTAGGGCAGCATCCATAGTAAACATGGTTCTGAGCTTTTCTTTACAGAAACTAATTTAGTTTAATTGTTCAGACAGTTTTTCCAGCACAACTCCAAATACAATCATTCCTAACCCAGTGTGTTTAAGTAGTTGAAAGTGCTGTGGTTTCAAAAAGGAACTAAATTATTTTTATTGCCAGACTTGTCTAGTTTTCTTGAGACTTGTCTGCTTGCCCACTTGGCCTATCTGTTCAAAGGTCCTTCAGACCTCTGAGCCATGGAAGCATTTGAATTTACTCTCTGGTTCTAAAGAATATCTCCAAGATGCCTCATTCCTACAGGTATTATTTTAAAAAGAGGCTTTTTGAAGCATTGCCCTACCCAAGACTCAGTTTGTCTGCACAGGGCTTTGTCAACACTATGAGTCTCACATTCTCCACCACATCTTTGTAGAAGAGGCCTTGTCAGGGAGCCTCAGATGCCTGCAACTACAGTGGGGTCAAGGTGCTGCTCCTTGCCCAGCCCCAGCCTGTGGCTGGTCCCACAGTGATGCCACTGTGGTGGAAGCCCTGTGATTCCAGGGGCAGCTGAGGGCATCTGGATGAAGGGCTTTGGCTGCTCGGGTGCTTGCAGGTAGAGTGGATGGCGGCTGGATGTGAGTCCTTCACAACCCAACCAACTCCTTCTTTTGGCACAAACAGTTCTAGTGGATGTCACTATTATATCGCCCAATCCGAAACATCCATCAAACATCCATTAAAAAAAAAAGATAAAGGGAATTACATGTCTATAATAGCAAAACAGAAAACTGACCTGTGTGGAATAGGGGAAAAGGGAGCAGGTGTTCAGCTTCCAGCCCCATGGCATCAGTCAGAGCCAGGCTGCTTTTTTCCATGAAAAATTCCCTCAAACCTGTGTGTGCAGTCTCCTATTAGGAGATTCCATCCCTCTGCAGCACCTGATATGTTTACTCTGCAACAAAAATGTAACACTAGATGAGTGTGCTGTTTCTGGCTGGGGTAGAGTTAACAACTTTCTTCACAGTGATGAGTATGGCTGTGTTTTGGATTTGTGCTGAGCACAGGGTTGATAATATTGAGATGTTTTTGTTATTGCTGAGCAGGGATTGCACAGACCCAAGGCCTTTTCTGCTTTTTGTACTGCCACACTGGTGAGGAAGTTGGGGAGAATGGGAATCTGGGAAGAGACCCAGCCAGGATGGGTGACCCCATCTGACCAAAGGGCCATATGACATCAAGCTCAGTATATAAAGTGGGGGAAAGAAGAAGAAAGAGGGGATGTTTGGGGTGCTGTGGTTTGTCTCCTCAAGCAGCCATTACATGTGATGGCGCCCTGATCTCCTGGAGGTGGCTGAGCACCTGCCTACCCACAGGAAGCAGTGTATTAATTCTTTGTTTTCTTTTGTTTCTGTGCATGCTTTTGGTTTCCCTGTTGAATTGTCTTTATCTCAAGCCATGAATTTTCCAGCTTTTACCCTTCTGATTCTCCCCGATCCTGCTGGTGGGGGAATGAGTGAATGGCGGCATGGGGCTCTGCTGCTGGTTGAGATTAAAACCAGGACAATGGGTCATTAAACTTATGCAGTGTGACTGTTCCTGTCCCTCAGCTTCCTTTATATCTGCTCCATTAATGGATTTCAAGTCCTCTGGATATAACTGCAGGGAGCAGTACACTAGATTTAGTGAAGCAAACTCTCAGAACTTGAAAGTGTAGTTTTTTAAACAAAGGATCTATTTTTTAACCTTCCGTTGGCCTGGGGTTTTTTTTAATAAGTTACAAAATCTTTTTTTATGAAGACCTGGAGCTATTCTGAGATGAGAGTTGAGTGGTACATATAAAAAAACCCACCAAACACAATTTCCTTCTTCATGTGTGTTTTTCTACAAAGAAAAATGATCCACCACTAATCAGTAATGAAAGATGAACCTGAAATGAATCAGCAAATTTCTCCTGAAAATCCAGATGGGCCAGAAGATCTGTTTAACGTACCCAGCAATGAAAGTGTCCATTGTCTCTACACTACAATATTGACATAATATAATTTCCTTTAGTGTTTCAGGTCCTGGAAATGGCAGCATAAAAGAAAATATTTACCTCTGAGTTTATATTTGAGTTCCCTGTCTTCACCAGGTTCTGATTCCTTCTTTTCTCCAGACTTTATAAGGGTTTCTCAGAAGCTATTGATCTTATTGGAGAGCCCAGAAGGAAAAGCTAGCCCCCATGTCATTATAGTCATCTCTTCAACCAGTGCTGAGCACAGTGAAAGAGCTATAGCACTCGTTTAGACTTCTAAATATGCACTCAGTCTTTAATGCTGATTAGTTACACCCATGATGTCTCCATATCCTTCCAGTCCCACCGGCACACCAGCTGAGGGGCTGTGTATGATGGTCCAGCCCAGGAGAGAGCCAAGAGAGCTGAGCTGGCCAGTGGGTTCAGAGCTGCAGTCACAGCCTCAGGACTACATCTGCTGTCAGCAGCCAGGACATTCAGCAGAGCTGCTGGATTGTTATGACAAGAGCATGTAAAAGCCCTGAATTGTTCCAGCCCTTCCAGACAGGGATTTTGGCCAATATATCAGGTAAGCCTGGTGCTCAGGCACAGCACTGCAGAAAACAGTGAGACAAACCAAGGTAGACATTGGGCCCATGCAGTTCTTCTGGTAGTAAGGGTCTGGCAAAAGGTGTCCCAACATGAGGAGAAGATCATGCTTGTTTTTCTTGTCTTTCCAAATGAATGCTGAGAAATTTATGATTTGGCCAACCATAATCCCATACTCTGTTCAAAACATTTACATTGTTCATACAAATGATCACTGAAAATATATTTTAGGATCTCAAAAAAAGTTTAAATTCATTAAGTGAACAAGCAGACACTAAGGTGGTGAGTTATCTAGTGCTGAAAGGTATATAAACAGAAAATAATTTGGGAGCAAATGTACCATTCAAATTTTTTAAGACATTGAACCAACTTGTAAAGATGAATACTTCTAATTACAGCTTGTTCTAAGCATTCACAAAAAGAAGCAAAAAGCTAAATTAATAATTTGTAACTTTTTACTAGTATTCTATTGCTCCTGGTGTAGTAGGACTTTCAATCTCCAGCTGTGAGCTGGTATCCATTTATGAGGGACTGTTCAAGAAAGGAGTCAGTCCTTGTCCTGAGTGCTTGGAAGTCTAAATTTGTGAGGGCTGATATCACAAAGGACTAGAAAGAGAACTGACATTACAGGACTGAAAACTAGGGTTGAGGAAGATAAGGAACAACAAAAGAACTATTTCTGTTTAAAGTAAGACTTTAGAAAGAGGCATACATTAAAAAGGAGCAGCTACAGTGAGTTACACATTAACCCATATGCATATATTAACCCAAGGACTGGCTGTCCCAGGTCCTGAGGATGTGAGATTGGGCTCATATGACCAAGTGGAACCAAAAGGTAATGCAGGCTGTCTCCTGAACAGGTTTATTCTGAGGAAAGTATCAGTTTTGTGTCTGTCTTATGCTTTCTGAACACACATAATTTACTAACATAGAAAACATTATTAAAATATTCTGGTTAATCACAAAAAACAAAACAAAACAAAACAAAACAAAATAAACCCAACAAAACAAAACTAAACAAAAAAACCCCCCAAAACCCAAAACATCTCTACACTTAGTGAATAGGTTTTGTGCCAGCCAACCAGCTCTGCTGTTTCAAGGTGTTTAACATAGCAGTGGTGACTGAAGTCACTCTCCTCAATCTTACTTGGAGTGGGTATGAACACAAGTGGGAAGAAAAAAGAATAGGAAGGGTAGTGGGAAGGAGTGGAGACATCTTAGGACACTCCAATGATTTAAGCAGAGGCAACTGGGAGAGCAAGGGGTGACATTATACAAAGACACAGGGAGACCTCAGGGAAGAGGGTCCAGAAGACACAAGGTGTATCTGGAACTAACACAAGAAGATACCAGGGGCACTTACTGATGAGGTCACACAGAGATCCAGATGGGTGACAAAGGCAATCTGGGAGCTAATCACATGGGACCTGGCTGGACACAGCGAAGGACCTGGCCCTAGGAGGTGAGGGATAAGTATGAAATACACACAGGGACTGAAGAGGGTAAAAAGCATATCTGAGGAGTAGGAAGGATATGGAGTCATTGGAGGAGCTCTCAAAATTGTTAATGATAATGACATGAGAAAAACTGATAAACAACAGATTGGTATTTTTTTAAGCATTGTTGGAGGAAAATTACTGAAAATTGCTTCTTTCATCTAATACACTCTATATTTTTTACAAATTTTTATCTCTGTCAGGAACACATTGGAGTTGGGCAAACAATTTTTCATTGAAGCTTTGTACAGTTTTGGCCATTATTTTAATGACACATCTTGGAGTGTGGATGTTGATGGCTCCTGTGAGTTTATTCATTATTTACTCAATACATTTTCATGGAATAATTATCTGTAGTTAATATTCATGCTCCAGTGCCACCAATGCCAAGATGTTATTGCTAACCTTGTTATTAAGTGATCAGCATAACTCTTCAGCTAAAGAAATAAGATGATTTTAAGATCTAGACCTTGTAGTAAAAACCTGCAGTTCTCCCAGATGTGGAGCAAATTTTTAAAAATAGATGTCAAGAGTTAGAAACAAAAGTAAATTAGAACTCCAAATACACAGCTTGAAATATTTTGAGATTTGGAAGTCATTGTTCAATATTAAATCCAATAATAGTATTTAAAACAGTACAGACTTTAAAATTTGCTGTTGGACATATTTACATAGTGGATTTTGCCCTTTGCAGTCAGTGAATGTTAATAGACTTAAAATTTAGAGAAATAATCTATATCTGAAAGATAACTAGAGATGGCAAAAGCAATTTGAGAAAAGGTCAGAATAACGTTCATCTGTTTGATCAAAATTCTTTAAAATGCTTTTTTAAAAGATATTTGAACTAAAATGTCATTCAA
Source organism: Camarhynchus parvulus (assembly GCF_901933205.1). Taxonomy (NCBI): domain Eukaryota; kingdom Metazoa; phylum Chordata; class Aves; order Passeriformes; family Thraupidae; genus Camarhynchus; species Camarhynchus parvulus. Next base: position 39,671,073 of record NC_044573.1, read on the forward strand.
ATACAGCAAAGAAGGATGCAACTATTTGGGCTGATTTATGCTAGAAGTGAGAAACTCAGCTTGATATTAAAATACAGTCAATCAGATAGGGAAACAGAATAGGATGGATGGCAAACATGAGACTAAGGGAGAAGTAAGTTTTATAGAAATGAGATACTGAAAAGTAAGACTAAATTTGAATCCTTGGTTTGAGCTCCACTGACATTTACAAACATAATCTCAACTGTCAATTTAAAATAGGAATAGATGAGTAAAATAATCCAGGGAAAAGGAGATCCATCAAGCACACTCAGCCCAGCCATGTGAACCTGGCTCTGCTGTTCTCCCAGCCCAGCTGGCTTTGTGTCTGCACGCACAGACTGACTAATCTGCTGCCTGAGTGGGCTGCTGCTGCTTGTTAAGCCAATTCTTAAAATAGTGGCTGACCTAATTATATAGCATGGATCTTTACCTTAAATATATATATGTATATGATGACTGTTTACATGAAATGCATACTGGATATTTTTTAATAATTACTTTTCACATCTCATCACATCTTCCTTCACTGAGCACAGTTAAAGTTATGTATCTTTATGCATCAAACTTTACAGCACAGATTTAGAAAGCAGAACATGTTAAACTGATTGCTTCTCCCTAGCAGGCACTGAGGAGGTGGATAAAGGGGATGGATAGTGATAGTGTCATTATCTTTCTTTAATAACTTCTCTGCCATAGAGTGAAAGCTTCTAGACATGTAAAATTGTCAGTGCAGTAATACTACCAACCAGGTACCAGTTTTGATTGCTGAGTTCATTATGTAGCCTGCTAGGTTTTAGATCAGACTCATTAATTACTGTGAAAGTGTCAGACATTGCAAGGATTCTCTTGATGCAGAGTCTATTTAGCATCTTCTCTACTACTATGAAAAAGTAGCATATTTTACATGTGAAATCAATGGAGACTAATTATCTGCCATGTATAGATTAATAGGTTGTGGGGTGAAATTATGATCAGTGCTAGAGATGGATTTGCAAATGGGCAGAACCCACTCTCTCTGTACAGAAAGCTGGTTCATAGGCTGTAAGCAGTAGCAGAGTGCTATTGTTATAGATGCTTTCTGCTGCTCCTCTTTTCTGCTCTCTTTTCTGGGGAAACCTTAGATGTTTCTAGAAAAGCTGTAGTCATGGCCTCAAATGCACTGTAGACATGGTTAAATCAAGGCCTAGTCTTCCTCCTAATTATCCCTTATTCTGGGCTATTATGAGACCTGTTGGTGTAGAATTGGTTTTAAATGCTCCAGACAGAGCAGAGAATTTTCTTTAACATGTCAAAATCTTTTTTAGAGTGTTTGAATTTAAGGACACTTAAACAGCTTGCATCAGTATTTTAACATTGAAAGTTCATATTTTAATTTCAAAATTGTAATTTTCAACAAAAACCTGAGCAACTGTTATTAAGAAATACAAGAAAAGAAATATTGCAAGGTGGTTCAAAAGTCTGAAAATGAAGTAAGTTTAGTGAAACATAATATCTTGGATTTGCCCAAACAATTTTTGCTTCTTTTAAAAATCCTCTCAAAAGTTTTATAAGGCATTACTATAAGGCATACATATTTATAAAGCATACTACACTAACAAATTTATTTCAGGTCTCAGTTAGAAGACCAAAGGCTTTATTTATCCAAGATAAATAAATTCCCCTCCTTGACCTTTGATAAATCTGAAAATCTGAAAAGATAACAAGCTGAGAGTGGAAAAATTATAGACCTGGAGGCTACACTTAGCTATCAGTATTGCAGGCATTGTGACAGGCAACTAAAATATGTGGGGATCTGTGCACAGAAGAAACATAAGCAAAGTCTCTTGAGTATCATAGGCTCCTGGGTTTTGTCCTTCCTCTATATGAAAAGTGAAAAGAGCCGTGCAGAACCCCCTTACACCCAGAAAAAGTGGAAGGATAAGAAAACAGTGACACTTGTGTAACGTGTAAAAATCTTGAGGATAAATGCAGTTCCATAAGTCAAAAAGAAGCAAACAAAACCCGGGTGCTCATTATTTTGGGAGCAGGGGGAATGAAGTCAACAGTGAATCCCTGTGGGAGAACCTTCAGTGCTGTTGATCTGCAGCTCCAATGATTGCTGTGCCTCTGTACATGGTGGGGTTAGATATTTGCTCTGAGCTTCACAGGTAATTGACCCTCTGCTGGGACTCTAGGGAGTAATAAATTTGGTCCTGTGGTTTGATAGCAGGTGACAGAAATGGCCTAATATCAGCTCACTCCCTGTGGTAGGAAATGGGGTCTCTCTCCTTCCTCAGATGATGGTTGGGTCATCTTCACATTGGATAATTTGGAAAAGTTCAGCAAGCCACTCTGTACCATTGAGAAGTGGACTAGGTTAGAGAAAACCAGTACAAATGAAGAGATGTTAGTGATGGTTTGGGGTTTGGGGGTTTTTTTTTTTTGTGTGTTCACTTTCTGCTGAGAAAAGATTTTTTTTCCCAAGTGTGCCCTTTTCATCACATTGTCCAGATTATTTAAAATGAACAGGCAATAGACTTCCCATATTTCCCTCCGGAGACTATTCCACAGTATAATAAATCTGATCTTTCCACTTTTTTCTAGCTGAGCTAATGTTTTCTTTTTGTTACTTCAACCCAGTGCTGCTAGCCATGCCCCACTCTGAATAGTCTCTTGGCTGTCTTGTGCTCTGAAAAGAATTAGAGTTTTATTGTTTTCTTCTTTCTCAGTTAGACATGTTAAAAATATTCAACCACTATCATAACTTCCTGTGAATTGTCTTCAATCCTGTCAGATGCTTTCATTTCACATCACTGAGTTTCCTTCTGAACACTGTTTAAGTCCATCACTGTTTCTAAACTTCCTCTTACCAAAAGTGCTGCCAACATCTATAACAGAGTATAGGACCTGTGGCACAGCCCATGGCCACTGCTTAAATAGATGTCCTCACTCTTCTGCCTGTTTCTGTATTGTGATAGTGAAAGGCACTGTGATAATGTACAGTTGCTTAGACAGGATCCTGAATTACTCTTCTTTGGATAGGCTGTTATTAACATTTCACACATTACAAATATATTTTTATTTATCTGTTTCTTTTTGCTCTTTTACCTTGACACATGCATTTAAATGTCACGGGGCCTGCCTTTCCTCACAGACACTGGCTCTACACAGCTTTTATTCTGTACAATTATAAACTGTCCTGCACCTGAAAATGGCAGGCACATTTCTAATGGGAAGAGCTGCGCTGCCCAGGCCTGAAGGTTCACCTCACCAGGAACACAGTCTCTGAGGATGGCCTAAGCTCTCCTGAGGTGCTGTTCTGTGGGTGGCTGCCCACCATGGACCGTACAGCGCTCTGGGTTTGGGAATAATCCCAAAGATTAACAAACCTTTCAACTTCATGCACTAAGAGAACTGCTCTACTTTATGCTTGCAATTGCATTCATCAAGCTGTAGGGCACAAAATGCTTGTTTGCAACTTCAATAAACCTGTAGTCTATTGAAGGGGGCCATATCTGGACAAACAGAAGGGCAGATTCCAAGCCAAAACTTCTTTGCTTCCTAAAAGCATCCAGGCAAAATCCAGTAACAAATCAGCTTGGCACCCAGCGATCTCAAGGCCTTTCAGATTTAGACTGCAGCTGAGCAGAGGAGTTGAAGGCCAACATTTTGGCCATAAGCTGTTCCCATTCTGTGCTAAATATGGTACAAAACTGCGCAAATAGTTGTACTGGGATGGTGCAGGGAGCTCACAGTGAGAAATCTATAGCTGGAGATAGATGGCCTCTGCAGGATTGACAGATGCCATCTAAGCCTGATTAGTGTAGGCACTGAAAACTGGCAGTTTGTGGATGAAATTTCATAGGTCTTCAGTGCAGGCTCTCTCATTCATCCTCCTTATTTGTGTTATGGCAGCATTTAAGAGGCTCTTGGCATTTTTCATGAGCAAAAAGAGAGATAATTTAGACAGTGATCAAAACCCTGATTCTGAAGGCACTGCAGTGTTCTGGATGCCTTCAAGGCAGAGCCAGATCTGGCAGCCAGAGGTGCAGCAGCATATCCCACCTCCCTGTACGGCAGGGGAGAGTTGGAAGGCTCCTGCCAGGATAAATGAAGCTGATTTTAGGGCAATGTAGTAATAATGGTGTTTTGGTGCAATATGATCACATATGTGAAGGAGGAAGGAGAGCAGCATTACTCAATGATAGTAAATTTTTAATGTGAGAGGCCAACATTTAAATGAGCCTAAAATCAAACCTTGGAGATGGTCTGTGGAGGTGCAGTGGAGACTGGACTTTCAGCCTTGCCCTTCACAATTTGCACTGAAACCTGGTTTTGATTATTCCCTTTGTGGAAGTGTCCAAGGGGCAGACTGAGTGGTAAATGAAACAGGAGGCATGAAACGGGTCAGGCATCCCCTGACCTCTGCTGCTGCTGGGGACAGGGGTCTCGCTGGTCAGAAGGCATCTGTCAAAACAGGACAGGCTGTGGAGAGTCTCTGGGACAAAGGCAATGGCATCAGGGGTCACTGTTCAGTGCTGTAAAACATGACACTCTGGAAGACACAGGGAGACCTGTCACGCATTATGTTTGTGTCCTTGCCAGTGTCCTCTGGAAGGAACAGCTTGTCTGAATTGTCCTTGGTCTTCTCTGACAATGCTTGGAATAGCCAGGCACTGTGATGGACCTCCACTCATCTCAAAACACTTGGCAGGGAGAGTGGCTCTGGCTGGGGAGGGAAATACCTTGCTGATAGCTGGACAGGGATGTGGGAGGAGGGAGAGGGCAGCAGCCAGGGTCAGGGGGTCCCCAGTGCTTACACCAACCCACTCCTCACTGCACAGGTAGGGAAAAACTCATCCTCCAGGTCATGAGTGATAAGGGAAAGGGCAAACGGATTTAGGGGAGAGAAGGGACAAAACACCTGTGAGAGCAGGAAAAGCTGTTTGATTGCAAAAGTGATGTGAGGGTAAAGCAATTCTGCTGGAGTAGTAATTGTGCCCTATCTTTACAGGGAAGTGTTTAGAGGAAGTGGCTGAAACACAGTGGTGTTTTTCATGCATTTGAACCAAGGATAAAAAGACAGAGTTTCCTTATTACCTTCACTATGCCCTTGTTCTGCACTTCCTTGTATTTACTGTAGGAAATACTTTCAGTATGTCAAACAGTGAGGTTATCTGACTGCAAACACTTATTTAGTCATCTAAGTAACTTGCATTGGGGAAGAAAGTAGGTAGTTTAAGTAATGTTGGTCACTCACTTCCGCAGAAGCTGCATAAAATTTACTGACAGACTCAGTGCTGTGCACTTTTGCATCACTTCCCCCTTTGCTCATGATCCCAAGCACCACTGAAATCTGTTCTACTCCCTTTTTGTGCTGTGAAGTTTTAATCTGCTTATAGGAGAGACCTAACCAGCACTGATTTTGAGTGGCTTCCACCTTCAGCCTTATCACACAGCCTTTGAAATATTGCCTTTTTTTTCCCCAAACCTCCTTACTGATGGGGCAAAAGGGCATCAGAAGTGCAGTAGCACCCTAGTGGCTCAACAAGCTGCATCTTCAGCAAAGTGTTGTAGTAAACACAGATGGCTTTAACGTGAATCTATCTGCTGAACACACAGACATGGAGTCTAAAATCTCTGCAAGCTGGAGACATCACTCAGAGGAGGGCACACAAGTGGCAGCTGTGCACAGTGCATCTCTCCCAGGCAAAGAGCTCACCACATGCCTGGGATGACTGCTGCAGCCATGGCCAAAGGCTCTGGTGCAAAGCCTCTGGTGAGGGATAAGTGCATCGTTGACAGATGCTATTTTGGCAATGTCTCCACTTGTGCCTCAGACTCGGGTTGAAAATTCCTCTCTCTTTTCTTCAAACATGAGTGAAAAGAGCAATCAGATTTTGGGAGATAGCTGCTTTATTCTGAGAAATGTCACCCCAGCATGGTTCCGACTGTAACATTAGAAGTTCCTAATGATTGTCAAGACATGGTTTAATCTGCACTTTTTAATAAGTAGGAAAAAGTTCTGCACAGAGTTCTCTGCAGCAGGACAAGTCGTAATGTCTATTTATTACAAAAGTGTAATGTCAATAGTGCACAATATCCAGCAGAAAAAAGGACACGAATCTCTCTAGTCTTACAAAGTGAGAACAAAGTATTAATAAAAAAATTAATGATTGAACAGTGCTGTTAAATTTCTGCCTTTTATTTCATAAACAAGCTGCACTGCACAGTTTACAGCTCAGGAAGGACATAGCTGTTCCCTGTGCTGACAACCACTTATGCTCTATTTAACACATGGAATTTAAGTGGTGCAGAAAGTACACTTGGCCAGGAATTACTGTCTGAAAGCCTCTGCAAAGAAAAATGCATTTACTGCCAAAAAATTAGTTTTCAGTAAGAAATTTCTTGGTATTGTGCAGTGTCATAGCCTTTCCTCCTGTTTTGTAATTAGACATCAAAAGAAAGCCTGTCATTTAAATTAAAATATATCACTTGAGATCCTTTGAAACAAGCAGCATGCTGAATACAAACAATTAGTCATATTTCTATTTATTTTTATCTCATGAATCTACTGTTGAATGCCATTGTTAAGCATGCAGTCTGGCATTAGAAACACTCCTGTTAACTTTCACTGTCTCTGGGATAGGCTCCAGAGCTTAGCAGGTTGAGAAGATGAAATAGCACATGCGTTTGTCCACAGCTAGATTGGACAGGTTGTGTTTCTTTTGCTTTATATGTAATGACTAGGTAAAAATGAATGGCCTTTACTATGTGGGAGGTCAGAGTAGATATCCTAATTATGTGTCTCCAACTTGTGCTCAGTGCATGTACAGGTTAGTAAATGGGATGGAGAATGGCTACACACATGGGATGGAGAATGGGGAATGGGGATCCTTGTCTGGAAGAGATGCTAGTGAGAGCTAGAGGCACAGAAAACACAGTCAGATCTCTGCTGTTTTCTTCCCCAGCTTTGCAATAGGAAATCCTGAATCAGGGAGGCATATGATTGGCTGGGTAATTTATATAGCCCGAGGCATACTTGCTTGTGTAAGAGAGAGTTTGCACAAAGCAAATGTCACTTCAGATTGAGCAATAACAGACTGTTTCAGGAAGGAGAGACACAGCTCTAGGAGTGACAGGTATGAGGATGAATCCACGTGCATGCTGGCAGAGGCTGTCTCAGTGCCTACCTGCCCGTGTTTCCTACTCTTGAGGAAAAAATAAACTCGGGTCAGTGGTAAAGGCAGAGATGTCCATTCAGGACCTTCATAGCCTAACCTAACCACTGCTATTTTGGGGTTCATTTGCTTAACTTCTGGTAGTACAAAATCAACAATGGTTGACAATACAATAAACCAGAAAAAGGGTCAGTGCTTAAGCAGTAATCAGGGGTGTGGTGACTGGATGCAAATACTGTAAAAAGAATAGGAGAAGTCCTAAGTGTTGTTGTCCAGACTGTTTTCCTTTCAAAAAGATTGTCTGACAAAGATACAGCTTAAAGTATAATAGCCTACTTTGGTGTGATTGAATATATCAGTTAAAAGAATCCCATCTGCACTACTGAAATGTTTCAGACACCATTTCTTTCTGTTATTAGTATTTGGCATTGAATTGATGTGAATTGCTCACACAATTCAGCCCTGGGTGTTTGATGTGATAAAACAAAGAAAACTATAGAATAGTCTGTTTGTTACTGACACTCCTACTCAAAGATGATAACAGAGGCTCTTTTCTAATACTTTGCCTTTCTTTCACCTTGTCACCTAACCAAGATCAACAGAACAAAGTAAAAATAAAGGTAGTAAAAGGAAAATTTCCGTTATACTTGATTTTTATCTAGTAAGATGATCTTAAACCCTCAGGAAAAAAATAAAACAGTACAAATATCACTGTGTTTGTTCAGTCACTCACAATTGCAGAAAGTGGGTCCTAAACACCCTTTGATATTTCTTGATGTTTCTTTGTATTACAGTAGCAGTGAGAGACCAAAGCCCTGGTTTTGCCTAGCCCTGAAAAAAAAAACCCCAACAGGGCAAAGTCCATTTCTGCTAAATTTGTTTCTAATAGAAACCCCATTCATGAGGCAACAGATGAATGCAGCAGCAAGTTGCAAGGTGTCAAAACAACTTTGTGGTATTTTTGGGGTCCCCTGTGTGAGGAAGGAAATGATGAATCTGACTCCATTTTCTTAGAAGGCTAATTTATTATTTTATGATATATTATATTAAAGAATGCTATACTGAAAGTATATTAAAGAATAGAGAAAGGGTACTTACAGAAGGCTTAACAAGTTACCAATGAAAAACTCGTGACTCTCCAGAGCCTCAACACAGCTGGACCATGATTGGTCCTTAAGTCAAAACAATTCACATGAAATCAATCAATGACCAGTTGGTAAACAATGTCCAAACCACATTCCAAAGCAGCAAAACACAGGAGAAGTGGATCAGATAATTATTGTTTTCATTTTTCTCAGAGGCTTCTCAGCTTACCAGGAGAAGAAATCCTGGCAAAGGGATTTTTCAGAAAATATGATGGTGACACAACTTTTCCGTAGAAATCACAATCCCTTTTAAGACAACATTCATGCTCCTTACAGCCATATTGACTGACCTGTTCCCAACGGGATTCTCCAGAATGTTTGCTCATTTAGGGAATTCTCCTTTTACCAGCACCTCAAAAATGAAGAATCTCAAAAGCTCACTCATTGTCCTTTCTCTTAGAAAGGATCTTCTGCTCCAAAAAACCCCTAATACACCAAGTTCCCTTGTGTCTGCACACCAACAGAGCAATGTAAGTTGTCTATGTAAACACCAAAGTCAGGTTCTCTTGGAGTGTTTTTAAATGTAGAATTAATCAGTTAGTTCTCTGAATGTGCTTTAAAATGAAATATTACTCCAGCCAGTTTCTTACCAATCTCATAGTAGAAATCCTTGGAAGAGAAAGGCATGTAATGCTTTGCACTGAGATGGATATTCTGCATTGAGCTGTACTCAGCACATGCTCAGATAACCCAGGTAATTGCAAACCAGGCCACTCTGCTATGCTGCCCTGCCCTTGGCTATATATAACCAGTGCTTGCAATCTCTGGGTGTCTTATCAGCTGCATTTTCCCCACAGAACCTGTATTTGAAAGCTGTGACTTTTTCCAGGCATGAAATCTGGATGAAGCTGCTGTTTCTGAAACACCAAGATATTTTTTGTGCTTGATGGCATGAGACACTTGGTTAAGTGTAAAGGGAAATAGCTTTAAATAATGTCTTTGGCATGGAGCCGTTGCAGGAGAACTTCTTTTACCCCTTCCGTCTCCCCATGTGGCTGCAATACATATTGGCACCTCAGGCACCTAATGCTGATTTTTTTGGTGTGAAACCCAGAAGAAGGCTGCCAAGAGCAAGGCATATGTTGATGGCAACGAACAATGAGAGTATAATGAATCCTTAACAGCAGGGCAAAGCAGTGCTTGAAGGTGCTGCTGGGCCACGATTAGTGAACCTGCACTTTGTGCTCAGAGGTGGGAGGTACTGCCAGTGTTACTTCATCTCCTGCCTCTTTTCTCATGTCCAGCTCTCAGACAGGCTGCCTTTTTTTCCCCTTTGGTAGCTCTAGCTCTGCAGAGCCAGGATATGTTCTCTTCTGTGATGAGTTCCTGTCATAGTTTGACATGGGAGGTTTCTGTTCCTTATCCTCAGGTCCTTATCCTGAGAGGGCCTTAGGCACTGTTGTCGTTGAGGAAGTTTTACTCTTTTCTGTGCAGCAATGCAAGAAAGGGTAGGGGCAATTGCAGCAGCTCCTTACTGAAGGAGATGAGATGATGATTAGCAGAGACAGTCACTCCAGGAACACATGCAAGACACCAAAGGACTGATGCCTCTCTCCCCTCTGGCTGGACTTCTCTACAAACATACATCCATATATCTCATGTTAATTTTACCATGAGTAGAAAGAAGAGGGTCAAAACCCAATAATTATACAAGTACACTTTGAGATTTGAATTGTGCTTATGCCTTCAAATGCCTATTTAACCCTAGGCTTAGCTTACCACTGCTTACAAACCTGCAGTTTGGGTTCCCATTTGCTGCCAGGGTGCCTTTGCAAGAGCTTTTAAATTATGCTCCCTGCACAAAGAGAAATCAAAAGGCACAGCACAGTAGTGCAAAAATTGAGGTCTTTTGTTGTTTCAGAGGGAGTGGAAGTTGAAATGATTTACAAGAGGTGACTCAATGGGATTTTCAGAGCTGGTCTGCATGGATGGATGCAAACAGGTCCAATTTCCTTTGCTTTGACTAAACCTGGTTCAGAAACTCTGGAGCTGTGCTAGTGCTGTGCTCAAGTTGACTTGCCTTGTTGAGAAGCTAATAGAGTTGTGTGGCTTTCAAACAAAAGCTGGCTGCTGGCCAAGCAGCCTGGAGCAGAGGCAGAGTGAGCTCATGTCTGCCTGCACCCACCCATGGAGCTGGGGCACAGAGGTTATGTATAAGGTAACAGCAAGGAAACTGCTCTTACATATTCCTCAGTGAGCACCACACTTATAACAAGGGCTTTGGGTCTGCCTTGGGCAGAAAGAACAACTGATGCTGAGGATGTTCCAGGGAACGTGAGCTGAAGGCAATGGACAAAAAAAGGACACTTGAATTTCTGAATCACTTTGAAAACCTTGGGTGAACTCCTTTCTAACTACAGCTTGTTGTATGACAGTGCTACCTCAGCAGCACTGTTGAAGCTTTAAGTGTTCTGAATTTTTCCAAAATTAACTCGAAACTAATTTACAAGTTTCAAATTTCTAGTATCTTCTGCTTTTGTTTAGCTTACACCAATCTGAGGGTTCTACCTGAAGCTTCAAACATTTCAAAATCTATCACTTAAGACTTCGTAAAATCAATCTGCTTAGACATCGTCTGTTTATGTACGCACAGGCAGCAATTGCAGCTTGCTATTGTTATAACATCTCAAAAAAGAAATCCAAAGGAATAATTGCTTCTGTATTATGTTAGCTTTAACAAAGCAGCCAAAGAAAAAATTGGCATCTGTTTCCTGGCATTTTTTCCATTACTTAGCTATAATCTTTTTGAAATCATGAAGTTCCTCTCAAAATAATAAAGTATGATTAGGTTGTGAAATCTGAATCTAATAAAAGAAGATTCTGTGCTTGAAGGATGGATTCTGTAATGAAGCCATGAATAAAATTTCCAAAAAAATAGTGTTTAAAAGTGGTATCAATTTACTGACAGATTTTCATGTAATTAGATTGAGTACAATAGCTTTTTATATTTGTAGAATCTTCTTTAAACCTCCCTTAAGTGGCAAAATGAAGTTGATGTCAAAACAGAAAGTCAGTAAGGCCATAACTTCATAATTAATTTTTCATTAAAGTTCCCGAGCATTAACAAATCATTGCCTCAGTTTGGACACAGGTACCTAAAATATTTTCCTCTTATCGGGTAGGGTCACACTACTCCTGTGGAGAGTGACACAAAAATTTAAAGTTGGCTTTGCTCTGCTCAAACTCAGAGCAAACTGAAAGGTGCCAAGTCCTGGTTTTCAAGGATTTCTGAGATGCTCTGTCCCAGATTATGAGTCAATGAATTTTTATTGCAAAGGCTTTCCTAGACCTTCCTTGGTTTTGGATAGCTTTTCACCCTGTCAGAGATTCTTCTCCTAGTTGTTCAAATATTAATATTCTTTTCTGAACCTTGCTGAATATTTGGACATGCAATGAAGCCTTGAAGTAGCAAGTATCTGTAGTAAGTGTTTTCTTAAGAGTCTGGTCTATTTGTATTTTTATTTTAAAAGTCCTTTCAGCCTTTATTTACACAAAAAGGAATGGTTCTGAACCATTAATTTTTTGTTACCACTATACTGTCCATTATATGTCACTTAAAAGTAAAGGCTTTTATACTTAACTCAGATTTTGGCCAGGCTATATTAATTTCTTCCCCTCAAAAAAACTCCCAAGTTTTTTTGAGATGCTGAACAGAACAGGATGTTCACAGTGAGTGCTTATATCCTCAAAATAGTAACATGTTTTCAGCATTGTATTATGGCAACACAGTATTTTATTAATTTACCAGATTGCAATGGAGGACTCATCAGTCCTGTTCCTGTTCCTACGAGCACTGAAATAGGTTTCCAGTCTCTCCATCCCCCCATGTTAACTAGATTTCATCTGAGGTAGCTGTGATTCCACCATAAAGTTAGTATTAAAATGAATATTTTATTCATATATGTATAAAGAATGTGACTTTTTAGAGGAATACTTCTTCACCAAGGGATTCCAATTACTTTTTGAAGTCAATGTCATGACTTTCAAAGGCTGGACTTGCCTGGGTTTGTGAGGTTTGTCTGAACAATGGTTAGAGAATGTATACAAACGTACCTCAATATGAATCAATATCAATGCATCCTTCAGGCAGTGATGATGAGCATTATAGGTCCTAACAAGCACCTTACATTTGAGATCAGACATAAGGTTTCACAGTAATAATAGCAGGTCCCCATTGTCTTTTTCTGGGTTAAGCCGGGATTTGGTCTTGGATGTTGGAACAAGGCAAGAGGTTGCCAGATCAGCAACCTTTAAGATTTGTTGTTAACTACAGAGGTCAGTTGGAGTTGCCTAAAAATGTATGGCTCACTTGCAGAGCACTCCTGGTTATACACTGGAGAACTGAATGTATTCCACACCCATGGATAACCCCATTAGCATGGAAGAAGAGCAAACAGGCACAGATATAGATGAAACAGCCTCTAGGTCCATTATTTCCTAAATTCTCGTCAGTGACAGGGAGAGCATCCACTCAATATGAGTAAGGAAACTCATGTTTCTGTGGTTGCCATTGTAGTTGAGCTCCCCTTAGGCACCATGAACAACTAAGATCTAAGGGCTGACAAGGCTGACTTCAGCCTTTGAAGATTAAGGTTAGCAGTGGCTGTTTTGCATGGAAGATAAACAGTAGAGAGTGCCTCTGGAAGTGTGCCACTTATGCTAGGACATCTGCTCTGTGCCCAGGCACTCCTGGGATGCTACCAGGGAGTCCCCCTCAGAGGCTGGCACCTCCAGGAGCCAGCAGAAACACAGGCAGATGGCACAGCACCTCATAGAATCATTTAGGTTGGAAAAGACCTCTAAAATCACTGAGTTCAAGTGTTGACTCAGCATTGCCATGTTCATTATGTCCCTTAGTGCCACATCTCCACTCCCTTTAAATACCTTCAGGAATGGTGATTCAACCACTTCCCTGTACAGCTCTGAACAGTACTGTTCCAGTGCTTGACAACCCTTCCAATGAGGAAACCTTTCCTAATATCCAAGCTCAACCTCCTCTGAAGCTACATTGGGCCATTTCCTCTTGTCCAGTTTGCTCAGGTCTGCTCAAGTGTGTTGCTTGGGTGTTGAGGGCTCACTCTCTCATCAAGCTGCTGGACTCTGTTGGAAAGCACCCTGACAGAGGTATGAAGATCTCTCCGTCTTCATGAGTTTTATTGCCCAGACACCTCTTTACTTGTTCTGATGCCTCTTGCATTTAATGTGCAGACCTCTGGCCAGCCTAACCATGAGTAAAACATCCGCTTGCAGCCCTCAGAGTGGCTCTGTTCCTGGCCTGAGTACCTCCCAGACAATCTGGCAAAAACTTTATACTCTGCCATACTCTCCTGCCACTCTGAAAGTATTTGAGAGGACTAAGAAAAGATGATCAACAACCTCATTTTACCCAATGAGATAAGTTGGTCTAATTTAAGATTTCTAGACTACCTCTAGAAAATTTTCCTTGTATTGTCTGTTTTAGCTGTAGAGAAGATGTGACTGTGCTGCCATAGTTGTTAGCACTGTACTTGGGAAACAGCAGAGTCTCATTTAGCTATGGGATAATATAATCTAGGACCCTGAAAAAAGGGCATTTATATGCTGAAAACATTTCTAGACGGACATCTACACGTGTCAGGCCTTTTCTTCTTACTTTCAATCATAATTCACCCGTTAGTTGAACAGGATGAGCCAAATTAATGTGCATTTGGGCTGGTGAATTTAAAAGGTATATGGTTATAAGGGGCAGACAGGATGTACTCAAGGATTTTGTGAGTAACTTTATTTTCCTCCATGCTGCTGAAGAAAATGTTGAAACTGCACTTTTGAATAGCAAAAAGCTACATGGAAAATTACATGTCCCTCTTGCTTTTTTCCCAAGATGATTGAATCAACTTAATTTGTAACTGTCACCTGTCCAACCAGTTATCAATGTTACACGGTAACACTTACAGAAGGGCTGGTAGGACTGAAGTGGGCAGAAATGTCAAAATAGAATAGGCAACAGCCAATCTCTAGCCTCACAAAAATTGAATTTTGTGCCTAATTTCTTGTTGCAAAAACCATGTGACATGACTGGTGACAAAGTGGGGATCTACCACATTACTTGTCATATGATTAAGCGCCTGATCTTCCAAAGTATTTTTCAGTAGGAAATCTGGAATTAAAAATGCTGAAATGAAGGATGCATCATAGCAACCACTGGAGAGCTACAGAATATATAAGACCATCTTAGGACAAAGTTCCCATATATGACTTACTGAGAGCGATCAAAAGCGACACTGGACAAGGATTGGGCAGCAGGGGAAGACACCTGATCTTGAAACGAATGGGCAGAGCAGTTCAGCAGACACTGAGTTCATTAAATGGCCTATTACAGAGTCCAAAAAACCCCACAAAAACAGAAGAACAAAACAAAATAATATTCAAGTAAAGTCTCAAACTAAACAGAGCCAAAAATGTCAGAAATTGAAATCTTATCCTGAACATACACTTCTCTGAAGGCATATAGTTTGGAAGACTCAGACAATGCTGACTAAAATTATTGCTATTTGTGTAAGGTAATAGTGAATATATTTACTTTACAGATGATTGCTATTGTTACAGAATGCACATAATCATGTTAAATTCAATAACATCCAGTACTACACTCTTGTATAAGAGAGAATTTTAATTTCTTTAGGAGGGTGAATCCATCAATTTTCAATATTTCTTTGCTACTATTAAGAAGTCGAAATTTTATAAGACTCCCAGCACATCCTTTTTCTTGCACTGATTTTCTCTTTTCAGTAAGCCAGGAAGATGTGAAACATTTTAAACCCTTTTCTTTCACATTCCCATTAGTGAATAAAGAATCAACTTTGTGGCTGAAATTTACAGGCGTGAGACAAAGGAATAAAGCACATTTCCTTTCAGAAGATGGGTACTTCAGCTCAAAGCATCTTCTTCCTGAGTGGATTCAACAAGTCCACAAAGTAATGAAGCATTTGTGTTTAAAGTCTCTTCTCTTAGGAATATCTTGTCTCTAAGAGTACTCAATGGCATTCGGAAGAAGTCTTATTTCAATGAGCTAAATTTCCACAAACTGCCCTGGCAGAAAGAGATCATAATAGGTTTGCATATGAAATGGTCAGAAAATGTCACCAGGAGACAAAACTAAAATACTACCTGTAGGGTCCTGCATCCTGAGGCATCAGAAAAACTCTATTATAGTGTAAAATACCTATGAACTATATGCAGTGCCCCTTTCCAGGAGGTGTGCTTAGGGCAAATGAAAACAATTAGAATATATAGTAAAAGATAGATTATATGTCTTTCTGGCCAAATGATCACATTTTTCTACACACAGGATATAATAGGATGCAGCAAGTTAAAATTTTGTGGCATCTCCGGCCACTGATTAAACTCTCATCTGAAGGGTGTTAGATAAGCAGTAAATGGGGCATTTTCAACTCTGGGAGAATCAATTAAAAAAGAAGAGTGGGTGAAGGAACAGTTGCAGAAATGAGCTGAGGTGGGCTTACTAGAACTAAAGAAAGAATGGCTCATTTATAATGCATGAAGCCCCTTGGCTTTCATTAAAGGATAAGCATGCTGCCTTGGATACTGCCTTACCCCAGCATCTTTATGTCCTTGGTTCTGGAAAATGTCCAGATGAAGGCCATAAGGATATGTAAAAGTAAAGCAGAATGTGTTAATGGCTTTGAGGTTGTAGCTTGCTCAGCCTATGTGACATGTAAAGGGAATCCAGCTGGGATATACAAGCACTCATGAGAGAAGTGAGAACTAAATTGTCATGAAAGTTACATCAGGTGTCTCCACCGCAAAGCCCATGGTGGGTGTGTGTGTGCAGTCAGCAGTGAAGGTCACCAAGGGTGGAAGAATCTGCTCTGACAGGAAAACAGTACCAGGAGCAGAGATGGTCTTCAGACAGTCTCTCTGCTCAGGGCTGTGCAGCAGGGATGCGTGTTGAAAAAAAATTTTTTGGCTGCTACGTGTCCCTGGAGAAGTGCTTTGAGGTGAAAAACCCGGGGAACATCTGTCTAGCCAGTCAGCTTTGCTGCCTGACTGGTTGTTGCAAGATAGAAGGTAGGGAAAAGTGGGGGGAGTTAAGCTGAACTAGAGAAAAAGACACTGGGTGTACCTGCCAGGCAGTTACAGACAAAGCCTGCAGTTAAAGTAGAAGATGTTCAACAGGTTAGTCAGACTAATTTTTTAGTTGTGCCAGAACATTGCACTGAATGCAATGGTGGGAATTTCCATGCATTAATGCATCCTATGGGTGGGAATTTCCATGCATCAATGCATAGATGACTAAAGGGCACTATGAGGGACAAGAGTTAAATTCTTACACTGACAAGCTGAAACTAATGTGACTAGAAGCATAACCACCTATGGGTGCAGAGGATGTTGTAAAAGAAGTTGTTAAACTTCTTTTAAAAAGCAAGCATTAAAAGCAATTGCTAAACTGTAGGCCTGAAGAGCAATGAATTTGAAAGTGAAATTTGTGTGGTAGTTGGAGCAGTAACAGAGTGATGAGTCTTCAGTGGGTGGCATGCTGTTTTAAATAGCTCTTATAAAACCACCTAGATGGAAATTAGATGATTACAGTAATAGTGCTGGTTTATGCCAAAGGAAAACCTTCCTTTCAAATATAAAGATTCATTAAAATGTCAACAAATTAGTGAGTAAAGAAGCACTTGCATATATAATTATTCAGATTTTTCTTAAAGTCCCTCAGTGGGGCATTTAAAGAAAACCAGGCACCTAGAGGGTGAAAGGTAAGGTTCTGCTGTGCTTTAGAAGTGGGCTAGGAGACAGCAAAATTCAAAGGATTAGGAGTGAGCTTTCATCTAGAAATGAGATGAATAGTGAAGTGTTTGCAATGCATCTGCTGTAACTGAGTCTGTTTATTAATTATCTCACAGCAGGGCATAGTAGCAAAACTTGCAGATGATGCTAAGTGATTTAGATCAGTCAGGGATTAAGACATGCAGACATGAAGCCACCAGGAAATGTATGTAAGTTTGATTCTTGTTTGGTTTAGTTTTTTGGGGTTTTTTGGGGTTGGTTTTTTTTTTTTTTTTTTGGGTTTTGGGGTTTTTTTGGGTTTTGTTTTTTTTATCCGAGTCAAAGCCATAAGCATTGAAAGAAACTGTGAAGTTCCTTGCAGCACTGGACTGTATTCTAAATTAAGTGATAACAGTTTCAGAGCATGACTTGCAAGTTATTACAGATGGTCCAGAAGAAACCTCTACTAATACCAATGAAAGCAAAAGGGCTTTGATTAAAAAGGGGCAACAAGAACAGGGCAGAATTCTATGACTCTCATATCTCAGTCCTTATCACCCCCTCATTCTTAATAATGTTTGCAGTCATAGTCTGCCAGTCCTCATTAAAGTGAAGCCACTGAAGGAAATCAGTACCATGTAAAGAGCAGCAGATATGATCTCCAACAAGAAAATATTCCCAGAGACTAAGAAAGATCAATGAAGACATTAATAAGAAGGAACAGAAGCTGAGAGGCTCATGAGAAATAAAGGAATGCTCATTAGTTTTAAATAAAACAGCTTTAATACAAGAAAAAGAAGAAACTGAAGACTAACAGTTTTGAGATAGAAAAATAGCTATTCATGCACAGTATGTAATGAATTTGCATACTTTTCTGCAGAAAATATTAAAGCAAATAGTTTATGAAGACTGCGAAACTGAAAAGTAAGCGTGCCATCAAAATTCAGTATAATACTCAATGGATAAAAGCTTGGGAAGAACTGCATTTTTACAGCAGTGCTGACTCAGAGATATGAACAAACCTCTGTATAAGGTTAGGAAAATTATTTTCGTTGTAAAGATTTTTCCTATCTTTGTACAATAACAGTTACATCTGCAATGGGAGACACATTTTATCACAGATCTCTATTGTGCTTTTATTCTCCTCCATTGAAAGACTCAGGCCAGTGGTACCCTCCAGCCTTGGAGATCTATATTTTTATTTAATTACCTCAGAAATAATTTTAGGCAGCACATGACCCTCTTCAATGTTCAAAAGCTTTGCATTAAATATGCCATCTGAATGGCACTCAAGCTGTAGTCTGCTTCCTTGGCAAAGGTAATTTTGGAAAGACTGGATGGTACTTAATATGGGAACATTATTTCAATTGTGTTATTAGCATCCATAACTTAAAATTACATGAGAAGGAAAATAAATATAGAGAAACTCCATAGAGAAATAGAGGAGTGTAAGTGTTTTGAAGATACAAAATTAATATAAAGGTCAACAGGATGAAGAGGAGACACTTGGAAATTAAGAAATGCCTTAATGTAACATCACAAAGCTCATTGAGAATCAACTAAGTTGTCCTTGCTGCCTTCCTTCTTCTCACCTAAAACTATTTTAAAACAGCCACCTACTTCTCTGTGATTTCACTTCCCAACTGGTGCAGGCAAGCCCCACCTTGCACAAAAGGTTATCAGCCGCAGGTGCTTTTGAAGGTCATGCAATGCCTCTGCAGAAGGAGAGTCAGATGCCTTTATTTCACACTAGAACCATCCACTCTCATTTATGGATGTGGAGGCTCCATGTAGGGATGTAATTTCCATTTTGCAGGCAGACACCTGGCAGTGAGGTTGCTTTCCCGAAGGGGCACAGCCAAGGAATCCAAGGCTGCAACCCAGACGCTGCATGCCTCGGGTCAGGCTCAGCTGTTGCACATCTGGGAGTTACCTGGGTCCAGGTGGGACATAGGGGTGAGGGATCAACCCTGGGCTCATGCTGCTGGGCCAGAGCTGTCCTACCCATCCCTTGACATTTGGAGCAGAGGAAGAAGTTCCGGTACGCCAGTTACAGCACGGCTAGAGCTTGCCAAGCTCACTGAGATGTAGGGATTTCCAGCTAGGACTGTATGAAGATTTTTTTTTATGCTCTTTATCATTTCTTTATGCTCTTTAATTCATGCAATGCACTACCATTTTAAGGTGTTTGTAAACTTGAGTGAGTATTCATAAACTGAATTGGGGGGATTTACAAATTTGAGGTGCATAGAAAGCACTCTGCTCTGAACATACAGTAATGAGGCTGGGGCAGAAGATACAGATTTTCTCGCTAAGACAAACAGCTCTGACTAAATAACCTGGTAAATAAAGAAATGTTCCTAGTGCCAAGGTGCAGTGCAGATAGGTCACACATGGTCAAATTTCCTTCTTTCCTAGGGTAGGTCAGGGCACATCTCACCTCTCTTCTTCCACATTTCCCCGGCACATCTTCCCCTTGCTGAGGATCCTACCTGTGACAGTAATGCGAGGGAACAGACACACTGACTACAATTCAATAGAACCTCAAAAAGCACAATGCACTTGTTTTCCATTTATGAAGGCTGTTCCCCAGCTTTCTAAAGTCTTAACAGAGAGCAAATTTCAGAAATCCTAAGTGAAACACAGATTTGAGAAGTTCTGCTGGGTGCACACTTGCCATTTTTCTCTTCCCTTGTCTGAATTTTCCACTGGATACTTCACCAAATGCTTTGTTTTGCGCAAAGGTTTCTCTGAAGCTAGCACACTCTGCCTGGAGGTGTACCAGGACCTGGGCAAGCTGTGTCACAGGCCATGTCCTCAAGGCCACATCAGGGGAATGTGGGATGTTTCCCTTCACAAGCCCTTATGCTCCTGGGCTGCCTTGCACACTCCAGAGAGAAGTGAGCTCTCCTCTCAGGGAGCAAGGTAAGAATGCAGAGTGCCTCCCTAATGCACTTTTGATCTATCTGCTGAGCAGCCATCAGATTCCAGCTTTATGCTTATCCATAAGCAGGCTTTTAAAAACAAAAGGTTTTTCTGTAAATGACTACTACTGAACTTTCAAAAGTCTGTAAGGCCCTTTGAAGCTACCAAATGGTGCAGGGTAATATCAATATGCAGTAATACCCACCTGCAGACTCATTATGTTTTTCAAATCTGCTCATTCCTCACTACACTTATTGAGATGCAAGGGAGCCAGCCAGCTTCAGATGTCACTGACTGAGCCATCACTAGGGAATATGCTGGGATGAGGAGGAGCAGGATTCATGTCCCAGACTTCAATAAGGTTTTAAGGTTTTAATGACCATTATAGGAAGTAGGTTCATATTCTCAACTGTGATAAATTAGGATAGTCCTGCATATTTCCAAAATAGGAAGTATGCAGGAAATTTATACCTCCCTGGTTTTGTACTAGCTGGAGGTGTAAGGCAGGGCTGTAATCCAATAATAACAGCATGAATTTTGCTGCTGAGGTCAATGGGATCCCACCATCATAACTCTAGAGCAGCAAAACAGTGCATGATTCATTTCAATGTACTGCTCTCTTCCTCCTTTTTTTGATGTTGTATTTGAAGAGTTTGTAGAAACCCACAGACAGCAGAAAAAATTGAAGTTTAGAGTTTAGTTTATGTTGACCTTGTCATGGTGACAGGAAAGTCACGGTGGGAAATATCAGTGGGAAATATCCGTATTCTGCAACCCAAATGAATAAATCGATTTTCAAACTTAAAAGCACCAGGCACAAAGGGTCTTGCTCTTCTGCAGCTCTTCCAGAGAAAACACTCATCTCATCACAGAGAATTAGAGTTTTTTCCTAAAATTCCAGAGATTATAATTTCCTTTTGTGTTAGAAACTGGCTAGCACTGAGGCTCTGGAGAGAATTAAACCGAATTTAGCTGATCAATGCACAAAGCTTAGGCAACCATGTTTTCTTCTGGGTGGGGGAAATTCTTCGATCCATCATTGTTCAGCTTCATTCTTCAGTGAATTAACATCTCAAATGACTATTCAGGTCACATAGGTTCAAGTCGCTAAGGCAGAAGCATCTTCACCTCTTGAGGATGACTATCAGGCAGCAGGGAAGGTAAATAAAGGGGTTTGTTTAATGTTTAAAAGAGCGTGCTAATGGACAATTAGCCAGGAGAATTGAGAGTAGTTTTTAAATCCACAAAAAAGCAAAGCTTCAAACACTCGGCAAACTCTGGGCTGTGTTTTGGGCTAACACCACAGTACACATCAGAGAACCGCAGCGCTGATGATGGCGGGAACTCATGATTGTCACAGCTTCTGCCGGGAAGTGGTGACAAAAACTCGCAGGTGTCTTGAAGAGAGTAGTAGATAAGCGAAGTTTACAGGGCAAGGAAACATCTATGCTAAAGTATTTGCCCCAAGCTTCCGACTTGGACTGACTGACTTCTCTACCCTATCAGGGTTGCGATGCCATTGCTTATAACAGAGATGATGTTTATAGCATTATTTATAACATTGTTTATTACACAGATGATGTGAGAAGAAACACCGACCCATCTAGTTCAATGAAATCAACAAAGCCATGCGGTATTTCAAGTCCTGTTAAACTCTTCAGAGTGAGTGGCTCATACTTTAAAGAACATTGGCTCGCAGTTATTTCTTATTTAGAATGGGCTGAAAACCAGTCCACACTGGTATGCCGCATGCTGCTCACAGCATCGCTGCTATGAATGAGCACATTGAAAAGAAGGAAGTGTAATTTTAGAGAAACAGCTTATTTTTGAGGTGTTTCAGTAAAATTCTGCATCTGAAAATAAGGTGAGGCAGTACAATAGGACTGGCTTTCCACTTCGTGCAAAGTTAGATGGCATCCTCACTAGAAATGAAAAGCAAAAGGGAAAATAGAGGAAAAGATGGCCCATGTGCTTGAAAAGAAAAAACAGCTATGTTCTGGGGTATTATTTTTTTACTTTTAAGTAGCTTTTAGAGGTCAGGCTATTGGATTTTGTAGTTTTGTTGCAGAAACATACCCTACTTCTGAAATAAAATGAAGTAACCAGCAGTTAACTAAATTATAGATTTCATGTCATAAGATTATTTCTCAGTCTTCTGGTCTCTAGGAGGGTTACTTGATCCCTGATGAAATCAGATGACAAGAGTAAAAAAAATTTAAAAACAGAAAAACCAACAAACAAAAAGCAAACAACTAAAACAAAACCAACCAAACCAAAATAACAACAACAACAACAACAAAAACCCAACAAAAAACCCCAAAAAACAAAACCAAAAAACAAACCCCCAACAAAACCACAAAACCCCCACCTTTTTCAGCTGGGAGACAGAATCCAAACAGTCAAGATTACTGTTGAGAACCTGCCAGTGAAACATATGAAAAAAAATAAATTCAGGAAAGGACTAAATTGGATGATCTAAGACAAAAACTCCTTCCAAATTAAGTTCAACCGGTATGAGACATTCATTTGGCCATCAATCTGTTGAAAGAAATCTCAAAAAAGTCTTAAAGGTTTTCTGCTGATACTATCGTCTCAATGAATTAATCAGCTGCTGTGAAAAGCAGGGCATTCGGTGCTGCTTGTTTGTGATAATAGCTGCTAATTAGGAATTCTACTTCCTCCCAGGGTACCATTTTCTGAGCCATGTTCATCAGCTTTTGAGATGCCAAAGGGTAGAGTGTGGTAACAAGTTAATGTTTTCCAGACATGGGGTCGATTCTTGCTTTCTGTACATGAACAGACCCATCTGAATCCTTAGTTCGCATCAGACCAGGACAAGGATGTCAATAAAATAAAGTCCTGTCAGTCAGCTACAGAAATGCAACGAACTGACATTTCCTGAGAAGTTCAAATTTCTCAAAATGAGTCAATAAGTCAATTTCCAGGCAAGATTCACTCTATGCATGGACAAAGCTTGAAGCTGTGGGTACATCGTATTTCTGTTCATAAAATGGGCTGCATGTTCCCATTATGGACATGTCAAACCTCAACAAATGACTTATTAAGTCAAGATAAAACCCCTACTAACCTTTACTAAATTTTAAACTGACAGAGAGGAAAGGCTGTAGTACAACTTGAGGACTTAATTTGAGCATATCTTATTACATTCTTTTCTTCCAGATTTACTAATAAAAGATTATGTTATTATTATTATTATTGTTGTTGTTGTTGTTGTTGTTGTTGTTGCTGTTGCACCTTCTACCATATAGATACTACAGTAGAAACATGATGTGCTTAGTCCTTCCTAACACAGCACACATGATCTGTGAATACTCATGTTTGCAACCTGTGAACTAAAAGAGACCTAAAAAAGAGAGAATCAGAAACTAGATACTTTTATTGCTGAAAGGTATTAAATTCTCAATGAAAATATAATTAAAAGATTATTCAGTACTTTAAAACATCTGAGACTGTTTTATCCAAAACCCTCTGCAAATACCTGATTTTTATTGGATATGTGTGTGATGCTAGAATCAATTTTTGATTTGTTAAAATTCTGAGAAATCACGTCCTTTCTTGAATCTGTAGCCAGGTTTTCAAAGTAATAACGTTTTTAAAAACATTCCTTCTGCAGGTATTTCGGTAGCAGTACCAGTTGAGAATTGTGCTGAGGCGGTAACGAGCTGGTGCCTACAAAGGCCTCTGTGCTTGAGGGGCTGCATCACACGGACACCGCAGCCACGGCCGGTCCTGCAGCCGCTCCTGGCAGCCCACAGGTCAGCCCAAGAGCAGAATGAAGCTCTGGGGTGTTTAGGGGAATACCAGACTGACTGACCTCCGACAGACATGTAGCTTGGGCAGACAGCAGCACTGATTACAGCCCCAGTGATTCCATACCATTCCTTGTCCCACCCCAGGCTGGTGTCTCTTCCAGTAAGGAGTGCCCTAGTCCCTGGGGCAATGCATCATTGAAAGGTCCAGGGGTGGAGTTGGAGCTCTGAGGATAAACATTCCTTCCCAGGTTCCATTCGGGCACTGGCAGGGGGCTGGACCTGGTGCCATCCCTGCAGTGCAGCTCCTGTGCTGAGAGGGCTCAGCTGCACACACCCAGGCTGCTCTGTGCTTGCTGGCTGGGCACAGGGGACAGCAGCAGCTGAACCCCTGGAGAAGACCTTTGTCCAGTACAGATGAAAACCTGAGAGCGGTCTGTTAACAGCTGAAAGGCAGCAGGAGGAGGGCGCAGATAAGGAAATACCATGGTCTACAAGAGCACAGCAAGTGCCAGAAATGTGTGCCACCCTAGTTTTTTTTCTGTTTCATCTTCCTTCGGTGGGAAGAGTGATGGACTCACCACGGGTGTCATGAACTTCTCAGCTGGTACCACACTTACAGGATGCAATGCACCCTCTCTTGTCTAACACCTAATTTTTTATAATCTATTGAAACTGCAACTTAATCAGAACAAAACTGTGATTGTAACAAGCAGGAGCAGAACAGATGTTTGGAAGCAGTTTTTCCTCCCTAGCAGCAGTGGCTGTGCCTCAGACAGTCTCAATACACCACTTTTTATTCTCCCTGGATTTTTATGTGATGGCAGCCAGGTGTAAATGTACGCTTCACATCTGTGGAGCTTCTAACCCACTCTCATGATCCATAAGAGACATTTCTAAGCTGAAAACTCTTTTTTGTTCCAAGGGTGACTGGAAGGTCCTGAGGGAGACCAGAACAACCATGTTCTCACTACTGTGCCCTGAAGACAGAGTCAGTATCTTGTGGGAAGAGTAGTCAGCCTGATTTAAGGCCAGTAGGTAACAACAGAGAAGCAAACCCAAGTAATTCCTGGTGAATTATGTAAACAAACCAGCAAGCCAGAGGCTACATTATTACTAAGGTTTGTGCAGACTTTTCAGAGAGTTGATTCAGCCTCCGATTTTCAAAGGACAGCAAAAGAATTTAGGATAAGGTTCTTTTCAAATAACTGGTGTTTAAAGTTCTACAAATAGTCAAAATTAAGTAGCAAGATGGTTTGGCACCTTTGTAGCCTTGGAAAAGTAATTTCTCACCTGGAACATTAAGGGAAATAAATATTTTTCAGACAGTAAGGAATTAAAACTGAGGTGACAAACTGGAGTTATAAACTGGAAGTGAGGATTTCCAGCAATCACACCTTAGGCTTAACTGGCCTGTAGGTATGCAACTCAATTAATAGCTTTATCACTCTTTTACACCCGATAATTTGCCTTTTTATGTAGCTATGTACTTTGCACATTCAAAGAGTACTTGAGAGCAAAGGAAGTTTGCCAGTTTGGAGGATTTTCACTTCTACCATTATCTTGCTTAGTTTACACTTCCTCCCTTTATCCTGAGCTGATCCAAGTGTCTGCTTTCTATCTTGCAGATGTACTTTCTCCAAACACATCACTAACTCCAGGTATTTTTACCTCACAGCTGTTAGCTGGGAGCCAACATTATTCCCTATTGCATACATGCAGGACAAGGGAGAAACACATCAAAATAATCTGTCTGGGTCTTGAAAAACTTGTCCCAGACCCAGCAGCAAACTCGAAGCCCCAGGCACAGGGATGAGGGTGAGCATTTGTAAAGCACCTTAAGAGCCTCCAGCCGCAGGCTCTGACAAAGAGGAAGGATCCAGGCTAAACCACTTAATCACTAAGGGGGCATCAGACCAGATCTCTGCTCTGCCTCATTCCTGAAGGGATGCCTGGCCAACTGCTTATATCCTCTGCAGCCATCTCTCTTACACGATGTGTAGGAGATGACTGTGCAGGTCTGTGGATACTGCCCATCCATACCTGCTGCAATACCAAATGGGTATGAAATGGCCTGAGGGTGACTGCAATCTTTGCAAGCTCTCCAGCTGCTGTGGCACAGCCTATCCTCTGTCTCCAGGATCAGCTCTCACTGAACAAGGCTGCATGGTACCAGTACCTCACTTGCAAGACCACAGCTCATTTGAGTCCTCAGAGCTCCCGCTGCAAGAGAGAAAAAACTTTTTAGGGCTATCAATCTAAAATCTCTCATAACAAAATCTCTCTACACAGCCCACCCCAACCAAATCTTGAGACTGAGCCTTTTTTTACTGAATTGTTTAAAAATTAATCAAAACTGAGAATACTACATGACTTAGAAACCCTCTGTACCTGTAACTCCTAGAAGATGAGTTAATATTCCAGTACTCAGCATTAAGAAGAACTGTGGAGTTGTGTCTAAAACAGGCAAACCCCAATTTTTCCAAAGGTACAGCTGCTGAATAGCATGACAGAACCAGCCTCATCCTCTGATGTTTGGACTTGTGTCAAAAAGAGGTGATCCCTAAAATCACAATTTCAGATGATAAAACTGCCTTACACTATTGGATTTTGCAGAAGTTTTGTTCTTCTTTTCTCTTATTGAAGAAACACATCTACCCCATGACAACCAGGAATGAAGCTGTGGAAAAATAGAGTTATGCCATCTGGATGAGGTGACTGGGCAGGGACCAGGCATCTGTTTTCCTGACTGCAGGCTTGTGTCTCTACCAGGTCAGAACTGGGCTGGGTAAACCTGTCCCATAGGCTGGCTTTTCCTTACTGTCAGTGGCACTGGGCAGGACTCAACAAGGAGGCCTGTAGGGAAGCATGTTACTTGCAATGAACCTTTGCCTTTTGCTAAATATGTTTGTTTGATCCTGAGGGATGCAGCCTGTCACTGAGAAATCTAATATATGAGATTTTGCTTTGAAAATACAGCACCATGCTCTGTAAATTTCAGCCAGGTGTATTTGGCTGCATTTCATTCATTGTTCCCTATGAGAATTCTCTTTCATATTTTCCACGGGCAAAAAAACATGAGGGATAGTTTAGTGTATTACTCTAACATGCAACTCTGGGAAAGCTTGAATGGCTTTGATCATAAACCAGGAAACATTTCTCAGACCTCAGACAGACTTCACTGCAAGAAAAATGTTATGGAAAGAAAAACACCCAAACCCTCCTGCAATGCAGACTTTAAATCTTCATCTGGCCTCATGGAAGAAGGTTATTGATACATGCCTTGAACACTCTTTTTCATGTGCACTGGACATCAGTTGATAGTGCTTAATTACTCCTTTTACTACCACAAGGTTTATTTTCTGGATGACTATCACACATTTTTTATGTTTTGTATCTATTTACCTTCACAGTCTGCTGACAAGATGCTAGCAAATAGTATGTCTGTTCCTTTTGATTCAAAGGTGTACAGATTTCTGAATAACTTCTTTGATAGCTGACAGCTTTTTACCAGTGCTTGATATGGATGGTGTATGAAGAATCAACTGCTGACTGCTGGACTGACATTTGTTTTTATTGTCTGCCACATAAATGTGTCTATGATTCACAGTTAGTGCAAAAGCAAGGGTTTTCATTATGGAAAACAAGGTGAGTCAGATGTTGATGGGAGAAAACTCATTAAAACATAGTCAGGATAAGAAAATAAAATGGGCAAACCACGTCAGTTTGATAGGTGGTCTGTTGCAAGACTGAATTGCTATCACTCAGTTATTACCTATGCAAACACATGGTTTTCTCCTTTTATTTATGTAAGAGATTTTATTCGTACATGAAAGAACACTTAAGCTCCAAACTGAGACTGGAACTTCAGGTTATGTGTCTCTGAACATAGATGGCAACAAGAATATGGTCAAGCTCTTGTGCTGGAGTAGGTGAATACCTGCAGTCCCATTCCATGCTGTCAGCAAAGAACAGTTTATCATACAGACAGAGAGGGATAAAGCCTGCACCTCTTGGTTTTGGTCCACACAGACTGTTCAAGGGAACTTGTTCCTTTTTGCTACAGATATGCAATAAAACCACACAGAGAACAACCATGACTGCATGTGAAGGGACTCAATTTCCCGAGTGCACAGATATGGATCTATTCTGTACTTGGTGTTACAGAAGAAGGTGACCTCTGTGGCCTTTTGTGACTGCAACTGAACAAGTGAAGTAGCAACACTTAGAAAAGAAAGAGGCAAGCCCTTTGTCATGGGATTGTATTTCATTGTCAGAAATGAAGGTACTATGGTAAAGGGCTGGCATGAAGAACCACTTCCATTGCTCATTCTAGAGTAGCTTCTGAGGCAGAAACTGTAATGAGGGGGAATTAAGTCTACACACAGCTCATAGTGACCCAGTTTCATCTTATGCCTCTAATGAGGATTATTCACAAGGTCATTTTTGAACAAAGTGCTAAAATCAGTACTTACATATCACACTTTTTAATCCAGAGAGATTCAGTGTACTTAGAAGACAAGTAAGTAATTTATCTTTACACTGTCTAAGCACCTGGCCTGTTGAGAGTGCACCTGAAGTGTTTTAGCATTCATCACTAACCCTTTGAAACATCAAAATGATGCCAGTCCTGCATAGTGTTACTGCTGACAGAGAAAGGTGTCCTCTTCATGTGCATTAGCAGCCCTTGCCCAGAGGAAAGGGAACACTTGTAGCACTGAATGAACAGCCAAAGTGGCCAGGTGATTTTTACCTATCTGCTGTGCACATTGAACACTGGGTAGCCTCCCTGATTTGTTCTAATAAACACTGAAAATAGAGTCCTACTGCTCTTTTCATTTTACACAAAGCCCTGAGGACTGCTCTAGCAATTTAACACTGAAGCAATTTAACATTGCTCAGGAATGTTCCTTGGCACTGTTTAATTTACTAGTGTAGGCACAGCCCAAGTCCCCCTAAGAAAACAAGCCTTTAAAGACCACGTAGCTGTTAAGTAGTAAAGTCTGAGCAGAATGGAGTGCTGCAGTACATGTGGGTGGAGGGGGTGCCTTTACCACTCCTGGGTGGATTCCCTGGGCATTGTGAGTGTTCCCTGGTTGTTTCAACTGCAGAAAAAGAATGGCTCAAGCCTGGACACACACACACACATGCACGCACACACACAAAGTGTCATCTCTCCTCCTTTCATTTCCACGTTTTGCAAAGGAAAGCCTTTCTTGAAGCTTTTAGCTCTGCCTGAAAAGACTCAAAGGGATGACAGGAGAGAAATGTGTCTGAGAATCCTTTTCTCTAGTTCCTGATAATGGCAAAATTCCCACTGATGTGAACAAACTTCTGCTGTAGATTTACTTTACATTCTTAATCCCAACGGCCTGGAAGCAAGAACATCCTCAAATAGTTGCTTGCTCTCCATTTCCTAGCAAGCAATACTTTTTCAAAATTTAAAAGCAAAAATCTGTAAGCTATGACTTTTTGAACCAACTCAGCTAAAGAGAATGGTTTTTCCGCTTTCATGCAAATCCAAGTTCTGGAAGTACTGTACTGGTTCTTTTATTAATGTTATTTTATTAATATTATTGCTTTTATCAATCTCCTCTCTAGCACAAAAGCTCATCTGCAAACTATTAGGGTCCCACCTTTGGAGCTCAGATCAGAACATCTGTTGCTTGTGAGCGTTGCAGTGAGAGTTGACTGTATCATCCATCAGATTTATAATTTTAAGGGGGAGAAAACCTGCCCAGCTGAATATGCTGCTAGAAAGCATACCTGTCCCTTAAGTAAACAGACCTCTGTTTTAATTTCCTATCAGTCTGGAGACAAACAAAATAAAAATCATGGACTTTAACTGCTACCAATAAATCACCATGCACTGCTGTTATCAAGGTGGGGAGACAATATAACTTCAATATTTCTGAAAAGGGTATACTGGAAAAAAACTCACTTTTTCTTTCACTTTTTCAGTCATTATTTGGATCTATATTTGATTCATTATTAAAACATGCTATAGTTTGGTTTACAGTTAGTTTTATATTTAAGAATAGAGAGACAGTATTTCTGGGCAAAGTATATAGGCAGGTTCTTCTGCTGTATGCTGCATTAGACCAATTCTTTGCTGTAGAATTGGTTTTGGTGAAAATACTTGGTGTTCAGAAGTCAAAATCTGCCCATTGGAGAACATTTTTTAAAGTAAGTGAATCAGTATTAATGGTTCTTGCAACAACTTTTGCTCCTGGTTGAATAGGTTATGATTGCTACAACAGTCAGCAAGAAAAATACAGTACCAAGTACTGTTCACTTTTAGGAAGAATACAGGAAAAATACAGTACCAAGTACTTCTTCAGGTGTTTAGTGCCAAGACTTCATTCAAGAAAGAAAGTAGAAGCCCATTTCACAGCACTAGAAGTCTTGATAAACAAAGACATGTCTGTCACAAAAAATGTGACCACCTCCTCCCAGACCTCCAAGACTGTTAGAAGTGTTGCAAGCACATGTGTAGGCACACTGGACAGAATTAAGACTAGCTGGAATCTTTCATTTATAAAAGTGCTTGGTATTTTGTCCCCAGATGTCAGCTTGCTCCGTGCAGGCTTTGCCTTGACATGTTAGCTGAGTCTGGCTAGAGGTGCTCAGTCCCACAGCAAGGCTTGGCAGTCCTGGCTCCCCAAGTCAGAAGGCTTCTGCTCAGCTGGGAGCACTGGCAACCCTCACTTGCTCCTGGCTCCACATTTTTGGCAGCAAAATTTACTGAGCTTCAACTACAGAGCAGCACCGGATGTTACACAACAGCAAAAATCACTTGCTTTTGCTCGCAAGAATCACAAGCTTGCCTGCAAAATTATTGACTGAACTTGCTCTGCATGGAAAGGTACTCAAGTAATGTTTTATGGATTTCCACACACAAGCAATAGGGATTGTATTCAGACAATTTGTTAGAGGAAGAACCTACATTTGTTAAAGCAGTTATTGCAAATGCAGCATTAGCAGTACAATAAAGCCTCCTTAGTTCTTTCAGAACTGGTCAATAGAATGTCAAGAGAAATCAAGGCAAAATGGGAAATTACGTCATTCAGGGGTATGATGAAGATGTATGACTTTTTTATAGTTATAATCTCCCTCCATTTTAGGGAAGCATTATGCTGAGGTACCAGAATATAGAGTATATAGCTTGTACATGCATCCATGAACCCCCAAACCTAAATTTATTCATTGATTCAGAGCTTACAAGGCAGATAAAATGGACACTCAGACTTCAGTGATGTCTATTCCAGAGGCTGACTAGAGACCAAAGAAAGTCTGTGACAACATATTTCTCTCATCTGCTCGCTCTGATGTGTACAAGTGTGCACTCAAGAGTTCTCCATTGTGTCTAGTATGTTGAACAGCTTAAGAAAAATATAATTTGCTCTTGCCAACCTTGCTTCGCTTATGAACAAAGGTACAGAGAGGAAAAAAAAAGGTAAAATTACAACAAGTATAACTATTGAGGATGTTGTAGCATAAGTACCCAGTAGAGACCTATCATGCCCTTGTTCAAGCTGAGTTAGCACAAAGTCTTCTTTCATTCATGAAAAGAAATAAACTTAGGTACCTCAGTTATTGCTCTTCAGTAACTGATTAGTTTGCAGTATAACATGAGAGCAGCTCCTGGGATGCTTTGTTCTGGCTTCTCCCATCGTGCTTTCACTTTACTTCTATTTTCACAAAGTAATATGTTCCTTTACTTGCCCTTACGGATGAATGAAAGCTCAGTTACCAGCACAGGAGTTACTGCTGGTGAGGAAACATTTGCTCAGAATAGAAGTATTGTGCCACCAGCTGTGTTAAATTGCTGCCTCTAAGCTATTGTGGGACAATTCAAGCCTGTTGTAAAATAGATAGCAGGAAGGCATGTGTGTTTCCAAGGAAACCCCTGGCTGCAAGTTTATTGTATAAATAACACCGGGTGGGGAAGATGTGGCTAACCGAAGAGTGGGGAAAAAAATGAAGTGCTTGGCAAGTCTCAGTGTCTGAGGGAGGGTCGTAAGCACAAGCAGTGAGTGAAACAGATTTACCAGTTGAGCAGTTGATCTTTCTTCAGCTGGGAAAAGCAAGGAGAACAGGTCAGTCATATAGAAGTGACTGGGGAATAAAATAATGGCTGTCAGGAGCAATATGACCATGATGGGCAAGTCCGTGCACCGTGGAGGGTGCATGGAGAAGCAAGAGTAGCCCCTGCACTTTCTCATACTCACTAGAGCAAAAGAGGCTGGTGTAAACCACTGCTGGATTTGCTCAGAGCTATGCAAGAGAAGAGGCAGATGAAGGTTGTAGTGGCAAGTAGGAAAGTAAGGGAAATATGAAAGAAAAAATTATCATAATTATATATCTAAGCATTGGGACAGATCCAAAACAAGAGCAAGACATTTATGTTCTCCAAAGATTATCTGTGTATAACTTCTTAAGACTGTGGACAAGGATGCTACTAGAATTCAAAGAAATCAGCATGCAATGAATCGACCACAGTGCACATCACACGTATGCCAAGACAAGAGGAGTGTGTGCTGAAAGCTTGTCTCATCTTCCAGACTTTACAGAGAGTGTCTGTAATTCATCAGCAATTTCAACAGTCATTAGTGTAGTAGTCATATTAGCTTTCATTCATTTTATGGGCTTTACTGATTCATATGTAGAATCTGAGCATTGGGGTGCTGTGAGAAGTACAGCTTGGGCAGGGGGATCTGTCAGAGAAAGCAAAGGGCTCGCAGCTCAGGAGAAGGGCTGATTTCCTTCGTGCCAATGGGGGAAACAGGTCATTTCAATGCTTCATACCTTACATGAATCATTTGGAAAAATGGGATAACACTGCTATCCCTGTAAAGCAGTTTGAGCTATGGTCAGAAGAGTACTCTATGAGTTGACAGCATTATTAATTTCAGTCCAAATCAGGTGCACAAGTACTTCAGGGCAGATGGGCAACAAAAGTACTTGCTGGACTATGGCACCCAGGATGCTCCAGCATGTGCTGTCATAGTGACCAGAAAGATCTTGCTGATCTGGACTCCTTTCTTGCTGCAGATAGTTACAGCAAAGACAAACTGGATGGGAGGCAGCAAGCACTTGACACTTGGGATCATTGCTGCTCACCTCAGGCAACAATCTTTGGTCACTGATGGAGTGTGGTGCTGTTCCTAAATTGTACCAGCTGCCTCATCTGCCAGCTACCATCTGCACTCAGTAAAAACCCCCTGCTCTTCAAGTGGGATGATCTGCCAGATTCCTTGGCATCTGGCAATCATGGCTAGTGGACACCCAGTCTATGTGACGTGGTGCTGCTCTCTAGGCATATTCCAGGCTGTGCCAGTTGGGCATGCACCACTCAGCTGCTGTGGGATGCTCCTGGCCTTGCTGATGCCCATGATGGTGAAAGGGAGACAAAAAAGTGGCTGCAGGCACAAAAGCACACTTAGTTGATCTCTGGTGTATCCTCCTGCCATGAAAGAAAGCCTCAGGATAAGGGAAGAAACCATTTCAGTTTGCAGCATCAATCTTATCACATTTCAGGCCCCAAGGAATTTGTATGCATTGCAATTCATATTATTTTATATTAAATAATATACATATATTTTTTTAACTTAGCCAGTGCTTTCCATTTTTGTTCTCCAGTAGTAGTTTTTTTCCTTTTTTTGTTACCATAGGATCTCACAGTTCTAATTGCCTATTTAACACACTTTTGTGAGGGTTTTTGGTCCCTTTGGAAGCATTACAGAGCAGGACCTTAGCATGTAAAAACTGCTTCTAACTATGGAAGGACTACTGAGATCTGCTCAGTACAGTTTGCAGGACTGAACCCACAATGCCCAGATATATTGTGAAACATCTTCCAAATGCTTCAAACTGAGTTAGGAAGCATCTGGTTTAAGGAAAGTTGTCCAAAATACAAGGTCCCCTTCAGGAACTTCATCAGGTCTCTCAGAGACCACGGCAAATGGATGAACCCTTAAGTTATTTTGCTATAGGAAGCTGTCATGCACTATTCAGCATTGTCATATTTAGAGCTTGTACAATAGCATTTCCTTGAAGTGGAAGTCTCAGCTGCTGGATTTATGATACAATTTTGTGAACTGGGCGAGCTTAAGAACATCTTGTAAAGTGACTTGGGGAGAAAAATAATCTCTCATGCTTAATTTATTAGTTACCAACAAGCCTATTATCTTTCTGCAATAAATTGTTTTAATTTTCAATTAAGCTGGAAATCATTCACCCAATTTTACCCTAATGAATTAATGCCTCAAGTCAGTATCCATTTAAGAAAAAGATTTCAGAGCAAGTTATTTTTGCTAAAAGAGACGGTGACTGTTTTTTGTGTTTCAGACATGCCATTGCTTTCAGAGGTACAGGATGGAGAATCTGGATGAAATAGATACTGCAATTAAAAGTGTATGTCATGGTCAGAAAATCTTGGGGGATTCCTTGCCTTTCCAGATGATCTTAACAAAATACTTATGTCTAGGTGATGCTACACTATTCCATCCACTTCTCTGGAATTTTAATAAATACTTTGTTCCATTTCATTTCAGTCCTCAATACTGTCAGACTGTGTAAAATGCTAAGTTGAATTGCAGCTAGAAATCCTATATTCTTTAAAGTTAGGCTGAGCTGTTCCTTTAATTCAGTTTCATTTTGCTGTCTCTACCCAGGTAATAAATATCAGTTTTACAGGAAGAGTTCTTTCATGTAGTAATTTACAGACATATGGGATTTTAGGCTTGGGTGAGTTCAGAATTCCTCGGATGAAAAAATATGAGAATAATTCTCAATGGAGAAGCTGGTAGCTCTCATATACTTGCTGGGCACTGAAAAATCAAGGATTTTTTTAATTTTTATTTTGATGAGAAGAAATAAGCAGTTTACATGGATTTCTGCATCATGAGAATTTAAATATTTCTGACAAATCACCACCCTTTATTTGCCTATAAAGCACATTCCAATTTTTTAGTATTAATTTTGGTAAAGTTTCAAATATTCAATTCCAAACTAGAGGAAAGCCAGAGATTTCACATGTTTTCTTCTCTAAATGAGTGATTAATATTTATTTCCTCTAACATCAGCAAACTTTAAATGCTGAGGTTTCACAGTCTGTTATGAATCTTGTTGCTCCGGTGATCATTCTGAGTGGTAAAGTGCAACCAAACAAGACTGGCAGTCAGGGAAGCAGGATGTTGGCTGAAACTCAGGTCATGCTGTACCCTGTTTTATTGTAGATTTGAGTGGGACCAAGAATTCTGATCTCAACCTTGAGTTACATCTGTATCCATGAAAAGGGTTCTAATGAATTAAAATGGCTGATGCTGAATTTGGATATCTGGATTGAAGAGACTCACAGCCAAGACTGCCACTCAATCCTAGAATATTTTACTTAAGAAATGGTGATGGTGCAGTGTGTTTAAGTGCTTGGTGCTTTGGAATTTTCCACTCCTGCTGTACAAATCATCTGATTTATATTGTGTGTCTATATTGTTGGACTGTTCAAGAGCAGCAATTGGCCCTGGTTTCTGCTCCCAGGGCATTAAATGTTGGCTGTGGTACACATGAACAATGATCCAGGTGAAGAGACTAACAGAAACATCTATATATGAAGAGGGCAATTGTTTCAGGTTGGCTTTGTCTTGTCTTTAGTTGTTTTTAGAGGCTACATGTTCTGACAGGAGCCACATATCAAATATAGAGCTGCTAGTGGACTTCGTGGAGTGAAGCCTGTTATTCAACATGTTTTAATTTTTTCTTGACATTCTGCTTGTCAAAAACCACCTTCCTGAAGTTAAAAAAAGTCAAATAATCCTTGTGGAAAGGCAGAAATAGAGAAAAGAGAATGATTATGCATGCAAACATATGCAAACAAAGCCCTAATGAATTCTTAAAGACTCTCATTATCAAAGTGTGTTACAAAACACAAACAGATCAGAGATGTGTGACTGCCAGAGCTCTCCTCCACCAAAGAGGCACAGTTAAATTCTTCTTTTCTTTGCCCAGTCAATCTTTGCATCCTTTCTGAAAAGCATTCTCAAGTGCATCTCTCAAAATCATTTCAGGCAGCTGCCCCAACTTTCCCTTGCCTATCAGTTGTGCTCACACATTAGCCTCCTTGCCTTCAGAAGAAGTGAAAGGCCAAAAGTCTACAGAATGAACTGCAGATGAGGCAGACTAATTGGTCTCAAAATCGAAACATATGGCTTCTTTCAGGATCTTGACTTTTTAAATACTTGTTTAAAGTAAACATTTGCAATTCCTCATGAAAGGCACTTTCCTCCCCAAATCCTCTTGACCCTCGGTGACCTTTCTTACCAATTGCACACTGCTTTACCCTTGGGGATGATTAAATCTTGAGAGGTTTTTTTCTTTTCTTCTTTTATTCCCCACATTTGTCTCTGAGGACTAACTTAAGAACTGGCTTGAAGAAAGCTAACCTGGGTCAGAAGGACAGAAACACGCCAGATGCCCACCTGAGCACCCCACATGGGTGTCTGAGGTTAAGGCTGGAAGGGAAGGTTCATACACCTCACCACAGAACTTTGAATTTAAAAAATGGACTACAAAAAAAATCATCAAACATTGATTCACCAAAGCTAAGTTTTTTGAGCTAATCTTTGAACCAGCTTTTGTGTCCAATGAGCAGAGGAGGAGCACAGGGACAGGGAAAAGATGGCCTGAGGCAATATCATCACTGAGTCAAGATATTTTAAAAATATGGCCTATGGCTGTTGTCTCCTCTGACAAAAAAGGCTGACAAAAGTGATTGACTCCAGGCTATAATCACCTGTGAAGGCAGGCAAACCCTCCCCGTGTGTCTCCACACCCTCCAGGGTGTCAGTACGTGAAAGTTAATCCAAGTCCCTCTGAAGTCACTTTATTTATAATTTGTGTTTCAGGCTCCAAGTCACTCTAAGCCCTTGTACAATTATTAGTTGGGCACTGTCAGAGCTTGTGCAAGGCCAAACATTGCACAGCTGCTCACGCCTTGGCACAGAGAGCCTGATGCTTGCTCGCAGGACCAGGAGGAGTTGTTGTCCAAATCTAGGCAACAATTGTTCCAACCTTTCTTTACATTCTAGTTTGCCAAGAAGCTGGAAAGATTAGTTCTTGTAAAGAGTTTAGTTTTCAAAAGCTCTTCTGCCTAACACTTCTGTCAGTCAAGTTAGATGCCAGCCTGCTCCTCCCATCCCCAGTGCATAAATAAAAACATTCTAGTGGGGCTGCAGCATGTGACAGGCAAAACCCACTGTCCAGACCCACACGGAGGCAGCAGGAGCATCTCCTCCCCAAGTTCCTGTAAGCAGATGAGTGAGAGCCATGAAGGCAACAAAACATTGTGCTGCCATGCACAGATAGCCACATGGAGAAGAAGGCTGGTAATCAGCTGGACCTGAAGAGATCTGCATTTACAGCCAGGTCACACAGCCTTGTGTGACACTGTGATGCTTCATGCCTCACGCCTGGGGAAATTCCTAGCCCTGTACCTCCCCATATGCTGTGCAGGTGGAGATGGACTGTGTACATTGCAGCACATACACTTGCCTAAGCTGGCTTCAATCTGCTGATCAGGTCTGCTTTTTGCAGACTGAATAGGTATCTTGTCTAAATAGAGACAATTTTGCTGGGTTTCATTCTCTGGTGAGTGCTGCAGTTTGACTGCTTTGTTCCCCATGGTCTGTCAGAGATTTCTGTACCAGGGCAGGAAGTCCTACACTGAGACCCCAGCAAGCAGAGCAAGAACCTGCAAAGCTAGGCAGGAATATTTGTCAAGATAGTGGGTATGGACACACACTAGCCTAGCTATGGGCACACAAAATAGCCTGGATATGGACACACGCTATATGTGCAAGGCACCTCCTTTCACCAGCAATTCCTCAACCCATAGCTCCAATATAGGATTCAAAGAGAAAAGATACATCTCTTACACAGGGAAGGCTCTGTTCCACAAATACCTGAGATGTGCAGGAATTCCTGATTCCACGGACTTTGAATTAGGACCTTGATTCCAGATTTCACATGTTGACAGGAAGTACCCTCCCTTCCGCATACTGAATACTCTGTCCTCTTGGTTGAATCTGTTTCCATTTTGTGTAACTCAGGATTGAGGGAAGATACTTGGCTTGTCATGTTGCATCTCTGTCAAGTGCTTTAATCACCATGCTATAAGTTTTCTGCTCTGATTAATGGTTACTCTTCTTGAAAGGTGGACTTTACTTCAGAAGAAGAGCTCATGCCTGATTGCCATATCCTAAATGCTACCTCTCTCACCAGATCTGCATTCTGGCCCCTTTCTGAGCAAGGTAAAATGGGGTCTCCTGGGTTGCAGGTTTACAAGGTAAAACAGTGACAGCAGTTGCTTGTTATCAGGGAGATGATCTGAGAAGATGAAATAGAGACTGTCCTTCAAGCAATTGATGGGGAAAAGCAGAGTCTGAGGATCCCTCTGGACCTTAGGCATTTGTCTGCTCTCTGCACAGCTTGGCAGTGTCAGAATGCAACTGGTCCATGTTGATGGAGAAAGTATTGAGAGTTAAAGGGCATTTGGAAGTTGATTGATCACCCAGGATCTGAACAAATGTCTAAAGCTGGATCCAACAAAGTACTGATTTAAGGCATCAGAGTGACCTCTTTTGTGGACCTCTTCTTTCATACCTGTGACCAGGTGTGCGTTTCTGTTAGAAACACGTAATTTCTGTTCTCTCTCATTCTCAAGTAGTCCTGTTTGTCAGACCTTGATTAACAAGAGACTCCTAACATTAAAAATCATATTTGTACATGCAGGATAGTTTTATACACGAGACTGGAAAGTTTGCTGACACTGTGAGAGTGTTACTTGAAATTATTTCAATCTTCAGCAAAAACAGTATTTGGATGTCCTGTTATTTAATCAAGGAATAAATAGGAGATAATTCAGTGAGTAATGTATTATCATAGGATTTAGAGCTAAAAATTGAACCCATATTTATCAGACTCCCTCTGTACATTCTCTGGTGCCTCATTTCTTCTCCAACTGCAAAATAAAGGATTCTCTGTCAGCTGTGCCCTAGGTACGACTGTAGCAGAGGCCTAGAAGTGATACAGCCAACCTAATAGGAAGCAGAGGTTTAGATGATCTTAAAAGCAAGAATCAATGCACAAGCATGACCTAATGCGAGGGCTTGCTAGGACTTGACTGAATATATTTATAAGCTTATTTGTCAGTTTCTTTCATAGGCAAAGTCTCATATCTGGTGCATCCAGCCATACAAGCTAGCAAATGCATTCAAAAAGTATTCAAGGTTATATGCCAGAGAACTTCACAGCCATTCTATAGGCTGCATTTCTTCACAAAGCTGAATGCACACATGCCTGTGCTTACTAATTATCTTTGCTGATGAAGTTATCCCTTCAATTTTTTCCCCTTAAAGGATCTAACATTTTATCCCACATTAACTTAAGTCCTGAAACCAGGTGGGGAAAATTCTCTCCTGCTTGCTGATAATTAGGCTTCACTATCTCATTTTCAGTGCAGGTGATATGGAGATATGCATAAACTTATCTCTGACTACATCTAGTCTGTGGGTCTGTCTTAGTCTTTTATCTATATCTTGGCATGACTGGAGTGTGGTCTATCTAAATCCTTGCAGACTGCATGCCTGGGTTTTTTGCTCAGAGATTTGGGAAGTTGCGTATGCCCAAGACCTCCAAATTGGGCTCCAAGTCAGGAGCTTGGGTGCAGCCTGAGCATCCTCCTCTGAATAGTCCTCCAGAGGAGTCAGACAGGGAGATAACAAAGGGCTACCTGGCAAGAAGAGCAACCTGAAGCTCTACAGGGCAGTACAAGAGTAAGTTATTATTCAAAGATTTTTATAGAAAATACTAGAGTTTCAATCTGAATGGAGGTTCCATTATGCTTTCAAATATTGAGATTGCCACTGTGTCTGTTCAATGAAGATGTTGTAAAAATAAATTATAAACGAACTTGTAAGTAACTCACCAAAGATGTGCAAAGCAGTTTCTTCATCTAAGTTATCTCTTTAGGTGTAGATAAGAAATTCCTTCTTCTCCACTCCCACCCGAAACCTCATCATGAACCCTCAGTGAAAACAACTCTCTCAGTCTCTGGAGAGGTGAGGCAACTCCCTGCAATCCACTGTCTAGCAGTGACATTATCATATTTATACATGGATTCTCAAATCAGTATGGTTCAGTTGGTGTTGAGTGAACAGAGCATCCATCTCTGGGCTGTCCCTGAGCCTCCAGGCTTCCCTGCTGTCTACTCCTGACCTTTAAGAGAATTCTTTCAATCACAGAGGACCGGGTTGGGAGGAGGTTGTCACGATCAGTGTCAGACACATACACACAATTTCTCTGACTAATTTGGCAATACAATATAAACAAAAGACACACTTCATGGAAAAGGCATGAGACACACCCTGACCCAGTTGCTCTGCACACTCGCCACCCTGCATAGGAAAAGGCTGCATAGCTAGACTATTTCCATTAGCTGAAGTAAACACTACTTGAGTGAAAATAGGAGGGAGACATGCCTCCTATTGAAATATTTGAGTCCTTTCTGAAATGGAGATCTTTCAAATGTTTACTGTCTTTTTCCTAAGACTGTGTTTATAGTTACTATTAGTGCCACACAGTAGTGGTGCCACCCAGCACCCCTCTATTTTTTCATGAATGAGATTTTGAATTGATTCGTTCAGATTCTGTTGCTGGGGGAATATATCTCATGGAAAAAACAAATAGCAGCTTTGTTTATAACTTGAGACTTTCGTTTTAGTGGTAATAAAACTTCTTCACTTCTAAAATTGATCCTACTACAGTTTTTCTTTGTCTCAGCTTTTTCATTTCCTTTAAAACTGAAACATATTTTGGCTATTCTGATAATCAGAGAATCAATATGAAGAAGACTGCTACTTCTCCAAATTGTGTATCAGCCATAGCCCAAAGGCTGATTCCTGGGCTGAGAAAGAGACGGTCTAGGAGGTGCCTTCTCACCTTTCATTGCCCTTTGAAATTCCAGTCCCTGCTGTTATCTGCACCATTGACTGCAGCCATAAACCTCTTTGCAGAATGGGATTAACAGGAATACTCATCACTTCTCACATTTTTTTTAATTAAGGTGGGTAGAACATGCATAGGGTCCCAAGCCCATGCCATGCTAAACAATGTAGAGTCAATGATCTTGCTGCCTTCCCCAGCAGCAGCAATTAAATTGCTGTAAAGCACATTCACCTCACCAGAAATTATGAGTTTTAACTCTGGTTTTGTCACTTGTAGTCTGTGAATGGATTGCATAT
The DNA here is from genome assembly GCF_901933205.1 of Camarhynchus parvulus. Classification (NCBI taxonomy): domain Eukaryota; kingdom Metazoa; phylum Chordata; class Aves; order Passeriformes; family Thraupidae; genus Camarhynchus; species Camarhynchus parvulus. The sequence goes on from NC_044573.1 coordinate 39,712,163, forward strand.
ATAGAAGCTTTTTCAGCAGTCAGTGATGGCCATTTCTGCAGCTGTGCTTTTGACTCTGAATCGTGTGGTGTGGCTGAAGTGATAGAAATTGAGTAATGCTGCAGGCAATTCACAGTGAGAATTTCTCAGCATGGAAATTCAGCCGTGAACAGTCTTGAGTATAAAATCTATATTAATATATGTCTGCCTGAAAATTGCAGTTAAACAAACTGTATTCATTTTAACTAACTGACTCAATGACTGATGGTCATTGAGTGCTTGGGGTCCTTGGCATCTCACTGGCAAAGGATAAAGCACAGGGAGCCCGGATTTCTATACCAGCCCTCTGTGAAGCTGTGCTTTGCTCTGTGTTCCACAGGGCACTGGCTCAAACCTTCCCTCAGGCAGGAAGGACAGGGATCTGAGGTGAAGGGGCAGTGAAGAGTGGGATCTTCAGGTGTTTGCCAGCCTCTGAGCTAATCTGTGTTGCCAGCAAGCTGAGCAGTTGCCATGAGTTTCTGAGCTGAGCAACGGCACAGCTTCATTCCTAGCTGCTTTTTTTCCTCAGCCAACACTACTCTGTTGTCATTTTAACTCAAAGGTCTGCTCCCATGATACTCACATGCTTTTCACTTTGATGACAAATAGATGAGTTGGTGGATTACTGAACATACCAAGCTCTGCTTTGATATTCTGCCCATCTGCAGCCAACCTTATCCCTACTTATGCACAAATGGAAGAGCTGCCTCCTCCCACAGCCTGAGCTGACCCTCACATACTTCTCCATGTCTTGTTACACTCTCAGGCCATAACAACAGCCCTGATCTTAAAGGAACACAAAAGGTGTATTTATAAGGAACCTTTTCTGGGAGATGGAAGTCTCTGTAACCCTGAAGCTGTAGAGGTCCTGTTAGGATGCTGCTGAGGGTCACATCCCAGCTGAATTACAGATTATTATACCTGGCCCTGGAGCTATATGAATGCAACTCTGCAGCATCAATCTGTTTTGTAGTGTGGACACAGTGAAACTTCTGCCATCCAGACACCCAGGGCATTTTCTTTCTAAAACAGGAAGGATATTTCCTCCCCCAAAACTGAGATGTTGCACAGAAACCTTTGCAAGGCTTTCAGATGCAGTTCTGATTTGAAGCAGACCAGCAATAAAATTTCACATAGGTAGACTACCACGTGAGTTTGTGAGCTTCTAGCTTACCCTGACTACTCTCTAAATGTGAAGTTTCAAAGAACTTTGCTGCTGAAACTTTTCAAAAATAAAGATCTATCTTGCTGCAGCTAAGGGAAAACTGTTGAAATGTTAGAATGACTGATTTCACTAGAACAAGCACAAGTTATTGCTGTGTGCAACTAACAACAAAATTCAGCAGTGTGAAAGGATCAATGGGAGAAGATGAGAATACAAAGCAGCTAAAATCTATACCACTATGACTGTGTGCTGAAAATTCATGTGCATGAATTATGTGATGTAATGAACATTCAGCTGAGGATTTCAGCCACAATTTTATAAGCTTTGAGTGGTTCTAAATAAAGTGGAACAGAGGAACAGAACCAACAAATTGCAGTCATATTTCTGGTGAGATTCTCTTAGTACATATATACTTTAAAAGAGCATGAGTGTTATGTAGAAAAAGAAGAATGAAGAGTGATTTTATGCTGTTTGCAGTGATGTGAAGAATAATTTTAGGTTAGGATATTAACAAATCATGGTTGTCTTAAATTTCTCTCTGACCTATCTACTCACTGCTGCACCCTCAGCACTGTAACATGGCCTGCTTTGGGGTTTTTTGCAGTTTTGTGTAGTAAAAGAAGGCAGCACACTCCAGACTGACCCCTGCAAATAGCTTTGCAAATTGGTGTTTCACATCTGTGCCTGCAATTAGACAGTAGTAAACACAAACTAACCTTTCAGGGCAGTTTCATGCTTTGCAAAATTCAGATGGCTGCAAAAGGGATGTGTCCAAGTACTAAACACATTGCGGGCATTCATAGGCATAGCTGTGGAATCAGACAGCTGTTTTCAAAACTTTGGCCATAAATTAGAAAAGAATTACTTTTTTAGCTGGTGGAACAAATGTTGACTTAGTTGAATGTAGTACCTATAGTTCAAAGGTGAATTAAAGAGACCAGAAAAAGGGTACAAGGCTTGGGGCCATATGGCTAAACTCTTCTACCCTTAAAAGGTTTTTCAGGTCTAAATTTTCTATGTGGAACAGACTGTGGCCCGTCCTGCCTCCCCAAAATGTGTCCATCCCTCTTCTGAGGGAGGCTGACCAGCATGGGACCAAGCCTAGCTGGGAAGCCTGATATGCACATGCCACTGCCTGAGCCAGTGTGCTGGCCCTGCTTGGCTCTCTGGTGTGAATGCAGGCACCAGGGACAAGGGATGATGCAAGAGCAAACCGTGGCTGCATCATACAGCCCCAAGAACACAAGGCATCCCTTTGGTGCTGTCAGGAAACCTGAGCCTGTCCTGCAAACGTTCTGCTAGAGAGCAGCATGGGGCACATAAGGAAAATGTCTTAAAGCCCTTCCTCCTTTCCTTGTTATTGACTTGCTTTGAAAGAGAGGAAGATAAAAAAGGGCAGGAAGAGAAAAAAAGGCACGCATCATGTAACAGCAGAAATACTGACCTTGCACAGGTTTATATAAAATATTAACTTAGCATGCAGGGTATAATCTGATCTGATCACAAATGGGATTTTAAAAACACTTGCAGCCATAGAAGAGTTTGTCATTGATTCAGGAAAGTCTCCTTCCGTGTGTGCTTTAAAAGATAATCAAGCGATTGATCCGGGCTATTTTTAATAAGACTTTCACAGTCATCTTTTTTTTTTCAAAGAAACCTGAGAGACTGACCAAATCCCCCTAAGCCTTTAACAAAAGGGAAATATTGACACAAGGACATGTATGTACAAACCAGGTAAGTTGTGATAAGGAGGTAGCTGGGGGAACAGCTTTGTGTGGAAGAAGCAGAGGAAACATTGCACAGCACCAGGGGATGATATGGTGGAATAGCTGCAATAGCCAGGAACTGGACTTTGAATCCAGTGAATATTGCCCCACTCCTGTGACATCACTCTGTAAACAACTTCAAATTACATGCATACATTTTTATTATCATGAGGCCTCACACTGCCCAGTCCTTGCTCCTCTGCATCTCTCTACAGAGAGAAAAAAATATAAGAAAGAACATTTTTTTCTTTAAAAGCTGTAGTGTTATAGGAAAGATAAGTTATCCAGTTTATATAGTCAGTCTCACACTGGTCTGGTAGGTTGATTTGAGATGTAGAGGACTTACAACAGAGTTGTTTAAATGAAGGGTAGAAGGAGGCAACTTCCATTTCCACTCACTAAACATTAGTAGTAGAAAGAAAAAAAAATCCAGGAAAATAAGTAAATATTAAACACATAAATTCCCCAGAATAAAGAAGGGTTTCCACAGAGCATATTTGCTGTGCTCCCTCCCAGCAGGCTCTCTGGGTGCAGTTCAGACTTCTCAAGGTCTGAGACTATTACTGCAGGTACTCTGAATATATCAAGAACATATGTCATCTTTGTAATATCTTAATAACAGGCTGCATTCTCATAGGATATACCAGGGACATTATCTTCTGCTATAAATTGCAAAAATTGCTTCATTGTTTTCTTGTGCCCTGAGTCTCTAAACACTCCCTAAGGAGGAAGATGAGAGCCATCCTTGGTCAGTGATGGCTGAAGTATTTGCGTACATTTGCGTCATCAAGCATTATTAAAAATATTATTAAAAATAAGCACAAAATCAGACATTTTAATTGTAAGTGTTCCTGAGGGTAGAAGCCTTTCAAAAACCCACAGACCACCCCATTAATGAGACAGGATGCAAGAGAAGCACAGTACTGCTGGGAAATATATTGCACACTTCCTCCAAGTGACCAAACAATCTAAAAAGCAACTGAGTCTACTCAATTTAAGTACAGTCAAAAGAATCATCTGTCCAAATATAACTACTGCCTTAAGCAGGAAAACTATGTTCAAACCAGATAAAAGAGTTCCTATGTATCCCAGCACAGCCTCAATTCTGCAGTCGGGATCAAGAGACCATGCAGATGCTAAGGAAGAACAGAGAAATTAAGGTATCTTGTGCACCTCTACAGTACTTTGGCCTATACTTGCATTTAGCAGGTTCTCTTCTCACCATAAGTGACAATGACACTTTTTTTCCCCCACTGGAAAATGCCAGCATATCAAAACAGAATTTCTGTTTTGATGGACTTACTTCAGCTAAATTTCTTCAAGACATCAATGACAGAGTAGTACTTTCAGCTCAGAGAAGGGAGGAGAAGCACTCCAGAAGATCCGAGTGCCAGGGAGTGACAGTGCTCACCTTGGCTAAGAACAGAGTGGTTCAATGAATTTATATAACTGAAACAAATATTGATTGGTCTTTGGCCTGGGGTTGAGTACTCTCTGGAGCAGAATGTGGCTGGACAGGGGGAGCCAGGAGGAGAGGCAACACAGAAACACCATGGGACATATTTGATCAAGCAAACCTCATAGCTTAACTGGGTTGAAAAGAGGGCAGTCTCTGCCATGGGTAGGCTGCAGGTTGCAGGGAAGGGCCAAGACCCAGCAGCAGCACCCCACATATTCTACATATGTCTCAGACACCAATTTTTCACAGTATTTCCCTGGCAAATCAGAGCAGCCTTGTGTAGCTTCCTCCAAAACTCTGGCTTCAGGGGTAACCTTAGACAGAAGGAGTACCATAGTGAGGAAATGGAAAATAAGTGAGGTTCTTTGTTTACAGGATAAAAACATCTGATTGACCTGGGAGATGAATTTCTAAAAGAGAACTCAGACAACAGTCTCCTGTGACCCTCAGGACAACCTAGCACAGATATCTTGCTGCACTAGATTAAAAAGAAAGAAAAAATGAAGAAGAACGAAAGAGAGGACTGTGAATTTAGTGCCACATTAATCAATTGAAGTAGTTGATTCTAAATTCAGGAGTCCTGTGTAGTTTAACAAACACAATTATCTCTTAATAGGCTAAGTCAAAACTAAAGATCTGCTTTTCTGGTCCTTACCTATTTCCTTTCAACTGCCTAATAGCTTCCCCTCAAAAGGTGTGACAACATCATCCCTTCCTACTTCAAAAACTGTGGTTTGTTTATGAGTTAATATTTTACTAGAAGCCTCAGGTAGTTCTGCTTGTAAAAAATGCATGGGAAATCCCAGCTGCAAAGTCAGCCCTGGCACAGTTACACCTCCACATCATCATTAAATTACCTTAAAGCTGCTCAATATGAGGTAAAGAGCCTGGCCATTGTATTTCTGCTTCATCAGCACTTGTCATCAATATAATCTGCCTCTACTTGCAGGCATCCTAAAGGGCCTGGAACACTCATCTAACTTTTGCACCAATGCACAGAAAGCGAGTCTAAAATTCTAAAATTGCTGACAACCTCTCTGATTTTGCAGCTTCTGCTCAGAGGATCCACATTGCTTGTAGGAAAAGTAGACCTTGGTGTATTTACTGTCAAAGCACATGGAAATTCGAGCAGATGTGCCCTTGCCACATCATGTGAGTAAAAAGGAGGACTGCACTGTTGTATCATAAACCCATGAAAGGGAGGGCTGAAGTCCAGGTGAGCCACCCTGCTGAGTGAGGTCTTGGAGATCTTCAGTGGGGGAGTAAAAGAGGCCAGTTTGCAGAGCAGCTTCCCAGCCACACTTAGCTGGCAGTAGTGGTGTGCCCCAAGGTGCTTAAGGCACACATGCAACACACAAAAATTGTTTCCCATTTAGAAATGCATGCCAGTGATGGGCCAGGGATGGAGAATGTGAATCATGGACAAATTAAAAGAAATAGGTAAGGATAGGTAAGTACTGGTGAGGAAACGGGTGAAGGTGGTCATTGCATCTGTCAGGCCTATTTTCATATCAGAGCTGAGGATTTGCTGCTTCCCTCCTTTAACCATTAACTCTCAGAGGTCACATCCTCTGCTCCCCAAAACTGGCATACTGATACTGAGTTAGTTGGGGTTTTTTGCACGTCTTTTCCTGAGGCACATCAAGTGTTTTATTTCCAAGCTGGAAATTAATTTAATGATAGAATTATTTGCTTTGGTAAGTTTTACTGAAATGTAATTACAAAGGATATTCTTCAGGGAGTACATTTTATAGGAAATCTGACTATTAATATCACATACAATGCATGACTGAAAGTTACTAGAGACTATGTAGAAAAAAATCTTATTTACATTACTTACATATTCAAATAGTAGAGGCAAAACATAATAAACCAAATTCATATGCAGCTTCACTGAAACAAAGATTTTGTTATGTACAGCTGAATGCTCTAAACATTCTATTTTTCTTTGTAATTACATCAAGTGTTTTCTGCCCCATATCCACTACATGGGGAGAACAAATTTTGTGTAAATAAACAAAATCTAGTTTGTATCGATAAACCTGCCTTACATATACAAATGCATTGAAAACTGTGAATAGTCTCATACAAATTTTGGGGGCGTTCAATGAATTGTAAGTGTTAAAATGCAGGCCTCATACATGTGTTTGTATATATATATACATGTAACTGTTCTAAGCTAAAAATGAGTGATGGCTCTCACCCAGAAAGGGCAGTATATTGTCTAGAGGAGACTTTCTGTGTTTAATAAAAGCTTTTTTCATGTCAAGCTGATATAAAAAACTGCAGCTGCTGTATTTGTCAGAAACTCATTATAATCCCAACAGAGTGTTTTATATTTGAATAGCTGCAGTGCATTCTAACACTTTTTTTGCTCATTTGAGTTTCTATTACTATCACACAGAATACAACAGATTTTTGATAGAACTTGGAACACATTAAAAGAGACAGATGTCTCAAAGAACTTTGCAGGTTGTATGTATAACGTTTTTAAAATTCCTCCATAAACCATATTTCTGTGCAGTACCCCTATGATTTTTTAATGGTCTCAGTCAGCAGAGTCTGTATGAGTACATCAGCCTCCTAGATGATGTGTAAACCTGAATCAGATTTTCAAGGATTGTTTTATGTCAATTTTTTTATATCTATTCCTTTTGTAGGTGATTACAAAAGTAAAAATAAAAAAAGACTGGTGACAGTTTTTTATTTTCAGAAGTTCTACCTTGTAGCACTTTCTAAATTAAACTCTTTCCTCTTCTGCACTTTCCCAACTTCCTACCATTTATCCTTTTTACGAGGTGTAATATACTATCAATATCTTCACAAAATATCCCTGTTACTTCTCCTCAGTCTTGTTCTTTATATCTTTTCCCATTATTTACACCCCTGGTACACACTACTCTACTCACACTTTTTTCATGGCACAAATATAACGCATTGAGAAGACAAGAAAATGAAGTCTACCGCTCTTTGTCAAATCCCTCCTCAGCCCCAGACATCTAATACAAATTTAAGTCTTCACAAAATAAAAGGCTCTTTAAAGACAGAATTACAGTCTGCATAACCTGTATTTTGGCATATACGAGGTCCTGTGACCACAGCTGATAGAAATGAGAAGGCTTAATGCTGCACATGAACTAGTAATGTACCTAGGACTGTCCTGACAGATGCAGCCTTAAATTGCATTTTTAATGTACTCAAATAAGCTATACATAATTAGGATTAACATTGCTGTCCCCTGACTGATTCATGATTAGTATGTGTGGGCCTTAATATTGCTTAGGAGGAGGATCAAGTGACTCTAATTGTATCCAGCTTGTCTATTTAAGTGCTTGATTTTTTTCTGAAAGAGTTGTTTATATAAATAACACAGTGAAGGGAAGCTGATATTGTTCTGGTTACGTTTCTTTTAAACATGGTGCAAATTACAATTTCAGTTATTCATGTATCTTGTAGAAGAAACATTTCACATTAAATTTATTAGAGATTACGAGGCAATGCACAAAAATGTAGGAAATGAGAAACCTTATTCATATGCATCAGTATAACTACTCTAGCATGTAGAAGTATTTCTTCTTCTTTCAGCTAAATATTTTCTTTTCCAGTTCACTGTTAAAGCAAACAGAATGTGTATGCTTTTTATCTTATTGTTGATTAAGAAAACCCTCCTAAAACCTTACACCAGACCTCAGAAGCATCATTGTGCAGCGACAAAAGCTTTTTATTGCTAATTGTAAAAGCAGGGCAGTCTCCAGCAGAGAGTTGCTGGGTTGCTGACTGATGCCTTGACAGATAACAGACAATCAGTGCGACACTCCAAGATTCCCGCGGAAAAACAAAAGACGCTTAATTTACGAACAACAACCAGGCATCCACTTAGGGATACCATTATGCACTGGAAAAGACTCTGCGCCACGCAGACATACAATGAGCTTGCTACAAAGTAGGGAAAGCGTTGGGTTTGCCCCTGGAGGAATGGCCATGACACTCATTAAAAGCCCCAAACCCTTCTTTCCCAGCTGGGGTGGGGCTGTCTAGTGTTTACACAGTGACAACGGTGCAGAGGTAGGCTGTGCTCACTTGGATATTTAGACTTATTTTAAGGGATTTTTTTTCTATCCCTCAGTTTGTCAAAATGGGACTGTTGGACATTTCAGTCCTGTTCCTCACTGTAGTGGGAGGGTGACAGCAAGTGAAGATACCATAGGTGAGGCATGAGGCATCAGGGCGCTGCTGCGGACATGGAACAAAGGTCCAATGATTAATGGGATTTCTGAAGCTTCTCAGTAGCTTATTAAAATAGGTTGTGGCTGGATCCTTTTTCTTCTGAATATAAATCTCACACCAAATGCAGTGCAGGAGGAGTATGCAATACAGAATTTTTATGCTGGCAAAGGGCAAGTTTTACTGAAGCAGCCAGGTGGATCTAAGCTTGTTATGTTTGCTTACTCCATTAACAGCCCCTCTTCACCCTTCATCAAATCTCTGTTGCTGTTATTGTTTTTATTACATGGACACAGACTGTAATGGCAGGAATGTGCCAGCCACAAGCAAAACCATGAAGACAGAAGTAGATGCAGGCAAAGAGGAAGAGGGGGTGGTCTCTGCCCTACAGCACCAACCACATCACAGGAAAGCTTGGCAGGTGTTAGGGAAATGTATGAGAAAAGTAAGAGGATGCCAAAAATCTAGCAAGCATCAGAGAGAAGCTGAGATCTACAGATCTTTGAGAGCAGAGCTGGCTCATTCATAGTGCATGAGAAATCCTGGGTAGGGCAGAGCTACCAAAGCAGCCCTGAAAATACAGGGTCTCTGTGCAGAGCAGTTTGGCTACTGTCATTTGTTTTATTAGGCCTTTTGCTTTTAGCTTCACTCGAGCCTTTTTAAATCCTGTTGTCTCATTGAGCACTGAGCTGGGTGTGAAGACTATTGCCTTATGGAATTCTTTGTAGCTGCAGAACATGGGAAGAGGAAGTGAGGGGTAAAACACATCCAAGCCCTGATTGGCTACAGGAAAGACTTGCTCCCACTCCTGCTGACTATGCAATTAAAGCCGCACAGAGTCTACCAGTGCCTCATGGAGCACTACGATAGAGGCTGGGCATATCCAACAGCTTTTTATTAAACCAAAGGCAGGTTTGTCCAGACGTGGGAAAGAGAGTGTGTGTGGAAACAAATCTGTCAGACCCTCAGCATGAAATCACACCAGCTGTGAAATTTCTGGAGAAGAGCAGGAGCTTTGTCAACAGATAGCCAAAAAAGCCATCTGAGGAATAATTATTATGTGACAATAAATTACTGACTGGGCTGAGGTTTGGTTATCCCAGGCACTCTGCATCTGGTACTATGGCAAAGCTGATTGGAAAACTGCTCCTCCCCAGTATTCCCATGCAAGCATGTGCAGTTTATTTACTATTACCTAGATGCTCTGCAGCACACTGGGGAGAAATGGCAGCTTTGAATCAGTTGTAGAGTGGAACACAAGCTATGTTGAGACACAAGCAGTGACCTTTTGACCATGTTTAGTGGTTTTTAACACTGTGCTGGAATGTACACTGAACAAAGAGAAGAGTTTCTATGAAAACAGGTGCATTTGAACTGGTCAATCAAATACTGCTGAACAAAATAGAAATGCTGCTGAGATTCCTGCCAGACCCCCTGGGTGGGAGCTTTCAGTTAAGACCAGAGGAAGCTATCTCTTGCATAAGATACAGTTAATTCCTGTGGCACCCTATAGCTGAATGACCTGCCATCAAAAGCTGGTCTTCTCCTCTGGCATGCGGGAAGATTGTCCCTTCCCATTCATATGTACACTAGGAACTCATGGAGTTTGCAGGAACTTGCTCTGAAGTTTGTTGCTATTTTTTTTAAACTCTCGAACAATATCTGAATTACATTCCAGAGTAGAAACAAACACAGCAGTGCAACACTCAAAACTATTCAGCAATTTCCCTCACAAGTTACGAAAAAGCATCTCTTACTAAAGGAAAAAGAATGCCTGTTACCTTTATTCAGCCCACCCAAGGGAGTATCCTGCTGATAAAATCCCTGTATGTGGGCCCATAAGCTTCTCCCTTTTAAACTTCTATTCTTCAAGGTTTGCTTTTTTGTTTTTACTCTAAATTACATAAGAGGGCATCAAAAACTGAGTACGTGTGCATGCCACAGTAAAGGTTATTGTAAATTTAGTTACTTACACATTTAGTGTCAGCAAATGGAATGAGATACAGTACTTCATGGTTACAGTCCACTTTTCACGTGGATGTTTGTGATAGGAAATCTGAGTTCACTGCATGAAACTGTGTGTTTGGGTAAATCTACAGAGATAAATTACAGATGGTAATTCAGACTACTGCAAACAGTATGAAAACAGAGCAGTTATGTGAAGAAATTAGAATAGCCATACTTGTGGGGAGTCCCTGTAAAATAGGCACTTTTCCTGTTGAAAGAGTCCTGTTGATATATGGGACTAGTAGACATCCAGGCTACCAAAGACTTTCTCTTTCCATTGAACTGTTTTATATAAGTGGTGAACGAAGCATTGGTCATGCCTTGGATTTTGTCCAAAAAAAATCTCAGATTTTTTTTTAAAATTTTCTTCTTTTATCCTGAATTAAAGGATGTCTAGTATTTAACAGTCATTCAGAGAGAAAGTCTGTTTTGCCTTTATTTTTTTTTTCTTTTCTTTTCTTCTTTCCCCTAAGGAAAGAATGTAAGTTTTCATTCCTTTTGTTTTGGAACAGTGTAAAGTCATATGAGAAATATCCATTTTAAAAATCAGCTGAGCTTTTCAAAGCCTGTGAAAACCAATTATGTGCAAATTCCCTTTGATTTGATTTAAGTGACTACATAAGGTGCACAGGAATGGTAATCTGGCCTATTTGAGTCTTAAACAGATTATTGAGCAGAACAGTAACTAAATGCCCAAAGAAAGAGGGACACAGTGCTACGTGCTAAAGTCTAAAAAGGTAGATGCTGCAACTTTCCAGACATTACTAGGTATTACTGAGTTTTTGCAAGTCTGTTCAAGATATAGCGTCTTCTGGAGTAAAAAATTCTTCCTCATCTCTGCAAAAGTAGAGGAAGAAAGAAAAACACAGGTCCAAGGGATTTTTTAATGTAACAATTTTTGATTGGTAGATTCCTGTTTCTTTTCTTTATTCTTAGATTAATCTAGGGTTTGGACATAATTTACAACAACATCACAGCTCTATACTGTGCACGTGCTATGACTTGCCCTTGCTTGTGTCATCTGTACATTTATGTGCTGTGCCTACCCTGAAACTCATTACCAGCATTGCCAGCACTCTCTAAATGGCTTCTCTATAAGAATCCCCCCAAAAACATAATAATTCTCTTTCATTTCTTCTAGCAACTCCTTGGATAGCTCAGTGACAGCCATATACTATCAAGGGAAGCTACCCACACCCTCAGAAATCACCTTTGTCTAATCTGATGTTACTTATTCAAAAGTCAGGTATTGCTGAACTGAGTCATTTTGGCTTCTCACAGTCAGTTCTTCCCCAAAACAATTCAGCCCACCTATCTGGGAGACCTGGTGTGGAATGAGCTAATTTCCTTGCTGGCGGTGCTGCTCACTCTGCTGGCAATATGAGGTCCCTAGGAGACTGGTTTAGCCCAGATTCCTAAATTTCAGATGCCTTTAAACAGATGTAACAAATTCCTCCCTAAATCCATTGCTATTTGCCTTTAAGGCATTAGAAGAGACTTCTTCCCTTAGTTTGCTGGGAAATTTTTAAACCTGCTTCTTATCTAAGCATTGCTCTTCCCTTAAAACGGAAATACCTTATAGGAAACAGAATCAACAAAAAGTTCATGGACTAAAGCTCAAAAGGATTATAGAAGGATTTAGTCTGACCTCCTGCATATTACAAGCCACAGACTACACATAAGACAATAAAGATTTTTTTATTTTCTGAATGACAACATGGAAAGTGTTACTTTTAAAGAAAAAGACATCTTTTAATGAAATAATGGAATAATTTTCATTGAAGGCAAACTCCTGGCAACATACAACTTCACTTTATTATCTTTATAGAAAAAAACTTTGTAGAAAAAGCAGTATATTCTTCTAGAGATTTGGTTTGATCTGGCTTGAACTCACAAACGCTCACTGAAATGCTAGAGGTGAGTGTAAAACACAGAGATAATTTTGGCTCTGAATCTCATTTAAAATCAGGTTTGTTTTGGGGAAGATTTAATGATCTGTTTGCTTTTTTAAACCTAGTTTTCTAACTTCTTGGATGAATATTCAAAGGAAAGCACAATCATTATCCACAGACTTTTATTGATGGAAGGCAAGTAAATCACATATAAGAGACCTTGTATCTCGAAGACAGACTTTTAGCTTTACAGGAACAAGACACTTTTCCTACGGGCATTTGAGTAAGTGAGAGCAATTAAGACTGACGGTGGCATTGTGCAGCTACTCAGGCCAAACATACAATGACTGTATTATATACTACAATAGACACTTTATTTGTTGTATTCCTCTTAGCAATATATGTCTAATGAAGACAGTAATTGTCCTGGCTGCCTTCCTTTTAGTCTTGTGTAAGTCTGTATACTTACACTATACGCAGTAAATACTTTTTATATATATATATATATATATATAATATAGCCTTTATAGTCTGCATACAGACTTGGCCTTCTTATACCTGGAAAGCTGATGTGATCTGAATCCATAGGGAAATACAAACAGCGGCTCTTTGTTGAAAACCACATTATCACAATGAATTTTATTATAAAATGTGATTTTAATCAGTGCAATTTAGGCTCAAATTAGTGTTGGAATATGCAAAAAATAGCATTCTGCATCAGAGAATCAGGCAGTGTCAGCCTCACATTTAGAGAGAGGCCACTCAGGAAGCAAAGTCTGCTGTCACAAAGGAAACTGCAAGTCATGTCTCTGCTTCTTAGCACATGTTGGGACGGACAGACAGACACCAGAAGGCACAGAGCCTCGTTCCACGTGGCACGCTCTTACCTCTGAGCCTGCGGTGGCCATCTCAGAAAAGTCAGGGAAAACATTGTGGAAAGGGGAAAGTGGGTGAAATTAGTTCTTGAGTTACAGTGTGTAATTATAGGTAATGGCATAGAGAACAGTTTGTATAAAATGTATTTTGTTTCTATTCTTTCTCATGGATGTCTTTGGAGCTTTCATCTCATACAAACCAAAAAGGGCTTGATATTTCTCCAGTTAGTAAAGGTGAAGATCACGTATACCTATGTCAAGGAGGTGAACTGATGTAGTGAGTGAGGACACTGAGGCATGGTTTTAAGTGGGGTCATTCTCCCCTGCAATACAGGGCTCCAGATGCGCCACCCAAGATGTGTCGTGGCTGCATTGCATGAAGTATTTGGTTGCACCTGAAAAAAGGGACAGTGGAGGACCTATGTGTTGCCTTTTAGGTTTTGATTTCTAGTCCCAGCTGGATCTTTCTCTGCAGTTGCTTCCTTGCTCTCTAGGGAGTTAACATCCGGTGTCCCCAGATTACACTTCCCAGAGACAACCATACCAATGAGCATGAGCCATAACAGTACATTTCTGCAGGCTGTTTGAGGTGAGGTGGCCACTCATTAAAAGTTCTCTGCATGCTCTGAGGTTAAATTTTATAACCTGATAATTCTTCTAGGAAAAAAAATTAAAAAAAAAAAATGAAATCCTTGGAGGAGAGTTCTTGGCTGCAGGCACAGGACACATGGCAGCCAGGGAGGTGACGAAGGCTGGGTGGAGGGGTTGGGGTGCAGGAGCAGTCCAGAGGGAAGGTGACCCCCAGGCAGCTGACACCAAAGGCTGGGCTTGGGAGAGTGCCTGCGGCTGCAGATGATGCAAACGCATTTGGGATACTTGGCTCCTAACCCTGGCATGTTTCCATGGTGCACACACCTTCCTGACAGCCACACACTATTACTTAATGTGGGAGGCTGCTGTGATTATATGCTAACCACAGTGCTGGAAAATTATTAACCCTCCTATAATAACAGAGCTTTAAAGCGTCCCTTTTTATCACCCTCCCTGCCTATCTTGCAGTCTGTGTCAGTCCTCTGTATTTATTTAACACCATCTGTGGAGAGCCTTTCCCCTTGATTTGTAGTAACTTAACATCAGACTTTGAAATTGTTTTCCTCTCATCTCAGCTCTCCTGGAATTCTTCTTATTTCTGGTTTTGTAGATTTGTTCTGAAGCCCTCTTCATCTTGGTCACCTAGGAGACAACATGTGGGTTTTTAGCCTTTTTTGATTTGTGAGCTTCTAAAAATTTGTAATGTAAATTCATAGTGTGGTACAGTGTAGTTAGGCCTGCTGGCATTAGGCTTTCTCTTCATAATTACCTTTCTTTGACCTTCTAGAAGCAGGCTGTGCACCATAAATACTGGTTATAAAAAGCTGGGGTTATAGGCATACCAGTATTATATCAATTTCAGTGCCCCAGTGACAACAAAGGAGACCTAGGATGACACATAATGAAAATCATCGAATCTAAATGTAGTGTGAAGAGCTAGTAAAGCCATTATACAATCACACCCATTTTATTAGAGGTAATTTGTACATGTGAAACATAAACCCACTTTTTTGTTAGAGGTAGTAAAAGGGTCACAAATTTCTAACAAATAGTTAAATGTACATTTCAGATGATTCAGATTTCAGGTATAAATAAGGTAAGCACAGAAGAAGTGTTCTTGAAAATCTTGGTGTACCAAAAAATCACCAAATTATTTTCAAGAAACTCGGCCCACTCCAAAGACATATTTAATAGAACCATCCCAAAAGACATTAGCTTCAGCAGACATGATTAAAACAAAAAAGGGGAAGGGTCACAGTGTTAATTTTAATCACCAACATCTCATTCTTAGCACCTCTTCAGTTTTGTGACCTTTTTTCTTTGGAAAATACAGTCAGAGTCAGTGAAAAGACACAAAGTAGTCCAAAAACCTTTTCTGCTTTGTTTCCATTTGTGGACATAATTGCATCCATCCATTCCATGAACTGCCTCTTCCCAAATATCTATATATATATCCTATGCTAAGAAGATGTACGGCAAATTTCCATCTCAAGCAATAACTTCATAAACCTCAGTCTTTATGAAGAATAGAGAGTTCTATGCCAAGGTGAAATTTTCAGCAGTCAGAGGTCACAGTGTGGTTGATAAGCACCTTGTTCTTCCACTAATGCACAGTGGAATAGAAATACTGGGGAGACAACAGATACTGATTTGGTTTTGCACAGAAGGATGTTGAGCAACGCAGTTAGTGAGCACACAGTATAGAATCAGGAAAATCTTCCCTTTCGGAATAATTTATCTTCATGTAGCCCTTCATGTAGCTATAAATTGCATCTGAGATAAGGAATTTGTTTAACTCAAATGACTCAGAATAGGAAACTAGACATTGACTTATTCCACTTTCTTGCCACCAAATAGGTTAAAAAGTGGCTTTCTGCATTGCATTTTTAAGACACAACCAATTTTCATGCTGACTGCAACTGTCTCTGCTCTTGCTCTTCTGTGTATCAAGTCAAATGATCCTTCTAATAAAGAGCATGAAAATGAATTCATGGTTCTCTTCATTGTATTCTTTAGGGAAAGTTAAGTAAAAAACAAGGGAAAGTGCATAAAACCCCATACTACCGGTGTTTTCGGCCAAATTCTATACAGCCAGACAGTGGTTAAACTCTTCATAATTGAACTTTAGGGCTTTCATTAGTGAATGAGCTAATAATCTTAGAAAATGTAAGATTTTATTTGTGTTTTGGCATTATAGTGGTCACGACAGTCTTGAAAGGAAAGCTTCACTGTTGATGCTACAGCTTGTCTTACAGGGTGTAAGTTTAATTTCTGGATACCTGGTGAAGCATAGGTCTTGTGGTCTAGAGAGTCAGTGTATCCATATCGTTTCAATTTGCAAATTGTAGAAGAATTTGGTGGGGTCTTAAACATAATAACATCCTGACACACTGACACTGCATGAGTTAGAACCTTTAGCTTTTAAAATCACTTTTGGTACACTAGGAGTGGAGAGAAAATATTGCCTGTAAATGTAGGAGTGAAGGTTTGCAGTGCTGCATATTTCCTCAGAGCAACTTGCTAGCCTGACATATCCATCTTGGGCTGGGGAGTAGGCATCCAGAATGATTTGACAGAGCTTTTCAGCAGATCCAGTTGCCCAAGTCTACTGGAACTAAGATTATTCATTTGGGGCTTCTAAGACTACAATTTGCATTCAACATTGCCTGATTAGCCCTGCCTGGTCAGTTTGATCTGTGGCCTTTCTCCTCTTGATTTGTAGCTTAGAGGATCAGCAGACTGCCAATACTCTTTCAGTTTGTGTTTTGAAAAACAGAATAAACATGAAATTCCATCACTGTGCAAAGCCCATTCCCTGATTCATCACTAACACAGATGTGACATGGGAACAGCATTCTCCCCAGCCAAGGCAGCAATAAACAGTTACTTCCACAGACTGCAGCACCTTCAAGAATGAAAGTGAGGTCTGAAATCTTCCTTATTTTCCATCTGTCATGCCAATCCCACTTGTTGACATCCTGAGAACAGCATGAGGAGGACAAATGAATCTGTGGAGTAGGTCTAGTAAGTTCCCAGGAATTGTGTCAGGGGTGAATTTGATGCCCTCCACCCTTAGTCACAAATGCTAAGACAGGACAAACACTAGAATGCTTGGGGAAAAAAAAATCAGTTTTAGCTAATGAAAGTCTCCAGGCTTTATTATCATAACACACAGAATTAATAGTATTGATAGAGGCTTGACTTCTGCTCATTTCAGCTGTTATTCTGCTGATGTTCTACATTGCAGTATAAGCAGGCATACTGTGATGGCTTCAAACATAAGTATATATACCGAAAATCAAGGCTTAGCTGAGCATTTTCCTGTTCACTCTTCATCTGTTGCTGATGTATCACAGTAGTTGTCCACACAGAGTAGAAGCTAATGGTGGAACTCCAGGTTTCCTTAACATCCATGTAAGATACTGGAAAACTGCCTGGATCCTGTATTGGTGTCATTGGATGTTTGCATTCCTCACAGGCAAGTTTCACACATAGGACTCTTTGTTTTCCAGAATAATGATGTTCTTCCCTTCACATGGTCATTCCAGCTGTTCATGTCAGGGCAGCTTCCTTGGGAGCATGTTCAGTGAGGAGGACTGAGTTTGTGGTCAGGGAGCATTAGGAACTACAGCTCTCTGCAGGAGCCAAAGGCTTTCCTGTGGTGTGGAGGGCAGAGGGGGGCTGTACTTAAAAGCTGAGCTGCTCTCTTCCACTGAGCACAGCTGGAGTGAATCCTTCAGCCGCAGTGGAATTGAGAAGGGCTCAGAAGGGGCTGGAAAATGAAAGCCACTGCTATTACTTCAGAAGAGCAGCAGTAGGATGGTCCTTCCCTGGCATGCTGTTGTCTTGTTCCCTGTCAGCCAGCAGTAACAGATGCTGCACACTTCTTTTTCTAACTGGGGATTTTGTACTTGGTAGTCTGGAAGGACTCTGGATTGGACTCCCTCATCTTGTAGCTCATGAGTGATGGGCCTGTGGTAGGCTTTGGGTGCTGGTGTTTGCCCATATTTCAAATGTAGCATCCAAATCACAGCACTGCCTCATGAGCAGTGGTGAGGCTGGGTTACAGACCTAAGAGGATCTTAAAGAACTTAGCAAAGGCTGGTGGGGCTGGAACCACCAGAGCCCTCTGGTGCCATGCTCAGCCTGCTTCATCCTGTTGGCCACAACTCACTCCCTAAAGAGCTGCTGCTACCACCTGCCTTTCAGCTGATCCTGGAACACCTCTCTCCTTCAGCTCTCACCTTCAGAGCTTCAGACTAGGATGGGGAAGAAAGCACAAGACTCCAGCATAGCCTTAAAATGTCCACTGGGCTTAAGTTCATCAGCATGAGAATCATCCACAGCTGTTTTTGAGGCTTACCGCTGCCTTTCTTTTGCCCAGTGCCCTGCCTGACCAGAAGTCATTGGAAATGAAGGTCTGAAGGATGGTGTCTCTGACAAAACATCAGTTCTCTGACTCTATCCCATGGTTTGGGTAATGCATGTGGACTTCAAAATCTAAGATTGTGTCAAGGCCAAGAAAACTGGTAATTATCCAGTTCCAAAATTGTTTGTGCAATAAAAGGATTAACTAAAGTTTTTAAAATCATAATTATGATCTATTCTGCAAATTGCTCCTAAAGCTTCCTTAATTCCCTTTCTATTATCTTTTTTTACTTTATTTTCTTTCCTTTGTGGTTTAGGAGTAATTTGCTCCTACACTGAAGTGTAAATGTCTGCCTAGGACAGAAGGAAACTGCTGATCTGGCACACAGATTTCAGCAGTAGATGATTTTTGTTTCACTGGAGCTTGGAGCGATGATGACAGATGTTAGCTCCTGCAACAGAAACTCTGCATAAAGCTGCTCTGAAGCAGCCATTAGATCTATACACTTGCTAATCGAGTCACAGTAAAAGTGCTAAACTTCTCACTGCCAAAGTTTATCAGGTTTGGTGCTAGACTTCTAATTGTATCACCAACTGACATTTTTTACATTCTCTTGGGCCTTTGTAGTACAAGAGGCTGTGACGTAAAAAGGTTTTGTAGGTTTCTTCTGAAAAGGAAAACAAACTGTGAATATTTCTATTTTGGCCATGATCCCATGGATGGGCATCCCTTATTTTCAAGATGAGGCTAAAAGATATTTTCATGGTAGGTTTATGATGTTTAGTACATGCACGGAAAAGAATAGTGCATCAGAGTATTTATGGACATTTGTTGATTTTAAGTATGTTTCAGCTGTTTGCTTAGGTGGCAGATATTCTGGGGTCCTGTCAGCACAGCTAGCCCCAGTCTCCAGTGAACAGAGGCATCACACTTGTACCCAGTGGTTATGAAAATTCTTGGTGTACTTACCAACAAAACACACTACAGTACACTGAACTATCATGTTTTTGTGTCAGTACACGTGAACCATTGGCCACCCAAGTCTCCTGCCCTGTTTTGCACTGTCCTATTTCTTCCCTCCAGAGTTCTGGTCCCAAAGCAGTTTCTGATCCAGCAGATGAAAGCAGTGTTTCCAAAGGGCAGTGCTAGGGAGAACATCCAATGTCCTGCAGTACACAGGGGAAGCACCACCTGTTCTGCCCTTGCCAAAAAGTCACAGCTCAGTAGCATCACTGCACATAGCAATGCCTCAACACCTTACAGCAGGTTCTCTACATCGCTGGGGTTCTCCAGCACCACAGGTTTCCCCTGGATCAAGTGTGGGCACATAATTGTATTTCTGTCAAACTAGCCAAAGCATAAGATGATGTTTGGGCCAGCTTTGTGCTTTTATGTTGGGTTTTGCTGGCTCTGGGAGGAGAGAAGTTATCTGACCTGGCAGAAAGTGTGAGTCGTAGAGGCAATGATACCTCATCTGGCATAAAACCTGTCAGCACAAAATTAAGTCATCATTTTTCTTTATTTGAATTGGCAGCCTGAGTTCATTCTGTATCAGCACTTTCATCATGTGTCTGGCAACATTTCTGACGCAGTATTAACGGCCCTAAAGCAGGATTTACTGAGTTGTGGGACTACAAACTTATAGTTTGAACTTGCTCTGATAAAAAGGCAGGGAGCTACTAGGTGGCACATTTTACCAGGTTGCAGAACACTCCTACCCAGAGCACTTTTCTACTTAAGAACAATTTCCTCCTTCATGAAAAAACACCCTCAAAATTCCTATCTAACCAATAAACCCCACCCCAACACAGAAAATCCCTGGATTAAAAGATCATATGTAACTTTTGACACACTCCCCCAAATGAAACCTTTTGTGTAAATGGAAAAAAGAATCCTTTCATGGTGTAGAAAGTCAACAAAGCATAAATCACTATTTTGTTTGTTCTGTTGCTAGACATGCTGAACAAGAAACCACTGCCAGACCTGTGAATTTCTCCAATTAATCCTACCAGAGTGACTATGTCCAATACTCTTGGAACAATGAAAAGATGTTCAAACATATTCCACTGACTAAAATGGAATGTTTTCCTTGTTACAGTAAAGATGATGTTATGTGCTAGTTAGAATATTTGAATTAAATGACTTTACATACCTTTTACTTTATTAATTTTCCACAAATTATTTGAAAATTGAGTGGTTTTAAAATATAAAATAGCTTCCAAATAGAAGGCATTGGGTGAAAGTTGTCTTTCAATATTTCTGTTGGCTAATGAATCCTTGGAGTAAACAATCATTTTTTTACCCAGTTTCTGCAAAGCACTTACCTTTTGTTTCAGATCCAGTTCAAGCAGCTGAATGAGGTAATGCCTACATCTCCTAGGCTGGGAATGTACTCAGACTGAGCACTGAAATAGGGCAGGAGGATAATACCTGCTCTTTTGTAAATTCAGGGTGAACTTCAGCTCAGCTTCCAGATTGCTGTGCTCAGGGCAAAGAATTACGACTGCTTGTCTGAACAGAAAAAATTCATTTTGTGAAGAAGTCACAAAATTACTTCTTCAATTTAGACACTGATACAAAGCTTCACATCAGTGCCCTTAAATGCATTCAAAACACATTACATATATATAAATATATGTTTTAAATTAAGTTTCTTCTGAAAAAATTGCATCACTTTAGGTGAGTCAGTTAAACACTACCCTGTCCTCAATAAAAAAAACCATTTTCAAATTCTTTCATTTAGAATCAGGTGCTGAAAAAGCTTTCCTGAGGTAGAGGGTGAGCGGACCCTGGTTCTGACTAAGCTACAGTGATCCTCTGAAAATAGAAAAGAACCCCTCTGCACAGTGATCATAAAAACACAGAACTATTTCATATCAGACACCAGAATAATTTTCTTTAGACATCAAAAAGTCAGACAAGCATAATTTTCAGTACATTAAATAGTATTTATTGAGTTTGCAACTTCAGGGGCACAGCGATTATCTCAGTCCCAGCTAATCACACACTGTGGCATGTGGCCCCCATGTTCTTTCATCCATTCAACAAATGAACAATAACATGGAACATCGTAAAGAGGGGGGGTGAAAAAACAACCCTATGCTATTTTGAAAAAAAAAAGGAAGTGAACTGAAGTCTTGTTCTCATTCACAAATACACTTGCCTTCTTGATTAAGCATACTATGTTTTTATGGAAGAACAGATTCATCCTCCCAATGTTTGGGAGAAGGTATGGGATGGCTGATCTGAAATAAAATAAAACTGTAGGAAACAGAGCTTTTCCATATGACCACAGTTACAGCTAGATGGTTAATACAGATGTCAGACTGCAAGAGGGAAGTACACTTTCTTCTTAGCAAGTCTTTATGTCTGGACTGATTCTGTGGGGGCATATGGTTAAAAAACCACCAAGGGCCTGCCTGTAAAATCTTACAGGGGGGGTTGTTTTCATTTTCACCATGTGACCCTTTTGGATAATTAAAAAAGTCATCACATAATGTACACAGAGCTTCATATTTACAGAATAAATGGCAAAAGAGGGAATTACATACAGTGACATTTATGCCCAGGCATTAACAAATGAGATCCCTTGTGTAGACTCAGGGATTATTCACAGCTCCTTTAAGAAAGTCCTTTTATTTTGCAAATGCAAATAGACATACAGCAGGATGTCTCACTGTAAGAAATAGGTGCTTGCTCTCCCTTACACCATGGTCATGACCTTCAGAGAGGCAGGTTGGAACCTCCTTATCTTCTTCTTTAGTGCCTTTGAAGCTTTGATACGACAGATTTTGGGCACTGGAGGAAGAGGCTTGGAAGAGGTCTGGACAGTCACGGATTGTCTGACTGAACCTTCAGGCCAAATCAGCTCACTTTCATCCCCCTCATCATAGTCAAGAGCAAGGCTGCTACTGTTACTGCTGCCATCCCAGTCGCCTTCACTGGACTCGCTGTCCCCGAACCGGTTGGCTGTGAAATCGCTGACCTCCCCTTCGCTGGTCTCTGCGATGGTGGAGTGAAAGAGGGAGGCGCACTCTGCAGAGTACTCGGAGTGGTCTGACTCGCTCTTGGCACAATCTCCGTGCTGCTGCCCCTTGGAGCGAGCCCTCGTGCTGACGTTGTGCAGGACACTGGCTCTCCTCACTGGCTGCCTTGGCGCTCCCAGGCCAAAGCTGTGAGACAGGCCGGCTGGCTGGGCCTTGGCAGAGATCTCCACTGTGGACTGCCACTTGCGCTGCTTCTTCCTGCTGGCTGTGTCTGCACAAGCTGCGTCCAGGGAATACAGTGCATTGGCAGAGGCTCTGTAGAGCTCTGGCCTGGACGGCACAGTGGGGAGCCTGACCTGCACTGGAAACAGACTGGACTCTGAGCACGATCTGCCAGCCATGTCACCAGAATACGAAGGTCTCCGCATCAGGCTCTTCATTCCTTGTGGTCTTTGGAGCTGATTCCACTCAACAGGCAGCTTGGCGGCCCCATGAGACCCTCTCACCTTCTCCATGCAGAAGGCTTGCTTCCCAGGCCGAATGACCTTTTCACTGTTCCTCCTCTTTATCTTCACTGCCTTTGTTTTGGAGTTGGCAAACTTTACCCGAACTTGATGGGATTCTGCAGGGACAAACTGAGCGTGGACAAACTCAGCTCGTGCCACTCGTTCGTGACCCCCAGTGTAAGCCAATTTGGCATTGCCACACCTTTTGACGGGCAGTTTTTTGGGTGGGACAGCTTTAGCATTCCAGGTGTCTGGGCTAGAGTCCTCTTCACACAGCTGTGAGTAGGACAAACTGCGCTCCATGCTGCTCTCTGTTTCTTCTGCCAGTGGAGAGCCCCTTGCTGCTGACTTGGCAGGATAACAACTATTCACAGCTGATGGCTCTATGTCAGGCTGAGTGGATGACTGCTCTTCATTCATACAGCTCATGGTCTCCTGCTGCTTGGCACATTCCTCTCTGGCACCTCTCTTGACAGCTTCCCTTCAGCTTTGTTACTCTCCAGAGAACTCGTCTGTTTTTCCAGCTGGCTACTGCTGCTGTTAATTTTCACTCCACCGGTGCTGGCGGTTATAATGAGTCTCTGGTGCACTGCAGCTGGCTGGCTCTTTGGTGAAACCCACTCACTGGTCTCAGCCCGACTGCTCCCTTTGCATCTCGTCAGCTGCAGTAATTTATTGATGTAACCCCCCGGCTTGACCTCAGTGGTTGGCCTAGTCTTAATCAAGCTGGGACTTGTTGTACTAGGCATAGGTTTGCTGGGAGGAGCTTGAAAGTCTGATTTTGGGGATGTTCCCACCAGGGAGAAAAGGGGACTTTGTAAAGCCACTGCATGGAGGGGGCTTGGGTAAGGATACACATCAATGCCATTCTTGGAGACCAAGTCATTCTGGAATTTGGGGTCCATACTGAACAAGTGCATGTCTCCATCATGGCACAGAGGCAACACGGATTTGGGATCCATTTCTTTCTGATATCTCATGTCCGCTGGAATGAGTCTTTCCAAGTCACCTATATGGTGGATGAAAATAAACAACCTAATTAAATCACAGACAATTACATTCAACCCAGTTCATGCCAGAAGTGTTATATCAGAGAGATGTGGTAGCTTTTACTAAAATCAGTAGCATGGATAAAGAAAGTAATTTCAGTCTTCCAAGGCCAATGAATTACTTTAAAGCTTTTATCACCTAAGCACAACAGAATTTAAAATGCCTTTTGATGCCAATAATAAAACTCTTACCTTTGCAGGAAATTTAAACTGTGCTACTTGGATGAAAGTAAATCTGTGCATATACAAAAAAGTCCTAAATTGTCATAGACCAGCAGGAACCCAACTAGACAAAACCAAGGGATTATTTTTAGTTCTTATCAGAGAAGTAATAGAAGAATGAACTGAAGAATCGTGGGAAGTGCAGTCCCTGAAGATGACATTTATAGACACCAACTCCGATCTCTTCTATTTTGGAGTGTTGTCAAGGGTGCTGTAATTTACTCTTCTTGACTGCAGCACCCTCCTCCCAGCAGCATCTCCTGTGCACAGAGAGGAGCGGCTGTGTTCTTGTGTGAAGAAAGGTTGTTCCATCCAGACATGCCATTCAACAGAGCACTGTGGTGCTGCGTTACCTCTGAGATCAAGAATTCTGGAACCAGTTAGCTTGGATTTTTCTGTGCTACAATGCAGACTTTAGTGCCAACAAATCCTCAGCTAACCAATGTCATGGGTGCTTCATGCTATCACGAAACTCAACCATCCCATTTAATCACATCATTCACAAACTATGTGAACAGTCACATGATGACCATCTATGTCCTGTCACAGCAAGCTTTTAAGACCGCAAAATTCTGGGGTGGTCTGCAGTGTCCTACCCATGCACAGACCTGCCATAACAAAGGTTAGGATGACAACCTAACAACCTAATTTCATAATGAAAATTCTTTAGGAAATTGTTGGCAGTGTGTAATGCTGCGCTCTTTTGCAAACAAACCAGGAAGGAGTCAAAAGCACCTTGTGCTTGCAATGTCCCAGCAAGCTTTCTGCTTGCCAATGAAAGAAAAGGCAATTGGTCTGTACTTGCCATTTCTTCCAAGGAGAGGAGAAGAGAAATTTCTTCCCCTCTCCAAATGATAATTTTCTGAAATAAAATCTTGCTTCGCTTCCTGCAATGTGGTTAACTTTATAAGAATTCTTTCTTCAAAGCTATACCCACTACTACCCCATTACTTTTGTTTTTCACTGTGAAGGAAGTAAGAGGCTTTAGCCATGAAGAACAGCTGAAGGTCTGCAGTCTCTCTCCCACACCCTTGCTATACCTTTTTGTGCTAGTCTATATAAAAAAAAAGCAAACATAAAGCTCCTGGAGTCTCAGCAACATGTTTCAAGGCAGGAAAGCTTCTGAGAGAGCAAAATGTCTGCAATCTGAACATGGAAGCCATGGGTCATTAAGCTCAGCTTCATCCCCAGCCTTTGACAAGCCTTGAGGAGACTGCTTTTATGCTGTAATTATTGTCATCCCTTCAGGTGTGCCTACACACCTAAGTATAGAATAGGTGGTCTTTGTTTCTGTTCCAAGCCAGAGATGAGTTAAGCTCAGGTCAAGCAGCTGTGGGAATGATTCCAGAGTGGCACAGAACTTTAAATGATGCTCCCCATAGCTTCCCTGTTTGTATAATGGAACTGCTACACATCTTGCTGGATCACTGTAACACCACGTTGCTTTGAGGCTATGGAAGAAGCTGTGATAAGAAGTGATACCAGGTCACTTTACAGAAGGTAAACAAGAGATCTAGAATATTAACAGACTTGTCCATTTTGTTGAAGGTATGATGCAAATTCATGGCTGATCAATTTTTAGGTTCATGACTGCTCCCTAGATAGTCAATTAACTTTTGGCATTTTTTGTCCCTAACTGTACATCATAAATTATGAAAAAGAGTCATTGTGTGACTCAACATTAATTTGTGTAAATAGGGAATTTAGAGTTTACCTGAAATCTTTTACACATCCCTGCACTTTCACACAAGGTATTTCAAATACTGAAACTTTAAAAAAATATCTTAATAGTCTTTACAAGTTTATCTCAGAGAGTAGAGTATTTTTCCATTTCTAAATGCATAGGTCCTTGTACTTGTTACTGTCTCATCCACATATTTTTTATTGATTAATTCTATTATTTGTTACTGTTTAAAAGTATCTGGAGTATGGAGACATGGGGAAGTGGGACAGTAAATGGTTTGTCTCTGTGATTTTGATCCACTCTCACTTTGTGTATTGAAAATGAGAACTATATATTGATTACACGTGGCTAAACAAGGTCCTAAGAGCAATAACCAGGAATCTGCCCTTCTCTTGAATGAAGTACCCAGTTCTGCTATCAATTACCTGTGGAAACTGGCCTTGGTCTGGACCTGGCAGGAGTCCCAGAAACATCTCTGCTGGCTGCAATCCGACATCCATTGCTGCCATAGGCTCCCTGCTGCTGGAAGCTGGTGGTGTGCACAGTAGTTTCATCTGCAGACTTGGGTCGGTAATCAAACACACTGAGCCTTGCTTTAGGGTGTTGAGAGCTGGGTAAGAGACTGGTGTGGGAGGAGGAGATAGACTCACTGTATACAGAGGTGCAAGAATTGGAGAGTGAGCAAGAACCACCATCACTCAGGTCATAGAATCCTGCAGAGTAAAAATAAATAGGATATTTCATATTTACAGCAACTAAACATGCTCTGTAGAAAAAAAGTGCAGAAATAAAATAAACCTTCATTTGCTATGTGCCACAAGCCCAAATTTATTATCATTTATTAAGGTAGCATCAGCAGAGGTATACTCTAATTCAACTAACCTTTACTGGGCTTCTGCCTATTTACTTAGGCCCTGAGCCAGCTTGGCACACACATGCCTGCTTAGTTCTGAGGGTGGGATGGGATGAAGTGCTGCACCATCATGCCCAGTTCTTCACTGGGGAATCTCTTTGGGGATTATGATGCAACTGGTGTAAGACAGGGACCTCTGACACTGTTGTAACTTGTACTAGGTGCACACAAGCATGGATTAGGAGAGTGGATTGGACAGAGCAAAACTAGCCTGTAATCAGAGCTGCCAAGTCTAAGATAGCTGGAATGTCTAAGGGCAGAGAATGGAGACTACCTTCTCTCTCCAGCTATTGAGATAATTTCCAGTAATTGTGGAAGCATTAAAAAAGGCTTTGTATAAATTCAAGGTATGAAATTTTATTATTCCTCTCTATAACAGAGAAGGAATATTTTCTTTTGAAGTGTGCCTAAGTGAACAACTCCTGAACTTAAACACGCAACAGAAACTTGCACTTTTTACATGCCTTTTAAGTAACAGGCTACAAATCTGTATGTTGTATTAAAAAAAAAAAATCTCCTTGTCTCACTGAAGATTTGAGGCTTTGCAAAAATTCTGTTTAAAAGAAGTACTTTCATTGTGTCTGACTAGATAACAGAAACCGGTTTTGACAGACATCCTAGCTATAAAAGTCTGAAGTACAGCTCTCTCTGTGAATCAGACCAGAAACTTGATACCCAGTATCTTTCTGTGTATGAGAGCTTTACTCTGTAGGGGCAGTTTTTCTCAGTGTCTTTTAATAGTGCTGTTTTGCTTCTACATAAATTTGTTTGACAGGAGCACTGCAATAGTGATTTTCAAAGCCCTAGTGAGGTTCAGAATCCTCCCTGGATACAAGCAGAGTGTTGATATTGGTCTCCACTTCTTTTAAGTAGTCTAGCCATTTTACCAATGGTCATTCTACACTGCACAAGGTAATTAATAAGTAAATCTGTCTCCTTCTCCTTCCATGTGTGGCTACAAGGTTCATTAAAAAAAATTAAATAATCCAGAAAGAACACTGCTTGAGTGAGTGAGCCCTTTCTAACTAGATCAATTTTGCAGGGAAATTCCTAGCAGCTCTGTGAGCCCACTCTGTCAGGTGACTATTATTCACCTCAGCTACGGGGCACCATTTCTGACCAAATAACACAGAGAGTTTTGCTTAGCAGTTGACACTGTTCAATTCTCCTAGCACCATACTCCTGGGAATAAACAGCCAAGTGCACATTACCTGAGCTGGGCCGGCTGTCACTATCCAAGTATTCACTGGAGGTCTTACTGACGTCCAATTTCAGCTCACTTATTCGCTGGTCTAGCTGATGCAGGTGGTTTTTCAAGCCGACATCCTGTCTCCTCAAACGAGACTAAATCAAGGCAAGAAGGAGGAAATGAAGAATAATCACATTTAAAATCTCAGCAGCAATGCATGAATTCAGGCCATCTGTGCCATCAAGATTCTACTCTCATGAAAGTGTTTTTCTTAGCTAGGGACTGTTGCAGTTGGCTCTCTGTAATGAGACTGACATAATGGACAAGGACAAAATATTTTGTTTCTTAGTATATATTGTCTTCTGCCCAGCCAAACATGTTCTTAAAACTCACTCTGAAGGTACTTATTTTAACTTTTGGCTTTTTTGTTATACCCATGGCAGGAACTGTACCTCTAAATACGACAGAAGTCTTTTAACATATCCTTACTGCATTGCATGTTGCCATACGCTGCCTCTGAGCAGAAGAGGATGTAAATGTTATGGATTGTCTGCATAAACTCTTAAGATCTGCCAGATGAAAGGAAACCACTGTGGCTGAGGCATCTTATTGCCCTACCAAGTAAAGGCAGCATGCCCACCCCAGTAAAACCCTTGGCTTTGATGACACATCTTTATAGTTGAAAGGATACAATGCAAGAATTGTGACATCTATTTTACTGCAGGTTTTCCTTGCTTGTCTTGTGGCCACATATCTCCACCCATTTCCTGGAAGGAGAAGGTGGCATTTGAACATGGTGGGGAAATTACTGTATTTAAAATAAATGATGAATAATCCTTCAGAAGCCAGTAACTAGATGTGTTGCCTACTGCAATCAGTGACCAGGCTGATCTGAGGTAACAGCTCCTGCAGCTGCTCCCCCAGTGTTTATGCCGTCAGCTTGGCAAGGCAGATGGCCAGGCGTGAGGTACCAGCCAAAGAACCACAGCTGGTTTCTGTCACAAACTTCTCACGTGGCACCTGGCAAATTATCTAAAGCCTTGTCACTACTTAGGCAGCTTCTAACTATATCACACCTACAGTACTTTATAGAAAGATGGTCTCTTGAAGTTGGTTGTAAAGTTGTGCTCAAAGCTCTCAAGGGGATGGGTTTCAACTCAGAAATGGTAAGAAAAACATTATTAAGATTCTTCTTTATGTGTACATTTAATATTTAAAAACACAAGTGGAAGTTCTAGCAGCATTTCCAACCTCAAATATATACAAATAAAAAAATCTAGGTCCCTTGAACAAATTAAAGTATCTTAAAATTAAATGACATGCAGAAAATCAAGATTGGTATGCACATGTTTTTACCCCCTTCCTTTTGTATGAATTATTCAGCTTTTAACATTTGCATAGGTTTCTCCATAGCTATAAATACTAAAAGAAAAAAAAAGCTAAGATCCTAAGGTAATCAGTAAATTATTAGAACTTGTAAGAAAAAAAATATAGATGCCCTGAGTTTCACAAGAGAATTCTTGAGGCTGGTGAAGCTGTTGAGAAGAAAAAAAATATCTATTTTTAGCACGCTTTTAAAGAGGACCGGAGGAACATATAAGACACAAGAAATAAAGCCCCTTTTTGTTAGAGTCACACATCTAGAAAGGTTTAAACTCAAGAGGCTCATTACTGCTTCTTAAGGAAATCCACAGTGATTTTCCCTGATTTCCCTCTTCCTGTTTCCTATAAACAAAAAAGAAGGGAAGAAATGGATAAAAAAGGAGATTTTCTATTCCATCTGAATGATGGATGTATGACCTCCTCAGTACTTCTTTATTTTGTGGTAAAAAAGCAAAACCATGCCATGCCTTCTTCAATCCCACCTACTCAGGAAATCACAAAGTTTTGTTTCCATGACTGGAATTAATTGCTTAATGATTAATGTTTTGCCAGCCAATCCCTCAGTCTGTGGTTTCTGATTAATGACAGAGAGGCCACAAGGCTCTCAGGTATTCAAACATTATTTATTATACCTCCAGGTTCTGTCTGCGCTTTCACAGCATTTTAACCAACACACATGATTTACATCATCGTTTTTAACCCTTTTATGGTGCCTCACACCATTGGGTTTTCATGTTTCCAGCCACTGACCCAGCTTTGATCTTTCAGTTAACTACTTCTGCCCTCTAAGAGGAGAGGCATTCCTCAAACCGTTTGGGTAAGAATGACTTTTCCGGTGTGTTTGTTTCAAGCTGTTATTGCTCCAATACCCACACTGGGCAGCACTCAAAACAGAAATCCCTAAATACACTCTCCCACCATTCACAAGATGGATTTTACATGTGACAAAGCCCTGCAGGTAAAACCGTCTGTTTGCTTTGGGCAATGCAGCTGTGAAGACTTCTGGGCACTGCACAGTGTGGGACCAAACTTTCCCAATTAACATGTACTATCAATGGACTACAGTTTTGGGGAGGCAAATCTGGAGTATCATCATACCACCCATTTTTCAGAAGGAAGAACACTCTCTGAAAAGCAAGTTCCTTTACACCAGCACAAGCAGGCACCACAAATCGAGGCACCAAAACCCACTGGCCATACTTGACTGTTCTTCTCAACTACTAATCTCTTTGGTCAAAGGGGAGCTGTTGACACTTCTTGGTTATAGATTAGCACCCTATAATTCTATTAATCTGACTTTATTCTGGAATGGACAAAACATAGCATTCTTTTCTAGTTTTGCCCACACGTGGGTCTTTTTGTAACTGATGGTGCAAAGCAGCCAGTTTCAGAGGGAAATTACTATCATCTGTCCCAGACACTTGTGATAGAGCAAGGTAAATTCCTTCCAGAAGGACTTTTTTTCACTCAGCTGTCAAATTTATTTTAATTTTTTTTAATAACAAAAGTCCCTGGTTTAAAAGATGTTTTCTTCTATTTACAATTACCTAAAGGGGAAAAAAATCTGTGTGAAATGCAGGGTACCAACTGTTTGCTTTTATCTATTCAGTATAATGTGTCCCTTCTCACATTTTTATAACATCATAAACCACCTGAAAGCTTGCAAAACAATATAATCAGATTCAAATAAAATAAAATAAGGTTTATAAATATGTCCTCTGAGGAAAGAGCCGAGAACATACTGGATGTTGCAGCCTTCGATATCCACCTACACTGACAGCAACCATAGATTTCTTTCTTTACATTAGCCTGAATTTGCATCTCTTTCCTCTTTGTCACCATGATGTTTGGCTACGAGAAGTTTAGCACCTTCAGGATCTCTGATAGTGGGTGGCATCACTTAACTTAGCTCCTCTTCTGCTACAGAATTGACCCTGCCTGTGCTGTAGTAATTTGCAATTGCCAGAAAAGACCTTGGCCACCAAAAAGAGCCACTGGTTAGGGCAAAAAAGGGCATGACTGTTAGGGGTAGCAGGCTGCCTAGAGCAGAGTCCTAGAAGGCCAGATGATCAATGTCTCTGGTAAATGTTGTTGGGGAAGAGATAAATGTTGT
Organism: Camarhynchus parvulus; assembly: GCF_901933205.1. Taxonomy (NCBI): domain Eukaryota; kingdom Metazoa; phylum Chordata; class Aves; order Passeriformes; family Thraupidae; genus Camarhynchus; species Camarhynchus parvulus. Next base: position 39,743,574 of record NC_044573.1, read on the forward strand.
TGGGGAAGAGACTGAGATTCTGGAATGGCATCCACGTGTGGTGTCTATGGCATTTGATGGCACTGCTCTATTATTCCCAGTAGTCAGACTCAAGTCCTTAAGGTTTCTGCCTCTGCTCTCCTGTTTCTCACCCTACCATTATAGAAGAAGCCTGGCTTGACTTTTTATCTGCCTTGTTTCCATTGCTAAGACGCCTTGAGCCACATTCAGCTGACACAGCTTTCTCATTCTATGTTGTGAGGACCAAACTTTTTACGAATTAAACTGTGACCACGCTAAAGCTCAGGGCTACAGTCCTCCTTGAAATCTGGAGCAAGGTGCACTGCAAGGAAAAGTTACATTTACACTGGTAATGAGTTTCTCAGTCTGAAAGCTTATAGAGCAGCAATCACGTACTGTACTCTCCATGGGCCAACAACAACAGTTGTTGCTGCTGCTGAAGATGTATCACTCCTTGAGTAATGCTGTGCTTTGCATTTTCTGTTGTTTTCAGTTTTAACTTCATTTCCTGCAATCATGAACAGAACTTCCATGGGTTTTAAGTGCAATACACTGCTCATGAGTCACTGGGAAAGTTTTTAGCCTGTGATCACTGAGATCCTAGATCTGTAAACTACTTCTAAAATGACTGTGAAAAGCTTGTTTTCAACTGGATTTACTTTGCTATTAAGGAAATTTGAGGTATGTACCTCTACTCAGATACATATCTGCAATTTGCAAGGGGAAAAAACCAATAAAGCTACCAGGAGGCCTGAACAGCACAGTTTGAAAAGCCTCCAGCAGCCATGGGTCAATCAGAAGAGCTCTGTATTACTACTTCAAGCACAATTGTATTTGTGCTGAAGAACCTGTACCTGGATTTATGTACCTCTGAGTCATTCTGAATCTTTAGGAACACCTCCCTCCCAGGCATCCCAAGAGACACGTTTCCTATAATTGCACTGGCACCTACTGGTGAAATCCGTCCCTCTCTGGAGGTGTGCAGAGTTATTCTTGAGTCCACTCAACCACACTTCTAAAGGGCAGCAATTAAAGGGCAGCCTCTTTTTCCTTCCATTTTAATAGCTAGTTTCTCCCACGTTCTTGGAAAACCTTGTAAGGTGAAAGTAAAATCCTGACAAATTCATCTTCTATTTTAATATTTTATTTGAAAAATATTACGACAAATGAGTAATTACAGCACGACACCTGACACGAAAAGAAGTACAGTCCCTATGATCAGAGCTCATTGTGTGATTCTGTTACCCCACTGGCCTCAAACAGGCAATAAATGCCTTAAATTCTTTTGCTCAATTAAAAAAAAAAAGTAGAACCATTACTTAAGACTATCAATGATGGGTAATCAAGCGGCTGGCTGTCCACTTGTCTTGTATTTTCTTAAATTAATCAAGATATGTCTGTCGCTGTGTTTTCACACAGTGGTGGTTAGGTTTCCCTGAAGGTTAAAGCCCATTTTATCCTGAGATGCTGCCTGAGAAAGCTGCCTACGGGGAGTGAATAACCCTTCTGTTTTCACACCTGATGGATAACTGATGGCCAAGACTTGCACCAGTACAGCGAGGGAAAGGATTCTGAATTAAGTCTGAGTTTACTGAAGTGTGTAATTGCCTATACTAGAGATTAAAGCCCTTTACCCTTTGATTATTGTCTCAGCTATGAAACTCGGTTCAGCCACTTATCAGAACTGTTTTTTAGTTTCAAAAAAACCCCTGTGCAAGTGGCCGGCGCAGCACTTCAAATACAAGGTCTGGCGTTCAGTTATTCTTTCCTTTTGATCACGCAATCCGTGGAAAGAACAAAGTACTCCCGTCCCACGAAGCGTTTCCTGGCAGATGGGCTCCCACTGGCGCACAGCCGCGCGGGCACACAGCGGTGCGCGCTCCCAGGTGGAGGCGCAGAGCTGGGCGCGCACACACCCACCCAAACCCCCGAGCGCTTATGCAGGTGTATCCCAGCCCGCGTGTCTCTGATCACCTATGCAAACGGCTGCTGCCACTGAGAGCTGAGCGCTGTATTACTGAAGTTAATCATCGCCTACTCCTCGGCTCCGATGAATGAGCGGTGCCGGGTTAACAACTTCTCCCCAGCGCTCCCGCTGGCACGGCGCCCGCCGCCGGCACTGCCCGCTCCGGGCCGCCCGGGCGAGCCCCGCCTGAGCCGCGGCAGCGCCCGCCCGCTACAGCGGCTGTGGCGGGGGCTCGCCCCGACCGCCCCGGCCCGGCCGCTCGCCCCTGCCCGCGGAGGACCCGCGGCCGGCGGGGAGGGAGCAGCACAGGGGCCGCGGCTGCAGCGCCCCGCCCGTCCTCGGTGCCGGCACGGCGGCGGCGGCTCCCGAAGGGGAGCCGGGTGTCTGACAGCCCAGGGGCGCTTCCGTCCGCCGCGCTCGGCACCGCGGCTGGGCTCACGGAGCCGGGCAGCGGGGCGTCCCGTGCACTGCGGTCCCTTACCAGCTGCTCCTTCAGGGCGGAGAGGGTGACCTCCAGACGGTGCTCCGTGCTGTGGGCGGACAGGGGCTGCTGTTCTCCGCCCGCCGCCGGCCGCTGCGGCATGGCCAGGGCGGCCCGCACCAGCTCCCGCTGCTTCTCCCGAAGCACCTGGAGCTCCTGGAGGCCGGCGAGGGCCGCCTGCAGCCTCTCGCCCACCCGGCCGCGATCCCAGCCGCCCGGCCGCGGGGCGCCCAGCAGCATCGTCAGCGCTGGGCCGCGACACCGGCCATGGCAGGGAGACGGCGGGGACGATGCGGGGCTGCTCCCGCCCCGGGCCGTGCCTGCGCTGAGGGCCCCTCGCCCCCCTCCGCCGCTGGCACCGGAGAGAGTGAAGCGGAGCCGTAGCGACTCCTGCGGTTTTGGAGGAGAGGTGGGGACGGGGGAGGGAGAGAGGGAGGGCGGGAGCGAAGGAAAGCGGCTGCGGCTCCAGGCAGCGCCGGGGCCACCTCCCGGGTGGATACGCGGGGCGAGGAGCCAGTACCCAGCGCTCCCTCCGCCCCGCGCGGGGGCGGCTCCTGCCTGCCCCATCCCTGTCCCTGCCTCTGCCCGGGGGGCTGCCCTCGCCTCGTCCTCCGCCCCAGCAGCGAAAAGGGATGGGGTGCCCGCCCTCTCCCGGCAGAGACAGGGACCGGCGAACCGGCACGAAGCGCCGGGGTGAGAGCGCCCGTTCGGCCGGGAGCGGTCTCCGGAGATGCTGCGGAGACCGGAGCCGAGCCGGTCGTCCCAATGCTGCCGCGTGTAAATTAAAGTGATGCTAGGATATGGTGCGAAGAGAGTTCGCGGGTATAAAAAGAGTTCCCTCGCAAGAGCGTGGCGCTTGTGACTCTCTCTCTTCTCCTCCTGTCTGGTGGTGCCTCCTGCCAAGCACAGGCACAGCACTGGCACTCATCTTGCTCTCCAGAAACCGACCCAACTGGGATCTCACTGCGCAAGTTCGCTGTCTTGTACTGAATTGCTGATTCTCACTTAGGAAGCAGGGCAGAGTTCTGTCTTGTGAGGTTAAGATGTAGTTCATTCCCCTCTAAAGTCATTTGAAGGGCTCAGGACGTGGTTTGAATTAGACATGAAAACAGAGTTGGCCATGGAAATTCAAGAATGTAGTGATGTTGCTACCAAGAAATACTAAGAAATGCCAGCATTTAAAGCTCCCAAGACAGACAGCTGCAGCTTCTTCAGAGGTAGCTGCTTAGCAAGCAGCAAAGACAGAATGCATAATCTGTAGTAATGCAGTAGCGGACAAGAAGCCTTGATAGCAAGAGTCTGATGAACACAGTAGAGACTATGCTACAGGAGACATAATTTTTCTGCTGCCTACACAGAAATGGGAAGTATCTACAAATCCCAAGATCACTGTGTGCCACACTCTTGATTGATGTAATGTCAGGGAAGGTGTATTATTCTCCACGAAGCAGAGATCACATGCAAAGCCCATCTGTCCATGGTTATTTTCCTTTCAATCTGTGGCATATCTTTAAAAGCTAGCGCCTCTAGTTTGAATACTGCTTGTCTTTGTGCTGGGATAGGAGTTGGGTGAGCGGGAACCAGTCGCTCTGTCATCTGTTCATCATGTAGTCTCTTCTCAACACCGTGTGTGGGTGGCTGTGTCCACCACTGAGACTGCAGCCAGTTTATCTTTTCCTGTACCAGTCTACAGCTTTAGGAGTGTTAGAAGTACTAGAGCAATGTCAAATCCACCTCCTGCTGGGAGCAGAGCGGCAAATTATTCATGTGCTTGTTCACAGTCTTGTGCAACTCGTTTGATAGTCTCAGTAAGACCCAAGCCTTGCTTTCATTGTGTCACTTTTAAGTTTTCCTGAAACTTGAAGATTTGAGAAGAGTGTTTACCTTGCAAAGTTGAACTTGTCAGAAGGGGTCCCAAGAGGCCCTACTCTGACAAATTCTGTAGGAATATTCACGCATGCCTCCAGCTGCAGATGGAACAAGAATGATTGGTGGTTATACAGTGCTTAGTTAAAGTGTGTATGTGGTATGACTTGTATCACATCATCTTAGTAATGTTTGTTATTGTTATTGTTGTTTTGGTTTGGTTTTTTTTTCTCTGTAATGAATGCTTTTGCTTTTTTTCCTTACCCATTCTTCTCATAGGGCTCACCTGTGCAGAACAATGTGCCATGATGACTGAACTATTCATCTACAAGGTGGAATGAAAAACTGAGTTAAATGCTGAGATGCTCTTGAAGGTGCTGATGAAAGACAGCATCAAATTCTGCCACATCTCAGATGGAGGGGGGCAAAGAATCAAACAACCATCACTGTGCAGCATGTGGCAAGAATTTTACAAAATGCCATTGCAGGTATGAGGAGTGAAGCATTTTTGTAAATCACTTGGCTTGGCACTTGTTAAAACAGACATACAGTGCAGTTCCTTATTTTATTCAAACCATGTTCTAACATGACCAAAACCGAGTCACCAACATAACTACCATTTAGTATATACTTGCTAGGAGAATTAGATATCATAAGGTCATACATTTTTCTTTTTTTTTCTTCATTCCCTTCCAAGGAACTGTTATCCCTTGCTCTTTGTTCTTCCTCTTCTTTCATCTTTTCATCTTTTCATACGTGAAATCCCAAATGGGCTATATCACAGCAGTATCTTTATTCTAATCAGCTTCCTTATTATTCCCTCTGTTATACTGATTACTTTCTTCCACAGAACCCTTATGATTTCACTTAATCTTTTCAGAATACTCAACAAATACCTTGTGTTATCTGATTTCTGGGGGAAAGCATAAAAGGTGTGAATCGCCCCCAGGTTTAAAACCATGTGATTATGTGGGGGAAGGGTAGTGGCAAAAGTGAAAGTTTCATAGCAGGGACTTAGTAAATTTCTGCTATTCTTAAATACTTGCAGAGAAGAATGCTCAATATTGATACTCTAAAGTTTCCCTAGACTTTAAGAATTACTTGAAAAAAGTTACCAGTCTATATGTAACACCTTGTTTTGCTGCCTAACTTTAGCACACTGAATCCAAATGCTTATATATTGCTTGCACTTTTCAGGAACCAAAAGATTTGACTTTTCATTTACATTATTTTAATTCCAATAATTTCAGAAACATTGCTCTTGATTGATGTAAGACTTGGAATAAAATTTCTGTTTCCCACCTACAGATCCTGAGTTAAAGAAATTTAATGAAAAAAACTGTAGTGAAGGAATGATATGGTTACAAAATCAGACACCAAAACAAATAAAGCAATTTGTCTACATAAGCTAATTTAAGTTCTGATTCGTATGATATTATTACAGAGTGTTGTTCCATGGGTCTATTCCTCAATAAGTGTATAGAATGAAAGATACTGCTCAATGTTCTCTGTCCTCATGCTCCAACCTATGCCTTATTTACTGCTGGTCATTTAAGCTGTGCTTTGCAAATAGAATTTTTTTGTGTTTTAAAACTATACTTAGCATTCTGGCTATTAAGTGCCTTACAGTATGAATGAATGAATGAATGAGTTGTGTCTTTACAACATCCCAAAAGGTATAAAGCTGCTCTTGTTTAAGAAGGGAAGACCTGAGGCACTGAGTTTCATTACAGAAATGCTCATTCATTTTGGGTGCCTACTGGAGATGCCTTTGGCCTTCTTTTTCAGCATACTTAGTGTTATACAGTTAACATATATCCATCTTATTGTTCCAAACAGAGTTCCCTTTAACTTCTTTTCCAGTTCTGAGCACTCAGCACTTTGGTAAATTGAATACTGGGCATTCTAATTTGAATCTCTAGAAAAATGAGAAATACAATTAGTGCACCTCATATGGAGACAGCTTGGGTGTGCCTGCACCTGTGGTAAAAACATGCCCTCAGAGCCTCATAAACTACCAGAAAGGAGGCAGGTGTTATTTACCCTCTTTGGCAGATGGAGATGTACAAAGAGGTTAACCCTTGTACACAGGATCAAACAGGAAATCTATGGTAGGAATTGAAATTGAAGCCAGATAATTCATGTGACCACAGATATTACTTTACTCCCTGCTTTGTGGATGCATATTAGCCAGTTTGTTTGGGACTAATGTTAGGGAAAGGACAATATTTATTGACCTCCAGATGTGTTTGAAAGAAAAGCAGTTGAATGTTTGCTTTGGATGAAGTCCAAAGTATACAAAATACTTTGGTGTACCACACAACTTCAAGAGCTAAATTGCAGATTGCTTCCCACATTTGCTTATGTTTTGCTGTGAAAAATAATTCAGAGGATGTTTTCAGTTGCATTTCCTTATGTAGGGATATAAAGTCTCCCTGCCTAGGCTCCATTCCCTGTATTTCAGTTGTATTTTTAGACTGTATTGACATTGTCATGTGTGACAGTAGGTGAGGATGAATCTATTTGTTTAGGACTGTTCCTTGACATGACAGAAACTTGGGGCATCCACCAGCATCCTAACTTTACTAGCCGGCCTCTCTGTCCTCTTGTTGTCCTGTTGTTCTACCCTACCAGACTTTTGCCACTGATCCTGCAAGGGATCTCACCCCCCTGTTTAAGGGGGTCTCTGAGCTGTTGATATCTGGTGGATATTTAGAAGGTTAGTTGGAGGATGCAGAACAATCACATGTGGATTGAGCCAAGTCTAACACAAGCCATTATCTTACTCAAGATAAGGCAAAGTGCATTTTTTGTACCTGTCACTCTTTTTCCTTGTATGCCCAAGACATGTACTGAGCATATCCTTTTATGTAAAAAGACTGAGGCACTGCTTAGCAGTACAGGCTTCTGTTAAAATGTGGGTTGAAGCCTTCTGCCAGTTTTTGGAAATGTTAAATTCAATCATTAAGAATATAATTCAATCATTAAGAATACCCTGAAAGTGTAGTAAACCATTAGGTTGCATGCACACAGTAGAGTTGGTTCTGTGCCTGAGAATATATCATAGTGTGTGTGTCCCTCTGTGAGGTGACTCTAAGTAAATTGCCATCATTCAGGCGTTTTGTCTAATTAGCAGAACAGCTGCCTTTGAAAACATTCTTCTTAAGGTCTGATGTCTTGAGGATTATTTAATTAGAAAGAAGCAAATCACTGGTGTAAATGGCTCTTTGTTGAATTCAGAGGATTTGTTTTGAATTGAAAAAAATGAGTTTTTGAACTATAGCTTACATGGTAGTGGAGAGGGAAAAGGAAGTAAGAGCGTAGCTCTCATGGATACAGCTTCTATGACAAAGCCCGATTTGAGTTGATGGAAATCTTTAGAAGGGGGAATCTTCTAAAAACATGAGTAAAATCCTGTCTTCAGCTACAAGGGATTAAGAGATGCCCATCTGTTTTTGTACTTATTTCTGTTTATTTTTCATGGGGTTGCAGATTGATTCTCTTGTGACGCTCCCAGCAAAGTGGTGGGGGTTGCAGGGAAGGGAGGAGGGAGGAGGCGTTGCTAAGGACTGTCACAAGCTTAGCATGAAAGTGCTTATTCTTGTCTCTCTCCAGTTTATGCCCTCCAGCTGAAATCTTTGTAGCTAAAAGTCCTTTATTTTGGACCACTTAAAAATTTGTGCTTATCCATAAATTGGTGGATAGATAGGCAAACTGGGGAAGCACATGAGCAAGTGTGGAACAGATGAGGTCCTCAAAAAGCACAGAATATGCAGGAGAATGGAAGGAATCAGGCAGGCAGAAAGAGCCGCACACAGTAGTCAGAATAAGTCTGGGGACAGAAGTCTAAGGGTTAAGCCAGAAAACAGGGTCAAGGATATCAGTTATTTAGAAAGAAAGGGGGATGTGGAAGCCTAATAGAAAATGGGGAGAAAAAAAAGTCATACAGTTTGGTGTTATTGTAAAGTCTTGACATCCCAATTAGCAGGGAAGAAGGTGAAGCACTAGGAAATAATTTGAATTGCAAAAGAAAGTTTACAACAGATCATAGCTAGAGGTGTCTGGGGGGCACATGGGCTGGGTGTGATTGACCTGGGACCAGTGCTCAGAGAGTCATTGCACCTCCATGTGTTCAGGGACACAAAGTTGGTATAAGACTCTTTTGGAAATAAATGAAACTGTTAATTTTGGTGTCTCTAAGAATGAGACACCAAATTTGAATGGTGGGTGCTTCTGCCATGTGATGGAAGAGTTCTAAAGGGAGGAGCTAGACCAGAAGGCTGTCCCACAGAGGAACTATCAGTAACTTGCTGCCAAGACCTTCCTGATCACTTCAAAACCCCTTCTCAGTTCTGAGGGAAGGAGCCAGGCTGGCTGCTTGGGCTGGGGTGCAGGCAAAGAGGAAATGGAGGCATGACCTTTCTGATGGCCCTGGTAGCCTTGGCTTGCTTTGTCCAACCCTCCTCTGAGGTGCCTTGTAGCCTCGCACTGGATTGTGCTCACTTGGTGTTGATTTCCCTTTTTCACCTCAGCTCCTGCTAAGAGCAGTTTGCAGGTGAATGTTTGCCACAAATCAGGCACACAAAGCCAGGACACAGTCTGCCTGGTGCTGTTATGTCAGAAGCCAGGGAAAATAATGATTGTTTCTCCACACTGAATAATACCTTTAACACCTATGGGTCTCACTCATTGGCATACTGATGAAAATTCAGAACTGCCTACTAGTCAGTCCTCGTACCAGTACCTTACTCTCTCTCACAGCTGCCCCATTCTCCATGTTTCCTCCTACCAGCTGCAGCTTGCATTTTTTCCCCAGATAACCTCACTTTCTTCCAGTCCTCCTGATTTCATGTTGGCTCTGCAGCAATATTTTTCTGCCGTCATTATAATTCATAATGCTCAGCAAGTTCACATCACGCGGAGATTTAATTATAATCTCGTTTAAAACTCTCCTCTTGACTGTTAATATTAAGTGTGAATTCCATCAGTGTTGCAGTAGAGTTGCAGACCCTCCACCCAGTTTGGTTCTTGGTCTTCATTATTGCTTAACTTTTACTTCATTCTCTTCAACAGCTTTTTAATATAGCTGATCATGTTTGCATATCCAAGCAGGGACTTTTTCTGTTTGTATGCCAGGTTACACCAAGTGATTTGTAATCCTTCATTCCGGGGTCTGCTCTCATTCTTACATATGCAGTTTATTTTTACTTGTGGCCTTTTCTGCTATTATTGGGCATATTTTTGGATTGCACAGCTGACTTCTAAAAATATTTTGAATCACAGTGCTGTTTGGTTGATTTAATCATTTATCATTTTAATTTTCCTCTAATCCAAGAGATCATAATTTTCTTCTTTCATTTGCCTGGCATTAGGAAGAAATTAATCCTTCAAAGCCCTAGTTACACCAGTTAGATAATTGTTGTTTCATTGCTTTTTTTAACACTGTACATTTCACATGAGATTCTTAACCAGCATTTATATGTGGATTTGTCTTTTCATCATTCTTTGTGTGTATAATACTCTCTGATATTTCTGTTTTCAAAATTCCATACTTCTCTGAAAAATAAAGCAAGTCCTGGTGCATGTGAGATCTGAGTCTACTTTGAAAAAGGAGTGTGTTTTCAACAGAAACAGTTACATGCCAGTCTGCAGTTCCAGAGTGTAAAGTATAAATCTTGCCCTACTGCAGAATTCTGCTGATCAACCCTGAGGCCTTATAAAGGAAGGACACTATCTTTTTTCCTGGACACATGTAACTTAAAGTTTAGTTAGTGCTAAAACCCCCAAAGAGTCTTTCTGCAATGAGAACAAAACACAATGCCAGAAAAAAAGAGGAAGAAAAAAGGGTCCTTTCATGGCACTGTAACAAACCTAGTTAAGGATGGCAAAAGTTTTCAGGACATTAGGTTAGAGGGCCCCAAGGCACCTATTCAGCAAGATGTGTAAACACTCACGTAACTCTAAATAGGTGAGTTGTCCCACTGAAGTCAAAAGCACTATTTCCATGCTTAAACTTTGACACAGGCTTTAGTAGCTCACTAAAGTGAGGCCAAAGACACACTGATTTCAATCTTGCAAAATATACCTCTAATTTCTGGGTCAACAGGCTTTCAGAACTAAACATCTTCTAATAAAAAGAGTTAGCTTAAGGATATCAGGAGAAAAAAGAAAGAAAGATTAATTCTTCCTACGTTTTTACAGCAGGCTGATTTAGCTAGTGTTCATCTTTATTTGCATTGGAGATCTGTGCAGGTAGTGAGGGTTAGACTGCAATGCAGAGGATGGCATGGTAATGTACTTTTATTGACTAACAGGCATTTAATGCATTCAGATACTGCATCCTTAACTTCCTGGATTCTCATAGGCAGGTTCCTTTTGCATTCTTTCACTAAAAATCAAGGCAAAAGCATGCTGACTTGCAAGGACTGTGATTTTATTGGGCATGCGTTAAAATTCATTCTCTTTTCTAGCAAAAATAAAATGGGGCTGATCCAGTTTTGACCACTGACCTGAATGGTTAGGGGGTATATTTTTATGAGCTTTGTGAGCTGAGAATATTTATATGATGGTGCATAAAAATCACACAGCACTGTGGTGACTGGGAAATGTTTTCACTCAAATGACTTGTTTTAGAAAGTGCAGATGTGCATTTCCCCACAAAAGGACATCAGTGTCAGCAACATTGGAGATGGGAGAAGAAACTGTATCAAATTCTTGTTTCATTCTGATAATGTTAAATCCTTTTCCTTTCACTATGATGGATGTATATGAAAACCTGTATACTGAAACCTGTGTTTCCATCATAGCTTTGCTCCTGTTTGTAAGAAGGAGCAGATATATGCAAAACATACCTTGAGAGTGTGCTTTCCTGCTGAGTCTACCCTGAAAGAATTATTCACAGAGCTACAGTTATGTCTCCATTTCCTAAAGCTAGAGCCTATCTTGGCCCTAAAGCTGGGCCATTAAGAAAACCGTAGCAGAGATTGCTTCAGCATTATAAATTAGCAAAATTTACTGGTGCACATCAAAACACTGCAGTAGTGCTAAAGGCATCTGTGGAGCAAAATCAAACTTCTCTTATCAGTAAAGTCTTTGCTTCATTTTGTCATGTCTAAAAAACAGTGGCAAATTAAAATACTGATATTTATTTCCCTTTCACTTCCTTTTTTCCTGTAAAGGTTAAAGGTTTCCTAAGCTAGCTACTGAATAAAACTGAATTACTTTACAATGGTTCTTTGCTCTTAGGCATGTTGCAGAAGAGCTGTGCTGGCAGGAAGATGGTGCTTATTTTCTGAGACTATTTTCACCATGTTATGCAACACCAGCAGGTTTGCAAAACTCCAGTTGCATATCAGTACCAACAGTTAATATTTTCCGTGCTTTTCCATTTGCATGTTGGGTCTGCTGAATTCATCATCGCCTTTGCAGCAGGGTGGTGACAGGGCAGTTACAAGTCATTAGCGAGCTGTGGAAAAACAAATGGAAAACGTGTAAGCACGCTGAGAGGCTGACTGTGTGCTCAGCAGTGGGATGGGCTAAAGCACATATTGCACATTCCAGGATGGAGAAGATGAATGGGAGATGCATAGCTGGTCTCTAATTCCTCAGCCACTGAGGCTATGGAGTTAGTGCTTTGTTTAACATTTCTGTTCACATTTTTTTTTTTAATGTGAATAGGCTGTGAACAAACACATGCAAGCACACATATACATTATCTATGGCCTGACTTTGCCATGTCACCATCTTTAAAACTTACTCCTCTTCAGCAAATTTGTCAGATGCCTATGAAGATTCCTTGGTTACATTCATAATTGTATTTTTTATTAAACTAGTTTGATTGCAAAGTGTGTTGCCTTGTGAACACCTGGGAAAGATAGGGACCAGGAAATTGTAACTAACTTTTTTTATCAAATACTGAGTTCCTAAAGTCACTGTAAGTATTATAAATCAATATAAGCATCCCATGCCCAAGTAATCCTGAATCATAATTTGATTGCAAAAAGACATATAACAGAGTTAATGGGCATGAGAGGCTTTGGTATTGTGCAAAATATATACTACTATATTTTCTACATACTACCATGTGTAACATCTTATCCCTCACCACAGGAAACTCACATGGCCTCATTCTTTTTCCATATGTTTTTCTGATGTAAGAATGTGAACATACAAGACATCTCTTACTTGTCTTGCTGGTTTTTTTGGCTGCAGTGGTACAAGGTACTCTTCCCACCTGTGTCAACTATAAAATAAGCATCTCGAGTCTCACCTTCTGCTGAATATTCTTATACTCACCCACAGAGGGTATTGTGTAGAGTTTGCTTCAATGGACAGGAATTGACAGTGGCCTATGTCAAGAGTGTGCTGAGTTAAAGCTGCATCAAGGCTAAGAGAGCAGAGAAATTCCCTAATTCCTGGAGAAGCACAAGCTATACTGGACTCTACTTCAGTTATAGCACTACTAGAAAATTTCACATGGCAATGACTCTTTACTCCCTGCATAGAAATTATCTGTCCATTAAAGTTACTGGGACAGATCCACTTTAAGCGTACCTGAATCCAGTGTGAAAAATTAAGTTTGGTCTGAGCTTGACCTACAACAGGTGAAACAGTCTCCTGGTGTGGAGGTTTTACCCTGTGGATGCCAGGTGCCCACCAAAGCTTCTCTCCACTTCTCAGATGGATAGGGAAGAGAAAATATAATGGAAGGCTCCTGAGTTGGAATAAGGACAGGGAGATCACTCACCACTTACTGTCAAAACAACCTTGATTTGAGGAGATAAATTTATTACCAATCAAAATCAGATTAGGATAATCAGAAGTACAACAAATCTTAAAAATACCTTACCCCCAACCCCCCTCCTTCCCAGGCATAGCTTTGTTCCTGATTCTCTATCTCGTGCCCTCCAGCAGCTCAGGGAGATGGGAATGGGATATACGGTCAGTTCATTACATACTGATTCTGCTACTGCTTCCTCCTCAGGGAGAGGCATCTTTCCCCTGCTTTGGTGTGGGGTGCCTCACATGAGAGATGTTCCTCTATGGATGCTCCCAAAGTATGTCCTTCCAACGTATGTCCTTCTCACGGGCTGCAGTTCTTCACAGTGTGTGTCTCTTTGTAAAGGATGTGGTCCTTCAGACACAGGCTTTTCCAGCATGGGCCCCCATCGTGTCACAAGTCCTACCAGGAGCCTGCACCATTGTGGGACTCCCACAGGGTTACAGCCTTCTTTAGGCTCCTTCACATCTGCAGGTAGGTCTCTGCTGCCCTGTGGCCCTCCATGGGCAGCAGGGGCACAGCTGCCTCATTATGGTCTGCACCATGGGCTGCATGAGAATCTCTGCTTTTCTGCCTGAAGCAGCTCCTCTCCCTCCTTCTGCACTGACTTTGGTGTCTACAGAGTTGTTTCACATATTTTCACTAGTCTCTTCTCTGGCTGCAGATACCTTTTTTCCTCTTCCTAAATATGTTCCTACAGAGGCATTAATTACCATTTCTGATTGTCTCAGCCTTGGGCAGCAGTGCATCTGTCTTGGATCTGGTTGGCATTGCCTATGTAAATATAGGGGAAGATTGAATCTCCTCAGAGAAGCCACTCCTACAGCCCCCCTCCCCAACGTCCAAAAGCTTGCCATGTACATCCGATACACCTGGTAATAAGTTCTCTGGATAACAGACATGTTGCCATTGGGAATGGGTGTAGCACAACTGCAGGAATTTCTAGTGCTCTTTTTTCCACTGGCTATGGCAAGTGTGCTTTGGTGTAGTGGGCATATGTGCTCCCTCAAATACCAGTACCAAAGAGTTGGGAAAAGAATTCCAGAGGAGCATTTACCCCTCACAAGGGTTTTTTGGTTATTGCTATGTTTATAAAACATTGTAGGCTATAGTGCACTGGTACATACATTGGTATCAGAACCAGAAAAATATAGCACTACTACAAGGCAACCATGACTTTTAGGTCAGCAAGGAGCAGGCATTTCTAGACCTCAGCCAAAGCTTTGACTGCCTGCCCTACTACATTAATTTAACCTGGATCTTGGAGAAGGGGTTTGCAGTTGCAGTGTCTATTTGAAAGTGTTTCCAGAGCTAGATATTTATCAATGATCATAGAAAAAATATCAGTAACACTGTCAGGAATCCTGAATGACATGTGGAAAGAAAGAAAGGAAATCACTAAAATTTATTCAGCTCAAGTTTGGATTTTGTAGCTTGTCCTTCTCCTATTTGCACTTTTGCTCTTCATCTCTCAGATCTGACATCCTTCACTCTCAGGAAGCTGCTGCTGTTTCTGTTCTCACTAACCATGGGAGCACTGCTCCCATTGGAGATCTGGAGTGAGCTGCTACAGAAGTGCAGGATGTGTCCAGGGGTACTCTTTCAGGTCCTAGCAGGGCTGTGTGGCTGTCCCTGTGTTGGAGTCCCTGAGCTCCTTTGTGCCTCAGCACTGCTCTGGCATGGCCAGTCTGCAATTGCAGCGCTAGCTCATGGCTCCATGCCATGGCTTGAGCATCCCCTGGGAATGTTGAGCAAGCCTGCCTGAAAGACACCAGTGCTCTCTCACATCCATGCCTTCTGCAGCAGCATGAGAAAAGTAGAATCAAGCAGCACAAACTCTTGTCTTCTCTTTTGCTGAGCTGAAATTATCCATGAGGTTGTTTCCAGTTCTGCTTCCCAGATTCCTCTTCCCTGCTGCACCAATAAATTTCCTCTCTCCTCTGTGTACATGTAGTTCTTCAATAGCTGTTTCTCAACAGAGTATAGATACATGGCAGAAATTGTTACCCTGAAATTTTCCTTGCAAAAGTGACCGTCTTCTTTTTCCATCTTCTTCTGACCTTATGTGAGACATTAGTGGTTTTTTAAACCTTGCTAGGAATACCAGAAACACTAAGATCAGCTCTCTCCAAACACTAGCGTGGATCAAGTTCTTCAATCTTTCTCCTGACACAGGGGCAGCTGCTATCCTCATTGCTATAATGAAGAACATCTGCCATCTGTTATCTAGAGAGTGAAACCTTAGCTAACAGCTACCCTGCTGAATATTTTTAATACCTGTAAAATAACACTGATGCACCAGCTGTAGTACAGATTAAGGAGAAACACTTGCAAAGAACCAAAGCATCTCCACATGTGTGGACACCCAAAGAAATACTTTATCTTCACAGAACAGAATATTTAAAATTAGATACTCAAATCTCCTTTACTGCAAGCAAATTTGCAGTATTCTTGTGCAAATACTGTAAAACTTTTCCTTGAGAGAATTCAGAAATCTAGATTTGCCTTGTGTAAATTTTTCTTTTGCTAATCAGCATATTCTGTTGCCAATCTACCATGGCTAGAAGGCAGCAATCCAGCCCTCTCAGGACATCAAATTATGGTAGCAACAGGAAATCTTTTTATTTTTAGTCCTTTGGAAGCAATATTTGAATGCATGACATCTCTCCACCACATAAGGTGAAGTGCAGAGGAGATTGCAGGCTTTGCTATCCTATGACAAGATTCGGGATATGTTTCTAATTGTCTCTAGATAAATGTGGGAAAATGACAAAACAAGTTGAGACTTGAGAAGATGTAACGAAGGAGAAAATGCTCACTTCCCTTCCCCACATTGCTGAAGAGAGTGAAGGTGGGACAAAAAGACACAATTTGCTGTCTTCCAGGTTGAGAAGTAACTGTCTTAGACAAATCCTCTGAGCCTTCAAGAACACCATGTGAATTCTACAGGAGGTTTTCTGGAGAACTGTTGCTTTGCAAACTTAACAGGCCCCTTTTCCACCATTTAGAGCAGCAGCTTGTCCCCTGTAATGGCAAAGGTTATGGTGACAGTCAGAAGATAAAAGGTATTGGTTTCCTGCCACCTCAGTTTGAAATGCTTTACTGCTACCCAAAGTACACTCTCCACCTGATGCTGATATCAATATTTACACACCAGTTTGGACTTGGAACTCTCCAGTAATTTTTGCAGCACTCCTGCTTCCTTGGTGTTTGAGTTCAGGCCTGTCACTTTGCCTGTCTTAGTCACACTGGGAACAATCTCAAACAGCACAGCCATGTGATTATGACCTCAGGAGCTTGTGCTCTGGGTCCTCATATCTGGAGCACAGATAAGAATTTCTTCTCTATGCAACTAATTTCTGGGCCAAGTTCTTCAATGAGGGCTGTAATTTTTGGTATGTGAGCTCTTGGCCTGATAGTGCTATGCTTCTCACTTGGTTCGAAGTTAATTTTACTTACAAAACTATCAGATCTTATAACCACAACCGCTGTTCCTTTGGCTTTCCACCTGTGTGTGTATGCAGTGTGATTTCTAAGAGGGAACAATGCCTTTGCCATCAGAAATAAGAATCTTTAATAACCTCTACGGTTTTATAATCCTGTCTTTAATTTCCTTTTAAATTAATCCAACCCCGTCTTGCTGTGACATATGAGGTGCTCTGCCTACAAAGACATAAATCTGATTCGATTACAAGGTACTTCAAAGATGCCCCACCTTTGGCTGTTTCTGAGCTGCTTAGAATTAGTGGAACTATGTAGCAATGGGCAAAAGTCTTACCCCAAGCAGTACTTTCCCTTCGGCTGAAATTCCAGGATGCGCCCAAAACTCCATAGCTAGTGTGTGCAGTAAAGTCATGTCAGCAGGAAAACTGGGGACCTTAAAAATGTTTCCTGTTATGATGTGGCAGCTCTATTCCCTGCAGTTCATGCATAAAATACTGTGATGCCCAAGCCTGGAAGGTTGGGAATGTAACAAAGAGACCATAACTGCAGTTGGACTGTGATCCTGCTGCCACAAGAAGTCAATAAGTGGGTTTTTTCCCTCCCGGGATTCCAGCATCAGCAGAATCCACCTCCAATCCCACAGCTGTGGGAACACCTCACCTCATCACTGCTATTGCTTCCCCACAGATCAAGGTCACGCCCTGCTTCCCCTGGGGTAGTTGCAACAAACTGATGCAATGCTTCACTGGGAGCAACTCAGGAAAAAACTGCAAACCAACCAAACAATGAAAAAGACTAAAGGAAGTCGGAGGCCATAAAAATCCAGTGCAGCAATCGAATGTTATTCAGTTGGCTTCAGATCCAATCCACCATACATCTCATGTGGTGACTTATTTGCTTTAAACTTAGACATCACACTCAGCATGGCCTTTTGGCCCTCCAGAAGGGAGGCACCCACAGCCGTGTTTTTCATGGTGCTACGGACCCTGGAAATTGTTCTGTCATGAAATGAAAGGAGGACAGGAGAAGGTTTTTGCTGTATGGAGCCTGACCTGCTTTCCACTGTGTGCTGTTGTGTCAGAGCAGCAGCTGCAGAGGAACGTGGTGGTGGAGGCCAAGGTGCACATATGGGACATGGCACATGGGTATGCCGCAGTCGCTGAAGATGCAGACCTGTTTTGAAACTGGGGTTACTGTTTGCAGAGGGGAGGATGCTAGTTCATTCTTTGGTCGTCTTCTTTTGCGTGGTCCACAGTGACATCTAATGGCCCGGCACCAGACTGCACCACGTTTGGGGAGGGCTGAGTGGAGAAAAAGCTGGGATTGCCAAGCATTCATTATTTGACAGGGCAAGGTAAATTCTGTCGGGGTAAAAATCCATATATACTGTATTAAACTAACACTATTTGCAGCTATACTATGATATATATTACCCGAATAAAGATGGGAAATAGTCTAAAGGTAGCATTTAGCTGCTTCTTAAAATGTAAAGTATTTCACATACTATGTTAGGTTAATGAACTATCAGTAAGTCTAAACAGTATTAAAGGAAGAAATCAGGACAACATTCCAGAAAGGAGTCAATCCCAAACATTCTATTTTGAGTTTGATGTGATGCACCACTTTCATATATATCTCCCTCTATTAAAAAACTACAAGAGTCAATGAAATTGCTTTGCAAGAAGTACCATAGTCTAATAAAATATGCTCCATGAAATATTTTCAACCACTTGTGTGTTGTGACATCATTTTTTGAACTGTGCAAATTTTAGATCAGAAATCTGTCCAGTTCCTTTTAGGTACCAATAAAGGCACCATTAATTAATGTTGCAAAAAAATACTTTACGTGTTGTGTTCAAGTGTAAGAGACCAACGTAAAAAATATGTCATCCCAAATAATATAAAACAGTATCAAGAAAGCCTTTGACATTATTAAAGACAACTTTTTAGGAAAACAGCTGTTTCCCTGTTTACCTTAAATTGATGGTGCTTTTTTTGCAGTAGTGGACCTTGAATGATATTCCATTTAAATTAGTTTCAGAATTGCCGAATTAAAAAGAAAAATCTAACTGCATTTTATCTTTATACTTGTGTGTGTGTGTGAGTTGGTGTATAAAATGCAGTAAGGAGGTTGTGCATAGTACACTTAAAAGAGTGTCAGTATTAGCACACACACAGTTTTTAGGCAGGTTTTTCATCTCTAGTATCAATTGACAAAGCAAAACTGCTTACTTCAACTTAGATGTATGAATGACTATTAGTTCTGACTTTAACGCTGAGCAGTGTATGGTGAACTTAGGGAGAAAGTGGCTTTCCTCCTGCAATTCTTTAGACTTGCAAATACATAAGTATAATTTAGCAAGAAAAAAGGAATTAATTTTTATCTTTAAAGGAGGTTTCTAAAAGACATATATACCTTTTTTTTTCAAAGGATTATTTTCTTTGCAGGTTTTATACTAGGAAATAGAGTTTCTAGTTAGTTTTTTTGCCTAAAAGTCTTTATAGGGTGATAATATATTATCATTATGATTATAGGGGAAAATAGTTTGGGACTTATGATAGGGGAGAAACAGTACTAGAAAAATCCTTTTTGCACAACACTGAACTCAGTTGCAAAACTTATTGCTACAGGATTCTGTGGAAACTAAAGTTCACATAGCCAGACAGAAGAAGATCTGGAAAAACCACGAAGGATTGGTCCACTGGTGACTGCTAAATATAGTTGGAGTACATCCATCAAGTCAAGACCTCAGGACCTCACAGTTGCTGATTGTTAAAGAATGGGTGTATAAATGGGAGAAAGGAATACTCTGACTGTGCCATTACATAAGTTATTTCCCTTACCATCCAGTATTAGTTACTGTCAGAAATTTATTTCTCTAGCTGCACTTTTGCTCTCTCCCCTATGACTGTGCTAATGGCTGATTTTTCTTACATGAAGGCCCAGTAATCGCTTTCCTTTTTTTTCCTTTTTTCCCTTGAAGTATCGAGTGTGTAACTCAGACTGGGAAAGCATTTCCTTGTCTTAATGAAAGTATGAATGGGCTGTAATTTTAAAAGTTAAATGAGTTACTGTTGTGATCATGTCACCGTAACCTAATATCCAGTATCATAGATAGTTATTAAATTGGCAAATATGGAAAAGTAATGTTTTGGGTACCCTCAAGCTTCCTTTTACTGCTTATTGATTGCTCTCCAAAGAAGCTTTCAGCTGAACATCTCCAGCCTTCAGGCCTTTCTCTCACAAAGAGTTTGGTATCCAGCTGGTGGAGGCAAAATTTTTAGACCCTAGCCCTTTCTTCGTCTCTGAAGAAGGTGTTTAATTTTATATAGTTTCACATCCAGGAAGTAGCCTGGGAATTCACAAACTACTCTTTAGGCTCTTTTTGTGGAAAGACAAAGAATATTATCTTGCCATTGTGCTGGTTTCTTAAAAGAGCCCTCTCCATCTCAGAGGAAAAAACTACATTTGGGGATAAAAGTCATCATAAACAAGAGACACTTTTTTGAACCTGGGGTAGTTAAGTATTGCAGCATTTTAAAACCAAAAGGAGGTGACTTGTTAAAGGGTTGGAGATCGTTTAGAGAAATTCTGAATAAGATGTTGGAGGTCAGTCTGACTGTGATTACAGGAGGGAGAAAAAAAGGAAAAGGAAAAGAGTGAGTTAGGACTCTGAGACACTATTACTTCTCAGGAATAAGACAATACAATTATAATTACAAATATAATTGATCTTTCTATGAAAACATCTAGTTGGTGCTCTGTGCAATAAAAAAAAAAAAGATGTGAGTTGACTGATGAGATCTGTAGATGGTGCAAAGACATCAGATAACTTCCCATTGCTTCAAGTCTGGTTTAGGGATCAAATTCCAGAAGATTTTAGGGTGGCATGCCAAGAAGAAAAGGATCCTAGTGTGGGATAGGAAATTAAAGAAATGCAGTCTATATGGGTGCCATTTATAGCAGCTTTTAAGCAAATTGTATGCAAATGCTATCTATTAAATTTCTTTGGTTACAGTGTTTTACAAACAAACATTATAACCCCACCTACACCTTAGTAGCTTTTACCACTGTGTTTATTTGTAGCTGTTGTATCCTTCAGGTTTGAATTTTCCCCCTCTGCCTTGAGAAGAAACAAAGCCTTGGGAGCTTTCCAAGATAATTAATACATTGCTATGTAGTGCTTCATGTAGTGCTTCCCCACACCCGAGTTATAGGAAAGACATGTTTAATTCCTTTCTTTCTGATCTCCTCTAAATCCTTATTCTATATTTTCTCTGTGTATATTCCATATTCTCCTCTGTACCTTGGATGTCCTAGTTATTATTCTGTTCGGGGCAGACTAGTCTGTTTCTGTCCCTCCCCAACAAAATTTTAATCCTGGAGCTGAGAAACTTCACCTAAAAATAATTAGGTGTGTTTTGGTGGAGAAAGTGAATCCCCATGAGAAGTAATGGTGACCAAGCGCTTCCTGACAAAGCCACCTCTGACAAACTTTAGAACAATGTGGTATTCCCCTCCTTCTTGGGGACATGGGAGTCAGCACTCCAGCCCTGCTCCAGCCCCTGTCTCTAGGTTGTGGGCTTGGGGGTAAGCAGAAGTCACACAGGCTCTACTCATTGTCTCAAGTGCATGGAGCTGGTGAGTTTGCCAGTTATTTTTGGCATATCTATAGCTCTCCACACAGAGTACAGCCTTACACATAAGTCAGTCTGAAGTACTCACCAGACTCCCCAAATGATCTCTCACCATTGTGTGACTAGAAGAGGAAAACAGCTCAAATGAAGGGAATGAAAAATTTTCTGCTCTGGATCAAAACACTCTCCACAAATTGATCCTAGGACTTCTTCATACTCTGAAATCACTTATCATCCTCTACTCTAACGAGTTGGCAATGGCTGCTTATGTTACTGTTCTGAGGTAGGAGACTTCCAGCGAGCTGCAGGGGAGTAGTTGCACTATGTCAAGGGCTTTTCTGGAGTGCAGGAAGGAAGAAAGGAGAGGGCAGATATGGTCATGGTGACTGGAGGAAATCAGGAACAAAGCTAGGAAGGAAATCAGGAGGGCAGCTTTGTTGGACAAGGTGGAGAGAAAAAAACTTTGGCAAGTCACCTACTATGGAAAGCTAAGGGTAGACACTGCTCAGGGATAGATGGAAGTGCTTCCAGAAAAGGCACTTGCAGAGATTTTGGAGTGTTTAAAATTGAGCCAAGGTGGGGATCAGATGTGAGTATGGCTGAAAGACCTGTAAAGACAGGTTCCTTACAGAGGAAGGAGCCATCTTGGCAGTTAATAGCAGTTATGGAAGGATGATTAGATGTGCTAGGGATGTTGCTTGCATGCTGAACAGTGGGTGCATTTTAAGGTGGTGGCATCTTTAAAAGAGACAACCAAAAAGAGACCAGATATTGTAAGGACTGTGTCTGTGCATCAGGAACTAGCTGGGAGTGAGAAAATGAGCTTTAAGGATAGAGAATACCCAGGACTAAATGATAGGGGAGAAACAGTGCAAGATGCAGACAGACATGGGATGGAGGGGGGCTTGAAGAAGAAGGTATCTGCCCAGTGCATTGACAGAGGAGCTGGGTAACTGTCAGAAGCAATCAGAGATCATTTTTGAAACAAATTTTATTTGAAAACCAGCAAATTTTCCAGTGGAAACATTTTATAATAATGTGTTTGTTTCAACAAGCTGCTGGTAAAATGCAGGTCTTTACTTTCTAGCCCACCTGGAAGAGAACTAAAGCTTCCAGAATTTATGGCTGTTGGACAGCTGTGCTGTCTAGCAACCAACTAGTTATAACCTAAGCTACTGCATCCACCTGATAGTGTGGTGCTGTGCAGAGACAAGACTGTAGCCAAAATCATTAGTGCAGGATCATATCTGAGGCAATAAATTTTTGGTTTTCCTGCTTATACAGCTGGTCAGCTGCTCCCTGTATAGTGCACCCTGTTCCATTAAGAAAGATAGATGTCTTGCACAGCATTTGCTGACAGCTGCTTGCATGGCCACGTGCAAACAGTACAAGGATAGGAGTTGTGTAATTGCCAGCACTTGTGATATAGGGGTCAAAATCACATTAATTTGTTGCATCTCATCAAAACTATGCACAATTTATTAATGTTATCTTAAATAAACATGTAAGTTTTACTTAATTGCTGAGAAACAAATAACTCAGGTGCCCCTTTATATCACAGCTTGCACAAGTTTACACAAAAAATGGCCAACCATAAGTTCATTGATTTGTAGACAAGGTAATAACTGCCCCTGTTAATCTGTCCCCAGAGAATTTGATGTTATCCTTCCAGGGAGTTTTGTCCCCTGTTGTGATAAGCAGCCAGAAATTTTTAAAGCTCTTTAAACTTTTGAAGTCAGGAATGGTGATAAGTTATTAGCAGAATATGCTAAATCTGGTGAATAATTTTTCTCAGCCTCAAATGAAAGTACTATGAAGTGAACAGCAAGTATTTGAAATGCAATTGAATGGAAAGGAGTGGAATAAGAAAGGAAATTTTAACAAATTTTTAATCTACTACTATATGAATATTAATAAGTAAGTACATTGAAATTGTGTATGAGTTTGGATAATATATTTTCTTTAATACATGATTAAGGTAGCACCAATTAGAAAATAGGTAATAAAAAGTTAATGTACCCAAAACAGACTTGGACTGACCTCTCTGTCATGTGCCAGGGCCATGTCAGGAAGATTTTTCTCTGGCTGCTGGACCTGTTTATCTTTCCTTTGTATCAGTTTTTTGGGCAGGGGGAGCTGGGACAGTGATGGACAGGTTAACATTGCTGTGGACTGTGAATGGAAGACGCTGAGATGTTGTCTTGCTTTAAAAGATGGATGTCTGCAAGGAAGGCAGGAATCTTCCTGGTAAGTGACCCTTCCCTCCAAAGGGAACTTATGCAGCTTCCAGGCAAAAATATGAGAGAAGTAATAACAGTTCTTTACTGGAAAAAAATAAATATACGCAACAGGACAGAACCACCACTAACAAAACAATACCAGAAATTCCCCGCCTGCTCAGCAGTTTCCCCCAAGGCTGCAGGGGCTCTCCGATGTGAGCCTGCGCCTCCTCCAGCGGCGGTGGGGGCCCGGCCAAAGGCGAGGACAGGAGATTTCTGCTTTTTGTAAAACTCACAGGTAGCAGCTGGTCTTGGTACTACCCCTGGCAGCAAGTCACGACACGGCCGTATCCGGGAGCAGAGGCAGCCCTCCGCAGCAGCGGGCAGAAGCTCTGGGAGCGGGCAGAGCCGGGCAGGCAGCTGGAGCGCAGCGATGCGCTGGGAGCAGGCACATGCCTGCCGCAACACACGCGAGCGCTCCCTTCCATCACCGAACGGAAAAAGACAGGACGCCGGCCCCCACTCCCCTGTCAAGTTAGCTCCAACCCCTCTCATGGCATTGTGCTGCAATTCCCGAAAAAAACCCCAGCGGGAGAGCCCATCCCCCTCGACACAAGACTCCCAAACCCCGAAACTACTTTGGGATGGCAGAGCTATTGGCTACCTGTGGCATTCATATTTTCTGAAAAATCCCTTTGCCTAGGATTTTCTTCTGGGAAGTTGAGAAGCCTCAGAGAAAAAGGAAAACAAATTCTTATCTCATTTGCTTCTCCTGTGTTGTGCTCACATGTGGAATGTGTTTGGAGATTATTTACCACAGGTGATTGTTTCATTGGATTTCGGGTGTGATAGATTTTGCCTCAATGGCCAATCAGTGCCAAGCTGTGTTGGGACTCTGGAAAGAGTCACCAGTTTTCATTATGATCTTTTTAGCCCTCTGTAAGTATCCTTTCTGTATTCTTTAGTATAGTTTAGTATAGTATTCTTTAATATAATATTGTATCATAAAATAATAAATTAGCCTTCTGAAAACATGGAGTCAGATTCATCATTCCTTCCTTCATCAGGGCACCCCACAAATACAACAGCCACCTTCCTTTGCATCTATTCACTTGGAAAACTACTCCTTCCCCCCTTTACAGCTTCTCTGCTGACAATGGGAAGAAATTCCTGTGAGAAACCTGACCCACAACAGATGTCACCATTGTTCTTGAGACAGTTATTTCCACGTGGTTTGTGTGAGATACTCACTGATATTTTATTATGAATTAGTGATTAGGGGTGAATAAGTTTAGCTGCCAAATGTAGGTTCAAATAAGAAATATGGAAGTGTCTTCAGCATGTATATAAAATCCAATAAAGGATTTTACTTCCAGTTGTAATTGCTTTTTTCCCCATTGGAATGGCATGGTTTTGTTTTAAATACAGCTTGCACTTAGTTTTTCTGAAACAGAAGAAAATGTAAATAATTTGGCTGCTTGCAACCAATAGTTGCTATACTTAAAAAAAATGGGATGTAGATGGAATTACTTGCATTTTAATTACAACATCCATTCTCGAGAAATCAGCAATTGCTGCCTCTCAAGCACTGGTACAGAACAGCTGAATAAGGGAGGAGAGTAAGTCAAGTCCAATGTAGTGAAGTCCAGAAAGACATCTTGAAAACTGCACATTGGAGAAATAAAACAAGGAAAAGTCAACTACTGCTGGCAATTCAGTTCAAAGTGAGTTGTCTTAACAAAGGAAAATGGCTAAAGTTTCACATTTTGTACAAGTGATCAGACCAGATACTTAAATCGTTCCTTTTGGACTTAAAAAGAAATCTGTATTTTGAGCACTGATGGAAGTAGATTGATTGTGGAAATGCTTTCTGCAGAAGATGGGTAGGTAACAGAGAGTCTTCATACAATAAATAGACTGCTAGGGAACAAGGAAGAATAAGTCTGCCTATGGCAGTGGAAGGTTTGGGACAAAACTGAAGCCAGGACAATACTAAATGCAGTCAGGGAGAAGATTTTCATGAATGACAGAGTTATCCAGCTTATCTACTCATAAATATGGACCCACACACTACTGAATTTAGTATTGTGGACTTAAAATATAAAATACACTGATATTAAATAAAATTGAAAAATTAAGAAATGAAAAAAAAAAAAAAAAAAGAAATTTAATGGAATGAAATTAGGTGCAGTGAAATTAGCCAGAACTTCATCAAATGATAGTCACTGAAATCTCAAGGTTTCATTTCCTTTCATGGAAATTAAGAATTTTCCATAAAAAGAAATGCAATGAAAAATCAAGGAATGGAGTGAAATGAAAAGACATGAAAGGAAATACAAGGAAATGAAATTGAAAAGAAAATTCTTAGGACAAGTTAAATTCTTGAAAGGGAATGGAATGAAATGAAGTGCAGTGAAATTACCCAAAACTTCAAGAAATGATACTCAAAGAAATAGTGAAATTTCATTTCCTTTCCTAAAATGAAGAATTCCATTTCATGAAAGGAAATAAAATCTTGAAAACAGTGAACAAAGTGAAACAAAGATATTGGGAAGGACATATGAGGAAATCAAATGCAAGTGGAAAAAAAAAGGAAAATTTGGAACAGGAGTGAATACATAGACATAGATTGGGATGAAATAAGGTGCAGTGAAAATGATGGAAACTTGCAGAAAACCCCTTTTTCCACTTCCAATTTAGATTATACCAGAAAATTAGAAAAAAGCAAGGCAGCCATTCATTTAATTATTGGAAGAAAGAGGAGACCGAAGTTTCCCTGGATGTCCATTTTCTTCTGTGTATTTTCTTCTGTGCTTTCTCTGTTGGAGGAAAGCCTTCGTTTTTTTTCCTAAAGAGGTTGGGGTAAAATGGGATAAGCTTTGAAAGTTGCTGAAAGACAGGTGAGAAAGTTTGTGAGAACTGTGCTGGCACTTTGTCATTTCCATTGTAGCAAACAAATACCGAGAGCTCCACACTTCTGAGCCGAAGTCTGGTTAATATCTTTGAGCATCTGTTTGCACAGTTATAAGAGCAGAGGATATCAAATAAGATTCAAACTACTGGAAAATGTTTTGGAAAATCTAACTGAATTTCCCATAACTCTGTTAAGCGTATTTCTGGCATCAGGCTTGCCCAAAGACCAAGAAAAAATAGCTTCAATGTCAGTAACTTGCAGTATATCACCTATTTCTTTTCATAACCAGATTCTGGGATTAAAAAAAAAAATTCTTCAGATCGTAGTAACAGGGAAGGGTGTTCAAATCATTGTTGAAAACAGTAAATCCTGTTTTTTGGAAAAAATGGCAGGAAAAGCCACAGAGAATGAGAATATTCTTCTTTCTGCAAAGAGAAATTAGCACAGATAGAACTGCCCACACATGCAAGTAAAATGTCCCTTTGAACTGTGATGTAAAGTGTGATGATATTACTGAAATTGAAGTTTTTGGATGGTACGTATTAGTAGATTAATTTTGAGAAGACTGGTAGTAGTCTTGTTATCATGGCCTTCTTCATACATCATATATAGATAAAGAACATTTGTCAGGAGAAGGTTATGTATTGGATTACCATTTAAACTGGAATAAACCTATGGCCTCAGGGCAAAAGTTATTAATAATTAGGAAAACAAAGAAGATAAAATCATTTATTTCCTTAATGTTGAAACAGTTATGTTTTTCATATGTATTTTGTCCTTTTGTCTTTGTTTTTTCTCAATATCACCTTCAGAGCAATAATGGGCTCAAACAAAATAATTCGACTAGTCTGGTTTCTGGTAAATGCAGTAAGTGAAAAGAATCTAAGCCTAATTTTATCAGCAGTGTCTCATAAAATTATTAAATTCCCATAAAAATAAGTTCATTAGAATTTTAACTTTGGGACCAGGCAGTATTCTCGGTCCTATTCAATCTCAACTTTTTAAAATCAAAGTGTCTGAATCTTTCTAGAACCTCTCAGTCTTCAATATGAAGGACAGAAGGTAGATCTGCCCTCTCAGAATACAAGATTCATGTCATGTGTCATCTGTACTCTGATTTTTCCTTTTAGGTGTCAGCAGTACAGCAGTACTTTTCTAATGAAAAAAGTTTTGATCAGAAAGCACTCCAAAATCTCCAGAGCTCTGGAGCTATGAACTAATAGTATTTCCTCTCTATCTTTACATGTAAATTCACCAAAGCCATGTTACTAGCTTAATTCCAATTTTTTTCTGCATTCCAGACTAGGTTGTCATAAATGAAATAGGTATACATTCAGCGTGTGTATATTCCACAATGTGTTTGCATTCTGTATTGCCTATAAACACGGAGTAATTTTGCTGTGATTCGTGGCAGTAAGATAATATGAACATCAAGGTTGAGTTCATAATATATATCAAGTATGCACTATATTTATCAAATGGTGAAGATCTGAACTAAGAACTCTCTATCCTTGGTCAGATTCCAAAGCCAGCTGGGCACAGTCCTGCTCAGCCTCATGCCGAGGTCACCAAAGATAACTGCTTTGATAATGAAGTTGGACTAAATGATCTCCTGAGCCTTCTTCAACTGCAGGCGTGTTGTTTTTCTGTGATACAATGTGGGCAAAGGTGGCTAAAATCTCCTCTATTGAATTGGCTCAAATATCTGTCATGAAAAAAGGCTGAGTCCCCTGCTGCTGCTACCCGGCTATTTCAGCAGATGAGCTGTTGAACAAAGGTCTCCCTTTTGTTGCTAAGATCCAGGTATGTGACTGGAGATGTTCCTTCTGATGGGATTACAACTCTGCCCAACATATCGGGAGCCAGGAGTCAGTCCTTCTGCTCCTTACTTGTCCCGTATCCTGTAGCGATCTGGGATTTTATGTAGGGCCCTGTGTTGAATGACAAATAACAAGGTCAAATTTCTGCTCCTTAGCCCAATTATGAACTTCAGCTTAGCTGCCTATGCAAGTAAGGCAACAGCGGGCTGGTGGTAGCTGTTGTTTCCATTCTGCTAATTTGTGTAATTTAGATAGCAAATAATGATAACATTTCCTGTAGAGGAAAATGTTAATGTTATTTTCCTCTTTAAAGCGTGGAGAATAAAATAAAACTGGATAAAACTCACGAGCTTTATACTATGCTCAGTAAAGCTTTAACTAGGGTAAGGCTTAAAATTTTTTTATCATCTTACTCTTTTGAGGATGCAGGAAAGAAAAAACTGGATAAAACTCATATGGATTATATAATGATTATTAAAGCTCTAACTAAGTCAAGGCTTCAGTCATGACTTCAGTAATTAAGTACTCATCTTAATGGCCATAAAAAGGAGGGAAGAAACTATTTTCCCAACCATTTTTTCACATACTTGAAAGTGGCAAGATCATTTTCACTCAAATTCTCATAAAAATATAGCCTCTGGCAACAAGTTAAATTCTTAGCCTGAAAGGGTTTGGAATGATTGACAGAATTGACATGATCCATTCTTCATAAAATAATATGAAACAGTACTCACAGGCCCTATATGTACATCCACCTAGAGCGGGCTAAACCTCTCTATTTTTAATTATAACTGTCAGCTAAGCAAACAGAGCAGTGAAATAAAAGCCTGAAAACTGATCTTTTCACAAGCTGTAACCTGAGAATGAGCTTAACTGTGTACTTCAATCAAACATTGCATAATAGAGCACATTGAAGCTTAAGCAATATTTTAGATTAGTTATTTTATTTATGCATTACAGGATAAATATTGATTCTGGCCAGACTCCTGTGACATGAGGCCAAGTTAAAATGAAGTCTTTAAAGAGTATGCATCATAGAACAGACCAAAGTAGCATTTAGCCACGTGTCCTAGGTACAAGTGTGGACAACAGAGTATCCAGCATTTAGTGATAATTACTCAAAATTGTTTCCTAGTCTCCTACCTGTCACCTAAAGACATCTTGAATCTAGATGTTCTTATATTTCACAGCCCTCTGGGAATTTATCTTCCATGAGACTGTTGCTGCCCTTTGAAAGCTTCTTAATTTAAGGCAGTGTCCTGCAGTAGGGTTTTGCTTAAACTGGTTATATAATTTTAGAATGTATCAAGAGCTATGACTTCTCTTAATTCTAGCATGGCAGATCTTCCCTTCATGAAGAAGGGCATGATCTTCAGGTATCATGCATAACATGCCAGCTTGAGCCTCCTGGTTTTCTTTTTAGCCTAATAAAAATGGTTGCCATAAACCAAACAGATGATTGTGTGGGTCATTCCTAGATGTTGCTTCTGTTGTTGGTTGTGTCACTACACAGTAAAGCTACAGTTTACTGTGGCTTTGCTTTTGTTTCATGGATTTCTAACATACCCCAGACCTGCCTTGCTACAAGGCTTGCTTCTGGAAGCAGGAGGTGGACCCTTAGCCATAATTTTGACGTTTACATCACTGAGTGGTATCATTTAGTCACCTACAGGTAACAGCTTTTTTGATAATGTTGGGAATATTTTGTAAACACCAGTGTTTGCTTTCCGCATTAAGGCATTACTGTAATGAATAGACTGGGCAGCTACTTACCTGACTGGCATGAATGTGGAAGAGTGATCGGTAGATGTTCCTGCCCTGGACTTTGGTCTTGGCTACTTTTCCCCTCCACTCAAATCTGCTCTGAAGTGAAAAATGAAGCACTGGTCCCAGATTTCTGAGACTTTTCACGTGAGCAGTGCTGGGAGCTCAAGGCGATTTGCTGTGCCATATGTATGGTAGGTAGAGGTTTTATGTGGGAGGGATGTGTGTTTGCTCAGACTGTGGAAGTCTGTTGAGGTCTCCCCAGGGTGTTGGCCTCTGGGGCTTCCTAGAAGCTCAGAAGAAACTGCCCAGATAACCTTCAGCTATTTCTCCACAAGCACAGCCTGCCCAAGCACAGAAATGCTTGTAACAGCAGCTATGCTATGAGGTCAGTGGCCTAAGGACACCTGTAAAGGACATCTCTGCAGCCTTAGGAACCTGACAGAACTTGGCATGAACAATGCTCATACAGTAACTGAGCAGCATCATTTTCCTCCAGACCAGCATTAAAGATTCTGAGACAAATAATTTTCCCTGCTACTGGCTGCTGCAGACAAAGATAAGACATGGCTCTGAGCCTGATTATAGAAGATCTGTCTTACCTGTGGTCCCACAAATGCTTTTGTCCTGTTGGTTCTCTCCAGACACGGGGAGAGTGCTTCCAAGAAACCTGCCATGCATTTATGCAAGTATTCTTCTGTAAGAGTTTGTTCCCCGCATAACAGATGACAGGTTTTGCTGCCTGCTCTTTTCAGGTGTTGGATCAATATTTCTGTGGAGTAAATAAAGTTCACAAATCAATTAATTAAAGATTCAAGACTCATAAAAATACATATGCTTTTTAATAAAAGAGGGCTTTGATGTATAAAATCTATTGCCTCTCTCATGGGGGCATTTCTTTAGAGCAGCTCTTTACCCCTCTCTTCAAAGTTACGTTTTCCATTTGTCCCTCACCCTGCAGTTCTCCAACCTGATAGTATTCAAGTTTGTGGAAAAGGACATTTTTTGCATTTCTTCCTCTTCCCCAGCGTGCTTGCACTTGGTATGTGTCACCCTAGCTGGAGATCACTCTACTTTTACCCAAGTCAACAGCTACTAAAGGTTAGTGAGAACCCAGCAGGGAAGTGTGGCAGTTAAGACCTAATTAGTGACATATTTTCCCACGATACAGTCTGGTCTGTGTATAATAAGGTTTTCATTAAGGAATTGTGCTGTTTAACCTGAAATTCTTTGTATGATATAGTAATCATTCTCATCTGTGTCTCTTTCAGGTGAAATCCATTCATAACCTTAAATATGTCATCAGTTCATTGAAGAAAGGGGTGATCCAGCAAAGCTAGTGTCAATGGCCTCTGGTGAGTGGCCTCACTCCTTCCTGAGGCTTTGAAGGACCCCAGTTACCAAGTAGCTTCTGCTGCTGGTCATGAGAGAGAGACTAAGTGTGGGAACAGCACTGGAATTAATGAGGAGTGAAACATATACTAACTTGACACTCTACAGTAGCAGGAGCATTTTTATTGTCTTGTTGCACTGACTTTTAGATCTCAGCAATTCTGATGCAGTCTGCACCTACAGCTGTTATACAATTGCTATATAAAATGGGAAACACAGTTTTCAAGCCATATGGTGAGACAGATTTGAAGCTGGACTGGACACAGGTGTCTGTGCTATCTTACTGTCATAAAGCACTCTTCCATTATTGGCTGGAAAAGAAAGGCCTGGAGGACTGACCTTCAAAACCAGTTCCTCAGTGCTATCACTGGTACATCAAGGAAAATATCATCAGTTTAAGAATACTGTAAAACAGGATGGTAAAAGCTGTGAGTAGTTAGGAGTTTTCTCATTAAATATCTGCATTCATTCTTCAAAGGCAGGAACTTTGGGGTTACTATGAAGCCGAAAAGCCATAAATGTTAGAAGAAAATTACTTAAATGAGATAAATTGCTCACTTGAAAAGAGACATAAATCTTGTGCTTTCCAAACGATTTGTGGAAATTTGTTTCATGAACAGATTAGTGAGTCTGGTGAACTGTGCTATTGCTGAATATTTTTATCTGTTTTGAATGTAAAATCTCTTCAACTTTATACAGTGAAGCAAATCTCCATATAGGGAATGGATTTTACTTAGGGAATATGGAAAGAAAGACAAAAGATCATGTTAGGATCAAAAACGTGAATGGTAAAGATGAGGGAGTCTTGAAATGAAGAAGGAAGTAATGTGAAATAGAAAGAAGGGAGAAAGTTTCATGCTTTTCTGTGTTTTTCCTGAGATCAAAGGGTACTGTGTATTTTGAATAACTCTAAGCTATAAAAGTGCCTCAGATTGCAGATTTGAAGAGACAGTTGACCAGTATCAGGTACATCACATGAAATATGAACACCACTTTCCCCTCTAGGAATTAATCTGGAGGTGTTGAATGGAATCTAATTAGAAAAAATGAGACACAAGCAATCCTGCTGGAGCTCAAACTAATTAATTGATTAAATGAATCAAACCTGCTTACCATATGAAAAAAAAGAAGAGAAAAATAATGAGGGGATTAAAAAAAAGTGAGTTTTTAATTTTTTTTTTAAACTTTATGCTTAACATTTGACATTTGGCCCATGATGAATGCACCTAAGCGGAGTCCCTCGGCAGATCACTCCTGGGACACAGGCCAAGATCCAAGCAGCACACAAATGGACTCTTTGCTTGGCTCTGGGGATTGCCTGGGCACCATAGAGGAATTTCAGCTAGTCTGGCACACACATCTTTGCAGAAATAATCTTCTGTATTCATTAGCAATGAATACAGAAATACAGAGTTTCATCAGGGAGAAAATAAAGTGCAGAAATCTCTCATTGTTAATGATGAGATGCTGCATGAAGCTAGGGAGGACACATGGACAGTTGGGACATACCTGTATTTGGACTTTAAAAATCTGATTATATGGCTACCAGAAGACTTATTGGGAAGCCAGAAACTGGTACAGTAGCTTTATTCGCCTGTGTCTTGCAGGGCTTGAATTGCTTGTTTGGCATCAGCTTTGCCTCTGAGGAAGTGGTTAGATGTCTTTGTATTGTGGTCTCCATGTGGTCCTTCTAGAAAAAAATTGTTTGCTAAGGCTCAGTGCTGCACAGTCACTGGAGTGAGCTTGTGCTTGTTAGAGGTGATGCTACCAAGAGAGCTATGCTGCTAAGTTTACCCTGGAGGCAGCAGAAAAGCAGTTATCACACAATGGTCATACCAGAGAGTGGTTAACCAGGTATTTCAAAGGAAGAGATGCTCAAAGTCTTGTTTCCCTCTCTGTTCCTTTACATCAACTCAGGTGTCCTGTTCCCTCTTCTCCATACCCTCTAAGGGTAGGAGGGAATGGATGCAAAGCTCTATGCCCTCCCAGTTTTGCTTCCAGCCCTTGTCTTTCTCTGCAACATACCATGTGGAGCTGAGTTGGATCCCTTGGTGCTTCAGAGGCAGCAGGAGGTGAAAGAATTGGGCCAAGATCATAGGTTGTTATTGGTCATGCCCCTGTCTTCCCGGTAGCTAGGCAATTAGCATATGAGTTAGCCCACAGGCCATTAGCTGTCAATTCTTCTTTAAACTTTTTGAAGGATTGATTAACAGTGCCATGTCTGGTACTCAATAAAAGCTACTGAGAAATATGTGCTGAGAAAAATCAGAGAACATTTTGTAGTTCTTTTTGTATGATTTTCTAGTCATAATACCATGATATTTGAATAAAACTAAATGTCTGATAATTCAAGTGGAAGAAAACCCAGTACAAGTAATGTCTTCAGAAAAGAAATTAAATTATCTTCTCTCTGAGCATACTTAATTTTCACCTTATGCTTAAGACCCAAGCTGCAAGAATATACCTACTGATGTCTCATGTGCTCCACTGAGCAAGTTGCATTGATAATCCTGATTTGTGCATTCACATTCATATACTGAAAATTAAAATGCCTTTTTCATTTTGCAAAGAATGTGGCAGGACTAATAATTTTAATGCATCTGGATGACCTGTTTCAAATGCCTCTTTAATCAGCTTAATTTAGCATACTTTACATTTGCATTTTATATTCAGCCTCATTTGTATTGCCACATTACACTTGGAATGATATAATTACTTCTGTACTAAAGGCTCCAGAGCTTTGATTATTTGAGGGGCATAGACCAGAATGGGATTAATGGCTGGTTTGAAGGTAAGAGGACATTAGTGCATTAACAAGAATCAGAAAGTCTTCCATAACATCAGTGAGTGTTTTGTGGCATTCTTCTTTGCTTCTTCCTCCCCTTCCTCTTTTAATGTCAAATTGTATAGATTTGATGAGGCAACAGATGATTTCTTGAGGTCACTGGCTTGGCTCCTCACATTTATTTAGGAAGTTCTAGCCAAAGACTTCCAGCTTTTAAAATCAATTTTACCAAAATAATTGGGGAAGATCTGATAAAAAAAAAAAAACAAACCAAGGAAATAAATTATTTTTGGTTTGTCAGGATTAAATCCCAGCCAGAAACTAAGTATACCATGCAACTTCTCACTCAGATCATCACCCTCCCCTTCTACTAGTGACATGGGGAGGAGAATCAGATAGAAGTTAAACCTGTGTGTTAAGAACAATTTAATAATTGAAATAAACTATAATAAAAACAAAATAATATTATTCATAACAACTAATAATAATTCTGAAAAGAAAAAGAGAAAAAAGCCCAGGAGAAACAAGAGCTGCACAACATGATTTCTCACCAGCCACTGACCAATGCCCATTCCATCCCTGAGCAGTGATCAGCCCCTCCTGGGCAACTCTCCCAGTTCATTTACTGGGCAGGACACTCTGTGGGCTATGGAGTATCCCAGTTTGGGTCAGCTGTCCTGTGCTTCCTCCCAGCTCCTTGTGCACCTGCTGCCTGGCGGAGCATGGGAAACTGAAAAGTCCTTGGCTTGGGGTGAGCACTAATAGCCACAACTAAAACATCAGTATGTTATCAACATTATTCTCATTCTGAATCCAAAACACCGCACTCTACCAGCTACTGGGAAGAAAATTAACTCTGTAATCATTGAGACCAGATAATGGTTAGGGAATTTGTTGACATATATCTGACATCTTTAGGTTAGTATAAGATTATTTTTCCAGCATTGTCTGTCATGACATTATCTGTATTTACGGGCCTATTATTTCATACTGTCTTGTGTAGTATTAATGGGAGGGAGAGGGCAGTTAGCCATTGCAACTTTGGCAACTAGCCAATACATTAATAGATATGATGAAAGCTGTGGAAAATTTCTTATTTCCTACCTTGTTCCACAGAGGGGATTACAAGAATGGAAACTCTCCAAAGACAGCAAAGCTGAGCCTCAAAAAAAAACTGTTGAGAGGAAAGTTAAGAAGAGGCGTGGGAAATTTTGGGTAGAAGAAGGAGCAGAATATGCTTCCGTAGACAAACTATAGTGGACTAATCTGATATTAGGACAAGCTTTGATCTGGTGAGGGAAGGTGACCAGCATGAAAAAGACTCTACTATTCTAGAGGATGAAGGAGGATCCTAGAAAAGATGAAGGAGGGAAGGATGAAGGAGGATCCTAGAAAATTTTACAACACATTAGTTCTCTGGCCTAAAGGGTCTTTTAGAGAAGTCAAGAAAATCCACCCTGATGTGGTACAGTGAATTAGTTATTTTTCATCTCTGTTTCAGTACTTTCTAGATTGTAAAGTCAACATTATGCATGATGCTACATGATTCCTTCCTTCCTTCCTTCCTTCCTTCCTTCCTTCCTTCCTTCCTTCCTTCCTTCCTTCCTTCCTTCCTTCCTTCCTTCCTTCCTTCCTTCCTTCCTTCCTTCCTTCCTTCCTTCCTTCCTTCCTTCCTTCCTTCCTTCCTTCCTTCCTTCCTTCCTTCCTTCCTTCCTTCCTTCCTTCCTTCCTTCCTTCCTTCCTTCCTTCCTTCCTTCCTTCCTTCCTTCCTTCCTTCCTTCCTTCCTTCCTTCCTTCCTTCCTTCCTTCCTTCCTTCCTTCCTTCCTTCCTTCCTTCGCCCCTTCCGCCCCTTCGCCCCTTCCTGCCCTTCTTCCCTTCCTTCCTTCCTTCCTCCCCTTCCTTCCTTCCTTCCTTCCACCCCTTCCTTCTGCCCCTTCCTTCCTTCCTTCCGCCCCTTCCTTCCGCCCCTTCCGCCCCTTCCTAACGCCCCTTCCTTCCGCCCCTTCCTTCCGCCCGTCCTCCCCTTCCTTCCTTCTTCCCTTTTGTTGAAGTTTTAAGGCACTTTCTTGAATGGATCAATCTTCATGGAACTATCTAAAAACTAAGTTGGTTATTTTAAAGGACTAATTTATGGAAACCTTCTCCAGAGTTTTACTGAGACAAATGCAGATCATAGAAATAATTATAAAAACATACCTCTTCTTATTTAGCACTTGGGAGCACATGTTTTGAAGCTTTCATTCTTTGAAGCTGTTTCATTTAACAGGGAATGGATCTGCATGGGCAGAACTGAGCACTATGTAAAGGCCAGCTGGCACTGTCCTGTAGCTGTCACAGAAATGTCTCCAGCCTCCTTCTGCAAAGCTCCATAACCAGGTCTGGTCAGCATGGGAAGTCAGAAACCTTCAGAGAAACTGTGGTGGCTTGAACAACAAATACCATTAATCTGGAGATAATCAAATCCTCTAATCTGTTTTTAATCTTGGAATTTTGAACACTGCTTTTTAGAAATTTTGAATCAAGTGATGCTTTCTTGTCAGTCTCTGGGTTCACTACTTAGCAGGATCAGAGGGTCTTGTATCATATGAGTGGGGCTAGGCACTTCTCCTCCCATCTCTCAGCTCAGGTGTCATGGCAGATGTTTGTATCAAAGGCTCACATTATGAAATCTTGATCCTGCTTTTTTTTTTTTCAAGAAATATAACTGCCCTCAAAGTGCCTCCTCATGACTTATGTCTCCTAGTTGCTTTTTCCTCCACAAATACAGGGCTTGGCTTTTTTTTTTTTTTGTTTTTTTTTGGTTCATGAGGATAAAAGTGTACCTCCTAGGAATAATTGGCCTGACTGCCCTTTCTTGCAAAAATACACTGGAAATTCTCTGGAAGTTGCTCTGGAAAACTTTTTCACATTTTCAGAACCCTACTCCAATACTGTGCTAGTGCATGAAATGACACTCATAATTTACAGGTCATTTTTCCTCTTTTTCCACACTTTGGGATGACTGTCCCAACTAATTCTGTTACCAGCAGGTAAAAATACTAAGTAAACACGTTTTCTTATCTTCAGTCCATGACAAACTTTAATGCTGAGGGAAGATAAGGAAGAAAAATTAAGTAAGCTGCTTTTTGTTTTGCTAGGGTGGCTAGTTTCACATCAAGAATCAGCAGAAGGGCTAGTTCATAGGACAGCAATTTTTACCTGATGTCAGTGAAATAAATGGTGCAGGTGGTGCCAACTTTGTGCCCTTTGGCACTTGTCATTGATCAGATAGACCAGGCCATGTGATATCCACTGGTTTCAGATAATGCCTGTACATAGGTAGTCTTTCTATGCTGACAATGTTTTAGAGAAAGCAAGGGGGGAAAGAAAAAAGCAAAGGATTTTGTATGGACTGGAAAAAGTAGATGTAAAAAGGTAGGGCTAGATCATCCCATGGGCACTGCATTATGGCTCAGGGACCAGAGAGAGCCCTGGATCTCCCTTGAATCCGATGGAGAGCAAAGCAAAAGCATGCTGGTATGTAGTTGCTGGTCCCCTTCCTTCAAGTACCCAACAGGCAGCAGTCAAGAGATGGAGATAAGAAAGAGTGGCATGTAAATTCTTGGCATAAGTTTTGGGAGAGATCTATATTCTCATTTTTTGTTACACATCCACCCTTTTGCCAGAGACTTAATATTGAATCTGAGTGTAAAGGCAGCTCTTTTACTGGGGTCACTGCAGTCAGCAGCTCGTCATGTGAAGTGCATGATACACACTAGCCACTGTAGCTGAAGTTATATTGTCACCAACCCCTAAGAACTGATCAATTGTTAAACAATGATTGAGGTCATTAAAGAAATGTACAAATGAGTAATTTTTGTGTAACCACCAGAAAAACAGACCTCTGTAGTGCAGTCTGATGAGTGGCCCAAGAGTGCCTGTGTCCCTGTGCCCTCCTGGGCACCAGCTGCAGGCAGCAGCCAGCCACACTCCCAGGACTGTCCTCAGCTCAGTCTCTAGTGCACTGAACATCTTCCCTCCCAATCCCAACACATTTTATCTAACTTTGGTGACAATGATGAGTGATATAATAAAGAAAAAAGAAAATCCCATCAGTGAGTACTGGAAAGAGATGAACTGCCTTGAGGATTTTGATCATGGCATTTCAATTCCAATCTGCATTCTATTCTATCTAACTACATGTCATTCTATTTTCTTATATTCTGTTTATAAACTCAGAGTTGTAATCACAGACTTTTTGGCATGATATTTAGAAATTATCTAAGCCCTTATCGTAGAACGCAATTGCATTTATCTTGTTAGTTTATGTTCAACTTCTATTGATTTCAAGGGTTCATATTGTGTAAGGTCTTTGACAGGAGCTGCGTATATCTTCACAGGTTCAGAAAGAGGTAAGTTATTGTTCATAGGGTCAAGAAAAAAAAAGAACAACAAACCAAGCACCTATTAAAGGACAATCTGTGGGTTTCTCCTTCTACACAGCATTTCATTCTGTGACAGAGCCTGTGTGTGAGAGAGAGAAAAAGCATGGAGAAGTACAGGAAAAAATTTATTGGTTTGCTAGATAAGGCAGTAGCAGCTGCCAACTCCATGCGTCCTGATGAACTGCTTTTCTCTTACAAGGGAATTCTCTATCCTACCACTGTTTGCAGTCCAGAAACTTTCAAAGCCTTGGAGTCCTTTGAAGCCAGAAGGAATGATGTAATTTTGGCAGGATATCCTAAATCCGGTGAATATATTTTAATTTTTTTATAAACAAGTTTCTGCAATAGCATGTAACAAGGTTTGTGCTAAATATATGATTATATGGTATGATACATAATATGATATTATGCTAAATAATTGTATTTAGAATGTTTACCAAATTTTGTAAAACTGATTTCATTCTCAAAAAGCACAAGAAATTGTTTATGAATATTTGATATGGAAAATTTTCCAAAAGACTGTGAAAAACATTCTGATTTTCTTTTCTATAGCATCTAAAGGTTTTTTTATATTTTACTTTTCATAGATATGATGTTAAATGCACAAATTGGAGAGAATCAAAATACAGTTTTTTACCCCAGAGGTAACGAAATCTCCTGACATTCCACCATCTGCTCCCACATGTCTGTTTGTAAACTTAAGAGCTTTATATTTTTACAATGGAGCCTGTGGTACCTTCAAATGGTATATTCCATCTTCTTTAGTTTATTTCACATAGATGTTAGGAAATAGCTATCAAAAATATTTTTGTAGTCCTTGAAGTGATTACATTGTTTTTTAAGTATTCTTTAAGGAAAATCAAGAGGACATCTTTCCTGGGGTTGCAAGTTTACCCTAGGTATTTCCTCAATCTGCCTCAAAGCACTGGTCCACATAAAAGTCAAAAATTTGGATTTGGTGTGCCTCATATACACTTTAATCTTGCTGTTTCTCTCTTCCAGCAATTGGTTCACACTGCCTTTACAGTGAATAGTCATAGCTGACAGGATTGTGAAGTTTTTGCTTTTCCACTGTACTTTCTTTTTGAAGAAATGTTATGCACTGCAATGCACTTGTTAATATTGCAGTGAGAAAGATGTAGGCACCCAGTGTCCAGAAGTCAGGACATGGTAAATCAGAGGTGGGACATCTATGCAGGCTCTTTGTTATCTTTTGAAGAAAAAGGTAAAATGTGTGTCTAGGAAATGTCACTTCAGAGTGATTTTCCGGTTATTAAAGAAAATGAGTGCACATTTTTCAGATCTAGTTTTGCGCCTGTCTTGAAGTACTGTGCTCCATCTTTCTTCCAAAGATAATCCAGCACACCAGAAAACACTTCATGTATTAGGTTTTAAAGTACAGGTTCACCACCCCAGTCACCCTTACATGTGTCATAATAAAATTTATTACATGCAGGTTTTCCTAGCTGAGTCTCAGTGGTTCTTCTCCCTGATTAGTCAGTTTACAGTATACAAGTTAATTTACGGTGTCCTGAAGTGTTCAAGTTGGAGACATATGTGCTTATGAGGAGGAAAGGTAGGATCCTGGGTGGTGATTGACCAGACAGTCAGCTGGGATTGTATGACATGAAAGGAGACCAGGTAACTCACCTGGTAGTACTACCACCTCTTGAGTCCCCCTGGTAAATCCATTTCTGTCCATTCTAAAAGTTTTTCAAGCACTTCTGTACTTTTCTTCTTTCAGGCACAAACTGGCTAAGCCAAATCTTAACAGATCTAATAGCCATATCTCAAAAGAAAACACCAGGTAGTGAAAGCAGTGTGAATGCTGAAGAAGCAGAAGAATCCATACTTGGAAATTGGAGATGCTGAAAAATATGAGGTGGGAACAGAATATGTATGGAAATGATCAACATTATGTGCTTCAAAATCTGAATATATGAAGTATGATCTATTCCATTGTTTGATAAGAACTTTACCACTCCTCTTTATGTGGTGTCTGGTCAGGAGTAGTCTCATCTGGACTGTCAAATACTGAACACATACAAATAAATAAATACTTCACTGGGACTGAAAAGAGGACGTAACCCGTGAGACATAAGAAGTTCAGAAATTCAAGATAGCATCTTTTGTATTTAAGAAGAGCATAATGAAGTGTCAAATCATGTAATATTAGCATTTGTCTCTTTTACTTGCTCTTCCTCCTCCTCCCCTCTCTCAGTCCTTGAGATACTTCAGCTTTCACTGAGAGCTACTGTGTACCACACCTCTAGATTTGATCCCTTGTCTACCAGACCTGAAGAGAATTATCACTGAAGAGAACTAGCAATGGATAGTCCTTTTTCCAATTGCTCATGCGCTTTTGAAGATTAGAGCTACTCAGAATAGCCCACTAATATCCCAGGACAACACTCACTCCAAAACCCAAAAAACCCACTTCAATCAGCCAATAACTGTAGATAAGTTCATCAAGGCCACATTTTAGCAGAGGTTAATGAAAAGAATACTTGTACTAACTGTACAACTGTCCACTTTCCCCCTTCAATTCTTCAAGCGAATGACCAAATTACCGTCTCCAAGATTTATGGTTACTCATCTCCGTCCTGAAAATCTTCCCAAATCTATCTTCCAAAAGCAAAGCCAAGGTGAGTATTGATTTTAATGTATTGAAGCAAACAATTCAACAGATTTATTTTTTTTTTAAGAGCCCCTGTAGTACTTTTCTGGCAATTCTCAGAATCACTCTTGTACTTAAGCGTTAAGCCTGGCCATTTCTACATGTTTAAGGGTCTACATGTTTAAGAACTGCCATTCACCTCACTTAACCACAGTTTGCCCTTATTGGCCCCTTTGTGACAGTTTCTACAAGAGAGTTGCAGGGTTTGAACAAATCCTCCAGAGGCAAAATGGATTTTGATGGGTTTTCCTGTGGGAGGAATTTTATGGCATTGTTGGAAGTGAGGGCTTGAATGTGTCAAATTTCAAGGAGAATTTATATTTTTGTGAATTTTCCCTGCCACTTAAAAGATGACCTATGCTTGTATTGAGCAAAACATACTTAGATTCTGAATAAGTAATATGGTTAATCAGTAAAAGATAAAAATTATAGGCAACCATCTTCTCATGGTCCCAAAGCAAAGTTAATTACTGCATCTTCGGAACTGGGAAAGAAATTGCTACTTCTGCAAGGAGCACACAAGGTGTTAGAAATCCCCAACTGCAGTTATAAAGTATATTATTGTTATTTCATTTATTATGCTGTAGTCTGCTATGTCTTTCCCTATAAATAATAATTTCATTTTTTTCTAGATGTTGTTACTAATTCGTAATCCAAAAGATGTTGCTACTTCCTATTACCATTTTTCCAATGGCCTGGCACTCTTCCCTCCTATGAGACCTGGGATGATTTCTTCACAGATTTCATGACAAAGAAAAGTACAGTATATTTTTTTCTGTCTATGTCAATTGTCCAATGAGTTGTCTTTGTCTAAAAACCTTTGTTCTTTGGAAAATCAGCTTGACTAGGATTTTTTGGTTTACAGTACAAAAGACCAGAGATTAAAGACAGAGAGTTAGAAATCTGAAGATTTTTCTTACTTGTCTTACTGCTTGAGGATAAATATTTGTTAAAACTGCGCTTCCACAGACTTTTTAAATTTGTACAAACTGGTATTTTTCCTGGAAAAAGCAGTTCTTCCTTAACTCTATCTTGGGTCCCCTTTACCCCTGTGCTCTCCTTTGTCCAACATGTTGTGTCTGTGGTCACCTCCATGCCAACTTGGATGAAAGAAATTATTTGGATTAAGCCTAGTGCATTTGAAAGAGGACTAATTCTAATGCATTACAAAAAGAAAAGTGATAGCACTGGTTTAAGTTTATGAGTTTGGCGTAGCGCATGGGCCAACAGACAAGGGGCGTTCAACAAGGTCTTAGACTGGATTAAGAGAGTCTTACAAGATGGTCGGCAAGATGATAGCTTTTTTAGTGAACTCATAGCTGTCTTGAAAATGCTAAAAAGTTTTATTTTTCTGACTTACAAATGGTATCATATGCTTGAGCCTGGAGCAAAATCTATATATCCTACGGAAGTGTGTAAACCCTGCCTTAAACATGATTAATAAAGCTCTTGGCAAACCCAACTTAATCAGCAAAACCTGCACAATCCTAATTTATGCTTCATCTTTGGATCCTTTTGTTTTATTTAGTGGCCTGGGGATGCTACCTTGAATACCTTTCTGAATGGAACAAATATGCTGACAAAGAAAATATTATGACAATAACTTATGAAGAGGTAAAAGAGGTAAGGTTGTCAATAGTTACAAATACTTGATACTTCAAGGGACGTTTCATTCCTGAACCAATACACCCATATATGCATGCAGGGTATCCAAGATGTGTGTGAAGTTTTTTGTGTGTTAAGGGATGAAAAGGTGAAATTGAAACTTAAAAACCTTTGTAAAATTATGCTTGTGAAAATGATTCTTGTTTTTTATTTATCTATGATATAAGCCCAAATAATTGTAAATCTAAATTGACAGCAATATTTTTGGGAAGGAGCTTAAATATTTTCAGCAGTGTAGATTTTTCTCACCTGTAAATCATATATAATATTTTGTAATCTACAGAAAGGTAGCTTGTATCTCCTCCAAAATAATTGTGGAGAAGAGGAAGACTTTGGACCATCCTAGTCCTGGGGAATTCTATGAATGCCCTATGTATGCAGCCAGCAGAGAGATATAGGGAAGTGTAAACACCTTGGAAAGCAGAGTCATTTGTTTGAAAGTCATGCCATATGTTACATTCCTCTTTCCAGAATCCTGCCCTCAGTGTGAAAAACATAGCTACATTCTTTGGAATTCCTCTGACTGAGGAACAACTCCAGCTGGTGGTAGAGAGGAGCAGCTTCCAGTCTATGAAGAAAAACTCTGACAAGACACATGGATCATTTGGCAATATTTTCTTTCGCAAAGGTAGGAAGCTCCAAGTGGCTCAGATGTAGAAATGTCCCACTCTCTGGAACGTGGGCCATCCTTTGGTTCTTTTTTCCTACACTCACATTAGTATTTTAAGTTAGTGTCCAGCAGGTTATCCCTGCTTTGCTTGAGAAGACTATTCAAGCACAACTGGTGAGGAAGATACCCAGCAAGGCTCACACAGTAGAGCCGCTCTTGGAGATTCACAGATGGCTGGCAGGAAGGAGGAACTGTCATGTCTCTGAATTCCTCTCCACCTCTGGGCCTGGATCACCAGTTACCCAGCCTTTGGAGCTGGCAGCACTGAGCCAAACTCAGCCTGAGTGGTGTGACCACACTTTGTAGGAGAGTATGGGAGTCTTCTGAGAT
Organism: Camarhynchus parvulus; assembly: GCF_901933205.1. NCBI lineage: Eukaryota > Metazoa > Chordata > Aves > Passeriformes > Thraupidae > Camarhynchus > Camarhynchus parvulus. The sequence continues at coordinate 39,787,409 of NC_044573.1, forward strand.
GGCCACTGTAGATGCCTGTTCACTCTTACACATTAGAACTAAGCCAAGCAAGCAAGAATCCAGGGACACACAAGAGAGGGAACAGAAGGGAGTAACCTTTGCAGTGTATTTTGGGGACGTGGACACGAGAAGGGCATCCTGGTTATCAGAATCTATATCTGCATTTACATTGAAGAAATGACTGGATAAAAGCTGAAGCTGCCAAAGGAGCAGAAAGTCAGCTCTACCTCCTGGCAGATGATTCTTAATTTTTCATGATCTTCCACTTTGCCAGTCATAGCTTACTAGAGGAGAGAGATGGAGGGAAACAGGATTTTATGCTGCCTTTTTGAACACAGTCTCCTAGAGGGCAGTATGTTCTTTTGCATTATAGTAACAGATAATTCTCATATATATGTAAGTCCACTGATTACACAAAATTATATTGGTGTAGAAAAATGTTCCATCTGTAAAATGGATCAACATGATTTACTACACAATGCAATAAAATGACAGCTCCATAAAATAAAAAATGAAATTTCTTGGTTTTCAAGAGATGCTTTATTGCTTCTTTGAAGGTGGTGTAAGTGACTGGAAGAATCTTTTCAATGAAGATCAGAGTAAGAGAATGGACAAAGCATTTGAAGAACATATAGCAGGAACGAAACTTGGGAAAAAGTTGAAGTATGACTTGTACTGCAAAGCCTGAAGAATAATGAAACGTGGTTAGAACAAGAACTTTGCAAGGCAGACTCAGACCATCTGAATGCTATACACTGGAAAAGTAGATCAAAGGATCCATGCACCTTAGAATTGCTGTAAGAGGCATTGCAGCAGCATTTACAGTGACACTGATGAACCTTTTGTTTTATGGTGAGAGCTTAGGATACACTCATTTCCTGAAGAAGATGGCAACTAATCATATTTACAAAACCTCAACAGCCCTGTTCCAGCTGTCACCTGGAAGGAAATGCCTCTTTTCTTTCTAGACAAATTCTATCTCTTCTAGACGATTTCTAATTATTTAGTATGCAGGTTATTTTTTCTTCAATAATATTTCAAATCACACAACATCTTCACAGAAAATATCGCTAGCAAAAATAGGGATATGAGAGAACCCTAATTTCAAAGGAGATCTTCCATGAATTCAGCACAAACTAAATCAAACCTAGAAAAAGGAGAAAAAGGGGAATATGGATCAGCATTCTTAGGCTCTTCATCTCTCTGAATGCAAAATACCAAGATGGATTTCAGATTATGGGCTGTAGTTAACAGGCAAGATTCACTTAGAGGCACTGCGTTCTATAGAATCACAGAGCAGCCCAGGTTTGAAGAGATCTTGAAAAATCATCTGGTACAACCTTTCATGGGAAAGGGAGCCTGGATGAGATTCTATCTAGATATCATGTCTTGAAAACCTCCAGTGATGAGGATTCTACCCCTTTCCTGGAGGCATTGTTCCACTGGTTGTTCTTGCTGTAAAGAATTTACTTCATATATGAAGATTAAACCTCCACTGTTGCAACTTGACCTCACTGCCTCCTTTCTTCTGCATGTGGTGTCTGGTGAATAGGGAGCCTTTATCCTCTTTGTAGCTGCCCTTTAAGCACTAGAATCTGTGATGAGGCTGTCCCTGAGCCTTCTGAACTTTGTGGTCCTCCCTTGGAACCTCTGTGCTTTCTTTGTGTCATTCTTGAAAATGCCTGCATTGAGATAGTGGGGTTGTCAAGAGTGATGGTGTGAGACATTGCTCTACCCAGCTCTCTTGTACTGCCATTGGCATTTACCTCCCTAAACACAGTATTTCAGATTTTTCCAGGGACTTGTTCTGGAAAACAAAGGCAAAATGTGGTTCTGTAAATATAGTTGAATTAACACCAGGAAAATCCCCAGACAACGTATAGATCCATAAAACCTGAGCAGATAAGATGTAAAAATAAAATATAGAGTTGGAAAGAATGAAATATTCAAAGACTTCTTGTTTCATTCTTCAAAAGCTGGTTGATTCTACTTGGACATAAGTGGACATGCAGAGTTTTGTAAAGAAATATGAAGTGCTAGAAGTAATAGTTAGAACACTTAGAAAATAAATGAATGGATTCAAAAGCAGAGCAGCAGAAAGTCCTGCAGCAACGCATCTTTGAACAACTGCAAGTTATCTGTTAGCAACCAGAAAGGTACCAGATTCCCGGAGGAGAACATACATATTAGCAGTGTTTAAAAACTTGAGATGGAAGAATCAGAATAGAACAGTCACCTCAACTTAATAGTTAGGAATGTAGTAGCAAAAATGACAAAGCAACTGATTATGGAAGATTTTGAAGAAAATGAAATAGTAAATATAAATTATGATCTTCTTATGAAAACTTACCTCTTGAATAAGCCACTGACAGAAAATACAAGAGATGAGAGCATTGGGAAGGGCCTGAAATTATGTGACTAAAGCAACACAAATTTATGTGGAGATGGCAATGTAAAAATGTGGTTATAGAAATGACAGTATTGGAAGTAGACTTAGAAATTCATACAACAACAATAAAAGCATTCAGAAGCACTGTCAGCAGCCGCAATACTTTCAGGAATATCCACTTGTTCCCATGGATATGATGAACTTGGTTGTAATAGTTTGCTTATGGTCATACTACATATACTGGCTGACAGCAGAACTGGGAGGGCAATTAAAGCAATCTCCTTTAGTGATGAGTTCTGATCACATTCAATCTTGTTTTTAACACTGCTGGGCAGACTAATATACACTGTATCATAAATGACTGACTTTTAAGTCTGGGGATCAGAAGAGAGGGCTGAAAGTACTAGGAAAAATGACAAAACAATTTGAGACATAACACATTGAGAAGATAAGGGAACCCAAAGTTTAGTAATGGTAAGTGTAAAACTGTATGTTTAGAAAAGGGAAGCCAAAGGAGCAGGTACTTTGTGGGGATAAATCTATCAGGCAGCAACTGACATAAAAACACCTGAGGAATCACACTTAGAAAAGACTAACATGATGACAGTGCCAGAAAAAAAGGCTCAGATCTTATTCTGGTCTTGCTGATCTGGTTGAAAACCAGACCATAACCTGATGCTGCAGTTTTATCCACGCCTGAGTCATCCCAAGACTTGAATTCATTCCCTTTGTGCCCTTAACAATCTCACTCTGAAGGACAGAGCTGTTCAGAGCAGTAACACCTCATGTGCTTTTGCTCCATTAGAGATACTCAGGGGGCCCTTGCATTCACGGGGGTAAGGAGGTGGAAGAAGGGAAGATGGAAAAGGTAAGCATGCCAAAATGAATGTAGGCAAGGAAACTTGATGGATGAGTGACATTTTGAGAGAGTGAAAAGTAAGCAGAGATGAGGCCAGTGAGTGTGAGAATCAATTCAGAAAAACTTGGGAATGTGTTTTGGAGGTAAGACATAATTGACTGACATAATAACGGTGGCTCTCAGAGTTTATTAGTGTCCTGGTTCGAAGGAAGTGAGTTTTTTGGCATGCTGTGGTCAAACCAATAGGTGCTCAGATTTGAATATTGGTGCCTGGTGTGGCCACTGAGGACATGAATTTGCACCTGAGAACACAAGCGGTTAAAAGCAGAGAACTCCCAGGAAAACGTCTCTTGGGTTCTGTCCGTGAAAGTGGTCAGAGCTCCACTGCCCAGCTGTGGGCTGGGTGGGTGAGGGGAAGCCAGGCAGCCAGGTGAGGTAGGGCCTTGGACAGAGAGGGGAGGTGAAGTTTCCTGCAGGGTGGAAGGGTGGAGTCATCCTCCCCCTCTGGAGAGAGAGAGGGAGAGAGCATCTTTGCCTGTGCCTATGCCACCTTGAAATTTGATATCATGTGCTGGCAGCACAGCCGAAGGAGAAGTGGGGGGGTGCAGCGAGGGTGCAGCAAGGGAAGGTGCCTGGCAGGGTAGCGTGGGAGTTCTGGGCAGGCAGAGCCTGAGATTTTAACCCTTTTCTTGGATTATGGAAACCTTACAAATGCTGATCCTCCTGGAGCTGAATGAGAAGAGAGATAGAGATGAAATAGGAGGAAATGGGCCAGTGTGATGCAAATTTGTGCAAGTGAAAGATATCCGAGAGAAGTTGAGAAGAATCCTAGGTGGGAGGAGATGATGGAGTGGCCTTTGGCTGGACTTTTCTTGCACAGCCATGGACAGAACCAATTTTTTTTCCTGTGACACAGAGACTGCATTTAGGGGGAGGCAATGGCTTGGAGCCAAGAGAGTGCAGTGATGTTATGTGAAGGAGAGCATGAACAGAGATGATGGGTGAGGAGGGTGGTGGTGCCCTCGATCATCAGTGAAGAAGATCTCTGTTCTTGAGACCCCTCGGCCCCAGGGGGTGAATTTGGGGGGGACAGGTGTCCTGAAAGAGAAAGACTTTGCTTTTTTTGGAACTGGGCAAAGCAGCCTTAAAAAGGGAACCCTAGAAGCAGCTCTGGTCAATGTGCAGTGGTGAGAGGACTGGGCATGGAAGGAAGATGTCACAATGGCAAATGTTCTCTGGGTGGTGCCACGTGAGACATGGAGATGCATACTCAGGATCCCGGCTTGCCCTGAGCCTCTCTAGAGAGCCAGGGCTGCTCTGCCCCCCGTTGTGTGCAGCTCCTGAGCAGACAGACATATGGCTGTGACAGCACTGGAGACCCTGCTCACGAGCAGAGAGCAGAGTCTGAGGGTTGAAGGAGCTGGAGGCACCTGTGTTCCCAGTGGCCCAGGGAACAGGTTGCTACATTTCATGCTGAGGTATTATAGCGATCTGGCTCCCTCAGGATTCAGGCAGCTGGCTCCAAAGAAAATTTCTTAGGCAGCTGGCCTGAGGAAAAAAAAAAGATAATTTTTTGACGCCCTTACTCTTTAGTACTGGAAAACAGAAAGAAATTTTCCTCTGCAATTCTGAGTCAGCACATGGACGAAGAGCTGAAAAGAATAACACAACAAAGCTTACAGAAAGCATAATATATGAACAGTGTCTTCAACTTTTAAGAGTAAAATAGTACTGATAGAGAAAGTATTATTTCCAACAAAATGGTCTATTTTGATGGTTCTGCATTTTGGGAGACCAGAAAAATAATTTTAAATTATTCTTTGTAGGTAATTTTAAGCAATCTTCCAAGTCTTGCAGGTACGATTTTCATTTGATAATTTCTCATATTTAATTAATCTTGTGTCTAACATCCATTGATGAAGAAAGAGACAAGGATGTGATAAAAGAGTTTGATATATGGGTAGTGAATGAGACCTATACTGTATTCAAGGGCATGAAGGAGAGTGAAAGGCCCCTTCACAGGGTAATTCACCTTCCTTTATTGCCCGTTCTCTGTTGGGATGACCAGTGGAAATACCCATTCCACCATCTCAGCACTCCTTACCTTCTAAAAAGGTGTCCCCCAGAACACAAATAACAGCCCCAGAAGGAACAATTTCACCCAAAGATTAAATTATGGACATGAGGAGAGAGAAAAGGAAGTGAGTAGTACAAGTAGAATTTGATTCACACTATTGCACTAAAACTTCACATGCAAGTGTCCCTCCTGTCAGATTTAATGGCGCAAAATTCTCAGATGTGAGTATTTCATCATGAGAAATCTGATTTAGGTGATACCTGTCCTCAGCTGTGGACATTGCCTTACAATGACTGGATGCAGGAAAGAGCCATTGAGTGTAAGGAACCTTTATCCTGGGATGTGTTTCCATTTCTGGAGTAATGTGAGGTACCCAATAAGTAGGGAAGTTGAAAGGAGTTGAAAAGAGCTATAGAGGTCTGCCTCTGCTTCTGCCACGGGATGAGATGTGACCCTGAAGCAAGCAGGGTGGCACTCCACAGTATCTGCTCAACATCTCTGCCCCTTTGACCTTGGGCACAGCCTGGTTGATTATTAACCAGGGCTGTGATTTACCCTCAGCTGGCGACTCCCAGCTCAACTCAGTGGCCCCACAGGGCCACTCACTCTTTCACCTGCAAGGGGATGGGGGAGGGAAACAGAGTGAGAGGAGTCATGGTTGAAATAAAGACAATTAAATACCTAAAGCAGGAGCTATGTATGCAAGCAAATCAAAGTAAGGAATTCATTCTATCCTCCCAGCAGTCAAATGTTCAGCTGTGTCCAGGGCTCCATCAGCCATGACAGTGATATGGTAAGACAAATACCTTAGCTTGTAGCATCTCTATTTCCTTCTTCTTCCCTCACATTTTATTGCTGAGCATGACTCCATATGGGATAGAATAGTCCTTGGATCAGTTGGAGTCAGCTGTCCCATCTGTGTCCCCTTTTAATTTCTTGTGCATCTGCAATCTACTCTCTGGCAGCTCAGTGTGAGAATCAGAGGAGGCCCTGACACTGTGTAATTACTGCCAGCAATGACTAAAACATCTCTGTGTTACCAGTATTGTTTTTAGCACAAATTCAACACATAGCACCATACCAGCTACTATGAGGAAAATTCATTCCATTGCTGTGAAAACGAGTGCACACACTTGTTGAAAGGTTAAAGTACAGCATTGAGCCAAACTGGTTCACTTGAAACCAATTAGACAGGATACCACCAGCCAGGTTTACATGAAAAAGTGAAGTGGAATGGATGTCCTGCTGGTGTGTTTATCCCTTCAGGAACCAATTGGCTTGAACAAATGGTGAAGGAGTTGGCAGGTGCCAAATATACAGAAGAGGAAATGAAAGAGAGAATAAATGCTGAAAAGAAACTAGAGACATTTCAGCGTCTAGAATTTGGGGATCCTGGGATATATGAGGTAAGCAGGAACTGAAAGTACTGTCCCTGCTCTTCCTACAGGGAGTAATAGCCGAAAGACAATGGCTGATCTTAGAGGTAATGGAGAACCTAGAGCCTTAACAACAGCTATGGTCTGCAGAAGTAGCATGTCCTAGTGCCTCTGGTGTCCCAACACAAGGGCCTTCCATGGGAGACAGGGTCCTCCTGCCACAGACCCAGTAACTTTAATTAGTAAGACCTTTTTCTTAGGTGTCATGTTCTTAGGCCTGTGTCATGTGAAATGGTGCTTGGTGGCAGAGGTTGGCAGAAGCCTACACCACCAGTGCATCCCTGTAGGTTTTCCAAGTAATAAGATATATCTCTGGTTTCACCTTTTCTTATAACCTACAATAACTGAGCAGGCACAACTCATATAAGTTGAATAAGCTGCTTCTGTCTTGTCACATTTCTTCTCACTTTCTTTAAAGAGGATGAAGCAGCTTCCTTCCAGAAGAATTATAGTAACCCATCTGAGACCTGATCTCCTGCCTCCATCCATTTTCCAAAGCAAAGCTAAGGTGAGTATTCTCTTTGCATCACACTGCAAAATCTTTCCATCCTAAATTAGCTTTCCTCTGTGTGAGATGTCTTTTCTACATTTTCACCTGAGCTGGTCAACACACAGCCACATTTCTAAGGTTGAAGTGACAGCTCAGTGTGCCAAGGCTGTGAACAAAGATCCTCTACCAGCTGCATCTTTGCTGACTATTGGTGGACTTGTTGCTGAGTATCACTGTCCTTTCAGCTCTCCTTCAGAAAGATGCTTCCAGGTTGGTGGTAGAAACCTGAGCAAGTCAAGGAGTAATTCTGTCTGGTTTAACTTGCCTTCAAAACCAGGGTACCTGTGGAAAACCCACCACAGGCTGTGACTAAGATAATCTTAGATGGGAATTACTGCAGAGAGAAGCTAGGCTACATCTAGAGACTGTTTGTGGCTCTTTTGTTCAGTAGATCATGAACTCATTTGTCTGGGTTGGAACTAGGTAGAACTGTCTTGAGGGAATCACTTCTTGTTTTCAGCCTGAAGCTTAGATTATCAACAAGTGATCAGCCAAAGCTCTGCTTTCTTACTCAAGAAAAGGAATTAGACCAGAATTGGATGGTCTGGTGCATTTTAGTGGACAAGTAAGCTTGCAGACAACACCAAGTTGGGCGGAAGTGTTGATTTGCTGGAGGGTCGGAGGCCCTGCAGAGGGATTTGAACAGACAATGGGCTGAGGCCAATTGTATGAGCTTAAATAAGGTATGTATTTATCCTACAAAATGGGGGTCACAGCAACCGTGTGCAACACTAAAGACTGGGGGCAGAGTGGCTAGAAAGCTACCCAGTGGAAAAGGACCCAGGGATGCTGGTTGACAGTGGCTGAACATGAGCCAGAACTGTGCCTGGGTGGATAAGAAAGCCAGTGGCATCCTGGTGTGGATCGGGATATATGGTGGATAGGATATATGATCAAATAATGTGGTCAGCAGGACCAGGACAGTGATTGTCCCCATGTACTTGGCACCGGTAAGTGACACACCTTGAGCACTGTGTCCAGTTTTGGGCCTCTCACTACAAGGAGGACATTGAGGTCCTGGAGTGTGTCCAGAGAAAGGCGCTGGAACTGGTGAAGGGTTTGGAGCATAAGTTTTAGGAGAAGCAGCTGAGGGAGCTGGGATTGTTTAGCCTGGAGAAAAGGAGGCTCAGGGATTGCCACCTGAAGGGAAGTTGTAGCAAGGTGGAGCTTGGTCTCTTGACAGGCCAAAAGGAAATGGCCTCAAGTTGCACTGAGGGAGATTTTGATCTGGATATGAGAAAAAATTTCTTCACAGAAAGGGTTGCCAAGCACTGGTTGCCAGGGAAGTGTTTGAGTCACTGTTCCTGAAGATATTTAAAAAAAATGTAGATCTGATCTTAGGGACATGGTTTAGTGATGGACTTGGTAGTGTTTGGTTAATGGTTGGACTTGATGACCTAAATGATTCTGTGATTCAATGACTCTATGTGATATGTCAAGAAGACAGCATTTTGGTCAGTCAAAAGATGTATTTTCTTCCTCTAGATCCTTGTGCTAGTTCGGAACCCCAAGGACACGGCTGTCTCCTATTACCACTTCTGCAACAACCTACCAGTGATGCCATCCTTCGCCTCCTGGGATGAGTACTTTGCAGACTTCATGAATGGAAAATGTACTTTGCCCTACCTCCTCTGGCATTTCTCCTAATAAGAGTGGCATACACAGGGCCTTGTGCATGGGAATCCTTCTGTGACATACCTTACCAAGGCACTCCCAGAGCAGGCAGACAGGCCCCTGTTATGGCAGAAACAGAGTACCAGAGAAACAGAGTTTTGTATCTCACTTAGAATGGAGAGATCATGAGAAAGCTTTAGCCTGACTTTTCCATTCCCACAATTGTGGTTTGCCGTATCAAGTGGACAGACCTGGGCCATGCTGCACTGATTTCAGAAGAAAGAGCAGACATGTTGAGCTGGTCATCCCTTCGCCGTTCTAAAGCCACACTTAGAAAGCTGTCTGGGCTGACTCCTCTGATTTGGTTAAGGGCCTGTATTGGGGAGTACTCTAGACAGTTATGCCTCTTCTTTGTTTGCAGTGGCCTGGGGATCCTACTTTGACCACCTAGTGGAATGGAACAAATACATTGACAACGAGAGGATCATGACAATAAGCTATGAGGAACTCAAAGAGGTGTGGCATTCCACCCAGCTCTTCCTTGATGAGTGTGTTGTGCATCCCTCCTGATATGTATGGGTGTGGGAAAGTAGAAACTCTTGGGGCAAGTCTGTCTTTAGAAGGATGTGCCTTTCTGAGTTACTCATTTATGTTTGGGCCAAGCCCATGGATGTTAGGAGGAGGACAGCCTTGCCTGTTTGTGAAAGGAGTTTTATCTGGCAGAGGCACAGATTTTGGGAAAGAAGAAAAGGCCTTGAAACTGAGGCCAAAATATGTATGGTCTGAAGAGTTTTCTGTTAGAGCTCTTGGAATTCCTTAGTGACATTGTGGGAGACATCTTGCCCTGCTGGGCTTCCCACAGGGCGCTGGCTCCATGCCACAGCCACAGTGTAAAATCTCTTGATTTCACCTCTGTGCTATGTTCCTTTGGACAGGAACCGATACTGGGGATGAAAAAGATTGCTTCCTTCTTTGGATTTTCCCTGTGTGAGGAAGATTTTTCCAGAATTGCCAAGAAGACCAGTTTCAAAGCTATGAAAGAGAAATCCAGCGAAACCCATGGAAAGTTTGGGGACATCCTCTTCCGGAAAGGTAAGTCTCTGCAAATGAAGACCTACCTTCTGAAGGAGAACTCCAGAAGGAGTTTTGAGCATGTTACTTAGCTGTGAACTCATTGGACTGTCTGTGTGAGTTCTCTCCTGTGGTGCCACCTGTACAGAAAGCTTCTGCTGTTGACAGGATCCCCACACCTCAAGAGTCTTTGGTTTCTGAGTACGACAAGCATGGGCTTTTTAAAATCCATTTCTTTCATCACTCCTTGGAGGAAGAGGGATTTAGCCAATCTCCTCTATACCACCTTCCACAAAAATATTTCTCCCTTCAGAGGAAGTAATTAATGAATGAGCTTTCCCTTGTGACAAAACCAGATTCCCCTTTTTCTGTGTAAAAGCTTCATGAAGTCACCTTGGAAATCCCCTTCTGGGGAGGGAGCACTTGCAGGCAGCTAACCAGAAATGCTCCCTGTTATCTGGCTACAGACTTTGCTTCTGATCTTTGATACCTTTCCTCTCCCAGGCAATCAGACCTCTCAGGGCATTTAATGTGATTCTTCCTGCCTTATGTAGTCAATGACTCTGCTCCACTGCTGCCTAGATATTATTTTCTCTCAGGAGCATCTCCCTTCAGTTTTTGGTACTCATACACAGGGCTTGTTGGAAACTGGAGAGATGTCTTCTCTAAGGCTCAGAATGAAGAAATGGACCGGAAATTTCAAGATTCCCTAGGAGGAACAAAGATGGCAGCAAAGATAAAATATGATGTGTACTGCAAGGCCTGAAAATAAGCAAATGAATAACATGACAGCAAGCCAAAGGTGATTCTCCAAAGGTGGATAGTCTCAATTTTTTCTTCCCATGAGAGAAGAGAGAAACCCCTCTGAGAACTGCCTGGTACCTCCAAAAATTTCATAGATAATTCTTAGCCATGTCTGGGGTCTACATCTTTTGCTTTGATTAATGTAGCCAAATAAAATGTGTTCACCTCAAGTGAATGCCTGGCACCCTTTCAGGAGGGAGATGGTGCACAGACATTATGGCAGCAGTCTGGTGGCATCCCTGTCTCTGCTTCTTGGCCTGAAATGATGAATGAGGCCCCTGCAGGTCTTGTTGGTGAGAGGGGGATCAACACAGAGCCTCTCCTCTGGCACAGAGTGGACTTGACATGGATATATGGTGTGGGTCTGAACCACCAAATGTCTATAGAATAGGTAGAATATATTAGTCTGGGTTTAGATCCATCATAGCTGCCATGGTGTTGGCAGGTCAGAAAGGCCTTTGACACTTTGGCAAACTTCACACATTGGTATGGCAAAGGGTGGAATTTCTAAAGCTCAAAGAGCCATGAACTCTTAAGTAACAAACAGCTATATGCTTTTTGGAGCATTTTACTCCTGTTGGACTCTCTGGGAAGGTAAGTGGCAAGTAGGCAGAACCACAACACTCAAATGGGAGGACTGAAGGAAAGAAGCCCCTTGATGACCCTAAGCTAAACTAGCAAACTATGAGAGTGGCATTTATTTGACAATAAATACACTTATGCTACATAGGTATGTTTTCCACACCTACTTGCTGGTGTTGATGTCCTTGCTACATCTATGCAGAATGTGTTGCATGACCTTTTGTCACAACCAGTCTCATAGGAAACAGAAAAGCCAAGGAGGTGAATGTCTGGCAAATAGAATTCGGTTCCTTGGAAGAGCGATTCCTCTGCCATGTTCATAGGTAGATTTACCAGCAGGACTCTTACATTGAACTAAGATTAAATACTGAGCAACCAGAAACCACAAATGTAATTAAAAAAACTGGGAAATTCTTAAATCCTTGTCCAAGTGCTGACTGTCCCTGCACAGCTCCTCAGGACTACCTTTACCCTGCCCATGGCCCAGGGCTCCATGCCAGCCCCTGATCCAGGCTCTCAGCCCCTCCTCCAGTGATGGTGCAGCAGGGTCAGGCTTCAGCTCCCCACAGTCTGCCCTGCCTGGCCACTGGCCCTGCCAAGCTGGACCCATCCACAGACCCACATCCTGGCCAATCCTCAGCCCATCACCTTCCCCAGGAGAGTGTCCAATGCCTGGGCTGGGGCTGCCCAAGTGCTCCTGGCTGCTGTGCACCTGGCTGGACAGTGGGATGTGCTTTGGCTGCCATGCCCTGCATCCCCTGTGTGACAGGGATAATGGGAAGTGATGCAGATCAGCTCTGAAGTGTCACTCAAAGCCTGCTTTCCAGGCAGATTTTCTAAATGTGTGTACAAGAGCTGCACATGTAAAGAAGCTCTGTGTGGACAGGTGCGTTTGTTTGATGGTTCTGGGTTTGTAGGTTTCCATTTCCAGAAGAGTAGGACTTTTTCTTATTCTGGGCTGCCGTGGATGACAAGAGGCAAGTGTCCATGACCCATAATTTTTGGAACTCTCAACATTTTTACCTGTTACTTAGTACAGACCCTACACAATTTACTATATGGTGATATGAAAAGCTATCTAGACAACAGAAATCACTGTGTAATCTCAATGTCTGCAAGGAGTTGAACAAGGAGTTAAAGAAGGGAACAAGACTGATCAGAAGTGCAAAAAAATCACTGAAATATTCGAAAGGCATTTATTAAGATAAAGAGGTGACATCTTAAGGTCTGTTGGTTTGGTTTTTTCTTCTGTGAAGAATTTTTGCAGCCAAAGGGCAGTCCAGAAACTTTGGAGACTCTGAAGTTCTTGTAAACCAGAAGGATAATGTGATTCTCACCAGATTTCCTAAAATGGGTGAGTCTTTCTTGCTTGATGAAGTGTCCATTGCCACAGTACAGAATTGTGTGGCTGCACATAACACAGTGACAATGCCCCCGATGGATTCAGATTTCTGTGGAGGAACAGGAGCGGGGGTTGCTCCCTGGAAGGAGTCAGAAGGTGCTTCCATAGGCTTTCTTCATTGCAGGATGTAGGTAATTTCTTGGTGCTGGGTGGAGCTGCAGGCTCACCTGCCACCCAGACTCTTGGACCCTTTTCCTCCCCCCATGCCTTTCAGTCCCAGCATTTGGGTTACCTTCACGTTTTCTACAAATCACTTAGAGAAACAACAGGCCATTTGAGGGGGAGGAAATAAAAGGAGTTGATATTTTATCCGGATTACATCTCCTTAAGTGCTCCACTTGAATCCTTTTTTTTTTCCTCAGACAGAAAATGTATAAAATTGTCTTATGTAAATATCATAGGTAATTTAGTGATAATTTGATGTCTGAGTCGTAGCATCTCAAATTTCCAACCAATCTTTAAAAAACTGTGTTAGAAAATGCTTTATGTGACTTATTTTAAATATAATATACTCTAGATTAATCTCACTTAATTAGATGATGTGGTGGTGAATTATGGGTAAGCTGAGAGGAGTGCAGCCATACTTTCAGGTCTACAGAGGGAAAGGACTTTTGGCTTCCAAACAACATTTTTCACAGAAATTATTGCAATATGAATTGAAGAGATGAGCTCAGACTCTTGATGATTAAAAGGCTGAAACTGGATTTGCTTATTAGTAGACAAGGTAATGGTTGCACAGAAACTCTTCTGAGAACTAGCCTTGGATGGAACTGAAATAATTTTAGTCAGTGAAGACTGTTACTTTTGACTGATTCCTCCAATTAAAAAAAATTTTTTTAGAAATTGATCAGTTGTATTTGCTTTTCACAAAGTTTTCATTCCAGGCTGTTTTGGATTTACGTCTAGAAATACAGTCATCAGTCTTTGCTGATTTGTGAAATCTTATAGTTTCCCATCTGATGCTACCCCCATTTAAAGGATTTCTTTCTTCTAACCTCTCAGTCTATGTATGCTTACGAGTGTACAGGCTGGAAACCTTGTCTGTAATGAAAGTCCCTTCCTAAGGCATGCAGTTTTAAATCTTTTTCCTTTGTTTTATTTAGTTTCATCCATAGTTCATCGAACTATCTTTTTCTAGTAAAATGCTTACCTTGTATTTGTTCCCAGTCCTGTTAAATATAATGAAAAAATTATCTTTCAGAAGACAATTCAGTCTCGTGTCTTGCTCTGCTTGTGCCTTTTCAAAGTAAGGCTAAATCTTTTGATCTGAAACTAATATAACATTTTCATACAGATTAGTTTTTAATTTCTTGTGTAAAATGTCTTTTCTGAGACTGTATGTAGGCTTTAAATGGGGGATGATACATTTCTGAATGTGAAGTGATAAAGTGCCACTTACAATGACTCAGGACACACATTCTTTTTCAGTCGTGGCTCCATAGGCTACTGTTGCCTTCCCTCATCCCTGCCAAAGACAAATGTTCCCTCAAATTTCCTTGCAGAGCTGCTCCCTGGCCTCTTTTATCTCAAGTAATCCAGACTAGGATACCTTTAAACTAACTGAAAGGATCTTCAGTTGTCCAAAGCTTAGAAGTGATCCTAACTAGACCTTTTTTTTTACAGTGGACTGACCATAAGCACTGAGAGGACTGTAAATTTCTAAAGGCTACATTTACATTTAGCTAAACTTGGACAGTCAGTGTTTAAAATACAGAAACTCAGTTTATTCTGAGTGAGAACATAAAAATATAACAGACCTTTCTCTTCACATTCTTTTTGTCTCAGTCCAGCAACATTTTGTGGCATTTTGGGTTGCAGCAGGCCCCACGCAGGCTGAATATTCCTGCGAAATCTGAGCTCATGGCTGCCCCAAAGGCTAGGCTTACTTCCCGCTCTGACTGCTGTTGTCTGCTCCTTTTTTTGTATAAGCTCTTCTGTTTGTTAGACACCCCCAGCTTTCTGAAACAGCACAAAACACTCACTTTTGGTGGCAGCAAACTGTCTGATTGACCCAGCTGTCTTGCACAACCTCACCCTTGGCGTCTCTGGGTCACTAAGAAAGAATTTATTGCTTCAAAGACTTGGCTCTGTCATTTTCTGCTTCTTTCAGGCATCTGCTAATATCTGCCCTCGCTGCAGGCTTCCTCCCCACTGGGTCATGCCCTCATGCTCCAGAAGACTTTCTCCTTCAGCCAAGGCAGGGCAGGCACAGAAAGGCAAAAAGGCAACCCCCTGGCTGGCCACTGAAAGGGAACAGGGTAGACACAGCATTCTGTGCATGCAGTGATATTTAGCATCCCTCTCCCTCACACCCAGACAGGGACAGCAATGGGTATAGATATGCTGGAAGTCACAGTCTTTTGGGCTGGAGGGGAGTGGAAATTGGACTTTTCTGAGAGGAGAAATTTGGATCTCAATTCAGTGGTGATCATTTCAGGTTTATTGTATTCCCTCTGGTTGTTTTACCAAGAAAGTCATTCTTATTTGAAAAATACAGAATTTATATATTTTCTGTCCAGAAACAGCTTACTAAGTAAGGTGTGCATTCGTTATTTTTAAAAACAATATTGAAAATTTTTAAAATGTTAAACATATATATTTTCTGAGTATTTAACATCTTTTTCTTAGCCACTTAGTTGCATACTTAGGAGTTTTTTCATATTAGATCCAGAACATCAAAGATAAAGCCATTTACTTCAACTTCTACTTGTCCTGGAGGATAAGTACTTCACATCTCTATGAATGGGAAAGGTATTTCCCATTCTCTAGAAAGATATTCTGATTATCAGCATGTACACATAAAAAATAGTTGTAGCCAAAGTGAGCCTAGATTTTTGGCAATGAACAAAAAATCAGAATTTGAACTTGTGTTTGGCAGAAACTGCATTTTCTGACACTGTTATTTAGGTCTTTCCACCAGAAAAGTGCTCAAAACCTTAGCCCTGAATTCCCCCACTCTTTTAATAATTGTCATGTATTATTTTTAAGGTTCCAATGACACAAATGTAGTTCTGCATTGAGCCTTTCCTAGAAAGAGACTGAACCAGTGGTTAATGACAGGGGTTGGTTTTGTACATTTGGCTTCTCTCCAGCTAATGCACATTGGCTGCTGCAGCTGGAACGTGATGAGGAGAAATGTGGAGAGAAGCCATTGCACCCTCTTCAGTAATTCCCATGTGCTTTCCTACCCATTTCCAACTTTCTGATGGCAGATAATAAGCAAATATGGGGTGCCTGAGCAACGTTCATTTATGAGAGAACTTCTCTGGAATCCTAAGGAAAAGGGAAGGATGGACTGAAACATCAGGACAGGTTGGATATAGTCCCCAGACTTCCTGTTGGACAGTGTTTTCTAGGCCTTATTTTTTTGAAGGCATGTAATTGTTTACAAACTGTGGAAAGCACAACATCAGAGCAATCAGATCGGTGTTACTGCCTGAAGATTTGCTTATATTAATAGAAACAAAACCCCACAAAAATATGCTTGTTGTGTATGATTCAATAAGAATTTATTAAAGTCCTGGTATCAAAAGAAAAATTTTCACTGAGACTGTATGCATCAGTATGGACAGTTTCATTCATTCTCCTTTCTTGCAAAAAATATCAATTACTTATTTTTGAGGCTTTATTATTGCTGTTTGTAAATATTTCAAAGAAAAGACATTGTTGAGTACTACAACCTGCATTAAATGAAGCAGTAACATTTTTGAGTGGCCGGTTTTTTGAGGGGAGAAGGGTATAACATGGCAGTGAGAAATACTGTTATCATGAAAAAACTCATGTTCAAAAATACAGAGATCAAAGGTTTGAGAGGACATAAATTTAGAGACATAGATGATGTTCATTATACCACAGACATGCATGCTAAAATAGTTGAAGAACTCAGTCAGAAGGTTCTTCCAGGGTTGAGACCTAATAAAGCACCTCTGATTATCCTCCTGCTAATACAGAAAATCTTTCTTTCATCTTAGTCCTCCAAAGACAGTTTACTGTAAAGAAAATTAAATGCAGCCCAGGAGCTGGGAACAAGTCAGAATTCATTCAGTTATTTATTCCAGCTAGTTCTAGATATGATGCTTCATTGCTCTTCTGTTTCTTAGCCCTTGCTTCATAGTACAAATCCCCCAGCTGAATATAAATCTAAAGTTATGAAAGGAAGGTAGTGGTGAAGAAGAAACCCTTTTTCCTCTACCTAACACATCTCTGCTTTCACTGCTGCTGAATACCTTTTTCTCTTCAACACTGGCTTGGGAATTGACTTGCCTGTGTAGTTGAGTGAAACAGTGATTTCAGTGATCAGTATCTGAAGTCAGTATCTAAGTTATGAGGAATCAAAAGGTTAATGCTATTGAAAGTAAAATATATTTCAACTTTTAGTCAGAGTACTACTGAAATCATGTACTGCAGGTCATAATGACCCATTAAGATCAGCTCAATGATGCTTCAAAACAGAAATGGTCAGGAAATTGCTGTTCTTGCAAGTGACATTAAAATAATGCATATTTATGTAATGTAGTTACTGGCTTTTATTGAAACCTGAAATATTAAAACACATTTTTGGAAAAAAAAAAGAAAAGGGAAATTTTGCAAAAAATTTCTATTAGTCACAAAGCTTTTTTTCTTGGAAAGTATTTTGGCAGGAGCTCTTAACATATATGTTGAAATGCTTTTAGAAACACTTAAAATTGGGTTTGGATATGACATAATTCTAATTAAATTCTTTGGCAAAGGAGCAATTTTTCCAACTTCAAGCAAAGAATGTAATAAAGATGGGCTTTAAAAATAAAAGCACATTGTATTACAAACCATGTGTCCACTGCTCTCCATAATGATTCTTGGCACACAAAGTATGCGCATCTACACATCCCCAGTCTGTTGACAGAATCAGGACAGGTCTTAGAGGTTCACTTTCTTTCCTAATTGTCTGGAATATGTATGAATCATCAGTGACCTAATTTTCAGAATTACAGAGCATTTATTTTCTACCCATTTTATACGTATCAGTACCATGAAATAGCTCTTAAAATCAGAGCAGCTGATGTATTTTATGTAAAGATATATAAGGTGTTTTGGAAAGAAATTTTGCCCAAGATGGCATTATTTTTTTTTTAAATAATCAACATTTTGTCATGGAATTTAAATTACAAGACTGAAATGAAGAGTTAACTATAAAATGTGGATCCTATAGATGGAATTGAAAACTGCATTGCAATAACATGAAATATTATGCATTTAGCAAAAGTTTTTAACTACTGCTTGCATGCGTTCTCTCTTATTGGCCTTGCTACAGATTAAAAATGTCTTCTAAGTGTCTTCTTCAAAAAGTCTGAAGTACATGGGCATGTTGGGGACGCTATCCCACCATCAGACATCCTGCTTCTTTAGTTCAGTGTCTCCCCGTCCACTGGGATCTGTTCCCTGGGAAACAGATTTTTGGCTCATGGCCCTGCGTCTTCCTGGACACTTATTCTTACAAATACAGAATCATAAACCGTGTCAATGAATCTACCAGAGTTTCCTGAAAGTTATTGGTAGTACAGTGTTTCCCATTTGCATCATTTTGTACGGACAAAATAGCCTTGCAGGAGGAGAAACCTCTGCCCACGGTTTCCCTTCCTACTCTGCCTCTTAGGTTTTCTCAGTGGAGCCAGGACTCAAAGCCTGTTCACAGCAAGCCCACTAGAGGAAAATTGTGGAGCCTACAGTTACAGTGCTGGAACACTGTCAAAGGTACAGCCAAAATATAATTCTGTATAAATTCTGAATCACTGTCAGATGCTGGGAATGAGAAGGGTAGCTGAATTCCCTGGGTCTCCTTGACTAGTGAAAATTGAAGCATCTGCCAAGAAGACCAGTTACCAAGCCATGAAAGAGAAACCCTCAGAACCCCAAAAACATTTGGGAATAATTTTTCAGAAAGGGTGAGCTGATAATTTTTTGTAGGCAGCAGTAAAAAATTCGATTCTAGTTCTTAGTACTAATAATATCTCTCACAAATATGTAGCTCTTGCTATATAGAAAAATATATGGATGCATTTACAGAACAGTACCAAGAATCATTGAGCTTATCTAGGCTCCATTATATGGTATCCTAATATCTTCCTAATGGAGAGAGGTAAGTGCTTGCAGAAGAAAGTTCATTTATTGCTAGATGTGGGTCTTGGTGTATTATCTGGTGAGGGTACTCTTCCCTAAGACTGCTTTGTCCCCTGAGGAAATCTCATCCAAAAATACAATTTATTTACCACTTATTCAGAAGTAATCTATTAAAGAGTTATGTTATAGGAAAATGGGCCATATTTAAAAAAACCCAAGTGTTGTGAATCATAGCTTGTCAGCTGAGTGATACAAATCAGTTACTGCACGCTCCTCATGATATTAATTCTAGGTTTTCCTTACCAAGGCCATGCAAAAGTGAACTGCTTTACTTGACCTTGGTGGAATGAGCTGGATTCTTACAATTCTGTGTAGTGGTTCATACAACACAAACACAAAGTTTCTGTGAAGAAAAAATAATCAGCTGGATTTTCATATCCTGTTGAGAAATTCCATTAACTCCATGAATGTTATGGTTGCTTTTAGATGAAGCTCATGTGACTTACTGGATGAGATGAAATACTTAATATCTTGAATTGTGTTTAAACAAGAATTAAAGTACACAAGTGTAATATTTTTCATCCTATAAACCACAGCTCAGGTGCTGCCTAAGTCCAGAGGTGAAAAAAACTCAATTTTTGTCTTAAAGGTCCCTATACACCCAAACTCTGCTTCAAGACATAACCAAGAACTCTTCTGTCTTAACAGGCTCAGAACACTGGGGCTTCTTGAAATCATGTACAGCCCATTTGAACTTCATAGTTAGAGCTCATCTTTCCCTCATACTCAGCACTTTTGGAATATGAGCCTCCATCTAGACCTCTCCAGATGGAAACAGCTGAAAACGCTAATAATTTTTACAAACCTTTTGCAAAGCATGTAGTGTTTATTCACCAGAACAGCATTCACTACAATGAAATGCTTGCTAATTCTGATCTGCCTACACAAGCCCCGAAGAACAATCTTGGTTTTACTAAAATTGCTTATTTAGCCTGTCACTTTTAAAATGCTTTCTTCACCTCAGAATTACTTGGAGGCTGAAAGGCTCAGCACAGCTCTTCTGGTAATTGCAACCTGGGTCGAAATTCTTGGCGCTGGGCTGAGGAGAAATGTGCCAACCTTGGAAGCAGGATCTTCCGGTGGCCTGAAGGGAAACATTGGCAGGAGACTAGGGCACTCTGGGGAAGACATTTAAAAACTAAAGACATATGAAGTAGCGCGTATGTGTTGGTTAATATAGCACAGCATAATTATTTCTCTGCAAAAAATATTCAAGGATTGAAAAAAAGGAATTCCCATTTCAAACGGTTTCTTTTCCCTGAAGTTTATAGACTTCCCACAGAAACTTAATTTGAAGGCCACTTATGAAAGCCAGACTATGTTTTACACAGCATTATGTCTGAGCACAATTTTTCAGATTCTCCTTGTTTGGCATGCTGAGAAGGGCTGCGCAGTTCCACACAGGAGTTCCAGTTTCATCCCATTTAAAGATTATCTGACTAACATGCACTTGGGGCAGTGTTATAAGCCCTCTCTATAGTTACTGGAAATCAATAAATCCCCCTGAGTATAAAAAGGTGAGTCTGATTTTAGATGGGTTGGATGAGTCAACTTGTAGTCTCCCCCGACACTGCAGCAAGTTTTTGTTGGTGGTGTAACTAAGCTTGTCAGATGAGAGTTTTCATGGTATTAATAAATCCACTATTATTTTTTATTAGCAAGGATGCATAGTATATGTAGGCAATGCAGTTTTCATTTTATCCCAGTTTTAAAAGATGGTAGTAGTCACTGAATATAGAAGGTGTTCCTAGAATTTTATGGTGATGAAACTGAAAGGATTCCATAAACTGAACCAGAGAATCATAGGATATACTGAAAAAACAGAAGAAAATACATCCTCTATGGAGTCTTCAACTGCTTCTTAAAAAGTAGGTTCTATTGAATTCAGTAGCAAGAACAGAATTTCCAATTAAATGCTTGCAGAAAAAAAATAGGACATTCTTAAGTTAGAGAAAACACACAAAAAAAAGTAAAAGAGCTGTGCTGTGCACATACAACTCCCATCAGCACTGATGGTAAGGAAGATACAAGCACACTGGGGAAACAAGCCCACAGAAATGGCCAAGATTCCAGTCAGGTGATAGTGATTCCAGGGGGTGTGACTCTTGTTCTACTTTACCACAGACAACACTTATTTGTGTCTTAGGGACTGGCATTACTTTCAAAAGGGAAAGACAAACGCCTTTACTGTCACTTCAAGATTCTTTGTTAACCTGGTGGCATTTTGATTTCAGCAAGGGCTTGCTTTCTCTGAGCTCTGGCAGAAGCAATATAACCTGCACATCAGCTGGTGCTTTTAGGAGACATCCTGTGCTCCTGAATCATTCACTGCAATGCTTGATAAAAGCACACTAGATGGCAGACGTGTTTGACTGCTTTCCAGAGCCAGGCTGGCAGGAGCGGGAGTGCGGAGCTCTCCGTGTCCCTCTGCCATCTGCCAGCTGTTTGGGTGATGTGATGGGGCCGGTGGGGCGGTTTTGCATGGACAGACCTCTTCCAGCCTGGCACTCTGAGTTGCTTCTCTACTGGAGACCCGCTCTCCTCCTCCTTGTGACAAAACTCAAACCAGATGGTACCTCCAAAGTGAACAAACATTTTTTTTCTTCATTTAGTGCAAGAGTAATGCACACAAAATGTTAAAAATGCAAAATACAAAAAGTGGCGTGATAAATGTGGTTCTGTGGCAAAGGAGTCATACATCTATGAAAAGACTTGTTAGATACATCTTGATAAACAATCAAGCAGCTTTAAATAGCTGTACCAGAAAAAAATGAAATAAGCAGTACAGTTTCTCTTTGAAGTTTTGACAAGGGTAGCAATCACAGATTGTACTATTTTTACTAACCTCAACAAGTATTTATATGCCTTTTTTTCAATTTTTTTTTTCCAAGACAGCTGTGAGCAGACAGCATAGCTACTCACACTTTTGGGTACGCTGCAAAAAAAAAAAAAAAGTTGGAGAGGCTTTTGGATGTATTCTCTCATTGTCTTAGGCATCACAGTGCAACATGTGGGCAGGATTTTCTGTGCCAAAAGGACTGAGAATATTCTTCTCTGCTATTATTATCACCAAGAAAAACTGATTCTGCTGGCAATGGAAATTGTTAAATTTCAATCATGGTGGATCTGATTTTTCAATCCTATAGTGGAGGGCATATGTGAGAAAATATTGTGGCCATATCTGATTATCATATATAGCATTAGATAACAGAAAATGCAGTGTTTTATAAGTCTAAAATGCCTAAACAGAGGTTTTTCTAGGGCTGAAACCAGTTTTCTCCAAGTCACACTTGTATCCTTGGCAGCTGGTAGCTCTCACCCCATGGATGAAGACTGCCATTTGTACAGCTCGTTCAGCCAAGAGCTGAAAAAGTAAATCATGGATGTTATTTCATCTCCAGATGTTCTGTGTGACAAGTCCTTGCCACAGCTCACATGAAGCCCTTTGAGGCCAAAGCAGGGCAATCTAAAAGAATGCTGCCAAATGAATTAAAAGTGTTCAATGTATTTTACACAGATTTGAATATCCGTAGTGCTCAAGGAAGATTTCATAGAGTTCTGTTAATCATAAATCATAAAATCATTAAGGCTGGAACTTGTGCTTAGCTTCACAATATTGATGAATTTTTATACATGGTTTATGGCTAGGGAGATTGGCACAGAAAAGATAAGCAGTTAGCCCTTGGGAAACAAAAATATTTTATGCCTTAGAGGGAAGCAGAACTCAAGCAAGTCAAGCAGTAAACCCACCCATACCTTATTTTCTACAACACCATTTTGTGGAACTACTGTTTCTAATTTGGAGGAGATGGCAAACCACAGTTCAAGGTTACAAAGAGGTGTTTTGCTTTACAGCAATAAAAAGAGAAGGGAAATACATTTCTTCTCAGATCTCTTTCTTATAGGTATCTAACAGCAATTCACAATTCCAATAACAAAAAGGACAAATTCATGTAATCAATTATTCAGGCTTCAAAAAGAAGGAGATTGTTTTAGACTTTTTAAAAAGGTATTGTATATTTTGCCTTCCAATTATGATCCATTTAAAAAATATTTTTAGCTCTCCTCCACAACCACTGAAAGCATTGCTATTGTTGAGAATGAGAGCTGAAATCCCTTTTAGAAAGGAACTAGGGTTTTCTGGAAAAGGCAACTTTTGCTTCCCTTGGTTAGCAGAATAAAGTTTTAAAACATCCCTATCTCTTCATGGAAAGTAAACAGGATCTTTCTGCTGCTTTCAGATCACATAGCTGTAAATATTTCCAGCTGGGATGTTCGATGCAGGTATCAGGGTTCTGGTTTGCTGACTGGCTAAGCTGGAAAGATCCTCCACTTACATGGTATTCCATGTACATGGCATTCCTCCTGGTCCTGGCAGACACTGCAATGCTCAGGGGGCACTGATGGCTGGAAGAAAAGATTCCTTCTGACAGGTCCTGGGGACCCCATTCAGGACATCCTAGGTTTTGCAGTACCACCATTTAGACGTAGTTTACAAGACTTTGGTGAAGCAATTGGTGCTGCTCCTTGTTAGAAGTTGTAGCTTATCACAACTGTGCAGCCTTTGCTGTTGCCTGGAGATGCAGAGAGGCAATCAGGCACTGAGCAGCAGTGGTTAACACAGAAGGAGCAAGTACCCTGCCACACATTTAAGAAGGGGAGTCTCAAGCCCAGAGGAATGTAGCTTTGGCTTCCAGATCCTAGGCTGAGCTTTGAGGCTGTTAAAAAGAAACAGATTTTGTAGAAGTGTCATAATAGTAAAAGGGCTTTCAAGTTGGTTTTGACACCTGAAACAGTGTAAGAACAGATGTGTTGGTTTTCTTCATGGGAAGGAGTGGTCCCATGGATGTATGGAGGTGGTTTATCAGTTGAAGGTGAAAGATGTGGAGTGTGTGCTTCACATAGCCATGTTCAATCTTATGCTTGCTGCAAGTGGTGGGGCAGAGCAGTGAGTATTTCTGAATTGAGATACATCTCCACATTTTTGTGGTGAGAAAATGGGTTAGAGGTCCTACAGTCAAGACTAGGAGGATCATTGATGCGGTGGCTGGACTTCAGGGCCCTCCTGAAGTTCCAGAATTGCCATGGTTGTCCAAGAGCTGCCCAGGTCCTTCTCAGCCCCACCAGTGGCAAATGGAACCATTTCACACAAGCTAAGAGGAGAAGGTGGTCACAAACCCAGAACAGCTTTCTGGAGCCTGTAGTCAAGGAGTGTGGGGCAAAAGCATCCCTCCTGAAAGGCTGAGCCCTGCTTTGGATGTGGGTCAGTGCCTTTCTCAGAGTTTTAGGGGTGTGAGCAAATGGTCTGAGCTCAACTGAAGTTTACAGAAACTGTCAACAGGCAGGAATTGCTGCTTCTCTGATGTTTGCGCAGGTGATGCAAGAGCAGATACTAGGTTCACAGTCTTCTTACAGGTATACTACCCAGTTTCTAAACACTACTGTATTATCAAAAATTACTAATGAAAAAACAATGCTTTGAGGGAATTTAATAGGAAGAATGTAATTGGAATTCCAAAAAACAACAGAATCAGAAGAAATGGCACCTAACCATGGGAGATAACATATTGGACTGAGATTTGTTTCTACGGAAGAGAAGAAGCAGAGCTTGGTTAGGTAAATTTCTGTGGGTAACACTGAAAGTGCCCTGCAGTGTGACTTTCCTGCTCTGTCAGATGAAAGATGTTTTCTATGGGATATCTGTGATTATATGACTTTTTAAAATACAGGCTACAGTTCTCCTGCCTTCCTCATCTTTAGGATACCAGCCAGCTGTTAATAGCAGGAAACAAAGGTGGCAATGTAGGGGTCCTGATTTTGTTTGTGATGGTTTTTGGAGGAAGAGTAGAGACCCTGTTGGTTTTTGCAGATTCCTGGTGACTTGAACAGCATTGTGTGGTGGAGGCAGACTGAAGGGAAATTATAGAAATATATGCCCTGGGCTGGAGAGAGGAAACATTGATTTTACTGCACTGACGTCTCTGGTTGCAAACTCAGCAGCACCTGTGTATTATATGGATGTTAGAGGGAAGAGAACAGCTGGTTATTAGTGCCCTGCTTTTTCTGAGGATCCTTCTGGCTAGCCAGTGTTGGACATATACAGCAGCAGAAAAATCATGACCAAGAACTTAGTGAATGGGCTACTACTTTTTAAACTACATGATAAACTGAATTTGAGATACTTCAGATTCTTCTTCTTCTTCTTCTTTTTTTTTTTTTAAATTATTAAAGCCAGGAACCCAAATGCCACTTTCATGTTGAGCTGAGATGCTGGAACATCCTAGCTGTGAGACAAAGTTGCTGTTGCCTCGACCCACTCCGTCCAGCACTCCCTCAACAGAGACTGTCCTGCACAAGTTCTCATTGCAGATACTCCCACCCCCGCCCCGCAGACCCAAGCTGCTGTAAATACACTGGTGTGACTGCACTGACGGATCTGACACTGTTGCTCGGCATTGCCCAATAACCGAAATACTCGAAACCTGGCAAGCCAAAAAGCACGGGCTGCTCCGGCCTTGAGGAGCGTGTGAGCACTAGGTGTCACTGCAGCCCAAGGAAAAGGCAGCGTTCCAAGGCTCCCAGAAACTGCCGGGGAAAATCTTTTGCATTTCAGGAAAAGTTGATTCTGCTGGTGGCAAAAAACCAAAAAAAACAAAAAAAAAAGACAGCTATATTATAAATATTGACACAAGTATAACTACATGAATTTTATGTGAAAAGCATCTTTTATTCAGAAGGCAAGCAGTAAATTGCTCTCTATGCTTGGATCACCTTAGTTAGCACAGAGGGATAGAACTCTCATCTTGTTTGAGCTGAAGACTCCCATGTTGAAAAAGGTCTGCTGTACTGAAACTGATCAATGTTATTTCCTTAATTAGCTGCAAACTTTAGATAACTGATATAACTTAAGACACAACAGAATAAGAAACACAATATGTAAGTACAGGGCATGCCAAACCAGAAACAAGCCTATGGAAAACCAGCTCACCTCTCCAACACCTCAAATTGTTCACTTATCTTCCTTAAACTTTTTAACTTTTCCCCCTGCATCCTAGATAGCCTAATTTCCTCTGCTCTTTCAGTATAAATGTGTTCTGAAATAATTGCAAATATTGCAAGTTCGAAAAATTAGAGTGAAAAGTAAGAAATACAAATTTATATTCGGAGCAATTTAATCCTTTTATTTATTTATGTCTGGATTTCATCATTTGCTGATTTTTAATGTAGAAGAGCAATGTGAATAAGAAACAAAGTTCTGGCAATGGGTTTGGGGTTCTTCTGTCTTTTGACAAATGTTGGCTTCTGTCAAAATAATCCCCCATAAAACATAGCTCCCTTGTGAGTTCTTTTTATACCAATTAAGTTCAAATGAAATGGAGTGACTTTTCATTTACTTTTTTTTTTTTGTTTTGTAATAATTATTTTTTGCATGTGTTCAGATAGCCTCTGGCTACCATTTGAAGTTTGCAAATAAAACAAATGGCTTATTGATCTGTGTCAGCTCAGCTCAGAGTCCCCTCCAGGATAAACTAGACATGTTCATCACCACATCCTCAGGCAAGGACCTGAGCAAATAGATGAACCATGCATCCTGCCCAAAAAATCAACAGGCTGGGATACTGGCAGACCAGTGGAGGAAATGATACTCAC
The DNA here is from genome assembly GCF_901933205.1 of Camarhynchus parvulus. Lineage (NCBI taxonomy): Eukaryota > Metazoa > Chordata > Aves > Passeriformes > Thraupidae > Camarhynchus > Camarhynchus parvulus. The sequence continues at coordinate 39,813,999 of NC_044573.1, forward strand.
AGGCAGACAGATCTCTTACTGGTGAGTAGGTAGTAGGCATTTCCATGATGAAATGTCCCTGCTAAGAATGACAGGTGAAAGATTATCCCTGCTGATCTTCTGCAAAGGAAGAGAGGAGGACTGGGAGGTAATTTGGTATCTGTCTTGCCTTCTCTCAGCAGTGGGCTGGAAGCTGACCTCTACATTCACCCTCTGGTAGGAGTTCTTTCCACTGAAATGGATGGGGAATTATGGATCCAAAAAGGTTTCTGAAGGAGGTGAGTCACAGGATTGGCTGTTCATTTTGCAGACGCAAGGAAAGGACCTAGATTCATGGTGCTAAGTGAGCTGCTCTTGACCCTGCTTTGAGAAGGGGGGCTGAACCAGAGACATCTAGAGTTCCCCTTCCCACCTGAAAGTTTTTTCCATTTCTAGTTCCCAGGTTCATAGATTGTATTACAGAGAAGTTTACACCAGAATTGCAGAGAAGGAAAAACCAGAGAGTTCAAAGATGTTGTAGAAGGATCAAAGCACTGCAAGAAAAGAATGTGACCTCATGGTGGCCTACCAAATTTGCTCTAGTTTAGTTTAGGAACTTTTTTTCACAGTTACTTCAAGTGTAAAATTATTCTGTTACGAATGGGTGCTAACAGGTTAAAGAGCTGCAGACTGATAAATGCAGATCTCCTCAATCATGCTTGATGAGAGGCACTTACAGGCCACATGAGCTGCCAACAGGGCCATCTATCAACTCTGTAGGTGTCCAGACCATAACTGAGGTAAGCCAGCAGATGACATGCAATTTTTCATAAGATGAGAATATTGACATCTATGACACACAGCTTTTTATACAACATAAGGTGTTGTATAAAAAAAGGAAAAAAAAGATTTAAAGGTGCTCTGAGGTAAACTGGAAAGTTTTGGGTAGTTGGAATTTTTTAGGGTTTAATTACTAGTTAATTTGTAATTAGTGAGAGATAAATGAATATAGTTAACATGAGTTTAAAACAATGTTTTCCATAATAAATGGTGTTGTTTTATGTCAAGACCTACAATAAGGGTCCAGGTCCCTAAACAAGATGAATGTCTCATAGACCACTTAAAACAGAGAATATTGCTTAATTCTCCTTTTGACATTATGTGGCTTTCTTCTAACAATCTCAGTGATAGCAAGATCTAATGCTTCAGTGTCAGCCCTTGTGCTCTTGGTGTGTTTGGTGCCGTCCCATCATTCTCCTTTCTTCTTCTGTCCTGTACTTCCTCTCTTCTCAGTTTATTTTCCTTCATATGGTCATGTTCGTGTCTTTTCCATAAACTACATGTTCTTTCCTCATTTTTCTTCTCTCCTTAAACATAAGCTCTCCTTCACCAGGGCCAACTCTGTAAAGGTCTGGGTCTTGCTGAATCACTCATTAACATCATCCCCACAGACTTCTCTTGAACAATCATTTCCAACAGCACATCAGCACATCATGACTGCCAAAGAAGCCACTTGAATGGAAACAAACTGCAACTCAACGTGCCCAGTGTGACACCAAACACATGTGATGTCATTCCACGACCACAAGACTTAGTGTTGTTTTGATTTTCCCCAGCCACTGGTACTGGACTAGCAGCCTCACAAAGAACAGTTATTTAATGGCTGCTATGCAAGCCAGAGAGTCTGAGCTAGTAGCTTGAGAAAACTGTGATTTGGTTTCGTCCTGGCCAGCCTGAAAGTCTGAAGCATCTGACATTACACAGGCCCAGACAAACAGAAGACATAAGACAGTGATTTCATAAGAGGAATTGAGCTGTTATAATAAGCTTAGGGACCAAAAGGTGAGCAGCAAAGGTTAAAGAGAGCATGTGGAAAGACAGTCTACTTTTCTTCCAGGATAAGAGGGAAAATATTTGTCTTCTTTCCTCTAGCTTGGAGCACAGTAGAGCTCTCTCATTTCTTACTAAGTAGGGGGATCATATGATGAATCAAAATATGGAGCTTGCTTTTGGCTATGAAATAGCAATCCAGACACATAGTCTCTTTCTAGCCCTTGGCCAGCAGTCACAGAGCACTATCATGTACTGTATATGGCAGAGTATTTAACCTATCCCTTTTCAATAACATACAGCACAGCAGTTAAGAGACTATCTAGATCAAGCAGGGTGAGACAGGAATGGTTTTGTCTTCTAATGGCTGCTTCTGTGGAAGGAGGATTGAACAGACCCTGCCTTGCTAACTAAGAAAAATAGACAGTGTCATTGGTATCAAGTACTTGAGCCAAAACTAAGAGAAAATAAAATTTGAGTATCAGCAGATTCTTCTCTGTGGCTTTCCATATTGGAGAGGGGCTAAAGAACCCAAAGAGAGCAGGCACGAGCACATATATGTACCATCTTCCCTGACTTCCTGTCAGGAGATGCCTTCTTCCAGGGGCATCTGTTTCTTTTTTTCTTTACCCATCAGGTCACCAGAACTAAATATTTTTCTGGCTTATTTAGATCCACTTTAAATAGTACATGGAAAGTTTCTTCTCAGGTGTTTGGTCAGAATCTAATGAAAATATGAGAGGAAGTGTTTATCTTCCCCTACTCACCAAATCCCAGTCCCCCTTTGGAAACACAAAAGCTTTATTTGTTGTAAGTGCTGTACCATAAGGCTTCCTCTGCTTTTAGTCACAGAAATTCCATCTACTGACTTGTCTTGATGTGCCAGCTCCACGCTTCTGCTGTGGGCAAACATGACATTCCCAGTGTTTACGATGGACGGAAACTACAGTGACAATAAGTTCTGACATGTGCTCCAGGCATGCCCATACAAGCATCATGGAAATGCTCTGAAAAACTTCCAGCTAAGTATTTCCATTGTCACTGTGCTTTTAGACCCTTGCTAAAAATTCAAAGTATAAAATATTAACATTTCTAGTCATCTTTTGTGATTCTCAGACAACCCACAGAAATATTGAAGTTTTCACACTGATACTTTCCCCTGAATATACTTGCTTCAAAACTTGTTTACCATAAATTGCCTGTCTGCAAAAATTTGAGCCTGGTTGTGGCAGGCTTCTGGCATCATATGATGTCATTGCTGTTATCTGAGTTTGATAAGCAAGAGAGCATTTCCTGCAAGAACTGTTGCACATGCATTTTTTTGAATAGTCTCATGGAAGAACATTCAATCAACTTATTAATTCCTTTTCTCTGGGCATTCATGCCAGTGAAACATAGTCACTTCAATGTTTAAGGAAAGACTGAAATGTCAAAGGGAAATAGAAAATGGCATAAGCATATTTATTTCATTGCAGTTATAGAAGATTCTTGAATTATTTTTTCAGTTCTGATTTTCTGGAATTTGAAATAGATTCATAAATTGGTACATTCCCACAAAGACTTAAATATCATTTGCATTGCTCACAGAACTGTAATATATCTTCACAGATTTCATTGGAGCTTTGTATTTCAGCTCAGGTTATCAACACTAGGATCTGTAGGGCAGAAATAGGAATGTCATGGGTTTTTTAATAACTGGTTTTCTGCTGAGTTCACTAAATGTACAAAGAAATATGACAAACATCTCTCTATTTCAACCACAAATTTGCATTTTATCATTTCCTTATTCCAAGTTGCTTATTTCTCTTTCTTTCAAAGGGTAAAATGACAATTTTCTTTTGTAAGGAAAGCATACCTCTCATCAGAACCTTTTAAAATCTATTTTAAAAAAGGATTATAATGACAATTAAATAATACCCGCTTTAGTTAGGGAATCTACTATACTCTGTGAACAGGATATGTACTGAATTATAAAGAAAAATAAATAATAAAATATGTTTAAAAGGTTCACTTGAATTTGACAGCAATTTTCTACCCAGGTGAACATGTAAGACACTTGAAATGTTGCCAGCTCACATAATTTAAGCTTTAAAGTTTCAAAAGTTGGTGTCCTGCTGTGACGCTTGAAATTGACCCATTTGCAGACCTTAAGCTGAATTATCACCAACATATTGCGAAGTGTCCACTGTCTGTGTAAGTGAAAATTAAACAATTTCTTCTGGCACTGAAATCATGCAATTGAGAATAAAAATAGTATCAGATGACTCAGTTTCAAACAAAAGCAACCCAAGAGTGAGTATTTACAACTCCTAAGTGGAGAGTTTGTAGTATGTTAACACTGAAAGCAGAACTATCAAAATCACTGGGTACAGCACTTGCCCCAAACAATATGAAAGTCTGATGCATGAAAGAGTTAAAAAATCTCTTAGGAATGATTGCTTCAGAAAAGTGTGTGTGAACTATCTCTTTTCCCTCTGCAAGTTAGAGTGAAGGGAAGAGAGAGCTTGTACAGGCCCTGTACAATATTACTATCTTTTACTACAAAGACACTGATCACTCTGTCCTAAGGAAGGTTCATTATTAGAGCATGACAACAGCTAATGCACCTATACATTGGAAGTTTTATTATTAATGGCCCTGCTAATAGCTGGTGACAATGAGAGAGTGAATTTCCACAGTTCACAGCCCTTTGTAAGTCTTCTTCTGGAACATTTCTCTCCACTATCATCACCCAGACTCCCCCTCTGACCTCTTTATCAGTCAGTGAGTGGTACCAGAGGTTTAAGACACATAATCACTGCAGCATGCCATGTGTGCTCTGCAGGGCAACACAACAGATGGAGAAACTAGAAAAAAACCCCAGTGCTTTAAAAAAATATAAGTTCCTAATAATACTTTATGGGGTAACGATAATGCCATTTACTTCCACTTTTATTCTTTTGTGCTTACTTTCTTCACGTGAATTTTCATGTCTCATCTTCAAGTGAATCTTCTTATTTACAACTAGGCAGCCTGATCTCAAATTCACTGTGGGCAGTGGAAATGCTGCCAATTACTTCAGTGGACTTTGGATCAAGCCCATATCTACCTTAGAACTCTGGTTTCCTTGACTCCTACACATGAAATCAAAGGCTGAACCTGGGTTATCTATATATATGAGGAATACAGAAGTAACATTAAAAGAAAACACTATTATGTTTGCTTCCACTTCTGCCTCCCTTCCGAGGGGAAGAGAAGTAGCTGCTCATTTCAGCACCTCTGCAATTAAATTTAATATAACCAGCTATATGTTACAGTTTATTTCAAGCATGCTTTATGTTCAGCAAACCTTAGAAAACTGATGATTTTGCTTCCAACTTTTTGCACCGCAGAACAAGTGGTTGAATTTGTTTGCTACAGTACAGATAATGTTACACAGATGTTGCTGAAGCACAGCACTGGCCCTTGGACTGTACTTGGTGTCTGCAGGAGCACTGGAGTCTTCCAGGGCCTTTGAAGCCTTGCACTTGACCTTTCACAGACATGTACCAAAACACAGTGGTACTGCTGGTGGTTTTAACAGGGAGGGTTGGTGTAATGTTGTGCTCCACATGAGACAGCAAAAGCATCACCTCTCACTACTCTAGCTCTTGAAACTGCCAAAGCTTCTTTAGACTCTGTTTACTGTTAATGCTATTAAATGTTACTGCAGTTCCATGCAAGCCTAAGTTATGAGGTTGGCAAAACCATCCTGAGTGTCTTCTCTCTAAAAAGAGACAATATGAAAACAGTATAAGTACTTGACAATCAGTTTCTAATAATGCAGACTTTGAATTTGCATTTGATCTGTTCAGAGAGGTTTAAAACAGTTTTTTCCAGCAGCATCAAGGAATTTGTATTGCATAGCATTTTCCATAACTAAAAGGTTAGTGAAGATTTTTTCAAGTCTGCTTTACAGGAGAAGTAGCTTTAATCTTCCTGTTAATACTTTTGATGTTTTTCAGCAGCCTAGAAGAACACCTGAATGAAGCACTTAGGGTTAAAGTTTTAAAGTAAGTTCTTAAAGAAATATTTTAGTTGGTTTGCTTCCTTAACACAGAATTTGTATAAAATTCTTACTCAAATTCAGAAAAGCTGAATTAATATTCAATTAGCTTAATACAGAGAACTACTCTGGTTTGCACAATGTTGCTGAGTACTGGTCAAACAAGGAGAATTTATACACTTTTCCCCCTTTTGTTTTGGTTTGATTATTAATACTGGTGGTACTTTTCAACTCTATTGGGGACACAAGGGAATTGAGGAGGTATCTTTTCCTTATTTTTTTTTCCCAGGAGTGCCAACTCTAATAGTCAGGTCAATATATAAAACACTTGGATTAAGGGCAAACAGGTCCCAGAAGCTGTTCTGGAAGCACTGAGAGTGAATGGCTTCTCAATTATGTGTCATATCTTTGAAGATGATTCTGATATTTCAGCAGCTGGAAGATACCTTGGCTCTTTCTCTGCCTCAGCAGCTATTTTGGCTGCTTACTTTAATGAGATTTGGAGGATCTTAACTTTCTCAGAGATTGTTATTCCTACATAAAATAGATCAGTGAATTTACTGGGAGATGAGGCAGGAGGAGTGGTCAGGCACAACCAGACATATGCAGATCATGATAAAGGTCTCATTTCTCTAATACATCAGAGAGAAAATCATCTATCATGTTATATTCTAGAAGAGCTTGTATTTCTGCACATTTTGCATGGGTAGCATACAGCTCCTTGCGCTGGACTGGCAGCCCAAGGTAAAAGGTGGTTTTCAAGCCTGCCTTCTCAGCAGCTTCATGGGGAGAGAGGGGCAGCTGCCCTGAGCCAGCCCCTCCTTTGCCCGGGACTGGACCTTTCCAGGTGCAGCACATGCTGGCCCCACTCCAGCAAAGCACTTAAGCACATGCTTAACTTTCAACACATCAATTACTCATGGAGGAGTCAAGCCCAGAGAAGCTGCTGGTGCAGAGATAGCGGTGAAAAGGAAATGGGGAAGTGGTGACCTTATTGCCTCTCTTTCCCAATGGACCTGTCTGCAGACATCATTCAGGGCCTGGGGTAAAATGATCACGGAGGCTAATAGGTCAATGACCTGCTACTCTGTCCTTAGCCCAGCCCCAACCTTTGCAAAAGAGAGGGGAAGGGAGTGGGGAAGATCTTTACAGTTTGTCAGATGTTATCATGCTTGATAAGACAAAGCTTTGCTTTCAGGAATTTCTTCTTCCCTAGCTTGCTGTGAAGAAAAGATGGCAACTCAGAGATCTGTAGTGGCAAAGAGGAAATTTGCAGTCTTTTGTTCTTGCTCTGCCACTCACATCTGTGACAGGTTTCCTTTCTCCCTTAAGCTATTCCAATTTCTAGCTCTGCATGTGTCAAAATAAGTTTCCAAAGCAAATCACAAATGTATGGGGTAATTAGAGCTGTCATTTTATTGTCAGGGAAGGCACTCCCCTTCCCGAAGAGGAGTACATCTCCCTGTCAACAGCATGCGGTAGTGATAATGAAGAATTTAACATTTGTCTCTTTGGTTAATTAATAGGTTTTTTTTTCCTTTTCTCTTGAGGGATGGGATAAAGAAAAAGAGGAGAATTGCCTGATGTTGCTGCTATATGGACCCTTCTGTGTTTAAAAAACTCTTGGAAAATGTTGTTGAGAGGTAGATAATCATGCATAACCACTAAAACACACAAAAGTGACCCTAGAGTCACCTTTTCAGACATGTGGAGACTTACCTGAATTTAAAGAAAATTTAAAAATAAATATTCAAAAATTACATTCAGAAAAATTGAAATGCAACAAATTGAAGGACAAAATCTCTTCCTTCAGATCGCCAGCAACATGAAAAAGATTTTCTAAATGTTTGGAGGAGTATCTTTAAAACATGCAGCCCATATCCTCACTCTTCCAGAGAATCCCTCAGGGACACATCTGAAGCTCCCTTCACAAGGAGGGAATGACAAGGTCACCATAAACTTACTCTCAGATGTTTCTGTAGTTTTTTTAATGTGAGTATTTTGTAATAATGGCAACATATATGGAGACAATTATTTCAAAAATTATTTGTGGGAGTTCAAGTGTGCAAAAAAGAATTTGTTTTCCAATGAAACTTCCCTGCTTTAGTTTTATAGTCCTGTACCATACATGACTCCCCAGTCTTTGTAAAACAGTTTTCTCTGGGGCACACACAGCACTTCATGGGAAATTTCAATTAAAATAGAGTTAGAGGTATGTTTTAGATGCAGAAAGAGTCCATAGGTATCTAAAATGCATACTGCAGCATGGAAGCAGAATGGGCTTTCTAATCAATGTGCAGGACACTTGCATTCAAATTTGCTTCTCTTACTGCTGTCCAATCTACTTGTGGCGAGCCACTTACTTCCAGTGCCCAGTGACCAGTTCCCAGCTCCACAGAGGGAATCATTATGACTCCTGTATTCTTTCTTGCATATTTTGCAGCATGGCATTTTATTAGCATGCTGGGAATACTGTGGAGCATGAAGCATGGTGAAAGCAACAAGCATGGGAAGGCTCTCTAGGCGCTGTTCAGCTGTGGGGTTTAATGGTAAAGTAAATCTAAGGATTCCTGCCCATTTCATCTCCTCGTCCCTGTCTGTGTACTGCAATTCACTGCCCTGTCAGTTGTTCCACTCTGAATTTTTCTGGAAGATGCTGAAAGCTGATCAGGGAACTTATCTAGTTAAGATTAAGTTTCCTCTCACCAACATAATTTCTCATTCAAGTCAATGCATAGATAAGGACAGTGTGGTCTCATCAACCACAAGTAAGAACTCACAAGGGTTGTGAGAAAGCACAGGGGTGGAAACAAAGACTTTGGATGATCTTAAGATAGTTTAGTCATCATTTCATTTCACTGTAGCCTGAGTAAAACTTTTTAGACAGGAGAAGCATTAAATGTTGTTATATGAGTCTGTGCTCCAACTCCATTGTGAAATTTTGCCCTTCTGCAGGATTTCTGATCAAGTACCACAGCAGCTCTTTGCAAACATTAAGTACTGTGTCCCTACAACACACCTGGCAGGCAGATACAATATCCTCTTATCAGATGGGCAAAGCGAGCTGCACAGCGATCATGACTGGCTCAGCCTTGCAGCACGAGCCAACAGGAGAGGCAGCAAGAAGCCGAAAGTCCCAACTGCTGGACTGATGTTTTAACTACCAGGCTTCTGCTGGAAACCAGTGGCCACTTGCAGTAACTGCCAACACAGAGATGCTTCAAGCAGCAATAGGAATGGGATAAGGAGTAACAATGGTACGACTTGCAGATGGCTTTCATTAAACAGAGTTTATATTGGATTAAAGACACAATTTTGAGTCTACAGCAAAACTGCTTGAAATAGTTTAATCTAATCTTGAAGAGGCTTTTTGACCAAATCAAACATTTTACTGCAAATTTTGCAACTCCACTGAAAGTTCCTGGGGGATTCTGTGTTTGAAAAAAAATTTAAAAACCGCAACCCTCTCCCCCCCAACCCTGCCCAAAAAAGGGGAATCTCAATTCAGTCATGCTTGTAAGTCTTATCACTGAAAATGAGATATATTTTATAGAAAGTGCATGTCTATACTTCTAAGAATAATTCTTATTTTTGCCTGGTCTTATTAGCAGAAGATTTGTCATTAATTAACATGAGTGAGTGACTGAGCTACAAATAATGTAAAAAGCAAAATGCTTTTCTGTGTTACAGCAGTAACAAGAAAATACTTATTCCAGTGACTAAACTAGTGGTAATGAGCTTTTCTTGAAAGAAATCTTGTTTCATGTTGTATTTGGTGTCTATTTTCAAACTTTAAAAATATTATTGTTTTCATAGCAAAATTATTGTCATGTGGAATTGTTTTTGTTCAGGGGTTTTGGGAGCCTAAAAGTCAAAAGATAATAGTATTATGCCAGAAGTTACCATTTTCACATACTTTCATATAAAACTTCATCAAGGCACATATTACTTGATTCACAATGCACAATCCAAATAAAATTATAAACATGCTTGCAACTCCATTTCCTGCTATATTCTTGGGCATTAATGAAAGTTTTCTGAAGCTTTTCTTTTTGGAGACAAACTCACATAGGTCTCACATAGTCTATCTCATGGATAGACACTGAAGCTATGAGTGAACAAGGTAATTATAAGTTTGCCTTTGAACAGTCAAAAGAAATAAAGGAATTGCCTTACTAGGTTTTTGAGCCTATATGTGATTGGTTAAATGTCCAAACCAACTGAAACTTTAGCTGCACTTTCCATCTAAATTTGAACTGTTCAAAATTAGCTGGGGACCTCAGGCTACAGCAGAGAGATCCAAAATCCACTTAGGCTGACACCTTGAAGGACAGAGAAATCCCTTCTGATTACGGTCCATAAAAAGAAAAACTGTTTATAAGCATGGAAAATAATATTCATATTTGCACAAATGATGACAACAAGTGGTGAGGGAGGTCAATGAAAGGGATGGATCTTGCAATTCTAAAGCAAAGAACAAAAAGCAATCCCCTCAAAAGATTCAGAGGTCCCATCAGACCAAAACCAAATGTTTTCAAAATCTGCAAAAACCTTCTGGTATAAAATAATTTCAAGTTTCAATGACAGTTTGGTTGGCAATAAACTATAAATCACTGTACACAGAGGTTTCTAAGTGGCAAGTGACAAATACATGAAGGCTGTTTCTCCATGCTTTTGGGTTATTCAAATACAATTTTTTTGTAAGGAAACAAGATTTATATAACATTGTATTTCTCAGCCCTCTTAATCTCTCTGATCCCTGCTGGATAACTCCAGTTGAAGTTAACAGAGCACTAGAGGCTTGGAGTGATTGTGGTCCTAAATACCCTTTGAATGCCACTACCCAGGTACTGGAGAGAGGTCAGAGGCACAGAAGAGCTGTGATAGGAGAACAACTGCATCACCTGCTGCCAGCAACACTGAAGAGGTGAGATCTGTGGTGCATGTACTGGCAGCAGGAAAGTTGTAGCTGCAGCTCAGTTTACCAGATGTGAGGTGTTTCAGCAGAACTGAGGCCAGAGGCGGAGTCTGCTACTCACTGAACAGGTTTGGTGTCTTATTTGGGGAAGGAACCTCTGCTCATTCTTCACTCTCCTTCTACATTGTTACTTTTATGGAGGTTCTTTTTTTTTTTTCCCCACTTTTCTCTCCTTTGACTTCATCTTAAAAGTTAAGAACAGAAGTTAAGCAAATGTCCCTATGTGCACAAGCATGTGGTTAGTCAGACGGTTTCATAACAGCTGCTATATTGCTTTCTTCTTCACCTTAAGGGAGTTCTTTATTCCACAGTGTTCTCACCAACAAAATATATCCCCTATGTCTGCAACAGTCACAGCTCCAATAGTATCATGTAAGACCCTAGCGAGGCAGAACCTTCCCCAGGATTTCTCCTGGGGACAAAAGGGTTCTTGGCAAAATGTTCTTCAAAATGTTCTTCAAAATCTACCTCTCTCTTAACCTGCTGTGATAACATTTCAGTCATAGGCAGGAAAAGACCTGTCTTCCAGCAGTGGATCCATACCGGACAGTGGCAGGAATGGAGAAAGGTGTATACATAAAAGGCAGGAATAACTTGCATTATACAAGCATCTGAGGACTCTTCCATAAGGACCCTTGGAACTCAAAAGTTACCCTATAATTCTTAGTGAATCGATTTTCAGACACAATCTGTACATCTATGTCACCAACACTCCAATATAAAGGTGCTTTTGTTGCCACCTAATGTATGGTGCAGAAGCAGGTGCAGACAGGATCACATTCAGCACTGGTAAGACATCTGAGTATTTAATAGCTTCTCAGCAAGCTTTGAAAACTTTTACAGATTCTGGTTCAGCCTGCAGCCAGTGAAATTCCTCCTAACTTCTGACTCCAGCTGGTCAGCAGTCAGAACTCCCCTACAATCTCACTGCTACATACAATGGGTGTGACAATGTATGGTGGGGTGGGTCTTTGAGGTGCTGCTAGTCATGGGCAGACATGACAAATCTGAGGAGCTTGAACCTTGATTCAACCCACAGTGACCATAACAGGCTGTTCAGATAGCGTATTCATTGTATTGGAGTGGGAATTATTACTGTGCATACTGACGCAGAATTAAACACAGGCAGAGACAAACAAGAGAGAAGGGATACTCCCCAGGAGCATTCAAAATGAAGGTCTGTATTGGGGGACGAAAAGAAATTAGCCAGCTGAGATTGATGTTGGAGAACAAATGTGGTTCGTATTTTATTAATAAAAGAGGTCTCGCCACAAAGGAAATTCCCATCTTGGCCTGGCGATGTAGCACTGCGTGGTAATGGATACATGAAATGCCAAAACCCATAGATCTCTAGTTACACCAGAGTAGACACTCTTTGGGGCTCGTAATTACAGGGAGCTGGCAGACATTCAGATTTCATCTTTGAGAGAGAAAAGGACTTTCTGCTCTCCTGCCAACTGGGATGACTTAGCTCAGTGCCAAGCTGGACATACCTTCCAGAGTATTTGCAATGTAGCATTCAGCTCTACCTCAGATTCTTTCACTTTCCAGGTTTCTGAAAATGAGCAAATAAAATATTTGTAATGGCACCTGTAGTAGTGAGGCATCGCAGAGAGAAAAGCCAAGTCCTGCCTCCCAACCAGAGGCAGAAGAAAGCATAGTTGAGAAAAAGCAATAGGTCAGAGCTGTGTGGGACTGAAACAGAAAAAAAAAGAAAAAAGGCTGGGACATAAACGATGTGTCAAGGACAGCAGATATCCTTGGACCCAAGTTTGTTCTCTGGACCCATCCTAATGGTGTGGATTAGGCACTGGTGTACTGAAACATGGGGCAAACATGGTTTCTCAGGCTGAAGACAAACTAACCATGCTGCCAGGCGTTATCTATACAGTCAAGACCTGTTGTAACAAGACCTGGAAAGCCAGACCTGTCCTCTGTTACTCTCTTCAGATTATCCCTGGACATTTTCTGTCAATTTGTTGTACTGAGATTAACAAGTTTGCCCTAGAAGATTTATGCTGACTGCCAAGGTGGCAGTTGATGATCTATCTGATATTGAGTTAGATCTCTTCACATGACATATGTAAAACCTGTGGGCAAATGAGCAGGCCCAATTCTTCTTAGTGAAATTCTATTCTCAGTTACACCAGAGGAATGCAAATGAAGTCAATATGATTTACAGGAATAAATGGCAGTACATGGCTTGGGTATTTTTTGAGATGACTTGTAGATTCTAGCTGTAGCTAATAGGACTTGCCACAGAAAAAAACTCAAAGAAAAGTAACACTGTTGTTTGTTTTTCTTCCCTAACTCTAATGTCAGCCCCAGTCTAACAAAGCACCCAGTAATATTTGCTTAGGCACTGAATTTGTTAGCCTAACTTATTTTCACTGTTTATCCCACAGTTTTATATTTTATTCTGTAAAAATGTGTTAAAAAGAAATAATCTGTTAATGCCAAAAGTTCTCAAATACTCTATTTCACAGGCACAGTGTACACTAGAAGGAGCTTGCAAGTATAACTGTGCTGGAATTTTTATATCAATAAACCCCAGAGGGGTGGTGCAACTCCTGACACTGCACTGGTTCCAAGGATGAAATAACACATCCTGGCAACCCAACTGGATTTTGCCAGCAGAGCTGCAATGCTTTTTTTTTCCTTTTTTTTCTGAGACAGAATACCAGCAAAAACTTCTCCTGAGAAACCAAGCAGAGACTACACATTAGCTGTCTGCTGGGGATGCTCATCTGGCACACAGGAGACAAAGGTGCACATCCCTGCTCTGCTCAAATCAGCTGTATCAAATCTTAACCCCTCTCTTAGCAAAAAGTCTCCCAACCCTGGCCCTGCTGACTACCAAAAGATCCTTCTGTCCTTCTGAGCTCATCTGTCAGAACTGTTCCAGAACAGTTTGATCAGGTGGTGGTTAGGATGGGATGTGGGAGAGCTGGGTGTCATTCAGGCAATACAAGAGCTCAAAGAAGGGTGTCCTCTATCTCCGGACATCTCAAGCAGCAGCCTTTTGGCTGAAGGGCAAAGTTATATCTGCTTGTCAGCAGAAACACTTGCTGGGGGCCCAAGGAATCTTTTCTGACAAGGATATTATTACAGTTGATGTGCCCCCACTGTAAAAGGCATAGTTTTTTAAAAGTTGGTGTGTACTTGCACAAATACACGTACATTTTGTTTCCCTGAAGAACTTGTGATCAACTCTTATGAGCTCAGGAAAGGCCAAATGACCTAAGGGTTATAAGGTGCCAGTTACAGATACTGTTTCACATTCTTTCTTAGAAAAATAGTTATGAAACTACTGGATTTTCTTCCCCCCCCCGCTTTTTTTTCTGCATCTCTTCCAATGCAAAATGCTTTGCTCTCCCAGTGGAAACCAATCATTTACTAAATACTTAGTGTAATTCCTATCACTGTCTCTCAAGTGGGCCTGTGTTTACATTTTATAAGCAAGAATCTTTTTTCTTATGCCATAGTCACTGCATAGAAATAAATACAAGCCACAGAACCCGCACAAATCTCTGCTGACACACAAAATTTTAAACACCTTATGTATTAACGTTTATGAAGCCTGTCAGAGGTTTAAAACCACAATGAGAAAGGTTTTCTTCAGGTCTGAGAAATGAACTTTTGGTCTAACATCAGCCCTATACTGAAAAAGCCTTGATAGTTTGTTTGTCTAAGCCAACAGCTCCTTATTCAATTGTTCACGATGTCTCTCCACTTAATTCTTGCTATAAATTTGCCTCTTTGCCACACTCTTTACACTGTACCTCAGCGTGCCCCAGAGACACGGTGAGCCAGCAGCTCACCACTAACTCAGCTTAAGTAGAAATGCTAGCAACAAAGACTAGCCTGCCAAAACCCATGAAACTTGCTGCTTTTTGACTCAGTTTAAAACAAAAAAATAATATTGTCTTTTCTCTAAAGTGGTAAAGTAACATATGCCCAAATGAGTTCTTGACATTACAGGATTTTTAACGGTTTTGAAGAAACCTTGGCACTTATAACACATTCTCCAAAATGTATGGTTGTTAATTAGTTTAGTAGTCAGCATAAGTAAAAACAAACAAACTGGTGGCAGAAGGTGCAACCACTGTCTTTTGGTAGGCAATGGGAAGTACATGAAATCACAGCTTCTGAAGTACTCAATAAATTGTAAAAGAAAGAACTGATTAAAAGCTGAGAGGTAGTCATGTCCATTGCCATGTTAACCTGCTGTTTTACTGTTACCACAGTGTCTATGAGAATGTACCTGTACTCACCAGCTGGGCAAAGACAGTTAATGAAAATCTAAAACATGAAGAAAAATGGGCATTTCCCTCCAAATGTGTTTTTTTTTTCTTTAAGATTTAAATGAGCTTTTTGCATTATTTGTCAATTTTTTACTTTTTCTGAAGAAAACTTGGTAAGGAAAGATGCCACTCAGCAGATTAAAAGCCATTGCTACCTATTGCAAAGCAAACTTTTGCTAGGTTACATGTAGCAATTTTTGCCCAGACCTCTGCATGCTGAAAATCCCACTTTCTCACCAGAAATGTCTGCCTCTCTGCATTTGTCCTCAGGATCACTCAAAAACTGGCTGCAGGAATCTACTGCAGATCTGCACCCTCTGCAAGGTCTGCTGGGTAGATATTCCTGCTCTCACCCAATTTCAGGGTCCTATCCCTGCTCTTGCTTACATTTCCAGTATTTCACCCCTGCAGATGAGGCTGTTGTTTGTAGTCATGAGTTGTTTTGTCATCTAGCACAGAATATTTGTTTTGACTTTCCTTGGACAGTCATGGAGGGCAGAAAGGAGCAAATATGCTTTTCTTTGTTGTGTGCCCATTACAAGGAGGGGACAGGAGTGAAGGGCAGAAGGGCTAAGGAATGGCTAGCTTATGCCTGTTTGTTTTCTGCCTCCTCATGTCTTAAAAGGCATTAGTGTCTGTGCAAGGTGCCCTGAAGAGAAAAGCCCTCTGTTTATATAGAAGGCAGGAACGATGTGGGAAGGAACAAGAACGGCTGCCCCGCATGCTCAGGAAGCTTCACCTCCATCCTGTTCTAGATTGTTCTCTGCCAGTGGCGATGGGTGGCTCTGGCACTGGGCCCATTTCACCTTGCCATTTGGGCCAAGATTGCTGGCTGTGGTGAAGGCTTTTCCAAGGACAACTGGCCACACACACTGGTCTGTGCCTCCACAGTTTTGACTTGACCTCTATATTCTGCCCCCTCCCTAAAAGGTCAGTTTAATATATTTTGGCAAATCATCTTTATTTTAAAATGATAATGTCAACAGTTTCTAGACTCCAAACATGCCTTTTTGCAGAATTTGGCCTTCTTGCAGAATTGTGGCCTTTTGGCTATTGTCAAATTTGTGTAAATCCACTCACATTTATCTAAGTTATAAACCCTCAAAAACCTGCAGTTTGTTTTTATTAGATGTATTTCTCATCAATTCTGAGAATGTATTTTTTTCTGCAATGTCAAATCCAAACTGTGTGCTGTGTCATTCAGCATGTCATGACAGAGAAGCCAAGAGCAAAGGCACTGTTGGCTATGAATTGCCTTTGCCCAGTTACATTCCAGCAGTGCACACAGCACTGAACTGAAGGTGAAGGAGCTGTGAGGTTTGCAATATACAAAGAGCAGGTGAAAGAGAAGGGAGAGCAACCATGGGCTTGTGATGAAGGGGACACGGATCTAAACTGGGGTGGACTGGAGAACATGGAAGAGGACTAGAAAGATGGGGCAAACAGGACTTTGTACATGTGGTGAATAATTTTGTGGTATGAAAGAGGCTAGTCATGGTCATAAGAAAAAAAATCCTTTTGTCTCTGACAGGCACATCAACATTGCCAAGTTTCACCCAGCTGAGAGGAAAGGGCTGTGAAGCCCAGTCTGGAAAATTGTACTGCAGTGCCTAATGCAGCAACTGGCATCTTGCTATCGCTATGAGAGATGCTGCTAGTTTGAGAGCAATAGAGCTCTGGTGCAGTGAAGGGCCTCAGACATGCTCCAACCTGAGTGATAGAATATGGTATCTTTGGGGTTTTTCCCCATTTAAAAAGCACAGGAGATAATACAGGCCATTTGCACAGAGATGTGTGCAAATACTTTGTTAAAAATTGCATCATATAAAACAAACCCTTTTGAAAAGGGTGCTTGTTAAATTTTTGTGACTGTGGGTGCTCATTGAGACCTGGCAATGCTGCAAATACCTTGCAGGCTACATCCACTGAACATTGTAGGATCTGGAAAAGTCAGCAGTAGGTGTCTCAAGTAAGGCACCCAAATCTCTCTGTAATTAATACCGACTTCTCTCCACCTTGGGTCACCATGCATGCAGCTACTGCTTTAGAGAGCAGGCTCTACTCTGAGCCCCTCACTGAGCCACGTGTGACAAAGCCTGCAAGGATGTCAGATTTCGTGCTTGAAGAAATTGTCATTTATGTGCTGGGAGTGTGCCACTTCGCAGCCTTCCTAAAGCCCTTTTGTGTTCCGTCCCAATAAAGCAAGCCCTGACAGCTTCAGCGTCTCTTGTGGTACCACTTACCTGTGGAGATCTCTGCAAGCTGGCAGTGACCTGTTGGGTCCCCGGGAGGAGCAGGGAACTCCAGTGACAAAACTGTAGTGAAAAGGTTTCTTTCAGGCAGCAGGGACGAGGAGATCCTTCACAGTACGGAAATATAAACAGAACTCTATCTGGCTCCTAAGAGATGAGAATGAAAAGCGCAGCTCTGGGGTGGAAGGTTTCACCTGGCATTAACTGCGCGCGTAGCGGCGGCCCCGCAGCCTCCGCACCTCGCCGCGCTATCCCGCCCGGGGCCAGCAGTGCCCGCTCCCCGCCGTGCTGGAGCGCTGGGCAGCCCCCAGCGACGCCTAGCTGCCTCACGCGAGCTGCCACCTTGGCTTTTGTCCCAGCTCGGAAACCTGGACGCCACGGTCCTGGCTCCCGCCCCGTGCGGTGCCCGGCGGGAGGCGCGGCGGGGCCAGGGCAGGGGCGCTCCCGTAGGAGGTCGGGGCTCACCGGGCGGGGGTCAGGACCACCTCCCCCGCCCGCCAGGGGCTGCCGGTATCTGTACGTGTTGATTCTGCGTTTGGCGGGGGCGTGGGGGAAGAATAAACCCTGCGGGGGAAGCGAGCGGCGACCCCCGGGAGCACCGGGGAGGGTTAATCGGCGAGGATCTGTGGGTCTGGGAGGAGAAAGCGGAGGCCGGGCTGGGGAGGGGGAAGGATAAGAGGAAAAGGGGCAGAGCGGCTCGGAGAGGTCGCACACCGCCAGCCTCCGCAGCCGCGGCAGTGCCTTCCCGCGTGCTCCCGGTGCTGGTGGTGGGTCCTCCCTTCCCGTCACAGTCGTTTCCTCCCGCTTTCCCTGCTACAGAGGGCTCGGGGCTGGAAAGGGAGAGAAAGGGACCCCCAGGGCTAGACAGCAGCTCGCCCGAGGCGGAGGCAGGCGCGGCGCCCCGGGGGAGGCGGCGGCGTCCGGCAGATTCCCCCGGCAGTGGGAGGGCTCCGGGAGAGGAGAGGCTGGGGGAGCATCTCCTAGCCGGGGCTGACTCCCGAGGAGCGAGGGAGGGACACAGAGAAAGGGAGAAAGTGCCGCCTCTCAGCTTTACAAGCATCCCTAAATTTTAAGGACTGGGGTGGGGAAAAAGAAAACTGAGGACCTGAGCTGGGACCTCCCAGCCGAAGCGATTGAAAAGGAGCCAAAGCAGGCGTCGGGGTGGAGAGACATCCCAAGGAGAGTTCCCGTCCTCCGCCACCCGCAGCCGCTGCGTGCCCGCCGCCGCCGCCGCCTCAGGATGTGGGTGCCGCTGCTGCTGCTGCTGCCGGAGCTGCTCCCCGCCGTGCCGGCACAGAAGCTCTCCGCCCTCACGGTAAGGCCACCCCGCCGCCAACGCCGGGCGCCCTCCGGGCCGGTCCCGGGAGCACCTGAGCGGGCGATGAGGCGAGAGGCGCCCGCGGCTGCCGGGCCGAGCGCTGCGCCCTGCCCCGGCCAAGCGGGAGCGAGCCCCGGCCAAGCGGGAGCGGAGCCCCGGCCAGGCGGGAGCCCCGGCCAGGCGGGAGCCCCGGCCAGGCGGGAGCCCCGGCCAGGCGGGAGCGAGCCCCGGCCAGGCGGGAGCCCCGGCCAGGCGGGAGCTCCGCCGCGGCTCGCCCGGGGAGCAGCCGACACCGCCGCCCTGCCGAACGCCTCCGGGGAGAGCGCTGCCCGCGGCTGCGAAGCGCAGGTTTACTGCGGGTCCCTGCGGAGCTTCGGTCCGGCGTTAATGTCCGTGTTAATGCTTTTATTTGCCCGAAGAGGAATAATGCTGCAGTGAGGTCCGCTTTTGGACCGACTCGGGCTGACCGATTTTACTTCATTTTAATTATAAAGCAACATGAAACAAGCCTTTCTGGCTCTTCCAGGCTCCATGGTTCTATACATGGAACTCCGCGTAGAGATGGGTGAGCCAATTCATTAGGCTTACTAAATAAGCCATAACCACTATTCTAGCCAAGACCTGAGGTTTGCAGCTAATAGCTCAGTTCAGTCTTCTTGTAGAGCTTGCAGTGTTTGCAAAGCTATAATTAATGCAATCTGTAGAAATAAAAACATTTTCTTTAAATGTGTTTTTAAACAAGTGCTTGAGTAAACATAACGGGCAGCAAATACCTCTTTCAAGCTGTTTTTAAGTGTTTTGGTGAGGGCTATGCGCTTAGAGTTTATTATGGTAAAGTTACAGGCAGCTGCAAAGTGAAATAGACACTATTTTGTTTAAGTCTTTCAGAAAATTTCTGTAAATTCCCTAGAGTTGAGTTTTTTTTTTTTTTTTTTTTTTTTTTTTCATTCTTTCCCCCCTTATTGAGAATGGTACTATAGGGACAGCTCAAGGTGAAATGGCTGTGGGGGATGGCTGAGCTGTTCATACCTGAAATTCTTCAGAAAAAGTTTTGCCTTG
The DNA here is from genome assembly GCF_901933205.1 of Camarhynchus parvulus. Taxonomy (NCBI): domain Eukaryota; kingdom Metazoa; phylum Chordata; class Aves; order Passeriformes; family Thraupidae; genus Camarhynchus; species Camarhynchus parvulus. Next base: position 39,833,722 of record NC_044573.1, read on the forward strand.
TTGACTAAATTTGGGTTTTTTGTATTTTGGTTTTCTTTCCTCTTAAATGATTTGTAGATTAGAAGCTGCTAATTGAAAACCTTAAAGGACTGAGTTTGCTACGAATTTTATTGTCTGTGGCACATAAAATGTGGGACAAATAAAGTCAAGTGATTCTCATATTTTACTTTTTAAGACCCTCATTTGAAGCCCCCTTACACTGTCAGGTGATATATACTATTCTGATAAACAGATTAACATTGCAATTTACTTTCAAGTTCACTTTAACAAATGTATAAACATAATCTGCAAGATAGGACATGTAACATTCCTTTTTTCTGTACATAAAAAGAGTTCTGAATATTTTTTTTCATTATTGTGGAAGTAAACTGGAAATGCTACCAAACCTTAGTTTGTCCAAATGTAAAGGAAGAGTGATTGTGACAGTTACAATATCTTCAGATGATACATAACCCAAATGATGTTAAAGCCATTTAAAATATGGATATAAATCACTGCAGAATATACTTTTCATTCAGTAAGGGGCTGTCTGCATCACAAAAGGGAAGAAAAATCTGGCCAAGGGCACTTTGGCAAACTCTTAAAAAATTAAATGCCATAGACTCATTTAAATGACTTCGCTGTTATCTGAGTGATGTTACAAGTCCCTCTGTTCCTTCCTTCACCAATTCAAAGTGTGCTTTACTTGTTTCTGTACCTTAGAGTAGTCTGCATCTTTATGAACCATGAACAGAAAAGTCAGTTCTGGTGGAATGCCCACCCTCTGCTTCTGCCACCAAAAAGGTAATGGTTTTGAAGACATCAAGCTTTCAGACTGAAATGAACTTGAGCATTTTGGTAGGTGTAGCTAGCCTTGTTAGTAATGCACTGTAGGTAGTGAGCTCATGTTAGTTTTTCTGCTGCCTGTGCTCTTCTTACGGAAAGGGCTCGCCCATAAAAATACTAGACTACATTGGAAATCCTTCCCTAAAACAAGTAAGGGACAGGTAGACATCCATAGGAATGAAATAACACACACACACACTGATGCACATATACTTTCTACATCTTCCCACAAGGCTGAACTTTGAGTGAAGCAGGTTTATTTCTACTATTTCTGTACTTACTCTTTAAACAAAAATACAAACCCATTGCTATTACGGCAACAAATACCATGCCGCTTAATCATTCTTAACTCCTGTAGTCATTTTGCTTGTAGCTCACAGACTATATAACCCCTTTCCACATGTACCTTTCTCAAATATCCATGGATAGTATCTGCATAATTACAAGGAACAACAAACCCAAGCTGTGTAGAAAAACCAAGAAAATCTATGGTTTTTTTTTCACCTGCTGTGCCACTGTGTGGTGACTGAGAATAGCCATTCTTTTCTACACATCAGATGCAGATTTTATTTTTATTTGTGGCTTGAAGAATAACAGATGAAGGCTGAAATTTTCATAAACAACCAGAGGTCATGGGAACAGCGCATGTTTCACTGCAGATCTGAGTTTTATCAGAACGATGGGATGATCATGGAGAGGGAATGCACATCCCTGATCACAATACTGTCAGAGGTAAACTCATCTTGCCAGGTGGTGACAATATCAGGGGAATAGTCTACTGCAGTCGTAAATCTGATGTAAGATGAAAGACAATAAAATTATAGTTCCCTCTAGCAAAAGCCACTCTACCATTTTCTGAAAGGTAACACATGGATTGGAGGTTTTGTCCTTGCCTGAGCTTTAAGCAACAAACTGGGTGATGGCATGGCAGGGAGGGAGGATATCAACATCTGTCTTTAAGATTTTCATCCATATAAATAGATCTCTGGCCTGTTTTAACTTTATGTCCTCACTAGCTCGAGGAACAGATCAAGTACTACTTTCAGAAAAGACTTTCAGTAGTTTACAGACCTGTTTCCCCATTTAATTAGGAATAATATTTTTGTGTTTCACTTGGGCAGCAATACCCACAAGAACCACCTATATCTGTAGTCCAGGTGAATATGTGATTTTCATATGTTGGAAGCTTTGCAATAGTCCAATAGCAATCAATCACAGAGTTTTCACATAGATAACATCTCCAAGAGATTTCTGATTGTCTAACAGTCTTATGTGACTTCAGGTTTGCAAGGAGTGATGCACATAGGCTTCCTACTACATAACAGCTGTTACGGTGATTTCTGGCAGGCAGAATAGTCAGAAATGCTCCAGTCTGTCCCCTGGACTTCATGGCTACATCGAAAGTGAGTGTGAGTGTTGTAATCTGTCCCTCTCTGCCCAAATTACAGACCCAGACAGAACTTACTTGACTGCCTGCCTCTGTGCCAGGATAGAGAAGGGTTGATGAGAGATGGGCTGATGCATACCTGAATCTTTATTGGGAAGCCATGATGTACACCAGGGTCTAAGAGTTTCAGAGTTTCTATGTCCTCACTGGGTTAGAGATAGTCCAAAGTTACTTTGAGTTTGTACCAGTCTTGGCTTCTTGTCACCAGGATTACTCTTTGCTAAGGTTTCTCCTGGACTCTGGTCTCCTGAGTAGGACAATATTGCAACAATAGATAAAGTGAGGTGAAATGTAATATTCCAATTATTAATTGCTAACTGAGCCTCAGGGATGCATGCAGGAGGATAATGTTCTTTAGTATTGTATTTATTGTTATTTCAAATGAACAAATATTGGCAACAGAACAATGGCTTCCATTATGGAAAGGTAGGCTGAGAACTGTCTCATAAGAACCCATGAGATCTGGAGGGACTGTAGCCAGTTTGGCTGCTCCTGTTTTTTTCCCCCCTTGTGTCAAATACTAATGTAGAACATTCTTACATTTCACAAAATATCTTAAATAGCCTTGTCCTTTTACCTTGTTAATAGAAAACTAGGTAGCACTCTTCAATTTTTGTAACACACTGTTGGAATATTTTTGCAATGCTGCATTTTTATTCTGCTCTGTGAGATAGTTCTTTCTGGATGTATGAAACTGAGATCTGAGCCTTGCTGACCTCTTGTTTTAGGGAAATTAGGCATATCTTGAGGATATAGGTACTTTTGTTTTGAAACACAGTGCTTTGAAGAAAGCTCATTTTGTTCCTCAAATAAGTAAGTTTATGATCCATGCACTTACCAACTTACTTTGTCATTGTTTATACTGCATTTTTGAAACCATCAACTTTGCTTTTATCTCAGTTGCAGTGTTGTGTGTGTGGATGTACTTCTACAAACAATAGGATACAAGTGTTTCTTATTTTAAAATCTTGATGACTTGCAACATACCACAAACTATTTATACTTTCAAAGCCTTGCTGCACCATGTGCTTTTCTCAATACAATTGATAGATCTTACAAAGGAGGAAAGTTTGCTTGAAATTACTTCTTGAAATGCACACCTCTGCCTGGTAATAGTTTCTTTCATCAGCAGCTGAATATTTTGGGGAACAATTGTTTTCTTTTTCTCCCTTGGCACATGCATTGTGAGTATTCAATAGCATTTAGTGCGCTGGATAGCGTCCACAACACTGACCAATATAAGATGGACAGCTAAGGTAGTTCAGTAAAGGGAAGCTAAACACAATCAAAGCTTTCCAATTTTAGGACCCATTTGGATGGCGCCTGCAAACCAAAACATTTGGAAAAGTTACTCTAATTGTGACTGAAAAACCAAGACTGTAAATAAAATTGTAAGTGGCTCCAGATCCTAACAACATTGTTACTGCAAATGGGCATTGGTACAACCAGGGGTACATCAGCTCTGAAAATAAAACACTTTCAACAATGCTTTCTTGCAATAAGCTCTCAAGACACTTCTTATTAAAGAAACAACACCAAAAACTGTGGGAGTTGATATTGAAAGTGTCAGCAAACTTTTCATCAGGGGTCAGAAGTAATTTTTGTGCACGCAGCCAACATAAACTGCACCTTATAATGTGTAAGACATTAATGAAGATGGGCAGTTGACTGCATGCCCGTAAGATTTTTAAAACTAGAATTGAAGAATAGAAATGAATGTGAGTGGGAAGAGCAGGACTGAGCAAACAAAAAGGAGTAGATAATGCATATTGTCTCCACTTTTGGTGCTATCATTGGCCCCCTGTTGCCTACTGAATACCTTGAGGAACAGCTGTATTTCTTGACAGTGGGCAAACTTCAAGGTTTAGTTCATTCTGAAAAGCCTCCAAAGGTTTAGCTGCTATCCAAAACCTATCTGAACCCTGTTGGTCTGGAAACCAGGCTACAGATCTTTTCAAGATCTGGCTTGCTCGGGACTTTGCTCATATTTCCATTTCTTCAGCCAGACCAGCCTCACCACAGGCGCAGCCATTTTCATGGTATTTTGGTGCTTCATTTCCTGTCAGGCCTGAGACCAGGAAGTGCAGAGGCGCCTGAAAATTAAAAACTGAGTAAGAAAGAGTTGGAATCAAAGACCTATTTTTGAACAGCAATGAAGGTCCGAGTTTGGTTCAGGAGTGACATTTTTTATCTGAACAAATTCAAACATTCTTGGGCAATCTGCAGAGCGAAAGGAGGTTACATCTTGCAAAGGACTCAGGGATTTCAAAAAATTTTGTGTTTTCTTAAGAATCAAAACCTAAATGCATCCTAATTTCTGTTTGATTCAGTATTGTGCTCTGAGGTAGATTTTTAAGGAGTTGACATTGTAGATTCATGATGAAGGCCATTTCACAATTAAAATTTGTAGTCCTTTCTTCCAAATTAATATAGTCATGGTAATTTTTGACTTCATGAATACTGCATCCTCTGCCCCTCTACTGTCTTCTACAGCAAAATTCTGTTGATGCCAGTCATTTGGTCCCAATGTCCCTGTGTATTTTCACAGGATATGCTTCTCTTGACATTTCTTTATCCACTTCTGATTATTAATTGCTAATCACTGCCTTAACATTATCTACAGTGGTAGTGCAACAGTGCAACATTGGAGGCAAACCTGGAAAGAGAAAATACTTCAGAAAAAATTTGCAATATGCTCATCTCACACGTAATAATTTATGCCAAAAGAAGAGGAGTGATAGTGAGATGTAACACAATGTTGCCCATAAGCAAATAAACTAACCAGAGAAGAGAAGGTATAGCATAAATACCTGCATTTTATTCCTGCAGTTTTTCAGTCTTGGCCTAGCTGCCCTGTGTACAGAGAATTGGTGTGTATTACAGCCATTGCTGTAGTGCAGTGGTGTGCATGGGATACAACGATACAAACTTCAGTTATGGGGAAGTGAAAGCTACCTAGAAGAATATGGACTAGTTTTTAGGTTGGTGTGATAGTACTTAGTATCAGAGGGTTGCTTAATATGCCTTTACCAAATTATCAGTGGGTCCTCAAGCAGCAAAGCTAGTGCAGTGTCACATCTTACCACAGAACTCGTGAAGTCAGTCTCCCAAATGGAAGTTTCAGCAAGTCTTTGCAAAAGAAATCACTTTGATGAGTTAATAACTGCCCTTCAGTGAATTTTTTTCCCCTCTCAAATTTGTTACCTTTTAAAAATGACCATTAAGTGTTTCATCAGCTGTTGAAATTTCAGGCTAATAGAGAATGCAACCTAGAATTCTGGTCGGGACAGAAAGAGAAAACATTTCCTGAAGGCAATCCTTTCCAGCTCTCTCCCTGGCTTGCTCAGTGGGTTGCTAGAAAACTTGCTCGAGAATGTTTACATCATACCTATCCAAAACCTAGCTTTTTTCCCTTCATTTACTTTAGGCTGCTTGTTGTGTCATCTTCTGAGTCACTGAGTAAAGATGATTTTTTTTCTTTTGTGTTGCTTTAAATTTGTTTTGAGGATGTAGTTAATATACTTTCTTATCTTTTAGGTGTTCACTTTTGAACTGTGTACAAATTAGCTGTCATACATGTGCTATAAATCTTTGAATCTTTCCTAGAGCACCTAAGGAGTACTTACACGCAAATAAAGAAAGATTCCTTTACTTTGGAATGCTCGTTAAGTCATGGCTCCATGCTGTATTTTGCAGATTTTTTGAATAAAATTGCTGCCATGAAGTGCTCACAGTCTTTTTACTTGGCCTACCTTTATCATGCAATTACTCATATTCTGACCTTTTTTCAGAATTAAAACAAGGTATTATCAGTGAGTGAATGGTGTAAAAGCTCAGGAGAGATCAGTATGTTTTTTGAAATGCAAGTAGCAGCAGATAAAGAATAATTTTATAATTTTATTGGTATTCAGGATGGATTCACTATGATCCACGTAGCAAACTGCAGTACAGAGAAAACCTGCAGATTGCAGGTGACCCCTGGATGTCAGGGTGGGAAGGCAATGCCTCAGTTCCATTATTTTTTCTTGCTCTAATCTGGACTAAAGTGGAGGAATGGTTGAATTTAGTCTGAGTAAAATCTGCCATCATTACTACTTTGAAGGATGGGGAGAGGAGTGGGTGACATTTTAGTAGACATGCAAATGATTTTAACCATATTTTAACTGCAACATGTCTACTTGTGCAGAAATGCTGTTAAATCAGACCAGTGTCTGGAAGTATCACAGAATACAAAGTGTGTGAGCTGGGGACCTAAATCATGTCATCTAGAGAATTGCTTCCCAAACATTTTTTTTTGCTACATGCTGCTCTTCTCAGTGGCATCTTCCTGCAAATGGTAGAATCTAGGCTGTGGAGCTGCTGTTCTGAGAATACAAGGTAGAAGTATGGCATTGACAGCATGTCAGAAAGATGGGGATACTAAAATGTGAGAATCTCTTCACAGTGAGGCTGATACATGCGTGCCATGCTGGTTTCAGTGCACTTGTCTTTATCCTGATTTTCTATGTCATCCGAACACACTGTGCTCCTCTTTGGGACTGTGAGGTGAACCTAATGGTCTTAAAATTAAAAAATTATCTATTAGAAGCAGGAGGACACGTTGAACACAGCTTACCAATGGTCTCTGATTCTGTTGTCTTAGTTGTCCTTGTCTATACAGGTGAAGAATTATTTATTGCATTTAATCACAGTGTTTTAATCAGCTCTCATTCACTGTAGCCTCCAACTGGATGCCACTTAGTGCAGACAAAGGGATGTTAGTGAAACTGACCCTGGCTCTGTAAAGTTATGTTTGTTAATGGTATGGTCACTGTGCATCACCTTTTTTTACCTATAGCGCTGTATAACACTGCTCAAGTCAAGGGAGCAGTTGTCACGTGGGCTGATGGATCTTCTAGAATGAAAAATCACTGTAGCAAATGTCACTTATTAAAGTAAAATTTTCTATCAAAGAAATTAAATAAAGCGAGTGAAACCTGGTCCTGAAATAAGTATGCTACTATGTTCTCGAGGGTGGCACATATTGTAAAGATACCTTTGTCCCCACAAGAGGGTGCAGAAATGAAAAAGATTGTCAATATAGAAACCAAATCAGGCTTTGTGTTAGCCATAGGTTTATTTGTTCAGTGAATTATCTCTGGTGTGTTGGATGGCTTATTTTTGGAAGAGAGCCATCAAAGATTTAAGTGACGCAAAATAAAAAGCAGAGGTGGGAGGGTCCATACAGATATTTCTCCATTTCTCCCCCTGTCCATTCCGTTGCAAATACAGAGCGGTGGCGCCGCTTGTGCAGCGTCCTCAGGGGCAGGGAGGTCACCTCTCCTCTTGCATGGCGCTGCAGGGACCCACCACGGGAGGGAGAGCAAGAGCAGCGCGGTCTGCCCCGTCTCCTCCGGCAAGGGCTGAAAGAAAGGAGGGGAAGCCCTGGTTTCCCTCCCCAGTGGCTTTAGTCCAGGGAGGAGGAGGGGAGCAGCTGGGGACCTTAATTTTTCAGTACTTGCCACTCAGTTGCACATCAGATGGGAACTCACACGGGAAAAATCTCAAGTGGAGAAAAGTCTTGACACAAACTATCGAAAGGGAGAAAAGAGTTCTGCAAAAGGAAAGTGTCTTTAATGACATGGTGTGGCTTGACATTAATTAACATGAATTAGCATTCACGAGAGCTCAGAGCAGGCTGATGAGGACAAGAGGGAATATATAGCCTAACATATGAGATGCTCTTGGCCATGAGACATGAGGAGGGGTTCAGTCTGCCGAAAGCGTAGGGCATATTAATTTCATTGCATGCTGTTTCTTTTTGCAACATTTATTACATAAATTCTGGTGAGCAAGACCAAACAAAGTGGACAACTTATTTTTACACTGTATTTAATGGGATTGTATTTCAGACCATCTCCTCCTGGGACGGCAGTTTCCAAGCATGCCAAATTTTTGATAGATTTCAGCCTAAGTGGATTTAATTGCAAATCTGAACTTTAAACAGGAGCTTTTATCTTCCCATCATGTTTTCTCCTTGAAAGGTTCCATAAATTACATTTCTGAAAGGAAGGGAAAGTTTTTTTGAAAGAAGTGTTCATTTGGTAAATTGCTCTTCTGTTTAAGCTTCCCTTTTCCAGGTGCTGAATGACTCCCAGAGCAAAAGTTCTGTCATCGCATGATAATGGACTTCCATTAATTTGCAATAAAATTACAAGGCAATATTCATGCATGGATAATTGATTTCACTCTGAAGGGAAAATGGCAAAAAGCGAAGCTCAAGTGTCTGTATCTAGTTCAGCAATTTTCTCCACTGCAAAATGAGTATCAAGTACTTCTCTTATGAGGTGTATGTGTTTATGTTCATTAGCTGCAAGATCGGGAGAGGTCTACAGCAATGAGAGTCAGGGTATTTCCTACTACATGACAAAGCCAGATCTGACACCAAGACTAAATGGCTGATAGAGATTAATTTTTTCATCTTTGTGGCTGATGACAGACCCACTAAAGCTCAGTAGACATAGCACTGCTGGTTTGGTAGAGGGACTGGTGAGATAACCACAGGTTCATAATTCATGTTGTATTGAGGTGAAAGCAAAGAAAAGAGCTAGCTGCAACACTGCTGCTAGGAGTGAGCCCAAAGGAAACTGGCATCTGGAAACTGGCATCTTTTGGGACTCATAGTTGTGACTGGGCTCTCTCTGGCTGCTATAGATTTTCCTCCAGTATTCTCCTTCCCTATCCAGCTGATCTTTGCTTAGTTCATCTTCAGGGTTTACGTGCCTTTTCTATGTATAGACTGTAAGCTATTTGTGTTTGTACAATGTTCTGGGCAAAAGAGGCTCATTCCTGATTCGCTTTCAAGTTCAGTAATAAATAAATCTTGAATGACACCTTCTTGCAGGTGAGACTGAACACAAGTAACGGAGGATATACAAATACTAGAGTTCCTCAGGCAGTTCTGGCCAAAGTCTGGTTCTTTACACCCTCTGCAAATTATCCAAGCTGGTTATTTTGTATAGACTTTCTTATAACTACATGTGTGTATACACACACACACACACACACACACACACACACACACACACACACAAATACGTATGTTTGATCCTACTCTGTCTTTTGTAAAGAATTGGAGCAAGTAATTCAACATTACAGGAAGTGATCAGCAAAACTGTCTATTCTCTGGTCTTGTCATGCTGTTGGCCAAAGTGTTCTGCACAGTGCAGAGAGCCAAGTGTCATCTGCTTGGTATTTCCTGACTTGTGAGAGCTTAGTGTTTCAACCTTATCATTGCCCTAAAGCTGGGGTTCTCAGCCTGTGGTATGTGTTTCCTTTCATGGTGCAAAACTCTTTCTCCCCTAAAGAAAAAGAGCCCTGAATCAATGCAGCCTGGTCTTTCCTACAAAGAAGAACATGAATGTTTGGATGCCTCTTCCTATTTTTGCGTGCAGGTCAGATGGAGCTTGGAGCTTCTGTACCCACTGCCCTTCCCTACCTTTCAAAGGAGAAGAGGAGATGGGTTTGGATGAAAGATGCTTCTGTCCTGTGAGTGCAGACCAAAGAGCTGAGAGCTGTTCTTGCTGCTGTGTTACAGCCTCTGAGTGTACTCTCTCTTTTTATAGCAGCAGCACCAAGAACCCTCTGGGAAACCTGGTCCAAAGGCTCTCTTGGAAAACTCAGAGAGATGTCAGGCATTATCAAGAACTTCTTCCTATAGGCCTTCTGTGGCTTCAGCATGTTGTATCCATCAGCTGCAATAAATTCCCTAGATTGCTGTTTTCTCCCTTAAGATGACCCATGTCAGCCATATATGTATATGCAGGGGTACACCATATACATTCCCATGCAAACCTTTTCTTCCTTTTGTTTTTCAGCAATGATTGGAAAACCCCCATAAAAGCTTAAAGTTCCCTTGAGGTTAATAACCAGAATGTCAGATATTTTTCCCGTGAAGTTTATGTAATTTGATCTGATTGCTTTGATCTGATATTTTTTGTTTGTGTGTTTTGGTCTAAGGGAATGATGCATAGGAGTCTAGTGTTAGTTTTCATTTGACAAGATTTCTAAGTTGTTAGGCTTTGACTGTGTTGGGAGTGCTACAGGGCAGCTGTGTTTGTTAGTTGATGAATTTGTGTAATCTAAAGACTGAAAAGAACAAAAAGAATATCATCTCCCTTCAAATCTCAGATCAGGTCACTTCAGGAACTGCCTCAGGCGATAGTTGATTTTATTTTAGCAGCTCTCATGATTATCATTCTAAATAATGACAGAATAGAGCTTTTACTGTCTGCATTGCTTATTATGACAGGAGAAATCAAAAGGTCACACAGTATCTTTCCTTGTTATGAAAGTAAATTATTTCTCTAAAACTGCTATCCTGAGTCTTCTCAACACACCTGGGGGTGAGAAAACTCCCAAGTGAGACTCATTTTTCAACCATGTCAGGAAGTCTCACTCATTTAATAGAAGTAAGAAGCAGCCAGAAGTCTCCAATGAAATTAGGAGGTTACAAATAGGACTAATCACATGTAAAAACTCACTATTTCCAGCTGACAGTAATTAAAGCAGTGTCAGAAATGCAAAGAAATTCCCTCCAGGAATCTTCGTAAAATTGAGACAAACATTAGAAAGACTGTGCATGATGGATGGGAAAGCTTGAAAAAAAAAGTGACAAGTCTATCAAAGCTGAAGGGGGTCACAGTTCATACTCTCCAGCTCTTTTGTGGTATGCAGGATGTCTCTCAGGAAGAGCCCTGCAGCTATCTGCTGTCAGCAACAGCAAAGCAGGTGTGCATGTGTGCCTCGACTATATACTTTCTCATACCTGGTGCTTCTTGCTTGAATAAAGGTCAACATCTTTTAAAACTTTGTGATTATTTTTTTACTGCTTCTGTTTTTGCTAGAAAACTGTTCAGTGGAGTGAGATTTAGAAGCTGTTGTCAAAGTATAATTGGAGCTGATTACCTAATTTCCTTTCATTTGTTGTGACTGTGAAATAGCCCGAGGGCTGCGTATGTCAATATACACACGTTCCGTGTCCTGTATTGATTCAGAAGTTGTGTGATGTGTGCCGGGTGTCTGCAAGGCAGTTCAGATGGCAAAGTAGCATGGATGAGGGGAAGTGAGATGGTTTGCCCTGCCAGTACACTCTTCTAAAAGATCAGAAATGATTCTGCCTCACCATGCTTCAGTCCTTCCTGTTAAATAGAGGTGTCACAAGTGCATCTTCTGTCCTGGCTCTCTGGAATGTCAGTTAGCTTCTGTACATCCCCCTGTTACTTGGAGAGCAGAAATGCCTGAAGCAGGCACTCAGCTGAAGTGGATCTCTGATTGTGGCCTGTGTGTTGTGGATGCAGGAGCTGCAGGTTCAGCTGTACATAGGTCCCAGAGGAGGGATTGCATAATAGCATTTCTGATATTCCACAGTATTTATAGTGGGTGTGTCCAGCCTTCTTCATAACATCCTGCTGAGTCCAGTGGGAGTTTGAGCAAGACAGAATTGGACATCTGCTTGCCCTCTTGAATCTGGAACAAGGGAAACTATGGGTCTACCCCATAAAGGCAGGAGTGTGCAGAGGAGCTTGGAGATAATTGAAGTGCCTGAAACTGATACTGTCAATGTGCATTTTTGGATATGAAGCCTGGGAGGTGTGATAAAGTCTTTCAGTCTGTGTGTATCTGCATGGTGGTGCTGTTCATAACAGAAACATGTTGGCAGATTTTGTACATACAGATAGAATTTGATCAGAAGGATACCACTGGGCATATGCTGGGTATGTAGAGTATAAAATCACCTCTCCATGCACTTTATTGCTACTGGATGGCGTTTACTTTCTTGAATCAACCCTGCTGTCGTATTTGTCCTTCTTAGGTGTTGTTGACAAATGCATGTGACTACAGAACCTAAAGGTCCACTGAAATAGCCACTAAGTCATGAAATAAAACTTGTTAAAATCTTATCATTCCCTTTTAAGGGCAAATATAGCTCTAGAACTCTCTTACTATGAATTTGGTAAATCCCATATCCACGAAAACTGTTACTGTAAGAATACAATTTATTTTTTTCCCTGTGAATATTGTAGTTTTAGTCTTTGTGGAGAAGGTACACCAAGACGCAGCCATTCTTAAACAACATGCTCAATGAAGGCTCCAGACTCTTCTGGGAGACAAAGATTGGCTGATAGGTACCTCAACATGGTGGAAGCCCTGGCTCAACTGAAATAGAAGTGAGGAGAATCTGGAAGAGACAGAGACAGCAGTTAAAGTCACCAGAATGGGGAGCTGTGCTCATGCCAAAAATGTGTGAAGAAAAAAGCTCAAGTCTCAGCATTTTTTTATGTTTCTTTTTTCCCCCCTCAAAATCAGGATGCTTGTGTAGTAAACCCCATGGACATAGGTAAAACCCCATGGAGAATTGAACAATAGGAATGCTGAGACAGCAACATAAGTTCCTGTCTCCCTGCCCCCCGCCCCCAAAGCTTATCTCTGTAATCCTATAGGCTATGTTACTTTAACTTTACTATTGGTCAAATCTGGATTCCCCCTAACCCTATAAAAGAAGCATACTTTAGTGCATTTGTCTGAAGAAGAGCTGTCTCTGGAGCCTTCGTGGATCCCCCCAATAAAACCATCTCTGCAGAACCCCAGAACACCTCCTTCTTCTCTCTCTCTGCTGTCTGCTGCTGCCTCAGCCTGGGGGCACCCCTACCTAGCAAGCAAGAGCTGAAATCCTGTGAGTTTGCAATCACTATAAGAGCTAGTAATCACCATGCTTGCTAGAGGGTAGCCCCGTGGCATTGGCCTGAGCCAGACTGGCTTTAAGGCACCCTGAAGACTGAGCTCCTGAGCTATCTTGCATTGCTTGATAATAAAGCCAGAACAGAGGCTTTATTATGCTTGTTTCAAAATAAAATGGGTTAAAAATAAAATGGGCTATAAATAGCATGCACACATGTTTGTAAAATTATTTTCTTACAACCAACCTGTAAGACAATCTCCAAATGATTCATATTACCTCACTGACATTGACTTTCTGTGCATACAACTCTGTTAAATTTGACCTAAGGTTGCATACATGTGTGCTTCATCAACACAATTATTAAGAAAAGCTCATGAAGCTGGGAGTGCTAAAATTCCTGTTATTCATTCTGACTGTATTATCTGGGCAAGCCCATTCAGTGTGCATTGGTTTCACAATGCACTCTTTTTCAAAGCTCATGCCTCTCAATCAGTCCTGCTGTCCCCCATGGCCTGGAATCCTGCCCGAGCTTGATTGCAGTATGTCAGGTGAGGTTCCTGCTGCTTTCCTGCTGCTTCCTTGGTTGACAACATCCTGTGTTGTCCAGAAGAGATTGCACATTGTGTTAAAACTCCTGCAGATTGCCTATGAAATCATGGAATAAGGGGGTTTGTGTTTTCAAAAGGCAGCCTCTGTCTTAGCAGCTGTGTGGAACAAGTCAGTGTTGTTATTTCAGTCAATGTGGCCAGGACTCCCTCGTGTCCATTAACCTGAAGCTGTGAATGATGCTATGAAAAGAAGGGCTGGTCTTCCAGTGTTCAGGTTGCTTGCATTGTTGTGGTAGTACATTGATCAAGATTTTAAGCTTTTTCTAGCCCAGAGATCTCTGCTGCTTGCTGTTTTGCTGTCTTAAAGAAATAGGTGTTGACTAATATCTGCTGTCTCTCAGATAGACCTTTTTCTTCAGTGCATTTTTCATGTCAAAGGTGGACACCATTGAGCTATTGCTATTTCAATTTCCATATTGAATTGGGATCTGTGCCATGGGAATCCGTTTAACTGTTATGGTGTTGTTCAAATAAACTGAACTTGAATTGAGCACTTGGCAGATTCAGCCTGATGGACTGTGAATCCAGATGTTACCCTTCTTCTGCTCATCACCTAATAAAATGCATATCCAGTACTCTGTTACCCTAGGGATAATTTATCAGCCACACTCAGCTTCATTATGGGCACTTCCCTTATCCTGTGGAGAGTGGCTGATCTGTCTAGTGAAGTCAGTCCCACTCTATGTAGTAGGTTGTTTGGGAATTTGTCTGGAAACCCTTGCCTCTTAGAAAATATGTATTAGGGATTGATAGGTAATCCTGATGTTCTGTTAAAGGCCAGACGGGTGACAGTGTAATGCCCCTCAGAACCGCAGGAGACAAGCAGGTTCAAAACATTTTTGGCAAATATTTCTGCTTTATTCCTAGGTGACTGGCAGGTCACTGCTGTGTTTCTGATTGATGGCTGAGTAGAAGAACAACCTCACATGCAAGGCACAGTTTCAGTTGCCCTCTTGTTGCTATTTATTTACCATCACCTCTGTAGTTCTTCAGGAGCCAGTGGAAACTGAGTCGGTGGAAAGGATGGCTTCCTCATCTGCTCAAAGACCATTTGTGAAAGGCTCAAAATTGTATCAGCTATAGCATGGGCTGAAAAATAGAGAGTGAGGAGTCACACCTATCCAAAGATATGTATACATATTTTTGAAGGATGAAAAAAGAAAAGTACAAAAGAAGAAGAATGTGTCAATATCATATACAGGATAGCCATCTAGCTCCAGGCAGCCTAGGGTAAGTGTTTTCCTCTTGCCCCAGTCATGTTCATGCATGTACTGACTTCTTTTTTTGGTCTTTTTGTTTGCTTTTAGCTGACTTCCTTCATTTATAGAGAGATGGCTTTTCATTATCTGAAATTTAAAAGAAACTGTTACCAATAACAAAGCATGTGAAATCTATCCTAGCTAATCTGATTAGATGAATGGCTGGATGTTTTCTCTCATGATAAGAACTATGTAATCAAAAATACAAGTGATTAAAAATTATGTTAGCATAAAGAGAGAAAGAACAAGAAATTTGGACTTTTTAAAGTAAGTTTTTTTAAAAGGCAATTTGCCTATGTAATGTTGCATTTTTAGAGAGAACACTTCTTAACCAACAGCTCTTCTGTTTGAAAGATTTCTGTAAAATTGATGGATTTTATTGAAATTCTGTGTTTAAAATGCTAATGTTTTAAGGAGGTAGAGCAGTACTCTTGTGGTATTCCAGAGGGGCATAGCAATGCAAAAGACTGTGGTTTCCAAAGAGAGCTGTCAGAAGATAAAAATGCAGGAAATCTAGCAATTTTTAACTAGAACAATTTTAATTGGAAGGAACTTCAAGCAGCTGCAGTATTTCATGCACAGGGTAACATGGATGAAACTACAGGCTGCTGTAATTATAGTTTTCTATCAGTAACAGGATATCTGCTCAACAGGTATTAATACAGTTTTAAAGGTTTCATTAACTGATTCTGCTTCTGTGAATCTTTTCTAATCTGAAAGGTATTCTGCAAAATTAGCAAATTTTGCAGGTTCTCTGACTTAGCTTCGTATTAGCAATCACACCGTCCTACTTTAATATTGAAGATAATATAGAAATTGAAGCTAATTGAAGATAATTGAAATTTATAGATAATTGAAGATAATATAGAAATAGACTGTTGTCTTTTTTTTTTGCAAATTTCTTGAGAAGTTCCTCTACCATTTTTAATATGTGAATATCTATTTCTGATGAAAGATTTGATGTATACCATAAATGTGGCACATTTAAAAATCAGCTTATCGAGCCCTAGATTCAGAAAAACCATGTCTTTAATACAGAATAGCTGAAATGTACAGGGATTTTGCAGATTTTGTAGAATATTATCCAACCTTGAAATATCTTATAAAATCAGGCTCTGTTCTTGAAACACTTGTAGGCATAATAAATACTGGTTAATTGTCATGCCATGCAGGACAATCTTGTAGGTACATCTGAAGTATGGGATAAATTGACATTTGTATTTTGAATTATTATTAACAAGAGACTGAAATAAAACAGGTCAAGCTGTTAGTTGTTACTTTTGCTAAATTTGTTTCTGACCACACATATCAAAATGTTCAGAGACAGCTGCAGATGTATTCCTGCAGAAAGATGGAAAAAAAGTCCTTATGTAACTATTACCAAAGTCAAACACTTAAAAAGTTAAACTGCTTATTTTATTATCACAGTTTGTTTTTCTGTTTCATACTCACACTCTTCTTTGCATGGCAGATATGACCATCTATAGAAGTATAAAGGTGTGATTTGGGAGATGTCTTAAAGATCCATTTTTGAAAAATCCCAAGCTGTTTAATTAATGTATTTTTAAAGGTATCTTTGGTGTTATATAGAAAATTGCTTTGTTTCATTGTGCAAGTTCCTTTACATGTATATCACTTCCATGATCTTAGTGTCAAAGTGACCTTACCCATATCAAAATCTTTAGTGTCCAAATAGTCCAGCTGTTTTCTCCAATTACCCTAATTACCCAATGTCAAAACATCCCAACAACCCAGTCTAAACACATTTGAGTCCAACAAATTAGCACATCTAAGGCTTTTTTCTCATATTATTCAATTAAAAATGAATTTCTCTTCCTCGGTCCAAAGAAAATCATTACACATTCGTCTCAGGGGACCAATTCCTTTTTTACTTGAACCACTACAACTGCCTCTTAATATGGTAAAAAATGTAAAGTAAAAGGCGAGAAGTCTGCATTAGTGTGTCAGGTGCTGTGAGGACCAGGGGGTTGGAACAGTGGGGGCTCCCTGTGGCAGGCAGAGCCTGTCCCACCCCCACCAGGAGCAGGCAGCCATGGGGACCCGGGGCAGCCCCAGCCCCTGGCATCCCATGCCTCCCCGGGTATGGGCTGCTCTTTAAGGGGGAGGTCACTTATAGTTTGGGATATGGGTGTGGATGAGCAGAGCCCATGGTGCAGATGGAATGGGGCAGGAGCAGTGGATCAGGCAGAGGCCAAGCAGGAAGGTTTTAGCTGTAAAGTAGGTCCCTTGGGTGGGAACAAGTCTCAGCTGGGTTGTTGCCTCCCCAGCACGACATGGGAGCCCCTCTGCAGGGATGCCAGGGAAGAGGGGCTGCCAGTGGGCTGTGCTGTCTCTCCATTAATCCTGAGCTCATGGGATCAAAAATCTCTATAATCTGTAAAATAATTCTTCTGATGAAAAATTCTAGCAGCCAGGTTTTTGATCCGGGCGAGGTGACACAAACCAACTTAAGGCAAGCACGGGCCAAGCCGTTGTTTCTAGTTTTACAAGACAAAACTGAATTGGTTGATGTCTGCATAAGCACCCCAGTAAACTGCTTCTGCATTCTCAACATCAGTTGATGTTGAGTTACATTGTACTTTTTATAATACAGATTTTATACTTTAATTACTATGAAATACACTGGCAGTAGAGGCAATTAACTTGTGATTTGATCACATATGCTGTGCTGAAGTTGCTTTTCTATTTGTGAGTGAAGTCTTTTCCCTTGGAGAAGGAGAATTAAAAGCTATCACAGTACAAAACTGAAGGGTCTCATCATCCCCTAAGTCATGAAAAGACTGAACAGAGAATCTGCAGAAAAATACAACCCTCTGTGTAGTGGGCTGACTCAGACAGACTGTGGAAGCAATGTATATGTTGCAGTCTTACATGTAATCACCCAGTGTGCCTGAGGAACATTAGGTTTTGTAGGTTCCCACATAATATTAACTGTTGTTTTTCAAGACAGCAGTAACCAGACTGTTGACAGCTCGTGTTCATATATCTGACAGGACAGCAGCCTGTAGGTAAAGTTTCCCCATCCGCAATCTCCTCAGGTGTGACTAGCAAGCTGTTACAGGAAATGAACAACACTTTCTGCATTGCTTTCCATGCTTTCTACACCCTATAAAACAAGAAGTGCAAGTAAACCTTGTGGAAGCATGGGTAGGCTGCCAGAGACAGAAGCTGCAGAGGGATGTGTCTGTGTCTATGTGCACATCTGTGTGCCCAAGTGAAGGAATCATAGGAAGGACAGGTGCTTTATGACTATTTCCCCACTGCAGCCAAGTATTGATCTCCTGGTAGCAGGAGACCACATAGCTCAGTGGAGCTGTGTTACCATGGCACAGTGCCCGTGCTGCTGTGGCTTTCAGAGTTGTGCAACAGGGAGTAAACATATCCACCTCCATCAAGACTAATGTGGCAGTACAGTTCCTCAGCAGGAACTGAGGAACTGTGCTGGGGGTACTTCAGGGGTGCCAGAGATTACCATGGTTGTAATTGTCAAATATGTCTCTCACTGTTTTCAAATTCCAAAAGACTAAACAGAGTAAGCATGTTGCAGGTAACTAACAGACGCGTGGCTTGCCTTCAGATATTCACACCAGAAATGCCCTAGTGAAATCAGTTTCTATTATATTGCAAGGTCTGGTCAGAAATAGTTCTAGACCAAAAGAACTGATCTCATGTTGATGAAAGATCAAATTTCATGCCTTGTGTTTGCAGTTATGAAATGAAAGGTACTTGCCAGCATCAGCTTTCCTGAGACAACAAGAAAACTCTGACATTTTCTTCTCCCAGAAGAAAGAAAAAAAGGAAAAAATATCCATTTCTCATTTCTTGCTGCAAGAGAAATATTTTTGCTTTCACATTCTTACTTTACCATATCAGGATTTTTTCCCAGGCATTAAGAGAAATGTTTATACTGAAAGCACTTGCAAAGTAATTTATGTTACTGTTATATCTGTTAATAAGGTTGAACACTAAAACCAAGCTAATTTACAGGAATTTGAGCTGATTTTCCATTCATAGTTAATATTTTTGATCAACCTGAATAAGTAAGATAGTAGGAAGAATTCTAGAATCTTACAGTTGGCCTGGAAATTTTCATTGCTAACTTACTGTTCTTGCTGCATTAGGCTTGTCTGACCTTTTTGGATGTTTTTGGGATATGCAGTAGCTCATGAAATGATTCAAGTTCTACAGGAACTCTTTATGAAGGGTTTATGTGGGGCAAAAATTTTATTGTTAAGTCCCATCTGCCTTCACAATAGATGTATTAACCTTGAATGATCCATCTAGTTCCTCACTGAGATTTTCTTTAAGTAGTGGAGATTTTGTCACATCATTGCAATAGCCTTGTTTTTTTAACATAATGTAGTTAGAAATAGACTTTTTCACCGATACAAACTTATGGGTAGCACATCAAATGGATGATATGTATCTAAGAGGGAAAGGAGAAATAAGACCTGTTTTCCATTTGCACCAGTTGTATGTCAAGGAGATCTGCTGTAGTTCTCCATTTAGCTAGCTCCTTCCCTGGCCTTTCTGTAGCTGGTGGTGTCAGGGAGTCTGATATATTAGGCTGGGATGGGTCTGAGTAAGCTGTTGGTGGAGCTGAGGTGTAGGGAAAGAGCAGGATTGTCAGTGCATGTTTGCCTAGGTGCTCTGTGTGGTATTTATTGGCTCTTGATGGTTTTCACAGTGCTGCTTCAGCTGGCGGAACAGACTGGGATTTCTCAGGAGGGCTTTCAATGGATTGCTTCTCTGTGACTGGCAGCTCGAATCTGCTGAGGAGACAGCTTCTTGTGGTGCCAACAATAGGGCATAATGCTTGCTACCTAGATAATCAAGGCAATATTTGATGTGTTTTAGTTTGAACTAAGTGTTTGTGCTAGAAACAAAATCTGGTGGAGAGATGATCCCTAGTGAAAGTTGTACTGTAGATGATTTTAAAATATTTATTTTTCTAGTGAGAAAGGAGCCTGTACCCTTTCTCTGCCCACCAGAGCTGAACACAGCCTGTGTGCAGCAGATCTGAATAGGAGTAGTTTTTCCTGTTCCTTCTGTGCTTTTAATACCTTCTTTAGGAGCTATCTATAATGTGTTGCACAACACTAACAAACTATAATTTATGAAACAGTTTAATTACTCAGCAAAAGGTACCAACAGGGAGGGAATTTCGAGGATCAGAAAAGCATTATGTTTTTGTACTGCAGGGAGCCTTAAAAATATAGATTAATAATTTGGGAAGTAAACTCTTCTCATGATGTCAGCCAATGTCTTTCAGTCCTTTTATAAGCAGCTATCTCTATGAGGAGAATGTCTATTTTCATTGGTTCAATCCCATTTTTTGTGGCTATTACTGTACAAATATTGAGTAGCTCTTTGGGCAATGACATCTCAGAGAGGCAAGCCCCCTTTGCAGAACCCATGCAGTCACCTCCATGCCCTGTCCAGTTCATATCTGATGTAGTCAGGGCAAAGATGTCTGGGACTGGGTGAGGTAAGACTCTCAAGTGTGAAGCTGTGAACTATGAAACTCCTATAAGTGCTTTTTTGGGGTGATTTATGTACCTCTTGTGGCAGTGGTGGCACCAATGATTCTGCTAAACTGTATTTGTTGATCTTTTTTAACCTGCTGGAGGGAACTGTTGGAATCCTGCTTGTGGCACATGGAGGAGAAATAAATTCTTTGGAAAGAAGAATTGAGAAACATCCCATCTTTCAAGGTACTTCCAAACTGAGTGCTTCTGTCAAGCTGTTTCGGCCTAGCAGAAAACTGTAGCTCTGTGTCAGGAACAAATGAGAATTTATACAGAGGAAATGGAAATTCTTCAACCTTGCATTTTTGGTTTGAATAATCTGAGGATAAAGCTCTGCTGCCCATGCAGTCCTCCCTTAGGGAGAACAGTGTGCTGGAAGAGAGGATTTCTTAGGCAGGTTGTTGTGTTACTCAATTTGAGGAATCACCAGTAAAATCTTATATGGTGGTGAACTCTTACATGAACTGAACTTTAGGGTGAATTTGATGCCAGCTTGCATGTTGTAACTTAACCTTGGTGCTCAGAGCTCTGTGGTTGCTTTCAGGAAACAGGATTTTCCTGCACTAGCACTGTGTGTGATTCACACCACAAGTTCATGGTTGGGAGAACTAAATGTCACCCCTAATTCTGGGGGTGGTGGGAAGGGGAGGATGTGGAGAATGTTGAAAAGATGTTCTCTAAACCACATAAGAGAAACAATGAAAAAAGTAAGAGTTACATCTCAAGCCTTTATATCCCATGTGTATGTTACTGTGAGTTCACTCAGAATTGCTGTGAACACAGTGCCAATATTCTTCAATTAAGCTACTACTGTGTATTTAAGTCTTTGTTGCATATGGGGGCATCCCGCATCAGTGAATTTGCAGCACATATTCCAAAAGGGAACTCTGGGGAATTCTACTGAATACCAGCCCCCACACACCATCAAGCCCTCTTTTTATTTCACTGTTGTAAGAAAAGCTATTGGATATGTACATTAGATAACAAAAGGAAAATTTTTTCTTGTTTTAGCAGTGAATTCTTATTCAAATGGAAGTCATTGTGCAGCTGCAGCTTGGAAGATTTTGACCTGTAGTATTTGCGGATGGGAACACAGTGATGGATTACTGACATCTGCTATTTGTTTTGTCTTCTGTGAGATACTGCTGTGTTTAGTGATGATAAACAGCACTTCTCGGTGATTCTGGATTTGCTCATATTATTCAGCTAGTAGTCAAACTGTTCAGTTATAAGGATGAAACTAAAATAGGTAAACAGACTAGGAGATCCTGTATGGAATAGGGAATTTCACCATAGGAAAAAAATGATAGTATTCTAAGGTGTCAGCCGAAGAAACTTGCACCTTTGAAGGGAAACGATAGATAACACTTCCCAGTATGTGCTCTCTTCAAGATCAGGAGAATAAACCCTACCAAAGGTTGTATTACAGATGGGTCCTTGCAAGAGTTCATCAGCCTCATTGGTTTTCTTGTCTCTTAATAACAGGAGATTGACATCCAGCTGGCTCCTGAAATGTTAAAGATCTTACCTATTTGAGAAGAAAAGCACTATAGTTAGCAACACTTTACTGACTCCTGTAAACTGGATTGAGTTCACTAGTTAGGAGAAACTAAGATAGTAACCATGGAGCTTTTCTATTAATAGAATCTAAAAGGGATAAAACACAGGATAAAGTAGTAAATTGTTTCTTAGTCTGCTAGGAAACTGAACCACAGTATATTAAGTCAGTAAAATAATATAATTTGTTTCTATAAATCTGACTTTGTTTTTCTTTTATTTAATTTAAGGATCACAGTATGAGCAATACTAAGGAAAATTTCTCATACTCATCCTTGGCAATGTGACCTTGACTCAGATATGCTTTAACTGAAATAGTTCTATCCCTAAGTCTTTCCAGGCTCAGAATTTTTTTAGGCAGTCAAAAAAGTGGCTGTAGCAGCTCGCATAGCCTGTATAAAGAAAAGAAAATATGCCCAGACCCACAAACTACCAACAAACTTATGATTTCACATGTGAGCTAGTTCTGAATAGATAGATAAGAATGCAGATATACACATAAGCAGACTGATGTATCAAAGTTCACCATTTAAGCAAAAAACACCACAACAGTTTTCCCTCTTGTTGAAAGCATAAAGTTTTCTCCTACAGAGCAAACAAAAACATCTGGCTGTGTCAGGTGTTGCAGTGTGGATCTCTCTGGGGCATCTGAGTTAATTTATGGATGTTTGGAAGCAATTACAGCTTTTGTAGTTTTATTTTGATGAATAGTGTCACTATTGATGTGGAGACTCAAGAAACCATATTTCTGTTCACCCTCTTTGCACTTTGTGCTTAGATCACAGTAAGAGGTATACTTGTTTTTAACTAGTGTGCACAGTTTTGTTATGCAAGATCATTCAGGTGGGCCTGAAAAAATCAGTTCATATCCTTGTAAGTGTTGCTATTTTTCTGGCTGGGATGAGGCTAGGGATCTGCTCTGAAGGTTGCTGTTGTACCCCACAGACTTGTTCCTTTTTCTACCTGAGCAAAATCTGTGGAAATGGTGCAAGCAACTGAATGGGACAAAGTAGGCAGAATATTCTCCCATTGGGAAAAGATAAAATACTGATTAGTTGGGAAAATGTTGCATTGAGAAGAAGGCTGGCAACTAGTTACAGTAAGTACTAACATTCAGCACAGAGCTTCAATTTTGCATTTTTGTTCTTCAGTACTTCCAGCTGAAGAAGAGGATTTGAAGCTGTCTGACTACAGTACTTTGAAAACTTTAATTACTGGGTTGTCATAGCTCAGAGTGAAAGGGGAAATGAAGGCTTATTTTGCATATTCCCAATATTTCTGAATTGTCAACTTGGTTGCCAGCATATATCAACCCTGAGAGAAAACATCTGTGGCTGGAGTCAGTAGACCTTTAACTTAATTTGAAAGCACTTTCTCAAATGTGGAATTACTGGCCTAGACTCTAGGAAAGAAACCTTTTTCCCACAACTAGCTGCATAGTTGACATATTTTGGCTCGGACACTGATTCTCAAGAGTGGGAAGATGATTTAATTTTATTACTGGGTTAATTATTTTTATACAACCAGTTTCAGTATATATATTAAAAAAGGTGAACACTTCAAAATTCAGAAAAAAATAGGTTAATAGGGAAGTATTAAACATGTACAAATTCCTAGATGGGCAGCTCCTAGATGGGCTTCTCATTCATACTAAGGGTATGTAAAATCATCTGATTAATAAGATTCAGCTTTTAAAAATAAAATCAGCTTGTGTTTCGAATTTTTCTAGCTTCAGTTTCAAGTTATTGGATCTTTGCCTTTGCTGGAAGTTAAGGCAGATCGCTTGAATGAGAAAGGTATTTTGCTTGTTTATTACTTTCTGTCAAGTTTGCTTGCATTTCAAATGTTTTCATAATAGGTAAGTTCTGCTTTCTAATGTGTAAGCATTCAATGACTTGTCCTATGGAAGGAAATGGCATTGCTGCTGTTAATGACAATAAAAGAGTTCAATGTCTTCCACAAATATTTGAGCAAGGAAACAGGTTGATGGATAATCTTCATACAAGCAGAGTTCTAATTGTAAGCAAAAAATGGGTTTGGAACCGTGACAAATTTTGCATGCTGGAAATTGTTGAGTTCTGTCACAGGTGTCCTACAGCTTAACCCTGGAATGAGTTCTTCTAATGATCATGTATTTGTTGATATAGCAAATTAATGATCATATCTGAGTTATGGACAATGGAATTTATAATTTCAGTGAAACATCAAGTTGGCACTTTCCTGCTAACATGTTTATTTTCCATGTTTCTTTTTTGTTCTAGACCAAAATGTACTTACTGTTTATGTCCCACAACTTAATTTACCAGTTACCACAAAGCCTTTAAAATCCGAAGTAGGTGCTGATGTATTTGGTGTGATGTATTAGTTAAAATTACAGCAAATTTTGAGTTGCTACAATTTATATAGACAAGGGCCTGAATCAAAATCTTGGATCTAAAACACCGAGCTTGAGGAGGATTTGGATTTGGATCTAAACTCTGTGGTTTGGGTTTTTCTTTAATCACATGGTGTTACAAACATCTATTTCATGTTTCTAAGCTGTCCCAGCTGTGCTGAGTATTTCCTTGAGCACATTGGACTCCTTTTTACACTGATGTAGATCAGGACTAGCTTTAAATCAGGAGTAACTTTGTTAAAGTCAGTGCTACTGTTGCCAGTAGATGAGGCGTAAGTAAAGGTCTTAGCTGTCACTATGATGTCTCTCTATGCTGATAATACAGAAATTACATGTATTCATGGCATCCAGTTTGGGAAGAAACTGTCTGCAAGTCTTTGTGTGTACAAGAATGGGATGCACAGAATATAAATGAGTTGGAACGTCTGCTCTGCACAGTGGCCACTTGACACTTTTCTTCAGGTAGCACTCAGTGCCATTGCTGCATTCTCCTTCCTGTCTTTCTCCCACCTCACTGGTTTCTTCCAGACTCTGCTACAATCAGTGAATTCTCTTCACATGTTTTGTAGCCATGTCCTGTTGCACCCTGTCAGTTCACTGGATTTGCCATTGTGCTGTTTGCCTCTCACCTTTAAGGCTATCACTCATCAGCTCTTAGGAACCAACATTATACAGTATTTGAGGTAAAGAGAATATAAGACCTGGATCAAGTGTTGATTTCCACTCCAGCTTTCCCTATTGAATTACATAAAGGTTTCAACTGAACTTGAGCTATAAAGAAACCCAAGCCTTTCTTTAGGTTGGACAGAGTTTGTAAAAGTCCTGTGTTTTTGTGTCTGTCATTCCCCATCCCTCCATCTTCATTATTCTTGCATGCATATCCAGTTTCGGATTAAACTGTGGCCGTTCTTGTGGTATTTCTTGTCCTGGCCAGAAACAGGAGCTCTGGGAAGCATTGCTGCAAAACCCTCTTGTTGAGTGTTCCTGTGTAGTTTTTCAGGCTTGCTCAATCTAATCTTTGTTTCTAGACCCTTACTGGATGAAAATAAATTACCATTGCTTTACCTGTAGCTTTATTCAGATGCAATTGCTATTCTTCTGTTTCATCAAAGGAGGGGACTTGACTTATCTGTACGAGTGAAAGTGATCTGACTTGCACCATATAATGCCAGCAATGAGAAACTGCCTTACAGATTTGTATTTTCCAAAGATGATATGTGGTCTCTCCACAGCTGCAATTCCCCTGGAGGAAGATGGTCAGACTTCTTACTGGGGGTTGTTCATTCTTGCCTCTTTGAGCCAAGAACAATACAAGCCAGGGTCAGTCAAGGGTAAGATCCATGCAGTTACCAGTTCAGTAATGCTTAGCATGAAAATGTAATCTTCTAAAGGAGCACGAGAGAAAACAGTGAGTCCCACAGAATGTCATGTTGCATATTCTCTCAGATAGAAGAAACCAGTACTTCAGGTGGCTCTGGGCAAGTAATAAAATAAAGGAGATGATTAGATCTACAAGCGCTTCTTAAATTAAATACTAGGTCTTGGCCAAAGAATATAAAAATCCTGACACTTCCTTTTAAGTAGCCAATCAAGTTTGTAACTTTGAGGCAGGAAAGGATGAACAATC
Source organism: Camarhynchus parvulus (assembly GCF_901933205.1). Lineage (NCBI taxonomy): Eukaryota > Metazoa > Chordata > Aves > Passeriformes > Thraupidae > Camarhynchus > Camarhynchus parvulus. Next base: position 39,859,709 of record NC_044573.1, read on the forward strand.
ATAGACTGCTTCCCCTTTAGAAAAGCAGTATTTCAAAGATTCCAAGCAGTGTGAATCCTGGAAGGAACAGTGGGGATTTTCTTTTTGTGTACAAAAATATGTGACTAGAGCACAGGTGAATTTTGTAAGATCTCAGCTGTTCTTTCAGTATCTTAAGAGCAGCTTAAGCAGGTAACATAGAAAAAACAAGTTTGTTTCAGCACTAGCTTTTTCATTATTTGGAATACATCACATGTTATTCATCAGAGGAGGATTGGCACCACAATATGAGAAAGATACAAAGGTGTCAGAAAGCATCTGAAGTAGGACTGCAAAGATGTTAAAGGATCTGGAGGGAAGACATGAGAGCAGCCGAGGTCATTTGGTCTATTCAGCCTGGTGAAGAGGAGACTGAGGGGAAACCTCATTGCAGTTACAACTTCCTTGTGAGAGAAGGAGGATGGACAGGCACTGGTCTCTTCAGTCTCATGGACCAGTGACAGGATCCAAGGGAATTGCCTACAGGTTGCATCAGGGGAGATTTAGACTGGATATTAGAAAGGTTTTCACCCAGAGGGTGATCAGACACTGGAACAGCTCCCCAGGGAAGTGGTCACAGCATCAACTCTGATAGAGTTCAGAAAGCACTCTTAGGCACATGGTGTGACTCTTGAAGTGGTCCTATGCCAGGCCAGGAGTTGGGTTCAATGATTCCTGTGAATCCCTTCCAACTCAGGAAATTCTAGAATTCTATGATATTCAAGCTGATAATTTGTTTATGCTGTGCAAGAACATAACTATATATAAGTGTCCAGCTTGCATATTAGATGAAAACAAAACAATAGAACTGAGGAAGACTCGAAGATAAACATCAGCCTATGTGGTGATTGGGGAAACTTGTACATCTCCAAAACTTTAAACATAGACACCTTCACAGTTAGGTACTGGTGTATATTCTCTCTCATTGACAGCTAAAGGTTAGATAAGGCTTAAATGTTTAAATTAGACTCTTCATTGCTCAGAATCAAGTTGCCCCCAGATTTAACACTTGCTCTCTCCCTTTTATATATGCTTAAGAGTAGATAACTTTTGGACTCCACCTCCTTTCTATTGTCTGCACCTGGTCACCTGCTCCTTTATCTGGAGTTCAAGATTCAGCTTAAAACCTGACATTTGTCTGCAGCACTTCTGCAGGAATTATTAAATACAGTCTTAAAATTTACTGGTTGAATTTATTAATACAATTTTCTCTATTTTTAAATAGTTTTATGTCCCTTTCAGTGCATGTTTTTGTGTTCTCTGGATGTGACATTCCTGTAGGCAAAGAACAGGTCTTAGTTGGATTCTTGTGTAGGGTTATGTCAGCTGTGCTGAAAGATATTGGAGTACCTCTTGATTGACATGATTTTTAGAAGTGGGAAAAAGAATGTTTAGTAATGGGCAGCAACAATTTATGAAGCTACATATGCAACACATCTACCATATAAAAATAATGTATTTGTCTTTTGTTTTTTTACATGTTCTTGCACATGAAAACATGATACTATATTTCACCTCCATCTGGAGTGAAATAGTTTAGTGCTTTTGAGCTAGGGAGAAAGGAGTTATGTGGTAAGTGGAGTGTGCTATGGCCCTTTGTATTTGCCTTTTCTAAAGGTTGCAGCTGAAAGAGTGTTGCACGAAGCAAAGCTTTGACTGGACTGACTTAAGCAATAAGAGTGAGCTGTTCTTTATCATATTAATTACAGTTGACTCATGTCACTTCACCTCCCAAGACCAATGATGGTTGGTTGAGATTATATCCAAACCAGTCATAAGTTAGCAGTGAATCAGTAAGAGAATATTTTGGGCTGGTATACAAAAACATGTCTTGCTCCATATTTAGTTTGCTTGGATCTTTTTGTGGTTCAACAATATTTTGCAGAAACAAAACATTTTAAGCTTCAAGCCAATTCGAGTTTCCTTAACAAAACTCTTAGTGCAAGGAGCGAAAGAGTTTAGCCAATATGCAGTTTCATTCCTCCAAGAGCAGCTAACAGGCATACATCTTATGTACTCTGTGTTCAAGGCTTCCTACTGTCATTTATTTTGATTACCTGAAAGCTGTTGTGATATTAAAAGCATGGTGTGCAGCAGATAAATTGTGGTGTCAGCTTCTTGTCATGCTTCTCTCTGCTTTTCCAACTGTGAGAAGAAAAGATTGAGGTGTTTGAGTACGGAAACCATGCTGAGGCACATGTTCTTCTTGGTCGAAGTGTTTCCGATTTTTCTCAGATCAGTTCGCAATTTGGTTGAAATATTGCTGTGAAGAAGCACTGAGGTATAGCTTTTAAACAAATTAGTGGCAAGGAAAAGTGTTTAGAAAAACCTTGAAAAATATGCCTCTGCCTTAGCAGTGTCTGTTTGCTATAGAAACATTAATGTATCATATCTATTCTGTTTTGATGGATATATTAACAATGCTGTCATTGTTTCTCTATGTCTGACAGCTACATAAAGAAGTATCTGGGAACTGAGGTGCTCCTAAAGGCTAAAAACCACATAACTAAATGAAACACTGCGCTAAGCTGATGTATAAAATACAAGTAATTAATGCTTAGCCATAAATAAGCCTCAGAAAACTAAAGCAAAAGTCAAGTCTGTGGCCATGTTTAGAGTCTGATCTTGTGGCTTTGGCTCTTATTTAATGTTATGCTCTTACTGTACTTTTCATTTATGATTTATGAAATGCTTTACAAAGACAAGTAATGATGGTCTGATTTTTGTTAGGGGAGGTCTAAAGAAGCACTAAGATAAAATGTCTTGTCTGTGATTTAGTCAGTTTATTGTGGGTAGAAAGAGTACAAATATTGCCCTTATTTTGAGGGAGACATGGTTATTTCAAGAAGAAAAATTGCGGTTGTGTATCTCTTACAAACTAAATTATTATTGTTCTTCTCTACTCTTTTAGACTCAGAAGTGGAGAACTCTGAGGGACCTTGAATTCAGAACTTTCCCTGAAACAACTAAAAACCAATCAGTACCACACTGTTCAAAACTTGAGAGAGCTAATAGCATACATAGTCCAAATAGATCAGCCTGTGTTTTTTCCTGGAAAAATCATCCTGGATTGCGTTAAAAATGACGTTCAGTGAAGAGCTGGGGTTTTTTTGTAAATTGAAACAAAAGTCATAAAATAGTCTACGAAATATCCTCAAATGTTTTTAACAAGAAAATCCATGAGCCAGTTTTGAGGGACTCATACTGTTTGTCTTGCCATGTCCTTGGTTTGTTAATGAACCAGGCTTACTTCAGCCATGACTAAATCTTATGTAGGAAAGACCATTTGGAAGAATGACACATGTGGTTAAAAAACAGGAAGGAGTTTCTGGAGTCCTGTATTTAATTCCCAGCATTACCACAGACTTCTTCTTTGACTTTGAACAAGTCACCACATCTCTGTGACTAAATTAACTGTCTGTAAACTGATGCTAGCAGAAATTTTCTCCTTTAATGGCAAGTTCTGGGGAGAATGTATATTTAGGTATCAACAGGAGCTCCAAAGGATTTAGATTCTTAGCTTTCTAAAATGTGAATCCAAGAGAATTATTTAAAGGTGTAGCCATTTCCTATGGATTGTTTCAATAATGGAAAAATATCAGAAAGTATTTGGAGTTGTTTGCATCAGCAATCTGTGGTGCTTTGGCACCTATTCAGATCTGACAGATTCGTAGCAGGACCTACTTTTCTACCTGTGAACCTGGGTCCAAGACAGTGATAATGACAGATGTGTCTGTCCTATGGCAGATGTGCCAGTCAGCTAATGATGCTGCTCTGAGTAAGCTGTGGGTTAGATTGCAGAGGTGACAGACTTCAGGGAACTTTAATTAAAGGAAAGGCCTGGCCCTCAGATGCTGTAGGAGGTGGCTAGGGATACAAGCTTTGTGTATGGCACCCAACAGGTCAAGTGACAGACTGTGCAACTGACAGAAGGATAACTTAGCTACCAAAGGCAGTCTATTCTAGGTAATAAGGGACAAATTTTATGCCCCCACGCCTACATCTTAAACAGAAGAAGGTCCCTCTTGTAGTAAATGTGGACATGTTGAATTCACATAAAACATTTGCTCTCCTGTTTTCTGAACAGTTAAATAGTGATTTATGTTTGATAAGGTTCTTGAAAAGTACCCATGTTCATCTAGTTCAAGCCATATTCATGGCTGAATATATTTACACTGCCATTTGTCCTTTTTATCCAGATTACTTTAAATGTGGTTGAGTGCTATCCACAGAGAGCATCAGTAGCCTGTTGTGGGCAACTTGTAATTCTCCTTTGGTAGTTGGCCAAGCTCTTCCTACAGAGAATGCTGGCAAATGAGCAATTGTCCTTAGTCCAGTCACCTGACGTTCCTATTCCTCAGGCAACAACATAAAGGGAGGTGAGAATGCCTTAGCATCTCCTGTGGAATATGCTCTTTTTTTCCTCTGTGAGGCAGATGACAGGGAAAAAAAGATTATGTTTTTTAAAAATGGCATAACTATTTATTTTCTTCCTCCCATGTCAGTGAGATGTGGTCAAAACTAGCCAGCTGACTACTGTCTTTCCAGGCCACTCTATGCAACAGAGAAACAAAGCTGTGGCTCTGTTTGACCTCACAAGCACTAAAACACAAAAGACAAAAAAAGGTTTGTGAAAGCCAGATTCCATGCTCCAAGAAAGGCAACAAGCAACATTGGGAGGAAGAGGATGTGGCATTAGTGTGATGGGTCTACCTGTTAGAAGGGGATGGGCTCTCTTAAATATTGTTCCAAATGCTATAATCTCTGCAAAACTGTATCAGGGAGCCATTTTCCACAGTGAAATAGGAAAAGATACCATAGGTGCCACCTCTACCTGTGTTTTTTTGGCCAATTCCACTGCATATAAAAAACATCTATAACATGGGATAATTATCAGTTTCCAGCAAAAATATTCTTAGAGGAAAAGATTCTCTGATTTCTGATTTTTCAAGTATAACTACAAACCACAAATACAAAGTATTGCATCAGAGACTTTGGACTGCAGAAATCTTCACTCTTGAGCTGTAAAAATATGATGTTTATATAAGCTCTTGGTAAGAATTGAAACTTGCTGGGCCTTAATTCTTTCACTTTGTGGGGTGAGGAGAAAATATGATTCATATGAAATATCTGTTCTTTAGAGGTCTGGGGTTCATTATCTATTGTATTTTCAAAGTACTTACAAGCATTTTCTTATCACAAGTGCAGTGTCTAGGCTTCCTCAAGCATGCAAAACTTAATTCTGATTGCCTCAGTGTCTAGGCTTCCTCAAGCATGCAAAACTTAATTCTGATTGCCTAACATTAAAAACCCCAAACTTTACAAAATCTTTGATGTGAGTGATTTTTATTAAAAAAAGGATCTCAATAAATTGTTATAGTCTTATTCTATGTGTTCTCAGGTCCACTATGTTTAAAACCAGCATTTTTGTTTTTACTTCTGAAGTGCAGTAGTATCTTCTATTGTTGATTCTTCATCTGCAATACAGTATGTGTGACTGTCATTACAGCCTTTTTGGGGATATTTTTTTGGTACTGCACCAACTGCTGTGAGGTCTTTGCTCATGAACTCAAGTGGAAGCTCTTCAATTCTCCTCTATTTGGTTCATCATCTGTAAGAATTCCTTATGCTACCGAGAAATCTCACACATTTGGGTCTGTGGTGGAAAGGGAGTAATGGGTTGTAATGCTAGTGTGACAGTTTAGCATCCCTAGGATTACTGGGTGATCTTTCATGACAGATTTTAAAGCTACTGTCCAACTGGTGTGTAGAAGGCAAAGAACTGCAAGGAAAAGCTCTGACAAAGAAAACAGAGGCCACTTAAAATGTGAAACAGAACTTGGAAAAATTCTTTTATGTCTGGTTTGGATTACGGTTTGTTGACCCCTTTTATCCGCTGCTAGATGCACACAAAATTTTGTCTTTCATATTTAAGGGTTTTTTCTTTTGAAAAAGTCCTCATAGTAATTAGAAATAAATGGCTTCTGAATGACTTTTTTCCTTGGAAAACAATGGTTTAAATTAAAGGAAAAATGTTTTTGCCCAACATACAAACAAACATACAAGAGTTCCATAAAACCCCAAACTTGAGAGGAAATAGAACTGCCAGTGGTTTGAGAAAACTGCTTACAGGTTCTTGTGTCCCTGTGGAAAGTGTTTTTTTTTCATTAGACTGGCTTATTAAACCCTTGTATATTCTAAATGTGTACTATTAAACCCTTTGCTTTTAGCATGATTCCCCTTTTTAAAGATGACAGTATTTAAAGCTAGCAACATGTTATTTTAAGATCAGCAGTTTAGCAAGAGCAAAATCTGCCTCCCAGATTCAGCTGCCTGCCTTCTTTCCCAAATACTTTGTTCTGAAGGAGCTGATGGCAGTGATAAATGTAAGAGAGTGAGAGCTCTGCAGTTATTGTCAGCAAGTTAGCTTTATGGCTTGGGGATTAGACCTTTGATGTCTTATCAAATTTCTTCCCTGCGTGAATCAGTTGCTTACTTGATTTAAATTATAAAAAGAAATGCTCTGTTGTGATATTGTCTCATACTGTGTCTTCGTCATTTGAGATGCCCCTGTGTTCTTTAGTTCCCCAGGAAGAGAAGGCAACCAGCCATATGGAGAGTGGCCAGTTGCCTGCCGATCGTGATAGGCACTAAATAGAGTTGCATAGAAATTCAGATATAGGAAAACCCTGTTTAGCTGAGCCTTTCTGTCCCCCACAAAGAGAGATTGTTCCCTACAAGTCTGCAATGTGACATCCAGCACTGTTTCACTTTAGCTTTTGAGGGGGTCCCTCTATTCCTTTAATAAACTATTTCCTTTTCACCGAGGTAAGTGCTTCTTATGAAGTTTTCTTTTTTGACATCCCTCAGTGTAATTGCAGCTGGACTGTGGCTTCAGCATGGTGGGGGGAGAGCAAAGGTGAGCTGGAAAGGAAGTCTCCATTTCATGATTCCAGGAACAGCGATATGTTACACTGGAAACGACCATCTAGAAGCTCATTTTCAGAGTTTTGTGTGTCCTGTATGCTGGAGATTTCTGGCATTTGCTGCAGAGGTTTAACTTAAAGCTTTTTTTTTCCAGTTATAGGTTATTGCCTTTAGTTTTATTGGTTTAAGCTACCTCAGACACTTTAAATGGTCTGTACTGATATTCCATAATCCTAAAATAGATCTCTTAAATACAGAAATGTTGATCTGACTTACATTTTATTTGCATTTTAAAGTAGCTTTTCAATATTTTGGAAGCCAAAGTATTTTTCAAACAAGCAACCTTTAAACAACACTAAGAAATAAAACTTGTCTATTTTCCCAAGTTGTTGCTGAGGTTGTGAAAGATACCAGCCAAACAGATTAGCTGTGTCTCAAGAAACTGGCTAACAGGATGGTTGCGCTAACCCACTTGTATTCTGAAAGCTGGGTCCGTACTTATGAAAAGCTAAAGTAAACTAGAGGATAATTCAATACATAGACAATGCATCCCACTGTTTCTCTGTTTATTTTCTCCCTGTGTGACTTCTGGCAACTGAGAAGAAACGCTATAAATGACAGCGACCCGCCAAAGAAAAGATTATGAATAACAATACCACAAGAATGAAGGGCATGAATTTACCACTGACTTGGGACAAATGCAGAGCAGTGGGCACATGACACGGCCAGCAACTAGTGGATTGTAGCTGATGCAGAACAGAATATCTTCAGATTAGAAAGCCTTTCAGTTTGAGTTTCAGCTTAAATTTATGCTAGTTTGTCCTGTCTCTGGTAACCAAAGGTCTTTATATCTGTCGGTTTTTGCCTCTGTTGGACCTGTATACTTTGCTGGTAATACTCTGAAACCAAGAGAAGTGATGCTACTCGACACTGACAAAATGAAAATGCTGAGCTCTCTCTAACTTACAGTTACGTGTACATAGATATGGTTCTAGTTTGTTTTGAGCACTGTACAAGTCTGTCATGCTTCCTATCCCAATCTAACGTTCAATTTTCAGGCAATGCATACCATAAGTTTCAATAGTGTTTAACTTTTTGGATGTAGCAAAATGGAAAAAACCCAGCTGTTTATGTTGAACTGAAGTTAAAAATAACTTCAATAAAATTCACAGGAAGATTTTTCTTACCCCTGAAAAGTCAGGTAACCTGGTTTTTGGAAGAAAAGAAAAGAAAAGAAAAGAAAAGAAAAGAAAAGAAAAGAAAAGAAAAGAAAAGAAAAGAAAAGAAAAGAAAAGAAAAGAAAAGAAAAGAAAAGAAAAGAAAAGAAAAGAAAAGAAAAGAAAAGAAAAGAAAAGAAAAGAAAAGAAAAGAAAAGAAAAGAAAAGGTTGCAGATCATTTGCCCTTGCTGAGGTGCACTTTTATTACTTCTAAATATCTACAGTATTAAATGTGTTGGCTGTTTTCTTCTAAAGTGAATACACTAGGATCAGTTTGCAAAAATAAACGGTTTCATGAAATATGAAGGCATCCTCATCTTGGAAATGAATGAATGCAGTCAGATAAAGTGTGTTTTAGGGTCACTTATAGTATTTATCATGTCCTGAAAATCAAGACCATTATTTTATTTTTATTTGTACGGGATCAGTGCCAAAACATTTTTTATGCATTGTTTCTGGTGCTCAGATTTTGTAGCTTCTGGTGTGACTCATTTGAAGTGAGTGCTTTGTGCTTGAAAAGACTGTGCTATAGAAGCATTCAAATGAATCAGGGAAAGGTCCTTCTGAAAGGGTGATTCACCATGGCTGAGTGCTACTCAATTGGAGCCCAAGCCTGCTTCTCTTTTTGTCTGTATGTTTACATTAGTAGGAATGGAACCAGATAATAAAATTAAGCTACTGAAGAGAATAGCCCTTCAAGAGGTATGGTTTCACTACCTTTGAGTTTCTTTTTAAGACATAAAGAGGAAGAAAGAGTAGATTTGGGCTTCTTGTTCTTGTAGCGTTTTCTGGCATTCATGTGTCCATGCTTTCTTGAAAGCAAGAAAGAATGTATGTCATGGTTTGCTTCAGTTTCAGCCTAATCTTTCCTAGTTTATGTGGTTGCACAGCTGAGATATTCTGCCTTTTTTAGTAATTTGTGAGGCAGCAGTAAAAAGAAATGATGGATGTGCTGACATTCCCCCCCCCACCCCCATCCCTCCATCAATACAGCAGAGGTCACTTAAAAAAACACCTGTTAAAGCAATAAACATTTAAAAAATAACATACCAAAGCAAAACATATCAATCAAAGCACAACCCTGTTTAATAATTTTCTGTGCTGGTTGTAACAAGAGGAGACTGTAGTTTTGGCAGTGAGGCTCCAAAAGCTTTACTGCACTCCAGGCACTGAGGGAGTAAAGCACAACACTGTCCTAATTGATATGTAGGTAACTTGGAGCTGACTTTGAGTACTAATCCTGGGTGATTAAAAAAAAATAAAACAATAAGGACCACCACAACACAAAAAGCAAACCCCAACAAACCCAATCCCCAACTTCCCACTCAGTAAAATTGCATACTTTAGCTGTTTATTTCAACCATCCTGGAAAAATTTTATAGGGAAAGAGGCTATACATCAGCTACATATGAAAAGTTTCATGAAATATAATGAAGCAAAGATAGTGGTGGTGGGGGGTGTCTGTGTGCAAAGGTTTAACACGGCCCTTTTCAATAAAACAGTGTCTCAGCAGGTATTAGAGGCAGTTCTGCCTCCTGTGTGCCCCTGCAAATGCACAACCTACAGGAGACCTTTAATTTAGTTATTTTTGAAACCTAGAGCCCACCTCTGTTTCAGTTGTATGAAACCTGAGACTGTGACAGTTTGGTCCTCTTTGGTTTTTTTGACACTATGGGATATGTTATTCTCATAGGACTTGAAACAATTACAGGAGAGCTAGTTTATCAGACTCTCCAGCTCATAATGTAGAAGGGATGTTTTTAGGACATGATCTGTCTTTTCCAAGGCAGACGAAGCTTATCCTAAAGCTGCCAATTTCTAGTTTTTGTAGTCTACACAATTGGTTTCACACTATGACACCGTGATCATGGCTCACTGCCCTGGAGAGTGCTGGACTCTTGTGGCTGGGTCACTAATTTTTTGTATAAACAGGGATAATGAGCTCTAAAGAACGAATGTTCATTTTTTCCTCAAGTTTGAGATAACTTTATTGAGATCAGTAATCTGCTCACTTGTCTGGTAGGGGAATATAATGGGAACATTCTGATGCACACACCAAGAACCCTTGAGAAGAGGCAGAAGTGTTTTGATGAGATTCTTTGTTGTAAGTGCAAGTGGACCTTGCCCACTATAGTAGCAAGCATGGACATGTTCTGGCTCTAGACTCACATCTGATTAGTCTCAGAACTGCAGAATGGATCAGGTTGGAAGGGACCACAGTGGGTCATCTGGTCCAGCCTTGCGGTTCTAGCAGGGTTCTCCTAGAGCACACTGCACAGGATTGCATCCAGTTGCTTCTCAAATATCTCCAATGAAGGGTACTCCACAGCCTCTCTGGAAAATCTGTTCCAGTGCTCAGTCCCCCACACAGTGAAGTTCTTCCTTTCGTTCAGGTGGAGCTTTCTGTGCATCACTTTCTGCCCATTTCCTCTAGTCCTATTGCTTGACACCCACTTATAGGTATTTATACACATTAATGAGGTCTCCTCACAGTCATTTTTTTCTTGAGGCTGCACAGGCCCAGTGTGTGATGGCTTCTGTGTAAATTGCTCTGTGCAAGATTAACCTTAATGGTGATGTTCTGTATGTTTGTAAACAAAAGGAGGTCACAATTTCAAGTACACAGCTCTGGGTTTGTCATGGAACAGACAATAAGGACTGTTTTGCTTCAATGGGACAGCACAAGGTGAACAAATCTGTTCAAGATTGGTTGAGTAACAGCAGTTATACAAAGCAGGTATTTTGAAGGTACTGCCCTTAATAACAGGGATGAGGAGAACTTAAGTTTCCCATCCATTTCAGTGCTAGGGCTGAATGCTTTCCCATGGCATTGGAATGAGAGTTTTTAGAATCATAGAATATGAGTTGGAAGGGACCCAGGAAGATCACCTTCTGCTTCATTCCTTGGGAGAAGAGTAAAGAAATAAACGTTGAAAAGATTAGTAGTGTTTCAGTGAAGCAGATTGAGACAGGCTAGCTGATTGGAATGCTCTCTAAGGCAGAGTGTAACATGGGTATTTAAACATCATTGCCTTTTTCTGAAATACACTTGCGAATATGACTTTACAGAATATAACTTGCATATATCTACATATATGCAGACACACACACACATACATGCAGACACACACGTGTTGTTGTTGTCTAACTCATTTTTCCATTGTAGACAAGCCCAGAGGGAACGAAATATTCCTAGCTTGGAGATTTCCACATCTGCCTGTCAGGCAGCTATCAGACAGGAACAGCATGACTACATAAATCACTGTAAATCAGCACATTTTTCACCAGCACAAAGCTCTCAGCACAGAGCTACTTTAGAGTGCACTGCTCCATAGTTGTTTGCAGACCTCCCATGCCAGCAGCAGGGAAGTCAGGCCATTATATTCAGCATCTCACAGTAACCAGATGTAGAATAAAGAAATTGACTTTCAAAGCTGTAGTCTCCAGTAGGCTTTTCCAAGCAAATCAGTGATGTCTAGTGTCTATCTTCTCTCTTCTGCTTGTTTTTCAGGCCCTTTTGGCCTTCAACCCTCCAAGATAAGGTGTTAGTCTCCTGTTTTATCAAACAATATTGAACTGTATTTTAGATTCTGAAAATAGCATTCACTTGGTCAAAGGGAAAGTCTGTATATCAGTTATAAGGGGTCCACAAAAAGTAATAAAATAAAAACCTGTTGTGAATGTGCTTAAATACCTAGTGTCAGTGGAGGGAATGTAGATCCAGTCAAAATTGAAGGAATCTGTAGATTGCAGAAAGGTTAGTTAAAAACCTCTGATGAACTATCCAAATCCATGGAATTCAATGTCTGTCTTTTTCATAGTCCATGGACTCCAAGCTGGTGTTACAGAAAAGAATGAGCACTTCTATCCACAGAGAGAAAAAGTGGTTTCCTGGTCTTCACCTTTATTGATAAAACTTATATTAGGGAAAATTAAAAATAGGTTTATCATGGTTATGAGTTATGCTTTATATGCAGCCTATATGTGTTGAGGATGTCTCTATGGGATTGCAAGTATTAGAAACAAGCTGGCCCAAATTTAAGGAAAAAACAAAAAAAAAAGGGGGGAAAGCACTCCTGCCTTGCTCAGATTAATCAAAAAGTGGCATCAAACCAAAGACAAAATCTACAGCTGTGCACTATATTATGAAATGTAGAGTAGAGATTTCCCATTGCTGTTTAAGAGACTTTGAGCCAGATTCAATAACTAATTTTTACACCTCAGCCTAAGTGTGTCTATTGTCAGCTTTTCTTCCAATACAGAGAGCTGCTGGTGCTCCCCATTGCCAGACTGTAACACTGCTCTTGCCTCTTCTGCTTTCTTGGGCCAGCAGTTCAGCTTGTATCCACTTGTTGGCTCTCTAGCCAAGCACCATTTTTCTCACCTTATACTCTGTCATCTGCTTAGAAGCAAGGAGAGTTTCTCTGAACTTTAGAGGGTGGGTGGGGTCACAGATGTGTGCACCAGAAAGGCAAAGGTGTGCATGTGACTCAGTTTTATGTGAAGAACTTTTCTGCCCTTGCAATGATGTAGCTGCAGGATGTAGACCAGAGGAATGACACTGAATCCCTGCATAAGAGTGAACAGTGTAAGGTAAAGATTATGTGTTACACCATAACAGTATTACACAGGTTATACACATACTATTTTAATAAATAGTTTAAAAATAGCACAGTAAGGAAACCATCCATTTTCTACTCTTAAGGTACTGGAAAAACGTTCTCGTTGGCTGCAACACATTCCTTGTGGTTGGAGAGATAAGCATCCTGACTGTCCGTAGCCCAGATGTGGCACCAGTGACAAAAACTAAGGTGAAAGATAAATCAGAGTGGAAAACAGCAAAAAACAGAGCAGAAATGTTTTCCTCCAGTTTAAGCGAGGTTTCATGTGTCTACTGCTTCATACTCTGAACTTCAGTAACAGAGAGATGAAAGATCACTGGGACCATCAGTGATACATTTCATCCAGTATTAAGATTCTTTGAAGTGTGAGACAGTGAAGGAAAGCACTGGAATTCCATAATGCCAGAAATATATGACAGTAAATAGTATTTCAGAAATGCTTATACCTGTCAAGTGGGTATATCTAGTGACTTTAGTGATTAGCTTTTATTCATGAGGTAAACCTAAAATCAAACATTTTTCTGCTATAGCCCCGTTATCATTCTTTCTTCTCAGAAATACTACATAAGAATTTAAAGCAGTGCCTAGTACAGAATATTAAGTGCTTTGGAAGCTGGGTCTTGTCAAATATAGTGCTTTGGAAAGGTGAAATGAATGATACTAAAATGCAAAAGAGAAGATAAGTTACAGCAATTCCAGCTGAGTCTGGAATCTGTGGAATAATTTTTAGTTGACACCAATTTTTTGAAACATGACTAGACTGGTTTCTGTGACATTAGGGCAAGAACACCTCTCAGTTAAAAGTGTTTTGTTTTTAATAGGGTTTAACCATAATTGTCCACTTTATGCTGGTTGTTCAAAATAATTCCATCTCAGGTTGGTGGGCTGTTGTTGGCCTAATTTCAATCATTACCAGCATTCAACAGAAATGCTGCTTTAAGCTTGTCTTTCAGTGAATCACGTGTTTGTACAATAACACATTTGTTAAGTGAATTCAAAGGCAGAAATAGATGAATCAGTACTGAGAGTGAGTCACTTTCTGGTCCGTATTGAACCATTTTTCTGTCTCTCTAAACTGTCCTATCTTAATCAAAAGTACTCTTTTCACAGGAAAGTAGAGCTCTAAGATGTGCATCAGTCTGATCCCAGCTTCTCTGTCACTGACTGTGCTTGTTTTTCTTTTCTTATGAGAAATTCCATAGCCCTTTCTTGTTTCAGCATTAGTTTTTGATGTGTTCATCAATTCCTTTGACTATGTGAGCAAGCAATACTGATTTTGACTTGTACCATCTTACACTGCTGTAGTAAAGATGACAGTGAAGTATTTTCCAAATGTCAATCACATACTTTCTCTATTTTTTTTCCAAGTACATTTGCTAGTCTCTTTTGCATGCCATCTTTCCTTAAAATTGCTTGCCTTTTTGTCCTTCCTGCTCTTAAATCCCTCAGTTACACTAGGTTGGTGGAAATTGTTTAAATGTACAACCTAAATTCTCCAGTGAGGTTTGGCTAACCAATAAGCTATTCAAGTGGTTTTGTCTTCATCCTCTGCTTTTCCAGGTTGCTCGGATATCCTTGAGCCCTTAATTTGCCCTAATCTCCTCTAAGGCTTTGAAATAATAAAATACTTAAATAAAACTCTTTGGATAAATGCCCTTTAAAATACGCTTTATCTGTGAACTATCATGCTCTCAAGGGAGTGGATTTTGTTCCTCAGACAATTTAAGGGGATTTTCTGTCCACAGTGTTACTGTCAGACATACCCATCTTAACTCCTGCAACAGTTCAAAACAGAACAAATGAGGAAACTCTGGGGAAGAAATGGTACAGGGGCTAGACTCCTGCTGTGTGTGATTTTCTTTTGGTGCCTGGGTTCAGTCCCCTGATCTGCTGCATGATTTTCTGTGAGTCACAAAGCCTTCCTGTCCTTTTGAAAACCAATTCTCTGCTCAACAGGAATGTTGCTGAGGATAAGTTAAGGGTGGCAAAGTGCCTAGCCATTACAGAGGGGTAGTCTTCCACACACTGAAAGGCTGTATTCCTTACTTTGCAAAATAGAAAGAGGGAGATCACCTGGCTTGCCATCACCAAATCCACAGGGGAAGTTGGAGGCAAAGCAGAGGACTGGATCTGTTTTTGTTTTCCAGGGGCCCCATGGGGTCCATTTTTCATTGAGAAGTCCTTTTCAAAGTCCTAGGTAGGCCTAATCTCAGAGTCCTGCAGATGCCTCCCAGGCAAGAAAGGGAAGCTAGGACAACCTCACGGGGCTCCTACTTTGCAGCACATCAGGGCACCCAGGCAAGTCCTGAAGACCAACATGGTTTGGAGGTTGTTCAGAGCCATGGATGCCTGTCTTTGCTGTTACTCATTGTGCAGGTAAAGGGAGATTATTTCAGTTTTTCTCCCTTCCCACTCAGCTCACCTAATTATTAATTTCTGTTGGCAAGGAGCTGCAAAATAACACTGACACGGGGAGCAAGGAACATCTGTCCTCCACTTCTGGAACTCTGTGGCTAGATTCCTTGGAGAAAGATTTGGGGTTTGTGTGTAATTTGTGAGTAATTTGCTTCTGAAGTTAATTATTCCTAAAAGTGAAAAATTGCTCAAAAATGTTGGGAAAAGGAAGCTTTCCTTTTTATCTTAGTATGCCACTAAAATATAAAAATTCTGGTAAAAGTCCAACCATATGACTATTATTTTAAAGTGATACCTTTGAGATAATCTCTCCATTTTCATGCAGACTCTCCAGAAAGACATCTGTATTTCCTCACATTAAATGATAGGAAATGGAAATAGACCACAGTTTTAAGAGGAAGATTATGAAGATTTATAACTCTCTTTATATATTTCTTATGTGTAATAAAATATAGGGGATCTATATATAGCAATTTTTTTTTTAATTTTTAATCCCAGATGCTACTCTTTTTTCTTTTTTTGCTTTCTTTTTTTTTTTCCCTTGAAATTTTCCTCCTCATAATTTCAGCTTCTCATTTGAAGTTCAAAATTTTCTCTACCTGAGGTTTGTAATGATGAAGTAGCATCAATGAAAACAGGACTTTAGCTGGGTGCAGATCTTTTCTTGGGCACCTCATGATGCTTAGGACACTGATTACCTCCTGGTAGCTGTATGCTTTGCTTAATTCTGTGCTTGTTCAGAAGAAGCAGAAAAAGAGAAATTCATCTGAGCACTTACTGAGTTCATCTTCTCCCTTGTCCCAGCTTTTCAAGAGCTCAGAATATAAAGTAATACCTTTGTTTTTATCCGTCTTTGTTTTTGGCTGGCATGTAGTGGCATCAGATCTGATTAGGGTTTTTTTTGGCAGCATGTTTCAGGGTGAGAAGCTCCTTCTTTTCACAGTGCCAAGGATGATGCCAAACTCATCAGCCTTCCGGTCGTGGCATTGGAGGGATGAACAATTAGGTCGGGTTCAGTGTACTTTGTGTTAAAACTAGAAAGAGATGCATTGAAATCCACAATGAGAATATTTATGTTAAAAATCCTACTTGTGTCTTAGAACAGACTTTTCGGCTTGTCATTGTGGAATAATTAATACATATCTAATAAAACAGACAAGCATTCATTCCTGTCTCATTTTTGTTGTAAAGAATGTTTCGGCAATCATGATTTTCACTCCAAAAACTCCAAGTTACTGTTTTGAGGTTCACAATGGTTGAAAGAGATTCAGAGACTCCCTAATTGTGATACTGGATTTGGTGTGTGTTTTGGGAATGTTGCAGTCACTGCCATTTCACAGCAGCAGTGGAAAAACCCCAGATACAATGAATCAGCTAGGATCTGAATACACAAAAAGGCAGGAGTTTCTTTTCAGTTTTGGGTGATTTGTATGTCTTTGCTGGGGAAGAGGACCACAGAGCAGTTTTCACATGGGAATAGCATTCCTACAGCATTAATTTCTTTTTTTTCCCTAGTTTTTGAGAGTGGACCAAGACAAAGACAGAGAATGCAGCCTGGACTGTGCAGGTTCTCCTCAGAAATCACTCTGTGCATCTGATGGAAGAACTTTTCTGTCCCGGTGTGAGTTTCAACGAGCAAAATGCAAAGACCCTCAGCTGGAAATAGCCTACCGAGGCAACTGCAAAGGTGAGAAAATTGGCTTCCCTTGACCATAATGAAAAATAATAGACCCTAAGAGAGTGTTTGAAATGTCTGTGAATTGAAAACCAGGAGTGCTGGACTTGGAGAGTTTTCTAAGAGCAAGTGGGTTGAAATAAATCCTGTTATTTCTATCACAATATTCTATCTAAAGAGAAATGAATCTTGAGACTTCATCAAAACTGTGACTCCTAAGCCATTTATTTTTCAGTAAGTCACTGTTAAGGAAATTGCTTGACCAGGTCCTTGTTCAGAAAGACCATATCACTGGCAGGTTCAGAGGAACTCTTGCAATTGCTATCTTGCAAGATTTCTTGTCTAGTAAAATTTGGCATTTTGAGTTTGAGATGGTCAAATTAAGTCTTGTATTTCCTAACTGCAATCACATGAGGGTGATGGTGGTAGGGTGGGTTGAGTCAGAAAAAGTGAAAACAAAAAAATGCATATGCGTAAAGCCCTCGCAGGCCATTCCTGCCTGTATAATCCACTCCTTTAGCTCTGATCTCTGTTTAGACAATTTCAGTGACATGCAGCCCAACAAAATATTTGGGCAGTTAAATCTTTTAGAGCAGCTTGGTGCTAGACAATGCAGTTCCTTACTGAAGTGTAAGGTGATTCCCAACACAGTGATCTTTCTAAAATGTAAGAATAGCCATGGTCATAAAGATTTACTTTTCCTCTGTCCTAAAGAGAGTGGCAGGGAGTGGAGGTAGGGGGTGGGAGAAAGACAACCCCAGGGACCACACCAATTCAGCCTGTAGGAGGTAATTTTCTACATCATCTCTCTCCATTAGCTCCTGCAAACCTCTGAAGCATCAAGACTGCTTCAAAGAGACATTCTGTCTCATCTTCTGCCTGGATGAAACAGTATCCTCATTCTTCAGACCTTTCATAGTAAACCATTGTACTGCGTGATGGATCTATTTACTGTGGTGGGCAAGGTTAACATAATGGAGCTACCTGAGCCAAAGCTTTTGTTACACTCATGAACGACAGAGACAATTATTGTGCACTTGGTATTTGTTCATTTTATACATTAGAGCTTTATGGAAATTAGTTTTGAGTGTTTTTCTTGTTTTTTATATCATATTGAAAAAGTAGTCTGCAAGAAATTTTCTTCATTAAGATGAGAATTGCTTTACTGGAGGTTTCGTCATTGATGCTGTCAAATTTTTCTGCAGTCAATAGCTGCACTTTGGAGAAGTACTCATTTGCTGTTTATTTATTAATGCATACAGTAGAATTGTAGAATTGGAATTAGACACTTTAGGCACCTTAAATATTTCTGATAGCAGGTACAGATCATGTCTCTTCAATCAAGTGTTTTTTCCTTTGATTGGTAATAGACAGATATTTGCCAATAATGCACTTAGTATCAGCAAGAGACGAGTACTCTTTTAATTTTACATTTTCATGGTATTTCTTATTCAGTAAAGCAGTCTTAAATTTTGAAATGACCAGTGTCTTTATTCCTGCTTATGCCTGTGATCATCAGAAATATTTCAAGCTGTAAAAACAAGTTTTAAAGAAGAAGATGACTCATTGGCCTAGCTGCTGTTTCAGTTTAAGCATTGCTAGGGCTAGTTCTGATACTCATATCAAACATTCAGATAGAGCCAAGGAAGTGCTCTGATTAAGACCTTTTGAGCCAGTTGCTTTTGAGTGGTAAAATTTGTTATTGCAGGTAATGCTTGATCAAAAAGCAGAGGGTTGTTTTAGTAGGGCTGACCAAAAAGTGATGTTTCATTAGAGAGCAACTTTCAAGGTTTCAGAATTTACTTTCATTCCATGTAGGAATGAAAACAGATCCTTTTGGAAGTGTTTGTCTGTACCCCTGAAAAAACAGACACCCACCCTAGCTTCCCATTAAAGCATTGGTTTTGGAACATATTTTGAGCTTGCAGGTAAAAGGGAAAGAAACATGCATTTTTCATGTGAATGTTCTGAAGGGAGAAAAGAGGTGATTCCTGGTATAGACTTTGCAACTTTAAACCTGTGCTGTGTTAATCATCCACCACTGATCAAAAAGGCAATCTTAAGTCTGTCTCCTCCTATCTTCCAAAAATAGTCCTTATTCACCTCACAAAAATCTTCTCTAAAAACAAAATATTTCCAAGTACCATTTTAATTAATTTAAGGATGACTAGCTCTTTGTTTGGTTCAGTCTATTCAGTAGCAATCTAAAGATTTTGACAGTTTATGTTGACAGCCTTTTGGAATAATTTTGAGTCCATCATTTCTTGTTTAGATATTCAGAACTGTGATTTCATTTTACATCCATAAGGAATTTTGAATGACTACCAGACTGATGTCTGCTTTCTCTGTTTCTTTTTCCTTCAAAAGGCAAATTTATATTGACTCTTTTTTCTCTTTTGCACCTGTTCTCAACTTTTTTCTCATCTATTTGGTTTTGAACACTTAAATACTAAAAAGCACAAAGGGATAGTTTGCTCTGTGTGTGCTGGTTCCCTTTCTAATTGAAGTTCCATTCACAGCAAGAGTGATCAGCCCAGGCAATTCTTTAGCATTGCAAAGGAAATAATTTTTAGATCCTAGATCTTAAAAGATCACAGTAAAATGGCAGCATTTAAGCAATTTTTTGCCTCGTACTTCTGTTCTAGTCCCTGATGGTTGCAGCAGAGATCAAAACAGTTTATACAAAGCTGAAAATGAATGGGCCCTGAACCTTCCTCTCATTTCTGAAAGACAACCCACCTTTAACAAAAAACATTAAAACAGACTGTTCTGTTAGCTTTTTTTTCTGAAGGCATTAATTTTATGATTTTTTTTCTAAGCCTTTGCTGGAATCCATTGCTAAGCTTGGAAATGCTATAAGAAGTTAAAATCTTATAAAGTTTCCAGCCTATTTTTGGAGTTTCTAAGAGCTCAAATAATCTGTGTACACTGTAGATGAAAATTCACATTTTTGGAGAGTTTTCCAAACAAAATCTTAATTCCAAAATTCTGGAGATTTGCCACTTGCTCAATACAGACATTTACTATGCAATGAGATTACGAATCTAATAAATAAATGTATGTTGACAGCTGAGAAATACTACTTGTGTTGTTTAGCAGTTAGGACTGTTAAAATATCACCTGTGATTGGGATCAACCACATGCACACACAAATGCTTCACAGTAAATCTGGCCCAGCATAGCCAAAGGAACAAAACATACAAGAAGTGGAAAAGCAATATAATTGCTTTTAAACTCCTCAGAAAGAAACAGATACTGTGTCTGCAGAAATTAATTAAGCAGTGGAAGGAGACAGTATGAGTTCCAGGCAGGTAAGGTGATAAATGCTCCCTGTTGTGTTTTGGGCACTGGCCAGCTGTGCTCTCCTGAAGACTGTATCTATGTGGCTCAGGGAAAAGATGGGCCAAGGACTGTTTCCAGCAGGCAGCATGCACAGAGGTGCCTTCTTCTACAGGTTTAAGGCTGTTCAGCTTTTTTATTTTTACTTTCTTTTTCTGTTGAACTTTTTGTTTTCTAAATAGCATTAAGAATACTAATTTAATTTCTCAGTTTATTTTTAGGTGAATATACCTGGCCCATAACTGGGGCCCTGGAGACTAATATTCTTTATGTATTAAGCAAGTGGCTCAGTAATATATTTGGTATTCTGGCATTGTGATCAATGAAAAAAACCAAATTCATATGTATCTTGCCAGCATGCCTCTACCCTGACACAGAGTTCTTAAAATGGCCCAGCTAGGGTACTTGGATTTTGTGGTTTCTCTACCAGTACTTCACTAAAATAAGACTCCTCTAATGGCTGGAGTTTTGATACAAATTGCCAATCACCATAAAATCTCCACTGCCAGCTCGCATCACGTTTCCTTACTTCACTACCATCATGTAACAGCAGCCTGGGTGTATAAGCAGCTGCTAAACTGGACTTGCACAAATCTCGGAGTGGTCCTTTCTAAAAATGGCAATGTAGGAGCTTTACACAGTGATATTTAATTTCTGAGGGGCTTGGAATATAATCCGTGTAACACTGAGTGCATACTCAGTATTTGCAGATGTGGCCCCAAAAATGGCTTGCTGCTTTGTGAGTACACGAAGGAGAGCCATCACACGGAGTAGTGTCGTTGTTATTCTGTAGCAATGTAGATCCCCTTTCTTGGTTGAAAACCCTAGGTAGGTCATGTTTAACTTAATTAATTTATGGTATCTTGAAGAGCCTCATTGTTTTAAGATGCTGTTTTTTATGAGCTATTATAGATATAACAAAAGGTAATATCTTCATTCTCACAAGTCACATAAAGAACCAAAGCACATCAAAATATGAGTGAAATTTCTCATAAAACAGGTATTTTACAATTTGCTTTCCTTAAAGAAGAAAATGCTCAGCATTTTTATCTTTAAATTAGGGCTTTCAGGAATAGTGAAAAGTTTCACTCATTTAAACTGTGATTACAATGAGTTAATGAATGGATTAAAAGCATGCTTAAATAAATTGAAATTTCTGCCTTTGGATAAACATACTAATAGGATTTTTCCCTTTGTGCAGAGAATGAAGGCATTGCTGGGCAGTAGTTGTTTTGAGACCACAAGTTAATCTTGGTCCCATAATTAATGAATCCAAGCATAATTTTGGAGAGACATTATTCTTGCCTAGAAGAGAGAACTGTGTTTTAAATGCTGGATGTGGTTTCTGAGTGCACACCTTTTCCAGGATTCCCATGGAGGCTGCCATCCAGCTCAGGTTTGCCTGTGAGCCAGGCGGGCGTGAGCTTGACGTGTGCGGGCCATGCCTGAGCATGTCCCTTAGCTCGGAGTGTGGGCAGGGACCTTGGCTTGGCCCTGCACCTGCTGCCTGGAAGGCAGCCCTGTGGGATGTGTTTGGGAGGTGGAACACACTCCCAAGATGTTTCGTTTGGAGAGAGAAAAAAGAAGTGAGTACGTATGATTCTTTTTCTAACTGAGGTGAGTAAAAGTGGGACTGGACCAAGGTGTCAATCTTAAAAATAAACTTGAACAGAGTGAGACCTTGGACAGTCTGTACCTTGAAAACAAGACGGTTTTCACGTGTCCTCAGCTGTCCCTTTTCACCTCTCCCTTTTCTTTTTTCTTCTCATCTTTAATGAGGAAAAAAAAAAGAACAATGCAGGTTTTTTCATTATTTCGAAAAACATATTAAAAAAAGAATATATTGAGAAGTGGTACTAACTTTGGGATTATTGAAAATAAACCTTACAGGGGGAAGATTGATTATATGGCAGATTTTTGTCTTAAAATAGTTTCAGCTAGGAGCTGTCTTCTCCTTTTTCAGACGTATTTTCTCACTGTAGACACTGTGTTTAATCTGTAGAATGATTGCAAGTTTCCAGACTGCGATGCTGGCAATCCTGGTGCAGATACTGTCAGTCCCAACCTCATTTTGGTTTTGAGTCTTCATTTATATTATGTGTTGAGATGTTACACATCAAGCCACTATAGTAAAAGTGGTGAGAAACAAAATATCCAAAATGGTGAAAAAAGGTATCTACATATAGAAGTTACAAATTATGTTATCGCTTAAAACAAGTGCAGTTGGCTCCTGATTATACTTTCTAGTATTTAATGGAAATGAATATATTGTGGAATATTTTTGTGGAACATTCTTTGTTCTTTTCAATGTATCTAGTAGTATTTAGAACACAAGACAAGTAACACGGGGATAGTATCCACAGTTTTCTGGAGATAGAGTTTATATCTTTTTAAAATAATCAGTTTTTATTGATAACATTTCTCCAAGCAGAATTTGCTGAAGCCAGACTGCACAGAAATAAGGCATGTTAAGGGCATACTTATGCACAAAAAATTGGTCTTCATCAAATCAAATATACAATACAACAATTTGATTTGAAAGTAATCTTTTTTCTGGGTTTTTGTGGAGTTTTAATTTCTGCTCTTGTATTTTCAGTTTGAGTTTCAGACATCATATAAAAATGAAGGTCCTAAAAGAAGTGGAGAGTGTTGAAGCAATAATACTGCACCAAAGACTAAGAACCACAAATCTTTGCAAACCTTCTCAGATTTCAGTGCAAGAATTAGCAAAATAGACTTCTCCAAACTATCAAATCTCTGCTCTTCGCAGAAAGCCAGTGTAGCCTTTGACATCTAAAAAATCAGAAAGCTGTTGCTTTAGTTTTTCTTGAAGTATTTGATTCAGTTCTAATCAGACTGTATCTCTCCAAATGCAACTGTTAGCAAACTGAAATAGTGTGCCAAGAAGGAATCCAGCACAGCATTCCTTATTTTATCTTAGAGCTTAGATATCTAAACGGCTGTGTGGTTGCTAAATGTAGGGGGAAAAAAGAAAAAGCAAAAGCAAAAAGAAAACAACAAAGAAACCCCACACTGCCTGGCTCTGACTGTTAGATGCCAATAGAGGAGAGTTTAGGCTAAGATTTCTCTGCTGTTTTGTTTGAATCCAGAAAGCAACTATAAAAATAAATAGTGAAAGAGTTGGCCAGCTCTTGTCACGAAGCAGCAAGTCATTATTTTATGGTTGTGTCAGGCTAAATGTCTGTGCTGACATCCTTTCCAACCCAAGAGGCTAATATCCCTGCATCTTTAAAACTAATACTTTCAGCATGTATGGTTTGCTACGTGTTTCCTATCGCTAGAGGCTACAGCTTTTTATCTGCTTTGCTGTTAGGCACAATCAGTTCTTTACAATATACATTGACCTAGGTCAAATAGAATGGTTAATTTTCATGAGTGGTTTATTCCGTATAAACCAAGTGGTGTCTTGTGCTCTGAATAAAATTTTTGTGCTAAATTAACTGCAAATAAAGATTGTTTGACTTTTATCATATGACTACCAGTTACCAAAAAGGTACAGCAGTGGGAAAGAAGCACAGAAACAGAAACAAATTCTGATTTGTAGGAATTCAGTAAATGCTCAGGTGAACAGCGAACTTGAAACAGCTTGTTGCACTGCATGTTTCTAAGTTTAAGGACAAGTGTACATAGGTATTCTGGCAAAATAGAGGTGCAAAGGGAAGCAGTGAAAGGTCTTTGGATTACGTGTGTCTACACTAGGTCTGGTTGTTCACATCTCTGTGACTTTAGAAAAGATTTCTCTTTGGTGTAAGAACAGCTGACTCTCTGTGGGAAGCTCTCAAGGAAACCTTCAAATGATTAATTTAACCACTTCATATATAGTTTTTACAAAGTAGAAAATATCTCTGATATGTTCAACAGAATATTCTATTTATAATAAAATAAGTAAGTAAAGGATGAAGTGTATTTTTTTTTCATAAATAAATAACAAGGTTGTGTCAAACACAACAATCTCTTGCAAAGCAAGCAAAGTTTGCTCCATGTATTGGGACTGAGAAAGGGATTTTTATTCCTACTGTGATGCATAGCAAACCAAAAACACTGGATGAACTAAACTGAAATCTTTGCAAGAGATTTATCTATACTTTTGGCAAGATGTTTACTTTTCCATGAGACAATCTGGGTTAGAACTCCCTGTAGAGCCCCAACATGCCTGTAAATCAATTGTACTGAATGTCACCTTAGAGATGGTGTTTACACCCTTGAGGAGCTTGTGTCATTGTTACAATGATAAACTTCTACTTTGTAGTAATAAACTTCCCTCTGCTTGATATATTATTCAAGGATTAGCCAGCAGAGTTGAAGTTGGTGCATGTTTTTTTCCCTGAAGCTCAGTGTTCTCGGAGTGTCCTGTTGGAAATAAAGCATAAAGTGAGATTAGTTCCAAGTCAGGCTGGTTCTGTTTGTGAGGTTAACTCTATTTCCAGAATTTCCTGTTGACTTCAGTGCTATCTCAGGAAGGTCCTGCAGCAATGTAGTGGCAGGACTTCATAGGTGAAAGTTTTCCCTGTTGCACAGAGAAACTTAGATCAGAATTAAGAAGACTTTTTATTTTGTTTGTGCTTTCTGGTCACCGGTCTCTCCTGGAAGTCAGAATTGTCACTAGGGCAATTCAGAAAGACCTGCCCAAACAGCTACAACTCTGTACTCCCTTAAGTCCTCCGCATTTCTGTCCAGTCCCATACACTCATTTTTGTCTTCTGTTGTACACCTCAAGATGTGTTCATCTTATTAAACCTCTGGTTGCTTTTGCAGTCCTGGTGCTAAGTCACAGAGGTACAGTCAACACATTGGCCAACATGCGGTGCTAAAATGCAATGAGCCTTGTACCAATCCAGTTTGACAGCTAACAGAGTCCCAGTGAGCTGATTTAAGGTAAACTCATGCTAATTTCTATGCCAGGAGATATTTTTTTTATGATTCCCCACAAGGCTGTGGGATGTAAAAGCCCATTTATCTGGAGTTGAGAGGATAAAGTCTCACTGAGTTCGTCTTTGACACAATTCTAAATTACAGCTGGACATGCATATCTGCAAAATTAGTTCTTCTCATTGTATGACTATAGCCAAATTAGGCTGCATTTCAGCAGGTCATATCCCAGAGTCCAGCTTGATCTTGCTGGCTTCCTTATTAACACTTTAGTTAGGAAGTAAAATAAAGTATAGTGGGAATTCTAGTAAGAAACTTATAACAGTTTCAATCCCCTTATTTTTCCACTAGAAAGTTCCAAAAATTTAAACAAAAACAGATTAAAAAAACCCCAAAAACTTTGCTGCATTACACAGTGCTTGTCATCCTTCCACAACCCTGCAGCCTCAGAGTCCCCTCTGCTCTCAGGTTTGTTACCAGAGGGACACTGCTCACCTTGTAAGACTCTAGCCTGCTTTTGTCAGGGGCAATGCTGAAAAGTCAAAAGCTGTGGGCTGATTAATCAGCACAGAGGTACTGGGTCAGTCCTATCACCTTTCATACTTGGTCTTAATTTCAAAATAATCAGGTTCCATCCTGATCTGAATGATTCCTGTCCTAGATAAACAACAAAGTTGAATCTGTGTGTGAGAGACTTTACTGTTACCCATCCCCTTAGATGTATTTATTTATTGTTTGCTTCATTTATGTAAACTAAATTCTGGCAAACCACATAATTCTAGACTCATCCTATTAATTTGACCTTCATGTGCAGCATTTTCTGCACTTCTACAGGTGCACAGAGGAGTCTAGCAAGAATTGTCTGGGTGCAGTCAAAGGAGACTTTGCACAGTAAATCCCACATTTTTCTTTCCTCAATGGTCATGAGCAATGGTCATGTTGAAGGTTTTTCTCCCTATGGATTAGGATGTCATCCATCACTTATTTATGCATGTTAGGAGCTGCAAGTTTTCCCTACAACTATCTCTTGTCTGATATTTTGATGTGAACTCATGTTTCAGCCTTTCTTCAGTCATGTCAGGAAATATTTTTTCATCCTTTTTCAGCTGTTATTTTGCATAAATGTATAGCCCTTAAATGTCTTGAATTCTTTATCTTTGGAAAAATTTCTGGAAGTTATGCAACAGATTTTTAGGGCATTGCAACCAGGGCACAGAGGCAGATAATCAGATGGTGTAATTTTACAAATTTATAGAAAATACTATAATTTCTTTTCTCTTCAATGATCTCGTTTTTATTTGAAGGAACTTAGCTCCTCTGAATTAACAATTTAATGGTCAACAGAACTGGAAATAATATTTTGACTTTCTACACTTTCAGATGCTTAACTTGATAAGAGATCTTCCTCGTGGTTTTATTTTGTGTATACTGAAGCACAGTAATATCCAACAGGTTTAAAATGTTTCCATGGTTATATAATACAAAATAAGACTTCAAATGTGAATTTTATATTCCAATAAATTTGGTGACTGTTGATTTTAAAGCATATTAGATCATCCACGAATAGGAGGCCTTTAGTGCATCAGGCTGTTTAGGAACAAGTGGTGGACAGCTTTGGAGAACTTCTCTTCTTGGCATATTTTTATGATAATTCAACTATTGAAAATAATTTACAACTCTGCTGGTTCTATACCAGAGACCTTATGTGATGGAATTTATATCACTTTTCCTTTTAGACATTTAAACCACATGTCATTCTAGAAAAACGAGGACAGAGGTCCAACAAAGGAGTGATTTATTTTCAGTTAAAATACTAGCTACATTAAAACCACATGTTATTAAGTACTGTATAACCAAACCATGCTCAGAAGAATGCTTACGACACCAAAGCTAGCTTAAAATGACTCTTTTTTTTCCCCCAAGAAAAATCTTTGGCAGTGCACACATTAACAGATTTTACCTGAGCTGCACAGTACATTGACTATACTTCTCCCTTGGAGGAAAAAAAACTATTAAAGTGCCATAGTACAAATTAATTCAGTTCCTTATTATTTTTCTTTCTCACATTTCTGGATGCTTGAACTTCTCTGTCCCTTTCAGTTATCATTTCATCTCTGTATCCCTCCTGAAACAGCAGAATACAATTAATGATGCTAAGACTGAAACACAGTTTTTCAAAGTGAAACTATTTGCATTTGGGGCATATTAGCAGCATGAACCCTCATAGTGCTCCTTTGAGAAGAGTAAAGTAACACACAGAACTAGTGCACATGAATCCAAGATCGGGAGGGAAATAGGAAGACTAGAATTAAGGGGCCCCAATTTTGTTTTCAGAATGCAGATGCTGAGGAAAAGTTTCTGTCCTCATTATGCTACACTTCCACACTACACTTCCACACCAGATTGTCTAGGACTTGAAGGGCTTTTTAATGCTAATGTTGCCAAGTGAGTTATCCAAAGCTCAGTGGGAGTGACAAGTGAAGGATTTACCCTGTAAAAAGAAACTTCTGCCATTTCACTGAGTTTCCAGGCTGGTTCTGTGAGTGTGTGTCTGGATCATACTGGCACAGAGAGGGTGCTTGCGGGACTGGGAATTCAACTGGCTCACCTGTGTGCTCCTAGGAATGCAAACCTCTGTCAAGTGCTGTTGATTCACTGTTCAGATTCTGTTTAATTTGCACCTTGCATGGACTAGAAAGGCTGTTCCCATGCTTTTGAAGAACTGCACGAGCATTAATGAATCACCATAACACCACTGTCTCCCAGGTAATCACTGAAAAATTTTAGCCTTAAAATGGGATTAACCATTTCCTGTCAAACAGTCTTTAAACCAAACAGGGATCAGAGGCAGCAAATTTCTCTGCTCGCATGTTTGAAATCATTCTAATTCAGATGTTACAGTCACATCTTGAAGTCATTAATATTACCTTAAGCTTGCCTGGTATTCTCATTTTTCCTGAAATTGCTTAGCTCAAGCAGATTCTGAAGTTCTGATTCTGCATCAGCAACATGATAAAATTTGTAGTGTAAAAGGTACAACAGCTTATGTTATGTGTCTTTTTTAAGCTCTTGGCTGCATAACTGACATAAAGTATATGTAGGAGAGAATATAGTTTGTTAGACAATAGAAACTCTACCGAATTAAAGCTGGCTGGTTTGCTGTTTAGTCTCTTGGATGGAGACCAATACCTGTAACAAAGGAGGTGGTGCAAGAGACCTCACAGTGGACAAAAAGGACCATGTGGTAGACTTGATGTCCCATGCTTAAATCATAAACTGTCACATTAAATTTTAGCATAATATGAATCATTCATGTCCAAAATTATTATTTCATCACCGTCCCAATAAGTTCCTGCACTGTACAGTATTTATATATTTTTTTATTTTACCAGCCTGGTCGTGACATCAGTAGTCACAGCTGAAGTTGCTGCCTAGCTGCAGTAAGTAGGAAGTACAAGGCAGCTGTGCTCCTGCTGTCTCCTTTGCCTTTCTTGAAGCACTAGAAAGCTGTTGTTGCCACCATCGCTGAAAGAATATTGTGGTGTGTGCAGTGTGGCAGCTATTGCTGTGTTAAATTGAGAGGAAAAGCTCCATTTGGTCTTGGTGGCATTTGGAACAGAAAGTTTTTCTGTCCAGGCATCTCTCAATTTCATTTCCCCATTATGGATTTTTGCCCAAAAATTATTGTCCTACTTTTTTTTTTCCTTAAAAATAATGCAAGTTGATTGTACATTTTCACTTATTAAAATTCTTATTCTCTTTGCACAAGTCTCAGGGTTGTCTTTTTCACAATATGGATGATCACCTATCTTTTTTTCATATTGCATCATCCAACTGACTTACCTTTTCTCTTTCTCTAGATGTTTCCAGATGTGTGGCTGAGAGGAAGTACACCCAAGAACAAGCACGCAAAGAATTTCAGCAAGTGTTCATCCCAGAATGCAATGATGATGGCACATATAGTCAGGTTGAACATTTTTTATTCAGTGTCTTGCATGATTGGAAGGTCAGAGTATGTGTGTTTGAAAAGGCCGAGGAAGAGACAAATGTAATGAAGGGAAATGTAATTTCAAAATTAAATGTAATTTGTACCAACATGTCAAAAAAAAAAAAAAGAAGGAAGGAAAATCTGTGTTATGTGTTGAGTCCTTGTTCTCTTTTTCAGAGTTGGCCAGCAAAAGAGCCAAACATTACCACTGTTCGTGTAATGCACTCCCTGTTCTTCTAGGATGAGGCAACTGAATCATTCTTGTAGCCCCCTGAATACTCATCGGATGGTAAAATGCTTGGAATTTGTGATCTGTTCCTGATTTGAACCAGAAATCTTGCAAATGGAATCCATATCTTAAGTGCTAAATCATGAATCATACAGAATCCTTCTATATTCTCTGCTGAATTTCTTCACAAGCATGTGGTCTGAAACTAATTTACTTAGATCACGGAATTCAGAAAGAACACAGTTAGAAGCTTATCCTGAGGTATATTTTCCAATCATGATTCCCTTCTGTCCCCTCTGTACTGCGTTTTGATCCTGGAGTTGTGCAGAAGACAACTTTTCTTTTTTTAAGCATGATGAGGCAAGTGATATTGGCCCTTAGAAAATATAATGCAATTGGTTTTTAAGAGGAATTCCAAGAGTTTCCTTTCTGACAGCTTGGGATATGAATAATGCTGGCAGAAGCACTCTGTGCTGCTCCTTCAGTGGGTGGAACAATATGTTCTCTATGTGGGAAAAAACTCAGGATTGCTTGTTTCAGGAACAGTTTATGTGTCTCTTGAGGAACTTCCTTGTGAGGTTTTTATAACACCTGCACCTCACTCGTCTAAGACAGGGTGTAAACAACCACATAGTTCAGTAGTTTTCTCTTGAATTTGATTCTGAAGGACCTACCACACTTAGCTTGAAATATGCTTTATGCTAAAAAATCAAATGTAGGACTGAGATGGGCCCATTGTGGTTTGTTGTTCTAGGTTTTGTCGATACAGTTTGCTGGATAAGTTTCTGTACTCACGTGCCACGAATGCTGTGGGATAACAGACATGTCTGACAAGATGCACATGGTTCTTGTCGTTTCTGACAGGTTCAGTGCCATAGTTACACTGGATACTGCTGGTGTGTCACTCCCAATGGCCGTCCCATCAGTGGAACTGCTGTGGCCCACAAAACTCCCCGCTGCCCAGGTAAATCTTGTTTGTCTGGCTAGGTTATGATGGTATGCCATGAACAGGAGTTTATCTGTGGCATCTGATTAGACTTAAGCAAAAGACGTTTTCACTAGAAGAGTGGTTCAGCCCAGAAACAGGCGGTGGTGGAAACTGTGGATGCCCCATCCTTGGGGTTTGGTAAAATTCAGCTGGATAAGGCTCTGACAAAGTTGGTCTAGCTTTTCATGCAGCCATGCATGAAGTCTGAGGTCACTGCCACCTTAAGCCTTTCTGTGATTCTGGGATCCATCTATTTTATTTGTACATTAATCTAGCTATTGAAGGTTTTCTGCAGTGGTCATTTATACCATATTTATGTGTCCACATACGAAACCAGGTGACCGAATTGCTGATATATCACTTTATGTTATAAACCCTCTTGCACAAAAACTCTTTGCAAAAACATTTCAGAGGGATTTGCATTTTTTGATAATTCAATATTTAGAGTACAGAAATAATGTAGTGGGACTGCCCATTTGAAGCATAGCCCAATGAAAGAACTCACACAGCACATTCCACAAATTACCAAATCCAGAGGAAAAATAATAAAATGAAAGCATTAAGAGCAAAATGAAAAAATTGCCTGCAGAAATTAACTGGCAAATAGAACTCGCTGCCTTGCATGCTGCCTTTTGTCTTTCATCAGGACAATTAACATGTTCTGTTTTTCAGGGGTTTGCTTCTGACCCTATTTCATTAACACTTATGATAAATACAAATCCCGAGTGTATGAATGGTTGTCAGAATTGCTGTTCATGCCCCTTGAGGTTGAGAGAATTGTACAGAAATAGCTCTACAAATATTTGCACACTCTATATATTGTACAACCATTTGTGCTGCAGCACCATTCTCTGTCAGAAAGTGGAAGAAATAGCTTTAAAAATCCAATCCTGCAATGGCTTTTTAAAGCAATCCTGGCTTTCCTTTTCAGCCAACAAAGCTGAAAAAGAAAGTGAATCAGGGAATTTACCTGTCCTGGTCTACTGCAATCATTCAAGTACAACCTTGATGTTTTTAATAAATAGATGGAGGAAGGAAGAGACCACTGCAGAAGTTTCAGCAAAGTTTTTAGAAATTTATTTTTATTTTTAAGGTCTTTCTAGTTAAAATGACTTGCAGAATTTTCCCACATCTTGCCTGTAGGTGAACTTTATTCAGAAATAATGCTCTTCAGAATATTCCTTTTAATCCAGTCTGAAAAGTCACTGTGAAACAAGACTCAATTGTAAAAAATAATATAAAATATTCAGAAACCTTAAATAGTGGAAAATGTGCATTCATTTTCATTTTAGTGTTATTATCAATTATAGCTGATCTGCATCTTCAGAAGACACATGGAAATGTTCGGGGCTGGGTTGGGTGGGGGTCTGACCAGCCTGGTCTAGGGGAAAGTGTCCCTGCCTGTGGCAAGGGGTTTGGAATGAGATAAACTTTAAATTCTCTTGTAAACCATTCTGTTATTCTATGATGCTATGGCTAGGACAGCACTTTAGTGCTTCAGTGTAATTTTGAGCAGAGATGTTTTTACGTGTCCATAGCCAGGGCTTCTCTGAGAGTGCACCTTTGTTTCTGTCTCTGCAAAGTCCATTTTTATATCCTCCATTTATACCCTCCCTGCCTGTCCTTTCACTGACATCAGTGAAAAAAGGGTTGTGCTCATGCTGAAAGTTCAATAAATAATTGTTTGTCAGGTGTCTTATAACACATGGCACTATTTTGGCTCAAAATGTTGAATTATTTGCTATATTTTCACTTTTTGTATTTGTACTGATATTACTGAGGAGTAACTGCAGTGTAGTTCCCAGAAAATTAATCAATTAATATAAGAATTATTCTATATCACTACAGGAACCTAACCCTAGTTCTTCTCAAAGGTATATTCATATGCCTAGCAGATAAACTGCCAGACTGCTTCAGCTCATTTTTGGAGGGATGGGAAAGGGAAATTGTTTTTACAGAAATGCTAAGGTGAAGGTCATAATAGCACTTAAATTTAGTAGTTCAGAGATAAATAAACTGCTCCAGGGCACAGGTGAGTATTCAGAGTCTGATTTTGATCCATGGAAAGATTGTGGGTAACTTTTGAGTTATTATGAGACCCTGTGGGGTTATCTCTGCACATTTCATCCCCTGCTTGTATCAGTGTTCTCACGTTTTACTGTTCATCACTTCTCCTTTGTCCCTCAGGAAAGAAGTCCAGCCACAGCAGAGTTTGGAAGGAAGACTTGAAATGCTAGGGGATTTTACAGTGGTATTGGCTAAGGACTCAGTTTTGAGGGATCTGGAGAAACCTTCTCATTCAACAGAGAAGGCAGCTACAGATTTGCTCAGAGAGTTATGGGGTATAATAAAGCAAAACTTAGTTCGTTTATTGCAAAATGAAAGTCTGATGCACAACTGCATCTTTCTCCCATTTCCAAGTATATATTCAAAATTGCCATCTGTTTAGGATGTTAGGATCTGGTTTGGGTTTTTTTTTCCTCGCAAGAGTGTTGATGTTTTCCAGATCACTTTTGATTCCCTTTTGTACTTTTTTATTTAGTAAGACTATGCACAGGAATTATAACCCAAACTTCAGTGGGTCAAGTGAAATTGTGTAGATATATTCCTGTTTCAACTAGTATCACAGAGATGCCATTTTTGCCAATACTCTTGTCCCTTGTTAGTCAAATACACTGTGTCTTGCTAGCCTTGATGCAGGAATTGCCTTGCTATTTCTGATATGCAGGCAGATCTCCTGCAGTGGTGGCATCCTGACACCAGCATGTTTCTTTATTCTCACTGCTTCTTTGTATTCTGCAGGCTGGATGCTGTAGGTGTTTTAAAGTCATTTATACAAATTTCTAAGTTTGCCTGTACCATACCTTTTTCTCCCAAGATCACTTTTGCTATCTTTTGTCCTTTAGAGGAAAATTTGTACAGAAAATTAAGATGCTTTTGTAATGACTTTCTTACAGGTAATGTGCTACCATAGAGTGTATGAAAATTTTTTGCTTTAATGAAAATATTCAGTTAATTTTCAGTTCTAGGGTAGTTCTTCAGCACTTCAGATAAGGTTCAAATACATTTCTAATCAACTGTGCTATTCTGAAATTATAGGATAATTTTTTGCCTTTCAATTTCCCCCAGTGGAACTACCTTTGATGAATGCCCAGAAA
The DNA here is from genome assembly GCF_901933205.1 of Camarhynchus parvulus. Classification (NCBI taxonomy): domain Eukaryota; kingdom Metazoa; phylum Chordata; class Aves; order Passeriformes; family Thraupidae; genus Camarhynchus; species Camarhynchus parvulus. The sequence continues at coordinate 39,893,176 of NC_044573.1, forward strand.
TAAGAAAGAAGAAAATGGCAGTCTGGAAGAACTTGAATTTCAATAGAGGAAATACAGAGCAAAATTTAGGATGGGCAGTTAGGAGTTTGGTTTAGCAATTCCAACCCCTATCCATGCTTCCCATTTACTGTGTGATACTGGATATGCAAAACAACCTCTACATTTCCCTAACTGTCAAGGTTGGTTAGCTGAATAACATGGTGTTTCCTAAAGTTATCTCAGGTCCAAAAAGTGTCCCATATCTATTTTTTATGTATCAACAACAGTTACCTGTGCCATTTTTTGCTCATTGACTTGTTCTTGTTGCTCTTATTTAAGCTGCGTTTTGTGCAAGAGACATAAGATGTGGAAGGATGAAGGTTATAAGCAGCATTAAAAAATGCGTGACTTTCCAACTGTTTTATGTAAATCTTTGCTTTAATTACTATATCTTTATCTGAAAGCGGCTCTTCTTCCATCCTTTTCAGATTTTCCCACATCAACATTTGATACTGCTAAGACACACATGATAAATTACAGAATACTGTTCCACTTCATGAAAATAGTCTTCACTATTGCAGGAGCAGTAGTGAGAGGGACAGTAAATCAAACACATTCCCATGATGGCATTTAAAAGAAAGCTCCTTAAAAATTATTAACGTCTCCCAGTACTTTCACTAAAGAGCACCAGACATAAAAAAGGACATTTTTACAACTCTCCATCTCTGTTATCAGCTCTGCAGGGAACTACAGAAATTCCATAGGCAGGGAGTCCTGAGAAATGGGGCAGAAGTTGAGAAGCAGGTGTTACATTATTGAAAGATACAGTCTTTGCCTATTGTAGGGGGTTTATGGCCTATTAAATATGCTGGGCTCCTGCCAGTGAGATTGCAAAGGTATGGAGATATATTTTATTCTTCTGTGAAGTAGTATTGCTCCCTTTTGATTAAGATGGCATGATCATCTTTTATGGCCAAAATACAAGTAACTACCTTTAGAAATTCAGAACTTCTCCAGTATAGTATTGTGATCAGATAATGTGATGGAAAAAATATATTCAGGAAGGGAATGAGCTTTTAAAGTTTCCATTAAATTGTTTTCATTACCTGGAGAAAAATATCCATCCTTGAACCATCTAGATATTTAGTCCTCATATGTTTTTTTTCTTTGCCTACATATACACAGTCAGACACAACCCTAGGTGAGATAGGATAGTAGGGGGAGTTTACCTTTCCTGATATCTGCATTCAGTGATTATATATCAAATATTCTCTCATAGGAGATCAGAAATCATTATCTAAACTAGCTAACAATAGGCTTTCACCTTTTTAATAGCCCAGTCCCATATGATCGGAATGACAGGAAATGGATATGCTAAAATCAAAAACCACAAAACTCACATCACATTCCCTGGAAGACTTATTGTGCCTCAGATGCTGTTAGAGTGAAATTAGATAGAATTTTAGGGTTTGCAATAAACTAAGGCATGAATATGTCTGCCTTTAAAAAAAAAGATCAGAATCATAAATAGATAGATGGCTAAGTAAGTGTACGAGCTTGAATGGTGCTAAATTCTTCCTCTTGATGTAATGCTGCTGAATCTAATATCCCTCCTTGTCCTCCATCATTCCATAAGGATATTTATTTATGTGGTGATTTGGTTGCTCACAGTGTACTGAAAACTTGGAAGCCTTGGAAGTTGCATTGCCTAACTTTTAGATAAGTTATAAGTTGGCTTTGTTTCCTGCCTAGCTGAAAATGTGGGGATTCATCTTAATATTGAAGACAAAATTTCCTAAAAACTTGCAAATGCAACTTCCTATCATCACTTCAGCTAGAAGTGCTTTTACCTTAAATATATTCAGGAAATGGTAGAAAAAAGATACAAACTCAATAATTCCTTACCTCGAATTTGGAGACAACAACAGTTTATGCTGCATAAATTGAAAATTTCAGGTGGAACTATGTGAAGGGCACAGGTTTTCTTTTATAAGAAATTCTGTGAATATTATTATTGACGTCTTAAGACTATTAAAAAAAAGTAATGTTAGCCCAGTAAACCTAATTTTCATAGAATCCATCCAATTTATTACTGAAATTAGATTTGGTATGATTATGTTAGTTTTTAGTACTAGTTAATGCCATTCTCCTCCTCCATCCACTTTCCTAATTTTTTCATGAAAATTTAGGGTAAAAAAAATAAAATTCAATTCTCTCAGACTTCAGTCATTCTCACTGTTTCTCGTATAGATGAAGTAATGTGAATGCATCTGGAAAGATTTTTCTGCTTTTAGTTTAAGATGTGTGATGTTATATAAATTTCAGCAATGTGTTGAATTACTTATGTATAAACTGAGTTTAATTTGTACTAATAGTTCTTATGTACATAGAGAGACAACACTGGTGCCAAACTGGAGCAGAGTGAGTATCAGTAATAGCTCATCACACACATTCCCCCTGCTGAGATATAATTTCTACTCACAAATGAAAAGCCTGTTTAAAATGCTTGTGTGACTGAGAGTTGGGCCCAAAGTAACTGGATTTGCAAGGAAATTATAACTATAAGCCTGTGAACCAAAATGAAATTCAGAAACTACACAGTTAATAGTAGCTGGATGAAATTTGAGGAAAGATTGGATCACTAGTATTTGGTGCAATTAGAAAAACCTGTAATTTTGTGTGTAGTTACTTCCGAACACTGGAACATTTTATTTGAGTTTGAGCTGAGCCTTTTATCAAATGCAAGCCAAGCACCAAAAACTCAGATCTTCTGGCTTCAGCATAAATACAAAATCTGCCTCCTTTTCAGAGTGAACAGCATGGATTAGTATTGGAGCCCATTTAGAACAAGCTATCCCAAACACCCTGGATATAATTCCTACAATGATAGTGACTTTCTTTTTCTTGCCTCAATTAATACTGATGCATCGCTAAGTTTATTCAGTTTCTGGTGACTCAAACATTATATAGTGAAAATACATTAAAATACACTATTGCCATAAAAGGAAACAAGTCTAAACAAGAACATTTTAATATGAATATATAAAGCTGTAATTTGGATATATAAAGCTGTATTAAGAGCTGAATCCATCAGAAGGTTACTATCTTGGCTGCAATGCCATGTATTCTTCTATGGAGGCTTTAAAATCAGCAAGGCTGATTTGTAATGTAAGGCATCTCCCCTCTGGCAAACTCCTTGTCTAAACTTCCTGCTGAAGTAACCATCAGTTCCGCATGGTAAGCAAGGCCTGTGATTTAGTGGGTTCTCTTATTTAAATTGTCCTTTTGGAACACAAGTATTGTGCTGCAAGGTTTGGGTTTCCTTTAGTTTTTTTTTTAAACACAGTGACCATAGTTATTCCAATAACTTAATAAGTTAAGAGAATTAGGGCAACTAAATTATTTCACACACATACAAGCATCTGACAGATGTGTCAGATGAGTGGTTTTTTGGTATTTTTTCTTTTAATTGTAGCAGGTGTGTCTAAGAAGAGACTGTATTGTAAGCATGGAGAAACTTTGTGGTTTTAAGATTTGATCGCTCCATGTGGCTCTTCAGAGAGAAAAATAACACTTTTAAAGGTGGTTTTCAATGCAGCAGACAGATAAGTTGTTAAAAAGTGTCTAGTAACTAGAATCGTAAAAATGGAAATGGACATAAGCAAGAAATAAGGAAGGATTTCTATTTTAAACCCTAAGGACAAGTGCTCCCTTGAAAAACTACTGAGAAAATTAGTGGATTCTCCATTACTTGATGGCTTGAAAGCAAGGCTGGATTCTGTGTTGGGTTAGAGTCCAGGCTAGTAGAATAAGCTGTGAAAACCCATCTCTTGTGATCTTTTTGACTCCCTTCTCACCCCTACTGTCTCTTCTCCCAAGGGCCGCAGCTCTGGGGATGAGTTGTGAGCCTGGCTCAGGCTCAGAATAAGGCTCTGTGTTCCCCCCAGGACGCAAACATTTTGTCGCACCAGCACAGAGTTTCCACAAGGTTTTGTGTGAGGCCTTTAAAGTAGGAAAGGACAGCTTTTGATCTGAGCCAGGCCTGGTTTAGAGGCTGAAAAAGCCCCTCAGAGCATCTGAGGTGTGAGGGCAAAACCGAGCAGAGGGAGAGAGCCGTCCTGTATGAGGGACAGCAAGGGAGGGGTTCTGGGGTGATGCTCCTTCCTGCAGAACCTGTCCTTGCTGGGGCAGTGGGGAAGGGAAAGGGTCATCCTGCAGCACATGAGCATGTCCTTGGACTCGTGTCTATGTAGTGTTTAATGCTCCTCTTTCTCAGGTCTTGTGTTGGCCAAGTGGAGTCTGGCAGTGTATGGATTGTACACAATGCAGAGCTCAGGCAAAGCTAAAACCTTTGGTTTGCAAAGGAAGAATTTGCTGATATTTATTGCTGTAATATACAAAAATGAATCATTACAGCAGAACTGTGTTTCTTAGATGGCATATTAGAAGTGAAAATAATATTTTTCTGGTTAATTCCTTTTTCCAATTGTAGGTTCAGTGAGTGAGAAGCTGCCACAACGAGAAGGAGCAGGCAAAACAGGTAAATATCTTAGTTGGCCTTTAAATAGAAGCTAAAATAGCTGTGGGAGACACTACTGTGGTTTTCCATATATTTAAATTATCAATATAAATTTATCAATTTTATATTTGCATTGCAGCTATTTAGTAAATTTATAGGTATATATATATATATATATATGTATGCATAGTCACTATGTTTTTCTAGTCTCAGTCCTATAGATTTTGCAATTCAGTGCTGTTTGGACAACAACTTTTCTTCCCAATTCTATACTCTGAAATATTTTCCCATACTTTTTGCTTTTTCTGGAGGACAGATTATTCTGTCTGTTTGATAAAGACAACATTCTTCAGTCCCAAAATCTTGGGAACTGGATTTCTCACTTTATTTCCACAGCAATCAGTGCTTGAGTCATCTTGGACCCAGCACTTGGCTTTATATTGTGATTAATTAATCTGATGGCTTATATTTATGGCCAGAAGATTGTTGTTGTTTGATATAGGTCATGATGTATATCTTTTTGGCAGAACAAAATCTGATGTGAATAGGACATAGCTTGTAGACTAAAATGAATGAGATGGCTATGCTCTAAACAAAATTAAAGTTTACACTCTCCAAACACTTGAAAGAATTTTAGATTCAGCTGAAAACAACATACTGAATATTTCCATCAGTTACACTGCATAAATTAATTTTCAAGAAGTTACTTTTGTTCTGATGTTAATACCTCTCTGTTTGGTGCATGGTAAATATAACCTAATTTTTTTACAGGCACTTTTGCAGCATTGCAATAAACCTAACATTTAAAGAAACTATAGTGCTGTTAGGCTAAAAGAATCAATACCTTTTTAAGGCTAATAATTGCAAAGTATTGAAAAATTGGTCCTTCATGTATTTCCAGACAAACTGTGGGTTCCACTAACCTTAGGTTGCCCATCTTCTTCAGGTCTGGACTTTCATTTTCAGCTTTAAATGGAATGAACTATCTCATATATTAAACTTGACTAGTATCCTTTATTTTTGTTTGTGGCTGTGATGACTGAACTACTGAACTCTGAATGAACAGTCATAGAAAAAGGAAATGAACACAGTTTATCAAATCTCCCTTCTTACCACGTATATTTGTGTCTTAAGTGACATGATTGCATTTTACTCATGCCTGCTTTTTGTTCTCCAGCACAAGCCTGCAACATTAAAGGCTTCTGACCTGGTTCCCAGGTGGTCCCTGCTTCTTCTCAAACGCTGCTGTCTTCCTCTCCTCACCCTTCTTCCAGATGGATACTGCCTTATGCTTTAAATAAAGTAGTGTTCTCAGAGACATCCCAAATTCTTTAGGGACTCCCACAGAGTAGGGACCAGGATCATGCACCTATCTGAGTTAAGGAGCTGTGCTTCAGCTTCGCAGCCAGTGTGGTAAAACATATTTTGTAGCCCAGCTTGCACGGGCAGAGTAGTATTTTTTGCAACAACCATAGCACTCTCTGCTCCTCTCTCCTCCACATGTTCCTGTGGAGTAACCAGGGGTGTCTGCCCATATTGTAGCCCAGCAAGCTTAGGCTGGTTCACAGTGTTCTCAGTGCTCTAGAGGACGTGCTTCAGACCTTCAAGGTATGGTCTTGGGGCCTCTCCTCAAGAGACAGCATAGTCTTAACTTGAGACAGTCTCCCCTTCCAAGATGTCTCATAGATGTGGAGCTGGTGAGCCATATCTGTTGTACTTGTGCACCTTGCTTTCTCTGGGTGTTCCAATACTGAAAGAAAACTTCCAGCTGCAGATATTGGAGATCAGGGGCTCTGTTAGCATGTTTGTAAATTTAAACATTAAACTGAACAGAAATGAAGCTTAAAATTTATTCCCTTAAGTATGTTCTCTGGCTCCACAGTTCTTTCCTCTATCCAAGGAAAATATTTATATTCTGAAAAGCACAGGTGTCAGAGTTGGGATCACATCCCTTTTTTCTGATTTTTAACTGACTGTAGGACTGTGTTCTTGGTAACTGAACTCTGACAGCAAACAGAATTTAAACAGGTTTATGTTTAAATATACACACTGGTATGAAAGTGCCAGCCAGGAAGAATTGTGCAATTAGTCTGTGAGATATCTAATTCATATCAGTCATTAAACATGTGTTGTATTACAACAACAGCAACGCCAAAACTGTTTTAAATGCTGCTTGAACAAAGTTCAGGAGCCCGATTATGATGGGGCTGATTATCGCTGAGTTGCAGCACTATACTGAATTTCAGGTAATTGCATAAGATTAAATGTGTCACAAATTGAAATTGTGTACCAAAAGATGATTAGAAAAGTGTCATTTAAATGCAGACCCAATTTCTGGCTTGGCTCTGGCTAATATCTGCCTACCATAAGTTGCCTTCTGAAATACTGGGTTTCCTGAGTCACATACTGATTGATGATCTAAATATGTGTCTTGATTTTCAGTACACTAGGATGCTTGATGGCCTCTCTGAAATTAATCAATGGTCTTATTCCACCGCCCAGAGGACACCACAGAAATGCCAGCAAAACTAATGAGGAGTGACAATCTTTCATAGCATTGGAGCCAAGAATCCTGCCATTGTGTGGACATGAAGAATGAGCACTCTTAAAAGAAATCTCCTTATGCCTTGGTTAGACAATTTTGCATTGAAAATGAGCTCCCATTGCTGCTGCTTTGGTTTTGTATAAAGATCACTATTCCATGGCTGGAAATTTGGCTTTACCTGCTAGCAGTATCTACTTGGTATCTGTATTTGCTGTGACCTAGGCTGTGACCCTCAGAGGCAAAGGTCAGAGTGACCCCAAACCTTTTGCATGATTTAAAGACAACACAGACTTAAAAATACCCCAAGCAGTGATGGTGATAGCAAAGAGAACAGGAGACTCTTGGAATTGCACTAGCAGAAATGAAAGGAAAGAGATAGTGTGTTAGCTTAAAAGCTGCTGCTCCCTTGTTACCCAGGTAAGGCTACATGCCAGAAGCAGCTTCTCAGTTACCTTTGATTCTGTCTTCCATGAAAATGCCAAGAAAACAATCTGGAATCTATTTTGGTCTGACACCCGCTTGTGAAACTGGAAGAAATAGTAATAAAACCTTTGCGTGGAAGATGCTGTTTACTGCAGTACACCTTGGTCTTGGAGCTAGCTCCATGCCACTGGAAAATATGACTGGAAAATATGTACTAGCATGGTCTCCTGAGTCATATTTACCCCACATCTGCAATAGTTTTAAATAACAAAAACATAATAAAGTAAAGATGGGTCTTTGGTACCACTCTGTTTAGCAAAATCTTGTTTAAATAGTTTTTTGTGTTTAATTTTTCTTTTCCAGCACTATGTCCACAGTGTTTTACTGAACCTAAAATGACTCACATCTTGTCGTTTCTGTAATTTTCCCTCCCTCATTTCTTGCAGTAAAGGTTGCTAGTGGGTGGATGGAGAATGCTGACCAGAGGATAACAGTTGTGCAAACAATATTCTAGTTATATAATCTGTGAATCTTACTTGTAAATCAACTTGATTCTTGAATAGATCCTGCTGTACTTAAAATTCCCTTTGATTTTAAGATGTCTGCAGCCACTCATTCCTTCCAGACTGTTTTTGCTTTTACAGGTCTCACTCCTTCTATACATTTATCTAATTATTTCTTTAGAAATGCTCATTTTTAAGTTACAATCTATACGTATCAGTGTGCAGCATTAGAAGTGAAGAATTGCACTCCAGAGAGCAACCTGATCACTTCATGCATCACCAAAGAACTTACAATAAATTCATCATCCATAACCTCAAACCCCTTCCATTTATAAAACATAGTCTTTATATGTTATATATCTGTGCTGTGTACTGCCTATAAAGAGTGTTTAAATTATTGTTTACTGGCCGGGGCTATGTGCAAATCATTATTTTCAATCATGTATGTACACTTATTTAGCTTACTCTCATAATTGTAGTCTCCTTGCAAATCTTTTCCATTCTGAATTCAGATGATGCCTCAGCTCCCGCGCTGGAGACTCAACCTCAAGGTGATGAAGAAGGTGAGTGAATTTAACAGTGTGGTATTAAACTGTGCAGTTATGGAGTTTATTCCACAACATAAAATGCCATCCTAGGAGTATCTGCAATGGCTGGGATGGTTGCAAGAAAGTGCAAACATCTGTTCTTTCCCTTAGGAGCAACAAAGACAACAAACAAAATAGAGTCTTGCAGGCAGTGAATTTTGTATGGTAGTCTGGAGATGAGACTTTACCTGTGGAGACCAACATCAGCAATTTTAGTTGTCGTGACTGAGGGCAGACACAGGTTTTAAACTTCAGCCAAAGTGCAGATTAGAACTCTATGTTCAAATAAACAAGTCAAAGGGTAATTCTATCCTCAGCATAATCACTGTTAAGGCTGATGTTTTTTGAGGCTTATTTGCCTCTGGAGAAATTAATTGCCATTAAATAAGCAATAATAGTCCTATGTTGCGTCTGCCTTATCACTCATTGCTAATCTTGCAGAATTTGCGTATGCAGCCATTATATATTTCGGGTCCGGAGTAGGACATTTTTATTTTAATTAAACATAATTTTCATCTAAAAGTATTTATTGAGCTTTTAGATTGAAAAATCTTCTGTACGAAAAGGATAAAAAAGGGCTATTTATGCCTTTGCATGAATAATAATCTTAACTGCCCTAATACAAACCAATGTGGCCTTTTTTTTTAAGGCCCATGTTTCTTTAAACCTAACCTCTATTCAGTTGCTAATAACTTTTAAAAATGTTAACATTTATAAAGTATTTTCTGTTGCCTTTTATTTTTCTTCTAGATATAGCTTCTCGTTATCCTACCTTATGGACTGAGCAAGTAAAGAGCAGACAGAACAAAACCAATAAAAGCTCAGGTAAGAAACTTAGATCATCCTTACTTTGAAAAGTGCCTGTGAAGGTATGCATGAACCATCTTAATAACCATCATACTTCCACTCTTGTTGTATGATAGTGCTTTAATGATTAGCAATGGTGATGATTTACTAAACTCATGCGTCATACATTCCTTTATAGAGGAGTACTTTTGGCCAGGCTTTACTTGGCTAAAATGATGTTAGACCACTAAGGTCTCTGGTTCATACCTATTTGCACCTGTTTAGTGGGTCAGACATATATTTTTTACATTCTTTTAAATTATCTTCCTCTTTGTTGTCTGCTTATTTTTGGGTGATATGCAGCAAGAAGGTGCTCGTAAAACGACAGTGTGGATTACTGTTGTTTGGTGGTAAATCTTAGTAGTCAAACCTGGAAAGAACCAAGCTCCCATCAGAAGCCAGTTTTCAGTGAGCAGGAATTGGAAAGAGAGTGTTACCTGCTTTTTACTACATCAGTCACCTGCTATTTACAAACTGATCACTGGTTTGGTGTGAATTAATTATGTTGCTTTTAAAAAAAATAATTGTGGAATTCTGGCTTTACTTATTTTCATCACTGTTTAGAATTGAGCTTTTTAAACCTAGACTAGAATGTCAGGTGAATGTCCTAAGACTGAATTCTCTATAGTATTAGGATAAATTCAGTGCTTTAGTGGATGATAAATTTTGGTGCCTTTCTCATTGCTCCTTCCTTTTAGTGGATAAACTTTAGAGAATCTTCCTAGTTTCTATTTCTGTGGAAAAATGTATAGTTTGGAAGGAAACATTAACGATGTAGGCTATGATTCAGTAAATCATCTCAAACCACATTTCAAATCCAGTAGAAATTGAAGTTATGCTTTACATTAAGTACTGTGCTTAAGTATTTTACTGAATTGAGGGCCAAAAGCATTTAGAAAAGACAAACAATCATATAAGAAAACAAGCAAGATGCTAAAAGGTTTAAAGATTCCTTTATATCAGTGCAATAATTATTAATAATTTTTTCTCTCCTTGATTTTCCAGTAGGCACTTAAGGGAAGGACCTTAAACAGTGTAGGCAAGAGTTTGAAGCAAATACTTTTCATGCTGGAGATGTAATTTTTCATTTCTTTAGTTAGTGTAGGCAAGAACAGAATTCCTTTGGGATTTCTGTAGCATAAAATATGTCTATAGAAATTTGTCACTTAGGAGTGTTTGTTTAATTTTTACAGTGCTAGAGACTAAAGCAAGACTTGAGTTTGCAGTGTAGCTGCCAAAGCTTCAGCACACACACACAAACACATATACACATACGAGTGCAGACATAGAGACAAAATAAAAAAGGTTGGTTTATTTCTGGGAACTGGTAACCTCCAGTCCATCTAAAAACACATTTACAAGAGAAGAGGAATCAGAAGCGTAGTTTACCTGTGTTGTGACTCCTAGCCCATCACCAAAAGCATGATTGTGTTAGATTTGCTAACAGGATTTGCTCACAACGGTGGTGCCATACCCAGGCTAGCAGAATTACTTCAGGAGGTACTGTGAAACAAACCTTTCAGTAATTTGTAGCTATATCTGATGTGCCAGATTGACATAATCAATCAAGGTGAATCAAGGTGTTAAAACCAGTGTCCTCGCTGATTGTTGTAGGCAGGTTTTTAAGGTCTTGAAAAAAAAAAGAGTAAGATTTTTCCCTTATTACCTCTCAGAGTGGTGCCAAGGCTTTTGGGAACATCCACAGTGAATAAACTCTGGACTGTTATTGTGTACAGAGCAGGAAAGAACTTGCCACTGAATCCAGTGAATTGTAAACTTGCTGTCTTCCCACTTCCAGGCTTCAATATAAAGAATGAATGTAGATATCTTCTTCACTCAGTTAGCTTAGTAAACTCTGATTCAGACTTGGTCATACAAACATCAGAAAGCTTATTGAAAAGTATTTGTCTGAGGAAAATAAGGAAAATTTATCTCTGCATAGGAACTGTGTTTATAAAACAAAACACGAAGCCAAATTGATTCATAATGGGCTAAATTTTCGTTTTTTTCCTATAGTAATCCTAATGCTGTCAAATTTTTGAGATGCAAATAACACTATCATCTAGCCTTGCCTATAGAACATAACTAAAAAAAAGACAAAATTAAAATTTCAGGCAAGATACTAACATCCTATTTAGTATGTTACTATTTTAGTCTGTACTGCTTTCTTCTTGCTAGTTTTTACTTGAATATATGTTCTAATGTATCATGATCAACATGTCATCTACAAACTTGTCTTGAGCTGAGAAATCAGTCTCCTTTGGAGAAAGGTTTTTTGAGTTAAGGTCACAAATTAATACATTAAATTTGTTTTAATTAATACATTAAATTTGTTTTAACCATGCAGTGGTTTGCTTTTATGATTCTGCAAATTACCTGCCAGTTACAATTAGTCAGTAAAATCAGCATAAACTATTTTAGGTTTTGGAAGATACAAAATAATGGCTCAGGAAAGTCCAGTTTATATTAGTTCTCCAGTGCATTCATTTGACTGAATGAGCCTAAATTAATTTAGCACAGTGTAATGGCATTTGCAAGGCTCACAGATGCAAGGCATGAAATTAGTGGATTATATATCCGTGTTCTATAATGCCTTCTAGTGTATGTTCTTTTTGTTGGCTCAGAGAAATAGGCCTTTGCCTTCACTTAAGGCATTTGTGGAGTGCTATTTAACCTATTAGTTTTTGAAAACAAAATTTTACTCCTGGAAAAAATGCCATCAGCACTGGATTATGTTACAATAGCTCTGTTTAGAGTGGCTGTTTTGAGTAGAAATATCTCAATAGCTGTTTTGGTACATTTAAGATGATTTCCAAAATACTTTTTCTTTCCATACTTAGACTAGAGTATTCATCTCATTGCTAAAATAGGTTTTGCTGAGATATTTTATACATATGTCACAGTGCCTTTGTAAATATTTTATGACTACCCCTACGCTCCTCATTTCTTCCTCGATTTCACAGAAAACATTGTGGATTTGCCATATCAGATTGACAGAAGTAAGAATTTTACCAACAGCTGTAGAAGATAAACAGAAAACATTGAACAAGGGACTACATGGATTCTGATTAAGACACAGCCTACACTGCTGTATGTCTGAGAATTCAGGGTCAAAATTCCTGCTAGGAATTTAGGCATGGTGACTAGTTTAGATCTGTAGCTGATATTAAGGTGTCTGTATTTTGGGCGAACATAGTCCCATACTGGTATCAGGTGGAAATCCAGGCACTATATGAGTGAAGAAGACAGTGCAGATACTTTCCCATCACCTAACAGGGAAAATCCACTCCCCTGAGGACAGCTCAGGGTGGACTGTAAATCTCTTATGTTCTCCTTGCTAAATCTGCCCTATCAGCAGTTTATATCCCTGTGGGATTCTTGGGAACACAGTGTGATGTTTTTCAGAGGTTGTACACCATTTTTTGTGTTTGGGTATAGACAAAGAAAGTGTAGTTTAATTCTTTCCACAATGCCCAGTGAAACTTCAAATTCGTTTTGTTAGCTTGAATTTGAGAGCCATTATTTTTGAACAGTCTGTTGTGGGAGCACTTTCCTGAGAAATAAATAGGGTGAGTTTAAGTGATAACATTTCTAATATTCAAAAAGGTTCTTAAAGTACTCAGTAATTTCTCAGTAGAATCTATATTTTGTAATAAATATGTAAGTGTAGAAAACACCACAGAATAAACCATACTTAGTGTAAAATTTCATTAATTTTGCAAATACAGGAAAGAAAAAGTCTTCTGTAACCTGTAATATATGTATATAGGTACTTAAAGAACTTAGAAATTCAGGTGATAATGTAATTCAAGATAAAAAAATGTTTGAATATTTTTCTAGTGGCTAAAATACAGTACAGTTTCACCTATTTACTATTCAGTTCTATTCTCTTATCATAATACTTTCATCTGTTTCTGTAGAAATGTAATAGTATCCTAGCACTAATCATTTATATATTCATTGATCTTACATTTGTTGATCGTGTATTTAATGAGCATTGTAAAGGGGTTCTAAAACTAGTGTTTGTTGTGTTGATAATCCAGTATGACCAGTATGACCAAAACAGAAGAGAGGAAGAAATTGTTGCCTTTTTTTGTTGACCCAATAGTTCACATTTCATCTGAAACACACAGACAAGTGATACAGTGTTTGTACCAGCTCTGTGATTTCTGCCATCTTTATGCTTATATGCTTTAAGCAGGTGCCAGTGGACAAGCCATACATAATCCATCATAAAATAGGATTGACCCAGAGAAAATCCTGATCTGCCATAAAGGCTTCTGAGGCAGAGTCAGGTTTGAATGAAGAATCATAATTCACAATTAATTGTCTCCTCAAACTATGGTTTTAGTGATTTCAGGAGTATCCAGATTTCAAACACCTTAATCTGGATATTCTGGTAATGTAGAATCATCATCATCATCATAATTTTTTACTTCACCTGTGCACGTGTGAAAGGGACACTTGGCTTATTATTTCATTTTCTGACACAGTGGAGTGGTATCTTATTGCTGCCTTTTTGCTACAGACTATAGTTTTCAGGACTTAAAAAATCTGTTGCAAGATTTTATCAATTAGTCCCAGAGAGTTTGATCCAACAGGAGTTTAATTCTCAAAACACCATCTGGGAAAACACTGATGTGCACATACAGCAATGCATTATAGACTCCATGCAAATGCAAAGGAAAACAGTTGGTATGATATCTGCTGAGAATACCTTCTTAATAGACTAAAGTAGTGAAATCTAAAGTGATAATTATGTGTCTGCATCTATACAAAATAGCTGCTTGCATTTAGCTGTCTGTATAGTCTGAATCTGTTGGCAAAGTGTGCCAGTAAGACATTAATACGACAGAGTAACATTCTAAGAGGTGAATGTAGTTTTTATTGCTGTGTCATCTGACAGCTTCAAAGCATTTGTACGTTAGAGTTTTTCTCACATGGAAACTATGTTGGTTGTCAGTGAGGTTTCTGTCTCATTAGCTTGCTTGTTTTGTTTCTCAGAAGCAATTGTTCCAGTTGTATCCTGGTGCATTGGTCATTCCCTGAACATCACCTCCTGAAAGGACGAAGACAAAACTTGTTCCATACTCCAATGTTCATGTTTATTCCAAACTCAACCTGACCAACTTCTTACTGTTTTGCCTGTCCTGACAAAAGTCAGTCCTAAAGTTAAAAAAACTTGCATAAAGACACCACCCCCCAAGAAACCATTTCATTTCAAAGGAAATAAATACAAGAGTTCATGTGTCTGCCCAATTGCCATCAATTCTAAGAGCCATTCCTTTATAAGCAAAGGAAAATTAATAACCTAGAGACAGAAAACTGTGTAACAACTCAGTGACTTTTTATTTATTCTCATTAATTGTTGCATTTTCCAGATGTTGCTTGTAGTGTCCACTGAAGATAAATTACCTGCAGTTGAAATTGTGTGAGCTAGCAAGGAAAAATTAAGATCCAGTTGAATGTTTCCATTTACATATTTATTACAAAATAATTAGAAGTTTTCTAAAAGTATTTTGAATTAGGCTTATTTCAAAATGTGGAGATTTGAGATGTGAAACCAGTTATAACAGAAGGAAATCAAAATGGATATCATAAAAAAGTGAGGAAAGAACATAGGCAAGAGGGGGAAGAAAATATTTTAAAAGCTTGTTGCCTGTCCTTTTTCAGCAGGGGTTCCTAGGAAGTTGTTTGTTGTCCTGCAGAACCCTGGTTAATCTTCCATTCTCAAATTTGTTTGTATTTGGCATTAAAGGAGGAGCAGGTGAGGATGATGCCTGCTTACTCTTAATATATTATGCCTATACTGGACACTCAGAAATGGACTTCAAATGCATAAAGTAGTCTTGCATAGGGAAAGTGCCTGAGTAGAAGTGGTCCATTAATTGAAAACCACTGAATTACACAGAAAAACTGGAGTTTTTTGTTTGTTACTAGCACATTTCAGCCCTAAAGACAGTGTTTCTTTCCAACAATTAGTGAGGTATGAGCCACACTCAACCACGGTAATTGCTTGTGTTGTAAATGCACTCATTAGCTGTAGCTGGAGAAGTCAAAAGCCTGGTAATAAATTGTTGAAGTATATCCATGTCCTGCCTAGAGTATCTGACATTGTCATGGGCTAAAAGCTACAACAGCCTCTTGGAGATCTGTAATGTTCTGGCACAGAGGTTTGATAATCCAGAGTATCTGAAATGGAATTGGCTTAAACCCTAAAAATCTCAATTCAAACCCTGAAAGGAAAGTAGAATAGAAGGCATGAGTATTGATTTTAAATGTCTTCAAACATCCCAACGGACTATCACATCAACACAGGCATTCTGTCAATGGGAACTCAGTCCATAACAAATGGCAATCTGTCTCTGCTAAATTTTAGACAAGTTCAAGTCCAGACATTTTTACTGTGAACTTTCTACCTTGAGCTTATCTGCAGGTCAGTTCCCTACACAAGGAAAGGCACTAGCATTACTTCATGACATCTACAGCAAGTCCAAATACTTTATGTTAGCCATAGATCTGCCTTTTGGGCCTTGTGAAGTCTGTGGGTGCTGAAAGACATGAGGTGTTAGAACCATTTTTGTCTGGCCTGTTCTCTCAGCAAAGTGATGCTTGGCAGTTAAAGAGAAAAGCATTGCATAGAATTTTAATAAGAAATACTCAGATGAAGATTGGAAGCTTCCAAAACACAATCTTGATGGCCTTTTCAGACTCTTTGAGTTGACTCTTGTAGCTGATTCACTAAATGTTCCCTTTAGAGTTCAAGATTGAACCTAATTATTCTGAGTGAACTATAATTTCTGATTTGTATTTTACTCTAAACCTAGCATTGTTAAGAACCTGCTGGGAAGCGAGATCCATGAGGCACTGTCACAACTTGTTATATGCACTACTGTTATATTTTAAAGTGTAGGAGGCAGCTCTCTTTACTTCTTCTTCATTTGCTGTTGTTTTTCTGTCAAGAACCACAATAGTTTTAGAGTAGAATTCTTTCCGAATATTGCTTGCAAGATACCCTCTGGTAGCTGAAAAACTCACAACTTAAAATCTACTGAATGTTCACATCACTACAGCCAATCAGTAAATGGTTGACTTAGTTTGCAACAGAGAACTTTTTATTACTTTCAGCACCAAATTTTAATGATACTCTAGTCTTGATTTACCTGTTACAAAAGAGGGAACAATACTATTCAACCTCTTCTTTGTTCTTCACCAGTGAACAAAATCACTGTTCATACTCTGGTCCTCTTTCTTTTCCTTGCTCTGCTTTGCCTTGCCTGACCTAAATTGGTAAAGGAAAATTGCTGTTTTCTTTTAGTTCTTTCAGAGTCGTCCAAGAAGATTAAACTTTCCAGACCTCCCCACACTGCTTGTATATTATGATTCATTCTTAATTCATAGGCTGCTGGATCATGCTTGTTATAGAACTCTCCTATCTTTAATAATCCTTTTCACAAGGATTTTAATTTATCTTCATTTTAATTTTACATATTAGTTCAAAACCTTAAAAAAGATCAAGCGCTGCCATTTCCAGCTTTTTCCTCCCACTACAGGGGAAGACCCTCCCATCCTAAACCATTAGAAAAAGAGCTCTGTTTTACATCCAGTTGATGTTCTTTATCCTCAGGATGTTCCAGGGCTTTACTGGACCCCCACTGTTGGTAGGGAGAAAAAAATCTGTTTTATGCAAGGCTGATAATTTCTCTTTTACTGCATGTGTTAAAATTTGATGCCAAAAGATAGTAATCTTTCCTGACCATTTTTAATTATATCACATTATTTGCTACAGCAAGTAAATGACAAAACAGTCCTGCTCGAAGTTCTCTTTTAGTTTTCAGACATGCACTCCTCCACCTACCCACAGCTTTCTATGGTTTGCCAGACATCAGATTGCATAATCATAAAAACATCAATAAGGTCCATAAATCCTAAGAGGAATGCCAGGTTAATGATCTGTATTTTAGTGACAGATGAAAACAAATCATGTAAATCATGTTAATGCACAGAAACATATTAGACTGGATCATATCTAATGACATAATCTTTCTGGGAAATAGATAAAACTTTCAGTTAAGACAGTCTGGTTCTGTCTATGGCTGTACTATGGTTGCTGGGTGGTATGTAGAAGATAGGTCTTCCAACAGGGTAAACAGTAAGAGCTGCCAGGTGTTCCATCATCATCCAGTGACGCGATAGTTAGGAGAAAATGTCCCTGCTCAATGCAGAGATGCAGTTTTTTCTTCTATCAGGATAAGTCAAATAACCATCTATCTAACCTTCCAATAATGGAATAAGCTTTGTTTGAAAAAGAAGTGAAAACCAGTTATATGGACTGTGGAATTCTACTGCTTGATCTGCACTAAAAAGTTCTGACTATTTTTAATGGCAATACAGAATGTGGGAGGACCATGTAATGTTCCCTGGCAGATCGGATTATGGCTAGTCATGGTGGCTTAAATTTGGAAGGATTTTTAATTGGATGATTTATCACATATGAATTCCACATTTCTTATTTGCCAAGCTGTGTATCTCTGAACAAAATTGTTGAAGAGACTGACAGCTTGTGTTACAGTTCATGCATTGCTTAATTTTTTTCAAAAATATTCTTGGCTTTTTCCTTAATTCTGTAACAAATTGCCACGTGATGCAGGAACTTTTTGAGGCTTCATCAGTAATTTCAGTGTTCTCCGTTTGGTACAAAAGCAAGAGAAATTCAGCTCGTATGGTGACTTCTATGTGATGGGTGGTATTCACTTCCAAATCTGTGCATTAGATATGTCTGCAATGAAGCTGTTGCATTAGTCTGACTCTTTACAGCAGTGTCTGCTTTTATGGACTGTTAAGGTCCAAGGTTAATGCTGTCATCCATGGATCCTTTACCCTACCCTCTCCTTAATGCAGTGTACTGGATTCTTTTGTTAGTTACAGTTCCCAGTGTAGAGCCTCCTTTCCAGGCAAAGCCACACCAAGGGTCATCAGAGCAAGGGAAGTTCTTGTAGGCAAATAATGTTACTAAGGTACAGAAACCCACTTTGAGATCTTCTAATCTATATCCCAACTATTGTCTTACAACTGGCTTGCTTTACATTTTACTGCACTCTGTACATCGTGCTCTGTCATCTCTCAAATCAGACTACTCCAGATAAATGTTAGGCACTGTTTTCCCTGCACTCTGCAATGTGTAGGAATAACTGCTTAGGAATAATGTTAAGTATTGTTTCCACAATGCACTAGATTTCTGTGTTACTGGAGAAGAAGCAGTGGTTGAAGAGACAGACCACTTCTTTTCATTGTGCAATTCTTAATACCTGTTTTAGTTTAAAAACAGCAGGCTAAGTATCTGCACTCATCCACAAATAAAACTATGTTTAAATACAATTAAGGCTGTAAATTAAATTTCAGATCTTAAATTTTCTTGGTCAAAATACAAGAGAAAAGAGAGGGCAAAGCTTAATATGCCAAACTGGCTGAAAATGCAGTCTTCTGTGGAAAACACATGACTTAATAGAGAACTTGTTTTTTAAATATATGTATTTTCATCTAAAGAAGGGCATCTTCAAGACGAAAATTCAGTTAAAAATATCTTCAAATAACTGAATGTTTTTGGCTCAAAACTCGAAATCTTGATGGAACATTATAAGGCCTTGTTGGAGCTATAATTTTAAAACTTCATTAGTTCTTCCTTTTTTGGGGGCTGGGTCCTTAGTATATGTAGAACATAATCATCTCTCTATTTTACTCAGACACTTGAAGAATCTTGTATTGTGTGGTTCTCTGTGAAGTTCAACACAAACAGCTTGTCGAGGGGTTTTGTTTTGTTCCCTTTTTTATCAAAGAGAAACACTTTGAATGAAAAACATATTTTTATTCAAATACTTGGTTTTCCAGCAGACAGTCAAAATAAAATTTTTCAACCAACTGTATTACAGTCATAACAAGCTATGAAAAAATTTATGTTCTTGCATTTAAACAGTGAGTTACCTTGTACCATTGCTTTCCAGTGAGATCTAAGTGATATTTAAACTTTCCACATTTGTTCTTCAGTGAATAAAAACAACTTATCAAAATGAAAGATCTTTTATTGGCCTCTATTGGAAGGAATTATTAGATGCAGTTTTTGTGGGACTAGAATGCATTATAAATATATAAATTCCTCAAACATGGGTGACTTTCAATGCCCTTTAATTATTTTCCAGTACACGTAGTTAGATCAGGGCAACAAACTCATTGATATTTGGTCTGGAAGCAGAGGACTATGAAATCAACTTAACTCTTCAAATGCCTCCAAAATCTGTGGTAAAGTTTTTACAAGAAAGAAAATAGTTCAGAATTGCAAGATCTGTTGAAGTTCAAATCATAGGAAGGGTTGAGTGTCTCCCTCAGTCCTTAGGCCAAATTTTCACATCTGTATTAAACCAAATTCCAAAATATGAAAGAACTGAAAAGACTGATGATTATGGTTTACCTGTTGCTTACCAAATTCATCCACATAATCTAATTCAATTGAGACTTTTAACAGAGTCAGAGGTGGGATTAGTGGCAGAGGCTTGTGGCCACACTGTTCTGGTGCAGTTTACTCTTTCAGAGCTTTCCTGTGCCCAGTTATTCTGGCTGGCAAGGAAGTAGGCGTGCTTTCTCTTTGTTTACTTGCCTAACTGGTTTGAGGAGGAGAAATTTAAGTAAGTAACTTCTGATCTTGTTTCCTCTCTGATTTTCCTAAAACTCCTATTATGTAGCTAAAGTCATAATCTCAGACTGCCAGAAAGTAATAAGAAAATTGCTAATCTCATTGCTCTCCTGTTTGGTTGTCTCTTAGTTTAAGGGACTTACAGTTTCATTGTTCTTGAAGTTTCTAATCAGATTTTAAAAGCAATCTAAGATCATTTTTAGGATGTGATTTTAAGTTCCTATGAATTGACACAACAGAGGAGCAGCAAAGCCAAAAATATCAGTGTAAATGTCAGCGGTTTGAAAGGTCACTTCTTCCCATTTCCTACCAACATCTTCAGTACAGAACAGTGACTTGTAATGTAGTCACACATCCTGTAGCTCATTCCTTTAGCTAAACAGTCCAATATAATAATAGAAAATGACTGTAGGAGGCGATGATTTAGTTTCAGCAGGCATGAATCCTCATTTTACTCGAGCAGTGTAATAGGAGTGACTCTGCTGCAGTTATGAGGCTAATACCACTGGAAGACTTACGAGGAGAGAGGCGAATGAGGCCTGGAGGGTTTATTTAAATTTTTTTGAAGTTTTTCTCTTTATGGGGATGCTAATGGTACAGAACTGATTCTGGTGTTATGGCTTCTCTTGGAAACACAGGGCACACTCATTTCCTAATGTAGCTAGTATGTAGTATATCAATCTGCTGAATCAGTGACAATAGGACAGTCCACTCCAATCCTGCTGCTGTTACATAGGTGGAATTCCTCTTGACTTTAATGAATGTGCTGTCAGCACATGGGGTCCTCTCCTCCACTGGTATTGCCAGATGAAAGGCTGAATAAAGTATTTTCTCTTTATTATCATTATGTACAACTTTGTCACCAGATGATGTGTTTTGCACACTGAATCATATTTATATTCAGAAAAATTGAATATTCAGAAATACCTTCACACATCAGAGAATATGTCACATAACTAACCATGGTGCTAAGGATGCCGTGGTGCACTTTACCTTTTCAATACTCTTGTCAAAATGAGCCTGTGTGGCTTCTATATAGAGCACCCCCTGTCGACAGCAAAGCTAGAGGGAAAATGCCTTGCTTCAGGTCTTTTCTTCCCCTATATGATTAGGAAAGTTTGTGAATCAGAATACTATATTTAAGCTTAATTTAGCTTTTATTTCATACCTACTTTTATTGGAGCTTTTTGCAATGTTATCATAGTCTCTGTTATTCCTCCTCAAAGTTGGTTGCATACAGGGAATTCCTATTATGTTTCCAATCCTTTCTTTGCAGTCTTCTTTCTCTCCTGTCAGTAGCTGATCTTCACTGCCTGTTTCTCAATTTTTCACTAGATATCATTGTGCAATCTCAAATGCTGGTTAACATTTCTTGTAACACTGATTCATCATCTCTCTAATCTTTCATCTTCTTCTTTTAACTAAGACAGCCAGAGGCATAAACTGGAGGCCTTATGAGGAGAGTAACCAAGAAATAATGGCTGTTGATCCTGCTATGAATTTGCAGACTGTATTCTGAAAATACAGTGACCCCAAAACCAAGCTGAGAGTTCTTAGAAGCACCCAGTTGAGCAGTGACTGCAAATAATAGGAGAGCCTGATTCCTAGATTGAGTAAATTTGGAAAGGTGTCATTACCTATCTGTGTAGGATGTCAGAGACTGTTTCAGAGATACCTTGTCCAGCTGTGTTATCCATACTGTAGGATACTGAAGGATACCAAAATGTAGGAGCAACTACATGTTTGATGCTAAAGCTAGTGCAATATATTTTCAGCATTAATTTAGTACCCTTCTAGGTAACAGTGCTTCCTAAATAAGAATTCATCTTAAGTTAGAATGCTTCCTAAGTAAGAATGCATCACCTTAACCAAAGCTGTGAGTTGTTTTGTGCAAGTTCGTTTGAGTTTTTCTAATAAAACTCAATACAAGTGTCATAATGTCAATGCAGTTGGTCTGACTGACTAGTGCTCAAGAGTCTTGGACTGTATTTTGTGCCAATATCACTTCCTCAGGATATCATTGTGGAGACTTAAGCAGCCTATAAAGTATTGTATGGGAAAACATCTGATGTCAGCTAGTGGAGGGAGGCAGTGTGGTTTCATTGCTTACATTCAGAGCAGCTAGCCAGGAACTCCAGGGCTCTAATCCTGGCTCAGCTTTGGGCAGGGCTATCGCAGTCTGGACACATCAATGCAAGCAGAAGAAAGGTTTCATAGGAGAGATGGTTGAGACAGCATCTAGTACTGGACTATAGAATACAATACGGAGCTTTACAGACTTATGCAGTATAGCAGGTGGAAGTGAAGAAAAAGATGTTGTATTGACCAATTGAAATAGTGGCATTTCTCTTCATGAAAAGACACCCTTTTTTTCAGTTTTGCATGCCTTTTGTCTTATTTGTTCTCAGTGTCTCAGTCATGTAAATCATGATATTGGATTTACATATTTTTCCTTGCAACTGATTGATAACTTTAAAGATTCCTCCGCTTCGTTCTGCAAACTATATCTGTCATTGTGTCATTGTAAAATATATATGCAGAACACAAGCAAAAGAGGATGGGCTTGCCTCTTTGATGCAAGGGAGAGCCTGTGTCTTCTCCTGCATGTTATCTTCATGAAAATGTGCATACATGTATGAGGCAAAATTACTAGTGTTCAAGGGTACTTGCCATGGGACTGTACTGTAGTTTTTCCAAATGAGACCCAAGGCAAGCAGGTTTGTAAACACACAGACTTTTCCACTCATCTTTAGCCTGTGTTTGTTCCTCATGATTAATGAAAACAAGTACTGCTAAAGGCTCTTGTGAACTACAGTAATTATGCCAGTGGTTGATTGGTTTGGCCCCAAATGCTTTGTAACAATAGGCAGATTTAATTAGCAGCAGCTCTGATTGCCTCCTGGGAGCATCATGCAGTGAGCTTCCTTTTGCATTAATGTCAAGACATTAAACAATGTTTAATTTTCCCAAATTAAAAAGAACACAAAGCATACAATGCATTATATGTAGAAACAATAACAGAACTGTCTTCATGTAAGCAATAATAAAAACGTTTCCTTATTAGGTGACTGAATGCCAACATTGCTCTTTCCTGTGATGCTCATTGTAAAAGTTAAATATTTATAATCAGTTTTATTCAAACAGTCCTGCCAAAACCAGTCCTTCAGATTTTCTTCCTTAGTTGTAGAGAGCTTCAAAATAAATATGGCTTGAGGTAGTTGTACATGTCTGTGTGGGGAGACAAGATGGGAACGGGTCTGAAAGGGCTGGAAATACCAAGCAAACACCTTGAAAAATAACACTTTGTGAAACTTGCTCTTTACTCTCACACACAGTAGATTGCTGGAAAGTATTTTTGCAAGGCCTGTGCTATTTATCCAGGTAGTTTTTGTGGCATGTTGAACACTTAAAATAATGATCTTCTGAGGACATAAGCTAATCATGGATTATAAAAGATTAAGGATCCTTAGATACTTTAAAACTCTCATTTTACTAGTTCAAAGGTATTTGCTACTATGCATTATCTAAGAAGCCTTTAAAATTGCTCTGAATATTCTTGGGTCTAACTTTTCTTCTGCTGATCCCTACTGTATGCAGTGGAATACTTCCAGCTCATAGGAGCAGAAATTTTGGCCTGGAATTTTTCATTATGATTGTAGGTCTCCCATTCTTCAAAAGCATAGTGATGTTTAACTCTCACATCATATTTAGCATTATGTACTCTTCAGAAAATTATTTCTTTTTGAAAACAGAGATGAAAGTGGGGTGGAATTGGAATTTTTGTTTTTAATTCAGATTGCCCTTGGTTTTTTCCAGAGTTTGAAGGTAAAGCCAAGCCAAAGATTTGTCTTTGCTCTTGAAACCAAAGCGCAGGCTGAGCTGTTTAACCATGGTCATATGACAAAAGAAAAAGAGA
Organism: Camarhynchus parvulus; assembly: GCF_901933205.1. NCBI lineage: Eukaryota > Metazoa > Chordata > Aves > Passeriformes > Thraupidae > Camarhynchus > Camarhynchus parvulus. The sequence continues at coordinate 39,917,181 of NC_044573.1, forward strand.
AAAGAAAGTGCAATATAAAACTATATTAAAAGTTATTGGAATTGAAAGAATTAGTATTAGAATATTCTTACTGGCTTTTACTCTTCTTTGGCTCATCCTCTTTACTGCGCACAAAGCTCTGCCAAAATCAGTAAACAGTCTTCTTTCTGAACCCTGGAGTTCTCCTGTTATGAATACTGACATCCTCCTTGCTATATAAATAATGTGCTTTGGATATAATGTGCTGCGGGGCAAAGACCTGTACAGCCTTTAATCTGAGATGAGCTTTTGGCTTTACACAGGGTTAAAGCAGTGCAGTTACCTTTTGACCAGGTTTCATCTTCATGTTGTTGAATCTCATACTGAGGACTCTTGAGGACAAGAGTTCTGAGAGCAGTACCATCAGCAGATGATACCACCTTAGAGAAATTGTTTGTTTCTCTGTTGAAAGATTTTTTGTTGCACAACACAGTCCTTGTAATTATAGGCAAGCAATAATATGAATGTTCATTTTTCACCTGCTTCTTGCCTTTTCTTTCACGAGATGAAGAAGAAAAAACAGTAGAAAAGTTTTTGATTCATCTGTCATAGGGTAGCTTTTAAGGGTGTAATTATGTTCTCAATATTACTAATTTTTTTAATTTTGAGATTGTTTAAACCAAGTAGGCTTTAAGGGTATTTATCTGAGAGGTAATGGCAATGGTAGCATAAACTTTTGTATTATGGCTGTTGGAGTAACTGCCTGAAATACTGAAGAGAAAAATGGAGCATTTCTGTTTCAGCAGCCTGTTTAATATCTGTATTCCTGCTCAGTGCCTGAGAGCCAAATTCTTACCATTCTGTAATGCCTATCCAGTCTGCTATGAATTAGATAAAGGTGCAGACAGTACTGACCATTTTGTAAGATACTTTGACACATGTAAAGGAGAGCTACCAAAATTCAAAATAACGTTCTCTTACTTTTTTTAACATATCTGCACATTTTTAAACTATGCTTCTCAGGTCACATTCCCATAAAACAGACAGAAATCCTCCTGGCTTCTGCAGCAGTAGTGAGGGTTTTGTCTGTAAGGTGGAAATTAGTTGATACTTAGAAAATTGAATGTTGGTGGAGTGCAGTCACCTCCAGGCAGGAGGCAGGAGTTAAGCAATAAGGCTGGAAAACATTGCATGGTGCCAACAGCATAAGCAGTGTGAACCAGTGGCAGGAACATGACACAGGCTGCAGCCAGAGATGCCACTGTACACCTCTGAAAGGAAAATTACTTGAGTGCCTAAGGTCAAGTATCCAAAGTCATATCCACATACTCAGTTTTCCAAATAGGGAAGAGAAACAACTTCTGTTTCATGGAGGGGAAATGCTACATGGATAAACATTCGTGTAAGATGGCTGGGTTATTTAAGTGCCAAAGTATGAATTTAGGCACCCCTGTTTGCCTATTTTGTTTTTTAATTTTTAGTACAGCTATTCAAACAAATATGTATCCTCAGCTTACCTGGCAAAGATTTTAATTTTCACAGCTCTGTGGAAAAAGTGAACCAGCTTTATTTTCACTTCAAATCTCTCTTGAAAAATGAGAGATTTTTCCACTGGCAGGACACTCACATTAGCTGGTCAATATACTCATAAAGCAAGAATGATGGCTTTGCGCAATTTTGTTTAATGAATTAGCCTTCAGATTGCTATAGCAAGCTGGCCAGCCAGCCATTCTGTTTGGGACAAGTCAGTGATTTTCATTTACTGTAATTTTGGGTGGTGGCTTTTTTTGTTTGGTTGGTTTTGCAGTTTGAGCACAGTGTGGCTGCTCTGCTATGGCAGGATGAGGCAGCCATACGTAAGAATAATAGATACCAATATTTCCTCTTATGTAGGAAAACCAGACTTCATCCCATTTGGCAAATAACTTCTTTCAGATGTATCCTTGCAGAATGGAGCAGTCATTTGCACATTATCCTCTCTCATGTAAGGGAAATCAAGTTAACAAAGCCTAGCAAGAACACCTGGAGATGATAATTCATGCTCTTCCCATTAATTGAGCAAAAGCAGGATGAGGGATCTCATCTCTTCAGAAGACCAGATTTTCCACTCTCATTGTGAATCCTGATGCCATGACATTGACCATTTGGCTTTAAATTATTTTTGATTTGTGTAAATATACTTTTTAAAGATCCAGAGGAAGGTAGGGTGTAAACAGTCCTTGGATTTGCAAAGGCTTGCTATCCCTCTCACACACGGCTGTTAAAGATTTAACAAAAATATGCTTCTTTTGGTTTACTGCATTCTGACATTTCATGGATGGTACAATAAAATATTTAACCTGGGAAATTCAATACAAAAATTTGGCTCTAATGCAAAAAAACATCTTTGAAGTAACTCCTATCTGTAATCTGGTGTACACTCACTTCATGTTTCTCCCTTATTTATCTACTGTAGAAGTAAATACTAATATTTAAAAGTTTAGATTGTGTCATGCTTATAAATGAAGACTAATTTCTCTGTGAATTTTCAACTCGGGACAGATCTCACGCTACTGTTTTATTCAATCTGTGTAGGAATGGCAAAATAGAGAATTACATTTGGTGTCAAAGAAGTAGATAGTTTGATCCCTTAATCTGCTCAATGGCAGTGAAGAGAAAAAGGATGGCAAATGAATAGCTGATTAATTCAAATTAGTTATAATTCTGTGAGAGGATAAATTTGAATACTTGAATAATGTTTCTCATCTGTTTAACCAAGAAGTTGGGCTAAAATAAATAAACAAGAAAGCAAAGGAACAATCAAATAGAATGCTAAAATAGCAGGCTTTTTGAGGCAAAACAGTTATTTTTCTTTTGCAGTGACTGTGGCTATAGTCTTTCTCAGTAACTGTGGTTACAGGATTTCAAATCTTAAGAAAATAAAGAATTGCAGAGGTATGTGCAAAAACTTCCCTAAATGAGAAACTTTAAAGAAAAAATCCCAGCAAAACGTGGGTTTGGATTTTGATTAAAGAGCAAGTCATCCCATTACATTTCAGACCTCTGTCTTATGCCCCCCCAAACTTTTGCCAGTTGGTAGAACAGAATTTGTGTATTTCAGAAAGCTTGATTTGATATAGGGCTACCTGACTTAGACCCAGGGTAAAAGTTGAGTTGGTGTATCCCAGTAGATGATATTGATTATGATTGTACTCTTTTCAGGTAAAGCTAAATGGGGGCTAGTGGTTTCTTATTTTGAATATTTTTTCAATGGGCTCAGTGCATTTTCAGAGGATTTTCCTTGTGTATTGCAGTGTCTTTGCATATGAAACCACATAGATAAATTAGAGCATCTGTCTGTGATTTGTGCTTCTTTGTTCAATGGACTAAAGTACATAAATTAATCATTAGGGCTGTGTTGAAGCAATGAGCTTTTTGCTTTTTGAGCCACAATCATTGGCCCAAGCTCCGAAAGTGCAAAATAGTGATCAGCTGTACACTGAGCGCTCTCTGAAAATGCACACAAAGGGCCTGCAATATTTGGTTCCCACAAGTTTTTTCACAAATGAGAAAGAATATGGGTAGGACGGTTGCCAGCTTCCTCCAGGCTTTGAGAACCCTCATGCTGATGCGCATCTGAACCTAACGTAAATCAAAATATGTGGCGTCAGATGAGTATGAATGCTGTAATTTAGTCCTAGGTTTTGGTTGCCATCTAGATGTTGGGTCTAAGGTTGGGTGTTTATTAATGTTACCTATTCCTTACAATCAGTACTTGGTCCATGGATAAATTTTAGGCTGAACTGGAAACATACTTGCATATGAATATATTCAGCTGAGACCTCCTGTACTGTCCATTGAGTTTAGTAGGTATTTTTCCATGGATTCTTATTGGGGGAAGTCTGGCCCAGCCCACAAAAATGCTATTTGTTTGATCCAGGTTAATGAACAGCCTTTATAAGAAACTAGCAGCATGAGCAAATTAATTCTTGCATTGTAGCCTTTAGCTGCACTTGATTTCAGTTAGAATCAAGGTTATTTGGAAGTGTCACCAGGTGGCAGGCAGATAAATTCTTGTAAGAACAGGTGTCCTGGTTTGAAAAAAAGCAATCTTGAAAAAGATTGGTGTGAGATATCCATGCTCTGGCCACGAGGGACAAGGAAACCTCACTTTACATAAAGGGTAAGAAGGTGTCATTCAAAGTGCATAACACCACTTCATCTACTGCTTCAGAGAAGGAAACTGTCGTGCTAGAGAATGTCTGGACAAAAGCTGGAAACCCTGAAAAAATAGAAAGCCATGGAATAGAAAGCCAGATCTCTCCATTATTAGAATGTAATAATTTGGGGAATTTTTGTCATTTGTATTGTCTGTGCTTATAGCAGGAACAGAATTGATGGATTCTGGGTGATAAAATCAGTCAGCTACAGGTAAAGAACCTGTTAGTTTACCATGAAGGGGTAAGGGGTATGTTTGCTGGAGTTGGATGGATGGAGCCACTGCTGTAGTAGACCATTTTGCCATTCAGTCAACTTCAACTTCTCTGCAGGAAATGCATAGCTTGAATAGAAATTATCCCACTTCCCACTTTCTTTTCTAACGTGAACATTTTGGTCATATGTGGAAATATAATTTGGTGTAATGTAAGTGCAATTCCATTCAATGAAACTTGAATACTGTGAAAACTAGTTAAAAATATAAAAACATATTGTGATCAGTTTCCTTGGGGTGTATCAACTTCACTGGCTCAAAAAGGGTTCATCCTAAGCAAATGGAACAAATTCTTATTCTCATGAGATTTCTGATTTCTTATTCTCTGAAATTTCTTGGAGGGTTTCATGGGTATCAATAGGATGAGTATTTATGCATCCTAATCATGGTGTATTGAAATAAACTAGCACAGAACTTCTGTAAATCAGTACTTGAAGTGCCCTTAAATTAGACTTAATTATGTAGGACAGACAATTGATTTGAACAACACTCTGATTAGCAGAAATTGTCATACAATGTATATCCTCCCAGAAACAGGGTAGAACTGCGATATTAACTGCCTGTAATGTTACACTGTACTCCTCTAGAACTTGCTTATCACTTTTGGAAGTATTTTGGTTCACAGGTTTCTTGTTACCTGCTTTCTGTAGGGGACACTGAGCTTCAAGCCCTAATAAAAGATCCATTTACCCTGAAAACTAGTCTGTCTAAATTGCCCTTTCATAGCCCATTATGATAATGAGAAAAGGAGGCAGAAGGAACCAACTTGGAGTGCATTCTGTTTGTTATATACACATTGTGGGGTTAAGGAAGTTGGAAGGAAATGTTTGTATAGTGGCAGGAAATGTTAAAATACCATACAGATGCCTCTGTAATTTTCTGCAGATTTGACAACTTGTTCCTGCGGACCACACTGAAATTTAGACATAAGTACAGGTATTTACATTTATGCAAAAAACCCAACTCAAATTATTTGTAATCATGAAATTTCACACATTGGGAGAAGTTGTGATAAGATACACCAGAAAAACTACTTGAATGTCTGAAATAAGGAGCCTCTAACAAGACTAACAAGATAAATATCCTAATATACGCAATACAGCACTTGGTGTTTTAGATGTGCAACAGAAAAATGCACAGTTAAATAGATTATTCAGGATGACTTTTCCAGAAAAATCACTGCTATTCTCCTCTAGGACATTCCCTAGAAAACATTAATTAACATTTTAGGTAGCCCATCACAGATGAGTAAATGGAGTCTTTAATAAATGGGGATTTACAGTGTTACATCCTATTGCTATTGAGGTATTTTTCATAAAAATGAACTGAATTAATTTAAATTTTCTTAATTAAATTAAGTAAAAAAAATCTTGTAAATTAGCTTGATTTATTGAAATCCAGAGTGGTTTCTTAGGGATGACTGGCAAAAAAATTAACCAAAGATTTTATACAAAACATGAAACTTCTCCTCCAAGTTTGTCATTAATTGAAGTGTGTTTCTTATTGACAGAAGATGCAGCATTTCAGTTGGTTGTTTGTAATGGACTGTAAAGGCATCTTAAACCAGAATATGAAAAATGTGTTTAGCATCTTTAAAATGAAAAGGGAAGAAATGGAATAGCACTGTGACATAGGAAGTGGAACATACATTATATCTAAAGCATTTTTATAACTTGCTCTTTGTCATGAGCAAGAATTTTACTTTGTCATTCAGAAATGGCCATTGGGTAGATGGCACAATGACTCTTGATGTAAAATGGGACAAAAAAGTGTATTTCCTTATGTGATTGAAATGTCTGCTTTGAATCAGTAATGCTTATAAGCCTAAATGAAAATGTAGTTTGGGTAGGAAATGCAGAAAGGTTTATTAACCTGAAATAAATTATCTCAGCTAAACTACAGCACTGGCTAACATGATAGGCCATGCAGAAAAGATTTTTTTAGCCATGTTTATATCTTTTTAGCCGTGTTTATGTTTTTTTATTAAGATGCTTAGATGCTTGGAAATTATCTCTTTTTTCTAGGAAGGTAAAATTGAAGGAATTATGTAAAATAACAATAGTGTAAGCACATTCCTTGAAAAGAAGAAACTGGAGTGTCAGTGCTTTTCTGTTCCCAGAAGGAATATTATTGTAGTAACACATTCCAGAGAAAGTTTGACGCATTTTAATGAGTAAGGTATTTATCCTACTTTTATTGTGGCATAGATCCTTTTCCATACTGTTCACTTTATGAACTCCTGGAATCCATCTGTTATGGTTCCAGTTCATAGTTGTTGTCAGATTGTTTGGACAAACTGTCAGAGATTTTCTAAGCTAATGACATTTATCACTGGTTCTCCTGGGAAACGAACATTTGTTGACCATGACTCTTCTGACATTACAAAGGCAATTATTTTCAGCAGTATGGTAGCTCTTGTGATAAGAGCTCTTAGCATCACAGGGCTACAGTTGCATCTTTCCACTACTCCTGTTGTAAATAATTGAAAGAAAAGTCTGAAAGTGGATGAATGGCTCCTTCAGACAGGAAATCAGACAAAGGATTAATGTTCTGGTTCTGGCAGGCAGGATTATAGATAAGCGCTTTAGACCAGTTTTCCTTTAGGTAGGATCAATGTTCTAGTGGGGAAAACAAACAGGGAAGTAGTAATGGTAACAGAAATGATTGCATCAAAAGTGTACAAAACATTAGACTTCAGAAATTACTTTCTTGGGCAGATGGCCTGATAGCTGACCTGAAGCTCCTGAGCCATTGAATAAGGAAGAAAAATGATGAGTTATTGTGCACTTTTGTTGAATGAATTTAATGAACTCTGTTCAGCAGATTTGTAATAAGACTCAGCCATTTGGCTCGTAGAGAACTGACAGATGTAGTGTTTATCATATTCTTTCTTTTCCCTAATTTGTTAGAAATAATCTAGATTTTATCTGAAAACTAATTTAAGCCCTGTGATAAATGTTCCTCTGCTTGTTAAAATTTCCTATCTGTAAGGGAAAGATAAGAAATTAAAAGTTTCAAGAAGGGGAAAGTCCTTTATCTTTAAACCTTCCTTTGATTACTGCTCAGTCTGCTCAGTTTCCAGTCTCACTTCTGATGTTAAGTTCAAGCAGTCCTCTGACTGTCCCTTCTAAAGCTATAAGCCATGTTTTCAGCCCTCTAGTGACATCTTCCCCGTAATTCTGCTTTTCTGTGCATCTGAGATTTAAAACCTGACATAAGGGAATAAGAGGACCAGAAGAAACATGACATTGTGCAAAAGATAAAAATTTCTGACTTGAGCAATAGCTTGTAGAAAATCTTGCCTCAGCAAGTCAACCAGTAACAAGTCTAACACTGTCACCTAAATCACCTTAACAGAGGTGACTGCACTGGCCCATGAGTCAGCAGTGCAGTCCTTCACGGGTTGTTTCAATCAGTAGAAACTAGAGCTTCACAGAAATTAGAGAGCACAGCTTATGCCCATAGCTGAAAAAGTTCATATCTGCTTCTGCACTGGGAATTTTCCATCACACCCACTCTGTTCAGATACATTTTGTTTATCTGGATGACCTGACTATGTGGTCTTTATAAACCAGTGTATTTTCTAAACAAAGCTGGGAGCATACAAATGTATTTTTCATACAAGGCTGGGTTCTGGGGAGATAAGAATACCTGCACATCTGCCATATTATGTTGCCAGTTACAAGGACATAAACCAAGATAAGGTCACAATAGCTAATGGCATGATACCAAGGTTTATCAGTATGAAAGAGACAATTTAGTGGAGTTTAAAAAATAATTTTTTCCTCTCTCTCATGGCAGCCGCTTCACCCCATGTGCTCTTTTTTCCCTGATTGTATACAAAACATAAAAAGTGAACAACAAAGCTAAGTGAGGTGTTTTCTAGAGTTGTTACAGCTTGTTATTTGATATTCATCATAATCCAGATTCACTTATGGGAACATTTATTTTGGCTACTCTAGGAGGACGTTGGTGACAGATTTCTACTTTGTCAAGCTATAGTTATGTCTGCGAAGGTTTCAATATGCAAATAATTCCTACATCCCTTTTTAAAAGAATGTTTCTGTCCCTACTACAGTGATTCTCTAAGTACACTTTATTATCTAAACACTGGAAATTTGGAAGGTACTCAATCTCTGTTTGTGTCAGTGGGTAGACCAAGACAAAAGCATGCAAAATCATCAACTTACCTAGATACCCTGTTCAAATACTACATGAAACAAAAGAGGAAAAAAATCAGCTAAAGACCTCCATCTGTGCTTTGTGTAATCAAGCTAGAATGTGATATTCTCTTTTTTAAAGCCTTTTACATGGACTGGAAAAAAGCACACTGTTTTGTAAACCAGGCCATTGTATAGATGGAATTGTGTGCCATTTAAAGTATGAAGGTGTTTAGCCTCCTAGCACCTTTTCCTCTGTCACAGAAGACTTACTGATTTTGGACATTTACATATGCAAAAAGCCTGTCAAGGAGCAGTATTATTCTGTGAATTTCTATTGGTGCCTACAGTTTGCAAAGCATTTTCTGAACCCTGTGTATAAAAGAAAACAAGATTACCCTAGAGCTGAAATTTGTTAAAATGCACTAGAATATTCAGTCAGGATTCAACTTGTTCTTTGTGCACTGAGCTATTAAAAGTCAAAAAGTAAATCCTTTAACTGATTTGAAAGAAGGGCAATTTTTTTTAAATTTTTATTGTAACATTAAAATTACTGTTCTTTAACTGAAGAGAATCTGTTACTGATTGAAATTTTACTGGATTGAAATTTTCCTTTTAGTAATTTGAACATCTGTAGAGTCCTTAATATTCTTGCTTTTCAAATATTTAATTTTTTTTCCTAATTGATAATGTGTGAGTTATTTAGAAATGTATTTTTAACAATCTAAATTTCACATGATAGGTGATTTTAAAGTCCTTGGAAAAATAATGGCTTGAATATATAGTCTTTCTTATTTACTGTCTCTGAAGTTTCACATGTACCAGTTTATTAGTGACCAAAAATCCTCAGCAGAGGTGTTATTTTACTGATTGGTGTAAACTGACAGGCCTTCTCAGGCCCTGTGGTTTCTTCTCTTTCCCCCTTGCCTCATAATTTCATGTAAAGGCTGAGAATGTATAGATATGTAAGTTTTTCACACATTCTGAAAGATTTCAGACATACTGATTCCATGACATAAAAATGTATTCTTCTCATGGGTCTTTGCTTTCCAGAGCAAATGATACATTGCCAACACCAGAATCACCAGAAAAGAACGTGGAAGAATTCTCACTGTGTTAAGAGGTTGTTTCAGAACTGGAGAGAACGAGCAGAGTATAAACATCCAAATGAATATCTGGATGAATAATTCATTTAAGGAATCCTAAGCACCTGGATTTTTAATATTGCTTCTGAAAAGTATCCGTTCTTTAGGGACTGTGGAGTGCATGAAGTTTTTTTAAGGTCACAAAGTATATGCTTATCCATGGATTACGTCAAGTATAGGAAAGGGGGTGTTCAAAATACTATTAGAACTATAAAATGAAGCAGCTGCATGAAAAGGAAACTAAAGTTTTTAACAATATATAGCCTAAACCATTGTAGCTGGTATTTGAGCTGTAGCAAGCTTTAACAAAGAAAATCCTTATATGCAATCAAAGAAAGATAGAAAATCTGTTTGATAAATTGAGTAGACTCTTTCCATCTGTCCTCTTCAGTACTTTTCTTTTCCATCCAAAAGCATCATCATGTGACCAAGAACTTCAGTCAGCCCTGGAGGAAGCAAAGCAGCCCCAGAAGGACAATGTGTTCATTCCAGAGTGCGCTCAGGGTGGCCTCTACAAACCAGTGCAGTGCCATCCTTCCACGGGATACTGCTGGTGTGTTCTGGTAGATACAGGACGTCCCATCCCCGGTACCTCAACCAGGTAAAGGAGTACATGTTCAGTTCTCAAAAGCTGTGGTAAGAACATGCCCTAGTGTCCATAGACTGTCATGTAGATTTCTATTGCTGGTGGAATTATGTCATACAGGTTTTTTATGAAGTGAAATACTTTGAGACATCAAAAATTAAGGCCAGATGCCAATGGACTCTTTCACTGCAATGGCACAGGTAGTTTGCCATCCTAGTCCTCTTCTTTACTCCTTTTTTGTGCTAGGAATCCAAGACTTGAAGCATATAATGAATGATCCCAGAGGAAATCTCACACTCCTTATCCTGAATATAAAAGAGGCAAGTGAGATGGTCTATGACACAAACCATGTCCAACCTCAGAAATGCTTAGTTATTTTGTTATTTTTCCAGCAACCTACTCAACTATTTCATATGATGGTCTTTGATGGAACAACTCCTCGGGAACCCATAGCTAGGAAATAACATTTTAGTGTGTTATTAATAGAAGGTTGGAGTTCAGTCATCTCAGCTGAGCCGGATATGCGGTAAATTTTTGTAAGCCGCATAGTGCAGATGTAGGCAAAGCACATATCAAGTTCCAAAGGATGTTATTTAGGTTGGTCATTGAGGTTTGGCTCTTGTAGGAATGCTATAGAAGCTCATATGGAGCTGGCAGGCAGTATAGGTATCTTGATGCAATCATAACTCTTTTATAACTTGAACAAAATCTTTTTTATCATTTGCATAAGGTTTGTGAAAGAAACATGCATTATAAGCTGCATGCTGTAAAATAGTATACTGTTGGGGAGGATTTTTTCACGTATTCTTCAAGTGCTGAGTTATTGCTACCTGTTTATACTATAGTCTAGACTATGCCAATTACAGTGACATCTGAAGTGGACTTGATGATCTTAGAGGTCTTTTCCAACCTTAAGGATTCTTTGATTTTGTCACTTAAAGTCACTGTTGATCAACTGTTTTTGACAAGTTGAGGTCCATAAATGGTCAAAACATAATAGTCTAAATTTCATGATGAAACTGTAGGATCACTATACATATTGTATGAGGATCTAAAGATGACTTCTAGAGATTCCAGATACTCCCTTTTATGTTTTTCTCTGTTCTCTACCCCTAGATTTGTTCATTATTTTCTTCTTTTTAGTGCTAATCCTTCTTTGAATGATTGTCTTAAATAATTTTATTTCCTATACCCTAATTCGAGTCCAAAATATTTTTTTGTGCTCATCAAGCAATGGGGCTCCTGCTGTGCTTTTGTTTTTGTTGGATTTTGGGTTTTGGTGGGGTCTTCTTTTTTTTTATTTTTGGTTTGGTTTTTCTTCTTGTGAGTTTTTTGTTTGGGTTTTTTTGGGAGGAGGGTTTGAGGTGTTGTTTCTTTTTCTTTTTTCTCCTTTTTTTTTGTTTTTGGTTTTGGTTTTTTTGTGTGTGTCTTATTTCTTATTGATATCATTTTACTATAGAGTCACAGAATAGCTGAGATTGGTAGGGACCTCTGGAGGTTTTCTGATCCAATGCCCCTACTCAAAGCAAGATCATCTATAGTAGATTGCTCAGGATTGTCCAGTTTATTCTGAGAGTTGCTAAGAATAAGGAATCCATAGCCTCTCTAAGAAGCCTGTTTTAGTGCTTGATCACCATCAGAGTTAAAAATAAGTTTTTTCTTACCTTTACCTGAAATTTTTAGCATTTTATTTTGTGCCCATTACCCTTTTTTTCTGCCACTGGACATCAGCAAGCAGATTATAACTTCCCTTTCATTGTTTTCTTCTCTTTGGATACTTAGAGACAACATTAAGATCCCCCATGAGCCTTCTTTTCTCCAGGGTGAGCATTGTCAGCATTCTTTTCTTGCCATATCAAATGCTCCAGTCCCTTAATCATATTTGTGGCCCTTTCCTAGATCCAGTGTGCCCATGTCTCTGTTGTTAGTGGAGCTCAGAGCTGGACACAGCATTGCAGATGAGTCTCATTCTCCCACTGTGAACGAGAGGGCAAGGATCTCCTCCCTTGAGCTGATGGCAGGACGTTTCTAGTGCAACCCTGGAGGCTGTTGGCCTTCTTTGCTGTCATACTCAGCATCCATCAGAAATCCCAGAAATTCTTGCTTCAAAGTTGTTTTCCAGCTGGTTGACCACATACTGTACTGATGCAGGGAGTTAATCTGTGCCAGGGGCAAGAATTTTGCTTTTTTAAACTTCATGAGATTCCTGCCAACCCATTTCTGCAGCCTGTTGAAGTTCCTCTGAATGGCAGCACAACTGTCTTGTGTATCAGACACTTCCTCCCAGTTTTGTATCATCTGCAAACTTACTAAAGTTGTTCCATGTCCCAGTGTCCTGGTCATTAAGGAAGAGGTTAAACAATATGTTTAACAATAAACAAGTTTTGGGGCACTCCACTGGTGACTGACTTCCAGCTGAAATGTTTCTGCTCATCCCAACTATTTGAAACTGGCTGTTCAGCCAGTTTTCAACACACCTCACTGTTCATTTATCTTGTACATACTTCGTCAGTTTGTCTATGAGAATGTGTTCAGAGACAATGTCAAAAGCCTAGCTAAAATTAAGATAGATATAATCTGCCCATCTCACCTTATCCACTGTGCAAGTTACAGAATCACAGGAAGCTGCAGCATTGGGGAAGTATGATTCCCTTTTCATAATTCCATCCTGACAACTCTCAATCACCTTCTTCATAAGTTTTGAAATAGCTTATAGGAGGATTTACTTCATCACCTTCTCAGAAACTGAGGTAAGGCTCTCTGGCTTATATGGTTCTTCCTTGCCCTTCTTGAACACAGAAGTGACATCTTCTTTCTTCCAGTCCTCGGGAACCTTTCCCAGTCAGTACAACCTTTCAGATATAATAGAGTGGCCCACAAATCAGCCAGCTTCCTCAGCACTTGTGGGTGCATCCCATCAGGTCCCATGGAGTTATGTGTGTCCAATTTGTTCAGACAATCCCTGCATTGATCCTTTATGACCCAGGACAAGTCTTCCTTGCTCTAGACTTTACTACTGCTCTCAAGAACCTGGGATTCCTTGGAGACTGGTCTTGCAAGTAGAGACTGGGAAGGAGGTGCCATGGAGTACTTCTGCCTTCTCTCTGTTCTTTGTCACAAGGTCTCTTATCCCATTCAGCAGCAGGCTCACACTTCCCTTGTCTTCTTTTTGCTGCTGATACGCATGTAGGAAGTTCTTCTTGTTGTCTTCATACTCCTTACCAGATTCCCAACCCCATCCCTGCACACTTGAACAGTGTCTGTTTATTCCTCCTGTATCAGCTGACCAATTGTATGCTTCCTTTTTAAATGTGAGTTTTGTTACGTGCACTTTCTTCACCTGCATGGGGTTCCTGCTGCATCTTGCCTGTCAGGATGAGCCATTTATGAAACTGGAGGTGATGATCCTTAAAAATCAACCACCTTGCTTTCCTATTAATATGTATAGTGTGCATGCAGTATGTGCCATTTTGGCCCCTGCTGTCAAACAGACTGGAATTATAGGCCTTCTCAACCCCTTGATGAATCACCTATGGACCTAGAGTCAGTCTCTGTCTCTTTTTTTCCCCTGTTTGGTCTGCTGGGCTCTTGTTTTTGGTAACTACACAGTCACTCAGCTGTGGGAGAAGAGGCAGCAGGAAGACCTTTCACTGTGCTGCATGTCTCAAGGTTGAAAGGCTGGAAAATTGGATAAAATCTTTCCATGCATATGGTTTAGACACAAAGTGCTCTGCCTGATGACTGATACTAAAAAGATCAGCTGCTGTGTTCTTGACCATTTCTAATTTTTCAGCTTTATTAGACTTAAGGTCAGTCCTCAGTGAAGCTCTGCGGAAGTAAAATTCAGTGATATCCCCAAAGAGGACATTTCTGAGCAGAGATGGATAAGGAGAGTACTCAGTTTTAGGAATTTTATACTAAATAAATGATGACTGGTGTATTTAGGAATCTACAGTCTTGGTAAACAAGCAGGTGGGATTACTGCCTGGAGTTTAAGAGGAATGTCTAGACCTCATTTCTGAGAAATATTTAGATGGGCTGGAATCCCATTAATTATTTCTTGATTTTAATTTTCTTTTCAGTACTGATAAAACTAAACTTTTTTTTTCTTCAGGGAGAGGGAACTAAATGGGGATCAGAATATACTTGTCTTTTTGTAATTCTTATAGAATGGAAAGAAGGAATATGTGAGTCCTTCCTAATTTAAACAGTCAGTGGCTTGTGCAATATTTGGTGTACTGTCTTTCAGTTTTCCACTTCAAAATACAAATTAAAAGATCTTAAAACTCTACCGCAGGAACTGATATCATTAGTACTCCTGGTAACAAGATGGGTGCATAGCAGACTGAAATCTCTGTTCTGCAAATAAGGGTCAAATTGCTAAGGGACAACACTGAAAGGATAGACAGATCCAGAAAGCTATTGCCAGAACAGCTCAACATTCTACTTTTTATTGGTTTTGAACGTACTCATGATATTTGTCATATTATAAGGTTCTGAACACCACATTAAATGGTAGTCATGTTAAATATGACCCTCAAAATGAAGGGAAGTTATTAACACTCATTTAGCTTCTAATACACTGTCATCTGGAAAAAAGACAAATCATTTGTCAGTGAAGGTATTTCAGAAAAAAATAAACTCATTCTAGAGTTAAAATAAAGGTATGTCAATGAAGAACCCCTCTAGTACATTTAAGACAGTAAAACAAAAGAAATAGGTGAAATTGTGGAATAAATCTGGATTAAAAGGAGGTAATGCATTTAAAGGGTAAAAACAACCATTCCCAAAAAGTGTTAGTGTGGTCCTCACCAGCTGGCTCCCAATGCCTCTTGGAAATCACAGCATGAACCTCAGCCTTTTGGTTCAGTGGGGACCATGGGGCTGAGTTCTCACATGTGACTTTTTTTAGCAACTAGGATCTCGTGCAGAGTAAACCCCAAACTTGCACAAGATTCTCTAAACTTAAAAAGGAACATAAATCATCTGTTTCATGAAGCTGCCCTCACTGTAGAATCCCTGTGGAAGCCTCCGTCCTCTACTGCTTTGTACACCTCAGTAAATCGCAGTTCTTCCCAGCAGACTGATCAGAGGTATAAAGCAGTCTTCCTAAGCCCTTGCCAATTCTAGATATACATTTACTGCTAAAGATTCTTTCCCCTTTTAAATTCAAAAGAATAACTTGGGATGTCTTTTAACTACACTATTTTTAACCTGTGTTCCATTCTGACATACTATCCCGTTCCCACTCTTTCTCCATGAAAACTGAGGCAAGTCTGTTTTTCTTATCAGTTTTTAGCATGGCTGTTCCTGTATGGTAAACTATAAATGACTTGTTTTCTTTCTTCAGTTGCTTTAAAGAGTTAAACATAGACTTTTCACATTGCAGCATTTTAATACCTATTGGGTTTTTATAGATTTAGTTTGTATATGATTGTTTATGTGTGTATTTAACAAAAATATCAGCCAAAAGGGTAGAAGAGTAGAGGCCAAAAAGTGAAATGTAGGCACAGAGCAGCCACAGTAATGGAGGAGAAGGAGGGGAATGCAGAGTCAGGTATCAGATTAATCAGGGGCCAGGCTGTTTGCCAGATACTGCATTAGTGGTATTGCTCAGAGACTTCCCTTTCACTGTTTTCTTGGCTAATTGAAGTGGTCATCCATCAAGTATCTGAATCCAACTCATGTTATCAAAGCACCTTCTGTTTCTGCCATTCTGTAGGGTAAAAAGAGTCTGTAGCTCTCCCATGTCCATAAAAATTATACTGTACCTTCTTGCAGCAGCCAAAGCTTGGTGGGCTAGTCGTCAGTTTCATCAGATGGTATAGAAATAAATTAAGTGCTCAAAGGAAAAAATAATATTGCAGTTTTCTCTGCTGCCCGATAATTAAGAACAAAATATTTAGGCATTGTTTTTAGAAGCAGTCTGACCTGAATCCAGGACATTACCACCACTCAATGTTTTTAGAAATATTTTGTTCCAAAAAAATTGGATTAATATAATTTAATAAGAAATCTAAGTATGCCACGCAGTAAATGTGATTTTGGTGAAGTTGGAGTAGCAGAACTTCAGTTATATAAACTATGAAAGAATCTAGAATCTATTCAGTGAACAATATGTGCACACATGTATATAGACACGATGCATGTTCATTTAACTGAGAATTGAAACATTCTATGAAGTGCTCCCTGCTAAGTCCTGCAACTTCAGTCTGCTTTAGGACAATAAAGTAAAAATTTCTCAGAAAGAGACTCTGTTGAGGTGAGTGAAAAACCACTATGCATTGATGGTGGGACATGGAAAAGGAGGTGAGATTCAGCAGCAGATGCTCCTCCCATGCCTCCTGGTCTTGCATAAAAGATATTGCTAGTGGTGTTGCATAAGTCACTGTTCGTTGGAAGTACAAATAGCAGTCTCTAGTTACCAGTTAGACTAAGTGACTTTAAGTAAATCCAGCAAGCATAGAAGAACCAGTATATTCCAGTAGCAGGTGGAGATTCAGTCTTCTTCACAATTCACTTCAAGCATTTCCAGCCCAATTATCTTCCTTCTGGAAATCCTATCACTTTTTCACTTTTGTTCAAAACATTAACCCTTCTTACTTAAATTATTTTTTTTTAGAAGATGCAGTAGCACATGAATTTAGAGCTGCAGTAGTCCCTAACTACAGTACCTGCCTTTCTGTGATTTTGGTATTGTTTCTCTGGTGTTTCCCAACATGAGTACTGTCTGTGGTATTGTTTATGACTTTTTTTATAGGTAGGAGACAGCATCTTTTTTTCCTTTTTTTTTTGCTTCTGTGGGGCTTCTTTTGTATATTTTTCAAAATAATTTTTATTTGGTATTAATTTATAGCAGTTCATTAGTTTTTCTCCCAGTAGAATGGGTTTTAGAAGAGAGAATATTTTTTTTAGTTTGGCATCAACTCCAGGAGAATAAAGGTGATTTCTTTGAGGTAAGTGAAAGATAGACAAGTTTGCATTGCCCTCTGAATGAAAATGTGGGCTTTTTCCTTGAATACGAGAAGGTATGAGGACTACAAAATTTGAAATTAATTAATTCTTGATCCAATTAACCTTGGCTGTTTTTGTTCTCTCCCTGTTTGTTCTTTAGGTATGAACAACCTAAATGTGATAATGGTGCCAGAGCTCACCCAACAAAAACAAAAGATTTGTACAAAGGGCGCCAGCTTCAAGGTCAGTGAAACAGATAAATTTAAATTTATGCATTCCAGTTCATTCACTACAGTAAATTAGAAAGCAATTCCTTACACTGTATCAAAACAGGGTATCTTTTAGACACCACTATATTGATTTGCCACTGGCTGAAGTCTTTGACTTTGGAGCAGTGTAAGTCAATATGGGTTTTGGGATCTTGTCAGAGAAATTAAGGCTCATTTTAATCAGTAGTTTAATGGCCATCACATTTACTTACTGGAATTATTCTTTGCAGCTCTCGTATCAGGGAAATCAGCAAATATATCCAGGATAACTTAATCTATGCTTCATAATCGTTGTTCTAGCAAAATCCACGGGAAATTGGCCTCCATCTTGGAATCAGTCTAAATAATGTATCCATCTTACTTTTTTCCAAAAGTATCTTTGTCAGTTTACTTCACAATAATACTTTTTATTCATTATTCTTAGTTGGAGGAAAAAATGGTTCTATTCAGAAGCTAATCAAAAGACCTGGTTGAAAATTCCTTGCTCATTGTAGGGCGCTGGACAAGATGACCTTCAAGGGTCCCTTCCGACCCAAATTATTCTGTGCTATTTACAACTCCACAGAAACCAGTGGAAAGTTAGCCATCTTCAACAAATTATTTCACACAACACTTGCATAGTTACAGACTTGGATGGTTATTTGATTTTATGTTTTTTTTTTTCTGAATGGAAAGAACTTGACTTAGAAGACATTATAGCAGACCAGAAGTTGAAGAGACAAGTTTTGCAGTTAGTGATACCACTTACTGGTCATTCCTACCTATTGCTAAATATTTGAAAAGTGTTTGCTCGATGGAATCCTAAAGGGAGAATGGGCAGGTGAAGGTTTTTAGGATTGCGTAGATCTATTTTTTTATCTAAACTGCTAGTGCTTTCATACAGTACAGTAATAAAGATTTATCCAAAATCAATATACTATTCAAGTGAAATAGTTAACAAGAATTTTCATTAAGTTAGGCAATGGTATATTGATTTTCTTTTTTTTTACATTATGGTATTTTGCATTACGTGTGCTTTAGTCAAAAAACCACTACCGCAATGCAAGCCTATAAATATTATAATTGATATGTATGACATGGATTTGCTCTCTCTCATGTTAGGTTGCTTAATCTTTGGCTTCCAAATGCCTTGTGTTATTTTAAAATAAGGCAAATACCAACAGTTCTTAAATACGTATAGGTTAGCTAGAAGAATCTCCTATTCTGCAGCAGCATGGAATAAGTACGTGTCTGTAGAAGTAATTGGGGGAAGAGACTACTTCCCAGTTGCAGTTATGTTAAGATGTTTATTTTCTTTCTTTCCCTCCCTGTAAGGCTAAGTGCACAAGTGCATTTACCAATAAATGGCAAATTTGTCTCTTATCATGAAAGTACTACATCAAGTGAAATGAATTGAATTTACTTTAGACAATTTTTTGAAAAAAAAAGGACATTGAAAGCTGAGCTTGTACAAGTATTTCTAGTTGTTAACAAGTAACACAAAGTTGTGGGAATAACTAATATGAATCAACTTTTTAATAGCAATGAATCACTGTTATTCAGTTTTTCTATTGTAAGCAGCCTTGCAAAGGCATGTTTGCACTGTGTTGTCTAAATTTAAATGTAGCATATAATTACTGAGTGGTGCCAGGACTGAATAAAGAAAAAAACTAGGCTAATTGGAGTCTTACTTTTAAGGAATAATACATTTCTGAAAGGATGGGTTTGCTTGATTTGCTGATTAGAGCCACAAAAATGCAGTAGCCCTCGGTGAACCCACTCTGACTACCTGCCATGTAAAACCAGGAATATTTTAAAATTAATTACTTTACTGCTATGAATGATCTTAAATGGGATAAACCCTACAGGTAGATTCTCAAGTGGATTAAATTGGCATGGTTCTGCAGCTTCACTGATTTATACCACCTGAAAATTTGAACCCATTATATGTTAAGCCAAATATGTTTTGCAATAATTTGTAAGTAAACCAAGAAACAGTTTTTGGCAAGCACTGATACCTTGTTAAGGCAAAATTGTGGCAGATAAGTGTCCCTTGGAATCAACAGCAAAATTCCCACTAATTTAAACCTTTGTATCCTAAGGTAACCTAATATAAAGCATCTGAAGCTGAAGGCTAGTCTAATGTTTGTAGGGACGATCCAAGCCACCTGTATCTCTTAGTTTGGACTGGAAGTTATAATAATAATAATAATAATAATTCTTCCCATTAGATTTCTAGTCCTTTTTAAAGCCAAAGCATTTTTCTGAGGTTACTTGCGGTTATGATCCTTCTCAGAAACTAGTTATTCTGAGATAATGAAATTGAACTCAAAAAGGAGTATAGAGAATGTCACATACTATGGAAACAAAAGGGTTTTTTATTTTTCTCACAGTCAGAGTTTTCAAACATTTGTATTTTGACCTTCTATTCTCTTCTATGTTATACAGTAAAATGGAATCTCTGTGATGTAAGGTCTTGAATAGTTTTTTCCATACTTTGGATTACTGGCGTGTTAAAGAGTAATTCATTTTTCTACATAAGCTGATCAAGAGCATTTAAAAGGGTTTAGCCTGAAGGCTAGTTGAGCAAAACATACAGTATGATGAAATGAAGTGTAGGTGCCCCTGTAAGCTTCCTGTTCATAAAGCTAGTCTTGCCCCTGCTCTAAGCAACCTGGAAAAAAAAAGACCTTGGTGTGTAAGAAAGCAAGACATGATAGCATACTGAGACACTGCCAGACCACTCAGATAATTTGTCTCGTGGGCAAATCCTTTTCTTATTTAAAAAGTATGCACTGAAAGCGAGAAGTCTCTGGTTTAGGCTCTGCTGTGTGTGAGGGCTGGATAAACTTTGGATAGTACTTCATATGATTTAAGATTTTTATATTCTTACCTGACTTGGGAATTTATCTTATTTTCCTGAAATATGATTTTCATTATGCAGACCTGAAATTTGAAAAGTAAATAGAAAAAAAATTAAAGTATTCTGGGCAAAGTCATTTTGATCATATAATATTTTTTAGCAGTACCCTTATCTTTTGTGAAAAAAAACCCCAAAACTAACAAATGAGTAAATGACACACAGGTTTCAGCAAGGGACACGATGTCAAGCTGGATTTTCAGACTTTAGGGTTGCTATGGTTTTGTCAATTTAAGTCAGACCACTAATTTTGTTTACATTTTATTTTGGTTTGTATAAGTTTCTCCGTTTCTTTAACATGATGTGGGTTTTTTTGAATTTGCTGCAGTTGTGATATTTCATTTCATGCAAAAGGATGATTTGAGAGGGGAAAGTATAGTTTGGAAATGACAGTGCCTCGAACAGTAATACAGTATACTTACTTGGGTTAATGTACAGATGTAGTAAATCAAGCTACTAAAAGTCTTGAAAATCTCCCTTTTTAATTTTGTCTAAATAGCATAGCTCTTCACTGTTGAATATTTTGTTTCCCTGAGATACTGATCTCAATTTGCCTTGCTGGAAGTAGCATGCTTCCATTGCATTCATGTTCCTGTAGGTTTTAACTGGTTATGTAAGATCAGCATTTCACTCCTATTTCTGTCCTTACTGGCAATCCTTCACTTCAATTGATTATCATTACAATTTTTGATTCTAGACAATTTCTCATAAAAAGGTAAGTATTTCAGGGTTTTGATAGCACTGAGTTAAGAAGCATCTGAAAGGTTTTTATTGTCTAGGGTTTATTTGGTGGCACAAGAAGGATCCAAATTAATTTTGCACAGCCTCTGTGAGACAGATTTTGATTTCTCTGTCCCCCCTTTTCCCCACAACCGAAATCCAAAACTCAGCGCTTTCCATCCAGGGCCTAAGCTCTGTTAATCATGGTGGTGGTACTCTGATGGTCTACAGTTTGCCAAACTTAGAACTTTATGACTTAATTGAAATGTCTTGACAGAGGTCCCTTGTAAAGTTAATCAAATTAATAACAAAACAAAACAAAACAAAAAATCCCTTAAAACTCTTCCTTAAATATAAACTACAAGTTGTTTTCTAATTTCATAGCCTGCTACTGACTCAGCTCTTGTTTTGAACTATGGGTGTTCTTGAGCTTAGTTTAACCTTGGCATTGAAGTAGTTAACATTTTCTCCTGCAAATCATGCACCAGAGCAGTTTAATTTATCTGTTTATTTAATTTTTGTGTTACTTAAGAGAAACAAAAATATTCTAACTGCCCAATTCTCTTCCTATTGTAATGACTTTATTTACTGTGTTTCTGATGGGATAATCCTGCACTGACCCTGAACAGTTTATGTTTTGTGGAGCAAAACTCATGATTTAAGGTATGGGGGAATTATATGTGGATAAGTACAGTTTACTTTTGGTTGTTGGCAGTGTATCTTTTTCCAAAGTTAAAGGGAAATAGTCGGAAGCACTCAAACCACAATGATGCAACACCCACAGCCAAGCAGCCATCATATGAAGTGTCTCACTTCAAAGGCATCTTAAAAGAAAAGGAAAGTGATAGAGGCTTAACTGCCTTTCCTTTTGAGGTTCATTCTATCATGCAGTGGTTCCACTTTTGACCATGGCTGCATCAGGTTTTATAATGTGCCAGAGAATTTCTCAGCTAAAATACTGAGGTAGCACCACTGCCCTATCCCGTCTAATTTAGTCTGTTTCCACAGAGTCCTTTGTTTCCCCAGTGTAGTCTGGTACCAACACCAAGTAGAAATTAATCTTACCTTATTTCACTTTCTTAAACATTTGAATGACTAAAGGTTTCTTTTTTTTAAAGGCATCAGATAAGGCATAATGCAAATTTTTAACACATGCCTGCCTTCCCATGAGCTTCAAATTGTTAGATCAATTGGCATGTAACTGTCTCCACTGAGCTGTGATTTAAAAGGATTATATTTTTATGATGTAACCAGTTTTCTGGCTGCATGAGCTAATACTCAGAATACTCCTTTCTGCTATTGAATCTTAAAGCTCGGAGTAGTCAACCAACCACTTGAAGTTGCTGGCTGTTTTGAATGAGCCTGTAACCATTACCCTGAACTCTCTGCTGTTTTTTATACCAAGAGGTACTTGGTAAAAAGGCTCAGTACAGAGCAGAACTACCTAAATAATGACTGTGACCAGGAAATGTTGGTTCAAATCTGGTGTGAACATTTATGACAGTGAAGTGATGGCAGAGCTGAACAGCTGCGTGGTGAGTTGATGGAGGGGAGCTGCCTGGAGCATGGTGGGATCTGCAGGGAGGACATGAGGCTCAACAGTGAGGTACAGCTCTCAGAGCTGGAGGTTTGTGATGGAAGCAGAGTGAAGCTCCCATAATCCAAAAGGAAGCAGATAGTGACATTCTGGGCCAATTAGACACCCACAAGTCTGTGGGCCCAGAGAGGGTGCAGTGAGAGTAACGAGGGAGCTGGCCAGAAGAGCTTCCCAAGTCACTTCCAGTCATTTACCAGCAATCCTGGTTAACTGGAGATGTCCCAGAATTACCAGAAAGTAATTAGCAAGTGTAACACCCATCCATGAGAGGGATTGAAAGGATGATCTGGGATACTAAAGGCCCGTCATCCTGACCTTGGTACTGGGGAAAGTCATGGAGCAGATCATCATGAGTGCCATCATACAGCATGTGCAGGACAACCAGGGGATGAGGCCCAGCCACATGGGCTTTATGAAAGGCAGGTCCTGCATGGGCACCCTAATCTTCTATAAGCAAGGTTACTTGCTTAGAAGATGAGGGAAAAGCTGTGGTTGTTGAATAACTAGACTTCAGTAAAGGCTGCAACACCATATTCCACAACAGTCTCCTGAAGAAATTGAGTCTTTTTTTGGCTTGAACAGATGCAATTTTTACTGGATTAAACAGTGGCTGGATGGCTGGGCCAAGAAAATGGTAGAGAATGGAACTAAATCCAGTTGATGGCCAGTCACTGGTGGCATTCCCCAGGACTCAATATTGAGGTTGGTCTTGTTTCATATCTTTTATCAATAAGATAAGGCGATTTAGTGCATCCTCAGTAAGTTTGCAGATAACACCAAATTAAATTAAATTGAAGTGTTTTTCTGCTGGAGCATAGGAAGGCTCTCCAGAGAGATCTTGACAGGCTGGATCAGTGGGTGGAGGACAACCACATGATACTTAGTAAAGCAAAGTGCTGGGTACTGCATTTGTATTGCAGCAACCCCATGCATCAATATAGGCTTGGGGAAAAGTAGCATGAGAGCTGCTTAGCAGAAAGACATTTGGGGTTGCTAGTTTACAGTTGGCCAGCTGTGTGCCCAGGTGGCCAAGAACGCCAGTGATATACATCTTGGCGAACAGCATGTCCAGCAGGACTAGAGAAGTGATTTTCTCCCTGCACTCAGCACTGGTGACACGAGACTTCAATGCTCTGTTTAGTTCTGGGCCCCTCACAACAAGGAAGACACTGAGGTTTTGGAGGGTGTTCAGAGAAGGGCAGTGAAGCTGGTGAAGGGTCTGGAGCACAAGTCTTATGATGGGCAGCTGAGGGAGCTGGGGGTGTTTAGCCTGGAGAAAAGGAGGCTTGGCTGGGGGGGACCTCACTGCTCTCTAAAACTACCTGAAAGGAGGTTGTAGCCAAGTGGGGGCCAGTCTTTCCTGTCATGTCTCAAGTGAAAGGATGAGAGGAAATGGCCTTCAGTTGTGCCTTGGAAGGGTCAGGTTAGATATTAAAAAAAAATAGCACTGAAAGAGTTGTTAGGTATTGGAATAAGTTGTCCAGGGATGAGGTGAAGTCACTGTCTCTTGAAGTGTTCAAGGAGTGTCTGGATGTGACACTTGGGGTTTTTATTTATGGGTGATTTAGTTTGGTGTTAGGTTGATGGTTTAACTAGATGATTTGAAAGATCTATTCCAACCTTGATGATTCTGTGATTCTGTGCAGAGGGGTGCTGGAGGGCCAGGAATACTCCTTGTCAGTCCCTTAGTGCTGGAGTAGGAAGGGGAATGGCAGCTTCGTCTCCCAATGCACTTGCTGTCTCCTCTAGTGCGTGCAGTGGTGGCACACTAGGGAGGGGGGAGGCAGCAATCCTCACCACTTCATAGCTCTGTGGGTCAAACAAGTGCTGGGGCCACTACTATGGCTTCAGAGCAGCTGATCCTCCAAAGAAGACTCAGTGTCTTAAACCTACAATAGTTTACTTGGGCTTTTGAATTCAGTAGCTTCAATATTATTACCCCATTGTCTGGCTACATGAGCATATTTTAGTCTCCCAGTTATTTTTCAAGGCTCTGCAGATCACGTTGATTTCCTGCATACCCTCTTCTATTCATCTCCTCATCCTGATTTGATTAATAATGATCTGGCCACAGTTCTTCATACTGCTTTAATTTTGCCTCAATTCATAATAATTTCTTATCAAAATGAATCTTCACACAAACCTGCAGTAGAAATATTAATATCTGAAAAAAATAATCTCAAGCACATAACCCAAGAGCTACTTAATGTGCAAATTTGCCTATTAAAATTACAGTGAAAGCATTTGTGTTACTAGTAAAATGCCAGTGAAAGACACAACTCTTTCACAGCTAACAAAAGAGAAAAGCTTGCTAATTAAAGGTGGTGCTACTGGCTCAGCAATAGCATTTCATTCATTGCTCTGCTTCATATTAACCTATAATTTTATGTTTAATTTATTTTAAGGGGCTATAATAGAACTAATAAACACTGACTTCATTTGCTTCACAGCATTTGGCTATGCCAAAGAATATATATTCTGTTTCTCACCTCACTTGTTT
Source organism: Camarhynchus parvulus (assembly GCF_901933205.1). NCBI lineage: Eukaryota > Metazoa > Chordata > Aves > Passeriformes > Thraupidae > Camarhynchus > Camarhynchus parvulus. The sequence continues at coordinate 39,942,440 of NC_044573.1, forward strand.
CTGTCCTCCTTTTGCAAACAAACACATGTTTAAGGACAGCAGTCTTGCCTGCTGTCAGTGTGAGCAGTGGAACACCTCCAGGAGAACATGCCCAGAAGGGAGAACGTTCTCCTGTATCTGGCTGGTTTCCCAGGAGGTTGTCTCACACCAGCTGTACAGTTACATTTAATCCATAATATTATATTTACTCTCCTTCTATATTTTTCCTAATAGTAAGGAGACAAAGAAGGAGATGAATTTATGAAATGTTTCAATGCAGAGATTAGTCTAATCGAGAAATCCAAAAGAAACAGCAAAACAGTACATTTTAAACATCTTTGTTTCTTTTAACAAGGTCTCTGCAGAAAATACATGTGAGTATTAAGAAAATCAAGATACCTGCCGTCTTTTAAAGACAGTCTAAAGTTTACAGTGAAAATACCACAGACCCTTTTAGAACAGCTCCAATTACATTACTGTAGGATACTGAGGTATTGTCTATGCCCAGTATAAAATCCTACAATAAGCAGAGTGAAACTTTGATCGCACTGGAACCTAAAAGAAACTAAAGAATTTGCCTCATTCAACAAACTTTGATGCTGTATTCTTAAAACTACAAGTTCAAGAGATGCTTTTAAAAAATCTTGAAATAACCTCTGTTATAGTGAAGACATAGGAGAGATCTCATAATAATGTGGGGCAACTGGCTTGTAACTCTTGTGTAAGCAGTGGGAAAAAACCAACACCAGCAGGGAAGATTGATATAGAATAACTTCAGTGTTTTCTGCCAGAATGCCTGCAATCATTATCATCTTGCAATCTAAAAGCTGTCAAGAAAAGCTCATATTAACTGAATGGAAAAGGTGAAAACCTTTTAGTGTGCCAGGGCTGTAATCATAATGAAAAATGACACCTGAATCTTATCATGACAGTGAGTGGGAGTCACATAATAAGACACTATTTCCTCAAAGGCACATGGTATACGGCTTCTCCTTTATAATCTGATAGAGTAAATTGAATAAAAACATGCTATGGATTTGTAACACTGTTCCTTTCAAAAAGGATCTCTTGTTTTGTTGTGTTTTCATACTTGGATACAAGTTCTCCTTGATTATGTGGCAGAAACAGCTCTCATGTTTAATCTGTGGACAGGGAAAAATAAATATTTTCATTTCAGATTGAATGTATATCTGGAGCTATATTTTCAAGAGGGAACAGCAATGGTAAGGCATTTATTCTTTGTGTTTAGTCACTTGGAGAAGTGTTTCAGTTTTCAAATAAAATGAGCCCTTCAATAACTGTGAGTTCAGTGGGGATTTTCAATTCCCAGCGATTATAAAAATATCCTGTACTTACAATAAATCACCCCAGAAATTTTGTGATTTTCATCAAACAGTGACTTTTTGAAATGCAGACTTAAAAGGTTAGGGCTTGTGAAAATTTAAGCCAGTGCAAACCTTCCCACTTACTAACATTTTGAAAAACTTAATGTGTAATACAGTAATAACATCAGTCATTACTCAGCTGAATAATGTCTGAAAGTGTCAAGCAATAAGCCTAATTTACTTGTCAAGGAAAATGAACAAGATGTAGTCATTAAGTATATTTTTCTGAAAAAAATATTTTTGTTTTAGCCTCCAAAAGGCTTTTTTGTGTAACCTCCTGCAAAAGGGCAAAAAATTTCCTCCTCAAGGGCTTTTAGTTGTGGGGGCCTAGAGGTTGTACTCAAACAAGGAATAATATTGCATATTTTAAAACACTGAAATAGTCTTATATGCACTACCATGTAGTATATTTAGCCAGCTGCAAAAAATAATTACTTTGTTTACTTATTTTGAGAAAAAGGCTGTCTCTGATAATCAGTCCATTCAATGCTCATGTTTTCTAAATACCAGCGTAGCTTATCTGAGATCAGAGGAACTCCAGTAGAAGAGTGTTGCACATCTCACTGAGGTTGACTTTATTTTACGAAGTAAAATATCATTATTGAACATAGTTTCTGACTGAGGCTCAAAAGTAATGCCAGGTTTTGTCCTCCTCATCACAGCAGATCAAAGACATGATTAATTTCACATGCTTTGTCTTGGTAAGGAGGTGCTGCAACCTTGGTGCAGCCGCAGATAGAGGATATCATACCTGTTGTTGTTAATATGGAGAACCTTCAGCCAGAGATGAGCTTGGAAAGACTCTGTGCTTAGAGTTGTTAATTGTTTGCCTCACAGCAGTTTATAGTTGCATAGTCTGGGATACCAATGTTCTGGGCACTGCACAAATACAGAATAACAAGACGATGCCTGGAAAATTCACAGTCGAGCTGATTGCAAAGCCACTCGGACAATGGGTGGACAGATGCCATCAACTGGAGAGGCAGCAAAAGTTGCTGCCAATTCCTCAAAGTGCTTCAGTCTGCCAGCATGTGTCACCTTCATTTCACACTGGCTGAGCTTAAGCCAGCTGGCTTTCCTCCAGGTCCTTCTTCGCATCAGGTATTTAGCCTGCAGAGAATGCATTTTTCTGGGCTCAGTGAAGAGATGTAGAATAAATACTCTTGTTCACAGGGATGACATTTTATATGATACTATCTCAGTGTTTTTCAAATAGATGGTGTTATTCCTTGGTTAAGTACAGCTTATAGGCCTCCACAACTGAAAGCCCTCAAGAAAGAAATGAAATGACCCCATACAAACATCTGGGAAATCTTTCAAAGGATTCAGAATGCTTCACAAGGTTCAGAAATTTGCTTCTTTCTAGCTCAGCAGGAGTGCTACTGTTCATAGATTCCTGATGTTAGCATATGGCAAAAATCCGTGAATAATATTGGGAAATAAATTAGTCACAAATTTTGCCCTTTACATTTGTGAAGTTCTTGAATTTGCTTGCTATCTAGAAATGTTTTCTGGTAAAGCTTTTTTTCTCTGTAAGTCATCCACAAGCAATTCATTGTAAGTATTCCTAAAGTACAATCCATGACCTGCTGAACCCTGATCCTGCAAACACTTACTTGCATTCTTCTTGTGATTAGTTCAATTAAAATCAAAGAAACTTTTACATGTGGTTGTAAAGTTAAGCCCAGGCATAAGTGTCTGTAGGATAAGGGTTTACATTTTTCTATAACCCTTGATATTCTATGGGCTATGTAGTCTCTGATTATTAAATGAGACACAGCCAGCCAGAGCCAGTGCAAACTCAGGGGTTTTCAGTCCCTGGGTATTATTCCTGTTCTCTAACTGGAGAGTTATAGACTGCAAGTCTTACGAGTCTGAGGTTTGGGTTCTTTGAGTACATAATCCAGATTTGCTGGTAGTGATCCAATTTGAAATTAGCTTTGGAACACAGTTCAATGCAAAGCAAAGGTCATTGAATCAAATTAATTTAAGAAGCAGAGTGAATATTCATCAGCTTTTTTTATGGCTTCTTAATCACTACAGATCCTTCTGTGCTGTGAACTTTATAATGGGGAAAAGTACTGATAAGCGAATTCCTAGGCTTTGTAGCCGGACAAATGGAAGTTATACTGGAAAATGTCTGCTAGAGCTGAGCAGCAGATTTTTCTGCAGAAAATAAACCCACAGTTTGAAAAATTCACCTGGCTCACTGAGGAGAAAAGCAGAATCTAGGAATAGCTCTTGACTAACGTATTCACCTACATAGCTAGTAGCAGCAGTAATACTTTGTATGCTATACATCTGGGGGTGAAAATGCTAGACAGCTATAAATAAATATGAATTTAACTCATAAATTGCATTTGGCATTTGGCTCTACAATCTCACTTGCTATTATTGCTGTTTCTCTCTCATTTTCATTAAGCAGGAAGGCATCATAAAGAACTCCATTAGTTGTGTACTTATATGTGCATCTAAATATAATCAATAATGAACAGAGTTACTCTTTCATGTATGCTGGAAATATCCATATAATAATATCACTTCAGAGAAGTAATATTTAAATGCTCACAAAACAATATCTCTGAACTACTGAAAATAAAAGATTGATGGTTTTTTATTAGGATATTTAGCACATATTTCTACCCTTGGAAATTTTTCAGTGTATGTGGTGCTTGCCCTTTAGGCTTTGAATGCAGAAAGTTAATTGGGAGTTATTTAAAGAAGGATTTTATTAGTTATTTTTGTCTCTCTCTGAGATGTGTATAGCTGAATTCACACTACCAAAGAAAGAGTTGGAAGGATACAAAAATATTCCTAATAAAATGTTCTTGAACTCTCTGAAGTATTTATACAAGAGAGTTTTGGATTCTTTTTTCCCAAAATAACATGTACTTGTACAGAGTTTAGGAAGGTGCATTGGTGTATAGTAGTTTCTTCTTGTGCTTTTTGGGTTATGTGTGCTAGTAATTTCATCACACAGGAATAATGTGTTTCTGATTTATCTAGATTAGAGGTGTTTATATGATAACTAACATAGCCCTAAATTTAAATCTGTATTTATACTAAAATTCACATTTACAGACAGAGATGCTCTTATACCTGTCAAGTCACACTCCTAGGAAAGGCTCATAAACAGGTTCTACTTAAGGATGTATTCCATATATATTCTCAGTAGTTTTCTCATGTTTTGAAATGAATCAAAGCCATTATGCAAGCTGTATCCTATCTCTGCTGTTTGTAACGAATTACTGTGATGCACCTTAGAGAAAGAAATCACAGTTTTACTTAGCCTCACTCAAGCTGACTCTATTACGCAAAATAAGAACAGTGATTTTGCTATCAGAAGTTTGAAATTCATGGTGTCATTGTATTAAGAATAGAAAAAGTAAATACATATTTTTCTAATATTTTCAATAGTTGATATCATCGAGATTATTATATAGATAATTTCTTGAAAGTAGGTTTGTAATTGTATGCTTGGCAGTTACTTGCTCTAAATAATTTTATTTTATTTAATCTCTGAAACTGTTGTTCAAATTCTGCTTCTAATTCATTACTTTTAATTGAAAATTAAAACAGTCTCACTGTAATGAGTTTTCTTAGTGTGTAAAATGGTATTAAGGAAACTAATAACTAGGAGAGGATACCTACGAAGGGCTCACAAAAGAGACCCATGATACTAGTATTTTTCTTGCTTTTTATTACACAGAAGGAAAGAACAAGTGGGATTCAGTAGCAAATGTCATTAAAAGGTTTCAAGGAGTGTCACTATTTCAATCCAAGTATCTCTTGAGAATACTGACATCCTGGGGAGGGATGCTAGGACCTGTAGGGAAGATTTCACATCCTGTTCTCTCCAAATGTTTGGGTGGACATTCATTCTTCTGCCACAGCTCTCCTACTCTGGAGCAAGACAGCTCAAACTCCAGACTCTGGTGGGGCTGCAGGACATGAGGCTGGGCTGACACCATCTGTGTGCACCACTGTGCCGGGATGAGTTGAGACTCCCGGGCATGAGCATGCTGGCATGCTCCTTGCACACATGGCAGAGGCCAGCTTGCACAGGCATCAGTCTGGGCTGGGGATGAGGTGTGATGAATGAGTTCTTTTTGTATTTTCATGTCAGTGAGACTTAGCAGGGGTTTTGAACTATTCCCCTACCAGACGTGGGATGAGCTGCTCTGACCAGCCTGTTTTTCCTGTAGGCACATGTATGTGCCTGCATTTTTTTTGCCTAGAGCTGGTTCTGTGACACATTCCTCCGAGGGAGAAGAGTTGAGTTACTCTCTGGTGTGTCAGTGAGCTCAACAGCCTCAGGTGATTTTGGGTTCACTGCATTACAGTGTGACTCCTTGAGCATACCCATACTCTCCACTTCTCAGTGATTTCGGTGTGTTTGAAAGCTACTGAGTGATAGGTTACCATGTACAGCACTAGAAATGGCCACATTTTTCTGCACTTTGCTCTGCATGCTTACCTTTCAGATTTTTCATGCAGACCTATTGAAAAAATTGGAGTGTACTTAAGCATGAGAGAACATTTTATTTTACAGCCCTTAAAACTATGTCGCAGCATCTTTTGTCTTAGAAAAGCAGGAAGATTGCTTCTAAAAAAAATGTGATTCATGCATTGTATACTATATATATATATATATATATATGTATGTATATCAAAGGACTACTTTCTTTACACAATATGAGATTTTTTTTTACCCCTGGCAAGCCAGGACACTTAGTTAATTAGGAGCTCTTGGTAAATATCTCCCTTCCTCCTTAGTAGTTCAGTTGGATCCAAGTTTTCATATCAGCTTTGAGCAATGCATAGTTCATCATAATTAGGACACCAGCTGGACTGTAGAAGTTGGGGTCATCTAAACTTCATAAACAGCACCAACAGGGAGTTCATGCTCTAGGTGTTACTGACATTACCATATCAATTTGAACCAAAGTAATGGATAAAAATAATTAATATTAGATATACAATCCTAATGTCAAAATTTGAAAGGGATAATTATTCTTTAAACTTAGTCTGGTTTCTACCGAATCAAAGGAAGCTAGTCTCCTTTATATAAAAATGCTTTGTCCTCTGAATTCCTTAAGTTTTACAATTTTTTCATGAAACTTTCCTATTGCAAACTGGGCTAAATTTTTTTTTTTTTGAAAACACTGAAATGCCAATCTGTTATGAGCTGTTTGAAATCATGTGTTCTATTTCAACTGTCCACTTGCTTGGACACAATGCTGATTTCATCCTTTGTCTGCTGTATCTCTTTTTCCCTTGTTCCTCCTTCTTGATTAAAAGAATGAAGGCAAACAGAGCCACAACATCTGTGTCTCACATGTTTACAAGTCCATTTCATTAGTTCTATGAGCTGTCCAGGATTTATATGTAACATTTTGTCACTAGGTGTAATTGTCAATAGGAAAAATTTAATCCAATAGGGATTACAAAAAAAAAAATCACTTACTTGAACTTCCTATAAAAAATTAATTTCTTTAAACAGGTATTTTGATCCCTGCATTAACAGGGTACACAGTTTTCTTGGAGCCAAGCTCATGGTTCCAGGCATGCATCACACAGTGTTATTGCAAACTTGGCAACTAAATCAAGGAAAGAGATTAATGTGCAGTGTGGTGGCTGGACATGTAAGGTACAGGAATCGGGCTTTAATTTAGAGTTCCCTGTAAGGCTTGGTAAAAAAGACGGCACACTGCTGTGGTGCTGGCATTTCTGATGTTTAGAAAAACAGGGCTTGCTCTTCATCGTGAGTTGTTTTTACTTTTTAAGTTCATTAATTTCCTTGACATGGGCAGGTTGGTTAAAGTAGTGGCTTGGTTAAAGTAGGGTTATTTGGGAAAGCAGGGTTCTTCTGGGAGAGTGAAAACTGTATGGTTTATTCTACAGTGAAACCTTGTTTTGTCAAATTCCTTAGCTGCTTGAGATTTAAGCTTGGAGGCTTAGCTGAGCATTTGGGTGAATGCTTTGTTGTTGCTAGCTCTCCTTCATATCTGGCTGTGGGGCATCTTGCAGACAGGCTTCACTTGATAGTCACTTTGTGTGGAAGGCAGCGAGGGAAGGAGGAATGTGAATAGATATAAACTGCTCTGATTCTTTACAATCCACCCAAGGAAAGGTGCCCGGGAAGCAGGTCAGAAAATGCTGGTTTAATATGAAAGGAGAGGCATGAGTTTCTTATCATAAAACTATTACCTGAATAAATCTACTAAACCTGAACTCTTCATTTGAAATCAAACGTGGTTGTCTGGAGGGAGAGTGAAAAGAAAACCAGACCCACTGGATCTCACTCTAATTGTCATTATATGTGAAATACAAAACGTGAACTTATTGTGGGGTACAGTGAATGTCTTGATGCTGAAGTTTTTTCCTTTTTCTACAATGAATTTCTGAAGATGTTCCACTGGGCAGAAAGAGAAGGGTACCTTCTATGCCTTATATCTTAGATGGAACTCATAGGTTGGCTAATAGGAAAGGAATACATTTTTTAAAAAAAAGTATTTCTTTACAAATTATTTTTATAATTTTTTATTAAAGTTAGGATACATACCGTGTGCACGGGCTCAAGTCAAGCTCCCTCACACAGATTTTTTTTTTTCTCTCTCAGATGTTTAACTTCAGAACTTTTGCTTAGTAACATTTGTAATTTGGAGACAGGTAGGAATTAATTGGGTTAATTTTCTTGTTGCCAACCAAAATTTGTACTTCAACAGCAAAAGACTAATTCCCCAAGTTTTCTTCTCAGTGATTTATCTCTGTTTACAGATAAAGCAGAACACTGTAATACGGGGCAGATAAAGTGAGGACATTCTATACTCATTATATTTTTAGTAGAGTCAACAGATAAATGCCTGTCATAAAAGAAGAGCAATTTATTCTTAAAATGGGCTTTGATAGCTAGGCATTTATATTCTTCTTCATTGTTTCCTGGTAACCATTTCCAAACGTATCAGCATAATTAATGGAATCTCTTAAATACTTGAGAGAAGAAAAGTGATCCTTTTCATGCAGAAAAACCAGAAACCCGATTAAATAAAATTCACTAAAAAAATGATTGTAAAATTGAATTTGGAACTCCCATCCTTTCCCCGTGCCTTGATAGATATTTTTATCTTCAAACATTCATGAAATCCATAGATCAGATTGATTCTGCTCCATCTGAACAACCCAAGATACACTTGATATTATAGACAAACCTAGGTGCTTTACTAAGTCGAGTCATAAAGTTTGTTGATGTTTTTGAGGGCACTGTGTGAGAACCCCAAGTTCCTTTTCTATTCAAAATTTAGACAATTGAGTGAAACCTTTTTCATGAAAATGAAAAACAAAAGTGACAAATTAAGGTTATGCTCTCTGTTGTGAATGGAAATTTTCAGGTTGAGGTAGAACCACTGAAGTACCCTATAAATAAATAGTTGCCCCTATAAATAGTGTTTTCTTTTTTTTTCCCCACTCTTTTCCATGACATCTGAGTATTTGATTACCTCCAGCTGCCTTATTTTTTCCAGTGTGCTCTGAATTCAACTGAATTCAACTGAATTCAACTTTATACTGGACGTTGCATTGTCTACTCTTTTAATGTCCTCTAAATGAAATACTAAAATTGAATAATAGCGAAGCTTAAATACTCAGTTTTAAATAGAATGGATTGAAAGTTAGAAAATAAAACTGAACAGACTTAATGTGTTTTTATATCAGAACAACAGGCTTCTCTTTGGTATTTGCTGAAAAAAGGTTATAAGCAGTGGCTTATTGTATATAAGAATGATAAAGTGCGGCTTAAGCAACCATTCACACAACTCTGTTTTTTGGGGAGGCAACAAGACTCAAGACCAAAACATGCAAGGCAAAAAAACTTTTTACTGAGAATTTGACTCTTCAGACTATGAAGTACAGTGCCTTTGTCCAGCAAACACTGAAGTCCATGCTTTTCTTTAAGCTCATGAATTCATTTGATCTAGTGAGAAAACTCTGTTGACACACTTGCCAGGCTTTTTGGAAGAAGCTGATTGCATTTCTTTATGCCATGCAGGATGAAGCCCTCGCTTAAAGAACACACTGTCCTGTTCTGATGCTATTGTTATTCTGCTGAAGAAAATGTTTTAATGTAGCAATAGGAATGGTTTCTGACATTTTCTTTGTTCTGAGGGTTTGCTCACAGCAAAAGGAAACCTTCTGTGGACACACAATAGCTTGATGATTAGAGTACTCAGCTGAAGAGGAAAGAACATAGGTTCAAATGCTTGATCCAAACCAGACAGAGCAGGGAATTGAACCTAACTCTCTAGTGTCAGAGATTAGGATATTCCATTGGGATAACAGCAAGCCAGGTTTCAACTCCCTGCTCTGTCTGGTTTGGATCAGGGAGTTGAACCTCAGTCTCCTCCATCTCAGCTGCGTGCCCTCATCACCAAGCTATTTGGCCAAGATGGGATAGGGTGTTTTGCTCTTAGAAAAAAAAAAGGCATTAAAAAGCTCATTTTGCACCAGAGTAAAATATAAACTACCCAATCCTGTCTATTTCCACATGATGGAATTGTTGTTTCCTGGCCAGGCTGGGAGAGAGCTACTTCGTGGTCACATACCAAGAGCGCCAGAAGCAATAGGAAGATATAAAACCCTTCTGTCCCTGCAAATGCAGCTAAAGATGCAGCAATTCAGCCATGCTATCCACATGGCTTTGGCAGAAGCAGAGAAAGCAAAACCACCAGAAGCCAGTTCATGTGAACGCCAGAGCTATCTCAGTGAATCACAGTTTTGTTTGGAGGAGAATGGGGGAGGAAGATTAATATTCTGTCAGTACTGTTGGAGGTGTCTGTGTCAGTGCACAGGCTGCAAGTTTGCTTGGAGCTTCAAGCAGCTTTTTTCTCCACTGATTTCCATGTCTCTCTTCTCTCCCTTGATTTTCTACCTGGTTCTCTCCAATTTTCATGCTTTTCTCCTCCTTTCACTGCTCTTACCATATATTCATGTCCTTTCCACAAAAATTGTTCTGGCTTAAGCTCTAGTCTTTGCAATGACACACATAATTGAAACTTGTAAAATCCTCTACAAATGTATTTATATCAGTTGATAGAAATGGATGGGTTGTAACTGTTTGCCTTTTTCTTGTAATCCACACATACATGTTGAATTTCTTGATCTAATCCTAGGCATTTTTAAAAGTTTAAGTGTTTGGGTGGTTTTTTTTTTTCTCTCTGCTTATTACATTCTCTTTTTTGCCTCCTGGTTTTAACCAGCAGTAGAAGACCAAGTGATTTTTGGCAATCTAGCATGTGAGCCCTTTTACAGTCATCTGCATAGGGCTTATTTACCTCAGTCATGTGAAGTTCATAGACTGAAAATCTGTTTGTGTTGGAATTCACAGTATTTGCTGTCTGTAGGTATGGAGCATGGACTTCTAGCTTTGAATAAGAGTTTTTTACATTCATTCACTTGTAATGGAAAATGACCACTGCATTCTAAATCAGCATTAGAGTATGCGTATTTATACCAGAGAATTATTCCCGGTAGAGTTAGAATGGAAATGTGGGGTGTATGAATTACAGAGTCATTATTTCAGTTGCCTTCACCAACAGGCAAGCACTGTTGCAAAATGCATGGCTGAAAGTCAGGTTAGTATTCATGCCCAAGAAGGACTGAGTTTTGCTGGGTCTGAGCATTTGGGATGCTGCTGTTGTACACTCAGATTGAATTTTCACCCTATCCCCTTCAATATCCAGGGCACAAAGTTATAAAGCAATGTCTTGTTTCCAACTCTCCCCATTCACTCAGCAGCACAGAGTAAGACACCTGAGAACCTCACTCGTGTTTCTATTGCTGCGTTATCAACAAATGAGATTCCATGGCCAGCTCCAGAAACTGTACACACACACTGCCCTGTCTACACTGGCTCAGTCTTGCAGCATGCCATGCCATGTCAGCCTGTGTATAAAATGGGGTCATGTTTGTTTGTAGACCATGCCTCATGTCTGGAGGGGATGATAGGGTATTTCTCTCTCTCTCTTTGTTTCCTGTAGAGTCCCACAGTCAATAAGCCTGACTGGTTTTCACATTTCAATAACCTCTCTCCTCAGCCCTTTCAGATATTACCTGTTAGTACCAAGAGTTAGCTGATTCTGGGGATCCTGGTTGGCGCTGCACTTCATGACAGCTGCTGAAGCTGACAGGGTGGGCTTCTGCACAAACACTAGGAAATCCAGTCCTTAGCATGGCTGCAGGATATCCTTAGTTGAGTACCTGACTGAATGCTGGACGTGCACAGGGGAAACAGGCCACGCTGTACCCAATGAAACTCACCTACAGTGTAGTGGTTCAGTGAGGAAAGTGTCCTCATAATCCTTAATGGAGTGTTATCATGGAATTGGATCTTCCTGCTATAAAGCGACCCAAGGCACTTTGTAATCAAACCTCACACTGTAAACTGTTTTACATGAAGTCAGCTGCATTGCATCCTTCCTGGCAGACACTTTAGAACCATAATTGCATTAATCTCCATCCTTAATTTGCTCCATTGTGCTTCTGTCATTGTAGGATCTCTGCTACCAAGTAGGATGTGTTCATTTCCCCAGTGCTTACTGTAAATTGCAAATTAAGCATGGTTAGCTCTCAGTTGCCTGCTTTTTGTGGGATTAAATCCAGTTCATCATTACTTGAGCATTTAGTTTATTATTGTTTAATGAGGTACACAGTACTACATTTGACTTGGAGGATCTGCTCCAAACAGAGGTCTATTTGCAAAGAAGGTTGGTTTGAGAACCTGCTGTAGCTACAGAGACCTCTGTCAACCCTGGGGAAGTGAGCTGGGTAATGTTGAATTAGGAGTGGACCATCATCTGTAACTTAAATAAATAGTGTCTAATTATTAAAGCCTGGACCTAGTCAGTCTGTCATAATATGCCCACCTCCTTCAGCAGGATCTAAGGGCATTTCATTCTTGTGTAATTTTATACCTTGTAAGAGTTCCATATTGAGGATTTGTAAGTTGTATTTATGTTTTTTGTATTAGTCATCTTACAGCTTTTTGTCTAGCAAAAGATGAGCCAGTGAGATTTGAAATTATATTTGCAGAGGAAATCGATCATGTTTAATGGAAAGTGTCCAGAAAGGTAACACAACTGCAGATCCCAAATTAAAAACTGCATAAAGAGAAAGGGAGATTTTTGTGATGCCAGGTTTCCAAGGACTGTTTCATTCCATAGTGTTCAAGTAATGCTTTAGTGGTACTTGCTGACTCTTGTTTCGCTTCAGCTACTTCCAGGATTTCCATTTTATAAATCTCTTTTAATCACTGCTGTAAAAATCCATTCTGATTCAATCAATTCACTATATAATGTTCCAAAAAATAGCCATGCCTGCCTGCCATTAATTCTAGCCTCCTTCTGTATTGCATATCCAATTTCTAAATCTGTCATTTGCCAGTTATGGAAGGGAGGGAGAAAAAAGTAATCAGGTAAAACTGGTGAAAATTTGTCTCTCAATGCGAGCTCAGTACTCACAGGTATAAGCAAAATAAAGCAAGGGTAAAGACTGATATTTTACATGACTGCTTGCAATATTGCTAGATCTTCTTCCTCCTTTCTGCTCCGGCCTTCCCCATCTTTTTTTTTTCCCATCTCATCCTCTACCATCCAACAGTATGCTTTGGGCCCTGGTAGTACTGACTTAGTTTTGCTTTTGGTGGTTCTGCCACTGCTTTTATTTCCAGATTCAAGAGAAACCAAGTCACTGCTTCTGTGAAATACTCCATTTGTGTGCCACAGGTTGGCATTGCTCTGTACCATCTCTATTTGTTCTTTTTAAAAAACAAAACAAGAAAAAACAATTCCCAAAACAAGCAATGTACAGTGTTTCAAAGGTCTATTTGAAAAGATCCATCATGCACAAAAAGGTATCTGTATGGAGTGCTAATCTTCCATCTCCATCCATCCTGTGTTATGTAGACATGAGAATCACACACAGGCATGAAGGTACCACTCTGTGCATGGGGACTTTTATAAAGAATTGCTCTAATAGGAATGTGTACTGCTGACCCAACAGCTCTGAATTTCCTTCTTCTGATTTTATGGCCAGTGGTTCTTAGTGTCTGAATAACAACCTTTTTTGCAGCTTTAGATGATAATGAGTGCTTTGAGGATTTTCAGTTTATGCTTCCAGTGGTAAAAGTCTCAGTAAGAGACAGCCAGAAAAGTTAAAATCAACATCAGTTGGTAGAAAAGGCTGTTTTTCATGAAGGTTTCCAAGGAGCAGGCTGCTTAGATTAATTAAGTAATGTAAAAAACATCCCCACTAAGTCAAGTCCCCATGGTTCAATTTTTCCATCAAGAGACCAAAATTATGCACCTGATTTCTGAGGTCACTTCCATAATTACAACAACATACATTCTTTGTAATGTCTTTTCCTTTTTAATGGATATTTAAATGGAGGTAATTAAATATGTTTTCTTTCATATCCTTCTCCTGAGAGGAAACATAACAACATGATGAAAATACAAGTAAATGGGAAGTAATAAATGTCTACTAAAAAATAACTGCATTGTTACTCTCTAAGCAGTATTGATTGCTAATTGTTAAGACTCTCAGAGTGATAATGAGGAGATTCAGATGCCTGTCATACTATATGAAACTGAATTCCAAAATATTTCAGTTTAATAAGCTATTCTTAAAAGTGTTGCTGCAGTCAGAGGTACTGGCTGCTTATCTCAAGTCCAGGCAGTCATGAACTATGATATATAAAGCAGAAGTATAATGTTTTGAAAATCAGATCTAGTTGCTTTTCTCTTCTACACATTTTTGGGTAGAAAAAATCTTTCTAAATTTTAAACACTTCTCTTTGTGTCCTAATCAGTGGGATGGTTGAGTTCAGTCACAGTGCCAACACTTCAGGTAAATGCATTGTGTTTCTTCCACTGGAGCTCAACCCACATGGCTACATTGCAGGTTGTGCTCAGCCTGCGGGGATGAGCCTCTAAAGGCTGCAAGTTGGCACTGGCACAGAGACTATAAACCTAAATGCTGAGAATGTCAGGTCCTTCTCAGAATACTGAGATGTCTTTGGCTTCTAAAAGTGAAGTAGATATTGTAGGCATTGACTGCCAAATAGAAATATCAGTTTCCTTGTATCCAGTCAAACAGCAAAGAGGCACAGCTCCTTATGATCTGAATTTTTAGACCTTTTTCCTATTTGCAGTCAAACCTAGAAAAATAAAGGTCTACAAGAGAATGTTTAAGAATGGCAAATAAGATCCAAATACTTTCTCAAGTTTAACATTGAATTTTGGCTGGATGGCCTCTGAAAGGATTACTGTGTTTCAACTGATTCATCTCTCTGTGTTGTCATAGTGACATCTCAGAGCTGTTAGCTGCAAGAAATTAATTTCTCAAAAGCCTTTAATGGAGGGAAAACCAAACTAAAAAGTGGTAATCAAAAGTTAGCCATTTCACATTGCCTGTCTTATGCTTTGATGATCTGAAACGATTTTATTTTTCTTGTTTAGTAATAATAGTACAGGAACTGAAATAAATGTAATGGACTGTTTTTCCTATCAACAAATGCCCTAGTCTTTTTCGCTCAGTTGCCTGCAAAAGCTGCTTATAGGATCTTGTGTTTCTGCTATGAATATTATCCCTTCTTTCTTCCACATTTACCCAAAGAATAGGAGAGTAGTTAGAGCCTAAATCTATTTGTAACACAGACACATAGAGAATTAATCACAACATGTGTAACACTACCAGGGAATATAAATTATCTGCCTGGGCTTCCTCAGTTAATAGGGAAGAAGTGAAACATTTTAAGGGAGATTCTCTTCTATTCTAAGGAAAAAAAAACCTCAGGTAGTTGGGATGAATGCCTTCTGAATGGGTTCCTTTATACTGAACTTAAATAACTATTGTGGATGAGACATCTCATTTCAGCAAGTTCAACAAATCCCCCTCAAAGAACTTTGGTATGATATGAATGTCTAAGGTTGAAGGGTAGGGCTTTGGGAGAGCATTCTTTGTTAACTCTTTAGTGTGTGTGTCCCTTGAAATTAGAACAGAAAGATAATTTTAAAATAGTAACAACAAATTAAATACGTGTTAAGAATTGAAATCTGCTTCTGCACTTGTTGAGAAATGATGCCTCTTTCCTGTAAGACATGGAGATCTGGGGCTACAAAGCAATGGATCAGTAGCCCCTACAGCGAATATCCATTGTATTCTATTTAATTATTTTAGAAAATTGGGTAAGGACATATGAAAGAAAATTTGTCTCTGAGCTTAACTTAATTCTTTTAAATTGTATGAATATTTAAGAGAAAAAATAAAATTATTTTTAAAATTGTAATACCTGAGGGATGTTAACAAGGAGAGGTAATAATGTCCTCAAGCCTTCAAGGATACAAAATAAGAAAATAAGTAGATAGTTTTTCTCTGTGAGAAGTCACCAGAAGCTGCAGTGAGGGAAAGACTGAAATGAAACATAGAGTCATGGAATCAGAGAGTTCTTAAGACCTGGAAAAGACCTCCAATATCATCAAGTCCATCTGTTAAATAAAATTATAAAGGCAGTGACTTTGTCAGTGAGACACGATTTGAGACCATGATTTTTAGTAATCAGTAGAGTAAGAAATTTCATTTCCCAGGATCATATTTTGAAGGATTTTTTTTTTTGGAAAGGGAGTCAGGAAGAGCTCAGGAAGTCCTCCAAAAAATGAGGAGGACCCTCAGCATGTCTAGACCAACAAAAACTTGTGGTTCACATGGATGTCCAGAAATAAATTCATAAATATACATATATGTATGTATAGAATAAATGTCCAAGAAAAAAAATTTTTGTTGTATTGTCTATTTTTCAGTACCACTGAAAAAATTAGTTAAATTCTTTTCTTCTGTATAACACTGTTTTTCAGTGAAATCAAAGGTACAAATGAAGCATAGTATTTCTGGTCATTCTGCTTTTTGGCAGATCAAAAACTTACTTGGAATCTTTAGAGGTATTTCAGTGGTCATTGTATTTGATTGTACTACTAAGCTTTATGTTCATATTAGCAAACAGGGAATAAAAAAGAAACTTTAGACTTGCTAATTGGAAGTTAATATCTTGAGTGACTGACTCAAGATAGTTTCCTCTCTTGCAGGAAGATTAATGTACAATCCCTTTTAAGGTGGTAAATCTTATCTGTTGGATTCCTATTTTTACAAAAATGAACAAAATGCTCTTCTAGCTGTAACTTCAGATATGTTGTAAAAGATAATCTTCCAAGACAGTAGTAGATTATTATCAGCCAAGCAGGGAGCTCCAAGGCACTAGGGTGCATATTTTAGGATGTTTATGGAAAAACTCCCCACAGATTTAACTTCAAAAATGCATTCTCAGTGCTAAAAGTAGTTATATGTATAGAGAGGTGTATATATGAGAGATATAATGCATAATGATGATTCTCCAATTTCCTTTATATTATAGCTGAAATGTGCTGTTTGTGTATTCCTGTCATTTGTTGTATGTATTTGTTGGTCTAAGGTTTACTCTGGGTAACACTATCCTTAAAGCAAACACTTCAGTCTGCATTCTGAACCTGTATGTTAACTCCATGTGGTTTCAGCTTCCACCCTCTAACAACAAATTACTATGTATGTAAGCTGTCAAATCCACATAGGACAGGCAGCTGCAGAAGAAGAAACTGAAACCTACAAACCAGAGCAAGAAGCATAAGGCTCCCATAAGACACTGGTCTTTCCCTTTCTGTATTTAGCCCAATAAGAGTGAATTATTCATTACAATCAAGCTAAAGCTCCTCCAATCTTGCCATCCACAAATTTGTTGAAAAATTAAAGCTCAGCGTGAAGCCTCCAGAGAATTATTCCAAGTTAGTAACACCTGCAAAGAACAGAGATTTCACTGTGGGATAAATTGCTGTGTGATTGCCCACACGTCAGCAAAACTTATAATTGGGAGAACCTGAATATTTTCTCTGTATTTGACTGATGAGGATTTTGTGGGGTGTCATTTTACATTAAGTAGTAGAGTTGTAATTTAGAATGTTCCACAGCAACTGATTGTGTTTATTTTAACAGCAATTTTTGTATTCTATGAGCTTTCTATTGCTGTCAGCTGTTATTGCAACTTTATGAAATACACATTTAGAAACCTTTCTTATTCTTAGGGAAAATTGTCAGAGACAGGCTTTAAACTGTGGAATTTTCTTCTTGTGATTTCTTGTGAATGTAGAAGTTGATACTTTCCCCTGCTTAGCTGTATCTCATAAATGGCAAGCTAAGCGAGGATTTTGATCTCTATATCTGTAGCATATGTACACTCAGCAGCTCCCCGGACAGCAGTGGAAACTACCTAAAGCAGATTTTTGTTTCTTCCAGATGTTTCAGAAATACACTCATAAATGGTGGAGCTCCTAAATCAAATTGGACATTATTAACTATCCAAAAAAAGGACAGAGAAAGAAAAAAGTCAAATTGCCTTTGCTCCATATTGCGCTGCATTGTTACATGCTGAGGTCTTATTTTCTGCATTTTCCACAAGTTCTATATCAATTCACAACTTTAGTTTGGAGCAGAATTTAGGCTTCTGGCTGATGTTGGTAATAACAGCTCCAACACAAAATTAATAAAGCTCATAATATTCAAGACAGGCCTACGTGGACAGGCTCAGACAGACTTTTCACCTCTCCTTTGAAGGGAACCAGCTCTGGCCCACAGTGCTGTCCTTGCTAGCAGGAGGTAGCACTGAGCTCAGTGGGCTGCTCAGGGACTTGTTGCTGATTCCTGCAGGTTGGCATGCTGGCACAACTGGATGTGCCTGCTGCACAGGGACTGCCTGCCCTCTGCCTGCTCATCTCTGGACAGATGTGCTTTTGTGGCTCGCAGAGTTGTGTGACTTCATTTAAATGACAATGCACAATTTGCTTTCATGGTTGGAATGCCTGAACCTAATTTGGCAGCAAACTCTTTGCATTAGAGGATATGCACTGAATGGAACCTGTTGGTACAGTTGTCTGTCCTTCCTTTATTAATATCTTGCCACCCTTCTAACTTTCATACCTTACAGGGAAAATTGAAGTGCTTACCTCACTGAACTCAAAGTTATAGTCACAGCTATAGATTGTTTGGTTTTGGCTTTTGGGTTGGTTTTTTTTTTTTCATTTCTTTTTTCCTCTTTTTTCCAGTTGTGACAGAAAAAAACTCACAACTGATGAAATACTAAGGAGAAAGGGACATATCTAACAGAGTGACAACTGTTTTCATATGTGTACTTTGAGTGCAGTGGAACTTGCCTCAGTGAATTCCTTTTAAATACCTTTTACAGTTACTGAAACAAAATATCCTTGGTGCCAAAGGCAAGGAACTCATAACCACATGAATGTGTTAGACCATAATATCTAGTGGGTACTCCTGCTGTACATAATAGCTGAGCTATTCTGACTGCAACACAACTAAGGGCTAATGTAACACAGGTTTATTTCCTTGGATCAACATGGGATGTATTAAAAAATAATTTGCTGGGCAAGATGAAGCTTTTCAGGCTCATGTAGCCCTACTGCCTGTTCCAGAGGTTGCTGAGAAATGTAGTAAAACACCAAATCCCTACTGACTGACTAATCTTACTTTTCCACAACACTTCAAAGTACTTCCCTTTTTCACTCTAAAACAGAGCTGCAGTAAGTGGCTTCCAGCGCAGAATTGTCTGTGAAAGTCCTGCCGTGGGCTCTAGCTTCAAGCTTGTAATCTCCATGTCCCTGATCATGGATCATCCTATACTTTAACTCAGCTATTTGGAGGGTTAGAGGAAGACCTGGTGTTTGGCTCAGGGCTCTAGGGAAGAGGAGAGGAAGCAGGTGTATTGTATAAACAAACCTCCATGTGTCAACATCCATGTGCTTGTCAGAGGAATTTATCTTCTCCAGCTGTGCTGCTTGAAGAGGGGATCTTTCAGTATATATTTAACTGACATATTATGTGTCTGAAACATGCTGTCAGTTTCTTTCAGAGAAGAACTTTGTAGCATGGGGAATGTGATTATGAGGATGATCTAGCATCACCATAGGCTCTCACAGTATGAACCAAAGTACCAACTAACAGCAGCTGATTGGGCTAGGTGCCATGTAGTTCCTCCTGTCCAAGAGGAAAGGCAAGGACACAAGGAGCTGACTGTCATTTTACAGAGAGGAAAACCAATGTACTGAAAATATGTGTGTGGAAAATAAGAGGAGCCAGTGGAAAATAAGAGGAGTGAAAGTGGAAATCTGAAATAGGTATTGTGTTGTCCACGTCTAGTCCATTTTTCTGTCTTGTGTCATATATGAACTTTTATGGGTTCAAAGCTGTTATTTTCAAACTGTGACACCATGTTAAAGACATCTGAAAGAAGGAAAAATTATGGCCAAAAATTAAATAAAGGCATTCAAGGTATGCAAAACAAAATTCAAACTTGCTTCAGTTCAAAGGGTTGTTTTTTTATTCCTGCTCTGTTACAGATAGGAACCTGAATTTAAATTCTTTTCTTTTAATTATATTATGAACACATCCACAATTTATGGAAATTTATGCACAGGGAGTAATATCTATCTCAAGATCTAAACTATTGTTGGAATCAAAGTGTTGTAAAAACAGGTAACAAGAAAAGAAAAAAAAAATCTCATTTTCTAGGTTGTCCTGGGGCCAAGAAGAATGAGTTCCTAACGAGTGTTTTGGATGCATTGTCCACAGATATGGTGCACGCAGTCTCTGATCCATCATTGTCTTCCAGCCGGTGGGTTTCAGATCTTTTTGTATGTCTTTAAAAGGATTCCAACAGTGGCGAACAGATTGTTCAGGGCTTTGAGGATCCTGCATAAAGGGTGAATTTACAAGAACCTATCTAGGAGAGTTTACTTCAAAATTACCACTGTGGACTGTTCACTAAACAGAGATACACTTGACAGATGAACTCTCGGCAGTGCAGCTCAGGGTTTATCTGTAGCTGCTGGTGCAACTGTGTGTCAGTCTTTGTTCTCCTCTCAAGGCTTTATATTTTAAATGTGTGCTACCTTTCTGATTCATATTCTTCCTAGTTGCTTGCAAAACAAACCAATGCTACTAACAGTCACAGGTAGCATTAAAAATGTGTAAGTGCTGTCAAACTTAGGGCATCTGCAGGTCAGGTACTTATCTGAGGAGATAGCATTTATTTTTATAGCTTATCCTGTAATTCAATACATTTGGGTGTTGTAGCTCTGAGAGAATCCATCATGGGTTTTAATTGGAGCTTTGGTATTTGGCAGTGCTGATTGTTGATGAACTTCGGTTGGTTACTTCACACATTTAATGCATCTGCTGACTATGAAACAGTCTTTTTCTCTTTTTTTTCTGTCTCCCCTTTTCTCTGATTTAGGAAATTTAAGGAGAAAGCACTCTTTGCAGAGTATGATGCTGAACTTAACAGGGTTTCAGAGAGTACACTAAAAGCAGATTCTAGCCCTTAGTGTAAAATTTAAGATGTTGTCAGTCAAAGTGAAAACAAAAGAGATTCACTACAATTTAGTGTCCAAAACCAGGGAGTTTTAGATAACAATGGTGATGGCCATGTCAAAGTGATGTAACTATTCTGAAATAAAGGTATTAAATATCAGAATTAAGACTAAATTTTCTTTTTTTCTTGTTCCAGTGTTTCTGAGCCTGATCCAAATCATACTCTGGAAGAGAGAGTCGTCCATTGGTATTTCAAACAGCTAGATAAAAATTCCAGTGGTGATATCGGCAAGAAGGAAATCAAGCCATTTAAGAGATTCCTAAGAAAGAAATCAAAGCCCAAAAAATGTGTGAAGAAATTTGTGGAATACTGTGATGTGAACAACGATAAGTCCTTGTCAGTTCAAGAATTAATGGGCTGCTTGGGAGTAACAAAAGAAGAAGGTAAAGCAGAAACAAAGAAACGCCATAGTAAGAACCTCTTCTCTCTGTCTTTTTCACTAAATTCTTCAAAGCTTATGCAGCCTGATATTTATATGTGCCTGAGTTATACAAAATACACCTGTCTGCAGCTAATGCAGCTGTTGCTTAGGACAGATGGCAAGAAAGTGGTTCCTGGATCACTTTGCTCCAACAGAATTAAAAACTTCCCGTTGATTCTAACCATTAAATGTATTATGGTAGGAAACCTAAGAAGATATAATAACAATCATCAAAAAGCCAGTTTAGTGTTATTATAGAACTGTGTTCTGAGTGAGTGGAAGTATAACACCTGTGCTTTTTGGATTCCTGGAAGGAAGCACATGGTTGAGCTTTCTAATGAAATCTCGTTTCTCAAATGTAGTTTAGAGATGCAGAGAGGAATGTGGTTATCTGCCAAACAGGTGGGATAACAGCTAATACACAGCCACTTTACCTTGCTGCCAAACATGTAGGAAGGGGAACAACTAACTTACAGAGTTCAATCACACAATTCCTGAAAATGGGAAAAAAAATTTAAAAAATTAGTTCTAAACAGCAGCAGTAGATCCTCATGCTTTAAGAAGTGTGGTAGAATGAATATAGGTAAATTGTTTTGTCTGGTACCTTAAAATGAAGCGAGGACAGTGGAACAAAGGTCTCATTGGTTGTATTCAAGTCTAGAAGAGGAATACTGCAGAAAGACAGAAGGAGTCTACATTTTACTAATGAAGTAAATTGTCTATGGCTCACAGTAACAGATCTCTCAAAACAAGTATTGAGCAGATCCAGAAGTTTTTTCCTGGGGCTTTTTTTGTGGGCCTCATACCCTTCCAATTTTCACTTAGATGATGAAGGTTAAGAAAAAGAATATGAAAGTGGATGAATTTTAGTATCTTTATATTTATCTTTATCTATGGATGTGGAAAGTGAAACAATTCTGTCCTGCTGCAGCAGGCATTCTTTCTTAGGACTTGTTGTGGATGAAATTTGGGTCCAAAATCACTACACAGGCAGTAAAGGAAAGCCATAGCAAGACTGAAAGCAAACCCCAGGTTTTTTTGTCTTCATATTCCAGTAGAAAACCCTCCAAATATTAGGACAAACTGTCTGTTTTGGAAATGCAAATTGTAAGAGGCATGAAATCATGTGAAGATCACACACAGATTTGGCTGAAGTAAAAATTGTGACTACTACAACCGAAGTTCTGTAACAGATCTTCTGCAAAAAAAATCTATTCAATAATGAGAACATTCAACTTTGGAAGGAAAAAAAAAATCCCAGAAGTTTGGCATTGGAAAACTAATGGTATCCAGTTGGAAAAAAGTTCTTCACCAAATCATTGGGTTGCTTTACTAGAAGTACATAGTTTTAAGGACAGGAAAATAAAAATTACTTCTGTTGGAATACCATTATTCTGTTTTGTTTCTTTTACTTGATAATTAAAAATTCCTTTCTGATACTTCTTTCCTTGCACAAATGAAAGCAATTACCACTTCACTGCAGTTAGAGTTACATCTCTAGGAAAATATGAGATTCTTGTCACCTGAGGTGTCAGAACTGAGCTAAGGAAGTGGCTCTGTATCATTTCGTGTGAGTCTCAAGTTGCTTGTGTGAGAATAATTTGAAGCAATATAGAAGCCAGAGAGTTGTAAAGCATGTTTTTTGAAGGGGATACTAGCTGCTGTATCATTTTTCAAGGTCCAGTCTTTTTTCCCTAAGTTCCAGTACAGCTTGTCTGACTCACAGACTGACACGGAAAACCAAGACAGCAAGTTCCTCCCTAGTCTCACAAGTTAGCTTGAGAAGATTAATGGGCTAGCAAATTTATTTATCTTTTTGAGGGTTTATTTTCACCTATTTTGGGCGCTGTCTTTGACTTTGAAACTAAGAAATTTTAAAAAATTTGTGATAATCCTGTCCTTTTACAGATGCAATGTAAACAATGTTGTTGGTTTGTAGAACTGTTTCTGTGACATCTTTATCTTTTATCTATTTTTTATCTTTTATCTATTGCTTTGTGAAACTGTTTCTAATATCTTTAATCAAAGTGAATGCTTTCCATGCAGTCTGCTTGTCCATGCTTCTTTACTGCCAGGGATAATAGACTATATTTACTACTCAAGATTTATAAGTTTGAAATGCTCAACCTTGACTATATGCAATCTCCTAAGCAAATTTGACATGTTAACTGGCAACAGATGCTGTTGTTCAGCTTTCATATAACTCCTTGAAATAAGCAATACCTGTATTGAGGAAAGAAAAAATAGCTGTGTCAATGAAAGGTCTGAAATATTTTATCTCATTTATTGAAAGCTGGGCACTTACCCTGCTCTAAAAAAATAGCTTTTCAGAATGAGGGCCTCAGTTCCTGAGGATAACTTGCAAACCATATTTATAATGTTTTCTTTTCCTTCTTTTAGCGGTCCCTAGAACCAACACTGAGAGCACTTCATCCAGCAGGCAGGTGGGTACTGAGGAGAGCAAGATCTCCATTTCTGCCTCTTCTGGATGAATTTCTTGGAGTTTTAGTCATCATTGCAGCTTCAAACTACTTTAATCTGCTGTTCTGCAGAGTTGCCAGAAAAATGTAGAGCAACATCCCAATTAAGTTCTATGTATGGAAAGCTAAATCAGTCAATTGCAGGTGCAGAGTAAATGTGCATAATTTGCAAAGTGGATTAGGCTTGCACGTGGAAGTTCCTAGGAAAGTGTAAGTTGACATATAGGACATATATGATAATTTGATGAGTGTAATTGAGTCCTCTTGAGTATTCTGCGTTCCTGAATGACAGCATTCCCATGGACTTTTAAATGTGCACTGCTTCATCTTCATTTAACTTTTACTTTAGCTGAATTCTGCCAATTTTCCTTTGTGTCACACTATAAACACAAACTGACATTTATTGAAATGAACAAAGCCATGCATTTCCCGTGACCTGTGAAAATCCATACTTTTCAGAAACCCCACTGCATTATTATATGATGGCTTAAATACAGCTTTTAAAATCTTAGTACAACGAAAAGAGCTGTCACTTTCAGATGCCTTTGCTGGCTGAGCAAAATATGCTGAAGAACTAGGATTCAGTCTAATCTGCGTTTAAACTAAAATTGCAGAATGATTGGAAAAGATAAAATATCAAGTGCCCTGACAACATAATCTAGATTTTTTTTATCAGTTTTCTGCAAAGACTTGATCTTGTTTTTCAAAATAGCACCAGTCATTCATGGAGGTTTGGCTACTCAAGCTGTTCTGAGCTTCAAAAGGCACAAAGGCAGACATTTTTAACCCTTTAAAGAAAGGTGCACTTTGAGAAGGAGGGACTTCAGTGAAAGGCCAGGAAAATAGGTTAAAAAAAGTGGGGTTTAATTTGTATGTGTCTATTTTTACAACCATTTCTCCCAAAGAAATTTTTTTTCTGGGAAATATGTTTATACCTTCCTAGTACTTTTGCATGGTCTTGAAGGAGGACTGGTGAGTCCAGTAGTTTGAGTGGTCTAGCAAAAGAGTAATCTTCACACTATTCTTATACCTCATTGTATCAGTTAGAGAACTTAAATTATTAATGCCTACAAAAGCACCAGTAAATGATAAAATGGTTTAAAATTTATTCATGTAACTATATTATAAGAACAGCTCAGGTAATGCTGCACCTATGAAATTAGGAATTTGGCTAAAAATACCCCAAAACCCAAGTTGTAGTAAATGTCTTCCTGTCTATCATAAAGCTAGATTAATTTGTTAGAAACTGAACCCCAGGTGAACCTACCTACAATCCAAGAGAAATCTTCCTCTTAAAGTTGCTTGTTGATTTGTTCCCTTTTTTTATCTCTGCTTTGTTTGATGTTAGGTTTGCACTTCCTAAGGCAAGCTCAACATTGGTTGTGGTTTTTAACAGAGACCTCCAACATACCTTTGATGGAATATAAAATATTCTCACAGCTACAATAATGTGATAAGTTTGTTCATTTAAACAGGTGTTTGTGGTCTTAATTTTTCAGGTTTTCTCCACAAATCACTTACACCTTAAACAAGACAGCCTGAAAACAATTATCGTTTCAGAACTCCCAGAGCATTCAGAGAGGTTATTTTAATTATATAATGGCAATTACTGGCACACGTGCATTGCACTTGAAGCATGACAAGCCCTCTCCCCTTTCTTGTAATCTGATGCTGACTTGTGGAATTGGACATAAAAGTGTCCTTAGAACAGCTACGTTTTTCGATTTTGTCCAATAATTTTGCTGACTCAGCATCAATTATTTTAAGAGCTGTTGCTGACAAATGATAGCCTTGCATTAAGGCTGGCTAAGAAAACCATCTGTTGGCAGTTTCATACTTGAACAATACATGGCTGCAAATGCACAAGGTGGTTTTCATCACAGAAGTTCTCACTTGAAAGGGAGCTACTGAAAAGCATAGAAGCTGCTCAAAGGAAACCACCCATCTGAGAAGGCCTCGTCAGATTTGCACCACTCAGGAGACACACACTCAAATCTTATTCTCTACTAATTTATTATTTAGCAGCAGTTTAGTTAAATATATGCTTATGTGTGCTTTGGCACATGTTTTTTCACGTTTGTTGAGAAAACAGCTTAATGAAAGAAAGCAGACAGAGAAACATACAATAATATGCTTACTGTGGTGCAGCTGTGGTTGCTCTCAAAGGGTCAAATAGGGGATGGGTCTGACTGGACTGGGGTAGTGGCCAGGTACGTTTCCCTTGCTCAGCTCCACCCTGTCCAGCAAACACACACATACATGCCCACACACTGTCAGTGCGGCTTCTTGCAGCCTAGCAAAAAGTTTGTAAGGAAACCACAGATTGTTTGTGAGACTTCAGCCAGCAGCCTGTTCCTTACACATGACATGCCATAGGAGGTATATTGAACCAGGGACTTGCCCAGGCAGTTGCTAATACTGTGTTTGACAGGTGTGGATTTAAAGGGCCACAGGTAAGTAGTCAAGATATTGGTCATACCCTTGCTTGTAGATCCCATGAAGGACTACAGGGCAGGATTTTTTTTCATTTTCTGTATATATTTATGCATAACTCTCTTCTGATGATAGAATATGGGTACTACTGAAAAATAGAGATAGAATTTTATGCTGGACTAATTGAAAGCATCATTAATAATGCAGATTTTCCCAACTTCCTTTCAGCAAGTTTCAAAGAAGCAAGGATGAACACCTTACTAATCCAAGGCAGATCTCTTTGACGTGGGAGATTTCCTCACCAAAAGGCAATAAAAACAACTGTAGTATTTGCACTTTGTACTTAAAAATGTAAATTCACTTTGTAGAAATGAAATATTTAAACAGACTTTTTTTTTAATCTGTGAAAAAGTAATGGCTAGTTTTGAAAAATTATCACATACAATGTATGTGTATTCTTTTGTTGTCTGAAATATGTAAAACATGTTGGAGATGTAAAAGTTTGCATTTAAACCATTTTTTAAAAAGTAACTTTTTGGCAAACAGTAGCACAGAAACCTGATTCTATGTATTTTTGGTTTCAATAGTATGCCTTATTTTTCTTAATATTGTCATTTAAGTAGAGTTATGCTGAAAAATCTACTGTATTCTCAACTTTGTCCAAGCAGTATTGAATGTTTCATGTTTGCAGGACTGAGAGAATTGTGTAAATTGCTGTTTACTTGGTTTTGCAGTTTTTTACTGAACAGCTATTTCATTGGTGGCAATATTTTATTTCATTTTGTTTTTATTGTAATTACTAGGCTTTCCAAAGGTCATACAATGAGTATACAACCACTAATGGATTCAAAAAACAGTTATTCTACTTGGGATGCTTATAGAACAATGTATCCTTTTATCAATTCTTGAAGTGCCTTTATTAATAAGTTTTGGTAGGATTTTTCTCCTGTTTGCTTTCACTTGTGTTGTTAACACAGCAAACCAAAAAGGAGTAAGGTAGAGTGTAGTGTCACTCCAGTCTGGTTCAGCCTGGGCCTTAAAAGCATGTTTCCCTGGTCAGTGCAAAGCAGGAGCAGAGTTTGTATGGGTCAGAATTGTAAATCTTTCTCTTGTGACAGGGAGAGATAAGCCTTTTTCCTCTACACCTGGCTACCCTTATCAACCCTTTGGCTTTGCCTGGGGGCCTACTAGAGGAGGGGCTGTTCACACTGCCCCTGCCTGAAGCTTTTGTTTTGCTGACTAAAGAAACTTCTCAAAAGTTTTCATACTTTCCCCATCATTTTTTCCCCTAATGCTTTTGTTCTTATGTGTGTCTGAGGGGAATAAGAACTTCCGGATGTGAGTCTAAAGAAGGGGACCCAAATGGAAAAAAGTTCTGCTCTTGAACAACTGTGAGTTACAAGCAGCTGGGTTGATCGATGCAGTGGTACAAGGACTGCTGGCATCTAGGAGCTGACATGAGAAGGCAGGAATGTAGCAGCAAGCAGTGATTTCATTATGGTTTGTTTGAATAATGTGGAGGATCTGACATGTGACTAGCTATTTAGAATAGCACCCTGCTTGAGTTTGTACTGGAAAAGCTTTTTGTGAATCAAAAGGTGTCATTTCAATTCCAACATATTCTGAAGTAATAGGAAACACTGTATGCAATGGAGTGGTATCCCAGAAATTGTGTACTCTAAGCTCTGGCAACAGGAGAAACCAAGGCAACTGTGTGTTATCTTGTATTTTTGTTTTAAAAAGTATTTCTTATTCTTTTATAATGTTAAACTTTGAAATTAATCTTCTTTATAGATTAAAGATTAGTATGTTATCAAACTATGCTGGTGACTTTTCTTTTGCAACACAGAGAGACTTGTTTGGAAGTAGTTACATACGGTGACAACTTCACCACTTCTTTGAGTTTACAAGAAACCTCATGACCTGGCATTGTGTCCGTCTACTTCCCTTGCCTTTATTGAATTCTTTTTTAAGATCATTCATGTCTTAGTCATACCATTGCTTCCTCGAATTCTCCATATAGCTTCAACCTGGTCTCTTGCTTCTTCTTAGCAAAGTGCAGTGTGCAAAGATAGAGATGACACCTTTTCCCCTCCATATGAGTGTGAGCTGCAGGGCAGCTTTCAGCCTGGCTGGAAGCAATGAGGGGAGAGATGCAAACCCTCAGAATTCACAGTTCTGAGGGTCAGGTGGTCACAGTATGGTTAATGTAAGAAACATTTAATTCCATCACTTTGGCCTTTGGAGACAATATAAACGTAGGCTGACAAATATTTTGCCATGTCCATGGTTTGAAAATGCACCCCATTTAAACTGAGAGGTTGTGTGAGGAGGCAGATTTGGACTAGCAACATGATTATATAATGAGTAGCCTTAAACAGTGGTAGAAGTGCAGGTAAGTGCTAAAGGCATTTTTAGGTAGCCAAAGACTTCTACAACATAGAGTCATTTAATAACTCTACAATGACTCAAACATGAGGTGTTTCGTCTTTGTATACATTTCTGTGTCATCACTTTCATGATTTATGTCAATTAACAGCCATTACGCCACTTGAATATAGGTAGTACTGACTTCTTATACTGCCAGGTAGAATCCAGATCCCTAATGGAATCATACTTGCAAGCTTGCTAAATTCACCTTGGCTTCCTGTATCTCCCAAATGTCCACAGGAATATTTAAACTGAGATAAATTTTCTATTTGTAACTAGAAAGAGCTTCGATACCAAAAAGGAATTCATGTGGATAGGCCCTTAGGCTCACACTACAGTGTTTATTTACACAGTAATTAATTAGTTCTAGTTTTTATCCTACTCCATGTGCAACAATTTAATTTCAAATTTAATCCTGTTGCTGGAAACAAAACTTATATTCTGCTTCTCATTGACCAATATTTGTTCTAGTTCCAGCTATTGCTGAACATATTTGTTTAGAACTTTTATAAGGTTGTAAATAGAAGACTATAAAGTTTGAAAAATATGTATGTATTCAGTGACTAGTCCAGCCTGTTGCAATATCCATTAGTCAACAGGCCACACAGTGAGAAAAGCTCCGTATTTTGTCAACACTTTGGAAAACTTACTAATTTTCTTCCTATCCCTACATTTAGGCCAATTTCATAGTTTAATTTTTTACCAAAACCACTTAATTGTCAGTCTTTTGCCAGTCTAACAAAATACCTATCTTTCAGATGCTCATTTTGTAGAATTGGGACCTTGAAGAGTGCTCCAAATGACAATTTTTCTTGCTAATGTCATTTCAGATATTGAAAGACTGAAACAGAGAAACTTTAACAATAATCATTGCATATAAATAAAGGAATACACTGTAATTTTTATTTAGACCACACTTTTGCTCTTCATAAGTACCATAAGCCAATGGAGAAAGCAGACATTCCTAGAAAGCTGGAAGGAAAATAAAAATACAGATTGATTCATTAAAGATATTTAAGTGTTTCCAAGATTTGATAGATGTAATTAATATTTTCTTTTTATAGTAGTAATAGAAGATGGATTACTGGAGGTTAAGAAACCTTTGCTCTCAAAGATAATCTAGTTGTCCCTTATAAATATTTACACTGGTGTATTATATAGCCAAGTTATAGAAGCTAATGCTTCTAAGTAAGAGTCTTTAGTGCTGAAAGTGAGACGTTTATTGCTTTTATTTCCTTTAGTATGGCAAATTGATGTAATTTTGGAGTAATTACTTTGACATTAAATAGGAACCAGCTAAGTTTATTGATGTCTGAAACATTAGAATGATTGTAGTAAATTATTGATACAAACTGTACTTTTTTGTCCAATTTAATTGTTTCAGTTCAAGTTTTATAAGTGAAAACATGTCCTTTGTTTAAAAAGCATCAATAATACATGTTTTTTTTCTTTAAACAAAAGCTCATGTGGAAAGCATTGAGAACAGCACATTTCCCTTAAACATCCAATGAGGGGGATAACAGGGAAAGAGGTCTATTTTTATCTAAGTTAATGATAGAAATACATGCAGTATTTTGCCTCTACTACATCCACCTTCCCTTTTTCATCATACATTTTTCCCTCTGACTCATGTCACTGATGGTACACAAAGCTTTTATGGAAGGTAAGATAATGAATTGAGATCCCATTCTGTGCATATGAACAATCTTTTACATAGAACAGAGTCATCTGAGTCATCCTTTCCCTAGATACTCTCTTGACTTAACATCAATTCAATGCATGGGATTTCTTGCTGCATATCAAATACAGAATCCTTCTTTGCACAGTCATGGGATCCATTCTTGGCTGAATGGGTACTTTATGAAGAAAACCACTCATAAATGATCAGCACAGTCTGTAGGATTGTGGGTGGACAGCTGCAATTTTTATTAAGCTACTAATAACAGTTAATAAAGATTTATGAAGCCCACTCCGTATGTGAAGTGAATCCACGAAGTTGCCTCTATTTGTTCTAAGTAGTCAGTCAGAAAATAAAAAAGAAAGAAAACAGTGGTAAATGAAGCTTCCAGTGAGAAATATTGTTTCACTAAACCATGATTGACTGATTTAATGTGATTGAGATTTACCATGAAATGTCACTTTTAAAACTATTTTTTTGGTTTAGTGGTTATTTTTATCTTGGAACTTATTTTCCTTTAACTAACAAGCATGAAATATCAACAGTTGGACACCTGTTTTGTCACAAAATTGGATATTGTGAAAGGTAGCAGTGTTCTTGCTTTTCCACCAACTTTTCTTTAAAAATCATATTTGTTTAAAAGCAGTCAGGTTTCCAAACAGTTTTTCATGCTTCATCTGAGTTTTTGAGTGCCTTGCTATCCCTGTGTGAAGCAAAGAAAAACGAGACTGGGGCTTGATGAATGGTTGGATTTAGCACTGAATGCATGTGAAATGTGAAGAAAACAGCAATGTGGGTAAGGGTATTTATATTAGTTTGTATCTATGCAAAACAGTTGAAGCCGTGTGAATTATATGCAGAAATATAAGGGGCACTATTCCATCTTGCAAAACAAACCTGCCGTAAGACTGATTGCAAACATATTCAAAACCTAAAATATTCTAGTGTATCTCTACTTTTAGCAGTCATTTCACTCAAAGGCTGGTGTCAACCAAAATCCACTTTGACCACTACCCAAGGACTACCTCTATCTCTGTTGGTTTGTAACTTCCCAATTAGTCTTCCTGAATCCACAGCTTGGGTACATTCTTCTGAGACCCCCCCAGGCTGTGATATCGGAGGGACAAAGACCCAGAACAAAGAACACAAGATTAAACATGATGACAGATACTGCAAAGTACAGGATATTACTCCATAGCACAGATTTTTTTACACTGGTGGGCTGTGATCAATTGAAAACTCCTGCCCTGTATCATCAATGAGAAACTCTAACTTCCTGCATCTTAATGCATCAAATCCATGCTCAAAGTGAGAGAACATCATGCTTCAACTGAGTGGGAGGCAGTGTGAGTCACAGCTACAGGGCATCTGAGAGATGCTATGACTCCTCAATAGATGCATGTGCTCAGTTAACTCCCACCAGTTAATTCCTCCTTCTGCTCAGCACCATATGATGGAGCAGTGTCTGCACACATCAGTTATTTAGTGCTCTGCAGAAAGGAGCTGTGCTTCTCAGCCTGGAGCATAGTTCTTTTTATTGAATGCTCAGCATTGAGGAAGGAAGGTTTTTCTGTAGCTTGTTATCCTAGGAACCTGAATTGGATCACTGCTGCCTTACGGAGGTTTCAAGAAATATTTTGCTACGCAAAATATACAAAGGAAGAGGTGCTGGCTGAAGTGGTAGGGGAAAAAAAAAAGAACATGCAGTTAAAAAAGGGTAATAAAAAAAAGAGAAAAAAAACTTTAGAAGAGAGAGAAGAGAAAAATCAAAATAGGATCATGGAGATACCCTGAGGCACTGAGGAAGGTGGACAGAACTGTTCTAAATCCGCATGTGAAAGTGAAGGAAGAGCAGACAAAGAGAACACGTAACAGAGAGAGAGCAGGTTGAAATGGGAGGAGAGCTTTAAAGGGTATGAATGGAAATAAAGCAAGGATAGAAATGCTAAAGATAGAAAGAAATAGAACAGGTAATTAGGCTCCCATGAGGAGGAAAAGTCCAAGAGACTGAGGGGAGAATAAGAAGAGAAGGGACACAGGTGAAAATGAGACTGCAAATTTCAATTTTCTGGGCACAGCATCTCTCTCATACAGCATCACTTTCTGACTGGTACAAGAGGTTTATCCTACCTTTGGATATTTCCTTATCCATATATAAGGTCTGAATTTGGTCCTTGGTATCCTAGTCACTCCAGTGCTTTGTTCCAAAAGACATTGTTTTCATGGCCAATCCAAAGGCTTCCTTTAGATCCAGGAAGTCTGAGCAACATTTAATGAAAATGTGAAAGAAGAAACCAGGGTATTTTTAAACTAAGAGCAGACTTGAGCAGGATGAGGAAATCGGAACCACAACAAAGATAAATTTCCTTTTGTATTTCTTATTCAGTAAAGATGCAAGCAAAATTTAATTAGCTGTGTTTTTTTAGTTTTTTCTTTCATTCATTTCACCAACAAATCCTCTGCAGGCTTTGGTGATACCCTACAGTTTAACATTTTCTTTAATCAACACATAGATGACAAAGGACTACAAAAGTTCTTAATTCTCATTGTCTGTTTTTTTTTCTTTTGTGGTTTCCTTTATGTTCACTCTTGGGGTGGCTAAAAACTAATTATTTAAATGCTTCTCAAAGTCTTTAATCTTTAAAGGTTTGTATCTCTGTGAGAGAGAAAAAGGCACAGAAACAGACTGCAAGAAAGATGCTCAAGAAAACTTTGGAGCCCTTAGAAAATACCACATGTTCAGATTAGAACTATTTTCAAGGTATCAAATGTCTCCATGACCTGATGACAAGGAGTTTGACTTCATTACCTTTGGAAATTTACTTAGAAAATTCATTTGGAAAATTACTTAGAAAGTTGCTAATGGCAAGCGGCATCTCCCACTCTGGATTTTCAGCAGTGCAATGGAGAAGATACAGAAACAAGCTCATCACATGCTGTCCTGATGCAAATAGCAAATTGACATAAGCTAGGGTGGCTCTAGGGAGAGGCTGGGAAGGGGCTTCACCTGGGTGCAGCTTGAAGTGAGAAAGAGCCATCTACATGCCCATGAACAGCTTGGAGGGGAATGGGAGAGAGGGACCAGGTGAAAGAAGAGGAGGAGGCTGCAATGAGAGTGGCCAGATAGCCTGTCTTACAGCCAGCACCTGCTGCACCATTTAAAGCCCAGAAACTTTGAACTGTTCAGAATCTGTGTCCTGGCAGTCGGCAGTGTAACCAGTCCATATCAGATTTTGCCTGAAAGGTTTTCACCTTAAACCATGCAGTATAACTGAAAAATGGAAGACAATGGCAATTGGCACAGATTTCCTGTTTGCTTTCCATGATTGAAGGTGGGGAGGGAGGGGGGGTGGACAGTGACAGAAAGATTGTTTTAAACTCTGGAGCCTCTGCTCAATTTTAACTTTTTAAAATTGAAAGTTTCATCTCTTCTGAAATCTATGAGATGTAACTTCCCAGGACTGAATGTCCTCTTCACAGTGACAAAGGGGGATCCAGGCACCACGATGAGATAGACATCTCTGAAAAGAGACGGCCCCAACATCATGGCTGTTTAATAAGAAACACTGAGCATTGCTTTAAACTAGGAGTTAAATGTATAAATGAATATGAATACTGCCACATTGAGACTCAATCATCATATAATCGTTCTCCCTTTTTTCTTATAACTTTCAGCACCAATTTGATGGATTCTGCTTAAGAAATCGTTTATTATAGCCTGGGCCATAAAAACAAAGCAGAAAGTTTCAGATAAATTTCCCCTTGTAAGTTTTGCTTTAGTTTGTATTGTTGGTGTGTAGGCCTTGTTGGGGGAGAGAAGTCAATAACGGATACTTTAGCATCTTTGGTCAATTGCAACTGTTAGTGTATCTTTCATTTTATTATTTTATCATGGTTTTTTCCTTTCTTAGGGGCTTGTAACACTTCTACCAATTTATGTCTGTTAAATAGTGTTGCCAATCTTCTTCTGGACAATAGGAAACACATTTCAGAGGCAAGTAACAGGACAAATAATGCAGCATTTGTATACTAGTGACAATGCATTGCTGATGGTATTTTCGTATATCGCTTTTCATGCATCTAGATTATCCTTATCTTTCATTATAATTCCATTAATCTGTACTTTTCTATAACAAACAATGAAAACAAAGAAAATAATTATTTTAAGAGAACAAAAATTCTGCCAGGGAATAATTTTATTTAAATTTTATTAATATTTATCACCTTTTACAAACATTTCCATAGCAAAATTCAGCTCAGGCTGATCTACTTCATGGTTTCATCATGCTACAGGACTTCACAGAGCAGTTTCCCATTGTTAGGCTGTCTACCATAAATATAAGGGAGTTCATTATTTTTGTCCTAAACCCCCTATGTTTGTAGTCTATCACAAAACCATGAGAAAATTTTTTGTGGCTAACAGCCTTTGTTTCAAAGATAGTGGGGAATGGAATACAAATGATTGAGGTTCAAGTGCCAAGGCAAAACTACATGTGGAAAATTGTAAAACACCTTTTTCAACTGTTTGTAAGCCTGCCTGAATTTTCAATTCGGTTTTTGAAGAAAGCATTTAATAGATAGTGAAGTAGGATACATTTGCTACAGATGTTTCTGCATATAAATAAAATGCCCCCTGTCTTTGTGAATTGCCTTCAATAAACACTCAGTGTTGTGGTTAGCAGCAGAACCTATGTTTATTCA
Organism: Camarhynchus parvulus; assembly: GCF_901933205.1. Classification (NCBI taxonomy): domain Eukaryota; kingdom Metazoa; phylum Chordata; class Aves; order Passeriformes; family Thraupidae; genus Camarhynchus; species Camarhynchus parvulus. Next base: position 39,977,466 of record NC_044573.1, read on the forward strand.
GACAATCTAACATGCAGGTAGATTTCTGTTCCCATATGAAGTTCCCTACCTTTTCCTAAAACACTGTGCAGAACAGCTGTGCTCCAGTTCCCTGGGAACATTAAAGCACTGTTTAAGGCCAGAGCCTGGGACTCTAATGAGAACAGTATGGATTTAAAGAGTCAGCCAGATCTGAGAGGGGAGTGGAAGCATCACTTTATCACATCTCATTTCTGTGAGAGTCAACATGCTGTGCTCTCACAGGTAGGAGTTGAGGTGCTCTGGAGTAAAAGTGTGCCCAGTTCCCTGGAACCCGGGGCTGCAGTAAGTGAATGCAGGCTGTGAGCTCACCTGCTTACAAAGTGCTGCTGCCCTTTTCCCTTCCACCTCAGGCTGAAGCATGGTGAGGGTATTACATTGTGATACTTGGTTCACTCTGGAGTTTCTTATGCTCTTTGCCTTAAAAATCTGTCTGAAGGGTGCTGCTAGATGGGCTGAATGCACATCTGGTTGGTTGCCAGGTTTAAGTGCAGTGCTTGGGTCCATTTCAAAGCAGGGCTCCAGCGCTGTTGCTTCAGATCGTGGCTTTGTGGGATTGGGCACAGGGTGAGACTCAAGACAAGCCCCAGCATGAGCCATCCCCACAAACAGTCCCTGGCTCACAGCAGCCTTTCCATCAGGCTTAATGAGTATAGGCATGAATAAACAGATGAAACAGATGGAACCCAGTCTGGATTGCAGAAGAGCTCAAGGACTGTCTTCCATGAGCAGGGAGGAGAAATGATCATTTGCCAGCCGTAAGTTAGGGCAACAATTCGTTTCAATTTAATTCACACTAAGACCTCAGACAAGGGCATAGTTAGCCCCAGGTGCAAAGGAACATATCTGTGCTTATTGGCTGACTTTCTGAGTGAAGAGCTGTATGTGAATCCAAGATAGTGATTTCAAGAACATGGCAATGCTGCTTTTATAGACCAGATACATTTTTTAAAGTTGAATTTTATTTTTTCTCTTGGGTAAAACTAGGATAAAAGTGGCTAATGTGTAATGCAGACATCTGTACTGATGTAATGGTTTAGGCCATCATCAGAACAAAAAAAAAGTTGAACCATATTTTCTGAGAAGTTAGCACATTACAGTGAGGGATATAAAGAAAGTTGAGTTAGGAGCAAGTGCAGAATCTCAAATTTAGCAGTCAGTCAAGAAGTTAGGTTTATGTGCACTGTTTCTAATAGCAAATAAAATCTCTCCTGCTGAATGGAGTCACCGAAGTTATATGCAGTGTTTATATCCCAGTTGAGTTTCACCATCCTTGTACAAGTCTTCTGAGAACCTGTTTCCAGTAACAGAACAAGGTTGGCAGTACAGGCTATACACACATCTGTTTCCTGGAGCATGGCAAATCTGCAGTTTGCATCACAAACTGGGTTGCACACGTTTTAGAAAGCCTTGGGTGTTGATTCTGAAGACGAAATATGTTAATATGGTTTTCAGGTTTAATTTAGTTGGTTACTCTGAAAACAGAAAATAAAATCTCAGCAAAAGTTGAGAGTCTCTACTTACCGTAAAGCTTTTTTAACTGCATAGAGTGATGGTGAAGTTTGGGGTGAATAGTTCTGTGCAAAAGTTCTGGCGAGGTTTAATGAAGATTGTTGGCTGCCAGAAGACAGAAAAAAATACCAGCAGAAAAGAAAAATGGATCATTAACTAAGTCTCAGCTGACTTGAAGCACATTTTATTTGCCTGCCTGACATGCACATACATCACATGGAAGATTCATGTTTGGATTCATGTTATATTTTCCTGTTGTGGTCTGGTGACAACTGAAATACAAGATGTATAGCAGGAAGTTTTCGGTAGCTTTCCAGGTCATGAACTGGTATGAAACCTGAGATGAAAAGAAAATTGCAATGAAAATCCATTTTCCTTGCAGGTTTAGAAGATACACCTGCCAATTCTATTTCTTTGGGAAATGTACTGAAACCCTCAGGGTTAATCTATTGTCCTCCTAATATAATGCCATAGTCTGTATTTCAAAAACATGTAGAAGCTCCCACCTACCATGGCCGCGAGGGTCACCAAACATAGGACAAAGTATAGTTAACTGCAACACTTTCAACACTACACAAGGCATTCACTAGATTGGAGTCTAACATCCTGGTGTCAGTGGGTGGCAAAGCACGTCATACACTTGTGACCTTTGAGCAATTCCATATGTTCACCAAATTGGTGTCAAATATGGATTCAGGCAGTACCCTTCTTCATAAAAAGATGGTGAATGAAGTCAAATTTTGTTGCAACATTCTTCGGACAAATGCTACTTTTTCATAATCCTTTTATGTGAGTATTTTTGAAATGTTATTGTTAGATCAACATCAATTTCTCTTCTATTTTTTCTCAGCTTATGCCAGCGGTCAACTGTCCTATCAATTTACTAAAGCAATGAACAGCATAGCAAATTCCTGTAATAGCAATTTCTAACCCTTTTCATTTTGCAAATCTAATTTTTTTTCAAATGAGTTGCTTTCGCTTGTACAGTCAATACAAGGCACTATCAGTAGATACTTCACAATTTTGTGGATTTCTTAGAAATGGAGCCATGGACCATCAACAAATACAGTTCATAGTTTGAGATTACCATTGTAGAAAGAATACTGATAGTATACATGAATCCACTACCACTCATTTTCATCGGAATGGAAAAAAAAAATCCATTCTGCCATGAGGTCTATTGGAAAATCTGATTTCTCCCAGTTTGCAAATTAACTGATACTACAGGTTTGTGTTTTAGTATCTGTAGCAGTGTTGCTGATTGTCTCAATTATGGTGTGTTTGTTTGCCCTTTTGAGTCTATGTCTGGTGACATGTAATGAAATCAGGAATTCCTTCTTCATGTTTGCTGAAGGTTTATCATAGTCAAATGTTTAGGTGGTAATTATACAGGCAGGATGTGGGGAAGACTTTCCATGTGCTTCTGTGGTAACAGAATTTAATTTTTTTAAATCATGGTTGGTATATCCCTGAAAATATTCCCAACTCAGACAGAATTCTGAGCTTGGAGAAGTAGTGACTGAGCAAGGATCTATTTAGATTGATCCCTATGACAGTAAGTCAGACTGTGGATTATGCGGTTCTTATCTTCTACAGCTTGTGAATTTCAAAATAGATGTGCAATACAAAGGAAGAAAGTTAAAATACCCTTAATGCCACTCATTTAAAAGAATTGTTCAGTTTAAGGTTTAATTAGAGGTGAGATTAGCTTGTAGGATTTGGATCTGTAAAACTTACTTTTTTTGTTTGTTTTATCGGAGGAAATACAGACTCCTATATTTAGTTTCAGGCAGGCTACTTTAGATTTCAAGCTTGTTCTATCCTCGCTTTAAACTAAATTAAAAAATTAAAAGATTGCAAACATTGTGCCATTCAGCTGTTACCACAGCCTAATGGCAACTTTTTCTTCTTGTTAGTTGAAAGCTAAAAATGGGGGAAAAAACATACTAGCCATCCTTGTTTAGACTGACACTGTGAATCTTGTTTTCTTCTTATCTGCCTTTGTGCAATGAGGTGTAACTCTGTTGGGATATAAGCTTTGAGAGACTGACCCGGGACCTGCGGTTTGCCAGAGACTGAGCTGGCCAAAGAAACTTTGCTTGTTGCCCTGATCCCTGTCCATAAGCAGGCAAACATCCCCTTCACCCTGCTGAGAGACACCCATCACTGCAACTCAGCAAACCAAACAGAAATTCATTGAAGTGCTTTCCAAATGAGACACTCTTGGGAAGGGCTTGCAGATTCAGTTGAGAGCTTACATCTGGACTCACCCATGTGTGTCTAGCTGGGAATCTTGCCTCCCATCTTACATTAACTTGTTTAGGCATTTCCCAGGAATGCAAAGAGGTCCTGACATTCAATGGAGAAGTTTAGACAAGTTTCATGAAGCTAATTATATACATGGACATAGAACCAAGTTCTGGAAAGAGTCTTATGAAAAAAAATTTAATATTTCTGTAAGTAGTGCATAGGGATTGGTTTCTGATGGTTTAGCATGTGTGATTGAATTAACTGGTCTCTAATAAGATACAAGAGACATGTGGAAACAATATCTTGAAGATTCTCACTCCTTGTTCTGAAATTGTCTGAGGAATTCAAAATTTTTTACGAATACACATAAACCTATCACACTTGCTCGAGAGTCCTGAATAACAATTCATAGGAAAGAACAAAAACTTTCAGACTTAGATACTTTAAAACAACTATCCAAAAGCATGTTCTGATGCTGTAACCATTTCCACAGAGTACTCTAAAAAAATCATATCTCCTCTTGTGGTGCCTAGCATCATAAATATTAAATCTTTGTCCCAAAGTATAATTCACATTCACTGATTGATTTTATAGCAAAATATTGAAGCTGAGCTAGCCAGAGAATGCTTATAATAGCATCTTTCAAAGCTTTCCTCCAGATGGAGCATCTGTCCCCCCCGCTGCTGTGCCAGTGTCTATAAAATATACTATCACAAGCTTAAAAATTATTTTTATTGAGTAAAATGAAACCAGAAGTCTGTTGTGGTTTAGATTATTGTTTCATATGTTAGTATTAAGCACAATTTCTCAAACAGGGATAATAAATGAGAACTGGCTTGTGCATTATATCCAAGTTTACTGTTAGTGCTGTAAGGGGACAGTAACAAAGCAGTTTTTCAAAATTGAGTCTGTGTTTAAATTGCCTAGGATCTTATAATTTTAAAACATCAGAATTGCAGACATGCTTGTAATGATTACTTAGAAACTCTTCTGGAAGAATATGTTGTTCTAAAGAAAAGCTTTATTATTGGTCTTGGGCTAGGAGCAATCATATACTGATAAAGTGTCTACATATTTTTCCTAACCAATATTAACATACAATTGTACAATTTAGTTAAAATATAATTTTCAACTAAAAAAATGAAGAGAAAAATTAAACACTTTCTTTTCTGTTTTTCTCTTTTCATTCCCCATTATCTAACATACAATGATGAGTTTAGCTTAGTACAACGTACATTCTTGGTTTTGTCCAATGCACTATCTGCAAATTCATTACACAGTTATTTTGGAGCATTCGTGTTTTGCTCTTTTCCCTTAAAATACAGAAACTGTCACTAGACTGGTTTCTTCAGGGTTAAAATTCCAAATATGAGTGCATCCAAGATGCACCTAACCATGTCTGAGGCAACAGCCTTATATCCAGCCATTTGATGGAATATCCCATTCCCTTCCCATGGCAGCAATGAAGCCATGGTACAGGACTTTATTGTGAAGTTGTGAAGAGTACTGTGAGTTACTCAGGAGCAAAAATGCTTAGCTTCCCTAAATTTCATGGAGTCAAGCCTTGTTCACATCTACAAATTTGTCCTGTGTTACACCCAGGAGAGTCAGAATGACTGTCTGTCTGAGGCTTAATGATTTCAGGACTGACAGGTGGTAAATGAACAACTTTGATCTTATGAGAATCCATAAGGGTTTAATGAGGACTTAAATGGAGCTTCCACCTGTCCCAGTAGAGAACTGAGTTTCAACTTGTGCTCTAAGTGCTGTGATCTTGTGCTATTCATCTGGCTCAGTAGAGAAAATGATCACTGGTTTCAGTGAGAGTGAGATCTAGTTTCTAATCCTGCTTGTGTTAGTTATGAAATTAACTCATCAGGGAGTTGGCTGGATGTAGCATTTTTGTGCTTGAGCTGCAGCACCTCACAAGCAGCTTCCATGTTTGCATCTGGTTTTACATTAATCTGTAAACATATCTAGATAACAATCTCTTCTCACATCTTGTTGAGCTAGTGGAAATGACTGTTTTCCACAGACCTGAAAAATCGATGAATATTTAGACCATAAGAGCATTCCCAGAAGCTTGCTGCCATGGTTACTTTTCCTAGTAGCTTACAAGGAGTATGTCAAACCAGAGTGAAGGGAATCTGCTGAGATATGTTGTAAGAAATACTCAGCCAATGCCACTAGAATTTTGATTAAAGGTACTGAGCCAGGGGCATGAGAAAATTTTCACTTGAAATGATCCATTTTCTTCTACTCTCTGGAAGAGAGCAGAACTCAGCTATTCAGTTAAGTCTTACCTTGGGCCTGATTGGAATGTCTGATCACTATCTAACTCAATTTGTGAAAAACAAATGTCAACAGTCTATCTATCTAAGGATAGATCCTATGCCTGGTATCCATTCTAGCAACATGCTTGTTCCAGTGAAGAGAGGCCTCTCCATAGCAAATAGTAATTTCCTTTAAATGACAATGTCTGCACTTTATACTTGCCCCTTCAGGAAGGACTACCTGAGAAAATATTAGCTTGAGAAGGAAAGGAGGCAGACAGAATTAGGAATTTCAAGTCAATTCATGGCACGAGATTTATCACCTAGACAAAGAAATGTCAATTTGGGCTCCAAAGCTGAGTATTTATATCACTTTGGAACAAACCCTCTTTAGTGCTCGAGTTGCAAAATTATGATTTTCTTGCTATGAATAAATAATGCCTTTTATGCTCTTTTTCTTTTCCAACTTTCATTCCTTCACTGAATGCTAAGAAAATCTTATCTCATAAAGCTACCAGGTTTAAGGGCAAGAGAAGGACAACAAGCTTGACCCAGAGGAAAAGGTGAATGAGATTTTAGTTTATAGCGAGATCTTTTTATCTGTGTTAGGTGGGTCTGGCCAGACATCAAACAAAAAAAATTGGTGGCGTGGCATGTCTCATGGAAATTAGGGGATGGTAATGCACACCATCTAGTTGTGCATTACAGGCAAGGGGTTGTTCTTATTATTTTGGCCCTGTTGATTCTCTCAAAGGAATGAGTGCCCTACAGAGCGACCTTGACAAATTAGAGGGCTGGGTGATCACCAGTGAAGTTCAAGAAGGGAAAGCAGCAGATTCTGCCCCTGGGATGGGGCAACCCTGGATATATGGACAGATTGGGAAATGAGATGCTGGAGAGCAGTGCCATGGAAAGGGACTTGGAGGTCCTTGTCAGTGGCAAGTTGAACATGAGCCAGCAATGCCCTGGCAGCCAGGAGGACCAGCCCTGGCCTGGGGACATCAGGCGCAGCATCACCAGCCAGGCAAGGGAAGGGATTGTGCTGCTCTGCTCTGCACTGCACTGGGGCAGCCTCACCTTGAGTGCTGGGGGTAGTGTTGGTCTAAACAACATAAGAAAAATATTAAACTGTTAAAGAGTATCCCAAGGAGTGTCAGGAGGATTATGAAGGGTCTTGAGGGGAAACCATATGAGGACCATATGAGGTCAGCTGGTCTGTTTAGCCTGGAGAGGAGATTGAGGGGAGACCTCATTGCAGCTACAACTTCCTTGTGAGGGGAGGAGGAGGGGCAGACACAGATCTCTTCTCTTTGGTAGCCAGCCACAGGACTGGAGGGAATGGCCTGAAGCTGTGTCAGGGGAGGCTTAGGCTGGATATTAGGAAAGGTTTCTTCACCCAGAGGGTGGTTGGGCACTGGAACAGCTCCCCAGGGAAGTGGCTGCAGCACCAAGACTGACAGAGTTCAAGAGGTATTTGGACAACACTCTCAGGCACGTGGTGTGACTCTTGGAGATGGTGCTGCTCAGGGCCAGGAATTGGACTCAATTATCCTTGTGGGTCCCTTCCAACACAGCATATTCTGTGGTTCTCTGATTCTGCAATATAATTAACCAAATGTGCCAGAGGTCTCTGCATATCTGATCACATTCAGATATGATGACAATATCTAGCACAATTTAACTGAAGTCTACAAAGAGGTGGGTCTACCTCACTTCCAATTTTTGTTCAGTCTTAAGGCAGTTGAGAAAACATAAGCTGAGAGATACATTTATGTCTACTTCCAAACCAAGTTTAAGGTGTGCCATTCTGCAGTCCCATGAGCAAGTCTGAATGCATTTTGAAACAAATTAAGTTCTGCAGCACCTCAGCAGAATTCAGTGAAAATCACAGCTACATTGAGCACAGAAGCAATGAATAATTAGTCACGGAATTTGCCCAACACCATGACATGGAAACCTGGCTTTATTTTATCCATTTTGACTTCCTCCCCACCTGCCTATGTTTATTACATTTCAATAATTAAGTGGAGCTAGAAAACACCCCCTTTACTCTTGGAAAAATTCTAATTTATAGATTTTGTATGTGGTTTTCTTAATTCCTGTGAATGGATTTGCTTGGGGAGCAGTAAACACATGAAAATTAATTTGAAACCATAATCAGACTATGGAGTACAATTATTCTTTCCCAGACTAAACAAGCTTCAAGAAATTTCATGCTAGCCTTCTTCTGATGGGACAGACTGTTGTTGAAGAAAAGGATTCTTTCAAAGACCTTCATGCTTTCTTTCCATACCTTGTGTAAAACTGTTTCCCTAATTTTTCTGTTGCTGTTCTCTTTGGAATCTTCTAAGTCAAACTTTAAAAATACAAGGAATTAACTTTGGGAGCCTGTTTGCATTTGTGCCATGAAGAGCATGGTATTTTCTCAAAGAAATTATGCCAGCTGTGTTGGTATACTGATGGTAATCTTTTCCTGTCGCGTGGTTGCTCTCAACTACCAGATTGTCTCCCAGGATGTTTTTAGAAATGTGTTCATGCACATTGTGTTGGGTTTTTTTTTCACTAACCTGCCAAGAATTGTTATGTTGTTGCGGGGTATAATACACTTCTATGAGAAACAGAAATCCAGTCTAATCTGAGAGCAATGGTTCAGATCTAGCACAAAACCTGACAATTTTCACTACAGTCAGACTCAGGTTTGATACATAGAACCCAAATCTGCATGGAGCCAAATACAGACTTTGGGTATGAGAGAAATATTATTCCATGTTTGCTCTCAAAGGAAAAAAGCCTGTCACGTGCAAACACTGCTCTGCTGAATTTATGGTGGGTTTAGTTTAATTGGGCCAACATTGGACTCCAGCTTCACAAACTTGTGTCAGAATAAGTAATTTCATACCTAAGCAGGAACAAAACTCCAGTGTAAAAATAAAGTTCTTTAATTCTTTTCTTGTGTAACAATCAACTCACACTATTTTTTATTATAATAATTAGGGCTAGAGAAATTAGCTCTAGCCAAAATAAAAGCCAATTAGGTATTATTCTTATTAATACTATCTGATGGTATGATCTGCAAAAATAATGGGTACATTTTAAATGCCTTGGATGAAAATATTGAAACGTGAAGGAATGAAGTTAACATCTAAATTAAAGGCCTGATTTATTTTTTTTGTAGAATGCCAGGTTGTTAAACAAAGCCAAACCCAGTGGCGTGCCAGTAAGTTAACAACACACCACCATGAGAAAAACTTCAGTTGGATTTATGGTCCCTCTGTCTGAACCTTTTCTGTCTAAAGATGCCTAACTTAAATCTGCACCATGGGTGGCAGGAGTGTGAGAGGGGGAAAAGGCTGCAGTCACTTTCCTGGTCCCTCTTGCAAAGCAATGGCACGATAGCACCAGTAGCCTATAGGGGCTTTCTTCATGTTTGGAAGAAGCAGACAAACTGTCTCCTCTTGTTCTAGTCACAGCATTGCTTTCTTAGGGAGTTGTTTTTCTCAGCTTGAAATGTTACAAATAATAAAATGGAGCATTATTTTCTATTTTATGGAGCATTATTTTCTATTCTGAATTTCTTTGGAAGTGAAGGTGATGTAAAAATTATTTCTGACTGGAAATAATTATTTTCCCTCTTGCCGTTTTAACTATTGGAACACAAGAAAGAAAGAATCATGCTCATGGAATAAATAAATTAAAAGATCAAGCCCATCAAACCAAAACAACTTTCACTTTTGGAGTCCTTGTGACTTAATTTAATATTTTGTCTTTCTGCTGCAAACTTAAAAAAATATAACTAGGCAATTTCTCATTATAACTGTTGGACAAAATTCCGTTTACTAGCAGAAAGATAACACAAGCTTTTTGACTCATTCTGCTTCACATTTTGAAGACATAGCCAAACCCCCCTGCTTATATTTCATACTGCAGCAACACAGACATTCAAGGGAGAGATATTCTTCAGTGTACTTTTTCCCTGGAAGTCATTCAAAACTGGTAGGAGGAAAACAGGCATCCTGCCATGAGCCAGCATTGTCCTCTCTCTGCTTTCTACATCTGGCAGAAATCCCTGCTGGCACTCCCACCCCATCCTATTTTACCTCCCCCTGGAATCTACATGGAGGGTTGCTTTTTTATCATTATTGTAATCAGTCCTGCAGCCTTCTCATTCTGCCCAGATTTCTCCTCTGAATACTTGCTTACTTGTCTGAAGTCTCCTTCTGTGCCCATTCTTTTATACCATCTGCTTTTATACTGTCTCATGGGGTGTCAGAAACACAATAAAGCCATGACTGTACATTGCATTGAGACCCTGAGAGAAAAATCAATAACAAAAGCGTGCTTAACTAGCATGCGTTTTGTAACGTATAGCATTGCCAGACAGAAAAATGCACTCTATGAACAAGAAATGCTGCACTGAATGCATCTAAAGGGTGAAATTCTGGACTTTCTCATATTTAATTTTTTTTTTTTTGCACAGCTGTTCTCTGGTATTTAGATGCTTGTTTTTGCTAATTCAAACACAGCATAGACAGAGTAGCTACAGATCTGCTTTAATTTGCACCACCTGCCTTATTTCCCTTGCCTGTACCTAACTCCCCATCTCCCCATAAACCTCTCAAAGCCTCTCATGTTTGAAAGTTTGGCTCTGGGTGGTTAACTAGACCATCTAAGTCTCATGGCATGTCCTTGAATCTGCACCTTGCCTCAGCAAGTTCAGGAAAGCTTTTTGGAACTATTTTTGTCCCCTCTATTAGGAACTTCCCAGAAGAAAAATAGGTTTCCTGCTGGCTTTTATAGAGCATATACGATTTTCTCTGTCTTTCCATCCCTATGGTCCTAGTGCCAAAAGGGATCAGTTGGGTAATCAACAATATTGATAACAAAAAATAACAACATGGTCACTTTAAATGCTGATCTCCATGCAGGCTGAAAACCTTCCTTTTTCAGAACATTCAGCGAATTAAAAAGTGTCCAAATAAAAAATGGCATGGAAAACATTTTTCATTTGTAGGAAATACAATGAAATTGTTCAAACTCTCTCATCCTTACTTGGGCCAGCTAGGGGAATTTTCACTGAGAAGTGAAAAAGGAAAAGCATATTGCCCTTCAAGGAAGATTTTGTTTTCACTAACTAATTCCGTAAAGCTGATCTTAATTTCAGTGGAGAAGGAGACATCTACTCAGGAACACAAATTTTCTTAACAAAAGTTAGACTTATTTGCATTTCCTTTTTTTTTTCCAAAGCAGAGAAATTGTCTCTTTTGAAAAATAATATGGCCTGAAGACTTTGTAGCCATTGATTTCTTTTTTTTTTCCTATTAAGTGTAAGCTACCTATGATATAAACTTCTCTGTCTCCTTGTTTTGTTGTATCCTTTCTGCTATCTTAGTTCTATTGCTTAGGAGGGAACCTAAGCTATAGATAAGCCTAAGATAAGTTAGGTCTATGACCTGAATTTTTTCACATGCTAAAGCTAGATAATATATCCTGCTTAACTCAGACCTGGTATATTTTTTTCTTCTAGACAATGATTAAGTACATATAACTTTTGTGGTCCATGGTAGGAGGGTAATACTGGACAGAATTTACATTTATACTAAACAGTAGGGCTGAGTAGGTTTCAGAATTATGACTGCTTTTTATGTATAACTAGTATAGTCAAAAACCATCAATTGCATTAGAATGGAAAAATTTGTTACAATTTTTTCATCATGTTTAGACAAGAGGAACAGTTGTAAATGGTTTCATGGCTGTAGGTAGGGCAATTAGATGAGTATAGTTTTAATGTTGCTGCATGTGGCAGCAGACTGGAAAACATTTAATTTATATAATGTTTCATCAATCTTTAAGTAAACTTTAGTTTCAATTAGGATATGCTTAGAGCCTGACACCATGATACACTGATGCACATGCTCCCTCTTTCAGCAGTGCTTCATCAGTTATTTAGGGTCATATATGTGACCTTTTTCTATATCTTGGCAGGTAGCGAGAGTGGCAAATGAATGCACCTTTTTGTACCACTCTTAGCTTAAAAATGCAAAATTTATTCCTGAGGACATCGCCTCTCACTGTACCCTTCTGTTTCAAGTAAATCTTTTTTGTTTGGAGCTATTATGAGAACACTGCCCCTTCTCACTCTTTCCAAATGAGAACCACATGCTGGTAGTTTGGGATCTCTCAGAGAACAGCAGTGCAGTTACTGATACATGATTTTGGCTGTTGGCATTGACAGCTATCTCAAGGGAAGTAATGAAAAACTCAGAATGACAACTGTTCTATTATAAATATTATCATCTTGGGAAACAGGTTGGAGAAGTACATAATGAACAAAAGTAATATTACCTAGCCTTCTATAAAAGGACTCTTTTCATTATAAGCAACCAATATATATCAAGCTTACATAAGCTGTGACAATAATTTATATTCCCAGGTAGACAGGGTTTGCACCTGAAGGTGAAACTTAGATTTGTTTCATAAATAGAAAAGGGACAGGATGACTAAGACGCATGTGCTTTATTTCCATTCTGACCTGCAGTGGGACTAAGGCTTTCTCATTTTTACCTTTCTGAATTTGAATTTGTACATCTATTGCCAAAATTCTGTCTGCCAAAATTCCTCCCTCCTTTCCACCTTTCCCAAAATCATGCAAAAATGCTAAGCATTGGTATCATGTGCAGATCACAAAAACCAGAAATACTGTAGTTTAGGTTGGTATGTGACCTGTTACTCTGATATCCTCAAATGATGGTATTGTTACAGCCTTGCTGAACAGGACTTTTCTGGGAGTGCCTGAAAGACAAGCCAATTCCCTTGAGTAGCACAGCCATACTTTAAAAAGTAAATATTTACACATTATATTAAAAATGTAAACTGTGTATGTATTTTTAATAAGGTCTCCTCTTCCCTATATTGATGCAGTGGATAATACTGGATTTCTAAGGAGCAATGTGTATGTTGTCATGTAATTATGCTTGCATGCACAGAAGGACATGTTTTGGTCTTGCAGTCAAGACATGATAGTAATTAATACTAAGTGCTTTGGAGTTGACACAATATTCTTTGAGTAGTTTTTTTCCCCCATAAATGAATGTCCTGCTTTTTCTTTTTATTATTAAAAAAAGCTGATAAGAGCACATCCACGTGTGAAAATTTGCCGAATACAACTTGAACAATATTAGAAGGAAAAATATAAGACCTTTCAATCTGCAGCATAAACCTGAACCACTTGAACAACCAAGCAGTTGATAAGAGCGGTGTGGTAATATTTATGGTGTGGACAAGTGCTGGACAGCACAACTTGTGGATTTCCTTAAGTGACAGAATAATAAAAGGGAAAGACTAATAATAATATTTTCTATTCTTGCCTCTTGAAATGCCTTTCTAATTCACTCTGTTTTTGTTTTGGTTTAGCAGTTTTCTTTTCATAAGTGGGATTAATTATTATCAAAATGAATTAAAAGAATTTTAGTAATAATAATTCAACTACCCAAGATGTAAGATAACTGGAATAATGAACTCAGCTTAATGAATTCCTGTGAAATCCTCCGCTGGTACCATCTTATAAGTAGGAATGCAGAACTAAAAAAAAAAAAAAAAAAGAAAGGAAATTAAGAGAAATGTCACATAAATTTTTACAGAAAAAAGGAAATGGGAAAAAAATTACCCAAAGTTTGTGTTTGCCAGAAAAGAATAAGATTAAGTATAACGGTTTTTGCAATATGAGGGGGCAATCTGAAAATGTCCTGTTTAAATTATTTGGGAATAAACAAAAAAAGGTGACCTGGGGTACAGGAATGGAAAGGATCTCTTTTTAATGGCAAAATGAACTTTCTACTAAAAAAAATATCCTGCAAGATTGTATTTGGAGTTTTTGCCACATAGATGTTGTGGTTCAGTGACCTTGGTCTTTTCTGACCAACTCATGGACTGCATCATGAGGGATGGGCTCTGTATGAGGTAAATAACTTATGCTTTGAGAGACCTAATCTAGCCAGTAAAGATGAAAGCAAATGAAATACCAAAAATAATGCATCAAGAGGGCACTTCCCAAAAACCAATATTCAGGTTCATTATGAGTTTTTGCCCAAAATGAACATCAAAGTTTTGAGTAATACTTTTTCTATCTCTTTCCACCTACAACATAACGCTTGTATTTTAAAAGGCCCTAGAAATGAGCGCAGACTTGAGGAACTCCTTGGATACCTTTTCAGTAAAAGCATTGTCAGTGCTTTCAAATTTCTACCAAAGACTGGAGGACTATGGATGGGATGCTCAAAAAACTCCATACAGAGCAAGAGCATGTTCTTGAAAAACCTAACTTTTCTTTACTTAATGAGAAGGCCATGACCAGGAAAAATGGCTCTTAGTCTTTCTTTAAACAATACCTACTACAGCTGGGATTGGATGCCTGTTTCCTGGCTACTTTAAACTGTTCCAGCAGCAAACCTCAGTCAACCCTGTTTGCAAGTAGAGCTGCAAGGTAAAGGCTTTGTTTTAATTGGCAGTGTTGTCCAGGATGCAGAAAAGACAATGTGAATGGAACAGGAAGACACAACAGACCCACCACAGTGAAGGTTAAAGCTACCTTGGCATTCACTACACTGCTTGCTGCTACTGCTGGCATTCTAAATATTTCCCCTGATTCTTTTCCCTCTCTTTTATTTTGGAAAGAGTCCTTTGCAAATCTGAAATAGCTAATGAATAAGGACACCCACAAATATTTACTAGGGCTGATAAACAATGGAAAACTCCGTGAACGATCTCAGCTTATTTTTACAAAGATGAAAAGCTGTTCATGGTTGCCAGGTCTAGAAGCCTCAGGCCATCACCCTTAAAATAGTAAAGGCATCCTCAGAAAGAAAAGGACTTGAAAATTGAGTTCTGGACCTTGTCTCCACAGCAAAATGCACATTTTAAAAGCAAAAATATTGCTTTCAAACCACATTACTCAAGCAAACATGAGTGTCACAGGATGGGCTTTTTAGTGCATTTATCTAACAAGTAAGTGTAAGCCTCTGGTTGAAGTCATTTCCAAAAAGACCTTTGGCTTCTTACCTGTGAAGATGAACAGAGAACTAATACTATTGCTGTTTCTGATATAGACAGTTTGTAAAAAAGCAGGGCTGTGCACAATTTTTCACAGCTTTGAAAAGTTTTTCCAGAAGCAGAAGAGGTGCAGAAAAAGTTTGAAATTAATTACTATGCAAGGAGAAAAATAAACAGTACAATATGCTTAGATTACCAAACAGAAGACACAGAAATATTTTAACTGGTGTGGGGTGTCTCCCTAGAGAAAAAAATGCCTTCTCTGACTCTCCTGAATCTGCCAGGGCCAGGCCCTGCAGGATGAGGGGGATGTCCATGGGGGTCTGTTGAGACAAGGTATGACAGCCAGGACCTGCCACCCCAGCAAGGCGCAGGCAGCTGGGGGCACTGGGACAGTCCCATCTTTGGGCATCAGGCACCTTCCTGGGGATGGAGACAGGCCGAGGTCTGGACCAGATTTGGACTTGGATTGGAGGACTGAGAGGAGCTGTGACCAGGCCTGCTGCGGAGTCACTGAGACAGGGCTGGTGACCCTGGGGACTGGCACAGCATCCTGGGCTGTGGCCAGCATGGGGGGAGCCCCACAACCTGGGCAGGGACATGGCATATCACAGGACGTGGACTTAATAATGAGAATGATCAACCCAAGGAAGTAGAATATTTTCCATTTTTGTATTATTCTAATGAATCTTTTGCTATTTTTCCAGAAGATAAGATTTTCTGCTGGAAACATGTAAGCCAAGTCAGATAATATGGCCTGTTTGTGCTGTAGGATCTCATAGTCTGTGGATCTCCTATCCAGTTTCAGTTTAAACATGGAGCCCATTTAGCCTAAATCAGGCCTTCCCTGCAAGAGAAACAAATGAAAAATATCTTCTCTTGGTATCAAGTCTGTGTGGACAGTTACCCAAGTTCAATTAAATCCAAGTAAATTTTTGTTCATCTATTGTCTTGTGTTTGGGCTTTAAGCTGAATTTAGAATATGTTCAGATATAGTCCCAGATCAGAACATGCTAAATTAACACATAATAACTCCTAACACGATTTTTCACCAAATGTCAAGACATTGTCACCTTTGTTTGTGTGCTTCATTTGAACAGTCTAATGAAAGTAATCAAGCAACAGCCCTTACCATCTTCCTACAGGAGGTCTGTCTCAGTTGGGAATGGGAGCAGGGAGATAAACAGAGGAGCTTCCTCTTGACCACTTCATTGCAAGACCTGGGCATAGTACAGCAGAAAAGACTTCTTCTCTAACCTGTCATGTGAGAGGACACAGTTTGTGTGCATTTCTGCCCAAACTGAGATAGAGAAATTATAGTGAAGCAGTTGTTTATGAAGCCAAGTATGTTTGAGAGCTGGTAAGCACAGTTACTGTACTATAGCAAAGGCACTGGCACTTGCCAGAAGCTGCTCTTCAATTGGCTGCTAGCAGACTGCCAACTGGGTTAATGGGACCAGGAGCTGGAAGTCTTGAAGGCTTTTTGGCCAGTCTTTTTGTAGTGATCAGTGAAGCTGGAATTGCCACTGCCTTTTGCACCATGGTAAACTCTTGTGTTATTACAAAACTTCTACTACCTATTAATACCTCTTTTTAAATGCCACAAAGGCTTCAGAATATGTTTGGGGAGTTGTTAGGATTTGCATAATCATTTGACAACTTGAAAAATGGTAGATAGATACCAGTAAATGGTAATTGGATGAATAAGAAATGTTGTTTAGAGGGTGGACCAGATAATCTTTTGAGGTTCCTTCCTGCCTGGGTTGTTCAATGTTTGCTTCTAAAGGAAAGCAGAAAATTCTTGGCAAAAGCCTGCAAATACCTGGGATTGATGATGCTTGAAACAGATACACAAAATAGCTTAAAAAGCCACAGACTTACTTGCTCTGCTGTTCTGGTACATATGAGCCTTGAGGGAGAAAGCAGGTTTTGAAAAATAGATTCCTAAAGGCCTGAAATTGAGACTTTTGTAATTCATATAGTACCAGACTACTCTGGCAGTTTAAATACCACAGTGGCAGCATGCTTTTCCCTTGGCCCACAGACTCTGCTTAGCTGCAAGTGAAAAGTTCATGTGCTGCCCTAGGCATTTCTAGCTCGCACTGTCAAAGTGGCACGGAAGGACACCTTCATCTGCTGTGCCTGGCAGCATCCAGGCTGCCCATTGCAACACAGGCAGGCTTGAAGGCTTCAGGGCTACAGCTGGCCAGGCTTGTGCATGACAGACCTGGGAGGTCACTATTGGAAGCCCACTTAAGGCAATGTAATGATGGCTTTTAAA
The DNA here is from genome assembly GCF_901933205.1 of Camarhynchus parvulus. Taxonomy (NCBI): domain Eukaryota; kingdom Metazoa; phylum Chordata; class Aves; order Passeriformes; family Thraupidae; genus Camarhynchus; species Camarhynchus parvulus. Next base: position 39,994,845 of record NC_044573.1, read on the forward strand.
GAGTTTTTCCAATTTCAACATCTCATCAGTATATAATGAGTTCCCTCTTTTGTTTGCATGGGTCTTTCAAACAACAAGATTGGAGGTTTGTGATTCTTGTATTATTTTTTAATAGAGAAAATGTAAATGTAAAACAAGCAGAAAAAACAAACAAAAAAAACCAACTGGCATAGAATGTCAATGTAGTACCTGAAATTACTTTATTTCATTAAATGAAAGTGGTTAGACTGCAGATTGTCAGCAAGTTTGATAGAATTGTGTGTATTTAGTGTCTGTGAGACTGGAAAAAAAGGGAGACCATGTAATGATATTCTCACTTAAAACATTACTGTGGGGAAAAGAACTGGTTTTGTCTTTTTTCCAGGAAAGGAACAGAAATGATGAATTAGATCTGTAGCAGTGAAGATTCAGCTTTGACACCGCAAAATTCCCTCCACTAACAGACACAGTGAAGTGCCACAGACTGTAGAAGAAGCTTATGTATAAGGTGTTAATGAGCAGACTGAACACGTTGGACAAGAATCAGACATGCCTGATTCTCAACTGAGCAAACATCATGTCATGTTCCTTTTTAGCAGCTTTTTCTACCATTTTATGAATATTTTTTCTTCAAACTTTCAGTTAGAGTTAAGCTTTTGGGGCCTGCTTAGATGTTTATTTTCCCACCCTGTCTCCCAAACAAGCATGTCTAACTCCACTCCCAGTCTCCAGGTCCTGGAGCTTGTAGCCTATTGGATATGGTCTGAATGACCAGAATGTCATTGCTGACTTTGTCTCCCAAACAACAATTCAATGTCATCCTTGAAGAACTCTCCAAGAGTTTGCATAAACAAAGGACTTTTTATGCCAATCATTTTTTTCTCTTTCCCATTATAGTGCTTCCATTATAGTGCTTGGGTAAATAGAGCACCAACTGGAGCTGGTATTTTAGCATCTCTTATATTCTTTTTTCTTCTGAGTGTATCTAGATAATATTGCCTATTGTGTAACTTGGCATTATATCTGTTTCAGAGCTCCTATCAGAAGACCTGAACCATCAGTAGTAATGACTTTTTTACAAGGGTATAGTGGTAGGACAAAGGGAATGGCCTTAACCTGAAGGAGGGTAGGTATAGATTAGATATCAGGAAGAAACTCTTTGCTGGGAGGGTGTGGAGACATTGCCACAGGTTGCCCAGAGAAGATGTGGGTACCCCATTCCTGACAGTGTTCAAGACTGTGTTGGATGGGACTTTGAGCAGCAAGGTCTAGTGAAAATTGTCCCTGTCCATGGCAGAGGGGTTGAAGACAGATGATCTTTAAGGTCCCCTTCCAACACAAACCATTCTATGATTCTATGATGGGAAAATTTCAGGGAAAACTAAGTTCCTAGTTCTTCCCAACAGATTTTATAATTAGGGTCATTTTACTTGCATTGTACTTTACTTATTTGGTCAGACAAAATATTGCATTGTGTGTCCCTGCCCCACTCCAAAAAACCAAACCAAACCCTAAACTAAACTAACCAACCAAAAAATCCCTAAACCACAAGCCTTCCCTGGCCCACTCCCCAAAAACCCCAACAAAATACTAAACCCTAAACAAAACAAACAAAAACATCCCACTCCCCCTCTACCCAAAAAGCCACCCTTGAATACATTCAGGATAAAATTGGGAATGTCTTCTCTTTATTTTCCCTTCTTTGCCCAATCTGAACTTTACAAAGGGTAGTTTAAGTTTTTTTTTGGGAACTTGTCCACATAAGTGAATTTTCCTGGGAAAATTTCATCCAAGATTAAAGAAACTGTGCCAGCACTGTGACTTCAAACAAAATACGTCTGTCTCTTTTAGCCAGCTTGACTTTGATTGTGAGGCAGCAGGAGGGAGAGTTCTCCTTGTTTTGGGAACAGCCAGACCTCTTACCCAAAGATTACCTGTGAACAAATCAGGTGTGGTCACTTCACTCCTCATCATCATCCGCAAGCCTGCCCTTCTGGGAGTATCTACATGTACATATTGGTATTTATGACCTGTTAAATACATGAAGATAAAGGACTCAGGAAAGTTTTGATGCCTGCAGATGGCATAAACCGACTTCATTTTTAAAACTGGTGGGCTTTGCCACCATTTTTTATGCGGTTCATAAGAATTTCCACCCTCCTCCTCACCTTCTAATCTGAAGCCTGGATGACCCTTTATTTGACAAAGCTTGCTGCTGCTGTGGTCATCTGAAAAGTGGCATTTTCGCATTTTTCTGCTCTGGTATAATGACAGAAGTGCCGTAGATAAATTAGCTTTGAAGTAGACCTCCAGATACCGTAGCTGCTGACTTCTAACACTTTAATCAATAACTCATTTGAACAAACACTTAAAATTTCTCTTCCGGGTGATGACTTTGGGTACTGCCAGCCACTTTTTTTCCATCATCATGAGCTGTTTATCTACTTCTGGTATTGTCATAAATTGTAACTAAATATTCCTTTTCCTCCTTGCCTTTTCTTCTCCTTACTTTCCTCTAACTTGTGCCTCCTCAAAATTTACTACCCATTTCCTCTCATCTTACCCACCTTCTATTTTCTATTTTTTGTAGTGCTAAAAGACAGGCTGCTAATTCAGCATTCCATGCATGCCTAAGCGATTTGCACATTAGCAGACATAGAGGAGAGCTTTGGAAGAAATGCAAGCCCATGGAAGACACTAAGTGTTTTGCTGTTGATTTCAATATAGTCAAAATTAGTGTTTATCCAAAACATGTTCACTTCCCTCTTTTTTTTTAAGTAGTATCTCTTCTTAGGGATGGATAATATTAGATTAACTATGTTGCTCTCTGAAAATTCTTTTTATCATGATACACTGAAAAGGGCATAAGATAGGTCCCTCTCTTCCCTTCAGATTTTTCTTTTCTGGCTTCACATGATAGTTTTTCAGCACAATATATTTCAATCTTTTACTACAATTATATTATTTTGTTGCATTCCCCTGAATAGTTCTGGTCCCAGTGCAAAAGGTGTCAGGGGGCATTTTGACTATTATTATTTATTACTTCAAAGACAAATGAAGTCTTAGGGTCCAAGGGTGGAGAAAATGTACTTTTGTTCCAAAACCTACATACAAGATACCGTTCTTCGTGTACAGCCTAGGGCTTCCAGTTTTGAATACAGGCACTGCATTACACCACATCACTTATTTGATTAATCCAGCGTGTACTTGTCTGTAAAATCTGTTCCTTGACATTTATACACAGTAAGTGAGTGAATTAACAGAAAAGCAGTACCTACATAAAATGACAGTGGAAAGATCATCTGATGGGTAAGGACAGGGCATGTCCTTTTCCTTCTTTCCTCTCTAATTTCTGTGGTGTCATTCAGAAACTATCTCTGTAAACACATCAATTACAGGAAACTGTGGGTAGAGGTGATGTGAGTGTGGGTCCCAGTGGTTCATATTGCAGAGACAAACATATACATGCCCAGTGTTATAAGTATAGGGGTTTTTAGTCCAGGTTAAATTCTTTTCCTCCTCTTCTGCATTTATTATTATCTGGTCCTTGACATGACTTGACCCTAAACTGCACGGTCTGTTCGTGGCTTTGTTTATTCCTGGCTCAGTGCCACCTTTGTTTTGTTTCAAGGTAGCATTGAAACAGAAATGATGAGATAAGCAGGGCTAAGAAACACCTTGCTCCCTCCCAACACCCCTGTGCCATAATAGAAATAATTGCAATACTCTCAGAACATTTGGCTAGGCTGTTACTAAGAGAAGATTTTACAAAATGGACTACCATGTCCTATTGCAATATTTTCCCTGTAGAAAATGAGCTGTTTAAGCATACTTTTATGAAATAGGAAGATTGAGATATGAAGTCCAAGGCTGAAGAAGAAATCAGCTGAAGTAGCAAGAGCAAGACAGGAACAGTAAGAATAGACCACATATTTCCTAACACAGCAGGAACTGTTCTTATGCACAGCTTCAGAGCTGGTTTAAGCTTCAGAACTGGTTTAATTACTTTGGTGGTGTTGGTTTGGGCTATTCTCTGTTATGGATATGCATCTCTCTGACTCCTGTCACAATCTTAAATATTTAGGTTCAGTATTAGAAACTGAGAAGTGTACCTTTGTACCTCAATATCAATTCCATGTAGTCACAGCTTAATAGCTATTCTAATAAATATAGCATATTTTAAATTATTTTGATTCTTTCATAGGCAATTAGCTGTTAAAAAGCAAATAAAGAATAACATTTACAATCTGTCTTGGATTTTCATCAATAAACCACTTCTTTCTATTCACATCTCTTGCACATTACAAAATAAGTCTTTAAGTTCTTTTTGTCACGGAGGAATGTGACCAGAAGGCTCCACTTCAGCAGCAACAAAATGATTGTGGAATAAAGAGGCTTTTATTTCAGAACAACATTTCTAATGGAAATTATTCCAGAAGAGGTTATTGCACAGCATCTATTTGATTCACCTTGTCATACAAACTCTAGACTGATTTAATTAAATCAGTATCCAGTCTTTATGCAGGTCAACTCCCAAACTTCTATTCTTAAAATGTAATGTTCTCTGAAAAAAAATCATTAAAATGGACTCAATTTAGCTTAGATTGAGATTTTAGTCTCGTATTTTTACCACCTTTAATTTTTTCTAACAGATTGCGTATTTGTAATTAAGACATCAATTAGCCAGTTCTGAAAATGTGTTTTAATTTAAGAGTAAATACAAATGCATTTAGCAGAAATTTAGCTACTCTTTTTCATGCTTGGTAATCAGCTCTGCTTTTGCTTGGGTGATTCAGGAATCTTGTGGGCTATCCTTCTTTACAAAACGTGATCAGTGACTTCTCTTCCTTAGTGACTATGTTAGCTCCAGAGGTGTGCTTAGGAGAATAAACAACTCAGCTTTTCCAGACCACCAAATCTGACTTTGTGCTTTGGGCAAATGGTCATGCAGGCATTTATTTTGTTAGACCTTGTTTATCTGTTATTAACTGTTAGCTATAGATGAGCACAGGACTGTGGTTTTGGTCTAATGCTTTGTTGTTTTTTAATATAAACAGCCTTTTGAACATCATGCTTTGCCTTCTGTGGACTGGGGATACAGAGGAAAATTAAACAAAATGAAAAATCAAAACAAAGAAACCACACCAATGAACAAATAAATAATGAAATGCATGACGTTCTCTGTATGGAACTAGCAGCAGACAAGTTCATTAATTAAATCATCCAACATGAAATGTATTGGATAGTAAAAATTAGGCTAGTGGCAGTTTTTAATAATATTTTGCTTTTTTTACCTTAAGTATTTAAGTATTCCCAGTTTCTCTTTCTTAATTTATATTTTGAATGCAACATTCCAAATGAAATGAAGTTAACTTTGGATAACAAGGCTGGATCAGCCCATGGTCCAGACATCCCTTCTAAATCTGACTCTAAGGACCATAAAAACTTCTGCTGGGCCTTCATCTACCAGCTGTTTAATAAGGTCCAGAATGTCAAGCATCATACTGGAGGAAAGTTTATGTCAAGTTAAGGATTACTGTCCCTCAGGTATCTCCATAGTACTGGCCACTGAGAGTTAAATACCAGCAGCAATAGCAACCTATCCTGGAGGCTTGCTCAGAAGCAGTGGGTGTGTAAGATTTCCACAGCACTTGCCAACCAAAACATGAAGGAAAATGTGTCCATTTGTATGGTTAAGAGAAGGGGAGAATCTAAACCAGCCTGGAAAAAAAGCAAACAGAAAATGTCATTAATCTGGGTGAACTGGGCGTGGCTATGGGCAAGTTGTGCTTACCAGCTGGCTGAATGGCTGTAGGCACTGGGAAGTTTGGGTTCAGTGGGCAGATAATTCAGGTTGAAAGCTGTAGGTTTTTTAGACCTTATCCCTAAGAATTTTTCCCTAAAACAATAGTAGCTATTGATGTTTATAGGCATTTGACACATGCAAGGGATACTCTTTTGTGAGAGAACATCGTGTTACATGCAGACCTGTGAGAAGCAAGAATCCCCAAAATTTTAAAGAAAACAAAATGATGAGCTTTTCAGACCAGTGACACAGACACAAAAGGGTTAGGCTCTTCAGAAGAGTTTCACACAAGGATACAATTCTTTAGATGAATACCCAATCTTGTATTTTCATTTATGGGGGAGTTTTGACAGCCATCTTTCCTCATTTTGTCACAGATCTGGTATTTGCTCTAGCATGGACAAAGTCAGAAATTCTGGAGGAGTTCTTGCTGGATCTCAGAGATCCACGAAGATAGACTCCAGCTGCTGGGCTTCAACAGCTGGTGCCCAAGGAACACATTTTCCCCTTGAGTCTCTGTCCCTCCAGGAGATTCTCTCAGTGTTTCTGCACCCCCTTTGAGCCTCTGTGTGGCCTCTCAGGGGAGCCTTAGCAGTGCACATGCACACACACACATACAAATAATATGCCAGGGATGGGTCGGCATCGCTTTGGCCAGACTCATAGTCTGTGCAGGGAGATGTTTAAACACACCCTCCAACACACACAGGGTCCTGCAGGCCTGAGCATGCTCATCAGGGTACTGTGCCAGTAGGGGTGCTTGGCAAACTCTCTGCAGCCTGTCTGCAAGAAGAAGGAAGAGCACCATGATAAAAGGAACTCTTAATTTCTTTGCTAATATTACTACTTTTTGCCTTGCTACCAGACCAGTTCCTCAGTGCCCTCAGGGACTGAATTCAAATGCCTGTGGACAAATGTTTCTGTGTCCAGTTGGGTATGAGTTCAGTGGACTTGTAGGAATTTCCCCCATTATGCAATGGATACCTTCAGGCAGGAGCTTTGAACATTGTCTGCCCTTCTTTCAAAGGGTCACTGCTGTGGTGAAGCCCCTCTAGCCACCTCCAACCTGCAGAGAAGACAGTTGCTCTTTGAGTCATCATCAGATTCTCCCTGTAGCTGGTAATATTCATGCAATTTAGGGAGTCGGGTTCAGTTATGTATCTTTTGTGACAATGTGTGGAAAGAGGGAACCCATGCTAAAACATTTCCAATTTTTAGTGGTTTTACATTTGAATTATTAGTGCGGAGGTTTACAAAAGAGCGGTTAGCCTGTCAGTTCGATTTGTGCCCTTATTCTTTCTGAGTCTTTAGAGCATTTCTTTTACTCTCTCTGTATTTTTCTTCTTAATGGTTTCTTCATGTTTTTGTTATTGTTACGTTGGCTCAAAGGTAATTTTTCCTGGCAACACAACCTTTTATTTGAGGGCTTATACTATTGTTGTCTTTTGAAAGGATTTTCCATTCTCCCTGGTTATTCCGATCTCTTTCAAATTTTTTTTTGTTTGTTTCTTCAAGCAAAGATCATTCTGTTGTGGATTCTGTTTCCAGACTGTAATACTAAAAAAAAAAAAAAAGTATATATGTGTATCATATCTATAAGATACACATACACATATGTATGCAAAACATATACAAGTAACATACATATATATATAGATAGATAGATATAGATAGATATAGATATAGATAGATATAGATATGTGAAAACCACAGACAACCAGGCTAGGGAATTATCAGGGGAAAGGTGACCTGCAGCTGATTTTGTACAGGCCATAAAAATTACTGCCTCTGGACCATTATTCCACAGTTGTGTTGACAGCATGGCTGTAAATACCCTGTATCTTGTTTCAGCCAGGGACTAGCAAAGAACAGCTGTGTATATCTCCTAAACCAGAACAGTTCATTTTCCCTGGAAAGGTCACTCTTTGTTGAACCAGCTCAGGAGAAGAGTAAGATGTAGCAGTAACCTCCAGCTGGGAATATGTGGTATGGGAAGTGCTGAAGGAGAATTGGAGTGAGTGGAGTGAACTGACAGCTGTGAGTGGGATAAATTGACCCATGTAGTTATACAGATGTAGTCAGATGTTGAAGGACTCCCATCACCACATTGTCCTATCTGTAGTACTGGGCAGAGAAGAGATATGGGATGACTAGAGGCCACTGCAAAAGTGTGAGACCATGCTGACTCTTCATCCTGTTTCATGGGAAATTGGTCAGCATTAATGTTTTCAAGTCCTAGAAAATATTACAATTTAAGTACTTTAATAAGAGCTTTGATTTTTCCTGGAGTCTGAGCCACCAGGCTCCCATTGAAAACCCAAGCCAAGACTAAATGGATTTTTTTTTGCCAGACTGAGCACTCAGACACTGCAATGACAGTTGGAAGAAATCCTAATAACATTGGGGTGGGGCAGTGGAGAGGAATGTGTTTTTACTTTAGAAATTACTATTTAGTACCTCTTTTAAAAAAAAACATATCTACACTGCTCACCTAAAACAACATAAATCTAATTGATCATTCATCCTCATCTACCTTGCACTCAATCATGAGTGGCTTTTCTACATTTAAAAGGCAGAAAAGTGTTTATGAAGACAGCTTTCAAATTCCAGTAGATCTTTTACCTCTCACTTTCTGAGTCACTTCAGAAATGCTTGAATTCTGTTTTAAGTAGAGTTATAAGAATAAAAATATTCCTCATTTATTCACTGGTTTAGCTTGAAGCATTAAACATCCTAATAAAATCTTTATTACGTCTCATGTATAAGCTAATTCAGAATTGGGAAGAATCAGGGCCTAAGAGTATGGGAAGACATAGCTCATGTCCCTCCACTTTTAATGTCTCTGTACTTGCTGTTTTCTTTCACAGGTAAATTATGAAAAAAACCCAAAATACATTCATGGCTACTGAATGAAAGCAAATCTGGTGAAATAAATAAGTCTATAGGATGTACAGAATGAAATTATTATGAGTGCAATGGGTTTTATAGTAGATTTGAAGGTAGAAGCTATGACTCCACACCTAACTAGCTCTTCAAAGCTCCCCCAGTGCACTGGAGAAGAGCATATCAGGCTCAGGTTGCTTGGGATTTATTCCTGTCTAGACTACTGACTTTTCATTTTGTACTATTGCATCTTGGTGTGCATTGGTTTCCCACATTGTAAAAAAGGGTGAAGATTTGTCTCTGTCTTTAAAGCCACTCAGAATGCACTGCTCGAAAGCATTCTTTAAGAATGAGGCATTATTTCTGAGTTCCAGTCATGTGATGGCAATTGCAGGACTGGGATCACAGATTCTTTATTGGGTATTTAAATACCATAAAATCCTGAACTGGTCCTTACTGCTCCTGCCCTTATCTGCAAATAGGTTCTGATTGTATTTGCAAGGATTAGTATTGACTGTGTGGGGCTGGACCCATTTTCAGCAAGACCAGACACTACCCACAAAATAACTGATTATTAGACATCTGTATGCTGACTTGCTGTTTTGTGATATATTATTAGAGGCTGGTGTTTAAGGGAGGGGTGCAGTGTACAAACAACATTTAGCCAGCATTTCTGATATTGCTCTGTATATCCCACAGGGCCAACACTAATTATTTCAGCACAGGTCACAGGGTTTTTTGTGTTTGTTATAGCATTGAAGCCTGCAACTCTGTGTTTGCAGTAAAATAATTGCTGTCAACCTTCAAACCAGTGAGTTCATTTGCCTTATTGCTTGCAAATAAGATCTTATTAATATGAGTTTAAAAGATCAGGATCCTATCCCACTGCCTAGATTGTTCCATCTGGACCCAGAAAAGCTTGGAAATATTCCAAGTGGTCCCATGTAGCTTGTGTGATTTCAAGCTCCTCCCTAAAGTTTCAGAGATACAGAAGCACCCAATACCCACTGGAATCCAGCAAAGAACGAGATGTCTAATCCAGGCGTAAAATCTGGGCTTTGTTTCTGTTGTGCAATTCCTTTTCTGCAGAGTGAGGGTTGCAGATCACTCATGTTTCATATAGTTTGGGGAGGGTTGAGGTATGAAGCCTAGTCATGCAGGAGTCCTCTGGGAATAGAAATAATGTGCAATGAATAGAAATCCAAAATTTATTAATTGGCAAAAATGTGTTCACCAGTATATGCTTGTAAATGTGAAGATCTCTGTCAGTATATGCTGGTAAATGTGAGGGTCAGCAGCTCCAGGGTGAGGAGAACTCTTGTGAGAAGACAGAGTTTCCATATTTCCCCAAGCATGGCTTTTTTCTGCAAGTGCTTCTGCATATGAGGAAGCGGGAGATGCCCCAGGTTTTGTGTTGGTTAGAGGACAAGCCAGGGTCAATCGGATCCAAATCTTGGTCGGATACAGCTCACAAGCATTCTTTTCCCTGACATTTTCATGTGTTTTTCTTTACCAGTAGTATATTAGATATCAACCCTCCTTTTGCTGTTCTCATTTTATGGGCGGTGAAAGACATGGCTCCCCTCCATTTTTGATTCCGCAAAACTGTAACCAAAACCAAGGACAAGTATGTCTTCCGCTCTAGTATGATGTATTGTGTATCATATAATTATCATTCGGCTTTTGATAGCTAGAAAAATAATAATAATACTTAGCACTAACACAGCAATTACCTCTCAGAGCCCTTTGTAACCATTGCCTAGTTCCGTGGTTCCCAAACTACAGGGCATGCCCTGGGAGTGGCTGCAGAGAGATGTTGCCTCATGCTGGTGGACTCCCGAGTTTACCACCGGTGCACTGCCCTAAAGATAGCTACAAATCCCTTCAGTTTGGTGATAGAGAGTAGCAGACAGAAACCCTGGTACATGAAGCAAGCTGGGGCCACCTGTCAAATTGCACTGAGGTGCTAACTTGACACCGGGACCTCGAAGAGTTCGTGCTTATACACAGTGTAAAGGCAGATTGGTTCTCACAGGAACAAGTGGCTTCAGTGATGTTTTGTGACCAGGAAGGTGAGGAGAAATGGTCTCTATGACAGCATGAAGGAGGGCTTTCACTGCTGATTCTGTCTTCAGAAAAAATTGGGATAAGAAAAAATGTATTAAATCTAGAAAACTAATTTCATGCAAATGCAGCCTTTTTTGTGTGAGATCACCAGTAATCAAATTTTAAAGGTCTTACAGCTGTAAAAATAACTATTTAGATTTCTGCATATCCATCTGGAACATGGACTACAAACTGGGCCTTCCTAACATCAGTCTATACAAACAACCAGAACGCAGTTTCTCATAGTCACCCCTGTCTAAACGCCTCAGTATTTTAAGTGGAAGAGCTTCAGGAGCCTGGGATAAAGGCTCTCTACTAGCACATCACAAACCTTAGTTGAAAAAATGTCTTTGCTCTTGATCACAGAACACAGAAAGATGAACCTGAGTCTCCTTAACTGCAGCTATATAAAGAAGGAAGGGAGAGCACAGCTATCCTGTTCCTCAGTTTTCCTGCAGCTTATATCTTTGGCTTTCACTAAGTGTGCCCAAAAGCAAAACATTTTGGATCCAGAGGAAATAAACAACATATGGGGATAATATTTTATTTCTGATCCTGCCAGACAGCTAAAATGCCCCAAAGAAACAAAAAAACACATTATCCCCAAATATGTTTAATTTTTTATTTGGATGCACCAAAGTTCTGCAGATCATGTAACTACATCCAGGTAGCAGAAGACATCATTTAGGATTGGTGACATTTTGATTTCCATCAAATGTGCTTTCTGCTCTTCAGAAGGAATACACAAGGTTGATCAAACAGGCGTAGGCAAGGATGGGCACAAGCTATGAACCTTGATTTTCTGTGCTGAGAAATTGTTCAAACAGTTCCTGGGATGTAACTAGGCACAACCAGGAGCACACACCGGCCTGCAATCATTATCAATAGTCAGGTTGGATTTGGCCAGCCTGTTTTGGAAAGTATAGGAGTGGCTAATCTAACCTACTCGCTCTCAGGACTGAAGAATGGAGCCTAGATATTTTTAAAATTTCAATACACATGTAGCCACAAAGGTTTTGCCAGTCCTGGGAAGAGGAGGATCCTCAAATCTCAGGCTGTGTCAAAGCAGGCAAGGCTTTGAACTAAAAGGCTGAGTTATGGCCCCAAATTTTGTAAGCACAAAGCTAATCAAGAAATTGAAATCAGTAGAGTAAAAACAGCGTATGAAAATTTAAACTTCAGCTGTGAATTCCAACACATTTTAGGAAGGGATGTACTCAGGAAAACTTTCATGCATGTGTCCTTGAAATTCATTCTTTTCCACACAGTTCTTGATGGTTTTCAGCAATTGAGTGCTGCATGGTACAGGTATGACCTAGGGATTAAAGGAAAAATTGTGTCAAATTAGTATTGTTCCAGAGGAAGAAATCCCAAACCTCTTCTAGTACTGAGGATGTAAAACTTTTGCAGAGGTCATCTTTTTGTGGCAATTGACTGAGGGCCCTGTGAAATTCGGTCATTTTTTTTGAAGTCCTGAATATTTTCTGCAGGCATCTGCTCTCAAATTAAAGTTCTGAGATGTAACGCCTCAGAGCTTTGCCATGTAACAGGCACATTTCCCTTGACACAAATGAACATACACATTTGCATTGTTCTTGCACTAAAACATATTGCTTTACCTTGCAATATGAAGTAATATTTCAGTAGTCTTGTTTTATAGCTTCAAGTTGAAAAGAATATTGCAACATTAAACTACAAAATTAAGCTGGAATTCTCAAGAGAAAAAGGCTGTTTTGTGAGGTTATTAATCCTTCCTGTTTCCACTCTGTCCAAAAATCCCACAATTTCAGTTTTGGTCACGGCATTTCAGCGCTTCTTTCTCAGCCAAAATCTCAAAATACTCAAATGCAAGTAAAGGAAATAATCATGGGTGATCTCAAACTTGCATTCTCCCTTCCCTTCTATCCCTGCTTCAGCTTTTTATACTGAGACTACCCCTCTCCCCTCTCCTTTTTATTTGACAAAGTACTAACCTTTAGTTGCAAATTAAATTTGATCAAGCAGATCTGAACTTTTATGCTTTTGAAGAGACAATATATTGAAAACTATAACTATTTCTGTGAAATAAAATAAAACTTGTCTTGCATAAAAAAAACATTCTGGAAAACAAAAATTTAACAGAAATATTTGATAGCTAATATTTAAGTTCATTCCAGAAAATATGCATATGTATAATTAGCTCAAATTAGAAATACCTTTCAATGTCTTCCTACAGTAGAAAATCATTCAGAAGAGATATTTTCAGAAATAATTTTTAACAGATGTGAGATTGTAGTGGCTAAGAGCCACAGATGGGCATGCAGAGCACGGCAAATGCAAGGCTGGGATGGGCAGCTGGATGATTCTTTTCCTCTTCAGCTGGACTTTAGCTTCTAGCAATTAAAAGTCTTCTAACTTTAAACTATCTAATTAAAGTCTTTCAGCCTTGCAGTCTGGTACTTTTAAATGGTGTTGTTAGGGGCTCAGCAGCTTCCAGGAATGCACTTTACAATGCCATGCTGACAAATTTGCTCTAGCGGTCTAGCACTGTTAGTGGGCATGAAATCACTTTTTGTAAAATCTGTTAATTGTTTGCTCTGGTTTAGAAAAAATATTTCAGAAATAAAAACGATGACATACAGCTAAAGGCATAATGTGGAGTTCTCTCCCATTCTGGGGACACCAAAAGCAACATGGGCAAGTTAGCAGTGTTACTGTGGGCATGCAATCAATTATAATTACATGGCAACACATTTATGTGCCTCACATGCAAGCGAAGGCAATTAAATCCCACAGATATATGTAAAGGTACTTTTTTCCTGGTTTCCTTTTCAACTTTTTAACCTAAGTCAGAAGCTATTAGCATATATTGTTTTTTTTTTTTTTTTCATCTAGAACATTTTATATCAAATGTCACAGCATAGGCTGGTTTATGTACTATTTCCCCAAGCAACCAACCTAGCACCTCTTATCTGCTAAAACATTCTTTTGGGAGTAACCAAACATGGCATACCTGAATGTGAATGTAAATATAATTTTAAATGATCTGGGTGCATGTCCTTTCACTTTAATTAAAAATATTTGGAACAACTCAGATCTATCAAAGCCCAGACCACATTTTTAATCAAATATTTAAGTGTTGAATTTTAGTTCCTGGATGTAGTAAAAATTAAAAAGATCTCCTGTCTAATCCTCTGGTGTGTTCTGGCATTTCTGTGCTGATGGATTTCAGTTTTTAAATGGATGATCAATTTTTAAAGATGGACTTCACAAAGTACTAGTTTCAGCAGGCTTCACCTAACACAATGTAAGTATTTGGGACTGTGTTTTCATTTATGCCATGAATATATTGCTAGAGGCATGTCTCAAGATTAACATTATAGTTAGGAGATGCTATTCAAGCAGCATAGGAAATACTGTCCTCTTGTCAGTCGGTCCAACCCTGCATTTTCCTTTCATCTCCTTTGCAGCTGTCCATAATTCACAGAAATGGGTTATCTCTGGTGTAAAAAAATGCATTATTGTTCTTTTGGATTAATCAGTAAATGACGACTCTGACATCTCCTGTTTCACAAGCTATAACCAACTCAGCAGTCTTTGGAAGTACTTAGAGAACTAATGCTTTATTCTACTGGTTTCAAAGTTCTCTGTATCTGAGAGGAATATATTTTTGGGTGTGTAATGTCTTATACAAATGTTTGTGAAATGGAAGCCATAAAAAGTGACTTCTAAATTGTCAAAAATCACAAAAATCCTATGCAACTTGTAAGTGTTCATAAAAGTACACCTTTCATTAAGCAGAACATTGGACTGTGCATCAATGTGGTTTTGTTTCAATACTGGCAGTTTAAAAATTCCTCTATGCAAGTTTAGTTCATGTTAATGATGAAAACATACTGTACAAATATAATTAGGACAGATTACAGGAAAAATTCAGAAAGTGACTAATGTTTATGTCTGCAAAAGGTTAGAAAAAACCTACAAAACTGCAAGCTCACTTTTGTTTCCAAAGAATGTACTCCTCTACATGACTTTTTGTGGTGTATTTAACCAAATGAGCTGCACTATTTGTGGTTTCATGGGAGATTATGTTATTGTTCATTCTTGTCTGGAAGATCTAACAGGTTGAGCCCAAATACCATCACTATTCATCCCTACAGTTATTTTTTCACAGGGAGATATGGAGTTAGTTTCTGAAGGACCTCAGAAGTCAAATTCAGATCCATTGCTCACTCTGAGATTGTGCAAGATGCGTTAGTCATGTACCAATTATACTCTCAATGACTTGTGTCTTGGCTGCTTTTATTCCCTTCTCTTCAGGCCCATCTGAGGAACTGTAAAGAAAAAAAATCCATGTTAATTAATTTATATGAAAAGTAAAAGAGAATACCAAAAAGCAGGTTAGAATCTGTAGCAAAACTAATTGAAGAAAGGGGACTCCATATGGAGAAAAAACAGCGGAAATGAAAAGTTATTTCCATGTTACAGAGGCTGAAATCCAGACATTTCTTAGTACGTTATATGACAAAATATGAAAGTTTAAGGAATAGAAATGTATTTTTTCCTCCCTTTATTTCAGTTTTCTAAATGTATGAATAGGTTGGCCAGCTTCCCCTTAGTACGCAGACACACTGTTTACATATTTACATTTTAGATGCTTACACAATTTTGGTTTTCCTTCTGCTATTTGCAACCATTGAAATAGGACAAAACTGTCCAAAGAATAATAATATCTTTTAAATACTCACTGTATGCAGATGAAAACTTTTAACATTTTGCTTGTCAAGTGACTTAGCTATGTTTTTGTAAAAGTAAATATTGTGATTTCAAGAACAAGACATGTTTACCTGTGTTTTAACCAGCCTTGTAATGATCAGAATCAGACACGTTATTTTTAGTACTGTGCCAAGTACAGGAATTAATTGAACAGAAATAATAAGCTCCTTATTTCAGCTCAATACATTCTTATTCATGCAGTTGTAGAACATGACATCCTTTGCCCATAGTCTTGCAACGTGATCTGTTCACCACCATGGCTTGTAACTGGTCAAAGTCAGGGCTTTATGAGACTTTTGACATATACATAAAATACTGAGATAGATATTTTTTCTCTTATATAATATAAATATATGATTTTATAGGTGATATCTTTAAAATATTTTATGGCTTCTTTTTACCTGGCTTATAGGAAATTTCTCTGCCTTATCAATATTCCCATTAAAATTTTGTCACTTGAAAGTTTGTCAGAAATGACTTCACACGGTTCCCCAGAAAAACAATACAAATGGAAAACAATTTAACATTAGATCATCATCCCTGGAGTTCCCTCTGAAACCTACCCGCTCAGAGATGACTTCCTGCAAACAATCACATTCCAGTTGCTGCTCAATTAACTAGTTTTCTCTTATGCTTTTCTTGTTTTGTTGCTGTTATTGTATATTTCTTGGTTGTGTTTTTTGTTTGTTTTTTATAAAGTGGAACCCATTAGCATGACAAACATTCCACAAAAGTTTTGCAATGTTATATGAATTCTTGCATTTTAATAAATCAAAATATTATTACAGTAAAAAGCATAAGTCTTTTGTGAAAACACAATTTCCTGTAAAGGCCATCTTAATTGACTTCTATTACACCACTTTCTCCTAATCTTTATTAATGAACTCCTTCATCAGTTGTTTAGATAGCCAGACTAATGTTTAGGAAGGCAAGGATTATAACTGGTTCATTCTATTTAGCTTTAATGAATATTGGCATGACAGTAGGATTCTTCTATTCTACTGGAACTTCCCTACTCTTTCCAAACTTACTGGAAAATTATATTTGCAATTTAAACAGACACTCAACAAGCTCTTTTTAAAATCTTGGATGCAAGTTAACCTTTATTCACTGGTTGAAATGTCAAGTTTTAGTGGTTTTTGTTTAGTATCTTCTGTCAAAGTGGAAACTATTTCATCAGACTAAGAGCTAATAGAAACTTGCCAAGAACAAATTCTGCCTAATTTATTTCGCTCACACAGTAACTGAGCAGCTAATACAGTAATGGCATTGTATATTCTCCTTTTAATGAGGTTTTTGATCATCTTCTGAGGATCCTAAGGAAATCTTGTGTGGACTTTAAAGTGCATGACAAAATCAAATGGATAGCAGTTTCAGATAGCTGTTAGCAATAGTGATAGGACTTACCCAGTGTCAAGCTGCCCTGAATCTAGGCATGCTCAGTATTTTCATGACTTGAGGAGGGAAGAGAGATCATGCTCAAGAAATTTTACAGTTGATTGGAAGATAGAAGAGTAGGAAGAAAAATCAAAATTATCCTAGCCAACTGAAGAAATTTTTCTGGAAAATAAAAGACTGTATGTAATCCAGTCGTTACAAGTTTAAGAAACAATTAGCCGCACAGATACAGGATAGAAAAAAACCCCAGGAGTGCAGCCATGTTTTAGAAGCTCATCTAAGAATCTGATTGTATCATTGTTGAACACAAATCAGAAAAAGTTTGGATGTTGTGGAAAGGCAAACATTAAGTGGGATGTATAAACTAGACCAGACATAGGAAATAATCATGCTCTTAGCGGTGGCTGGAGTTCCATTTTGAACAGCACATTTCAAGAAAGACTTGAAAATATTGAAGGGAATCCAAACATGATTGACAAAAATGTCCAGCAGTATCGAAAACATGAGGATTTGTCTCACCTAACAAAAAGCAGAATGAAGTAGGCATAATAAAAATGCTGAATTATGTAAATAGTTTTGCAGGGATGAACGGATTAATTGTTCTCAGTGACCATGGTGGATTGGTCAAAAAGCAGTAGGCTTAATCTGGAGCAGGAAATAAAAGATATTTGGAACAGTTAGATAGGAAACAACTTGGTACAGGCAAGTACAACAGAACACTACAATAGGAAGCCAAATGCTACTGTAAAATTTTCAGTGCTGGATGTCTGTAAAAACACAGCAGAAAAAATAATGCCATGAAAGACACAAATATTTTGAGGGTTATGAAATGTACTAGATAGCTTCTTAAAATTACTTAAAAATCAAATTGTTTTTTTATTATTTTTTCTATGATATCTGTACAATATGAACAGATCCTCTGTTTCCCCCTGTGTACTAAACAAAGAAAAATCTTGAGTTTTTCATTTTCCTGGTCTGTTCAAGCATTTTCTGATAACATGTCCTAAACAGTTTTATTTTCTTTACAATACAATTGACAATTCTACCACTGACAGATAAAATAAGATTAATTCTGCAAGAATTTTATTTGTTCATCACAGCCTTTAGTTTACCCAATTGATTTTAAGTCCTGTTTTCTGGTTTAGACTAATTTCTTCCAGTTATCTCATTTTACAATAGTTAGATATGTTTTAAAGAGCTGTTTTACTTTTCCCTCTTGAACATGCTGTTTTTCTAATCAGTGACATCCCCCCTTTGGATTATGGGGTTACAGTTTCTTCACTATGACTGACAATATTCTTAAGTAATTCCCAACTATTGTTAATAATTTTTTACTTAAAGTTATTCCTATAAACTCATCTTGTTCAAAATTAGTTAGAGATTTTTAAAATTGGTAATGTTAAAATCTCATGTGGCACTAATTTGGATATTATTCTCCTTGTGTCTATGAGATATTGTGTGGTTGGGTTAGCACGACCTTTTATGGTGCTGCGAGAATAATTTATTCCTATCTTTTTTCCCAGCATTTTGATCTGAGGATTGTTATAAGTACTGGTGGAGCTTTGCAAGAACACTTTATTGATATCTGTATGAGCAATTTCATGTGGCTCAAACCAAAGATCTTCCAAATTCTTTTAATTATACCCCCATTAAAATTATAATCAATTTTTCCTATACACTACATACTTGTCCTTAAAGCATTGGTATCACCAGAAAAGACTATTTTTTAATTTTGTTGTTGAAGGGCTAAGAAACATCCTCATAAGCACTAATTATTTCTTTTTGCACATTTTGGCCAGATCTGTAGCTATGCAATGTTTGACTTAAACTTCAAGACACAAGGGCTATGACTCAGTCTGAGCCTTCAGTGGCAGAAAGGCTGGGGGGGTGGCAGAAAAGCTGAGGGAACCCACGTTCCTGGTGGTATGCTTCAAATCCCCAGAGTTTCTTAAATATATTATATTTCAAAGAACCAAAACCAGGCAAGGGAAGAAAAGGGAAGGGATTAATTTGTTTAAAATTCTCCCAGAAAGAGAAAAATCTATAAACCAGAACGCCACTAAAGCTTGAGTGGCCTCATAAATGTATAGGTCTGATTGAATCTCTAGTGTGACGGTGAAAGATAAACACAAGAGGTGGGTTTGAACTCTGGATTGTATCTTCCCAGCAAGAAGCACAACTTTACCAAAATACTTTGCAACAAAGGGGCCACAAGAATTTTAAGACCAATTTGAAGTCCAAAGATGAGAGAGAGAGAGATAGTGTGCAGGTCTTGTCTGCACATAAGTATAAGAACCAGCTTAAATCCTTCATTCCTCCATCAGGAAAAGATGTCTGGAAAAAACAGTGACTGGTGTACAACAGGATATGTGAATCAGTGTGTCAGTGCTTTTCTTTCTTCATTTGCTAATTTTGAAAAAAGAGATCAGCTTCTTTCCTGCTATGTAAGAGACGCTCCAATAATTTTCTAGATTTCAGTCATTGCAAGAAATCCCTCATAAATATCAGGTTTCATATTCCGTATGTTTCAAAACATAAGAGAATGTGTCCATTTCCTCCTTGGAATCACCCTGCAATGGGTTTTTACAGCTGACATGATTTATTCACACTCAGTCAGAAAACAAACCAAATCAAACCATGAACAAAAAAGACTTTCTTTTGGTAATGTATGGCTAAGATCTGTAAAGGTGATCTAAGTGCTGAATTTATTACATTGCCTTACAGCCTTGAACACTGGATAGTCAGCATTTTCTGAAAATTAGATATGTGGAAATTGTCATAAATTAAACTCCCTCAAATAAGTAGTGATTTGATAATGTACTGGTCCGCTGCTGAAAGCAAGGGAATACATAAGTACATTCACACATCCATTCATATCAATAAAATACAGGCAGATTATGATGATGCGGGAAAGCAGAAAAATTTTATAAACATTTATTTAGTGTTTTATAGAGAGCAACTGAGGACTAACATATTGACACACATATTATGTTAGATAAACCAAGTTAGAAATGGTCTAATTGTGTTTTGCCAAAATGTGTGCGTTTTCATAGAATGGAGCATCTTTATATTTTAACTACTGCCCTTAGTCTTTCTCTTAGACAGAAGAGAATATTGTAACTCAGCAATCCAGAAAAATAACCCTGGAGGTGATCAGAGAAAGAATGAAGCAATTAACTCTCTTTGCATGAAAAGGAAATAGAGATAAATGCATATTTCATTGGATTTGAGTATCAGATCTGAAGGAGTCATCCACCCTTTGCTAAAAATATGCAACCTGCAAACTTGGTACTCTGCTTACATTTGTTTATCTCTTGGATTCTGGAAGAGGTTTGTATTACTGTAGGTTCTTTCTGACTATTGGGGGCATCCAATCATGGGTAATATCCAGAGCATCAGTGAATTTATGACTGATACAGTATTCCTCTGGGCTGATGGAACAGCACAATATTCCTCTAGGTATTTTCAAAGCAAGTAAAGCATAAGGAGAATCATTGATGTTCAAATCACTAGCACAGGTTTGCCACTGGCAAAAAAATATTAAAACTAAAAAAACCCAGAAAAAAATAATGCATCTGACTAATAAACTGTTTTGTTATCTCATTTCAGAGAAGAACCTTATTGAATCAACAGGATTTGACAAGCATGTTTACCTAACATAATCCTGCAAATACCCCATTCCATGCTTCATCAAATCCTCTTATGTCTTTCTGTACTGCCCTGCAAGGAGCCTGCAGGCTATGTCAGTGGAGTCAAAAAATAAATCTTCCATGTGGTCTCCGGCTCCTGACCTCCCACCTAGGCTGGCTGAGCTGCACAAGCCTTCTGAGGTTGTGTCATCCCTGACACTGCTGAGATCTGCTGCCTATACCTGGGTTTCACACTCCTCCCGGTCATGCTTGCTCTCACCTCCCCAGGTTTGGCATCCAGAAACTCAATGCCTGGCTCACAGCACCCTTGGGAAGGGCATCCTCACAAAACCAGAAATGCAATATTTATGCCAGCACAGCTCCTTTACTGGGTGGAAGAACTAAAATGCAGAATGTGTTTGTCTCATCACTGTAAATATTTTCAATATGGAACCAGTTTCCAGTTTTCCTGCTCTTTCTAGGGTTATCTTAGTTTTTTCAGCCTTTGCTGATTTCTTTTTTTCATGAAATCTAATTCATAGCTTCTTCCTAGTTCTTATCAGCTTTCCATTCTACCTAAATTGGCTTGGCCATGCAGGTCTTTTACCTTCACAGAGGATAGGCTTTTGTTACAGAAAGGTATTTTGAACACATACTTCATCGTTTTGATAAGAACAAACAAATATAACCTCTAAACATATTTATTAATAATAATAGTATTATTAATATTAATAGTATTATTATTAATAATAGTATTATTAATATTAATAATAATATTAATAACAACAGTAATAATAAAAGTAATAAAAAACCCAGGGGGACACACACATCGCTGATTTTATAAAAATCACAGATTATTTGAAGTAGATTATTATTATCTCATATAGAAATAGGAGATTATTTGAAAAATCAAGTCATCTTCATGTTTCCAAGCCACCAGTTTTAAGGATAACACATTATACACAAACTCTTACAGCTGTCTGGTTGAAGGCATTGATCTGAATCACAGAGAAAAAAAACTGTTTGAACTGATATGGGGCACACACATTGCAGCAAATCTTGCACTCCTGGCTTCAGGAGATAGGAGTGCAATTGAAATAGATTGTCACAATTTAATTTGATTTTGTTTCTTGGTTTTCTCTAATGGAAATGGTAGGAAATTAAGACAGGAAAAAAAAGGAAAAAATCCAACAAATTATTTTCTGCTGAGATGAAGTAGCACTTTTCAATGACAATATTTACAAAGAGAATTTGTGCAATTTTTTTCCTTAAAATAAAGTAATGGATACAAAAATTAAATCTATCCCATTTATCTGGAAAGAAGAATTGCTCCCATCCCATTTAAATATTTTTGGCCATTAGTCTATTTTAGTTTTACAGTCCTAAATGCTGGGAATTCCATCATTCTCTGAGTGATGTCTAATAGATTTCCTTGTCAGTATAATCATCTTACTCCCACACCACATATTCTACACTTTAAAAAAAAAATTACTCAAAAAACACAAAGAGCCCTTATGGAGATATTCTCACTTGCAAATGCCTACATAAAAAGCCAGTCACTAAACAGAGGAAAATTAAGTGCTGCATTTTTGGCAGTGGTACAGAAAGACATAATTGTTTTCCTGAGTTTTGCAAAATAAGGAATTAATTTTTGCAAATAATCATAAAAACAGCTTTCAGTTCTGTTTCAAGGCATTCTGATCCAATTTTTGCTTTGCCACAGCTTTTTGTGGCAGAAGAACAAAGGATGTTAAATACTTAATTACCAGGACAGTACACGTGACTGGTGGATTGAGCTGGATAAATGAAGCTGCAATTATTTCACCACAGTGTGGCTGACTAAGATTGATACTTGGCCTTCACTCAATGGTTTTCATCATTCCACCAGAAATAAACAGAGCACAGACTAATCTCAATATGTTTATGCATCAGTAACTTAAATTGCTTTTGGAAACTGAAAATTCTGTCATTGGTTATAAAAGACAGCACAGTTTTGAATTTTTTCCTCATGTGCTGCAACATAGAATCAATGTGTGCATAATTTTCATCCTTCTTATAAGACATGCTATTCCTAAGAGCTGAGACAAAAAAAAAAAAGAACATACTTTTCTTCACAAAATCCTTTTCTTTTCTGCCTTGTTTGCAAAGATGAGAAATAGGACTTGCAGAAAAACTAAGATATGAGTCCAAGTTTCAGTTTCCTTCAAAAAATACATGGAACCAAGAATTTGGTTAAGACCAAAGCAGGTTACTCTGTCACAAAATTTGGATCTGTGTACTAAAACTGGAAATATGGGGTTACAGGCAGCCTGCAGCCCCAGTGCTGTGAAAGTGCCTGATTGAAGGATAGCTCATGGTAGCAGTGCCAAAGTAATGTGGATATATGTCTCCAGTTTGCAAAGGTTTATGTTCAGCCAGCTCAGAGGTCCAGCAAGTGATAGGGCCCTTACCTGACATCCTTGTCTGATTTTAGTTGTCTACCCAATTTAGAAACACTGCAGAAGCAGTGGTGGTAATACTGTCAAGGACATGAAAACTGTGACCTTTGTTCCTCCTTCCCACCATGCTACCCAGCTTTGCTCCAAGAAGGAAGAGATGACAAAAGTCTAGCTGCTTTTTATACACCAATATCTCTGCTGCTGTCTACCAGCATGGCATCTTTAGAAGTGCTGTTTCAGTAACAGAATGGTTATAGAAAGTGCTTCAGCATGGACGTGACTATAGAGATACAGCAAACTGTGAAAGAAAGACTAGAGTTCATTAAACTGTCTTTACCTACATTTTTCAGACTTACACTATGTCTTTTGTAAAGAAGTATATACAGAAGAATCAGAATTAAATTAATTTTAGGCTCCTTCCTTAGTGTGGTTTGCATGTTTTAATTCAAGCAAGGACAAGCATAGGGCTTCTGAAGAATATCTCTGACTTCCTGACACAGGAAGCCAAATTATCTCTGTTGTGAAGACTTTACATTTTCCTAACTGATTGATATGACTTTCTATAGTCTAAATGAGACCTAGCATAACTCTCATGTCTATTAGCCGCTCTAAACAAGGCTGTTGTTCAATGTTATGTGACTAAATAATTTCCATATAGTGGTTTTCTATTTATTTACCATCTTCTAAAAGACATCTTGTTTATGTGTATCGGATTAGTTCTGAATCTGGCCTGAGTTAGCAATATCATCTGCTCCATATGTTTGTATGACATTTTTGTTCAGTTAAGGATTTTTTTTTATCATTAAAATTAATTCAAGAAGGGTTTCATATGCAGCAAGCAGAAGAATAGCATCTGAGCTGATAGATACCCTAGATCTCAGTTATCAGTGATCTGCTCAAACCACTCCAAGTAGGCTTGAAGGTACAAGAGAGATGAGCTGTCTGATTTTAGCAATGAGATACTATTTCTCACATACAAAATACAGATCATAGGGCTAAGGAGAAGACAAAATATAGAGCAGGGAAGGGCAATGGAAGATAATACTGATCTAGGAAAAGAAGGAAAGTAGATATGTACAGCCTTGGGTACACAGGAACTTATATTTTAAATTTATTCACTAAATTCCTTAAGATATTTTCTACAAGGCCAGATTGGATAGGGCTTTGAGCAATCTGACATTGTGGAAGGTGTCCCTGCTGTTTCAGGGTTGGACTCAATAAAGTTACATTTTCAGTACAAATGGCATAATTGTTTTTACTTGCTTATCCATTGCATTTAGAAATACTGAAAATAACTAGAACCGATTTTAAAAACCCCTAAACAATTATTTCTTTTCTGTTACTCTTAATTTACTTTAAAAAAAAAATTACTTTAAAAGTTAAATCAGGATATTTGCACGCGTACTGTGTCTCTGATTTTATAAAGATATGCGCTCACTTGAGGTACAAAATCTTCCAGTTAACTTAAATAATGTGATGCAAGTGGTTAAAGTTATTAAGTATGGATGTTAGAAGTTGGTCTTGGTCAGCTTGAGAAACTGGAACTCAAGAATTAGTATAGCTCTCTGTCTGACTTGGGTTTCAAAATATTTCCAGAAATTGTTTTGTTTTGGGTTTTTTTTTGAGGTATTCTAAAAAGCCAGAGAACCTGTGTCAATGCTAAATCTCTAAATTGTCCTTCTTGAAAACTTCAGTCTTTTTGTATATGAACATGAGCTGCTTAAGGGCTTCTCAACCCTAAAGTCTGTCATGGATAAATGAAATCAAAACAGCTGATATCTCTTTATGTAGATATGTTAATCAAAACTCAGTTTAAGGAGATGCCACTTAGCCTTAAAACTAAAAGCTTGTAATTAGAAAATATATGGAAGCAATAAAATATTCTTGGAGCAAATCAAGGACTTTTATGATTACGAAGGCTTATGGTATATGGTGCTGCAGAGTCAGTACAGGTAAATAATAAAGCATCAGCAAAAATAAAATAACTTAATGGGGTAGAGACTTCACTTTGCTTCTTTGAAATTCAATAGACTTTACTTCTTTTACTAATTTTCGTGGAAATTAGTGCAGATATTCAACAGTAAAACTTAGAATTGTTTTCCAAAGTGCTAAATTTGCTCTTCCACATCTTCAAAAACCTCTTTCTCATCACAATGCCTTTATGTTTCTCAGTTACTTTCAATATCCCTTTATCTCTCACAAGAACTGCTTAGAGAACATATTAAGAGATATTGATCTAAGATAGAGCAGATGACAGAACAGAACAATATCAACAATGGTGAAAAAAAGGGTGGTGGGAGATAGAAAGAAAAATTATTATTAAGTTTCCTTCCCCTTAATTTTCTTTTCTCCCTTTTAATTTTCCTTTCATCTGATACACAGAAAGAAATGGGGAAAATATTTTAGCTTAAACGTTAATTTGTTTGGTCAATGTTTCTCTGTAGATTGTTTATTTGGAAATTGTAATTTACAGTGTCCATATTTTTATAATCCATATTACATGTTCTCTATAGAGTATTTCAAAGGTTTTTTACTAAAACTGAATTTTCAATGTATTTCCTCTAGTAATCAACTATTTAATTCTGAAAGACATAAACCTGAAAATGGGAAGATAGAATATAAATTAAGTCTAAATTTGTAGACTTTCAGAACAGCTTTCCTGGAAATATTCTGAATATGGTGCCTTACATAAATGTAAAGTGATTTGATTTGACCATCTATGTTATTTGTAATATCTTTTATTTATTTATTTCAACTTCAAATACAAGTAAACTTCTTAAATGCCTTTGAGTTCCTGTTGCTTCAGGAACAGGGCCTTCTATCATGGGATGATTACTTGCAGCTACTCAGAATCTCCTCAGTAAATAACTTCCCATAGGATAAATTTTTCTTCATGTTTGTTATTGTGATAAGAGGATGGACATTCAGAATAACTATAGGCATTTTCTGGAGACTAAAATTCCCCTCTTCAGGAGAAAAGTCATCCCCAGTGTTAATAGAGATTATTATTATGATGATTATTTTTATTGCCAAATAATAAATAGCTTCTGAGGTGTTCTTTTTATTAAATAGTTTTATGATCTATGCAGACGTGAATTTTACCCTTAAGAGGCAGAATCAAAGTCAAGCAACACTTGACTAAGGCACAATAAAACTACCAACTTCAAATTACACTAAATGATTACAGAGCTTTCCTCTGACTTCATTCAGGCTTTTTGTGTTTACGCTGGACAGTGGCTGAGTCTGGTTGCTACTATACAGATGAGTCAAAGAAGATATCAGCTAAAAGAAATGTTACATTATGAGTGTGAAGTGGAACAGAATTTGAAAATTTACCTACTCTGCTAGTGTTCAAAACAAGTTGTAGCTTCCTTGTCTTAATGAGAGTGGCAATATAAATCAAAAAACTTTGCATAGTTTGCAAAACTGGAAATATTTGGGGGAGACCGAATTTTCTTTTTCATTATTTTCTTGGATTATCAGCATCAATCTAATCAGCTAGCACTGAATTTGCATTACGAACTCATGAAACATTGCGTACTGAATTAGCTAAACTATCAACACCATCAGGGTTTTCTTTAAGGAAGAGTGCAGTACTGAACCTCCAAAATTTTTATATTTAAATTACTTACTTATTCTTATCTGAATTTCCATTCCCATAATTTCCACTTGGTGGTTCACAGAAATCCTGCCAGAAGAAATCACATAGATACAACTAGTCAAAGTGAGACACCAAGGTGATGCTAAAGATGTTGGAATATGTTTTGAGATGGGTCTTCCTAATAGGATATATTTGTTAAAAGCGAGTTCTGGTAAAAGTAGACACACTGATATGGAAGATGTTTATTTGCTGCATGGTCTCTTGCAGTTCCATTTCCTCATTTTGCTACTTGTTGGTTCAAGAAGTTACCACAGACTCAACTGGTATTAATTTCCAGGTTATCCAAAGCAGATGGAAAAAATGAGAATGAAGAAGCAGCCATTATTTCCTACATGACGCCTGAGACAGCTTGGGATTTTTACAATGTTTGTATCAGTGTAAAAACATAATAATTGCTACAGAAGAAACCAGAGGACCATCTAATTTGACCTTCTGTCTTCAAGTGAGCTGATGCCAGCCTTCTCAAATGTAGACATAAATATCCCTAATACACAGAATTGTGCAATGGTCTGCCATAGAGGAAATTATTCCTGACTCCAGCTGTTGCTCAATTATGTCCTGAAGCATGAGGATTAATGGTTCTTGTGACTTCTGTCCCAGCATGAGTAATTGCAGATGCCACTATTATTCAGATCAATGGATAATTCTGCTCTGAACCTTCCTCAATGCTTTTCCTTCTTGTGGCCTTAAATGGCAGGGGATGTCACACAATTTTATAAACACATCCCAGACATATCCTACCATACACCAAAGAAGTAGATTCTATCTTGGAGGGAAGCAAAATTTATCTGCAGAGAAATATTAACTGAGGTGAAAGTTATGCAATCATTTGGCTGCGGGAGCGTAGGAGGGCTCTATAGATGGATCTGGACAGGCAGGATAGATGGACTGAGGCGAGTTGTATGAGGTGTCAAGTCCTACACTTTGGCCATCAGGCAACCCCAGACACCACTACTAGCTGGGGAAAATGTGTCTGGAAAGCTCCCTGGCAGAAAAGGACCTGGGAGTGCTGGTCAACAGCAGATGAGCAAGAGCCTGCTTGTGCCCAGGTGACCAAAAGGGCCAGTGGCATCCTGGCCTGTGTCAGGAAGAATGTGGCCAGCAGGAGCAAGACAGTGGTTGTCCCTCTCTACTCAGCCCTGTGAGGCTGCACCTTGAAACCTGCATCCGGTTCTGGGTCCTTCACTTCAGAAAGGCCATTGAGGTGCTGAAGTGTGTCCAGAGAAGGGCAATGAAGCTGGTGAAGCTTCCAATTATTAAGTCCTATGAAGAACAGGTGAGGGAGCTGTGGTTGTTTAGTTTGGAGAAAAGGAGGCTGGGGGACGAAACACCTTATCATCCTTGACAATTCCCTGAAAGGGTGTATCCAGGTGGGCATCAGTCTTTTCTCCCAGGCAACCAGTGACAGGGTGAGAGGACACAGCTTAAAGCTGCAAAAAGGAAGGTTCAGGTTGGATGTCTGGAAAAATTTCTTCATGGAAAGGATTATTAAGCATTGGAATGGGCTGACCAGGAAGGTGATGGAGTCATCATCCCTGGAGGTATTCAAGAAATAAATGGACACGGTCCTTAATGCCAGAGTCTAGTCTACAAGGTGGTGATTGGTCAAAGGACTTGATGAACTTAGAGGTCTTTTTCCAGCCTAAATGACTCTGTGATTCTGATGTGAGCCACCCTTGTCCCATTCCATCAAGGCTGAAGGATTGAGATCAGATAAGGTATTGGCCCAGTTCAGCTTTTAGATCGCGTCTGGAAGTTGCATTAGATAACCATAGCCCGACAGATGCTATGAGCAGGCTTAACCAGTCTGGTGAGCAGGCACTTCCATGAATGCTGAGATGGTCTCCTATACAACCTGTACATGTGTTAGTAAGTCATTCCTAATCAGGATAGATCATCCTCCCCTGAAAAAAAACATTCTGCTACATGTTGTGTTTTGGTTCCAATGCTAGTTATTTGCAGAAAGTTATCCATTAGTGAGATAATCATTAATGTTCATCTAATGATTTTATTTAAAGATACACACACTGAAAGGGGAGGGAAAAAAAGCCCCTAAAAATTCCAGGGTGTATTTGAGTTACAAAGGAATCTTTCAGCAAAGTGTTTACTAGGCCAATTTTTACTAGGAGCCCATGACTCCTGCCTTGAATAAGATTATTTTGTTTTTAAATTCAAGCAAAATAAATAAGCAAACATTTTCCAAGTCATTAAAATGATTGGAAGAATTAGCCAAGTAGGTGAACTAACTGGTGAGGGTAGAAAGACTGAGATGCTTTTATGAACAGACCAAAGAAATTAAGGAACTTTTTGTAAAGGCAACATTTCTCACTACCCATGAAATTACTGTTGCCATCTATTTTCTGACAGATGATGCATCAACAGGTTTCTGGCAGGTGCCTTGGAGAAACATTTTTGCATTCTCTATTCCTGTTAGGAGACTGTTTTTCAGGCTGCCATTTGGGTTGTATTTGGCAATCACAGTGATTCACTAGAAAATGAAACACATTTTTCATTGTATAGAATACACTGGGGTTTACACACAAGATTATTTGATCAGGAGAGAAATGGCAGAAAAGTGAGTCCAGATGCTCAGAGCCACTTCTGGAGGAGCCAGGCTTGGGTCCTAAAACAAACCAAAAAATGAAAATTCCATAGTATAAATGTCACATCAGAGAAAGAGGGAACCTGGGAAAAAAAGTTATTAGTTATGTGAACAGAAAAATCACTATTTATTTGAAAGTATTATCACCTACCTCTATTAGGACACAAAGAAGGAACCAGCCATCTGAGAGCTAGTAGGCAAAACAGTCTTGGGTAAACACCTGAAAATCTGCAGAAGAAATTGCAGAATAAACCAGCCTGTTAACCATTCCCCAAAAACTATGGTTGTGACTTCTTCACTCAAAAGTGGAGTTTTGCAAAAATAAGAAGAATAGGATGGATGCATAGAAGCTGCTAGCAAAAATCTGGGCATCCTTGAAATTAAATATAGATTAATTTGGTCAGAGATGTTAGGTGAAAAAAGCAGTTCTTCTTTTGTTTTGAAATAGGAGACCAGTGTTGTCTGTGTCTAGAAAACAAATAAACAAACAAAAATCTAAATAGATTTTCAATAAATGTATTTATTTATTTACATATTTTTAAGTGATTTTCTGAGAATATTTGAACTTAGGTTTCTCAGGTTTCTCCCATGGTCAAAACCTGATCATTTTCTTTCTGTTCTTTCCAATGCCCATTCTGAGCCCATGCTGTTTGTGAGTGGTCTGTTCTACAGGGGTTAAGAAAGACTCCAGTGAAGAACAAATATAAAGATGCCAATTTGCAAGCCACAGTACTCCAATATGGGCTAAGCTAGTTCACAAGTGACTTTAAAATTGGTCAAAAGGCTCTTCTGCTTTCTCACAAAAAAGATAAAGTGTTTGAGTAGGAACCTGCTCACATTTGTTCTACTGATTCTCAGTCTATTAAGTTCTTTCTCTTCTCTCATTTTATATCTTTTCAACACCTTTTGAATTTTTTCTTTTTAGAAGCCTTCCTCAACTGCTATTGTCATTTCACAAAATTTAACCATGCTAAGACCTGCCTTCACTGCCTGCTCCCTACACTAAGATATACACAGCCACAAACATTATCCTTGCTTCTCCCTCCCTTTCTCTTACCAAGAGCCTTTTGCTAATACTTTGAACAGAGCAAGTATGATATAAATTGTCATTCATTTCTATTCTTTAAGCAAACTTCAAAGAGATGGTACTCAGTTAAAATACCTCCATATGTTATATGGATGTGTAAGTTTCTTATAAGAAAGAAACTGAGTCCTTTCGGATCTCATAAATTAAGGCTGCCTTCTGTCAGTAGAATTTCAGAGTAACAATATTCCCCATCTGCTCAAGCTGGATACATGTGTCTGGATTTGAAAATTCTTAGTACAGACTGAAGGACTAGGTCAAATTTGAGAGCTACATCAAGAAGCAGTAATGGCATAGAAAGAATTATTTGCTAGCAATATTTCAAAAATAACATCATAGCTGAATCTAAATTGCAGATTTTGAATTTCTAAATGCTGTGTAAGTCCAGTGACAGTGGAGAAGGTCCAGGTATCAATAAATGTATTTTATATAAAAAATTGTCTTAACCTGATTGTGTCAATTTGACCTGCATATAATGCAGTTATTGTCAATGGAATTAGTTTTTTCTAATTTCTAATTTTTTTCCTAATTTTTTTCTAATTTTTTTCAAATAGCGTTGGCTGTAGCTACAAGATACCAGCTAGCATTGGTAAACTACATATTACATAAACTACAATTACAGGTAGTCCATAAAGAAGATTACACTTGAGAGAAGGGAGGAGATACAATTTATCACAAACCATTTTTTTTTCCCCAAATAAGGATTATTTTTAAATTACAATTTTAAGCTTTTTAAATAGGAAGATTGTTCTAATTACAATTTGTTAGTTTACTTAAACCAGCATAAAATTGTATAATTTATACAATAGATATATTTCACTGTTGTAAAATGTGCACTTAGGTGTAGATAATTTTGCAGCAAATGGAAAGAGGTCAGAAATCGAGGGGTATAAAACTAAATGAGAAAAATAGTATAAAGCACTCTGAACTTCATTGCTTATAGTATCTGCTTGGTGTGAAGTGTCATGTGAGGTGTCACATGAATGTATTGTCTTCTGTCTCCTCTCACTGTTGTGATGTAATGCTCTGGAGCCCTTGGCACAGCTGACATCTTCTAGAGCAACTACTTCAATACTTTAACTCTTTCCTCTGCAAATGAGTCATGGTGGTCGTGAACATATGGTAAATCACAGTCTGGGGACACCCAAAATCATAGATGTTCACAGGATGATCGGTCTGTTTACACGGGGCTCTGAGATAATACTACAAGGAGAGAAATCCGGGCAAGATGCTAAAATCTCATTTTCATGTCGCGGAATATGTTATTTTGAAGGATTCTCAGCAGCATTAGCTCCACCAAATCAATGTTCTGTGCTTACTCTAGCTCATTTAAGAGTTCATCCTGAAAATATGTGTTCAGTCTGTTTTATTCTGCGCTAGAGAGAAATCATTCCAGAGATTACTTGAATAAAAGACCATATCCATCAGGGTGTAAACCTTTAAGAAATTCATGCTGATCATTATATCAGCAGAAGTTTTATTAGGCATCTTCAATTGCCTGCTGAAATCTCTCCATGCTCCATCCACTCCAAGTATGTTGTGGAAAAGAGAAGGGAAAAAATAACCCAGACACATACCCATTCTGGATATTTGGATGAAGGGATGAATGAGAACGCACAGCTTTCTGATTTTCAGAAAGATGGTTATGAAAATCAAGGTTTAAGTTATAGATATTCCTTTCAAAACCTATTTATGAGGGGAAAAAAATTAAAATCACTGGTCAACAAGTTATTGCTGCGGTTTACATGTGGGACAAGGAGGCCAGTTATATGAATAGAAAACATGCAGGAATTGCTCTGCAAGGCCACACAGTAAAAAACATAAATGTATGTGGGTAAACCAATGTCGAGCTTGTTTACACATGAGTAAATCCTAATTAGAGAAATGGAAAAATGTCTGAATCTAAATTTAAAGTGGAGACTGTTCGTGAGAGTCATGGGTGACTAAAAGTAATTAAGGCCATCACTTAACTAAACAGATGTAACAGATTAACCATGTGTTTCTATGTTTGATGTAGAATTTTTGTTTTGGATACACTGCTGTTTAAAGTCCTTTAATGCTGCCTGAGCTACATGTGCCATTATTTTGATTTGGTGATTTCTTGTTGCAAATGCATTTAGCGCTGGCTGACATTTAGTTTTTCTAAACAATTGAAAGTGTTTACAACAAAAAGTATTTGTTCAAGCAAGCTACAGTACGGAGAAATACATTCAAATATAAAACTAAAGATGTACAGAAAAATAAAATACATTTTAATGCCTCCTTTTGCACTGATTTTTTGCTAGAGATGGATTTAGATACAAGCAGAAAAAGGAACCCCAGTTTCATCTGACACTACCCAACAAAACTAATTTTTCTTACAAAATAATTGTTTTTTAATTGTGTTAAGGATTTTTATTTTTATTTTCAGCCTCATAGAGCTCAGATTTGCTAAGTTTCTAAGAGTAATTGTATTCCGCCAATACTTATTGGTAAAATGAAAGAAGATAAAGTAGCTATTGTTAAACATGGTTTATTGTCCTAAGCTTTCCACCCAGATAACACAAAGTTGTACATAATAAACCTGCTCAGGTAATTACATTGCAGATGCAGCTCTATGAATAAGATTGTATTGAAATTGGAGCATTTATAACCTTTATAACATAACAATATGAATTCTCCTCCTATTACAGGAGTGAGAAATTTCATTTAAAGTTTACTCCATTGACTATAATATTGTATTGATCAGTCTGCATGCATGTGCATGAGAGAAACCCTGAGGAACATGTCTCGTGTCTGTTTCATACTTGCTGAGACACTGGCACACCCACCTTACAGAGGGTTGGGAAAGAATAAGGTAAAGATGAAGAGTGTTGTTCAGAATTGCCCTGAGTCTCATTTTATGATGAGGAGACTTGAATGTTGTGTTGCAAATTCTCTGCATGCATCTAATGGAGGAAAAAATGGGTGAACTCAATTAGCTTCAAGAGAAAGTTATGGTTGATGATGCTCTCTGGTTCCAGTTTGGCCAACCAAGTATATGATGCTCCTGATCTGAAACCTATGAGGCTGGGGATGATTGTAATTCTCTGTCTCACAATATTTTGTAGAAGCTCCTGATAACCAACAACTGTGTTGAATTGTCACAATGGGCTTCAAAATTTCTGAATTACGGCACTTCACCCTTGCTCCTCCAGAAGCTGTATTTAGCAAGTCAGTCTCTGCATTAGCATGTTTTTGGTTTTATTTCTTTTAAAGAATGAACATAATTAACATTTTAATCACTGAGTGAAATAAAATATCTTTTGCAGATTTTTATGATGAATGAGTTTTCTGCACGCTGCTCCGGGAAGATAATTGGATTTATAGCATTTGTTTGCCAGACAGCCACTCTCTAACCTCTGGTCATATAAGCTTCAGCCATCTAGAGTCCTCAACCAGCAGTTTTTTGAAGGGCAGACACCTGTGGTATTCTTTGGACTGAAATATTCTTGTGAATCAAAAAGAATTGACCACAACAATTAGGGGCAAGTAGTCATGAGGCCTAATATCAGCCATCAGAGTTGAACTCAATGCTCCTTGTGGGTCCCTTCCAACTCAGGATATTCTGAATCTATGATTCTATTCCTGGGAAAATTTTCTTGTGCATTTCACTCCCTAAAGGCAGTAGCGGTTCCAGAGGACAACTATCTACTTCAAACAACCCCTACAGGAGCCTTCCACCTTCTCCATGGACTACTAAGGCAGCTTAAGGAGGCAGGCTTGAGTTGCTGCTAGGTTTGTGTTTTGTGCACTCATTTATCTCTCATAGAGAGTCTGGAATTCAAAGAGTCATACCACAAATGATGACAGCTAGCGCAGCTAGAAGAAAAGGGCCTTAAAGTACTAGATCCTCTTGTCCACCCTCTACTTGTGTGGGGTCGTTTCCCACACAATGCATGGATATGCCACCCATAAAGGCAGCTGGTAAGAGCAGCAACTGAGTCTGAATCACACAAACAAGGCGGGAGGGAAATTGTGTAAACTTTGTAGTATAAGAAGAGGACATTTTCCCCAGGGTTTTAAGGACTTCAGCCTGATGGTTCCTAGAAGCTGTAAATCTTCCAAATGTTACCTCAGTAACTGAGAATTTTCCTGGTGGCATTATAGCTCTATGCTGCCTCCTTCTGTGCTCACACCAGATGGAATGTCCTCAAGGAAAGTACAGGTTAGGCATTCCTTATGCTTAGCATAACGTGAACATACTTAAGTGACAAAACCAACCAGCCTACAGAGACATTAGGTTTGGAATGACTTCTCTCCATTCTGCTGAGATCAAGAATGCCTGTTTAAACAGCCTTACACTGCTCAAATAAGAAGTTATAGGCTCAAGGTATGATGCTGAAGGACGGACATCAATAAAGTCAGGGTTCTCGAATCAAAGAAATGACTATTTAAAGCCACATCTTGGCTTTCAACTTAGAAATGAACCTCAGCAATTTTTGTGATATTCAAGCCCTTCAACACCTACATACTATCTTGGGTACCACTATCAGAACTTTTTATTTTCTATCTTCTGTCTCTTTTTTGGCTATGTGAATGATCCTTTAAACATTTATGAAAACATCCATTTCCATAGATGCCATATGATTGTATTTGTTTCTGGACAGTCTGCATCCTGACAAAACTGGCTGAAATCAGCAAGCAGATTTATAAGCTGTGAAGATATTATCTATGTTTAAAAACCTTAGATGTGTTCTCATTTCTTCTCATTGGAAATGCAAGGCCAATTAATTTACATGCAAAATTTTCTAGATAAAGGTTGCATATTTGGACCTTGTGTAAGAAAATAAATACAAAGTCCATGATTGATAGCTGCCTGTCTGTAATTTGCTAAATGAATGATCAAAATTTAATATGATGCAGTGAAGGACACCTTTTGATATCTGAGTCAGGAAGCGTAAGTGTCAAGCCATTGGAATGTCAGAACTACTAAGTATTTTACATAGAAGATTGCCAGTTACCAAGCCTGTCAAAAGAGGAAGGAATGTCTAAAGCAAGGATATCTAAAAATTACAAAATAATGATACAAATATTGAGAAAATATTGAGTTAACAACTTAAAACAACTCAACTAATTGTTTACAATTTTATCCATCTTGGATTTCAATATAGAAACCTATTTGCATATTTAAAAAAAACCCACATTATTTTAAAATAGATTGATATTCACAAACCCCATAAAGATTAACAAATCCTCATAATCTTGCAATTTCACTTCCAGTTATAGTAGGCTCTCTTTTGCAGGATGGATGGAAAACACTGGGGCCAAGAAGAAAAAAGATATTTTTATAAAATAGTTTACTTCTGACAAGCCAACATTCCTTGTCCTGGTGCAGCTGACGCTAGGGAGCAAATGTAGTTTTTCTGCATTTAATCTTTTTTTATCACTTAGATTGTAAGTTTTCTGCAGCATATTCTTTTTGTAGTGCTGTGAGATCCTTTCTGCTCTACACAAATATATAATAACATTAGCAATGAATAAAATAGTCTTATCTTCTTTCCACATCTCACTTAAGAAGCAATTTAACTTTGATTGATGTCCCAGATCATCTTGTGTCCAGTTCCATTCATGTCTGTAAAAATATTTACTTGCCCTCTAGAAAAGAATGGCCCCTGATGTAAAAGAGTGGATTTCTGAGCCAAATCTGTGGTCAGCTGTCTCTTCCTCCTGAAATCCATGAGAATTGATCCTAACATTTGTCTCAGAGCATGAAGAAGTGGAAAGTTTTCTACAAATTACTGTCTGTGCCATGTGGTTTGAGCTTTTCATATAACACATTACAAGTTCTGGTGAAGGCCTATGGCCAAAAATATAATATTCCTTACTTAGGAAGGAATTCTGTTCGACAGTTCACCCACTTTTAAAAGATTATATACCATATTGCTAGAACTCTCCATTTCCAGGATTTAATCCAGTATCTGAGATTGTTTTCTTTCCTTGCTAAGAATGTAATTAGGATTGCTGAAGAGTCTTTGCATATTATGAAATTAAGCTATAAAGCCAAATGCCATTAAGTTGCCAGGAAACGGTCCTGCCTGTTTTCTGACCTTCTGGTCACGAAACTCTCATGTTTGACTTCTACCCAAAAGCTGGAATTAAATGTGTATTATCGTGTAATGTTTAGAAATTTATGTCTTAGACACGAGTGGGAAAAAATCAGCTATACACAAAGCTGCTTGCAGGAGGTCCTGCCTCACACGTCCTCCGGTGTTAAGAAAAGGGGATCCAGGACTGATCATCATGTTGGAGAGGGAAATAGCAAAACGTGATTTTGATTTTCTGGAAGAGAAGATCTGAACAGTAAACTATCCTATGAAATATCAAAGGACCTTGAAAATAAAGGAGCCCAAATTACAATCTCAGTTGAGTCAGTGCAGTTTGGCCAAAGAATATTTTGACTTAAAGTGGTTAAATCCTGGTGTGTGCTTAATACCACTTGTGCCAACAAAAGTAGAAGAGAAACCATTTTAAACTTACATGGAAAGCATGGGCAGATTGCCTTCTCAATAAAAATGATCCGGCATACACATTCAGTTTTTATGTGTAATGTACTGTTTATGCTTTGCAATGTGATTTAAGTTAGGAGAAGTACAGAAAAAAATATTGTCCTTGTAATGCTTGTATATTGTTGAAAGAGCAATGGAAGAATTTTTTAATTATTTGTTTCTTTTCTGCAACTTACTCCATGTTAGAAACCTTCTTCAATGTTTAAGAGCTTTGCGGGTCTCTGTACATTAATAGAACCAAGTGAAAAACATTCCTTTCAAACAGCAGTATATTGTCATCTGTTTCTAGTTACTTCATCGTGTGTTCATTTGTCTTTGCTTTTAACACATCTTTTTTACACATTTGTATTTGTTCATGAAAGCCACTTTATAATAGCAAAGACATATATTTCACAACAGCTGGGGAGACTATGCTGAAAATCTCTGTGTAGTGGAGGCTGCTTGCTGTTAGCCAGCTCAGACTATTTACTCCTTGCTGAGCTATTAAGAAGCCCTTCAGTGAAATAACTTTTCAGCACGGTAGGTTCACACTGGATGCAGATACCAATGGTGGGCTCCACTTCACTCAAAAGGGGCTTCTTTCAGTTTGTTGTGTAGGATTCCCATAAAAGTTAAGGGAAGACATATGCACCTTGTAAGGGCCATGTATTTTAGCTTCCCAACTTATAAACAAATTGCTCTTTAAAAAAAGCAAAGTCTCTCCTTTGATGAGAGGATGTAAGATTGATTAGTTTAGACTAGACACCCAAATTTCAGGCCTTCAGAATAAGGAGGGATGGATCCTGCCTCATCAGTTTACAATTAGTTAAGATTTTTTTGCCCCAATTTTCTAACATACTCAATGAGTGTTTCTGGATAAGGCCCTATTAGATGTGCTGTAGATTAGCAACTAGAGACCTGAAATGGCTACCTCAAAAATAGAGTAAATAATAAAAAGACTGTGCTCTAGCATGGATCAGTGACTGCTGCAAAAAACATGGAAAAGAAAACTTAGGAAAGTAATGAAAGCTTAAACTCCTATGCTTAAATTATTGGCATACTGGAGCTATGTTTTATCCCTGTAAGAAGCAAAGCCGCATGGGACAGACTCACACTGCTCTGAGGACAGGTGCCAAGAGCAAGTCTGTCCTCCTCAGCACGCAGCTGACCCAGATAAACTATTACCAAACAGACGGCTTACTTGTACACATATTTTTTCCTTTATGGCACCTGCTGTATTGGCCAAGCACTGCAGCCAGCCCAGCTCCTGCCCCAGATTTGGACGGAGCAGCTGTGATTCCCAGCAGCCCTGGGTGGCGGTGAGCCCGGACGGGCAGCCCGAGCTTTACGCCCCGTGCCGAAAAGCTGCGCTGCTGGCACTTTCTGAGCTCACTGGGGCTGCGGGAGCATCCAGAACTGCCTGCCTGGAGACATTTTGGAATGCTCCCCTTGGAAGGAGCTGGGAAACTTGAAGGTATTCACTGTGCTGCTGGGACGCTGTGAACAGCAGAATAAACTTTCCTGTAAAAGGGGCCATTTGGATAAATTCATCTTGTTCCCAAGTAATTTTTGGAAAGTCCTGTACACCTGCACCACAGTGGATTTTCTCAACATTAAGTAAAGACTTTCTATTTCATATACACATATGAAAAATGAATAAATAGATATATTTTAGAAGTATTTCTTCTAAAAGCACTTGCACTTTGAATATATAGATGACCAGACCTCAAAAAATGATTTAAGTGTTTTTTTTAAAAACAAGCCAAATATTTGCAAGGCATCTGTTTTTGGTGGGAACACACTGATCGTTTTGTAGAATATTTATATATATCTTGATGCTTACAGTTTTTTTAAAAGAAAACATTTATATTGTGGTTTCTGAATCAAACAACATTAAGTATGTAAATAATGAAAGACAGCACACTTCTTTTTTAGTTGGTTTTCTTTCTAGGTTTATTTTTTTGAGATCTGGACTTAAACATAACTTGAATGGGATCGTATGTAGTTAGGTGCCTTCAGACATGAAAAAAATAAAGACTCATTTGTTTGAGAGAGATTTCATACACTTTGATTGACATTGAATTATAGGCCTGAATTTCTTTAATGTAAGCATAACTTAGAAGTATCTCAGATGAATGTGAGACAAATGGAACAGCTGAACTGTAAAAAGCATAAGATAATTAAGCTTTTTTCAATCGAATGAATTGTGTATATTTTTTATGAAGTTCACACCCATGTGAAATTCCCTTCTTTCTGTAGCAACTGGTTTGGAGGGCAGAAGAGACGCAGGAGGGATTATTTGCCTCTTGTGAGATGGGTGTTTTGAGTTGTCTTCATAATCCTCAATTTGTCCCAAATTCGTCAAGAAGATTTTCCAAGTTTCACTGACCCTTGAAATGAGCTCAGGCTGAACTTCTAAAGTATAGATTGCCTGTCAAGTTAAACCCATCTCTGAGCTCCACAGAAAGTTTACTGTTTTGTTCCAAGCCATGGAAAACATGGTTATGGCTGAGGATTGCTTTGAGTTTTAGGGTTTGTATGAGCCCAGAAACCCGAAGTTAAACTCAGCATGTGTGTGAACCCTCAGTAACTGAAACAAAACAAACAAACAAACAAACAAAAAAAAAAAAAAAAAAAAAAAGGAAAAAATATTGAACCCTGGGGATGTGAAACTGCCAAAGTTCTCAGAGCTTCAGTATATGAAAAAAGAATGTTATTGCAGCATGAGAAAATTTGATGTCGGTAGAATAACATTATTTTTAAAAGTGTTGAACTGTGACACTGCTTTTTGAAAAGTTGCAATAACTTCCTAACTTTAATTCTTTATTCACAAACTTCAAATATTTGAACACAATTTTATAAAGAAGCCAAAAAGTGCATATTTTTTTTGTCAAATCTATATGGAATCTAAATAATGCAACTAATGGCACATAATTAAAGACATGAAAAATGTTGTACTTAGATACATTAAAAAGCTGTATTACCTAGAAACTTCTCAACTTACTTTCTGTTATAATCTGTTTGATATATTTAACAGAGCATTTTTCAGCCCTAACACCTAACATTCAGTCCCTGAATTGCCACATGAAGTGATACTGTAGCCACTTTGATATCTGCATTCCCTTTTAGAGGAGAGTGCAGATGAAAATTTAAACCTCATGGATGACTTAGTCTCTTGGGATAGTCGAACAGTTTCTCAGATTTTTTTCGGTATTTTTTTCAGCCTTTTGTACATCTTCAGCTCTGAATTCAGTTAAATGAAAATTGCCATCCTCTAGTCATTGTTTGAAAGATGGCAAGTTCTTTTCAATGTGTGAACAGGGCAGTGCATTTCAGCTTGAATCAGTCCACTTGGATATCAATGCATTTACAGTTTACGACTGCTTTCTTCAATTTTCTTATCCCTGAGAATGGAAACACCCATAAAAATTTGTAATAATGGAATGCCAAGGGAAAGCAGATGACCATTCTATCTGTAAGGGAGCAAAAAGAGTAATCAAGGAAAAATTACAGTCATCTTTCTGAAATGCTGTTACTTGCATTGAGATAAACACAACTCAGACGGCTTGCAAACGCTTCTCTGTGATACTGTGTGCACCTTCCTGTGAGGTGGCTCAAATCCCACAGCTTTTCTTTGCTTAGCAACTTGCTTGTTGCGTGGTTATGATTTGCAGTATACAAAACCAAATAGATCAAGCCACTGGGGAGGTGTTGGCAAATACTTTCATCAGTAACAGATGCTTAAATGATCATTACTTGCATCCAGATCTTTCAGTTTGTCCTCCACCCTGGCTGAATTCAATCTGAATTTTGCCTGCCTCATTCAAAATACTGTAAGATTTAGGATCTTAATTTTCCTAAGACACTCAATATGTAAAGAACCACTCAAATAAAAAAAGACCCCAAAAATTTCTGTGTTATTAAAAAAGTCATTGTATGTGATGTAAAGAACCATTCTGCAGAACTGAACAGTATGCAGTAAATTTTGGGAGTAATACTCTCCATATTTTCAGAAAAGAAATAAACATTTAACACAGATTAGCAACATCTCTTTTTGTTCTGAAAACACATTAACTGTTTGCCATCCTTCAGGTAATACTCAGCATCTTTTCAGACAGGCACAGTGATCTCATTCTTCTTTATGACACGGGGATACAGGACAGAAATGAGTGATGATGGGATTCAACTCTCCCAACTTACACTGACCACACAGTCTTCTAGTCAAAGCCACTTTGTTGCACTCCTAAGATGAAAGAGAGAGGTGGATGTCTACCAAAGGTGGCTTTTAGACTTTCTTACATTTAAAGGGTGGGTCCTAACAAAACACCTCTTTGTGTCTCCTCTGTCAAAAAGAGAACCTAGTTGACTAGCTTAGGCTAAATATTTCAAATTCAACTAATTAATCTCATCCTATCAGCCTAAAAGTGTAAGAGGCTGAGACACCTTTCTCCCCTATGCTGAGACACCTACTTAAAGCCACCCCACTGACTGAAATACCTCAAACAGCTTATAACAGCTCAGTTTTGATTTAGTGTGTTGCTTAGTTTGCAGTTTGAAATTTACTGCTTCTGCGACAGGCCAGAAGTTTTCAGATTTTTAGGTGTTCAGGTCAGAGGTTTTGCTTTCTTATCCTCAAAATCAAACTCATCTTAATAGTAGCAGTAATAGGACCCCCTCCCTACTTCTCCCTTAAAATTTGCCTTGTGTCCCTTTGGCTCTCATTACTGGAGCAACATCCCTGAAACTTGCAGCAGCAACAGTCCCATTCCACTGTTCTCTTACTAGGGAGCAGGCAGTGGACAATGAATTTGACAACTGCTCACTTGTGTGCCCACACATCATTACAAGGCCAGGCACACAATTTCATAGGTGTGCATTGTATGAATGTCATACATTGTCACACAAATCAGTTGAGGCTTTCCAATGTATTTAGAAAATGAAAAAATTCCTCCTTAGAAGCCGAGAATTGCCTCTTATTCTCCTACTACTGGCTGCATTGTCTTTTAAATGACAACCAGATAATTGCAGTTAAAGCAAAATGTGTTTTAACACCGCCCTCTTACATTTAAAAATCTAATTTATCTTCACATTTAACACATTATATATAATTCCATGTATTTCTCTGCAAAGTTTATACACAGGGATTTATAAATTGTGTCATCTTTTATAATTCTGTCTCCTTTTCTCGTGTATGTTTACTTTTCTGTAATTACAGAGATATTCCATATGGAAACAAATTTTCATTCCCACCTGGTGAAAAATATCACAGGTAAACTTTGTATGAAATGTTAGGAATATACACCATGGGCTCTTTTTTCTTTTGTTCTTTCTTTTTTTTTTTATCCCAGAGGTAGAAAAGGCTAAGAGGGCCCTTTCCAAAGATACAGAACATTAACATCATTCCTCAAAAGTCTCATTTTTCATAACAATGTTGCCCTTTAAGCATATATTACATGGCCAAAAGATGGTTAAATGGCTCATGATATATTTATATATACATAGTATGAAAAAATTACCTTTTTTCCTGGTAAATCAAAGAAATCTATAGATAATTTTATATGAAAGTGTTCATAAACTTGTTGAACAGGGCTCACTGATGTAAAAAAAGACAGAAAAGACAGAGAAAAAAACTAATTAAAAGAAGTCCCTTTGAGCATTTTGGGAAAAAAAATACTACATTTTTGTATTTGAGCAAAAGCAATGTTTTGATTCTTCAGTAAATTTAATTTTACAAAATTAAAATGAGTTCTTGCATTACCAAAGTTCAGCAATTAATACACATGGGCAGTGTAAAGACTGCACTGAGTAAAAATATTTGATAATTGCAAGATAAACAAAGCTTAGAGTAACAAATTAGGACTGCATTATATATGACATTTTCAATTGTATATTGCTTAATTCTCCTCTTGGAGTAAAGTATACATTCAATGATAAAATAATACTAAGACAATTTTGCCCTGAGAAAAAATTAATTTTATTGGAACATCTTTGTCATGAAGTTCAATTACCATCATTGAAAATCCTGAAGGGCCACTCTCAAAATCAGAAAAATAGTTTCTTTTTTTAAATTATTTTTTATTTTATTTTGCTATTAATTTGGAATCTGGTGGGTTTTTCCAGTCAATATGATTTCTTTACTGTTTAAAAAAGTCATGTCAGCAGAGGTAGTATTGCATGATGCTGACAATCAGTAACAAAACATATCTGTTGAAATCTTTCATTTCAGTTTTACAGAATTGCTGCTTCATGCTGATGGAAACAGCTTTTTTTTCCTATCACAGTACATTCTGTGCTTTAATTATATTTAAGTTATTTGCATTTTAACACAGGTGATATATGGGTGGAAAAGGTCTTCAAAAGAGCAAAACCTCCCACAGAGCGGGAAAGATTCCAGCTTTCATTAACTGTACAGCCAAATGTTGGTGTGACACACCACCTTAACTCCAAATTTATCTAAAATTTGATTATAAAATTACTGGTCATAATTGTGTAGTCAAGGCTGAGTGTCATATTTATATATTCTTTAGACACAAAGTCTTAAACCTCATTAAAATAGGAAAATACTGGGGACAGGAAAATATATATTATAAACATCCCTTAAATAAATACAGACAGCCTAAGCTAATACAGGTAATAAGCTAATAACATCTTACAGCATTAAGATCATCCTGTGGCTGAGGTAAGGAGAGGTGGTCTAGGAATGTTTTGTACTCTCTGGCAGACTTGAAACACTGCAAATCATGCCAGTGTGGGTACCAATGTCTTATAACAGCAAATTTTGGCACACACTGTAGGGCTCCCAGGATTCCATACAAGGACAAATGCACATAGGGAGATAGTAGGGCCACCAAAGCAGAGATAATTGGGTGAATTCTCTCTTGACTGAGAGAGTTCCCTGCATTGCCCTTCTGCAATAGCAGGGCAAGAAAGCAACTGTGCCTAAGGGAAGGATGCCCAAGAGTGCAGTGTGCAGTAATCAAAGCATCTCACTTCAGTCAAGAAAGCTTTTTGGTGGCCTGTCCTTAGGCCATGCATGGCCTCCTCTG
The DNA here is from genome assembly GCF_901933205.1 of Camarhynchus parvulus. Classification (NCBI taxonomy): domain Eukaryota; kingdom Metazoa; phylum Chordata; class Aves; order Passeriformes; family Thraupidae; genus Camarhynchus; species Camarhynchus parvulus. The sequence goes on from NC_044573.1 coordinate 40,038,738, forward strand.
TGGGAGCTCCTCATTCCATGGTGGTTAACAACATCATGGTTCCTGGTACTGACTGCTTCTAGTGACTTCATCTTCACATGGGTTGAAAACCGTTCTGTACCTGAGCTAAACACAAATCAAACAGAAAAACAGTCCCCAAGGTTTTAGTTTATAACATGGTACAGGAAATAAATTTGGAATATAAATAAATATTAGGTTGAGATAACTGAGAGGTGAGTTGACTTTATGGAGTAAGTTCTAATGATAACTCTTCATTAGCCAGAAGGCAAATTTGGGCAACTGTGCTGTATATAGAAAAGAAATAAATAGATTATAAATATATGTATAAATTAACTGTTATGTATACGTACATCAAAGAATATAGAAAGAAACATAAACATACTTTTTATCCAATTCGCTACTCTTGTAATGTTTTAATGTATTTTGTAGTTCTCTAATATTTTGTTTTAGCTCAGAACTTTTCAATGACCAGATTTTTACCTTCCAAATATAAATAACTATAAGGGGAAGGAGACAGGTATTTAAAAGAATTCAGAGTTGAAACTCTTCAAACTAGATGGTGTCTCTGATGAGAAAGAAACTTTTGTTTGCTTTATGTCTTTATCCTGAAGGAGATCAGAAAGCTGTTGAGAGTTGTAAAGTGTGTATACATAAGGTTATTCCATTTGATTTAGCATTTGACAGGGTGTATAGACATTTTAAATCCCTCTATATACTTTGAACTTCTGACTGAAAGTCTTCTCTTTGTGATGCTGCTGCTTAGCTTACATTACAGAATTCAATGGATTCAGTAATGTGGAATAATGCTTTGACTTTTTTTAATCACAATGTGCCCAGGCACTAGTCCTAACCTGAAAAAAAGGAAATAGCTCAGAGTAAATGTAAGTTTATGATGAATGGAAAATAGGTCATATAAGCAACTTCCTGGCTGAGTTTTCTGGAATCTGATATGCCAAATTGAATGAAATATTCAGTCTGTCAAAAGTGATGCATCAAGTCCTTGTCACATATGTAATATCAATATTTTAAGATACAAGTTTACTGAGTCCTTGTATATGCTGATATCTCCATAACAAAATACTACTGATCTGAATGCTCTAGCCAGCTGAAGATTCAAGTCTGGATCAGAATTACATTACTTGGATGGTGAAGTAATTTGCCCTGTGTCTCTGAGAAAGCAACTTCGTTTTGACTTAGTAGCTCAGTTTTCTGTTTGAAGGAAGCAACTTTTCCACAACACATTTTTTCTTTTCAAAAAATATTGAATAGTGTCTCACATGATATGGCACAGTGTATGCCTAGTAGGGCTTTACATTAAAAAAATACTTCAGATATCATTGGTATACACAGTCAAACACACTTCCTTTTCATTGCTGTAAATTCATACTTTCATGCCTTGGTGGTTAGTTTCAATTTGTCCCATGAGTTTCTACTGAGACTCCCTTCAGACAAGAAGGATTTGCTAACCCATGTCTGTCAATAACAGACAGGACTTTCTGTATCTTGTTGAAATGGGAAACTGCATCCTGAATTTTTTTCTAAGACATTGTCTTTGTTTTGATGAGTGCTACACTTAGTGGACCAAAAAACCCGAAGAAAATGTGAAGACTGTTGTGTTATGAAGAAGACAGCACCGGTCACAGCCTACATCACTTCTGAGAAAGAGCTAGCACCTCAAAATAGGCAAGAGGTATGTGGCAGAATTGGAAGGAAATTGTCCACAAGGATTAGCCATCAGAAAATGCTCTCTTTGACAGGTTAGTAGCTCAGTAGAGGCATGGATGGGTGGCTAGGCAGGCATGCAAACATGCACATTCACATAAATCTGCAAGCCACAAAACAGCAGCCAGGGATCAGGAGCTGTCACTGTCCTAATAGAAACATTTTAAATTGTGGTCTGCAAAATGGTTATGTCCCTCCCGAGGATCAATGTCCTCTGCCATAACTGGCTTGGTGATATGCAGGCGCTGTGGTGAAGGACACTTGACTCATCATTAAACTGAGAAAATGCCTTCCCTTTGTAACCTCTCTGCCTCTCCTGAAATTCTCAAATCCTTTCACAGACAGGATAAAATTAGCTGTCATTGCATCTGACAGGCTTTTCTCGTCCCTATAAACATGCATTGCAGGCAAGAACTCTTCTACACAAGCAGTGAGCTCCTCTGTATCTCTGTCCTTTGCTGTGTGGGATTAGAGACAAACTAAACAACATCCTTTACTCCTCTCTAGTGTCAGACTTGTAGGCTACATGGCTCTGTTTTAGGTCAGTCTTGAAGAGTAAGGCTCAGACCAAATCAGTCACAGATTCATTCCTTGAGTTCTTTGGCAGAATTTGATGGTATTTCAAGGGTGCTTTTGCAGAGAGCGGCTGACTTTGCTGACTTGGCTGTTAGGAACATCCTTTATTTTTCATGTCAGCCATCACTCAGGTATCAGTGTGACTTATCCATCTCCAACCATTGGGAAAATGTATAAGATATGAAATCTCTTCAAGTCACATCCTGACTATATGCGCTTGTTCACTGCATACAAGACAGCTTTGATATTCTCCTGCTTACTTTGGTTTTTTTATAGCAGCAATCTATTCCTCCAGGGAGTTCAGGAGCAAGAAAAACCTAACAGGAAGCAGGGTTGCAAGGGTCACAAAAAGTGGTTTGATGGGAATTGAGAAGATGGTCTACACATGAAGATGTGAACTCCAGAAATCTGAATGTGACAAAGATTTAGTAGAAGCACCATCCAGCCTAAATTTTCATGTTATGTTTTGTTTATCATCTGCAAGATAAAAACCAGATGGAAACAACAGGTTAGAGAAAAATGTGTGCTGTGTTGCTTAGAAATCCTTACCAGCCCTGTCCCCTCCCACTGCCTGGCCAGTCCTGTTCAGCCATGGCACATTGGGCTGTACAGAAACCCACCATGGTATCATCATGTAGTTATGATGTATTTGCATAGCTCCAGAAAAATGTGTTTTGAAGAGTGAAAAAGAGGTAAAGAAGTGAAGAATTAAAGTAAGGAATTTTGGTGTTAGCTTTCTGTAATGATTGAGATTTCTGAAAACTCAGAAGTTTTGATTAGTAGTGCTAAATTCTTGTATACCTGAACTATGAATGGAAAAAAGAAGGAATATTGGGATTTTTTTTTCATTCTATGTCTTACTGTCTTTTTTTCCTCGAGGTCATTAAGGCAGGGGCTCTCTCCTCCTAACCACCTACAGTAGTTAGCCAGGCTGGCCCCATGGTTGAGCTAGTAGTGTAAATAACTACAACTGTCCAAATGCTGACTGGAGCTATGCACAGGAGAAGCTATCTGCACTGATTTTTCTCTCTGACTTCAACTAATAAATATATTGTCAGTATTTTATTTCCACCCTTCTAGAAGAGGAACTAGAGGAAATAGAATATTTGTTTGCTCCCTGACAGGTTCCAGGAGCTTGATGTACCTCTTTTAATATTATAGTTGCTTTTATAAGTATTGACAACCATTTCACAGCCATCATCCTGTGCCTAAATTGATGCTGATTCAAGTCACTTAAAAGTGAAGCTTTATTGCTTTTCACTTCAGTGGAGGAAAATTTAGAGAACTATGCCGAGAAATACCAAGCAGTAAAGTTCTTTCATGGCTGCAGTTTTAGTCACCCCATTATATGAGTCTCCCTCTAAAAGATAGGTTTAGAAGAAAATAAGTTCTTTCCTTGAATATAAAGGACCTTCTATAGTCAATAAAAAAAATAATGTGATTTAAAATGTCTGGGTTTTCCTTTGAGTCTTGTGCACTGAATGCACTGTGGAAAAATGGTAATTATGTGATCAAATGAATGCACAATACAATGGGCAAGATCAGAATGAGGAGTAACAGAATATGTATGGTTCACAGACATTGATTCTCAGGGGTTTTTTCTCTCTGTTGTTGAGGTTTTCTTGGGAGGGGGGAAGTTGTTGGTTTGGTTTGGTTTTATTATTGTTTGTTTGTTTTGTTTTGTTTAGTGAGGTCTCCAGCACAAACATAGAACAAAAAATTTCAAAAAGCCCCCACAAAACAGCAAAAAATTTATTTTATTCTTGGAAGCCAAGCACCTCAGATAATCTGGGCCAGAGTTATTCTTGGGTCAATTAGTAAAATGCCTATATAGTTCAAAAGGTGATGTGCAGGGGATATAGCAGTATTTTACCATTCAGGAGGGATTATCTAGTAAAAATTGAGAGTCCCAGAGGGTTTCCATATATCACTGGAGGAATTCTGTCTGTGGTAAAGTAGAGCTGTTAATCATTAAATCAGTTTCTCTTAAAGATTATTTTTCTTTTAATAATACTTTCCTGTTTATTTTTTGGACTTGATAGAGCTTTTTCACCTAACCTGCTTTCCACAAGAATGTCATTAATTTTTCCAGAGACAAAAAAGTTTATTTTAAGTCTGGCCAGCAGGGACTACTGGAGTGACAGAAAGCAGAAAAGAAGTAACAGCTGAAATAAAATGTCAGCTTGAACTTGTCACTGATCCTTGTGTCGTAAGGATCTTGTTTTGCAAAGCTGGGCTGCTGTTTGAGTGCCTTTTCAACCTCAAATAGTGAGGGTCTCTCCTAGGTGAGCCTTACAGCAGGGTAAATTTGGAGATCTTTAATGTTCATTGGATTTGGGCATCCTAACCACTCTCTATGTTGCCTCCAGTGAGACCTTTGCTGGTGAGACCTTTTTCCAAAGAGAAATCCGGTAGTAAAAGAAAGAGGCAAGTCAGCTCCTGCTGTGGTGGGCTGGTCTTATTTGGGTTCTAGGTACAAGAAATTAATTTTCAGACTCAAAAGATGTGAGACTCAGCATCTTACAAGTTCAGGTCAGTCACTGCCCAGGGAGGGCAGCCACTCCTCAAATACCTCCCCTACAGAAGGACCTCTCTCCTTCTCTTTCTGACAATTCCAACTCTGCAGACCTGACCAGGCATAGGGAAGCAAACACAGTAAAGGAAGCATTCATCACACTGAGGCTTTTCTGCTAATTTGAGTTCAAATGGGCCAGAACCAGTCCCAGCAGATTCATTGCTTCTCCCCTCCGTATTCTTTTTTAAAAGTAAAATGAGATGTACTACAGTCTGAGTCAACTCAGACTTCCATGTACTCTTGGATCTTTTTTGCTTAGATAACATGTTTATTGAAGGCTAGCAATGGATCAGCTAAGCATTTAACCTGCTGGAACATACCTGCTGAAGAACTGGAACACTCAAAAAAGTGTGGATTAGGCATGTAGGATCTGCTGGTTGAACTCTGTGTGTTCAAGTTGTTTCTATCTCGGACCTACTATAATAGGATTAGAATTGACTAAAATATTGAAAGTTGATCCTGTTATGATTACAATTTTATCTCAGGTTATGAAAGGTTTTTTGTTCTCTCACCTTTTTAACTTAGCTTGTTAAATCCAAAGTATAACAGGAACAATTGAGTTACTATTGTTTTAAATTGTGTTCTTCTGTTCTCCTTTCTCTTTCTCCTCTTCATGGACAATAAAAACATACTGAAAGAGAAGATGAGAACTACATATTTTGATACACTGTAAATTATAAAAACCAGAAATGATGGAGTTAAAAAAAGAAAAAAAAGTTAAACAAAATGTACTTTTAATGCATTTAATGGAAAAAAAAATAAAACTTAAAAGAACTAAATATATTTTAAAGTTAATTCTATTTAACACAGCCCCCACAAGAAGGAAATATTTTACGTTTGGGTACCACTTGCCACACAGATCTCTTCTCTCTTCTCTTCTCTTCTCTTCTCTTCTCTTCTCTTCTCTTCTCTTCTCTTCTCTTCTCTTCTCTTCTCTTCTCTTCTCTTCTCTTCTCTTCTCTTCTCTTCTCTTCTCTTCTCTTCTCTTCTCTTCTCTTCTCTTCTCTTCTCTTCTCTTCTCTTCTCTTCTCTTCTCTTCTCTTCTCTTCTCTTCTCTTCTCTTCTCTTCTCTTCTCTTCTCTTCTCTTCTCTTCTCTTCTCTTCTCTTCTCTTCTCTTCTCTTCTCTTCTCTTCTCTTCTCTTCTCTTCTCTTCTCTTCTCTTCTCCTTTTTCCAAATATTAACTTTTTTTCTGGAAAAGAATAATGACAAGCTGTGATTATTTTGATTTCATCATAAAGGAAGTGAGGGAATACCACTGTTCCTGGAATAAATTCTGGTATAAATTTTTGGGGCTTCATGACTGAGGTTTTAAGAAGGCAATGTTTCCTGCAGGCTCATATGTATTTAACATTTCCCTACCATTGTTCTCTACACTTTCTGTTTTACATATATTATCTGCCTCCTTGACAGTGGCCTTCCTGGCCACTTGCAGTGGGCACATCTTTCTGTATATGAAAGCATATATAACACAGTATGTCATGTCCCAGAATTACTAAGTCTCCTTTAAACAGAATTCTACATGTCTCATTTTTAAATAAAATAGACGGCCTTTGCCGTATTTGTCACCTGGTATTTTCTAATGCGATAGAACAAAACACCCCTCTTTTGTATTAAAAATCCATTGTTAGCATTTATGTAGCTCAGAGAACTTTTCCAGCATTTACTGCCACAGAATTTAGATATGAAGCCTCCAGCAACTCAGTTTGTATGGAAGACAGAGGTTTGTTGTCACATTTCTGAAGGAAAGTTTTTGTATTGTGCTGCGTCTGATCACTCACGATTAAGCAGTTTTGAGTAGGAGCTAACATAGGAGTATTTGGGAGCAATGGACAAAGGCAGAGGATAGATGAATATCCCCAAATCCCCCAGAAAGAGGGAAATGGATGGTAGGGAGTCAATCATCAGGCCAAGCTGACTGATTCTTAATCAGGTAATAGCTGAAGGAAAGTCCTGCTCTATTTTGCTTTTGTGAGATTCCACATGTATACTGTGTTCAGCTCTGGGGATCCCCAAAGCACAAGAAAGACATTGACATGTTGGAATGAATCCAGAGGAGGGCTACTAACTTGATCACAGGGCTGGAAAGCCTCTTCTATGAAAACTGAGAGAGCAGGAGCTCAGCCTGGAGAAGGCCCTGGCAAGACCATATAGCAGTGTGCCAGTCCTAAAGAGAGGTGCAAGAAGGCTGAAGAGGGACTTTTGGCAAGAGTATGTAGTGGTAGGACAAGGGGCAATGGGCTTAAACTGAAGGACAGTAATTTAGGTAAGACATTAGGAAGAAATTGTTTACTGTGAGAGTGATGAAGAACTGGCACAGTTTTCCCAGAGAAGTTGTTGTGAATGCCCTATCCCTGGAGGCATTGAACACCAGGCTGGAAGGGCTCTGAGTAAACTGGTCAAGTGCAAGGTTCCCTGCCCATGACAGGGAGTTTGGAACTCCTTGGTAGAAGATTTTTAAGGTCTCTTCCAGCTGAAACTGTTCTACGATTTTATGAACATCTCAAGAACACTCATTGTGATTTCAGTGAAAGAACATAGTGTCTGAAGAAGCTCAGAACAACCAGCAGGAAGGGAGGTCTTTATCAGAAAAGACTTTGAAGATCTCAGGGAGTCTCATAGGAAGCGTTAAAATTTACTGTCCTTTTACATGGGAAAGTACTGCGGCTACATAACTGGACAGTGAAAAGTCTAAAAAATGTTTAGTGTGTGTGTAAAGCTGGTCTGAGAACAGAACATGGCTTGGTCTGCAGTTGTTGTACAAGCCATCAAAATAGTAATTTCTTTGAGAAAATTTTAAAAACAAGTTAAGTCTTGTAGGCTAAATTCTCCTCAGTTATATAGGCATGGTGTGAGTGCCTGAAAAACCTGAATCAAAGTCAGCCTAAATTTTGGAAAAGAGAATCGTGAAACGAGATTTTCACAGAATCCCAACACGAGAGCCCAAGAGGATATTCTTTAAATGGAGTAACTCACAGTTGCTGAAATAAGTTTATTTCCTTATTTGACAAGCTCTGGCAAATTAGCCATACCGCACACCAGCAATGCTCTTGGTGCAGCTGCTACTGACATCAGAGAGTTGGAATGTGTCTGCAGCACATCCACTGGGAAGAGTTACCAGTCATTCTCTGAAAGCAGACGAGGTGTGAGAAACTACTGCACATTTAATGCGGCCACTTCTATCTTTGTTAAATATACTGTTTATGCTGAAGACATTTTATGATCATTTGAAGTCAAACCAGAGTGTGAACTCACCTGAGGTGAGAAAACACAGCTGGGAGAAAACACTTCCTTCTCAGCAGTTATTTTCTCCTTGATACCTTCATTCTGGGAATTTTAAATGCATTTGTTTATTTGCCTTAGTCCAGCTTCCTCGTTCGAAGTTTGTTTTAAATTTTTAAATCAATAACTCTGTCCTGCATAAATACTGAAGAGTGAATTGGTAGGCCCCAAACACGTCTCCAACTCTGAAGAGCTGAGGCATATCTAGCACCACTTCACACTCTTCTGATGTGACTTATCAATAGCAAAACATTGCAACAAATTTCAGTCAGCTTCACAATATCCCTTTTCCACTGAAGATCTTAATGTATGTTCTGCAAAAGGAAGAATTGCAGTAAAGCCTAGCTGAAAAATGTGACACATTTACACAGCAAGAAAGCATAGGTTAGAGAATTAGATATTGTCCGCCTAGCCACTGTGAGCCAACCCCCAGCTTGAGGATTGCTGAAATTACCCTTCTTGACACCAGTGGCTTCTGAATGCCTTCAGGGCTCCACAAGTACCCAGTGAGCAGGTGGGGACTGTCCTTGAACATGTCACCTGTGGCATCACAAGTTCCCCAAGGTTCTCCTATATCAACATGCTCTAACTTCTTCCCTTTTCAAATATTAGTTCTAATTTTCTCAAAGCGGTAGCTAGAAGCTAAGATATAGCAACACAAAATTCATAAGCTGCAATTGTTTATGAGTTTCATACTGTTCTGTACTTATACTTACCTTTCCTAGAAAAGAAAGTAGCAAAGATAACCACACAAATACATATATTTAAGTCCTAATGTGAACCTCATTTTGATGAACCTGCAAATATATCACAGTAGAACAGTATAATTTCATGGAGGTCTATATCTAATTGCTGATGTATAATAGTTTCTTAAACAGACTCTCAGGCCTAGTAGAAATTTTATCTGAGACATTTTTCTTCATTCTTTTCACTTCAAACTAAAAGAAGTCAGTTTATATGCAGCGAAGGTCAAACAAGCCTCTTCGGCTTGTGCTCAGAAATGTATAACTGCTGTTGAATATAGCTGAGAACAGTCACTTAACTGTTTATTTGAACGCTCCTGCTATGCATCCAACACAATTGCTGGGTTCAATGTATTGTTTGGATCTTTAAGTGTTGCAAAGAGCAGATACAGCCAAGGTAGTCGGGAGCTCCCAGCTCTGTAGGACGCTTGTAGGTACAGCTGCAAGCTGTTCAGCAGCTTAGCTAAATTGTAGGAAAGGCATAGCCTCTCTAATGACCTTTCAGTTATAAATCTCTGAACTCAGAGTGATGCTGCTCTTTCTACATCCATATGGTCTCTGCATCAGGATTTCTTGCAAGAGGTCCTTAACCCACTAGGAAGGAATTCTTCCTCTGGATGTTTTCTATATGAATACTCAGACAGCTAAAGGCTCCATGCTTCAGTGATGTCACCATGTAGAGCTGCTTGTGAGGTAGTTAATCATGTGAATGGTGTTGAAAAATCATTTGTTCCGTAAGAGGCGTGCAAGATCTGCTGCAAAACTCAGAAGTTCAGCTGCCGATTTCCCAAAAATTATTAATATCTGAGCTGTGAATGCTGTGTGACTTCAGGGTCCAACAATTATGAAGGAAGTTATGAACCTTTTGTTTTTTCTTCCTTTAGACCCCTCTGAAGACCACATAAACCATTTTAATATAAAAAGCTGAAGTTATGCAAAATGTTTACAATGAAACCAAAACCATATTACAGATTTGGAATCCAGCATGGGGTTAGTCAATGCTTGCACGCCTTCTGTGAAAACTGCTTTGAGAGAAGTCAGGCTATATGGGTATGATATATGATATATGGGTTTGAGCTGGAATTATGGGAAGCAGAATTCTTGGCTGAGTTTCATGTTGCATGCTCTGAGTTCATTTCAACCTGAGAATTATGCAAAATTGAAAGCATGAAAATTCTTATGGATCAATACTGGGAAATGCACTGAGAAACTGTTTCCATGATTCCTCAGAGCTTAAGGGCAAGCATTTGGTGTTGCTTAGTCCACAGAAGCTGTTTGTGATTTTCATTACTAAGGTCTTCAAGAAAATTCTACTTTGATGAATGGCTGCAGATCATTTTAAGATAGTTTCTCTATGTTTATTTTCTTCCTACCAACATATTACAGAAATGAAAGGCTTAGCATAAACTTTGGCCTAAGTACATATAGCTGATTTATAGGAAATATAATACAGAGATGTATAATTCTAGAGTTGAGGTGCAAACTGGGTTTTGAAGTACTTTTTGGATAGTCCTAGAAATCAAAAATAAAAATGATCCCTCTAGTATGCAGTCGTGTTCAGGATCAGTCATGAGAAAAACCTAAAATATTTAGACATGTCCAAGGGTTGGGGAGTGAGAAAAGACTAGATAATTCTCTAAGAAATTCACATGGCTAGAGTAGTAGAATGTAGAGTTTTGAGGGGTAAGAGCAAGTGTAATACAGAAAACTGATATTCTGTGAAGAAATAGAGAAGACCTGGAATAATTTGGGACCTGAAAAGAAAAAGTTGTGGCATTAGGTTTTGCAAGGGCATAGAGTATGTAGGAGGAATAAAAAAAAAAAAAAGGCAAGAAAATGTAAAAATCAATTTCATTTAAAGAGCTAAATGTTTTGTGTGTAAAAAGGTAGTTCAGTGTCACCTAAAAAAGTCTCCTTTAGTACTTACCATGTAAGTTTACAAATTCCTTCCATAGCTGGAATTAGTACTGCAGGAATCCGGTGAAATTTGCTCAAAATTCCAGAGGCTACAATTTCTCGATGAATAAAAGCTCCTTAGCAGAACCATACACTGGTAAGTGGAGAACTCTTTCTGTGAGGAAGAATAGTAGATATAGTACCAATATGTAAACAACTCCCTCTGCCTTTTTACTCACTTGGAGGTCAACCTGACAGTAGTTGTCAGGGAGTAGAAAGAAAAGACTAGAAAAAATGTGAGTCTTTTATTCCTTGAAGATGGCAGGCAGGAGAAAGAGAGGAAGCCCAGGTTTTACCAGTGCCTTCAAATTCATAGCAAAACTAGAACAGTTTCTGATGGCAGCAAGTCCCAGCTGCCTAAAGCAGAAGTACCAAAAAGGCACAGTAGGTAAAGGTACCATAACATAAATAATGAGGCATTTACCTTAATGCAAATAGATAAACAAAAACCCTGGGCACTGAAGAACAATAAACAGGTTTTAATGTCTTTGGAACTACCTCTCAGCCTGATGAATTCTTACTGAGGGGTCCTCTTTACCCATGTAACCTAATTGTTTGATCTTATTTCACTTTCAGCTTCAAGATGCAAATATTTGGAAAGTCTGATCATATATTTAGTGAGAGAAAATAAACATCTCCACAGCCTCAGGAGTGTTTTGGTATTTTTTTCCTACAATCATAGCTCCATATCCTCAATTGTTTCTGAAGTAGTTTTCCGGTACTTTTTTCATGTCTACACTACTCAAGCCTATTAGAGGTCATCTTTCGGCTGATGAAGATTTAAAATAAATATAAATATTTTATTTCTTATCCAGACATCTACTGGAAGTCTGTAGCAAACAATGAAGGACTCTTACTTTTCATTGATCAATTCAATGTTGTTTAATAGATGGAAATTGCCCAGAAGCAATAGATAACTTACTGATTTTGCTTACATTTCATCATGTGGAAGATGTAATTTCTATTATACAGATTGAAAAAGTAAGTTTGGAAATGCAGACAGCTGTAAATATGAGTCTTAACATTAAATTCATACAGGCATATTTTACCTATTCATTCATATAGACATATTTTATGATACCTCTTCCTATAAAAAAAAAAGGAAGGGGGCCTTCACTATGGGTAGATATATCAAGAGCAGGTGTTCTTGGTGTTGGAATACTGGGAGAAAATATTTTGGGACAAACATATCTCGGAATCCTTAGAAAAGAGGCTTACAGAGTGTAAAGGGCATAAAAAATGTGAAAAATAATTTGATTTTTGTCCTTTAAAAAAACCCAAACAAGCTGGTCAGTGTTCTAGCAAGTTAAAGATTGAAAACAGAATGTGCCTGTATTTTAATTGAATTGATGAACTATTATACTAGGAATCTGGAGATAATATCAGAGGGAAGTATTAGTGGACATTCATGGTTTGAGTTAAATATACTGAGAAGCTGGGAGTCTTTTGGCTTGAAGTCATTCTTAGCTTTCCAGCCCAAGCAGTATTAAAATAAAAGTCTTTCCTTTTCTTTATTAAATCCATCTATTGTAAATATCACCTAGCAGCTGTACAGCCCACTTTATCAGGAAGTGTGCTTGAGTTCAGATAAAGTTTGTTATCTCTACTAAAGTGACCACCCTGTTAGATAGCAGCAGCCCCGTGTGTTTGCATAACTCAGAAAATATCTTCTTCAACACATAATCCCTCTGGCCTTTTCTCTACAACATTAAATCAGAAAATCTGTTTCCAGTGAAACAATATCCCCAAAGTAACAGAACTTACACCTTGTTTGCAGCATCCAATACCCAGCAACAGTGAACTTGCCAGGCAACCTTGTTCACAGTCCTAAAGCAGCAGCAAGTTGTGTCTCAGCTATCTGTCTTGCACTGCTACTTCAATGACACTTCTGTAAGAGTGTCATTCAAAACTAGATAAAAAGTGAGCAGGGTGACTGGCAACCCTGCTGGTCAGATTTGCAGTCTATCTCAACACTGGCCACATAACAGAGGTTTCTAAAAACAGCAAAATGCAAGAAAATTTTTCAAGATGTAGGGGAAAGGGACTGTAGATGCCTGATCACAAAGCCTGTGTAACGGAGAAATTCCTTAAAAAGTATGAATTCTGGTCTGATCTCTTCCATACTCCATTTCAGCACACAGATTTGTGAAGGTTGAAGCTCCTCATAACTAAGAACTAGTGGTTTTCACACAAATCCTGTCTGTCTTGTAATGTTTTTTGGAGTTAACTTTTTGCAAAGTTCATAATTTGATTCATATTTCTTATGTTTTATCTTATATTTCACCACTAAAAAGACGTCTACAACCCACCCCATGCAAAAAAAAAACAAAACAACAAAACAACAAAAAAAACCCACCATAAGAAATAAAACCCCGGGAAATAAAAGGCAGGTAGGTCAATAAATTAAACTAGAGAAGAGAAGAAATGAAAAAGAAAAGGACCTCTATTAGTAAATACTTAGAGTTGGCCAAAACACTCTACACAGTACCCTCTTCCTATCTGCCTTTGTCTTCATATCATGGTTGAGAAGGAATGGGATCTCTAATCACCAAATTTTAATATCAGTTTGGATGAGAAAGAATTATTTATTCTTTATTTTTTGTTTTAGTATAAGAACTCAACATACAAATGGTTGAATTCCCCACTGACTGCATTAGTTCATGATGGCAGGCATGTCTTTTTCAGAAACAATCTCTCCAAGTATATTTGAAAGTAGGAGATGAAACTTAATTACTTTACAGACCGAAAGTTTACTTTATAGGGTGGTGTTCTAAAGCCCTACAATAAATGCTGTAATAAAATTTGGTGTCATAGTATTTCTCAAAGCTGGGAGAGGACAGAAGTTTTAGGCATTTTAGGGTTAAAAAGGGCTGGCAGAATTAAAGCAAATCATAGACAAAGGGGCCAAATATTTTTCAGACATGTCAACATGTAACTGATGAACACTTAATCCTTCAGTAACAAGTTAACCTGCTGCTCTGTTCTAGCCATGAGAAATGTCACCATGAGGAGTTCCCCCACTTGTCATTTGGACTGTGTCAACCTGTTCTAATGAATTTGCTTCAAAGCCCAAGCTAGTTTACATACTGAAGCACTAAACAAGCTAATTTTCACTCTCAGCTGCAAACATTTTATTCTCAAATCATTCTTCCCTTATCACCTCTCTTTCTTAAATGCTTTCCCAGAGACTGATGGCTAGTGGGAAATATTTTGCATTGAGGAAACTACCAATGGATGAAGGAGGGAGAAGAGTCAGATTAAAAAAAAAAAGTTCTTTTGTGGTTTAATTTTTGGATTTGGACACTTGTTACTTGTGTTACACTTACTGTTGCAATTTTTCATTAAACTATAATGCACTTCAGATGGTTGTGTACTCTGCTTCATCTTCAGATGAGTGTTTTAACCTTTCAGATAGCATCACATAAAACAGTGGTTAAACTACTCATCTGAGAAGTGAGAAACTGAGAAGGTGTAGAGACCCAGAAGATAAGGGGCTAATGTGTATGTCTCAAATACTGATAGCCAGATAGCTGTGGAGCCAACCAAGTATTGTTGTGAATAACAGCCAAAGATTTTTGGTAATAACACACTGTGAGAAAGAGCAGGATGGAGAAGGGCTGGAGAAGGAGGCTATAGGGGGGTAGGGTAGCACTTTTCTGGGAAAAATGTCCTTGTTCTAGTTCTTGGAGCACAACACTGCGCAGTGTTGCACAGTACAGGAATAAGATTGAGAAGCAGATATGGACAGTAGGGATAGAAATCAAGACCACCAAAGACCTCCAAAGACCCCCGACTCATTTCCAGAAAGGTCTAGAAGAATGGACTGCACAAAGCTAATTTGGATAGGAAGAAAGAAACTTAATTCTAGGGTGGGGAAAACTTATCTATAGAAAACAATGTCTATAGAAAGGCAGGTCCATGAATCCCAGGCATGCAGGCACCCACAACTGGAATGACACTGGATTCAGAGCAAGTGATCTCTCTTTCTCTCTTTCTTGCTTTCCTTCTCTCTCTCCCCCATTTTAATCCATTTATCTTTTTTTCTCTTCCTTTCACTCTACTCTTCTATCTAAACCTCACTGTGCATGCTTGTATCAGAAGGTCAGGGACTAACATACCAATTTCCATGGCAAGTGTTTAATCCCCTGGCCTTTTTGCAGCTATTGTGGATCCTCTGGCTTCTATTGTTTCTTTTGACCACAAGTATCTATGAATCTTGAGTGCTCCCTTTCTCTTAAGAATGGGACATCACAGAAGGGAGGTATAGAGCACAACTTCTAAATTATTTGCCTGACTCCCCAGGAATAGGATATCCAAACTATACATCTGTACATCCCATAACTTTGAATGGACCAAGCATGTACTTGTTTGCATTCAGTTTGTTGGTGGGAAACATGAAGGTGACAAAAAGTATTCCCCCAGTGCTTTGGTAAATCACTGCTGTGCTGCAAACAATGCAGAGGCAACTTGAGACACAAAAACAATGATGAAGTACAGCTCTCATAGTAGTGGAATATAGCTCTTGTTTTTCCTTTCAAACCATAGACACAAATGCTGGAGGAAGTATTTCTTTGAGAGCTTCCATTACAGACTTCAGATCAGGCCCTGCAGCCTGCTGGCGTACCTGGTGATTGGCTACTGTCAGAGTGGAAGGGAGTGTGGTACACAACTCTGTGTGCTGCACTGACAATACCTGTGAGTAAACCCAGACTCATGAACATCAGTGACCAGCCTTCGGAAGTATGTGTTCATTTGGACTTTAAGCTGGAAGACATGGCTTATGTTTGACTTATGGATGTTCCCTGGCAACACATTTTTACAACCTATCAGAATTTGATATTTTATCTTTCAGCAGCAGAAAATTAATTCCCAAGAAGCTTTCTATGTCATCAAACTTTTTTTACAAGACCAGAATTTTCTGTTCTACGGGGAGTTCAATGTTTCCACAGTGTTGGTTTCTTGTGGGATATTTTTTTTCCATAAGAGATGTTGTTTCCCAAGTCTATGAATTTTCAGCCAAAATTCCCCTTCCCCTGCTGATCTGCTCTTTGTCAACTTTATGCTTGGATCCCAACCTCCAACAGAGAGATGGAGGCATTTCAAGGATGGGCAGAGTAACTCTTTTATGGATATTATTTGTAAATTGCTCTGGGACGGTAGGCACTATATAAATATAAGATATCATTACTATTAAACTGTCATTCAGCATCCTCTTCCATTTATTTCTCTTGGAAGCAATAGGGAAATAACATTCACCATAAAATCTGGTTGATAACATCTACTGAAACAGCTGGTATCCCGACTTGTTCGACAGAAGTGGGTTCTTATATAAAGCTCAACAAATTAAAATGATGGTAGACACTGCTTAAGTTTCTGACCATATAGTTCAAGCATCTTTTGTCAACAGCTTTTCTGAGTACCTGCCTCACATCTTCCTGGTCATCAAGAGCTCCTGATTGCATTAAACCACATGCTTGTGGTAGTGGCTACACAGCTTAGGCAATATATTCAGCCCTACTCATGCAGTCACATGGATGTTTAAATGTGTGTGTAGAGACCTTGGGAGTGTGGGCTGGGGGTAAAGAGGGTTTGACTGAACTGAGGGAGAAGCCATTATTTTGCCAGATGTTCCTTTCTATAGGGAATGGAGGAGGAGGTAATGGTTTGAGTAAATGCAGGGCAAGCCAGTAATACATATATGAGCCTCCAGAAGCTCAGTAGAAACGAGTAGGGAAGGCAATGTACACAAATTGTTAAAGACATCTGTTTGATAAAAAAGAATAAATTGCTCAATGCATCCATCATTAAGTAGGTTCTTTTTGGATAAAATAGCTATGGGTTATGAGAGTCTCCATTGGAGAGGTTGTGTGTATGTGTTGTTCTTCCTGTAGAAAGACTGTAGCTTCCTATGGTAAGAAGCACAGCAAACATAGCATTTATTTCCATAAAATGTCCCATCCCAGCCAAAACTGAGTAGAGAGCTGAAGGTGAGCAAGGATGGAGAGAAGATTTCAATGTGGGACTTGGCTGATCACAGTTCACCTGTTTTTATCCCAATGAAGAGCTGTCTATACAATTCAGCTGCTGCTGAATAGGGTCTGTTACAAATCCAGACTTGGCT
Source organism: Camarhynchus parvulus (assembly GCF_901933205.1). Taxonomy (NCBI): domain Eukaryota; kingdom Metazoa; phylum Chordata; class Aves; order Passeriformes; family Thraupidae; genus Camarhynchus; species Camarhynchus parvulus. The sequence continues at coordinate 40,055,712 of NC_044573.1, forward strand.
AATAAAATCTCTGCAATAAAAACATGTCTTTGATGTCCAGCCCAGTACATAAAAAACAAAAGTATGCTGTTACCAAGGTGAATGGGTGAATGGTTTGGGTTAACATCTGAGCAGTTACAAATGTCACAAGCTTGGAGATTTAAAAAACCAATTGAAACATCCACTGAAGCCAGGTTTCTGGTTTAAATTTAAAAGAAATGAAAATATCTAATATATTTTATGGAGTTGTCAGGCATGAAATTGCGTCTTTGAGAGTCCAAAAAGCACTGAGAGTTTAATGCATGTATCTTAGGTAATGACATGCAAATAAAAGAGATAGCAAATGATTCATGATGCACTATACTAAATACCAGACTATGCAGCAGGGGAGATGCATGTCTGAAGATAGCATGTGGCATGATTATGATACTGTTCTTCATTCTGGTAAGTGCACACTGAGAGAAAAAGTACACATGGCCGACTTACCCTCATGTGAGAGAAGGTTTCCAAAAAAAAAAAGATAATCACAAACTTTCATCTAGAGAAAGAAGTGTGTGAGCAAGGTTTTTATTTTATCAGATAAAACCTTTCCTAGGAGAAATTACTGGTTGTTGCTTTCATCCTTTTCTACTTATGAAAGAAAGCAAAACTTGGTTGAACATGGCCACCTCTGGTATCTTCTTGAAAATCATATATATACATCCTACCTATATATTTCATTACTTCAAAGAAGAGGGAATGATAATCAGAGGGAAGCTGAACCATATGCATTGAAGAGAGAGATAGGAGGGGGAAAATAAAAGAAGTTAAAAAAGAAAACAGCACACTCCTGAAGGGTGCAGTTCTGTTTTCATCAAGTCTATATTCACAGGGTCTGTAAAATTGCAAGATATAAATTAATATATACAGTTCATATCTTTCTGCACAGTGAGAGGAATGTTTTTCTTGACTTTTGGGATCAATAGAGTTTTCCAATAATAATTTTTCCTTCTTGTAACTCCACAAGAAGATACTAATGGATTATCATATACTCTTTTCTTCACAACCATAGTGTACAGCCTGATGGCCTCAATTGTTCAATGTGTTTCAGACATAATATCTTCTGAACAGAAATGCTGAATAAGGAAAAAAGGCCAACTTAATAATTCAGTACTGTAAAACAAAGGTCAGGCAAAGAAAAACAGTACCAGGAAAGTTCAGTAAAGCTTAGGGAAATCTTTCTCTGGCAACATCTGAGTTTTTCATGAAATGTCAGTGGCTATAGCAGGAAACCATGTGTGAGTTGAAAGACCACTTGGATAGCAATATTTCCATCTAGAAAAACAAAATCAAAAGGAATGTTGTGCGGTGTTAGTAGGTGAACATGAGGAAACCTCAATATCTGATCCTTCATGAATGTTTAATTTTGTTGGGTTTAGCAATTCTGAAATCTAGTATGCATCTTTATAAGTTACAGCAGTTAAAAGAAGGCTATACTAAACCATAAAAGAAAAGAAGAATTGACTGCCTTGAGTACAAATGCAAGCCAGCATCTGAGAAGACAGGGAGTTGAAGGGTTTGTGGACTGAGGCAAATTAAGGCATAATCAAGTTCTCAGCATTATGAGTCTTTGTCCCCCTCTGGTGACTACGAAGCTACAGAGGTCTGTGAAACATTTGGGTTGAAAAGGAAGGTGGTTGTTGTTGCTGTTCTATTTGTTTTGTTTTAAATCCAGACAGGTGCAAGTAATCCTGGACTATTCTTGCTGCTTCACTGCTAACAAGCCATACAGGAATGCCCTATTTCATGAATTAAACCCAGAAAACTTAGTCACAGAGTACTTCTGGCTGTGAGTTGTCTTTTGTCCATAATGAGTCTTAATGGAGGTGGAGACAGGCAGAATCCTTTCCACGTGGCTAAATTATTGGCTTCAAATGGCTTTTTCATGGATTTTGAGGGGAGTGGATATTGCGATTTCAGAGTCATAGAGGTACTTTTTTCATAGACAGATGTGTCTGTGTTCATGCTCACACCTGTGTGATTTTGGGGTGTAGAGTGGAACGTCAATTTGTGCCTGCTCACATTACAATTCAGAAGGAGGATGATGAGGGTCAGACTTTTTCCATGGTGTAGCTTTATTGTATCATCTTGCTGAAACCCCATTTATTCCTAGCTGCTGATTAAAAGCTAACAAAAAAGTGTATGAAATTAGTATGTTGATTCATGAAAGTACAGATCTGTCCAGAGGTCAAGGTAAGCATCAATAACGGATAGACAGAGTGAAATACAGGGCTGAGTCACTGAAGCTGTGCCTAACCTCTAGGTGTTTGGACATTATTAGCCGATGCATTTCTTTTAGTCACACATGTATTCCAGAAATTGCCGAGACAGAAAGTGCTTCAGAAAAAGAAACACCAAAAGAAAGCACAGTAAATGGGTATTTGCTGAAAATGATAAGAAAAACTGGACTGATGTGATCCAGAATATCTCAATTCCATTCTCTTCCCTACACTGGTCTTATTACTAACATAAAAAAATGAAAGTCTGGATAAATTGTTCCTGGTCACAAGAGGTAATGATGACACCACTCCTTTCTCCCCAGTACCACCAGCTAATCAGAGGCTTTGCTTGGGATAAATATAGATATGGAGGGCACCTCCTTGGTCTTGTGAATTTTGGTACTTCAGAGTAAGGAAGAAATGTTTTCTTTTCCTTGGTGGGTTCATGTACCTGAAGTGGCTATTATGAACCTGTTTCCCTTGGTAATCTAAAGTGAAAAATCCATTGCGATGGTATCCCAGCTGCCATCAGCTGAGCCAACAGGTGACTTTTTACCAGCTGGTACTACACCATCTGGATCTCAAACACTAACCACACACACTGGTTGGAAATTTTCTTCACCTGCTTCTTTACTGCTTAAACTGAATTGCCAGAGTGATAAAAATGGCATAGTTTCATTACCCATGTCTTCACTCTGTGAATATGTACATAAACTCATCTTCAAAGAGTCTGTATTTGCATCTTTTTCAGTGTAACCACTCTAAACCACTATTAAGATCTGATGTTCCATCAATATTTTGAATTCACAGGGTCTAGTTAAAAGCCCAAGACAAAATGAATCCAAGAAGTTAGTGGACTCTGAAAAATATTTCTTTTGGACATCATCCTAGAGTAAGAGTTGTTTTCCACAATATACATAAGCATTTCTAATGGTTTTATGCTAATTTTTATGCATTATCCCACCACTGCTAAGATCACCTATACTACCAGCATTCTGTATGTCACAAGCACAGTGCAGTTTCATAAATGTACCCATGCATGAAGCTAAAATTAGCATTTTGAAAAATACTTATAGATCCTCCCTTGTGTTGCAGAGAGGAGCACAAAATGCAAACCCCTAGAGGTTTAGTTATATTCACTAACTCACTGACTTGGAAAATAGCTGTACTAGAGAAGACTACAGGATTATTGTTAATGTATCAAGGGGCATACTAGTCTACCTATTTATCTTCTTACTAAGCCTAATAAAAATTGTACTTTCTGCATGGCTCTGAAGTGCTGCTGCAGGTCTGTTTGCCTGTCTGCATACGACAGCTGTAGCTTCTGAAATGACTGAAATCCCCGCAGACACCTAATTTCAAAGTATCTAAGTATGGAGAAAAGTGAGAAGTGATAATGTCAAGATCCTTGTGTCTAATTACTAAGTCCAGGAACATCTTTCAGATGTTCAATTTGTGAATGGTCAGGAAGGGTTAAATCTTCAGGAATGTTAGAATGATATATCTTCACACACTCTTTGTGACAGCTTTCCTTTTATTTATGGTAATTGGGAAGTAATGGTATTCTGTCAGGTCACCTGTTGAACATCTGGCTTCAGTTTTGGTAAAGTAGTGCATCAAAGGAGTTAAAATTTATTTGACTATGTTTGGCACAGGTCAGAAAGCATTTGGCTGTCAATACACCAGGTAGATTTATGGTTACTTATGGACAGAAAGAAAGATTTGAGCAGATTTCAGAGAAATAACAATGCTCTTTTCCTTTGATAAATCTATTGGATTTTCATTTTTGTTCAAGTCAACTTCCAGCAACAGACGCAAAATGCACCTGGTTTTGATGGCACAGTACAGAATAATATGAACACTGAACAAAAAAAGCAAAAGCCTGATCTATCCCTTGAGAAGGAAAATTTTTGTTTTGATCACCCTCTATACAGTAGGTAAATCAAAAATATTTCATGTTGGCGAAGCAATCAAGCTTAAAGTTATGTCTTAGCTGAACCTCTTTCTGAGTATTATATTAATTTACTGTAACTTGCTCTAATTGTAGACAGCAATTACAGAATCACAGAATTGGTTGAAGTTGGAAGGGATCTGTAGAGGTTATCTGACCCAGTTTTCTGCTCAAGCAGGGTCATCTAGAGCTGGTTGCCCAGGACCGGGACCAGGTGATTTTCAAATATCTTCAAGGATGAAGACTCCACAACCTCTTTGGGTAACCTGTTACAATGCTGTCACCCTCGCAGTACAAAAGTGTTTTCTGAGGTACAAAAGAATCCTTCTATGTTTCAGTTTGTACCCATTGTCACTGTTCTTTTCTGAAAGAACCTGACTCCATCTTTACCCTCCAGTAGGATATTTAATTCATTGATGAGGTGTCATTGAGCTATCTCTTCTCCAGGCTAAACTCCCAGATATCCCAGCAGAGGTGCTGCAGCAACTTCACCAGTTTGGTGGTCCTTTGATGGACTTTCTCCAGTATGTCCATGTCTGTTTTGTACTGAAAAACCCAAAACTGCAGATGTGGCCTCACCTACTCAGAGAATACTCAGCTATCTGATAGCACCCTTGTGGATGCAGCCCAGCATACCTTTGATTCAAGGATATGTTGTTGAATCAGGTACAGTTTGATAATTTTTTCAATAGGTATCAGATCCCCTGCTTTGTCCAGTTTTTCACGTTTTCTTTTTTCCAGCTGCTTTTTCCTGCAATATTCAGAGCAAATTTAGGTGAGAATCATTTTATGTGTTTATCTGAGTGTGTTGTGTTCAGGTGAAAGATATCTATTTTACTACATCAAATAACAGGGGATTCCTTCTACAGGAAATACACAAAATTGATTTTTCTTCTTTTCCATTTCTACAGTATGCTCAGGGTTGTACCGTACTCCAGCTCACCAGTACCTTCACACAGATACACATACCTGTGCTACAGACTGATCACATTACAGGTGCCAAATAGCGTTTCTATTCTGCCTCCTCAATAGCTCAGACATTTTGGGGTGTTTGCAAGCAAAAATATAGTAGTGGGAAGTTATTGGGGTCAAATGAAGGTGGAAGGCGTTATTTGTCTGCTGAAAAATATAATTTAGCAGGTATTTCCCTCTAGTGCATCTGCATCTCTAAACTCATAAATATGAGGAATCATAATGATATTTTGAATTTAGGAACCATTCCAAGAAGTGACATTGTCTCTATTGCATCAGAAAGCAAGAAATATGGCTGTTCAGACCCTTCCTTACTTAAAAAAAATTGTTTACCAGTGTGACTGTAAAAGCAAGGCATAGCAGGCAATGCTGCAGTTCTGTCCAGACGTAGATGATGGAGTCTGTTGGGAGCAGGCATGCTGATCAGCGAGAGTGGAAGGACAGAGATGGTGTGGAGAGAGCTGGAGTCTGCGCTAGGTCAGAGGACTATGAGGACATCAGAGGACTAGGAGGTGGTGCTAGCAGTTGATGCCTGCTTCAGAGAGGACACCTCTGCACACTGGGGCTGGCTGGCAGCATCAGCAGTCACCTTGGCTCTCTGGCAGCCTGCACATGCACGAGCTGAGCAGCAGTCCATGGCTGTGTAGAAACACATGTAGAGGTTTTCTCCCTCTGCAAGTGGGCAATTCTGAAAAAAATGCAATCTTACCACAGCTCTAACAGGCATGAAATGTGAGACATGAAGGAAAATTTGAGCATAAAGTGAAAAAAATGCTCTAAAATATTGAAAATCCTTCAGGTTTTCAGTGTATGTGAAGAATGGAATTCAAGAAAATCTTAGGCTTACTGATCTTAGGTTTATGAGAGATTATTTTAGAACTCATTACTTCAGTATTATCTGAATACAGTCAGAATTCAGAAGCTGAGACAAAATTGTCTTGATAGTAATTTTGTTTGTGCCATCTCAAGCTCTAGGCTTGTGTTGAGGCTCAAAGTATGATTTGGTACCTGATGGAAACTGCTTCTCTCATTTCATCAAGTTCACTGACAAGCATGGCCCATGAAAACTAACTCAAAATTTCATGGTGATATTTGAACAATAGTTTGAAGTCCAGTTAACAGCAGTAGAAAGCAGACAAAACTGCGTGGATGTTTGACAGAAATTTTAAATTGAGGAACTTGGAAACTGGAAATAGATGGTGCAAAACTTCTGGAATTGCTAGTTTGCTCAAGGAATACATACCAAAACCATTTTCATCCAGTGTTTTGACTAGTTTTTATTACAGTGTAAAGATTAGGCAGAAGCTTCCCTTCTTGCACACTGTGAAGGCATATGCCATACATGCAACTCCTACAAAGTTAGGCTGGAGTAATAGCCAGGAAAAAAGAAGGGTCTAATAAAAAAAAGATTGATAAATGGAAGCCCCAAACCCAAACTTATGAAATAGTTCAGGATGATGATCCTCAGACTTATGACTTCAGAGTACTATAGATATTCAGAGGTGTGAAGCAGCTCTGTGTGTTCCAGGATAAATGCATGGGGGATTGATTGAGGGTAGCTCTAGGCAAAGCAGAAATTACACTAAGGATATTTCATGGAGGCCAAACCCACAACTTTACAACCTGTGAAGGGAAGCATAAGACTTCCTAAACACCCTGGCTAGAAATATCTGTAGCTGGAAACATAAGCTGACAAACAGGTTTTTTGCATTAAATCTTAAGCTATTTGAAAAAGGGTGGTATGAGAACTAAGGCTTGAAGAATTCCCCTAAGGGAGAACACTGATGGAAGAAAAGACAATACTACAATTACTTGAAATAAGAGGAAAGTAACAGCATTCAAAAGAGGAATTCTTTCCTTGAAAGGAATCTGCTTTGGTCAGGGGGTGATGGAAAGGACTGTAGCTGAAGGGAAAGAGGTGGTGGCAGGGTGAGAGGAGCCGAAAGAAGAGGGAAGCATCTGGACACCTCGTGAGTCTAATAGGAAATAGTGCCAGAAGGCACTACTTTCTCTGGTTTTAACTTCGCTGTATTCCGTGTTGCAACAGATTTATATTCTACCTGGTAGCCACTCTTTGCCATGTGCACTATATTTCTGGGTCATAAGAAAAGAATCTATTTTTGTATTTACAACTTGTCTTTTACCCACCCTTTCATAGGATGGACTGGGCCAGGCGACCTTTAGCTCCTCTTGCAGCCAGTCCTTGCATGATCATAGGCTGGATTTGTGTTGGAAAAGAACTCAGTTGTTCTGCAGTGCAAACTCCTTCTCAAAGCATGGTCTGCTCTCAAGTTAGACACAATTGTTCCAGAGCTTGACAGCTGCCAGTCAGCCCTTGAAAATATCCAAGGATAGAGACAGAATGATCTCTCTGAGTAGGCTCCTCTGCTTCTTGAGAAAAGTTGCCATGGTATAAGGGATTTGTTTTTTCCTTAAATCCAGTCTGAATCTCTTCTTTCAGATTATGTCTGTTATTTCTCATCCTTCCTTCATCACTGGTGGCTATGTCTTGTTGATGACTTCTTTGTGGGTACTGGGATCCTGCTGTTATAACCCCCCAAGCCACCAAAATCCAAAGATGAGATAACATTATCAATACCCTACCCTCACTGTGTTACAACACCTAAAAGCTAAAGGGTACTGTTATCTGCTGCGCAACTTTCTTTATTAGAGCAAGAAATTTCTGAAATGGAGTCAAAGAGAAATTGAGGCAAAAAAAGCCAGATATTTGGCTTTGCTAAACTGTGGTTGCTTTTCCAGACTTTGAAACTTTTGAAAATAAAATATCACAGGAACTTTTGAAATTTCTGCCACTTCCTTATTTTTGGCATCTCAACATTAATGTAAAACCAGCTCTGTAAATGAGGAATATGTAATTTATTAAAATTTGAGAAAAGTAATTTTTAAGGCTTTGTGTAGATTTCTGAGTGGTGAATAGTGCCCATTAAAGATGAACAGAAGAAGTGCATGAAACAGAACCAGCAGAAGGTTTAACATTTTTTCTTGCAAGAAGATCCTCAGAGAGACATTGTATCTTTACTTCCAGGCATTAAGCACCTACAGAAAATTTCAAAGTCGCTTGTCAAGTTTATCAGTGCTTTGAACATTCTTTTAAACCAAAACCAGAAAACTTCTGTTAAATTTTATCAGGCATATATTTTGCCAATAAAGTCTGTACTAAAAAAGATAAAATATCAAGCCTCACATCTTGGGACACTATATGAAGGTGTTTACAGAAGGTTTAGCACAGACTTATTTAAGCAAAGCAAATGTAGAAAACAAGCCTAATATATAAACCTTTAACCAGAACTTCACACTTTGATAACCTTTATAGAAAGGCAAAAACAGAAACTAAAGGCTAGGAATCCTGAAAGACTCCCTAAAAAGGATGGACCTAATGGCTTACAAAAAATTGAATGCCCAGCTCCTAGGAAAAAACTCCTATCTAATACAAATAGGAAGAAAATCCCAGCTAAAGCCAGTGTGAACTGCAAGATGAAACAGGCCATGACCCAAGTCCCAGCAGGCATTCAGTGTACTCTAGAAAGAAAATGAGAGAAAAAAACCCCACACCCCAAATTGTCCAAACTTCCTCAATTTCTTTGTAGCAAAGGTATTTCAGCTCCTGCCAGAAATACTTAAACTTTCCTAGATCCCATCTGTGAGACAAGGACAGAACACAAGGCAAGGACAGAACCTGGTCAGGATCTCTGAAGTTATTCATTGCCTTGTAGCTCTATTTCTGATAAATTTCAATGCAACTTGTGGGCAAACAGACTGGAAAAAATATGTCCTAGGTTGATAAATACCTAAAATGCAGAGCCTATCTCAGACTTCACAGATGAACTGATTCCAACCATTCTTATGAAAGCAGAGAGGAAAGCAATGTTTTCTAACCATAAAACAAAACAGGAAAAAAATCTCTGATGTTGGAGAAAAAACAAGGTCAGCTTTTCTAAAGAACAGACTCTGGGGGAAAGGTGACTTTTTTTACTCTCCACCTACTGTACTGACACATAAGACAGGATACAAACAACTACTGTCAAAATCACACTTATGTTTAAATATTTCCAAGGTCATTAGACACTTTGAAGTTCAAGGGAATACACTGAATTAAAGATATTCAAGGAATAATGTGCTGGTTCTCCATCCTTAGAACAGTTAGAACAGGTGCTACACACATTTAATTATTATTACTAAGGAAATCTTAAGTAATATGCTCTAATCTAATAAGATTTTTTTCCTAAATACAATTGATAAAGCAAAAACTGAAGTCACAATAGTTTTTTTTTTTGTGAAATCTACAATAATGTGAATGATATCTATATATGGATATAAATGCATTTCTTTGGTAATTTAGCATTTTATATTTATTTATGCAAATTTTCGTTAAATGTGGACATATAACTGAGCTTTAATCCATGGCCCCAATTGCAGCAGAAAGTTAAAAAAAATCTCAGAAAGAGAAACATTAGTAGTTTATCTGCTGTTCATAGTTAAATACATAGGAGCCTCCTTGTAAGATGACAAGACCTTACATTTGGTGTAAGTGCTTTTTACATTTTTATAATAATTATTTGAATACCTTGGATTTATACTTTGAACACTGGCAGGAAATACAATGTTATCTCCCAGAAAAAGAGTGACAATTCATGAATGTGGATACCTCTAATCAGAGATGAGAGTTTTTCCTTCTACAGTCTTTCCATTCTCTCTGAAATAACCCTCGAACTCTCTGGTGCAACTTAGATTGAGGTAAGGATATTGTCAAAAGCAATCGCAATGTTTAAAACTAAATAGTGAGTTGTTCAATTACCCATATACATCATGCAGAGGAAATTCCAAAAGAATTTTCAAATTATTTTATTAGCTAGTGCTGTGGTCTATGGACTTGTTATCAAATATGAAGTCTATTTAACTGTAGAAATCAAATATGAGCATGAAGATTATGAAAAATCTTAGCAGAAGATTGTGAGAGTATTTTGTCCCCTTCATCACAGGTAAATGGGAAGTATGTGTGCATATTATTATGAAATTAATCTTTTTCTGGGATGCCACAGCACACAGCAAGTCCATGCAGCCAGAGCAATGCAGCCCAGTGCCAGCTCTGACCCTGCTCAGCCCAGCTCCGTGGAGCAGAAAAGATGCTCCTGCTGTGTGGCAGTGCAGAGGCAGTGCTGGGGCATCCCCATCTCCTTTATCCTGCCAGTTCTGCTCCAGCCTTGTCCCATAGAGCTGATCAGCAAGGTGGGGCTGCTGAGGAACTGTGGCAGGAGCAGCACCTTCCACTTGTGCAGAGCTCAGTGAGTACACACAGCAGTCCCTGGCTGCAGACACCCCAACTGCTGGGGCTGGGGAGGGTCGAGAATCTCTGCTGGAGGCCATGCCACAGCCAGGTCTTTCCAAAGATCTGGACAAGTGGTTCGAATCCTACTGAAATCACTGTCCCCCAGGCATGAAAGAGCAAGTACTAACAAAAGCCCAAAAACCCTGAGTGTGTTTAGTCCTGCTCCTGCTTTCAAGTCACTGTTGTTGTCTCATCCATCACAGACACCCCTTCCTTCTGGATCAAGTCTCTGCCTTCAGCTCTTTCAACTCATTAGTGAGCCATTCAATGTGTCTTCCTATTATGATGCCAGTATTTATTACTCCAATATGGGAAAAAAACCATGCATGAGAGAAGGAAAAGAGCGAAGATTATAAATACATTTTCTTAGCTTTTTGCACTTAGACTGTCAAAAAGATTCATGACTGAGCAATATAACAGTAGGATAATTAAAAAGCCATTCTTTTGGAATGTCTTCAGAAGTCCCTGTTTTTGGCACACTGCTAAAATAAAAGTCAGCATGAAAGTTACAAAAGATTCTATTTTTATTTTCACCCCAGTGATTTCCCCCCTGCTATCCTGACTCAGATTTCTTTCTTCTTTATGTGCAAAACTGAAGTAAATGAAGCACACATCAAAATCGTTCAGCTAAGAGAGGAATCTTTGGAAGGATCATTGCTTTAACAAGGATCACTTAACTTTCCTTCCATATTTTCTAAAATCACCTTCATTTTTCTTCTGAAGTCAGAAGTCCCCAGGCAAAACTTGACTAAAAATTTTTAAAATGTTTCATGTAGCTGACACTTATATAAGATTAAACTTGTATTATCTCTCTACCATTTTGAACAAAATTTTGAATTATTTTTGTTTACATTTATGTTTTAAGTAGACTTCCTGGATTCATCAGAAAACTAATTTCTACTTTCATCCAACATATACGCAGCTCTCCTCTTAGAACAGCCTGTGGTCTGGCCATTCTCAACTCCGACCCTTTAACACAAAAAACAGATTGAGGAGTTAAATAGTCATATTGATTGCCACTTTAGCTGTCTGAATAAAACCCACAAAATTAAAGCAGCTCAGGGCCTGGAAACTTCTTTTGGTTTAGGTAGGTGGCCGTGTTCAAATAACCTCAGGTTTCCCTTGAAATTCCACAGTTTCTCGGTTGAATTTCAAGGGAATGTGTTACAATTATCTTCTTATCTCTTTACTGCCTTTTCTGAGGGGTTGAGATTTCCTCAGTGTTGGAAATCTAAAACAGATCACTGAAATGAAATATATATTTATATTTTCTTTTTCTTTTGGTACTCATATCAGTTCTGACTTTGGCTTACATCAGAAGCATCATTAAAAGAATGTGGATGTAGTTTCATGACATTTATAGGGCTGGATATTATGATATGCTCCCAGTTTATGGCCACCATGTATGAGGCTTCATAAACATCTTTTGTGAAATCCTATCTTCACTCATGATAATGCCAAAATTCCTGTGAATGTCAATGGAGCCAGGCTGTCACTGCTCAGTTTTTTCAGGGGCTCTTTGGTAGGTTTTCAGCCCTTGTCTGCACCACAGAATTTCTGTTATCACAGTTGTGCTGGTAAAACCCCTTAGTACAACCACAATGCACAGGCAGTGTTTTCTGACTGAAAAAGTGTTCTGTAGGTGTACTTCAACTACCTTCTCAAAAGTCATAACCAAACCAAACCTTAATTCCCTTTTGGCAACACAAAAATGTTCATGTCAATAACTTTGCTGGCATTGGATCATAAGTTGGAAGAGGATGCACATGAGTTTTTCATTTAATGTAAATGCGATCATGCCAGGGTAATGTGGGATGGGAATGGCCCACCTGAAGGGGTTATGAAATGGTTGCTTTTAAAAATCAGCTGTTATGAAAACTTTAACATAATTAGCAGAGGAAGAGATCTTCGTTATTTTGATTTGTGTTACTGGAGCACTCAAATATTTTGGCCATGTTTAAGGACCCTACTGGAAAAACCTCCTAGGACAGGACCTGCTCAAAACACAAACGATGCAGGACAGGAGAGAAGGATGTAGGCATTGTGGGCATACATGAAGAGTATTGGCACACCATCAGCATTAAAGCATTTTTCACCATATTTTTTGGGAAAAAAAAACCAAACAAAAAAACTACTTAGATTCAAAAGAGAACTAATAAGTGACTGTCACAGCTAAAACATCTTCTTCAACTGTGAGGGGCCAATTAAAAGCAAGTACTAAAATGGTCTTGCTTGAAAATTGATGCAGCAAGCAACAATTAACAAAGTTAACAGTACAAGTCAATCAGAGGTGGAAATTGATGTTGTGATAATGAACAAGAAATAGGTGGAAGAAAGCCCTGAATGATCTTTGAAGAGATATCACTTTTGTTTGAGGGGGACGTGAGAGACAATTGTGCACTAAGAGAAGGGGTATCAAGATCAAAGCAACAGGCTGGGAAAATGATCATTAAAAGAGCATTCTCAAAGGCTCTGACCAGACAAGACTGCATTTGTCAAGGTCAGGGGAAAGGATGCTTAAGATATGAGTGTCTGTATGACTTGAACTGCCTGTTACAAATCTTGTTGAAAGATAAGATTCCTTGAAAATGTCAGATGTCAGGAAATGCCTGGTAAGAAGAGCAATGGATTGTGCATGTTCATGTAGTCATACACAGAGCATTTCAGCTCTCACTCATTCATGACTATGCCATTATACAAAAGCAATCGTGAGTAGCAATAAATGCCTCAAATTTAGTCCGAAACTGAATATAATTTAGTGACCATGAAGTCTAAGGTACCTGCAATCTAAATGATGTTTTTTCCTTGTTGTGACAGCAGGTTCTATTCGCCTTCATAATAAAGCACAGTTACTACAGTGGTCCTCAGGCTGTAACAAAATAAATCCTGGCAAAACATGCAAAAGTGTCAATAACTATAAAGAACAAGAAAATTCCAAAACTATTTATTTACACTTATATAAAGAAAGAGCATTTTATGAATCTGTGCCGCTATTGAAATGCTTGCTAGAAAAATAGGCATGATGAGCAAACCTTCTAACACACCACTGAGGACATGCATGTCTAGAGAGCTAAGCCTGGATCTGGAAAAGGCCAGTAGCCTCCCAAATATGATGCTAATTATTAATGCTGGGTTGCTCATTGAAAGAGTGCTGAAATCCATTTTACCAACTGTGGAAAAAGAGAGAACTCTGGCAACAAGCTAGCAGAACCACATGTCCTTGTGCAGGGAATGGTAAGCAGGTACTTGTTTTGTTGAGATCTTGCACTAAGCTTTGTCAGTACCATATTTAGTTCAGCACTGTCTGCCTGAACTGCAACATTTTAAACATTTTTTCACGCACAGGTGGAAACATGGTTTTAGTACTGTGGCACAGACCTAGGTGAACCCTCCTAAGCCATCAGTGTTCCAACAGAAAGCCAGGTTGTTATTGACTGATGCAGAGGAAGACATCAGCACACAGGTCTAAGGGAAAGTGAAAAAAATGAGATACTAACTTAAGTATGCCTTATATGTATCTTTATATAGCCTTCTGTATTTTCATGCACACATTACCACATTAAAGAAGCAATTTCTCTTCAGAAAGATGCTCTAATTGTGTCATATAGAAACACAAGCAGTACATACTGAATTTCTGGTCACATATTTGACCTAACTATATGTAGTGGTTTACCTCTATGCCCAAATGTAAAGGGAGCAAAAAACAAAATCAGTCTGAAACTATTACTCACAACAGAGCTGGCCTCCAGAGCTGGCTTTTCTGAAGTGTAAACAATGAAGTGAGAGCGTTCCATTTTCAACTGCAGTGCTCTTTATTTAAACCCAAATCTGCAAATATGATTGAAGTTTGGCTTGGGTTCAACAATTTGATAAGGTATTTAAAGCTGCAGTACCATTTTTTGAATCACAAACTATTTTGCTTCTTTCAGGCTTTTTTGTTATGTCATTAGGCAATTTCTCCTTCTTTGGCTTATTTTAAAAATAATTTTTAAAAGATATTAAAAGTGGAACTGTGGGAAATTCTGCTATAAAACACAAAACCACACACAAGGGTCCTCTGCTGAATAGAATCTGGGCCTCAGAGGCCCTTGCTGAGTTTCAAAGGTTTGCAAGAGTTTGCTCCAGGGTCATCTTGCAGCTTCTGGCTAATTGAAACTATAACAACAAGAATTTTCAAAGAATTTTAGACACTAGGAAACTACAAACAAAAAGTCATCCTAAGATCTGTTAGCCTCAGTGGAGTAAACAGCATTTGGAACCTGATGCACTTCAGAGTGAAAGGCTTTCTAAAATACATCAGCAGCATTTAATAATCCTTTACTTTTAGATGGTCTGATAAAACAAGCTGAATTTAGCAGAAAGCTTGCATCTGAGGTCAGCACTCCCTAGATTGCAGCCACATAGTATTCTTAATTGAAAAATGTTTAGAGGCTGAACAAAGAAAAGAAAATGTCATCATGTTCTATTTCCAAGCAGTATAATTAAAGCATTGCATAAATAACACAGCTTCCCTAAGGTCGCACCAAAATATCAATAGCAATGTAGGAAGAGGTGTAAGAACTTCAAGGTGGTGGATCTCCAGGTTTATCCTGAAAACAACACTGTTTCTCTAATTATGAGAATCTTGACAATCAGGAGTCTTAGATAGTTGAGGAATTCCTACTTGTTCTACTGCTTGCTCAAAGGAAAAGTCTCTAGGTAGTTGAAAAGAGAGAATGCATAAATTATTTGCATTGATAGCAGCAGAAGGCAATTTCTAAACTCCTTCTGTCTTTAGGAGGGGATGATTGTGTCTTTTTAAAGCAACTACAACTGCATCAAAAACATTTCTGCAGCACCTGCTCTTAGAATTAGTTGCTTTATGACATCACATGACATGCTTCACACTGAAATTCAGCTGACCATTATTAAGTCTTTTTAAAAGAAAACAATATTTATTATGAATTTAAAAAAAACAACACAACTTGTTCAGGTATGAAGTTCAGTGAACCACATCATCAAACATTTGGGAGACCTGCACAATCAGATTTAATTTCTGGCATGAGTACTGGACAACTTTTCTGTTACACAGAAAGCTTCTTTCTTCTCCTTCCTTGATTATGACACTGCTCCCTAACAAGTAATTTGCAAGATATGCCCCTGGCATGATATTTCATACTTACATGTTGGAAGGTTGCAGGCTAGCATCTGCATGGAGCAATTTGCAAGGAATTGAAGGCATTTTTACCAAATGCCTAAGTTCTGTAATTCACCCAGAACATTCACTAGCAAAATTTTCCACATTGGAAAACAGAAATGTGGCTTTCATATGATGGCCTCATGCCAAATAGAAATGTCCCAGTTTGCCACATACCCAGAATGGTTCAAAAGATCTGCAGTCATGCACTGTGGTGTTGTCCTAAGTGGTGGGTCAAATGCAAACTGTGGCTTTGCATGTACTTCAGTGTAGCAAAGCTGAGGTCGGTGCTACACCATTTTCCCCAGCTGAGAATATAGACCTCAGTTCACATCTGGACATTTTGTGTCTTCACAAAACACTACTGTCTAGGAATTTGTGAAAATTATCTATGTCTGGCACAAAACAGTCTGTACAGAGAGCAGATTACAGCTGCCTCACAGGGTCTCTAAGTCCCAGAGCATCCAGCAGCTAGATGGGCCTCTGTTGATGGATTAATAGAAAATATTAACGTCAAAAAATATAATATTAAGCCAGAACCATGCATCAACAGTGTGATAGCAGTGGCTGGGAAACAAGAACAAGCACAATACATGTGCTTACACAGCATACATACACACATGCACAGGCACACCAAATTTCAGCTTCTGTTTTCATTTTATGTTAGGAAGAATCTAAACCCTCTTTTTTTTTTCCTCTGGAACTTGGTAAAACACAGAAGCCTCATAATGAAAAGCTGCTACCCTCAGCTTCTGGAGCCTCACCACCACCCGCCTGAGAACTCCAAACCACCATGTAGCATGGGACACAGCTCTCTTCTTGCCTTGTGAGAAATGTCATCCTAAATCTGAGACTGCTCACAAAAAGCTTTTGAAAAAACTAGACTTTTTCCTGAATAGTTACAGTTTCAATAAATCAGTGTTTTCAAGGGAATAGGTGTTTAATAAAAAAGAAATCCTGTCTAGCCTGTGTGTGGAAAACCCCTTGAGTACATATTGATTTGCACCTTGATGCTTGATGCATGCCTGCTTCACCAGACCATGGCCTTAATATTATACCCACGTAAAACTATCATGTCTTTCACCCTGGAGGAATGTGACAGTAGTCCTAATGCAACACACACTTGATGCACATAACTCGGTCCTGTCTCTGGCAAATATCTGAATCCCATTTGTTCTTCAAACCAGGGTAATAGGGGTTTGTCCTTTGTGGAACTGGTTCTCCAAATTAACTGAAAATTTTATGGACTGAGGTCAGCAAGACAGCAGTACATATGGTGGAAAGGCTATGGATGGGGATTTACCTAAGATTTGGACTTCAGTTGCTGGTGCCAGTAATACAACCTTGTGCAGTTACTTGACTTTTTTTTTTTTTAAATTTTGGCATATGTCTGTATACATATGCCAGTGAATATTATGATCTTTCCCACAAATATGTACTAGATCCCTCCAGACCAAATCACTTTAAATAAACCTATGCTTATAAATGAGCACACTCATGTCAACACTGATGCATAACATATACGTTGCAGTAAACTTCATCAGAGTTAGAACCAGGGCTTAGTTGTACCAGTCTGGCAAACATCTTATTGGAATACTTTACTCTAATAGTTAAGTATAGAAGTGACTATTCCAGGAACTCTGAGACACATGCTTGGCTCATTTTTATTAGGTATGTCTGTAAATAGTGGTGCTGTGCTGGCTGGCATCAGAATAGGCCTTGGCCCTCAGAATTGCACTGGGAGCATAAACTTGGCAAGTCTGCCTTACAAATCACATATAAATCAGACCTGCCCAGGAAACTGGTCCCATTGCTAGAGCTCCTATTCCCACACACAGAATTAATCTTTGAAGCCAAGTGCCTTAAAGATGTTTTTGTTTAAACTGTGGCGATGTCAACATTAAGGTTTCAAGGAGTTTATTCCTTCAGCAAATATTTTTACAAGCGAAATAGCTGTTGTCCTATTTTTATATTGTTTTGTATTTTCTTTGTGGAACCATAACATTTAATCTACAATAATCTGATGAGAAAATAATACATATCTGCATTTTTTTTATTACAGCTACTGTTTCACAGCTTCTCTCATCCCATATGGTTGTGAATAATTGTTTTGCTCTCTAACATATGCCTATGCATATTATTTTATATATGATTTGAGAATGGCTATGGAAATGTGAACTGGAATGTTAAACTTTTATCTAGGTGGGATGGTATATGAAGTATTGTAGACTAATATATATTGGAAAAATATCACATTTTGGTCTGTATCATATGCTTGGTTTTTCCCAAGGAATCTTGTCAGTAATAAAGCAGGCTTAATTTTTCTGCTCCTGGAAATTTTTGAAATGGAGGGGTTCCTAATCTATTCATGTTGTTTCTGAACACAGGGAAGCGGAGGTGCATCCACTTCCAAGTGAAGTTAGTGTGTGCAATGTTCAGCTGTCTCAGCTAACAGTCACAAGATGAATATTCAGAAATCACTTTTGAAAAATATTAACTTTCTGTTCAAGTTCGAAGTAGATAGCGGTTTGAATAAGGCTTCATCTTCTCAGCTCTAATTAGTATTGGCTAAAGACTTAAGTACTTTGACCCTTATCCTTGCGCATTACCCATGAAAGAGACAGACTGAAACCCAAGCAGAAACCACTTATTGTTGAAGTCATGTATTAAGTTGCCTCAAAGTGTTTCTGGATTGCAGCCAAAATTAACTGATTTGCAGAAGAGAATGATGTTTAAATAAATATGTATGTATGTATATATCACATCATGTAGCTGGATGCTCAGAAGGCGAAGTAGAACTTCTCTACAGAATATAATGTTTCATCTTTAGACTGGAGGGGATTTTATTGGCTTGAAAAGCAGATCTATAACTGAAAATATCTACAGAGAGAGAAGTTATATTTGACAAGCCTGTTCCAAAGTAATACTCCTATCACTAGTAACAGCTTTTATAATTAAAACAAACAGATCACACCAGTCAAATTCATTTCAGCTACAAATTTTGTGGCTGCTGCCATTAACAATTACATTTGCTACAAGTGTGTGGGAGTAACTTATACTGCTGAGTGTATAATATAATTTATTTTCTTATGTAGACAGGCTTTTGTTGTTAAGTTAATCTAATATAGTGATAAGGTTCTTAAATAGCTGTACAAGTTCACCACTATACTTCATAGAGGTTATTTTCCCCAAATTCTGTAAATATAAAATGTACATCTCTGAGGCTGTGTGTTTTTGAAAGGTAAAGCATCAGTATTTGTTCTTGGGATACTGTTACTAAAGGCAAAAGGTTAAAGAGGGGAGTACTAAGCATTCACTGTATTTTCTCTGCAAGACATTCCACCTCAAAAGACTTGTACATGCAACTTCCACAGCAGTGAATTTTTCAGAAATGTTCTTTGCAATCCTCATGGAAAGGTGCTTGCCAAATTTCTGTCTATTATTTTCAACAAAGGATGCACTTAAAAACCAGCAGAGTGCTTGCAAGGCAGAAGGTTGGAACATGCGTGGAACAAAGGAGGATCACTCTGGATGTTGCGGTCCCCCAGAAGGATGAAGAGAAATATTTGTTATTCTTGTCATCTTACCAATGATTTTGTGGGTGTTTGTAATGATTCTGACTGCAGATTAGCCACATCAATTCCAAATAGCCACTAAGTGATAAAACAGAATTCCTGTACCAGAACACCCACTTCAAAGAAGGGGATGCAACTTAAACTGAAGAAGTACAAAACAGAGATGAACAGAATTGAGTGGTATCAAGCACTGAGCTTAAACATTAAAGTTGTCCAATTACATGAGTAGTGATTTTGATATGGAGGAGCATGAACAATTCCAGTGGAAAATAGTAAGCAGGATATTAAAGAAAATGCTAGGGTAAAACAACAGCAAAGGTGGTATGTCAGCAGAGATTTAAGTGAAAGAAATGGGGAGTTTGCACACTGAAAGAAATGTGACCCAAATTCCACATGCAAGGATGGGAAGGGAGGATACAGCAATGAAACAAGAGGAGTGGGAAGGGCAAAAAACACAACAGGATTCAAGACATGAGGTTACAGCAGAAACAGAACTTCTGTCAGGGCTTTTGAACTGAATGTTGAAGGGAGAAAAGAGGACTTAGAACACAAAAGGAACAATTATTCAGCTGAGGAAGAAGAAATTATTTTTAGCTGATGAGTATTAGGCAGGCTGCAGAGGGGAAGCTGGATGCCAGGAAATGTGCACAAAAGGAGGTTGAGGTAGGCCATAAGAGCAAAATGATGAGTGACACAGAAGGAAAATAGGTAGGTTTAGAAGATTATAGAAGCAAAGAAGACAAAATCGAATGGGGACTCAAATATTAGGAAGTGAGGAGTGAAAAGTAGTTTCATGGTTGTAAATCTGAGTGTCTGGAAAGATGGAAGACTCATCAACAGTGATGAAAGAAATGGCATGGGGAATGGGTTTGGAGGAAAGACAATGATTTATCTTCTTTCTGGTTAGTTAAACTGGGGGCAAAGGGAAGAGGGCAGAGAAAAGGCCTGCAGGAAGGAAGATCCTGATTTTGAAGAATAAGACATCAAAATTGCCGCTTAGGCACTGGGCAAGACACCAAGATGGCAGTGAGCTGACCCAGGAGAACAGTATGTACAAAAGCATGAAAAGCTTAAGGAGGTGCACCCAGACATCTGTGAGTCCACATCAGCCAGCAAGAGATGCTCAATTTCTAAACCTGCACAATGGCACGAAGCCAGTAAGCTACAGCTGCTGCCTCAGCAAGACTGACAACATCTGAGGAAGATTTTGAGTTAGCAATTTTCATTGAGGTCTGCACTTGACACAAATCCAACAAATATGTGTTGAGCTACAAACTTTCCATATGTTAAAACTACTGATTCCCCTGAAAGCTGTGCACATCTCATGGAGGCCTGAAACAATATCTTCTGAGATAATCTAGCCCTGGCACCTACAGCAACTTAACTAAGGTTAACCTTCCAAAAGTTCACTCTTTGCAGTAAAGAAAGTGTTAGAACTGATCATGATCTGACAAGGATTGTACTTTAAAAAAGAGCAGAAACTTCACAAAGAAGCAACACCTCTGTGTCATCTACCCTGAAATAACTTAGACAGAAATCTCTGTATTTCAGGTCCACAAACTTTAGAATGCAGTGCTGGTTTTACTTAAGAGAGAAAAAAATCTATGTAATGTAGATGAAGCAAGGATTTGTTTTAATCAGTCTGGACATTTACATGAATCATAAGAATAACTGGAATAAATAGAATCAAAACAAAAAAAATATGGGACACATATTAAACCTCAGATTTCTAGGCTCAATCCATGGTATGACTAAAGAGCAGCAGGAGAACTTTCCACACCTTTCTGTTAATGCTGGTCAATATCAGAGACAAAATATTGGGGTGCATTAGGCTGTGGGTACTATGACAGGCTCTTGCTTGTGCCTGATGCAGGTACAGGTACTCAAATAGGCAGTTCTAGAGAGGTCTAAAATAGAGACCTTTAGGTTGCTCACTGGCAGTGGTTCATTTTCCTCTCTTCTCTTTGCTTGTTTTTTTTAAATTAAATACTAAGAGAAATCTAAAGTGAAATGAAAATTATAGTTATGAGGCAGAGCTCTTTTAAGTCTAGTTGTAGAATCAGCTTGTGACCATAGCTGAACATGACAGAATTTTTGCTGAACCACAGCAGAGCAGATCATATGTTTGCCATGTGGAATCTTAACTCTTGTAACACATTTGAAGTATCCATTTTCAATTTTAAAAGGTCCATATCAGAACAGTGACTCTCAAAATATACAGCACCAATCATCTGCTCTCTCTATTCCAATGAAAAACAATTTATAGAATTTAGCCCAACTGCAAATTCATTTCATATCCAATTCTCCTTCCCATTAATCTCCACTCATTTAAAAAGCCATAGACTCTTCAGAAAGGATGTTTATCACCAAATCCTCCCGGGGAAGGTGGATGAGAGAAGCATGAGATGGAACAGAATGAGCTGTTAAACCCCTCTGTCACCATGTTTGACAGAGTGGAGGGGTAGGTGCTCTGTTGCTCCATCAGTGGAGGGGGGTGGGAATAATTGCCTCAGTGGGGCACTGCTCCTGCCTGGCACCTTTACACTGTGAAGCAACATGGTCATTATCCCACACCAGACAGTGCCAGTTTGGCCCTAGACATCCCACTGCCATTGAGCTGGCTGGTGATGCACACCCTTTGCACCCCTTGAAGGAAAAAATGCCTGACTGGAGATTTTGCAGGGCACCTGGGTGCTGCAGCATTACAACCCTAGTGGGAAGACCCAGTTGCCTCCTTTAACCTGACCATTTAATCTGTACATGATAAAATGTCATGCAGTGATTCAAGGATGTGTACATCCTTATAATGCTACTGATGGCTGTCCCTTCTGGCTCATTTATTTCTAGCATTCCACCTTTAGCATCCCTATTGCCTTGTTCTGCATTAAAGAAGATAATACCTGACACCTCATGGCAGCAGCAGCCACCAGATGAAGGAAAATCACATGAAATTGACATCAAAGAGCACAGGAGATGAAAAGCCCTCTTCATATTTAGTGTAGAATATAAGGCCAGAAAATAAGAAAAGCTGGAAAATTATTCCTTGAGAAATACAAAGTGGAGGATATCTTAGTAAAATCAGACCATTTTTCAGAGTTAAAGAGGACAGAGAAATCACAAAGTCTGCACAAAAACAAAAAATAAAAAATTCAGTAAATAAGAGAATGAAGAAGAGAATTTGGGTTATCTGTTGAGGGAGAAGAAAGTGAACATGAGGTGTTGAGGGGATCATGATTTAATAGGAAAGGGAAGAACTTGTAAAAAAATGGAAAAACAAAAGAATAAAGGAAATTGACAGGCACAGAGCTGATAGGAATCTGAAATGCTTTGGATTTTATGATTAACAGAGAGCAGGGGAAAAGGAATGAAGGACAGAGAGCTTTTCTAGAAAATGTCAGCCTGGCCTTTAAACAAACTGTCAAAAATACTGTGCATGGGAATACAAATGAACAGAAGGAAGAAGGTTCAGTCAGACTGTGACAACAAAGTATGGTAGTGAATGAGAAAGAAAGAAGCTTGTCTATTTTTGAAAAAAAAGCTACAAGGGCATAGGAGGTTATCAGTGTCATGGTGCCTCCTCTAGAGATGATGCACAAGGTAAATTCAGGGGCAAATATTGCCAAGATGAGGAGAGAGCCCAAAAAATATACAGTGCATCAGATGGACAGACAAATGAGGTGGAGAGATGTAAAAAGTCTGCCAAGTATGAAACTGAATATAGAGCTGAGTTGGCAGGTAATATAATCAAGATATTCTCCCAGCTCTCAGTCTGACAACCTGCTTTATTAAAGTTTTATAAATGTTTGAAATCTGACTTTACATTTCTGAGGAGATATCTCCATAACTATGCTAGCAATCTGATTCCCTACCTTCTCTTTCTTTGAATTCTTCCATCCTGCAATGGTTGCACCACTCACTCTTGACTGGTAGTGGAGGTGTGGGGGCTTTACTGTAGGATTTTCATCTTTAAAGCAGCTGAGAAATGGATCAGTCCTGTCTGAAGATAAAAATCACCTTTTCAGACTGTTGCTGACACAACAGATCTTCGGAAAAGAAACAAAAAGGACCATTTTTCTCACATTCTGTAATTTTTTTCATGATAATTCATGTAGTAAATCTCAGAATTGTCCCTTGGTAATCTAAATTAAGCTGAATAAGTTTTTCCCTTAATCTATGGGATTGACTTAGTACACAGAGGGTAGAGTTAGTCTGCCGGCCCTTGGCATTGAAAATGCAAATTGAATCCTGACTCTGACAAGAATGTTTGGATTTGGTATAAAAGAGACTTAGTCACGGTACATTTCCAGCTCCTGATTATGCCAAAGCAGGAGGGCTGAGTGAATGCCAAGAAACAGTGGTTGCCACTCCCCCCCTGAGGGAAGGAAAAATGGATAGCCCACTCCTGGCCCACACGCACTTTCTGTATTTCACTCTTGTGAGCTGCCTGAAGAGACACTACAAAATAAGGAGATACATGGAATTTCGAATCGTGTGTTTATTTTTGTTTCTGGTATTTGTTCAGAGCAGATTTGCAGAACGAAACTCCTCCACTACTGGCTCAACAAGCACTTCACCAAAAGGTACCAAGTGGCTTCCAGTGTTTTTTGAAAAGAATATTTCAAATAAACCCATTTATGGGTCTTTCTGCATTTATGCACAGATACAGTAGTCCTTTGCATACTTAATATGAGCTATATTAATTTAGGTGCAGGACTCCTCAATTCTTACAGAAAACTCAGGTTGCTCTGACTCTTTGTAAGGACCTTAGCCTTAAAAACAGAGTAGACATGCAGGTGTGTCCTGAAAAGTTTCTCCTGCATACTTCCTGATTTGTAAGGCAATAATGGGTGAGCCTTTGTAAATCCTCAAGTGAATGGAACGATAGTGACCTTAACCATCCTTACATAAATGAAAACCTAGGAAATTTATTTAAAAAGTCCCAATCCCAACTCATCTTAACCAAACAAATATAAATAGTGCATTTCTTCTCTGTTATTTTTACATTCTGGTTCACAAAAAATACATTCTAAAGCATGAATATTAAATTTAAACACTCACAAATAGCATAAATTTAATAATCTCTTCTCTATCTTAGCTTCCAGTCAACAAAATTCATAAGACAAATGAGTATCACTTATTCTCCTGTATGCTGTAACTGTATCTGAATAAATTCACTGTCAAATGAGGGAAAGGAACAGGAATTGCATGTTGCAACCTTCTCTTTCCAATTTATTAAGACTTATAGAAAATGTCTAGCTCAATTGTATTCAATGTTTGAAGGGGTTACATGGTAGAAATAACATCACTGAAAAGAATGGAAACTTAGGAGTTGTATTTGCAGGAAGAGGGGGAAAACAAAAGACTACCCAGATTTTTGTGGAAACCTCTTGTCTCAAAGTTAGAATTTCTTGCTTGCTGGCCAGTCCTGACCATGTTTTACCTTCCTTTCTATACATGTCACGTACCAAAAAATCAGTAAAATAAGGGAGTTAAGGTGGTGAAATTTTCTTCCTGGAGATGGGGAATGTTGTTAGGCTTGGGTTTGAGTTGTTGCTTTGGGTTTTTTCTTTTGCATGACAACACCTGTACAGATCACCTCATGGGGATATTAATTGTTATTAATGACTTTGGGAGTTGTACTCCATTTCAAAGTGTAAGTTCATCTCAGTTAAATGAAAGGTGCATTGTCTTCATTAAATATTGTGGCTAAATAAGAATGAAAGCCATGTTGAAACTGAAAATAGCAAACTATGCAGGAGAGACTTCCCCAAAGCTGATTTTGTTCATTAGCATGTGAATAACCTCTTTTGTAGCCTTCACATCATTGAAGGCTAGGCATTCCCTTTCCTTATCCACAAAGCCTTCCTTTTGAAGGAAGTACATTCACCAACTAGATGGGGAGGCATTGCCTCCTTTAAGTAATCCTGAGATTACGAACAGAAGGAGGAAAATTTTTGTCGTCCAAATGCACTTTTTCCTCAGTAAAGCTGACTTCAGCTTTCTGGTTGGCTTTCAGGAGTCTTTTGTGTGAAGGACAGCTAAATGCCCCTTCCAAATTTTTAAGGAAGGACTTTCTCTAAGGGGACCACTGATGGACTGAGGCTTGCTGCTCAACCTGAGGAATGTTACTTTCAATTTTTTGTACAGATGACAGAGAACATTTTCATATCCACTCTTTTCTGAATGTGTTAGCTTAGTGATCTACCATGAATATGCACTAACATTTGAAAAGGAGAATGCTTAATCTAATAGCACCACACTGGGATGCACTGGCGTATTCTGGATATTACCATACAAGTAACTGAAGACCATTTGGTTTTAAATTCCCAGCCCTAGAAATATTTTTCCCAGAGTTGTGTAACATCACAAGAAATCTTCAGATGTTCTGTTGCCTTCTCAGCTTACTGTATCTGGAAAAGCATAGGTATTTTTGAAGGCAAGATATTTGTGACCCTTTTTTTCTTACTTTTAACTTTTTGGGAGTCTGTCTGTCTTGTAGCTGAACTTGGCTTCCTTGGGATTTAACAGCTGAAGATATTTATGTTTGGAAAAGTGTATTCTTTGGGAAACATATGGATTTGTGAAGATAAAACAGCCCAGCAACTGGCAAAATCAGAATTGAATAGAGTGTTAAACTAAAGGATTTTGAAGTGTCATGCTGACAAACTTTGATGCAACAGGCCAAATTCCAGTTTTAGTTGTGGGAACTGAATTAATGTGGGAACTCCCTGCCCCTCTTCATCCACAACAGAATTTGCCTTCTTTGGCAATAAAACTAGGGGTTCTGGTCTTCATTAGGTACATCTTTGTCACATGGGGGGACCTTGAAATTACAGCTTTCATTTTTCTTATCCTCCTCTCTCTTTTTTTTTTTTTCTTTTTCCCTAGCCTTTTAACTTGACTTTTTGGGTGTAGCTCTTCTCTGACTAAGTCACCCTCAATTCCCTTCCCACCTAATGGAAAGAAATGGGTATTTCAAGGGTGTGATTCATCAGGGACCTTTAAAATGTCTGGCTGAGGTTTAGATGAATCAGGACTGAACTTAACTGACCAGGACATTGTTGACTGTGGTGGGAATATGGAACTGCAAGTTGTGATGGAAGTGTCCAAATCCCAGAGATCACCATTTGACCCATTGAAATCCAGCCTTTGTATTTTTCTTCACAGGGCATTGAATGCTGATATTAAAGAGACATTCCTCTGGCACTCTATGGAGTTCACTGAGGGTCTAATGACTTTTGAGCCTTCTGTGATTCAGGCTACCTGTCAGCTCAGGAACTGCATATGAATTTGCCTGAAATTTGCAGTTGGAAGTTTTCAGCCTATCTGAGAAGGTGAGACATTTATACTTTCTTGCTTTCAGAGAACTTAATCTGGCTGTATTTTGCAAACTCCATAAATTCAGTTAGCAGAGTACAGCAGGTGTGTCCCATTTTAGGCTTTCCAGCAGTTCTTTTCTTCTTTACTTTCTTCATCTGTTCCTTCCTCCATCAAGTTCACACAGATTTCCATCTCCTGTTTTCTTTGAAGTAAATTCCCATATACTCTTGTTTCTTCCTGACCATGCCCCATTGGGGACACACAACTGGTTAAGCAGTCTCACACTGACAGCTTGGAAATCCTTAGCCACAAACCCACTTCCCACAGAGCCTTAGTGGCATCTGAGCAGTCCTCCTCTTGCCTGAGGAATGGTTCAGCAACTGGAGGAAGTCAAATCCAAAGCTTTTGTATTTGTCCTCCACTGTTTTCTCATCCTCCTGTATCTCCCAGCACTCTGGTCCTTCTTGCTGTTTCGTATTTATCTGTCTTCAATCTCTTTCACCAGCCAGCACTCCGGTACTCTGGCATCCCGTAGATAGTGCAGCTGTTGAGAAGACCGTGTGGCATCGTCCATGACCCTTCTCCAGCTCTTCTTGACCAGGGCTTAATCCTAGTGCACTTTTCCTGAAAAAAACCATCTCTCTGTAGCTGGGTGTCACAAGGTGGTTGACATGGGGGGGGGGGGGGTTCTGACTTCCCACTGTTCTCATCTGAGCTGAATTCCCTGTTGCTTTTGCTTCTTACAGGAAAACTGGATGATTTCTGAACACCCCACTCAGTAGCAAAACCATAAATTCTTAAACTTAAATTCTGAAGAGTGTGCCACACAAACTTTTCGATTCTTTATGTCTGATAATGCTTTTCCTGCAAACACTATTTCCAGAGTGCACCACACTGTTTTCTGAAGAAACAGAGTTAGAAACAAAAGGCAGGCTTTGGAGACTGCACAGACACTGAATCACCACCTTCCACAGCAGAAAGCAAATAATCTCAGATTACCCCACACTAATAAATATATGAATGATTATAATCAGCTGGAGAACTTTGTGGATGCTCAAAACATGCACAGTACAAGCCACTGCAAATCAACTTTCACCATTAAATTAAAACAGTCTTCCAGTCAAATACTCTGTGGGGAAATGTTCTTCTCCTGCATGGCACATTTACAGTCATGTTTCAATTGAGGACAACATGCAATTATCTTGGAAAAAAATTCTTGTATTTTAGCATAATTTTTTACTTTGATTGACACCAAAAGTCTACCAAAGTCTAGGTAGATTATTTGGAGACTGTTTTGAGATACAGGAGATGGGATCTTCTGGGTACATTTTTTTTTTTTCTTTAAAAGAAAATAAACTTAGTTCTGTCCTGTCATGTAGCTTCCTTCAGTCAATGACATCAGGAGAGAAGATGGCAAAACCAAATTTTCAGTTGAAGGTGTTTATTGTGATACCATCCTAGTTAAATTATTGATGATTCAGAATAGCTTCACTGAAGGTAAGAGTATTAGTCCTGGTTGATACCAGGAGAGAGAACTGAATTTAGTTCCCTTTTTCTGATAGTGAGCATTTCACAAATAGCACAGATTTGTGGTAGGTCCTTCTTGTTTATTTTGTGTGTGTGTCCATATTTGTTTTGGGAGCCTGTGGTAATCTTGCTGCAATCCAAAGTCCCAAAATACCACAAGAAAGGGTGTCTTACACTGTCTCCAGTCTAGCCAACAATAAATAATTCCTATGAATACCACAAGGAAGTTGATTTATGGTTTGATTTCTCAAACAAAGAGCTCTGAACAAAGTTCAGATAAGGAAGTAATCTTATGGATGCTTATCTGGAGTAAACTAGTATATCTCTGGGGCTTCATTCAAGGCCAAAATGACCATAAGATAGAAAGCAGAGAAACTGAAAAATTTATCTCATATGAAAGTACTGAAAGGGTTTAGAAACTGGCATATTTCTCTTCAGGCCACCAGCACATTTCAAAAAACCTAATTAATTTTAGTGTGTTTAATTGTTGTCTGCTCCCCTCCCTCTGGTTTCTAATTTCCCTTTTATGCAGCTTATAAGTCAGAGGTTTTTTAAAACTGCAAGGTTAACCCTGGGTGCATGGAATGTATAAACCAACTTTTCAGCAGTAGGATTTATACAAGGGGGAGAATGCAGGATTTGCCAGGTGCAGACAGATGTAGATGATGCCTGCAAAGCTTTAATACCCTGATGATGGTAACTGTAAACCTGAGAATTCAAACAGTGAGAAGGGGCAAAGCACGGCGCCAATCTGAGCCTTGCAGCATTCCTGAGTTGCAGGTGACAGAATGGCAATTCTCCTCATGTTATGTCAAGCTGCTTTGTTATCCTCTAATTCTGACTAGGTATAAAAGGAAAATAGTTCTTGTTTGTCCATGCAGCTGAGCTCTGCTTAGTTCTGCCTCAGCTAACCCAGGTGCTGTCAGCTATTTTTAAACTGATTTAATTTTGTAGCCAAGAACCACCCATTGCTTTCCAAGGATAACAATGACTTGTTTGATTCTGAGTAATCTTAGGGCACCTCGGGGCATGAATTAACTGGAGTGAATTTAGTTGTGTTTGGTTATTGTGCTGTAGAGAAAACCATGAGGAGTGGTTTTCTGCTCATCTCCTGAATGAGGGACGAGGGGTGAGGGAGCAGCTGGGCTAGAGACAGGGCAAAACCACTGTGATTCTTAAAGATGGCTAGCATGGGAATATCATGGCAACTTTTTCTAAAAGTCTGTGTTTGAGGACCTGGTTGCTGAAAGTGGTAATCAATATGTCTTTAAATTCTTGTTCCTAAGTCACTGTGTAAGATGTATCACGATTCATATGTATTGATCTGTACTAAGTGTGTAGTAAAATAGAGAAACAATCTGAGAATATTTTGATTTACTGCAGGATAAGACATGTGGCAGTTTGATCTAATTCTTAGCAACACATTTGGGTGTGTTCACCCCAGGGATGCCTTTGTAATTAAGGTGAAGCTTTGGATGCTCACATCCAGCCAACAGACTGGACCATATGCCAGTTACCCATATTATTCTTTCACCTGAAACCACAGCACCTAAGGCTTAATAGCTTACTAGACAAAACAGGAAAAATTAATCCTGGTTTTGAAAGAAGGCATTGGAAATTAGTTTCTCAAAAATTTCCATATTTGTTCAAGAATTTAAAATGGTCTATGCAGTGTGCTGTACAGGGAGTGAAGCACGGTAAGTAGAAAGGTTTTACTTCCATTCATTTGATATGATCTATGTAATTCACTTAGGATTGTTCTTCCTGTGATTAATCCCATGATTCAGTATGAATGACTTAAAATTCTTTTGGCTGTATGATGTAATCATGTACTTCATAGTACAAAAAAACCCTGAAGGTCATTTGATTGTGCTACAAACAATAAGATGATGATAAATATAAATATAAAATTGAAAATTAAAAAAAAAAGTTGGAGGAAAACATTTTAGTTCAGTGTCCTTTAATATTTTATTGTAATATAATTTTTAATTTTGTGACTGCACGGTCTTTTTTCCATCCAGTGCAAAGAGCAGGCAGTTCATATTTACTTAGCAGTTGTTTCAGTGGTGGTTTTATTTCCCACTGTGTTTATTATTTATGTTCTCTTAGGCTTTTCTATGTCCTCATAACTCTGAAACAGGCAATTACTTTAGAAATACTGTTTAGGGTATCGTCAGAACTTCCCTGAGGAGTGGTATATATTGTCCCTCTTTTCATATGCAAGGATATGAAACTTGCATGGGGTAGGGTTAGAGGTACTTGCTAATTTCAGATGCCAACTTTGAGTTATCTAGGACCTAAACTTTTTAAAATATAGTGCATCCTTTCTTGTACTTGAGAGTTCCAGCTGATACACACTGTTATTGGCTCTTTTCCTTCAGGTACCACTCTTTAGTAGGTGTAATTGTATACAGCACCTAATAGACAATCAACACTAATTATTTTAGGAGATTATATTGGATAGTCCCAGCTGAGGCAAGGATAAAAACAGGTCCCCACAACATCAGCTGCCTTAACTGGGTCCATCTTAGTGACAGCCAGCTTTCAATTTTGAGCAGAAGGGTGATTCCAAAATGCTTTTCTTTCATTAGGTGGCTATGCTGCACCACTGGTGCAAGTCCTTGCTGAGCCCCAATTAATTTTGTTTAAAAAAAAATCAGATCAAAAAAGTTTTTTTCTATCGTTGTACTGACTTCCACATTAATTCTGAACAGAAGAAAACTTCAGAATTAATTTTCAGAGTATTTTTGTTGTTTAAGCCATTGACAACAACGCTGACAAAATTGTCAGCAAGGAATAACAGCAGTAACAAGTGTTTACTACTAAGTATCATGAGCATTTTGGCTGTAGGGAAATAGTAAGACTTGAGAGGGATTATGATCCCCTAACCACAGTGCTGCTCACCAGTGTTCAAGCTTTTGCCCAGACTCCATTTGTAATGGTTTAACTCCATTAAGTATCTAAACACCCAACAGCCTCTCACTTGCAACCCCTATCCCTTCCAGTGGGGTGGTGTAGAGAATTAACAGTGTAAAAGTGTAAAAACTCATTGGTTGAGATAAAGAAATTTATCATTAAAAAAAAAGGAAGAAAAAAAAGGAGGAAAAAGCCAACAAGGAGAAATGGAGGAAAACAATTAGTGCAAAAGAGTAATTGCCCACCATCAACTAAGCAATGGCTATACAGTGCCTGAGTACCAGCAGCCACTGCCAATTTCTACCCTCAATCTTCATATGTCACTCACTGATGGGTGGGTGAGGAGCAGGAAAGGCCTTGGTGCTGCATAAGCCCTGCTCAGCAGTAATTAACATATCCTAGTGTTATCTACACTGTTTCCAGCACAAAGCCAAACTGCAGTCCCATACCAGCTACTACGAAGAAAATTCACTCTCAACCAACCAAAAGTAGCACACCTTCCTTCTATTCTGTCTCTTTCCTACCTGTAGTTCTTACCAGCAGCTCCATTTGACAGTGCAATGCTCCTTTCCCTCATTCCATCCTCAAACAAGGCATTTTCCAGTTCTCTGATGCATATGACATCAAGTAATCTCTGCTGACTGTGACATTCCCTGCTGGTTCCTGGATGCCACTCTGCCCCAAAATGGTCTTAACAACATATTTTAATTTAAAGTAATTTAAAAAATCTTAGGAAAAATTTTTTCTTTTCATCTGAACTGAAGTCTGAACTGAAAAACTTGGAAGAAAGCAGCCCACACATCTGGCAGAGAGCAAGAAATTACGTATGAGACAGACACAGGGACAGATGAAGGTGTTACATTCATATCAGTGTGATTTATTTCTATTTTTCCTTTCATCTTTGACTGACACTGTAAATTTTAAGGATGTTTTACAGCAGTGAATAGACACAGTGCAGTGTTTCCTTTCTCTATTTGGTGGAAAAAAGTCTACTAATAGTAGAATTCTCATGGTCAGAGGGAGTTATCAAATCTGATCATGGTAACTGCCTAGAGTAAAAGACTCAAGCAGAAGTGTACTAGAGAAGTAAAGAAAGGCAGAACTAGGGAATAACAATGTGGCCTCCTATTTCTGTATCATGTATTCGTGTGAACCTGATTCTATGTAACACACTCAGCAAGGTGAATGAGAGGCTGTATCTTAAATTTTCTGTCTCACCTGCAAAACGGACTTGATTGTAGGAAGACCAGGCAGGGACTAGGAAATCTGTTTTTTTGGTCTCCCCTTTGTTGGAAATATCTGTGACTTCCAGAAACTCCAGTGTGCTCCAGCTCATTCCTACCTCTCCTGCCCATTATTGACTTGCTGTATGTCCTTCACCCATATGGATATGTTTGAGAATGAATGCTATTAAAGATAAGGAGGGATTAGGGTGATACTGCAGCCATACAGATCTCACAAGATAGGCAGGGCTTTGGATTGTGGGATTTCTCAAAGTTCCTTCCAACTTTACATCCACATGATTTCAACCTTTGCAATGCTCATATTACATGGTGGTTAAGATCTGATAATAAATATCTGATAGTATATCTTTAACATGTAGAGACATATAAAAAGCTATCTTTTGGTTTCAGTGGGAGCTGTGACTGGATTTAACTTACTTTTCCAGATGAAATTGTAAGTTCATTTCCTCCTTTATTTGTCTTCCAGAACCTGGATTTGTTGGTGTATATTTCCTGGGGCAAAAATAATGTAATGACTGAAGTGAGAGGATCTGGGATTGTCTTTGTACACTATTATAAAATATGCAGATGGAGTTTCAGTCACTATAAGGTGAAAATAGCAGAAGCCCAAAGTCAGGTCTTGAAAGGTACTTACAATATTTTTCAGGCAAATTTTATGTTTTGTAATTGCATATTTAATTCAGGTTTTGGTAACTTCATCTGGTGGGGTTATGGCTTAATAAATTAATGGAATAAAGATACAGAGAATTTCAGGCCAAAATTTGGCAGCTGTTTAATAACTGCAGGAATGATTGGAGACTGCTTCCTATGAAAAAATGTTCTACATGAGATGTAAATGGATGAAAGAGAAAGAACAACAAATCTGGGGTTTTTCAGTCCTTGGCACTGAAGATAAATGGGATAAAACAAGATATTTCTGAACATCTTATCTGAACTCTGAGAAGCTAGCCCAATTCCCAAGTATTTTTAAAACATTTTTTTCTCAGATTCTTAATTTATCATTAATTTATCATTATTTACTTTTTATATCAGTACAATAAACAGTAAATGACTGGTGATTGAAATAATACTCATAATAATCTTACATGGAAAAAATCCAAAACTTATGCTTATATTAAGATACTTGACCAATGAAAAAAGCAACCATGAGAGATTGATATTAGATCTTGCCCACTATTCTGCTTCAGTATCTGATTTTTCCCTTGTAAATATGAACCCATTACCTTACCCTCAGAGAAAGATTTTATTGTTAACATATCTGGAAACAATTCTTATCTTTAATGTACTAAGTTTCAGCATCAATAACAGTGCAGCCACATGCAGGTCATTCTACCTAAAAAACAGAAGATTTTTCTTTTTAAGATCTACAGCAGTTGTGAAAACACAAAGAAACACAAAGGCATGCAACATAGCACAGGAAGAAAGTGTGGGGCCTTTATAAAGTAATTGACATGGCTAAGCTGGAATAAGTATATTGTGTAGCACTGCACCTACTGAAATTTAGCTTCAAAAGAAATGAAAATCCAGATGTGGCCATAGCAAGTACTCATTCACCAAAAAACAAACAAAATAAAATCCACCCCTCAGGGCAGAAATGAACCACTTTGAAGTCAAGTGTCTCAAGCAGGTACTTGATTCTAGATTGGAACCAGAAAAGGGATACCACAGACAGTGATGCTACAGTGTCCACTGAAGTCATAACAGACATACAATACTGTGGTTACCTGCTTTTAGTATATAAAAGTAATGACTAAATGTGTTCTGGGGAAGATTGATAGCTAAAGGGTAGCATGAGCTTTCAATCAATCTGAAAGATCAATTATTAAAACTAGATTCTACTGTAAACAAATTTTATACTGAATGAAATGTTCCTCCTGTGCAAAGGACCAGTATGAGGTCTAAGCACCTTCTAAGTCTTTAAATCTCTACTGCACAGCATGATTGTTCCTCAAGGATCCCACAGGCTTTCAGAACAAGGGTGAGTTTTATGAGAGGTGGGCAGACCAGTCTGTAACAGTAGTGCAGAGAGCAGCAAATAGTGTGAGAGGTAGAAATCTGTTCTCAGACCTGTATTTCTAGAACATGGGCCTTATTTGTAGTGCAGTGCAGGAAATCTGCTCTGTCCTGGCTTTTCAGCATAGTGAACTTAATATCTTTGCATTTCAAGAAGAAAAAGGAAACACAGAATGGGAAGTGAATATTATTTCTTTCTCATTGCTTTCATCACAGATCATATCTACAGTGCAAAAAAATCTGGAGAAAGGACCAGTCTCCACTCAAACAGATCAGCTCAGAGTGAAATACACTGCCAGGAGTGCATGTGGATACTACAATGGAGAAGCCTGAAATGGCACCATGTCTAGAATAAACACTCTAGAATAAGAAAGAACAAGACAACATATTTGATGAGGCATCAGCTTCTTCTACTTTTTTTGATATTCTAGTGTGTTACAGGATGAAGAGAATAAAGCAATATACAGCTTTACAAAAGCACAGCCCTCACAGTGAATCATCTTATTTCTAAATTTCTAAATTACTTTCGCTCTTTCTATATGCTCTTGCATCCCTTCTTTCCTCTTCAGTAATGCCTAGTTTATGACAGAAAAATGGAACACAGGAGACATTTTGTTGTTAGTGGTAGGGTTTTGGTTGTTTTTGTTTGTTTGTTTGTTTGTTTTGTTGTTGGGGTTTTTTTGGGTTTTTTTGTTTGGTTTGGTTTTTCGTTTTTTTTTTCTTTATTGCTGCATTGGACTATATTCATAGTTGCCATTGACTATCTTGGATGCACACTGAAGTTTGCACAACTCAAATGAAGTAAAAGACTCTTAGCAGAGAGATGCTGATGGATCCTGGGAAAGCTTACCATAAAGAAAACAGGTCAGGTCAGATTCAGAGTTGAACAGACTGTGTCTATAAATTAACTTTGGGCATTCAGTTGCAAAGCCCCAGCTCATTGGCAAAGGCATCGAAAGTATCCTGAGAGGAGGCAGAGAAATTCTTCAGAGAAGGACTTCTGGGAAACCTTATTGATATAATGTGACTTCTTACATACTTTAGGAAAGTAATCTACCTGTCTTTCATTTTTACTGTGTTAAGGGGTGTGGGGTTATACATAACTTGTTTGTACATAAACATCATTATGATTTTTCCTAAACCTGTAAGATCCTGAACTTTGGCTAACCACTTGTCTCTGGATGCAAAAAAAACCCATCACAAGTAAAAGCAATAGACCACATGAAAACTAATACTAACAGAGGTAGTTAATTGGAATGTGGTAAATTTGGCTCCAACTGTATCACGGAAAAGGGGATTTTCTGCAGCTGAATAACCACAGATGAGATAATATAACTGCAAGGCCTCCTTGATGACTGTGCAGACTGAAAATATAACACCTCTTCAAATATGCTTGTCCGTCACAATACAGGTAAAAGGAGGCTGCTATGGGTGCCCACACTATTAGTTTACATTTGGAGGTCAATATATTATGCAGGCAGACAGACAGACTTCTGTGGACAGACTATGGAAATGGCTAGGCTGCAGACAATCAATTAGGGCATGTATGTCATTTTAAGGACGTGGCTAGAGCATAAGATCTGTGCATGCAGCCAGCATGCACAATCACACATAAAACTCTGTGCAGTGGGATGGCAAGAGGCACGCTGAAACTTCTACAGCTGAACTTAGAACAGCAGCCAGCACATTGGTCCTTCTCCTGTAAGACTCAGCTGAGGAGACTCAGTGTGATATTTTTTAACAGCCTGAGCCCCGAAGCAAAGTCTGTTCAGTCCAGTTATTCTGAAAAACAAGATTTTCCCCCCACTGTTCTGTTGCTTCTATTATAACTTTGGCCAAACACAAAAAGGACAAGAGTTCTGGGGCTTGTACTTTCTTTTGTTGTGAAATGCTTATTTAAAACAAAAATAGTAGGTTTTATCTTTTCCCACCATCTATTTTCCCATTTGGGTTGGTTTGAGTTTTATAGGGTGATTGCATTGGTGCTTGTTCGTTCAAACTGGTTCTCATCTCTAATTTTCCGTCAGACTTTGGAGACATCAGTCTTGTGGCCTCAAGCTGAATCTATGCATTCATGGTAGCTGACCAGGGAAAATGGATAATTGTAATCCACAAACATTGTTTGTGTTTGCAATTACTCATTTTGTAGTTGTAGATTTTGCCTGGCTCACCTCCAATACCAATGTTAGAAATTCCAATTTTTTTTGCAAATTTTAATAATTATAATATTATTTAAAAGTCACAGAAAAAGGTTAATAAAATATTTTATTGATGTACTTTGAGTAGTTTATTTGGGTTATTCTAGATCTTGTTTTCCTGTCACCTGTGTTGAAAACACAGTTACATAGTTGTAAAAACCTCATATCTTTTCTTAGTTGCGTTCAGCAATCCTGATCTATAAGAGGACTGTAAAATGAACAAAATACACTGCTGACAAAAGACACAGTAGATATAAGTGTTTTGTGCTTGTATCATGATAAACAGTCTTATAAGAGGCAAACAATTTCCTAGCGGGATGATTACCCCTAGAAAATGATGGTTCCTTGACTCAAACATCTCATTCTAGATATTGTGCCATTTTACCCTCTGAATTCATCTGAAAAGTAGAAGCTATGGTTAAGCCACAGTTCCCCACCTATTTCATACCTATATGTGGTATCTGGAGTTTCTGTTAAAGTCCTGTATTCCTGACTGACCTGTAAAGACTCCATAAAGAAAAGCATTGCTATAAATGCATAGCTCCAGTATGTGCATATATGATGTTCTCAGTCTTAGACATTGAATTTTATTGCTCTCTGAAAGTAGACAAGCTCTCTCTGAGAAGACTGGAAACCCCAAAATATAAGGGAAGAGCATAAGTATCCCAAATAATTCCCAATTTTGACATGACTTTGCAAACAGGTTTTTCACAAAATGAAATTCTGCCCTCTGCTGTTCTCTTTCTCTTTTTGCCTCAGAGAAAAGGGATTTCCAGAAAACAGCAGTGGCTTTCATTTCACTTCTGCAATTCAAGCCTTCTCGCAGTGTTTAGAGTAATGTAATCACGCACCTGCTGTAGCCCAGGTATCAGACATGCCACATGTCTTCAGTTTTGTCCCTTAAATCCCAGAGCTCTCTCCAAAAACACACACTATTCATCACATATTCCTGAAGCTGAGACAGGGTCACTGACAGAAGGGCAAGCACACCACAGCTGGATCAATGCTGTTTGTTTGCATGTGCATCTCCTTGAATTCTCTTAGGGAAAACATTCCTGTGAGGAGAAACTTCACAGTCACTTTTTTTTACAGAAGACCCATGTTTTTACCCTACACTGTATATTTTCTTATTGCTTTGCATATTATTTACTTTCATCTTCTAGTGCTGGCTATGTCAGCTGAATAACAAAGTAAGCATCTGTTAGGACAGAAGTATGAGAACTATATTAAGGTATCTATTGGCATGTCATAAATGACTAGTTTTGACCAGGGTGTCCCATTGCAACTGTGCAATATAGATTGATATTTAGTTGTTTGATCCATCTGGGTGACCATTTTCAAGATTAACCCCTTGATGGGAATTCTGATCAATTAATTCTGGAGCTAATTTATCTTCTCTTTTATTAAACCAGCTGTGTAGCATCACAGTGGATCTGTACATAACCTGAAAGTATCCAGATTTTTGTTTTCTTACCTGTCAATATGAGATTGTCTTGGCCGTGACTTTTTCTCAGCCATGAGATACTGTTAAAAAAGAGAGGTTAATGGATAAAAAAACCCCTTCGGGTGTCTGAAAACATTTCAGGAGTTGCCAGTCTGTCCTGTGCTATGTCACAGAGATCCCAGCATGCCTTCTGGTTTGCCTGAAACCCAGCTGAAGTGAACTGGTGCCCAAAGCAGCCCACCCTCAAGGTCACACTGCCTAGCACCCACTGCCCTTGTGCTGACTGAAGGCTTGTAGGGCCACAGCCTGTTAGAATGTGATATCCTCACTCACAAACAGTTGAACAGTGTCAAGGTTGAAAATTATTAACTTTCAGACAAATTCATGGAAGGCTCTGCCATGTAGCTTCCCAAATGTCTCCACCTGTGCTTTACCCACTTGAATGAGCACTGCTGTCCCACCCCAGACACCTACTGCCTCATCAGAGTTCCCTAGCTTGATGTTTCACTCCCTGATCTCATCCTTTCAGGTTATCCCTGCTTTACTTTAAGCTGATGCCACCCACTCCTGCTGCTGACATCTGCTGCCGTCCTGTCTGCAGGCTGCTGCCGGCCATCCTGTTGTGCCTCTGCTGCAGCTGACAGTCCCAGCCCCTCGGCTGGGGGTCCAGGAAGCAGAAAGCAAACAAATAGGCCAACATCAAAGCAGCCCTCAGCAGCCTGCGCCCACCCCCAATTTCCCCTTTCCATCTGTTGACAATGAAAGGAGCTTTCTCCAAGGAAAGCAAAGGCTTCTGAGCTCTACCCCCCATTGCTGAGTAGCTGCACTCTCTGAGCCCCTATTTTGTCTTCCTTCCTTTCCTCTCAAGGAAAACTGAAGGAATAGGAAGGCTGAGACATTTTGTTGGAAAAGCAACAAAAGGCCAAGCCTAGGACAACCCTAGGACATGCCATCAAAAATCATGACACTAAAAATTGCTGCTCAGATGCTAATTGTGGCAATGCACCAATAATACAGCCTTAGGAGAGGTGACTGCCTGGCAGGACAATAGCTCCAACAGGCCCCTGCCTCAACTCATAGTCTGGCCTGGTTGAGAGCTAGGAAACATGTTCTGCCCTAGGGTAGGGAATTTAACACACAGGAACATTTCCAGACACTGTGGCAAACCAACACAGAGTATCCTACAGCTCATGTTGAAGCTCATAAACTTTCCAGGATCCAAAGCCCCCTTGGAGGCAGGAAAGTGGCATGCTGGAAATGGCCCCTCAAATGCTCACATTCCTGAGCTGTGTGGGGTGATATTTCTGGGCACCATGAGTCTTCCCAGGCCACAGCTGTGGTAGGGATTATTTTAACAATCTAAGTGTCCATGTATCTGACTGGGAGCATTTCACAGCTTGTTTCATTTATTAATGTAGAGGCGGCGAATACTTTCTAGACCCGGGTCTCTTGTTGGCATTGGCTTGGTATCCATCCAGGAACAGAGTAAACAAAGTATCCAGTTACAACAGATGTTCTTGTATTTGCTAATTGCTTTTTAATAGAGCAGTCTTGTTTCATGTAAGAATATTACATGTAATCATGTTGTTGTATGAGTATATGTGCAGATACAAAGGATTTTGCACTGATTTCCCAGCCTCTAGGATAAATCCTTCTGGCTGAGAGATTGTTCCACCTGAAGAAGAGAAGGCTCCAGGGAGACCTTATAGCAGCCTTCTTGTGTCTAAAGGGGGCCTACAAAAAAGCTGTAAAGTGGCTATTTACAAGGGCATATAGGGATAGGACATGGAATAATGGCTTTTTACCAATAGAGAATAGGTTTAGATTAGGTATTGGGAAGAAACTCTTTACTGCGAGAATGGTAAGGCACTGGAACAGGCAACCCAGAGTGGCTGGGGATGTCCCACCTCTGGAAGTGTTCAAGGCCAGGTTGGATGGGACTTTGAACATGCTGGTTTAGTGAAATGTGTCCCTGTCCATGGCAGAGGGGTTGTAACCAGATGATCCTTAAGGTCCCTTTCAACCCAAACCATTCTATGATTCTCTGATTGTCCAGCTCTCCAGGTTAAGTACGAATGGTGGAAATTTCACTGTAAGGAAAGAAAATAATGCTCAATGCAATAGAGAGGGTCAAGAGAGAAGAAAGCAATAGAATATGACAGGTAAAATCCATTGTGTTGCCTGTATAATTTCTGCTTTTTGCTTTAAGCAACTGCTGCTATAAACACTGAGTTATTATGTAAAACAGAACAGGCCTGACTACACCAATGCTTTACAGGAAAAGGTATAAAATGTGGCTGGCACTTATTGGGATTTTAATATATTCACCTTTAAGTGTCTAGTGGGCATATTCATGCTGACTGTTTTGAACCCATTGGGAATGATCAGAGTCTGTGTAAATTCCGTAGGAAGATAAATTCAGATTTAATATCTATTATGCTGCTATATTCCTTATTAGGTGCACAGATATAAAGCATTAAAACCAAGCAGGTCCTCTGTGGATTTAGCCTGCAACACAGAAGATGAAATCCTGATATTTTTTAATATTGGAGTAGCACCAATTTCTTTTCATTTAATGAGATTATAATCTGGTCTCCTGTCTTTTCACGGTCCTGGCATACTACATATTGCAAAGTTCACTCATTAGGCTTAAATAAACATCAATTTAGTAAACTATTTCTACTTTAAAAGAATAGCACTGATTTGCAACCCAGCTCATGGCTTTAATCTCTATGTACTTGGCACCTCACCAAGCCTAAAAGTCTATATTAAAGTAAATGTAAAGAAAGAAAAACAAAGTTTCAAGAACAACAAAATGAGAGGTCCTATAAAAGAAGCCCTATAAAATATCCTATGTTTTAGTGGTAGCTTTTCTCTCTCAAATAAATAAATAAACGGATAAACCTACTCCTTCATTTGACTAAGATTACATTATATGGGGCACTGTATTTTAAGGCAGGTTTTCTGAGATCATAAGCAAAAAGTTTGACTGTTTCTCCTTGGAACAGAAAAATACAACAGTGTTGTAATAATCTCAGAGATTAAAAAAGAGAGGACTTTTTCTCTCTTTAGTTCTCTGCTGTGAATTTTTTCATAAATCAGCCTTAGCCAGTAGTATAGAAAGCACCACTTGAGATTTTCAAAGGTCTAAGTGTTAATATCAGACCTATAACAATTTCATTGATATTTTCAGCTGGTGATACTTCTTATAGACAGGCTGGAATCTCACACAGAAGCCCAAGACAAAGCATGACCAGCCCATCTCAGCATGACTGAAGGCCAAGTATATCAGACAGAGCAGGAATTTGTGTTTGGACTTTCTATCCCACAGGCTGTACTTCACCCCCCAGGCTAACACCCATTGGTGAGGGCTACTTTCTAGCTTCCTCATTTTTTGATTGATCTTGACAGCTTTCTAAAAGTTTTGGTTTAATCCCATTGCAGAAGGAAAAAAACAGCGTCTCAAAAAAATCGATAAATATTTTTTTTTAAATAGAATCTTTGTACCCAGACAGTCTCCAGAAATCAGCTCCAAATGTGATACAAACATCTTCAATCAATGTGTGCCAACAAGACTTGTGGCTAGAGGTAAGGCTGGAGGTCAGGCAAAATGGGATTTTCCTACAAATTTCCATTAAGAGTGCAGAGAATCACTATTGTTCCCCCTCACATTTTAAAGTTCTTACACTGGTCTATTTGAAGAAAATAACAACAAACAAACCCCAAATTGTATATTTCTCAAGAGAAAGAAGAGACATAGGTTATACAGGCATCAGAAGGTCTCTCTGAGATACATGTCAGTATTTTATCTTTCTATAATTCAATAGAAAAGATAAAAACTGCAATACATGCAAAATGGACACATGCAATCAGCCAAAGCCACATTGTGGACCATAGCCCAAATATATCTTTTCTCCACAGGGTCTAAATTTGTTAAATGAGCAGAGGTAATCGGGCTCAGCTTGACAATAAATAAACCCATTCTGCCATCTACTGGCTCTTTGATATCAAAGTGGTGAAAATGTGGTTAATCATAAATGTGATACAAATGAAGCAGAATATACCTCAAAATATTCACAAAATTACATAAAAATTATCAGCAAAAAGAAAACAAGCTACCCACGATTGCTCTTACTGTGTCAACATGCTTTGTTTTGCTATAGCATTGGCAAAATGAAAATTCCATCTTGCTTATTTCTGGTGTCACATGACATTTATATTTAAGGTAAAGCTGGGAAAACAATCAGTTTGATCGTGTTAAAATATTTATGTATGAAAAAAAGCGTTGGGAGGTTTTCTTTTCTTTTAAAATTTTATGGTTCAACTACAAAATTTCTAACCCCTTTAATAATAAAACTCTCTCCTTTCAATGTTCCCTAAATTTTATCCCTGACTTTAAATAATTTCTGATTTACTTTTCAGGTTACAAGTTGTACTGTATTTTCTTTAACAGAAGTTTCTCTGCAAAACATGAAAATATTTCTTAGCTCACTATCAGGAACAATGATGATCTTAGACTTACTTTAAAATATAGAGTAATTTTTCTATTTAGATTTTTCTGGGTTTTTATACAAGATGAATGTAGGTCAATGTAACTTTCAGACAGGGTCACTGATATAATGTGGAGCAGTTCTAACTACCCCTGCCCTCAGAGCCACTTTGCAGTCCTGTTTCCTCAACAGAAAAGGCTTTTACATTAGCCTGGAACAGTCTGAGACATTTCTGGCAGGGTTTTTGGTAGTATTTTTGCTGATGCAAACCAGCAAAGATGACTTTGGTCCATGGTAGTTGTCTTCTGACTGACACACAAAACTTGTGGGCTGAGGGTCTGAGGTTTAATATAATATTTTCTGGTGAGTGCTTGCTGAAATCAAATGATTCATATATTGTAGCAATAATTTGTTTTAAGATGCTTAATGTGAAGTTCCAAAAATTGCAGGCATCAGTTCTGGACTTAAGTTGGCTCTTTTAACAACAAAGACACCCTTTGAAACCTGTATACGCTATGTCTCTTCTTCCCTATGAGAAATACACAGGACCACCCATCTTTCTGGCAGTGATTTTACTCCAGAGCCTGTATAAACACAACTGTCCATATAACAGCAGTGAGTAGGAGATTTAGTAGGATTGATTCACACTGGGTGGAATCCTGTGCACCAAGCTTTTGTCAGATCACCAGACCGTGCTCTGGATAAAACAGCAGCCATTCCCCCATAATGGGGGAGCTATGGGGGTGGCTTCTGTAAGAAACTGCTAGAAGTTTCCCCAAACTGCACTTGATGCTGGCTAAGGCTGAGCCCGTCATAGTGACAGAGATAACATCTCTGGGACAACATAGTTAAGAAGCTGGAGAGGGAGGGAAGATTCCTACACAGGAGCAATTGAAGACAGGAACAAAAGAAGTGAGCAAAAGAATGGAGGAGGGAGAGTATGCAATAGAAAAAGCTCTGCAGTCACCCAGGTCAGGGAATAAGGAGGGGAGAAGGTGTTCCAGGTGCTGGAGCAGAGATTCCCCTGCAACGCACAGTGTAGACTTTGGTGGGTCAGCTGTGCCCCTGCAGCCCATGGAGGTCTGGAGAGGAGCATAGATTTACCTGCAGCCTCTGGAAGACCTCATGCTATTGCCCGTGGATGCCCAAAGGAGGCTGAGACCCTATGGAAGCCTGTGTTGGAGCAGGATTTCTGGCAGGACTTGAGACCTCAAGGGGAATCCACACTGGAGCAGTTTGTTAAGACATTAAGAAGAAGTTTATGGAGAAATGTCTCCCATGGGAGAGACCCCATGCTGGAGCAGGGGAAGAGTGTCAGCAGTCCTTCTCCAGAGAAGGAAGGAGAGACAGAGACAACCTATGATGAAGGGACCACAACCCCTATTTCCCTCACCCTTGTGCTACTGAGAGGGGGAAGTGGAGAAAATTTGGATTGGTATTGAACTTGGGATGAAGTGAAGGCTGGGGAAAGATACTTCTTAAATTTGATTTGATTCCCCATTATTGTACTCTGATTTGATTTGTAAATTTATTTTTTCTCCTCTAGTCTTCTCTGCCCATGAAGAGAACTGGTGAGTGATCTCTCCCTGTCCTTACCTTGGTCCGCATTGGAGCGGCTTTGGTGGGCATGTGGCACCTTGCCAATGCCAGCCTTCCACAGCGGGGAGCAACCTGAATAGAGAGGAAAGAAATGTATTCCTCAATACACTGAAGCTGCACGTAATGTAAGGATACACTAGACTGGGACTGCAGGCAAAGGTCCCTCCTCGCATATCCCTGATACACTGGAAGTCCTGGAGGATTTAATATGGGATGTTCTGGGACTTGTTACACATGATCTAAAAAACACTTGGCCCTCAGAGGATCCAGAGTGGAAGGTTTCCTCTTATCACGTATCTCATATCTACCCTCAACAGGGACCTCAGTGCAGAATTCAACCACAGGAAAACAGACATGAACGTTCACCATAAGAAACAGCAAAGAAAAATTGCATGCATGTGTGGGGAAAAAAACTTTAAAAAGTTCCAGAAAAAGCTAATGCTGAAATGTAAGGCCCCCAAATTCCATTCCACTGAAG
The DNA here is from genome assembly GCF_901933205.1 of Camarhynchus parvulus. Lineage (NCBI taxonomy): Eukaryota > Metazoa > Chordata > Aves > Passeriformes > Thraupidae > Camarhynchus > Camarhynchus parvulus. The sequence continues at coordinate 40,100,199 of NC_044573.1, forward strand.
CTGGATTTGCAATTTCTTTCTTAATCCCTAAAACAACACTAACCTTGATGGTTGAGGATTATTCTACTCAAATGCAGATATTGGTTACAAAAATTCAGGCTGAAATTTGCCAGGGGAATAAAACCACCATTTCATTAGAGCTGGATATGTTGTGAATGCCCTCTTCTAGGGAAGCACTGAACCTCTTTTTTCTGCCTGTTGACTAAAACACACTAGAGAATGTCTGCTCACCATTACTGTAATACCCACAAGGATATCTTGATATGACCTCCTGGAGTGCCTTATCATATAAATAGCCTTGAATGTGTCATTCTAACTTTACAGTCCTATGAATTAAATCTGGATAAGATAGTTTCAGGACAACTCAACTCAACTCACCTGTTTCACGGGGTTTTTTTTGTTTTTTTGCTTAGGTTTTTTTGGGGTTTTTTTTTTGGAAACTGTCATGTCTTCAGCCCAAAACTTCAATACATTGTCATTTTCCTCTCCTCTGAATAACATTTGTCTCAAAAAGAAAACATGAGATTGTAAAAATTAGTAGTGCGAAAAACCAAGCTTATATGAACTCAGGCCAGTGGAGAGAGTTACTCTGACAATAATACTATCATATTCATATTCTCATCACATGCAGATTAGAGATTTGTAAGGTGACATCTATTTAGCCTGCCTCATTCCCACAAGGGAAGTCAGGAACTTTGCAATGTGCTGAGTGCAGAATGCCTTCACCTAAGACTGTCAACCCAGGCAACCTGCCAATGGAGCTGGATCAACTGGTGTTTGCAGCCCTGAGCCTAGACAATGAGAAAAGGGGAAAGAGGAGACTACAGCAAGAGGACAGAGAGACTGCAACAGTTTGCAATAGCTCGTTTGGAAGAAGGCTGTGCTGCTTCAATCAGTCTCCAGCAAAGCTTTCTGGAATGGGGTAGAGAGTGGCAGCAATATACTAAGTCTGTCATCTGTGGCACTTTAATATGTCACGTGTGATTTCAAGGAAGGCAAACCAGGGATGTTGGACTTGACATATGATACATTAATATAGTAATTTCTCCTATGACATGACTTGTACAATTCTAAAACAGCCTTGGGAATGGTGCAAAAGGCAAGCATGGGTAAATTATTCTGAAGAGAGCACAACAAGCAATGAGCATGCACTAAGATATGGAAAAGTGTAAGCCACAAAATCAGCCAAAAGAGAAAATTTCCTTTTTAATTACAGGCTTGCACATAATAGAGCGCCTATATTGTTACAATGATTTTTGTAAGAGTTTTGAACTTGCTATCCAAAACTTTAACTTTGTCTTTACAGAAAGTGAATCTATTTTCTTTTTCAAATTGATTTGATGTGAAATGTGAGTACAGGCAACTCTACAAAACACAATGCACATTTTTCAGTATCAATATTGATAAACAAGACAGTCAGAGTCCTTTATCTAGGTCTGTGGGAGGATTTGATTTTCTCCATACTGCTAAATGCTTTTAAGCTCTCTCCAAACAAGGCTGGATGCATAAAAATGGCTGTTGGAAGTGGTCCATAGCCCATAGCCACCACCAGCTCTCTGGTTTGCTTCTTACCATGTCTCAGAGCTGAGACAGAGATTACTCTGGTAGTTCAAATACTGATAATCAAATTACCCAAGAAGCTCCCTGACACTGTTTAATAACTACAAGAGGCTGTGTCCTTGGAATTCCCAAATCCATAATCAGTACTACTATGCTGAAACTTTTTGAAGTCACTGCTGTCAAGTATAACACTATTAATCCCAGGAGTATGGGCTTATTTTCTACCAGTCTCCTGTGTTTGGATTGGATAGAAGTAGATGCAACTCCTCATGGTTGTTATCCTTTGTTCCTCTGTTCTTTTTTCAGGTCACAGGAAGGGAAGACAGTAACCAGCCACTACTTCAAGAATCTCCCTTTTGTCACATCATGCCCCTGCCTTCTAAACACTACATTATTCCATCAGTGATGTTGCTCCCACACAACTATTTTTCATAGAAACTCATCATCATAATGTTGAATGAAAATGGGCAATGCCTCATAATTATATGACTGAGAGAAAACTGAGTGCAGAAATCTTCTCAAGTATTAACCAAAGATGAATAGGAAGCATCCCTGCTCTTAGAAATAAGATTCACTACTCAGTCACAATGAGACATTTTCTGTGATTAGTATTTTTGTGCATAAAGAGCAGCATCTTTCCAGCCAAAGTGTCCATGTGAGTGGATCTGATGCCTAGACTTATTTTCAGTTACCTCAAGCAATTGGCTTATAAAAGCTACATGGCACACAAACTATCAATAGGCACAGAAATGGCTTGCTGACTGTGTGACTGGCCTGGGCAGATGGCTCAGCAGAGACCTTATGAAAATGAGATTGCATTATGTTTAAATGTCATCTGTATATAGCTTCAAAGACTTATCTGGAGAAGGATCCAGAACTTCAAGGGTTTCCTAGAAGCAAATCCAGACTTCTCAACTCAAAACCTACTAACCACAGATTGATGTTATATATTCTTGAAAACGTTTCCAGGTCTACTGGATCAGAAATTATTGGTATCAGATATAAAGAGCTACTTCTTTTTAAAAGTTGAACTGAAATAAAAGGATAAAGAGATTAAGAAAAACAATAAAGAAATTAACTGAATATTTTTAACTGCAGGGAAGGTTTAGTCTCAGTTTCGGGACATGGTTTCATTTAGCTTTAAAGAATTTTTCAGCCAAATCTAATGAGAAGAGAATTTATATTGTTGGCATTTGCACAGAAATCTTGTAGTATTCAGCCATCAGACAATTGTTTTCTCATCTGGTTTACATTTGGGATTTGAGGAGGGACACATACAGCCTCTGCTGGTGGTGTTTTATATTGTAAAATCTTCCTCAGTCTCTATATTTAGAAGCAACTTCCATCAGCTTGTTTTAAGAACTTTCTAGTATGCATTGTTATCCAGAACAATCTGGGGAATATTTGAGAGCTACTTCACTTGTGTGCTGAACATAAGGAAACACCTGTAGCAGTATATAGAAAGTTGAGTGTTGTAACAGAAGCCCTTATAAAAAACACCACAATGCTTTCCTTCACTGCTGTGAAATGCCTGAAACAGGAATCTTCTGGCTCTGACCAGCTGGCAGTATGAAGCAAGGTTTTGGGGTTACTGAAGAAATAAAAAGCTGTTGCTCAACTAAGTCCCCTTGTTACATTTTAATCCAGGATAATTTTTGTACCTGCCTCAACTCACCGATGTCTGGAAGAAAATTCTGAAATATATATGTAACTGGACAACCAAAATATTTTGCATGGAAATTCATATTGTCTTCCCTTACATTTCATAAGCACTTTAAAGGAACAAGTGAGCATACATGCCATGTCTCTCTTCACCCCTGACTGCTATAAGAAAATACATGCCTTGATATGGCACTTGAGTTTTGTATTTTGGAGATATAAAAGCAAATTATCAAACCTTTCTGTCATCTATCTTTTGGATGTAAAGCCTCCACCAGATGGTGCCACAAGTCCATGAGAGTGGCCTCAATGGGTGGTCAGCAGAGCCTCTCCTTACTGTGCAAGTTCAAGTATGCATATTCCTTCAAGAACACGAACTCTTGAGAAGAAAATGAACTGTATAAAAAATTTTACAAATTAGAAGAACAAAGTTATCAAAATCAAAGAGAGTGCCCTGAAATAAACAGGCTGAATGGGACATGCAGGACCGAGCCTCAATATGTGACATATTATTATGTTATATGAGTGGTATATCTGATACATAACTGGGGCATAGAAGCTGATTTTAACCCATTCAACTCGTATTTTAATCATTATGGTAATTTTAATATTTTCAAGTTAATACAGTAGTAGGGGTTTTTTCCCATTTTTTTAAAAATTATTTCTACTCCACAACTTTGTGTGCTACAACATAACCCTAAGGCATCCTTCTTCACTGAAAGGCATTTCTGTCCTGAACTCCCAGACACAGCAGCTGATACTTCACTTACCAAGAAATTCAAGTATTGAGAAAAATTATTTTTCACCATTATTCAATCAACATGCACCTTTCCTGTTCCAACTATGCTGTCTGAAGGCATTATAATATTGTTGTTAGTCCAATGTCAACTACACGGCTTCACTTGAAATCACACCTACAAATCTGCCCATCAAGCACCAAGGGTGAAGACTCTCCTATCTGCTTCAGTCCAAGTAAGCCAGCTGGCAGAGATACTACATTGAAATAACTTCAGCAATTCTGGTTTATCTTGACTGGAAAAATTTAGTGAACCCTCTTAAGAGTTATTTTGCTTGAATAGCAGAAGACATGGCAGGGATCCTGATGAGCAGTTTTAAGTAGTCTGACAGTGTACCTTCAGAATTGCAACTAGAAAAGGACATGAGATATGGAACTTGCAAAACTCACTGAACAAATACAATGTCAATTCAAGGGAGAAAAATAACAATTCTCTTTTACAAAAAAATAGTCCAATATTTAATAGCTCTACATTTCTTGGTGAGGGGAAAAAAATAGCTTTCTCTCTTATGCAGAAGTTTCAGAGTTCAGAGTAGATGCTTTCTTTCTGTGCCCTTTCCTGAACTCATAGCACAAGCAAAAGAGTCAGGTTTCCCCTTTCTCAGCAACAGCCAGGGAAGGGTTTCCAAAGACTTAACAAAACTGAAGTCACTTGGCCACCGTGTATCAGTCCAAAGTGCCAAGGAAAATAAGCCTTTCTCAGTCAAAAAGAATAGTTTCAAAGTTTGGGTTAAGTAGGGAGCAGGTTTTCTCAAATTTGAGAAGAAAAGGCACTAAGATAAGAAGTTTTCATGAAGAAGTCAACAGCAGATGTTTAATGAAGAGTTTAATTTAGGGATTATAATTTATTGAAACAGATATCATTATCATTATCATTATCATTATCATTATCATTATCATTATCATTATTGTTATTCTTTTATAGTTAGATCACAGTACTGCCTTCTATAGCTCTGCCCCTGATCTTGGGAGGTAGTTTTTAATTTCAGGAGTCTTTCAAGGTTACAAATAAACATAAATTTAACACAAAATTAGGGTAGTCTTGGTGAGTTCTTAAAGGATGAGGAAAGGCAGTTCTCACGACTTCTAGAGATAGATTTCAATTAAAGCTCCATTAATGTTTCCACAATCAGTTCAAAATTAGTTCAGGAGCCATTTTTAATAACAACTAATATGAATTTTTTTAGAGCTGAATTACAATTAGATTTGGACACTAGGTAGTCATATTATTCCAGATGACCAGTCCAGAATAGAGCACATATGAGTAGAAATTACATTTTTCTTTTTATTGATACTGAATTTCAGAATTCCTAGTGATCAAAAGCTTTATGAATTTGATGATTAAACAAGGACTCAGGTCCTTTGGGGAAAAAAGCTTTAATGAAAAAGGAGTACCATACAGGCTGTGTACTTAGATTGATCTAGAAAAATGTAAAGTAACAGAGATTTCTCTAGCACAGTATTTAACAAAATTTCAAGACACTGAACATGGGAGCAGTTGAAGATGAATCAAGGAAAGGCTTTGAATTGAGAAGGACAAATATGAAATCTATACTGAGATTGCTACCTGAAACAGTCTGAATGATATTGTAACATTTATGTGGACTTCCTGAGTTCCCTCTCTTCTTTATGGGAAAGAAGGTGAATTTACAGACAAACCCAATTTTAAGGAGCTTGTGAAATTAAAATTAATTTCCTGCAGATGAAAAACTATAGTAGTTCTCATACAGTAGAAGAAGAAGTGAAGTTTAGAGGAAAAGACGGGAACCATGTCAAATTCCCTAAAATGACTGAGGAAAGTCAGGGAAGATCCATGTGTGAGGTCAGAATTTTTTATGCAGATACTGACAGCTGGTTACAAAGAGTTTCAGAGCTTGGGGTGCTGGATATGTGAATCTCACAGTTGGGATCCATGCTATCCCCCTGAGACAGAGGGACAGCTTGTCACCAATCCAGGGCAGGATGTTTTACACTGGATGGATAAACACTGGAAAAGTTAATTTTTAAAGTACCTTGGGTTTTTTTTCACCCTATGTCCCTCTTTCCCTGATACAGCCTCAGGAAATATTTTTCTCTGCATCAGAGACATTTCTGCATAGTTGTGCAGAGAACAATAATGTCAAAAAGCTGTTTCATCCATCCTTGCCCAACCAAAGTATTTTCTTAACTTCATATGCTTGCCAAGTGGTTTCCATGCTGATTTTTAGTCCTATGTCCTCCAGAAGACCTCTTGGCTTGGACTTTAGTTTCAACTTAACATATTTTATCTTTTTGTTTTATATTAACTGTCCAAGATGCATTCATAGCAAATTATAGGAGACTGAATGGCTCCTTTTCAAAATAGTGTCCAACGAGGAATATAAATAATCACAAATGTTTATTTATGGAAAAACAGCAAGATGTGGGAAACTGGTTTACTCACAGAAACGTTCTATATCTTCATTATTCTATTTAATTTGTTCAAATTTTTAGGTAAATACTTTAGGTGTGAGTAATGATCAGAAGATGCTACTAACTGATTAAAAATAAATACTGCAATACTTATACTTCCTTTAAGACCTTGAAAATACAAATGTGCTGCAAAAAGAACAAAACATCATGTTTATGGGAATTTATCATTCCCATAAATTCTGTAATTATTGGGAAAAGATATTTTTCCTAAAGGCATCCTATGAAGAGTGCACTATATATATAAGACGATATTTGATAATTATTTTATTTGACTGGTTATAGCCCTCCTGCCCCCACCCCAAAATTATGTGCAGGTTTGGTCAAATGTTTGAAGTTTGACTTAAAAGCAAACAAGAAAGAAAAGATGATAGTATGAAAAATTTTTGCAGAGGGAGAAGAGCTCTTTATTTTCCAAGATTTTTCCCCCTAGTTTTTAGTCTTCTTCTCACTTAATTGGGGATTCCACTTGCTTTAGAAACAAGGAAAGGGGAAAAATATGTCTTTCCATAGGATTTTTTTCCCTCTGCTGTTTTAGGAATGCAGCTACACCTAGTTCTTTCCTGAAGCTGGGTTTAAGACTTTAGTATGTTGGCATCCAAAGGGTACCACAAGGGGCTCTTCTCCTTTTTGTAACTGACATTCATCTTCCTTCAGATTCCACCTATCTGATTTTTTTTTAAATCAGTGACAACACCAATGCTTAAGAAACTGTGTCATAATCCTCCATGCCTGTTACTGCATGCCTTATTTCCTGTGAGATGTTGAATGTAACCTCAGTAGCTAGGAATGATCTTCCACAAAAAGTCCTTTGCAGGGCTTTTGTGGATGAAATGTTTGTTTGTTTGTTTTTTTTCTGGTTAGTTTAGTTTTGTTTTGTTTTTTTTGTTTTGTTTTGTTTTGTTCGGTTTTGTGGATGATTTTTACACTTTTGAGAAATCTATCTTTAACTGTATTTAGATTTCAAAGGTCACCAACAGTGGAAAAATCAAAGCCATACCACAATAATTCATCAGTCTATTCTTCTTTTTGTTACTTTCCTAGCATCTATCTTATGGTCATGAGTTTGTAGATTATTTATATTTTATGCTGGGTGTTCAGTTTAATTAGATACCCTTGAAATAATCCAAGAATTTAATAAACCATGTGGAAAAGCAAGATCTCTTATTCTGTAATCTGTTGTTGCTAAACATTAAAATTTTTTTGACTGTGAGACTGTCTAACAAAATAAATTAAATGATCACACTCTACTGGGTCTACAAAAAAGCATAGATTCAGTAAAAAATTAGTGGTTTGCAGCTGGATTTATTACATGAAAAATATTCATATTACAGATTCTATTCTCTCCTGGAAAAGCAGACACCAACTAAAAAAACATATAGACTTAAAGCTCTGAAAATATCATGAAGTCTTTCTTTACACAATCCCAACCCTTACATTCAAGCATGGACATTGAATTCAAACACTGTAGAAGGAGACGCTAGGACCAAGGCTTCTCTTTAGAAATGTTAAATTATAAACTATTGGAATTACCTTGATTGTATTTTAAATTGTTCAACTATTAAAGAATATTCTAAACTGAGTCATAAATAATGCTTATAAATTGCTATATTTGTAAAGTGGGAAAGGACTTAGATAAAAGAGCTTCTCACTTCTGAGTTCCATGACAAATTAAATATTTTTCAGAGGCAGACTAATTTCAAAATGTTTCAAGAAGATGTTGAAATCTTACTTTTCTTCTTAATGTCTTTCCATTTTATCTCAATTTAGTCTTACAATAGGAATTATGTGTCCAGCTTCTGACACTAATATATCTACCCAATGGGTAAGTTTACCTATGAGCAGTGGCTAGAACTCAGCATTCTTTCCAAAGAGTTTCAGTTCTAGAAAATGGGGCCTGGATTTTCATCAGGAAAGGCTACATTTTGGTGTTCATTATCTGCTGCACTTGACTGTATGGGAGACTAAACAGTATGACAATGCCTTCCTGATCTCAGCGAAAACTGATAAAGAAATGTTTATTGATAACACAAATGCTATGGTGGAATCTTAAAATGCTCTAATTCTTTTAATTTCTGCATAGATACACTAAATTATCTGCCAGACTGTTTATGGGTGAGCAGCCACACAGTTTGTTTATTATGACAACTCAGATGGTTTAAATACCTCTTTAAATACAGATTTATGTGCCCAAACAATTTTCTGCAAGAGTGTTAAAGGATGTTTTAAATTGATTCAGCAATAATTTAAAAATGAAGACAAAGCAATAGAAAAAGGAACATGGACCTTCTGCCATTTTGTCAAAATTTACATAGATTACATTCTGTAGATTACATTATATAACCTTATATATCACCTTACTCATTGAGTAGGACAGTTTTGCCGAATAAGGTGCTCTTTACTGTGCGTGAGTGAACATATAATGAATTTGAAAATCCAATTTTCTGTGATTTAAGCTTCCAGTTAGTCCAGCTTTATCCTATAAATAATTTTAATTTCTCAACTTTAAAGTTGAGTTCTCTGGAAAAAAGTCTTCTATCAATATTTACTTCTTAAATGAAAAAAAATTATATTCAATTTTTGATGTAATAGCAAAAATAAAAATATCTCTAAAATAAAATGTTTTTTCTTTGATATATTTATATAGCCTGGGTTAAATCTGATTCTAAATCCAAAGTTCTTAGAAATGTATTGAATTATTTTAATTGGTGACCTTGGGCTTTGGATTGGGCACTGTGAAAGCTTGGAATGATTCATTCAAAGACTGTCTAAAGCAGAACTGAAATAGATCTCCATTCTATCCTTTTTCAAAAATCACACATATCTTAATAAATGTGGATCTTCTGTGACATGTAATGCACTTTTTGAACATACAACCACTGCAGGTTCAATGTTTTTGACAGAAGAGACACACAATACATCATACAAAATTGAATGAGTAGTTTCAACTAAGATCCATTTCAAACCTAAGTAGCCAGTAGAGGTTGCTCCAACCTATGTCAAAACACAAGGAACAATTAGGTTCACCAAGGATTTGAGAAACAGATGTGAGGTTCTAAATAAATATATTCAGGTAAATGTGGCTTGGTTTATTCTGACAACAATTAGATATACAGCAAAACCCTGCTAACTGTTCACTACATAGATGCATTTATATATATATAAAATAGATGTTAAATGTTTAGAATTAGATTCCCTCAAACAGATCCTAATGTTCCCATTCACTGCAGTGAATTACTCTGACTGGTTGTCATTCTCCTGCTGTGGGTAAGGGACCATCCAAATCACATTCCATAGGGAAAGTCATGGAAGAGATACATCAACAGCTTAAAAATTAGTTCTTCTGGCAGAAATTGGTATGTTTTTTGGCTTGTCAATTGGTAATGGTTTTCCATGGATAGCAATAAACACTGCTCACCACCATCTCAGACAGTGAGGACTAGAAGTGCCTTTTCCATGTAGGCTTTTTTGCTTTATATTCTACAGATGTGCCATTAAAGGAGCCTTAACAGTAGCTATGGACTTTGGCACTCATTCATGCAGCTGCATGATCTGTCATTTATTACTTTATTTTTTCACATTTACATTAATTTACTGCATTACTTTTTCCACACATCTCTTGTCTGAATTCTTGTGTCTTTTTTTGATGAAGCATGTACAAATAGCACTTTGTCATATGGCCCTGTAGTGAAAAAGAGCTGTTTTCTGTGAACAAGTATACATTTGCTCTATTTAAGAATGTGAAAGGATCCAGTGAGCTAATGGAGCAAATCCTGTTCCTTGAATTAAGTAGTATATATCAGATGTGAGATCCAGGAACTTAGCTGGAAAATCCAAATGTAAATTCTGTCATGGATTCACATGAGATGCCAATTTTATAGCTACTTCTATATAAATGCTCAAAGTCTAAACAACAAGATGGGTGTACTAGGATGTCTACTTTTAAGTGACAGAACAGATGCCTCAGAAATTTGATGGAAAGAGGACAAGAGCACTGTAATACCAGTGTATAAATGACAAACCACTAAAAACAAAGGTTTTGCCAGAGGAGGAATAATGCTGTTGTTAAACACAGCTTAAAGTAAAAAAAAACAAACACAAAAAATAGATTTTGATCCATCATTTATAACTACTTTCAGAGACAAACATTAAAGGAATGCACAGAAGCACAAGAAATTCTGGAAGTAAACCTGAGTAGGTCAGATCAACCAGAATATGACAGACCTTCTATATGTAGGGTATTACTATATAAAGCATCTCTGTAGCAGCAATTGTGACATACAGATACTGCAAGTTTCTAGGGAAATAAAGTTACTCCACCCAGCAAGAAATCACTAGAGTAACATCAGTTTTTCAAAGACCATCATAGTATGTGACAGTGCTAAAAGAAAATTCAAAGGAGCAGTCGAAAGAATGAAACAACTGAAACAGTATGGAGTTTGTTCATCTCAAGGTAAATGCATATTCCTTACAAAAAAGAATGTGGTAATGCAATAAAGTTATGGTAAAGTTAAGCTTTAGGGTAAAGGAAAGTATGAGAAGTAAAAAAAAACCAAAAAACCCAAAACCAAAGAAAATTAAAAACAAACCTTCAAATTTCAGAACTATTTGCCAGATGAAGACGATAAAAGCAAAGTCAAAAATCAACAATGAACCAAAGCTGTTGGCAAGTTAAACATAAAACCCAAGTTAGGCCAAAAAAGAGTTTTGAGGAACATTTTACTAGAGGTAAAAGAATTGAGGTAATTCTGTTTCTTAAACACAGAGGAAAAAATCTTACCACAGAGTCATTAGGACTGGTAAATGACTGAGATGTAAATAGAAGATTCACAGAAAATAAGACCATTTCAGGGTGAAAATAACTAGATTATTTTTATTACTTACAGGGGAAGAAATTTAAAGACATTCCTCCAACAAAATCTTCCTTTAAGAAGTGACTGTGAGGAACTACCTGAGATTACAGCATCACTAGAAAAGCCTATGGAAAAATGTAATTAGGTAAACAGTTATAGCTCTTGAAGACTGGAATTTGAGAAATAAGGGAAGTATGAATGAATACGTTCCACTTCAACATATTTTTTGTTTGGAGTAATGAAAAGAGATATCTTTTTTATAAATTGTTTCAGATAGTAACAGAGCAGTAAGTTGACTTCCATATCGGCAAAGAAATGCATAATGAAGTTTACATTGATATACAGAGAGATTGCTATAATTTTGAAGGGAAAGAATCAAGGTGCCTTGTGTTTCAGTGTCTGTTAGAGAACTCAGAATAATTATGATGAAGCATAACCAGTTTGATAAAATGGAACTGCAGTTTTTGAATCCCTTTTGACACTCACAATGATCTTAAAACCTGAGTCAAACTGTGTGGAAATGAATCCCAAAATCCTGACTGAGTTGTATTGGGTTTATTTCACATGTGTTCTCACCTAATGGATGAGAAGAGGTGAGAAAAAGAAAGAAAGAAAAAGGTCTTGTTCTCACCTGGAAAACATACTTTTCTTGTATTTCATACCAGAAGGGAGAAAAAAGATACTATGGTGTACAAAGAGATCTGATTTTGAATTTACAATTAATGAAATGGAGGAGCTAAAGGTAGAGAGAAATTGCTAATTTTTCTAATAGGGATATGTTATATGCTGTTATAGGGAATCAGTGAGACTCGTATTATTGGACATGTTCATAATCAATCATGAAAAGGAGATGCATGGTAATGTTCTACTAATATTAATCAGTAGTACTTTAGTGATGACACAGGACCAAGAAAAATATATGGAAGAAGAATATGCCAAGGGCTTATGGCACACAAGTTGCAGACACAAACTAGAGTTGAAGTTCCTAAAAGCCCAAACTTCTACAATGCCACTATTTTAAATCTTTTGTTTTGCTTTCATGTGGGTTTAGAAGAATTCAGCATTTGACTGCATTTTGACAGAGGATACCGTATTAGGTGGGCAGCTGCCCTAGGACCTTGGCTGTTATTCCTGTTTTGCAGAAAGGACTGATTGGAGGAGGGGAAAGACACACTAACACCAAAGCTCACAAAATAAAATTCACCTGCCTGGTCACAAACGTCAGATGATGTTCCCAAAAGGTCACTGTATTGTTGAGAAACAGTTCTGGAGTAATTTTGAAGTTGCTTGCTCTTTAGGAATTGTGAATATAAACATGAACTCTGTAGAACTCAGAATTAAAATCTGGTATCTTGGAAATGATGATTTACTTTTGCTGCTAAAATGACGAACCACTGTTCATGATATTTATGAGTTTATTCTTTCATTCCCTGTCTCAAGTGGACAGTGGATAGTTGCTCATACTTGCAAGTCAGTTTTAATCGTGTCTAAGATGAATAACAGTGTCTGGGAAGTCTGTGCAGAATGAAAATGTGCAGAACAAGTTGTCCCTGTGCTGAGGAAATTTCTGATACTACAAAACCAAGAAAATATGTTGTTAACACTTCTAGAATTTGTCAAAAGTACCTTGTCCCATTTGATTTACCGCTATCTGCATAATTTAGTATCTGCAGATATTCTTATGTTTCATTGTCCCTTTTTTATGACTACTGAGATTTGAAAGACTGAAAAGCAGCTTCAAAAATTAAATGTATTGCTATAAGTCCTGAGAAGAGCTGTTTATTTTAAAAGAATATAAATCAGAAGCTGTACAAAATTATCACTCTTTTGACAAATTCTGTTTTAGGCCAACCTATCTAAATGTAATTGATCTTCACTGTTTCAAGGTGAATAATTCAGGCCATTTAAATTGTCTGAGATTCTGATACCAAGAAAATATCCTTTTGGAGACATTTGGAGGAAGGTAACTGTAAAGAATGGTCTTCCTCACTCTCTCCTTCTGTCAGTAACTCTTGGGACAGAAACATTACAGAAATATAACTTTAGGGAGGGCTGGTTTTCAGACTACTAAAGTCAAGAGACTGGACTGGTAAGAAGATTAATTTTGAGGGGATGAAGAAATGGGATTAATTGAAGTGTCAGATCTGAACTATTTCCTTAGGACACCAAGGGCAGACTTGCTGTTATACTTCAAGGCTCGAATATTTAGATTGTGTTACTGGTTTCTGTATTAAGCCTCTTGTACTACCTATAGTAGCAGTCATCCATGTCTTCTGAGTCAGACAGTCTCTAAGAAGCTCTAAACAATCTGTTTTCCATTTTCATTTCTATGCTGTTCTACCATGAACAGCAGACTTCCATTGTCACCTATGTATGTCAAATATTGCATGATCTGATTCATTAGTAATATTTGAGATTATTGAAAAAACTCAGCTACTGAAGTGCAAATAGCATTGACTTTATAGGGATCATCTACATGACATAATCAAAACATATGTATTGAAGTAAATTTTCAAAAATCTCTATAAAATATCTAGATTTTTAGTAGATGAATTATAATTAGAAAGCATATTTAATGTCTATTTTCAAAATTCTCACTCACTGAAGAGATTCAGGTATCCACATTTTTATTAACACATGAAATTCATTATTAAGGTATGCAATGATGCACATGGGATAAATACATCATGAGGAGGGTGGTCTCACCATGGATAGTCCTCTGGAAACATCACCCCACATTCAATGATGCTCAAAAATGCAAACCTAAATTTTTAGGGAACAAATGAAAACAAACCAGAAAATATCATCATGCCAGAGTACAAAGCAATAGCGGACCTATGTCTTGCATAGTGCACACTCAAGTGTATACTTGTACTAACAAAGAAGGAAAAATATTCATCTAGAACTTTGAAAACTGCAGGTAATTGCCATGAACAGCTGGAGGTATGAATGCTTTCTGCAGATTTCACATGAAGAAGGATTGTCTGTTTTAGAAAATGCATGACTCAAGAAGAATAATCAGGAAGGCTGAAGAGAAAAATAATTAGAAATACTTGTCTTAAAAGATCAGGAATCAAATTTCACTGAAACAGAAAGAGTACCTTTTCAAATGTCACTTAACTAACTGAGGTAATCCTGGCCAAAGAATGTGGTGGAAGCCAAAAATATCAAGAAAGGGATTAGATAAATTTGTGAAGGTTAGGCCCACTGAGAAATATTAAACTTGTTAGTTCAGATCCAGCCTCTGCCTCAGGAAGTCACTGCATTGCTAATTGCCAGAAGCTGGGTGTACCGGGAAAAGATTATTCTTCTCTTGCCTTCTATTTAGGAAATAATTTCTCGAATCCAGACTAAAATTTCTGTTTGAATGCAGAGGGAACAGAAAAGCACCTTGCATCTGAGTGTGCCAACAGACTGGGCTGTTGTCCTACTCTGTATTTCAAAGTATTTGTGTTGGTGAAGTATCAGAACTTCAACTTTCTTTTCTCAAAAGCATCCATAAGATAACATTTATTTCTGGCTAGGTCTAGCCTGGATGCATAACTAGTTATCATAGCCTTGGGAGCAATCATATATGTTTGCAGATGAGCTATGGGGTAGCAAATGCTTTCTCATCTCTAATTTATGGCTGCAAATTATTATGATTACTTTGCCATTTGTTTATGCTGTTTGGCATTTTGGGGTTTTTTATGACAGGAATGGATATTTGTCCTTGATGCCATATTACTATTGGCAGAGATGATTCATAACACACAATGGTATTCACAATAATGGTCTCATTCTGTGGTCTCAAAAACTGGTATCAGATTTGCTGGGTTTGTACTGTTATTTGTTTTATAAAATATACTTTCCTGTATAAGGACCTTGTATTTCTCCATCTGCCCTGTTTCTCCAGCTAGTCTGGCCAAGTGCTGGAAGGCTATAAAATTCTATCTTTTCTTTCAAATGATAAACTCTGTGCTATTAATCTCTCTCCACACTGTTTAGTGATTTAGAAAACATTGTGGAGTCTATTTTCTTCTGAAGTGCCCATCTGATCCTTTAGACACAGTCACAAGCATGTAACCACCAGACTAGCTCCCTTTGTCTTCTCCAAAGGAGTAATTTCCTCTTCTGACAGGAGAAGAAGTTACAATATTTCCATTGTCACTTCAGTGATGAGAACCAGTTTCCTGAATGCCAGAATGCAGCTCTTTTTGCCCTGTATTTGGGAGAAACTCTGCTTGTAGTTGGCATTCTTCACTTGCTGGGAAATTTACTTGGAGTGATTAAACTGAGTTCTGGGTCAGTTGTCTCTTGGTAACTTTTGTTTCCTACACTTCCATTCATATTAGTCTCTCAGAGGAAGGAGCTGTTCTGGGTGGATTGGCACAAGAAAGTCCAGTCTTCGGTATCAACACTTTCCCTGCACTGGCAGAGAAACATCCAGGGATGTGGGTGAGACTGGCCTAGTGGATTGCTGTCCTCAGTCCTCCAGCACCTCTCTCTCCATAGCAACATCAAGAATTTGGACCAAGTACAAAGCCAGCTCCAAAGCTCTCCTGGTCCTCAGCAGTACTGAGTTAATTTTGTTAAAATTTTTCCTTCTCCTGAGCTTCTTTGTGGTCTCCATTACTATTAGAATGAGTAGTACTTGCCTCTGTCCTTGACAAAGCAGAGGGATACAGCTTAGGAAATACACTCTCTGCATTCCTTACGGTGTGTAGGTATAAAGAGGCACTGTTTGAACATGGATCATCTTCCTTGCTTTAGTTCCATACTTTGAGACACAGCATGCCCTAGAACTGCCTACTTCTTTGCTTCAGGTTGCCTGTGGAGACAAGTTGGGACATGGGCTGAATCTCTCTGAGGGAGGAGAGTTTCATGGCACAACTTAGCTAGCTTATCAGTGAGCTGCTGTCAAGTGAGCAAGCCTCATTCCCCCCTCTGTAATGCTTAATGTTTGCCCCATACTTTTCTTTTGGCTGGTGATTTGTCTGAACAAACAGTGACCCAGTCTCTGGGCAATAAGTGGCAGAAGAGCACATACCTAATTTCTCAGGGCTAGCTTCATACTGATTTGATTTCTGGAACCAGATTAAAAGGTCCAACAAATGCCTGTACCAGATCAAAGAAATTGGTTGGAGAACACTCAGGGATAAAGAAGAGGACTCAATTTCAGCAACAGATGATACTTAGACTTTTCTGTACCATCTTTCTCCATAAATGATGATATTCAATGTGGAATACATTGGCCTCATCAAGCCTATAAATAAGCTTTTCACTATAGACACCTTCCCAGCTTCATGAACAGTTTAGCCCAAAAAACTCAGGTGCTGGAGAAAGACTCCACAGAGTGGTTACCTCCCAGGCTGAGCTGATGAAGAGAGATGAGGAAATGAAGATTTAGATTTGGATGCCATCAGGCTCACCATTCTCAAGGAAAGGGAAAGGAATTAAAAATGGATCTCTGTAAAGTTCCCTCTTTATGAGTAGCTATAGCTGTCTGTTCAGCTTTGCTGTTTAAGCAGGTGGTCTCAAATGTTTATTTCTCTGCTCTGTGAGAAACAGCACTTCACTGACATTTTTGCTTTTACAATTATTTTTGAGCTATTAAAAAGTCAGGTTCAGATAAAGGCACAAAGATTTGAAAAGAGATGATGTTTTCCACTAAGACTTGTACAAGAAACTGTGAAGAGTATATGAAATCACAATGTCATATGGATTTGCTTAGACTAGAAGAATAATAATTCACATGTACACTTTATAGTCTGTGTGCTAAAGCTTAGCACAGCCTTCCTTTAAAACCTGACATGTGTTTTTTTCCTAGCAGAACAGAACAGAACAGAACCTAAATACTTGGTAAGTGGTGTAATGCAGTGGTAAAATGATAAAACTCATATTCAGCTAAAATTGTTCTTTACTGCCCTCTTGTTTCTTTTGGCTCAAGTAAGAAGAACAAAGGAAAAAATGGAAAAGAAAATCTTAATGAAAATAGGGAATGGTGGTGCCAGACAGAGGATGTGACCTGTCAGAACACTGATCTCAGGAGATTACTCTCGAATCCCAGCCAGGTTGGCAGCTACTGTTTGCAGCTTCTTGCTCCAACATCACACAGAGGTTCCTAAAGACAAGCAGTCAGGGATTTTCTTCACTGTTTTAACTGACAGGATCCTAGGTTCTTTCAAGCAAAATGTGTTTTCCAACAGATTCCAGGCACAATCTTATTTTCTTTTCTAGCACATTGTGTATCATTGATGAAGATTGAAAGGATTTTGGTTTAAGTTAGCTTAAGCAATACACGTCTGCCATGTGTGTATTATTGTACAAATGCCATAGCTACTTCAGGCTGGATTGGGCAAAAGTTTTGAGGAAAATCTAAGGCCTGGCAGAAGTTTGTGGAATTAAAAACTGTTCTAGAGGAAGTCATAGTGATTTTGTTAGGCTGTTGTTCAGACCTTAAATGACTAACCTGATCTTTTCCACCATTAAGGCGAGATGTATAACAGAAGAGGGAGGCAAAGGTGGTAATATTTTCTTGTTAGCATGGTTTCACATTGCAAATAAGCTTCAGGTTCAGGACACATTTGTAATTCTGTGAAGCTCTATTCATTGTAGACTAGACTCTGCCCATTAGAGATCCCCTCCTAGGTCTAAACTTGCAAAACATATATTCTCCCAGACAGTGATAATACTTCCATAGTTAAAGGCTGTCATGAAGTGTGTGTGTTCTCCCCTACTCTGAATGTCACTTCCAACAAAATCAATTTTCTGTTGAGCAGTTCAAAAAACTATTTAAGCACCTGTTCCAAAGCTACTATTTTGGTCCTCAGCCCTTTATGAATCATCCAGCCACTTTAGAAAACTGGGAGCTGAGATATTTTGAGGGAGATAGTATAGATGAGGAAATTTTAAAAAATTCTGGAAAACAGATTTTTCCCATTCCTTTGTTAAGAATAACACAGCTGCCTCCTGAGACTACTACGTCTCCAAGAGAGACAGTCATGCACTGAATTTTGTAGCAAAGTGCCCTGAGATGTTCTGGAAACTGAGCAGAAGTCTCTTGAGAATGGAAGTGTTTCTCCCATGTCTGAATACAGACAGACTTAAATTGATGTTGGAGTGGGGTGTATTTATCTATGCAGTGGTTTTAGAGAGGAATCATTTCCATACAGATTAGGGATTAATAAACCAAAAACCACTGAATAGATATAATTAATTTTGAACCTCAGAAGTGGTAATATGAATCACTCAATAGTATGTATAACTTTAAATGGTTTTTGCATTTACACCTTCTATTTCCTTTGGCCCTTCAATTGTCACACACAAAATTTATTCATTGTATATAAAATAGTCTGAAATTGCATTCACTTATCTCTGAAAGAATAAAAAATACTGTATATTATCAGTTTTTTAAAGAAATGGCATGTGTTTGGTGGCTTTTGGGGTTTTTTTAAAGTATTGAAACACGTAAGTGTTAACTGTGGCTGTGGGGAAGGAGAGGAGACACATTGGGCTAAGTTATGTAGCAGCAACTGTCTGTAGGTCCAGATCAACATTTAAGCCTCTGTTTCAGCCCCCCTCAACTCTACCACAAGCAGCTAAGCTGTCCCTCCCCACCGTAAAAGAAAACCACTTGGTACTGCTGGCTTTGGAGAGAAAACCTTCAACCAATGTTGTTCTTTTGATAGATTTCATTCTTTGGGGAAAGAAGAAAAAGAAAGTAATTAAATTAGCAAGTTGGCCAGCTGCAGTGGAAAGGAAATAATGATGGGCTGTGCCCAAGATAGAACAACACACCTATTTAATCTGTGCCTATTTTTGAACTGTCATTAACTTTGATTTATAACTATGGTTTTGAAAAATTTTAATGACGAGAACGTAGCTTGCTCCAAGATTTGATATAGTACAAATGTCAAAACCAATAAATATCACACTTTCAGTTCAGACAATAAACGAAACACACGAAAAAAGAGCCTTAATTTTTTGATCAATTAGGTTTGTGCAGCAGCTAAACTGTTTCTGAAGAACTTCAAGGGAAGGGTCAGTCTTCACTAAAAGGCCATCCTCTGGCCCATGATGTCACTGTTCAATAGACCCCACCAGAGAGAATACCCTATTTGTTTTTGACATATACATCATATTCAAGTGCACTGTGATATATGTTTAAGTTCATACCAAAACCAGTAGCCAGACTTCTTGGAAAATATGGTAAGCGTACATACAGTATACCTGAACTAGATCCACTATGAGAAAGTGTCCTAAGGAATCTTCATCTTTGATGTCCTTTGAAATCAGGAGAAAGAATAGACAGAGTATTGTTTACATGTAGCTCACTGGATCAGATGTAATATACTACACATAAGTAACTATTGTCTACTGTTATTTGAAGAGCAGATGCTATTAAAAAAAAGCTTAGGTGATATCTATTTAACTGTTACTGAGCAAATAAGCATGGGTGTCAATAGACACCATCTTGGTAAAATTGACAATCTATTGGTAAAATAGGCACTCTACAGGTAAAAAAGAGCAAGCAAGTTAAATTAACAGCCCATATACCTCCCCCTTTCATTACCACGGTTGTTGAAGCAAACCTCTTTGTGTTCCTGGAATGTTTGCATAAGTTTTATTACTTTCCCATTTCCAGACAGCACTCCAACCTGAGCTGAAGAAATACCACAAGAAAATCTGCTCTTACTGAATTTCCAGATGCTTGTATCAGGTTGGCCTGTGAACTGCAGTGTATGCCCCAGACCTCTTCCCTCCTTTTCTCTTTACAACCCTCATGATCCTGGTAGACAACCAACTTCCAGATGTGCTAAGCAACATGGATATCATCTTCATACAGCTGCACTCTCCTTTTTCTATGACCTAGCAGGGGAGAGGCAGGGAAGACTAAATGAGTGTGTGGTAAAAAGGTGGTAGATATTGATCTTCCTTTATCTTCCACATTACACACACACATGGACACATGCACACAGACTCACAGAAGTTTCCAGATTTAAGACTAAGCAGACAGAGAAATGTTGCTGGAAAAAGAAGAGCTTCATGACATATTAGAGATGAAAAATGTAGCTCCCAGAAGAGGGGTCAGAATAGAGGATGGAAGCCATAGCTCAAACATCAGGGCAGAGCAGCTTCTTATAAGCAAGCTGGTTAAAACAAGCAGTTTGGGAACTGGCTTTGGTTTCAACAACCATGTAACTTAGCTCCTCCATCTCAGCCTTTCCAGGTTTTAATTCCTCTTTCCCCCCAGGAAAATTGTGTAATGGTAACAACTATCATGGACAGCAGTGTCAAGACACCAGTTTATCCTCAGTGAGGCCAAGGATAGGAGATTGTTAATTGGCTGCAAAGGAAAGGGATGTTTTCCCTGCTGGGGCCTCCATACAGCACTGCTTGGACATTTTCTTTAAGGGTTGCCATCTTGCTATCTTGCTGTTTGCACATGTGAGGCAAAGCAAGGTTCATGCATACTGCAGCAAGAGGTGGCAAAATCTGCAGTGTTCCACGATGGGAGAGTGATGGTTCTACTATTTCTTAGTGCCCCAACTAATCCACTACTGCCAAGGACGGGTCCCAAGACCAGCATCACCTCTGTTCTCTCTGCCAAGCATTTAACTATAGTAAGATTAGATTTTTATATGCCTGAAGGATGGTGAGGACAATATTTCTGTCTGCTGTAACCTCTCCAGAGAATGAGAAACTCTCCAGAGGGTGGGCAGGCAGAACTGTTCCCTGCTCTTCCCTTTTTAAATACTAGTACTTTGATTTAGATTATTTCTGGATACTTTGTAAATAGAAGGATTCTGCTCAGTCTCCTCTAGAGATGCACATAATGCTGTAAGTGTCTAATCTACAATCAACAAGTAGAACATCAAGCATACTCAGCCTACAGACTTAGAGATATCATGCGCATGTTGATCATGTTTACGTTAAAGCTGTGGCACACGGGTGAATAAGTGTTGGGAATCCCTGATTCCAGCTGTACAAAGATTGTTTCACAGAGAGTGAATCTTCAGGTGGCACAAGTTGCTGCTCTCCAAAGGCTGCAGTGATACTACTCGGGGTATAACTCTGTTATAACACTTCACAGCCCTCCCCACTGCACTGAGTCACCAGCATGATTCACAGCAGCCCTGGTAAAGTGCCCCAAAAACCTCCTCTGCCCACCTGCACAGCTGCCTCAAGTTGAGCAAGCTTTAATTATCTGTCAACAAGTATTATTTGGAACTGTTGACAAATCACTAAAGGAATTGACTCTTCACTTTAAAAAAAAAAAAGGGTATTCATACAGAACTTGGCACTTGTGTTATTTCAGGAGTTCCACTTCTAGTTCCAACTCAAAACCAAGAAAAGCAGAAGTGGAAATATTTTTTTACTAGTTGATCAAGAATTTTCAGACCTTGACATGGCTTCAGATTTGATCAATCTTGCCAAATTTCGGATGAAGGCTTAAACCTGTTTAAAAGTTTCCCAGGAATGGAAGACATCACAGTGCAGTAGTTAGAGAAGAAAAAATGAAGTGAATGACCTGAATTATTTTTCAGACATCATCCTGGGATAGTTGTGCACCCACAGAAAAGCTCTGAAACTCTGTATCTCTGTTTTTAAATAGGTATACAGGAAATAATAGGTGCGATTATTCCTTGTATAATAAATGCAGTATGCTAAAAAGATTATTTAACACTGCTCCTTTAATATCATTATTTGGTACTGCTCTGAAAGGCAATATAACAGTAGTCAAACAGCCAACAAAAGACAAGTTAAAGCTAAATTGTATCAAGTCCCAAATCCAGGTAAGCACTTAAACACATGCATAACTTCAAGCAATAAGTATTAATGTCTCTCACATACATAATGTTTTGCATATGCTTAAGTGCTTAGCTGGACTGGAGCTTAAATTCACAAAGGCAGCAAGGACTACAACGTTTAATTTTGCATCTTTGTCTAACATTCACTGTCTTACTCTTTACATTAATAAATTTTCTTCATATTTACAGGAAAAAAGTGTTCTGTTTCAATACAGAACTTGTAAGTTTGTGCATGTGCACATGCACGTGTGTATGTGCATGTCTATGTCTGCAACCTACAAAACCTTTCTAACATTCTCTCTGTCCTTCTGGACATAAATACTTTCCTATTGGTCAGATCTCCCACATGCTATTGCACTTACTCAAATACCAAAACTTTTTATTGGAATTTTCCCACCAAAAAGAATGCACTGGCATGAATCTCACCATTACATTGGCAAGACACTGTACAACCCTACAGCTTCTAGGAGAGCAAAAGGACACAGGTTTGTCAGTGTGGTAATGTGTTTCCAGCAGGGCTCAGAGTACTTCTTGCACATATCATGGTGCTTAATGAAACTAATCACCCTTGAAATCACATTTGGACTCCCAGCAACCTGGGAGGGCATGTGGAAATAACAGAGGGCTCTTGACCAGTGATCAGGGAGCCATGGCAGCAGCCTGACATCATTACCATGAGGAAACCTAGATACAAATTTATAATATTCTTAGGGTGAGAGTTATATTTAGATCTACTATACGTAAGTGTGGCTTTTATCCAAACAAATACCGAATGTTGCTTAAAATGTACTTAAACAAAACTGGATTTAAATTTTTTTGTTTTACCAAAATATGAATTTATTATTCATGTGGCTTTTTGTTTTGAGTCTGCAAAATATTTTCAGGGATAAATGTGAACGTTCCAATTAAGATGGAGGTGCCAAAATGTCTTAGAGTTCCAATTTAATTTCACTAGGGAGCTAACCTCTTTAGAGGTTTGTCCAAATTCCTCAGAATGAGTCAGTAGACCTTCAGGTAACAAGTTTGCTGATAATGTAAAGGAATCCTCCTAGTCAGGTATCTTCTCTTCTTTCAGCACCCTCTGGAACCTTTGTGTGCCTAAATCATATCTCCCACAGGAAAACGCCTTCATCTGAAAGCATCAGCATCTGGGAAACTCATTTAATCTCTCTAAGTCATTCCATTTGCTATTTAACTTTATTAGAAAAGTTTTATCTGTTTGCAACTTGCATAAATGTAAATAATCATTACTTTATATTTTTTTTCTCTGACTTGAAAATTTTGGCAATTAGTAAGCTGCACTTTCCCTGATGAAGATATGTAAACCACACCATTTTTTTATCAAAACACTGCACTTTTTTTCAAATTTCTTTCATTGTCTCTTCCCAAACAAGTAGAAAAAAACTTTTCATTAAGGTTATTTTTCCCAATTAAAAAAAAAAAAATCTAATTTCTTTTTCTGTTGTGGGACAAACTAGGATCATATCAAGAAGAATACTTACATGCCTGTCTTAACAATTCTTGTTGCATTGGTATAAACGACATATTTTTGTATGGTGTTGTCCAGAAATAGGTCAAGGTATAAGTCAACTTTATTAAATATTTCCAAACTATATTTCAGTTTCAAGTGTTCCTTCAGCAGCCACAGTGCTTTGTGAATCTGGGTCAGTTTAGGAGGTGCAGAGTAACTTTGAGACCCCACTGGACTCAGTAGCTCCATTTCAAGTAAAAAGCTACTTTTACCCTATCCAAAGTGTGTGTGATTCGGTATTGAGAAATTGGACCAAAATATTTAATGGGACAGAGTTTTTCATCGGATTTAGATATTCTATTATTTTTTCGGGTCATGGCTGTACAACTTAGTTGTCAAGTTTTCTGTTAATTCTTTTAGTATGGGTTAATTTTCTTTTTATTTAACTCAAGTTTGATTATATTCTGATTTTCTTTTTCATTCCATTTATGATATTATTCTATGCCTCTTTCCAAAACCATCAAGAAAAATGAGGCATGTGTTAGATTCTCAGTCTAAGATGGACCTGGAAAAGAACTGTCATAACAACCCCACTGCTGCCAAGAGATCTTATTCGGGCATTTTCTCCTGAAGGCATGACAACAATAAGTCATGCTAACACTTGTAGAGGATGTTCTCATTGAAATACAGGTATTTTAGCCAACTTCCACCCATGCTCTGTATCTAGATGTTGAGAAACACAAGTATTTTTCATCACAGCAAGTTTCTGTCCCAAATATCTGAAGACCATGGGAATTTATAAGTGGGAAAATGTAGAAAACAAGAATTAAGAGATGTCTCAGAGATACTGGAGAAGGCCAGATGGAAAATAAAAATTATTATTTCTACTAAATAAGTTAGCTGACCAAATGGTTAGCACCCATATAACACCAGTAAATGACTTTTCTGCTGCTGGACTGCTCAGAAGTGCCTTGCTTTTCCTATGGAATTTCATAATTTTATGCCAAGGAAATAATAAAGGTCACAGATAAGATATTATCACACCTGAACCCTGAAAAGGGTGGCACTTCTAGAAATTGGTGCATAAACAAAAGCAAATTTGTACCTTCCGGAACATTAACAGGAAGCATTCCCATAAACTTTGAAAATATGATAGATGTTTGGCATTTTTTATATGAACCATTTTGCTCATCAGTGGCTGTGATAACGACACACTGCCACAAAATGGAATCCACATATTTATATTGGAAGACAACAATACAAACTTATTCAAAGTAAGTCAGCAGCAATATGTAAGAATGTCTGTCTTTGCAGTCTGACTAACATTATAAAACAAACAGGTAAAAGGATCATTGAAGAAGAAAAACACTTTTGGGCAAAATAAAACTGTCTGATTTTTCAGTGTCCCAGAAATATGGCCTTGCTAATTTACTAATTTATTACTTCTAGCAACTGTAACTTCAGCTCCTAGAAAACACAAAAATCTTAAAACTTTTTAATATAATCCCTGCACAGCAGCATCTTTCTTTCTTGAGTTTTCAACTCATGGGACCTCTTTTAGGATTATTTTTCCTGTTGCCTTAGAAACTGGGAAATATGTCTTTACACACAAAGATTTCCTAGTTTTATGTCTCTGAGAGTGAATGAAGCAGCATTTTTAACTGCCTTCAAAAGAGAATTTCTGTGACTCCCTTCCAGAATCCTGAAAACTTCTCCTCCTCCACCACTGCCCTCTAAGAATGTAATGTTTGTAAATCAGTGACCAAAAAATGAAAATGAAGCCAATTGTACTGGATTGCATAGCAGTTATTTAATTTACATTAATGACCTTGAATTAATATCCGAGGTAAGACTGAGAACACTCATGAGTCTAGAGGTACTGTTTCACAGCGCCTTCTGGACTATCAAGCAGTATATTTATAAAAATGTTCCAGAACCTTCACAGAAATTCTATGTACTATTACTGTCTTCCCACATATTTTTAGAACCTACTCCCGCTCCATCTTCATTTAGATCAATCCTCTTAACTGGCACTAGCAAATTTCATTTAAAATTTTACATATCATTTGCTTTTATTTACAATTCTGAAAATAAGATTAAACTTCTGTAAAGGATCCTGTAAAGGATCACAGCAACAGTGAAATGATAATATTTTGTAGTGCTGTAGGTTGAACAGGGATACAGGATTTCCAGCAATCAATTCTCCGACTCAGACAGCCTTTTCCAGTCCTAAATTCATGTGTTAGAGATCTTCATGCAGTAAAAGCTGTGTGGATATTGTAAATTTGACCAAAAAAAGTTCAAGCAGACAATCTGTAAAATATTACTAGTTAAAAGATGTTCTTCTCTCACAATTTTAAATCAAAAATCACATTTTGATATTTCTTCAATAGTTTTCAATTATTTTTTCAGCTTAAAATATAAGGAAATCGTGTATCTTTAAAAAGTATTTAAAAGATTATCCAATGAATTAATTAAACATATCCATATCCATACCAATACCCATATCCACGCTCACATTTGCCCATGAAATTTTATCTATTGTAAGTAGAAGTTGCTTTATACATACATGCTGAATTTACATCTAGACAGAGCTACAGTTAGCTCAGATTCTAGAAAGAGTTTCAAAAGCCATTTCTCATGTGGAAAACTAATGTTATTTAATATCTTTTAGTGGTATTTGACAGAAAAGATTTCCTCCTCTATTTACTGATATTCATTTGAGTGAATTAGGATAGAAGCCAACAAGGCATGTCTTGTCATGGATGCTTTTATTTATCCATTCATTGGAACAGGATGAGAAGCAGCTGACAATTTCCTCTGTTTTGCATCCCAACTCATCTTACAGTTTCTTTTGTTCTATGGAAATGAAATAATATCTCTCTGATGGATTTCTCATGTATTTTCCCTGAACCTCTTGCCAACCACTTTAACCACTGCAGAGTCCCATTGAACTTCATCTATCACAAATGCACCATTCAACTGATAAGATGATCAGCTGATGTCCTACAACAGAAGAGGAATAAATATTCCCCTATAACTTTTATTTAGCTCAGGCTTAAAACAAATGGAAACATTTATTTTAATAATTTATATGTTGGGCCAGCATCAGGAAGAGCTCAAACAATGATTGTTCATTTTCAACCTTTTTATAAACAAAAGAGTAGTGACATCTGTAGTAAAAGAGGATTCAGAGATAGATGATGAAGTAGAAGAATGAAACAATAAACATGAAACATTAAAAGATTAATAAGACAAATCCTGATAAGTGATAAATACTTAAATGTAATGGACCTGCACATGTATCTCCAAGGATCAATTTAACAATTTCAGAATTGCCAAGTTGATTTAAAACCAACATCCACACTTGAAACACTTCAATAATTCAATTGATCTATAAATGCATATTATGTTGTCATATATAAACTCAAGCAAATCAGATTAAATACCAGAACACTGAAATTTTTAATATCTCTGATTCAAATGTAAGGCAAAAAAAGCAAAAAAAATCATCACTAGTAGTATTGCAGAGATGTTCACCTTAACATAGTGACATGAAAAATTACAGTTAACTCATCACTGAACAAAAAGTGTCCTGAATTAAAATCATAATCTGTTTTGGTTTTTCATGTCAATACATTATCATTAAAATATTAAAATTTGTGTCTATGTTTGACATGTACATATGTGTGTATGAATGTATATAGTGCAGACATGACTTGTAAAATTATTTCAAGATTTCAGTAATATTTTGCATTGCAAATGTATTCTTGGGAAAATAGGTTAATTGCTTCCTTCTTTAGTAGGTTTCAATAGATACTGCTGAGCAATGGTACAAATGTGCTTAGGAAAAATTGTCCTCAGACTTTCCTTGTATTCCATGAGAATTGTATCATCATGGCAAAAAGTTGGCTCCTACATCATATTGAAGAAAAGGGTGGTGTGAGAAGGCAGGGTGAGGCTGTTATTGCTGGCAGAATTGAATTTCTTTTCCCTGGGCAGCTGTTCAGGGCATTTTTTCACCTACTGCTACCAAATAAACCCAAAAAAACAAACAAAAAAAACCAACCAAACAAAAAACCAACCAACCAACTAACCAAACAAACAAACAAAAAAACTTGTTTAAAGAATTTGAAAGAAGATTCGTTGAAAAAATGCTAACCTCAGAGATGGTATCTGAGCATCTGTCATGTGCCTTGAAGAGCATTGCAATCAACAAAGATTTGTTTTAGAGACATGATAAGGGTGGGGTTGACTGCAGCTTTTAGTTTATAATGGTCAGAAGATTGCTATGGCAGTGGCTAGGGTAACAGAAACAACAAGGAACCAGCCAATATAGCATATATGTATATTATATATACCACCTCCTTCACTTTAGCTGATATGGCAGAGCTTCAACTTCCCTAACAGTTTTTCCATTTGGCCCATGGAAACTTAGTCAACATTATTTCAGATGGAGTCAACGCCCATTTCTAGGGTTTGATTCAATTGCCAGAAGAAGCCTACTGCAAAAGGAGATTTACAATATGTCCAAACTGCATGATATTTCTGCAAACAAAGACTAATGTCTTTAAGTAAGGGTTCTTTGAGTATTTCAGAATTTTAGTGTGGTTTTTAGTTCAGCAGGTGCCCAAAATGTTAACGTTTTGTCAAAAAAAATAAACACAACAAGAAACTTACTGAAGTTCTGAAATATCTCTTTCCTTCATTCATACGTTTATTCTTTTTTTCCTGGGTTATCTATATTTAGTGAAAAAAAATCAAAACTATGTATACATTCAGGAAAGGAATCCTAGTGAGTGTCATACAGAATTAACCTCTTTATCTGGCTTTTTAAAGACACAACAACATTTGACTACCAACTGATTGTGTTACTTGACACAATCTGTTCTTTGAGTTCTGTAATCACACTTCCCTAAATTATCTTTATCCAATTCTAAAGAATCATTTTACTACCCATGATTTTGGAGGGAAAATAATGCTTTATAAACTGATTATTTTTGGGCATTTATCATGAGCCAATAAAAGGAAAGAATAAATCCCATATAAGTTTTTAAATGTTCCATTAAGTAAAACAAAAGTTGGGAAAAATTAGAGGATGTCGATTCACTGAGAACCAACATCTTTCAAGAGCATTTAGTTTTGGTATATTGGTGTGTTGACTCATATATGTTTACCATAAGTCTCTTACCTGGTCTTGGGAATACCTACAAGGGAAAGTTTGTGACATTTATCTATTGCAGCTTGTGCTGACACTGGCTTTCCACCAACAAAGCATCTTGCTATGAGAGGGCCAGGATTCCCAAACCGGTTGAATTTTGTTTTACTGAAACTGTGAAGTTCAAAACCAGTCTGTACTGCATTTCAGTAAGAAATACAAATGTTTTCAGGCAGCTAACCTGGGTTTTTCATAGAAATTAATAAGTCTGTAATTTGGAAATACTGCCTGCTTTCATCTTTCTCCCACTCTTAAATGTAACTCTAAACATTTGTGGAAATGGGTCACTGGCTGAAATCTAATAGTTTTGCCAAAGGTAGAAGTCAAACAAGGAAGACAGATTAAGTGTAAATTCTCAGGAGCTGGCAGAATTAACTAGAATTCTGTTTAACAACTCAATTCTGAAATTATTAATGACTTGTCCTTGCCAACTTAAAAAAAAAAAGAGAAATAGATTTTTAGCTGTGGATTTCTTAGAAAGTCATATATCTTATTAATTTTAATACATTTTCAGCATAATCAGTCATAATACAATGGAAACTTCATTGAACATAAAATAATCCATAAGGTGTTATATGGATTTCATTTCTTGAGAGAGAAAATTCATAAGGAGGCTGCTCTTTCAAGTTAACTGTTCCATAAGGATGAAATCATCAACTTAGAATATGGACAAAAATCAAAGAATATCTTATTTTACAGACATCGTAATTTGGGATTAACCCTTACTCTGACTGAAGTTGACAGTAGACTACTACTGACATCAGCAAGAGCCTAATCCATCTCCTAATTATCCCTACAGAACAATACACCTGGGCAGGGAACATCACCTTGTATTTTCTCTGGACTGAGATCCTCAGGCTTTGAGAGACAATTAGCTGCATAAATAATGCCAGATCCATGTGCTGTATTAGACACCTCCTTAAAAATTTTGTGACTGGTTTTGCAAAGGCATTGGCTAGACTAGCAGCCTCAATTTTCAAAAGCTTCTTACTGTTTTCTTCAGCAATCTCATTTTTTCAAGAGAGTATTTGTGAGCAATTTTGAAGCTATAAAATTACTTCAGTACTGTCAATAGGTTCAGTTGGGAGTGCATGTTTGTCTCTCCATTTGTAAGAAGCCAACTGTATCCCAGTCCAAAAATGTACATTATTCTGAACTACGTAGATGTGTTTCATATAGAAATTCATTGTATATGTAGATTCATATGAAATAATTTTAGGCACACAAAATCACAGAATAGTTTTGGTTGGAAGGGGCTTATAAGGGTTTCTCCTGCAATGAGCAGAGACATCCTCAACTAGATGAGGCTCAGAACCCTGTCCAGCCTGACTGTGAATGTTTCCAGGGATGGGGCATTTACCATGTTTCCGGACAACCTGATCCAATGTTTTACTAACTTTATTGTAAAAAATTTGCTCCTTATATCTAGTCTGCATCTATCCTCAATTAGTTAAAAAACTAAATGTTTTTAAATGAATTGTTCTTTGTCCTGTTGCAACAGGCCCTAGTTATGTTTCCCCATCTTTGTTCTAAATCCCCTTTTAGCACTGGAAGGTCACAATAAGTTCTTGGAGACTAGGGACTAATGTTTTCCCTAAAGTTTGTAAATATTATTTTGCTCATTTCTAATACTTTTTTGATTCAGAGTTCCAGTCTGCAAAATTTCAACATTGTTGTTTGAAATTTAAATTGCAATTTAAAAAAATTGCTTTTCAACAACAGATTATTATCCAAACCAATAACGAACCTTAAATACTTCCTTAACTCAAAAAATTGTTTTGTTAAAGTAATAACTCAGTGTGAGAAAACAGAATTATGGGTTTTGACCTGAAAGAGGGTGCGAATGTCACCAGAATGTTTTGACATTCTTCTCCAAAATTTCTCTCAGGGAAAAAAAATCCCACATGAAATTCACTACTCTTCCAAGGATTTAGAAAGTATTTATTTCATTGCACCTCCTCTGTGCTACTATATGTAATTCCTCCAAAAATGAATGTTTTAGGATATTTTGGAATAATTATTTCTAAAATTTTGTTTTATTACAGTTTCTAATGAAGTCTGGGCTTCTTACTCTTTCCCTTTTTCAGCAATGTTCAATGAAGACAGACTGACAATGAAAAATTTTTATTGTGATAAAATAAGGGTACTTCCACATAGAAAATTTTTAGCACCATTTAGTTTGAAACTGGCAAGCCAGAATGGGTCCTGTTTTGCAGTCATCATTTCTTCCTGGTAACAGTGAAAGGCTATAATATTAAGGTGCTTTGAAAGAAAAACTTGGGGACCAAAAGAATAAACAAGATTCATCTTTTTGTAAAATAATTTTATTGACATAGCATATTCAGTTAGCAAGTAAAACTGAGATCTAACAATAGCGGCAAACTAGGACAATGATCTAGAAAACTTTTTCTCATAGAATTTTTTTCCTATCTATCAAGTAATCTCTTAGAAGTGAGAGCTAGTTGAAAACATTGTAAGAAAAGCTAGTAGAAATGTAGCTTTGTAATTTCTCAGAAAACGAAACCTGTCATTTTTATTCCTCATAAGTATAATTATATAGAAATAGATATACTTTGGGTTAAGAAATCCATCAAATCCAATGTTTTTATCTTTCTGTCTCTTCCATTTTGTCTTCTTCCTATTTTATGAGCAGAAATGAAATGGAGAAAAGCAAAAATAACTATTTTTTTACTTCATTTTACACTTCAGGGCATCTGTAAAAGTATTTAGCAATTTGTATTGGAAATATAAATATCTTTATTTAAGGTTTTTATTTTTTCCTAAAAAGGAAAGTTTATTTTTCAGTCTGATATTTCATAAAAATTTAATAAAAAGCTTTAAACAGGGTCAAGTTCTAAGCTTCCTTTAAAGAAGAAAAATTCAAGAAACTGAGGGCAGTCTTCCAGTTTAAGGTAATTTCTTATGATGTGGTTCAGCAAGAGCAGCAGTCTAAGAAAATAACCAATGAACCCTTTCTTACATGAACAAGACTCGGCAAGTTACAAATACAGGCTTCTTCAATGCTGTGGGTTTTATTATGCAGCATAACCTTTTAAGAACAGAAACACTCCTATTTTCTTGCTCTTAAGTGGTGCAAAGAGTCTCAGCTAGGGGCTGCCCCACTGAGCATGGCTCCTTTCACTGCTCGCCGCTCACAGGGCGCAGCATGACTTGGCTACCACGTGTTTGATGGAGCTTGCCTCCTGGTGATGCCTTGAGAAGGCTGACCTAGAACAGAGACTAGACAGAGATAAAGAATAAAGTAGGTATCTATTAGGAGGCCTCAATCCTCAATGTCCCCTAGATCCACCTTGGGGAGTGCAAGATCCAAGCCAGGGCTATACCCAAGATGAAACCAAAATGGTCACAAAGTGTATGACCAGTCACGGGGGCTCACACTTTTATAAGTTTTGGTCCATTAGCATGTCCAGTTACAGCTAATTGTCCAGTTAATTGTCCAGTTACAGCTTTAGCCTCTGAAGTCCCATCCTTCCTGTTTTTCTCTCTTCAGTCCACCACTCTTTATGCTCTTGGGCCTGAGATCTGGATCGGTTGTCCTTGATCCCCAGCTAAAGAAGGAATTGTTTTGCCTACCTACTCTGTGAAGAGATCTTAATATCCCCTTATATGAAGATCAGACCTACACACTAAAGCAGTACAAAATCTGAAAAACATAAAAGCTAAAACCTGAGGCATCACTGGGGACCCCATGGCCTGGTCCTACCTGGTGTGCTCCTAAACAGCCCTTGTCCATCCCCTCCTGGGCGTCACATGGTGAGGAGATGCCCAGCAGCTGAACGCCACACTTGTACCCTTTGCAAGCACATCCTCATCCTGACTCACCACACGCTGTCACCTCCACCCTGGGGGCACTATGGGGCACTGTAGGTCACCTTTCCAGAATTTTACTCTTTTGCAAGCAGAAAATTGGGACTCTATATTGGCCTCAGGCATCATATGTAACTGGGTAAAAGAACAGAAGACTTTTTATATAACTCTGCTTCAAATGATAAAATACTGCCTTTCTAAGGACACAAAGTACAGTGTAGGCTGCAGAAGCTCACAGACACTTTCATTTGTGTGCACCACATTTTAAGGAGAGAGTCCTATAGGCATCTGCTCTCTCAATCATGTTTTCTGCTCACACATCTTAGCAACCAAACAAGTTGCACAGACCTCTTGATTAACAAGTAAAGGAATTTTCCTGAAACAAAGGAAAATTGCTTTTATATGGAGCAGTTAAGTAATTTTATGGAAAAATTTCTCCCTCATTTATACTCCATAAAGTGTAAGTAAATTCTCTATTCACTAATCCATTGCACTCAGCCAGAGAATCACAGAATAATTTGGCTTTAAACGACTTCTTAGAGATTTCTTTTCCAGCCCTCTGCTATATATTTTAATGGTTTTTTTGAAATCAGATTAGGTTGATAAGTACTTAAAATCTTCAAGATAATTCGGAGATTTCTCAGCCTATTTCAGATTTGAACTACTTTTACTATGGAAAATGTCTTCCTTATATAATTTCTCTTCCTATAGCTGGGGACTACTGCCCCTTATCCTTTCAACACATACCTTTGTGAGGAGTCTGGCTCAGTCATGTTTTACACTTTTCTTTAGGTAGGATCACACAACATCACAGCTTGCATGTTCATCCTATCACCCTGGTTACTAACTCCAACGCAGAAATACCAAAAGGAACATGTTCTAATTCTTCACATTGTTTTCACTCTTCAGAATCACAGAGTCTTTTTCTTCTTGTTGTTTTTTCATGTTTATCTCTTACCTCATTGATTACTTGGCTCTGTCTCATTTTCCAACATGCAGTACGAATGAATACAAGGGGAAACCAGGCTAACATGAAGACAGTTGAAAGACTTTCTTACTACTGGTTTGCCATCTTGCAATAGTTTTGATAGATGATTCACTGAGGACATAAATTCTGTTAATATGAAAATAGAATTAATCATCCAAAGTAATACATTAAAAAGAATTTGCTAAGTGTGTGAAGAAACTTGGAAAAAACTCCAATAAAACCCAAGTTAATTAGAAAAAGAGAAAATGCTATGCATTCAGAAATTCAAAGTTTACGTTCTTTCTTCATTCCCTTCTAAAAGCATCATGATTGACTTAGAAAGCCGTTTTTCAAAATTTTAAAAATGAAAGAATGAGCAATATTTTAATCATTAATTTTTTGAGAAATACAGATCTCTTTCTTGTCTATGAGTTGTCCATGAACACAATATTTTAAGAATGATTTTTTAATAATTGTTCTATTCTTGATTACGCATAAACCCAAAATTTTTGAAGATATTGGATTGCTTAAGAACATTGTATTTCTGCTTTGCCCTTCTCATTTACATGAAATTTAATTGGATATCTCCACCTGTGTTATACCATCCGCTTCCTGAGCAAATACACGGGAAGAGTACTTCAAGGTTATTCAACCTAATGAAAAGATTTTGTCTTTCATAAATAAAGTTTTGCTAGAAATTAATGTGCTGAAAACTCATTTAAATAATTTTCATTTCACTTTTTGTTTTTCAAGGAATTTTCTCAAGGTATTTCCATAACTGACAAAGTCTGTACAAGCAAAAATGGCTTTCCTATTTGTTAGCATTTATAGTGGCTTGGCTATAGGAGAGTTTGGTTCTTAAGGTGTGCCTTTTATGCCCAGAATATAATTTTCAAACAAAAAACTCACAGAATTCCCACAGGAATTCCCACAGAAATTCCCACAGAATTCTCATTAAAGAGATTGCTCTTGTATAATTTTAATTCTATATTTATTTCCAAATAGTTCCAATTATCTATAAATCTCAAACTTTTAGAGAAAGATTTCTTTGTCTTGCCTTGTTTTTTAGCTAGGAAATCTTGAAAATTTGGTTGATATAAGTTAAATAAATATTAGTTAAAAAAAGACATTGCATTTTTTTCCTAGTAACTGGGTGCCAAGGAAAAGTACCTACAATATACATTTCATAAATTGACCTTAAGTTCCCATCTCAAGATCAGCATTTAACCAATACAGCACAAATGAAAATTTTATGGTCCTCTATGCTCCTAGCATGGATGTATGTTAATACACTATTGTTCAGTTAATAAAAATTAAGTACTGTCAAATGTTTCTCTTTTATCTCTGAGTTATTTACAGTTTGAATGACATTCTGATACAAAGCTGTTTACAGAAGAACTTTGAGCCAAGTCCTTGCTAGTTTTATAATTCCACAAAATGACATTTTCAACTAATAAAACATTACATTTATCAGATACATTACAAATGGATTTTTCATCTGCACTTCTGGCAAAGGATCTTTTGAACTTTGCACATCTGTTATCTAGTTCATTGAAAAACTGAAGAGGAATAGACCTGCTACCTGTCTATATAGCAGTCATCTCTGTCTGTATATCTAGAACTCCCCCAAAAAGTATGTACACCTTTCATTCAAACATTCAAGGTTAAAGTGGCCTTGTATCTAATAAAAAGCTAAGTTGGAAGGAGAGATACTTCCGTCCTAGTCTTTGTCTTTTCTCCTCAGTCTGGCAGGCATTGGGAGAACATACACTCACTTGCAGAACTAAAACCCCACATCTGAGCTCCTGCTTTGCAGCTTTAGTTTTGTCCAAGTATGCACTGTCAATTATTTTCTTCTCCTTGAGAGTTGCTGACAAAGCATAAGCCATATTTAACCCAGGATTGTGGGTCCACATTTTCTTTGGCTAGCTTTATTCCATTCTGTCCTTGAGCCAACCATCTCAATCTGGGATGTGGAGAACAAGCAAAAATAAATTGTACCATCTGTAATTTTAAACAGCCTTTCACTATCTCATCAAACAGAGGTTTTCCTGACTTAAACAAAAGTCTCTTTAAAGTGAGAAAAGGTTTCTCGCTTTGACCTCTTTGCTTAAGACTGCATAGCTCTATTGAATAAGGGCTTGCTATTTCCTCTCTCACCTTTCAGTTAACCTGTATTTCTTTATTCAATGTCATATTATTGTTTTCCCTCCAGTCTCTAGCTCCATCCCAAAATGCATCCTTTATTCCTCATCTTGTACCAAGCCACCATCTGTGATGGGCTCAGCCCTTTCCACTGTGCTTCCTGGGGATGGCAGTGGGAACTTCTGTTCTTTGAGCTCCCCAACACCCGAGCGTGAGGTGTGCTCAGGCAGCTGCAAGCATAACTGCGGCTCCTGAACTTGCAGCAAGAGGCAGAAAGCATGAGGGGTTGTTTTCTTTCTTTCCTTCTCTTTCTTTCTTTCTTTCTTTCTTTCTTTCTTTCTTTCTTTCTTTCTTTCTTTCTTTCTTTCTTTCTTTCTTTCTTTCTTTCTTTCTTTCTTTCTTTCTTTCTTTCTTTCTTTCTTTCTTTCTTTCTTTCTTTTCTTTCTTTCTTTCTTTCTTTCTTTCTTTCTTTCTTTCTTTTCTTTCTTTCTTTCTTTCTTTCTTTCTTTCTTTCTTTCTTTCTTTCTTTCTTTCTTTCTTTCTTTCTTTTCTTCTCTTTCTTTCTTTCTTTCTTTCTTTCTTTCTTTCTTTCTTTCTTTCTTTCTTTCTTTCTTTCTTTCTTTCTTTCTTTCTTTCTTTCTTTCTTTCTTTCTTTCTTTCTTTCTTTCTTTCTTTCCTTCTTTCCTTCTTTCCTTCTTTCCTTCTTTCTTTCTTTCTTTCTCTTTCTTTCTTTCTTTCTCTCCTTTCTTTCTCTCCTTCCTTCCTTCCTTCCTTCCTTCCTTCCTTCCTTCCTTCCTTCCTTCCTTCCTTCCTTCCTTCCTTCCTTCCTTCCTTCCTTCCTTCCTTCCTTCCTCTCTCTTTCTCCCTTTTTCTCTCTTTCTCTCTTTCTCTCTTTCTCAGCAGAAAGGTATCAGATTCTTCTTGCCAGCAGTGAAATCCAAAATCTGAGAAGAATCCTCCTGAGAAGCTGTGCCTTGTGTACAGCGCTGGGTCCAGATTCCAGTCCAGGATGCTACTAGAAATTACGAAGGGTCTGGAGGTGCCACAAAAGGCAGTATTATCCACTGGATGCTCTGGCTAACAGACAAAGAAAAAGATTGTTATGGGTCTGTGATGTATAAAGCTTACTAGGAGCTACCCAAACTGGATTATATTATTTACATGACCACAGTATTCTTCAGTCATTAGCATGGGCCAGTGTGCTGGATATTGTAAAAACACAAATCCAGAAGGCAAACCCTGCTTTAAGGACTTTCCCACAAGGAAACCCACGGAAGAAGAGGGCCACTTACAAACTCCATACAATAAAGACACAAGGAGTGGATATACCTCAGCATGGTACACCAATCCTCTCCCCTGCTTACCTGCTGCCAGCTCTGGGAGGAGAGGCAGCAGAGAAACGTTTGGTCCTCAGGCAGCTCCAGCCATGATTTGTAATGGAAGGAAATGTTTTCTTTCCTTCTCCCCTGCGGCATGTGTTTATGCTGTGCCAGCTGGTGTTAACTGAAAAGCTGAAGATCCCCAAATACCCTAATAAACTTGTCCCCCTTCCCTTTTACAGTCAGTGATTAGAGCTCATTTTAAAGTGACAGTTTCTAAAATAAAATGTTCCATTTTGCTTGGCAGTACACACTGCAGGCACTTGGACTCCTGTCCAAGCACGAGCAGGGGAATGCACTGGGGTTCAGCACGCACCTGGAGCCAGCACAGCCCAAGTGCTTTGTTCTGCTTTTAATTCAGCAGGGGGGAGTCACAGAGTCACAGACACACACCAGCCCTCAGCAGCACCTGCTCTAAGGAATGAAATCCAGCTGGAGGGAAGAACAGCAATGGCACCAAATTTGTCTCCTGTTGTTCTTTCTTGCAACAGCAACAAAAATGCAACTGCAAAATAAAGGGTTTTTTATCAATCTCAAATTTTGTTTAGAAATAATGCTCCAACTAGATGGATTCTTTTATACACATTTAAACTAGTTTAATGTTCTAATTGTATACACCATCCCTTAACACTAGGCATTGCATAGGAAATTAGCTGCAAAACAGGTGAACACCAAAAAATGAAAAACCTAA
Source organism: Camarhynchus parvulus (assembly GCF_901933205.1). Taxonomy (NCBI): domain Eukaryota; kingdom Metazoa; phylum Chordata; class Aves; order Passeriformes; family Thraupidae; genus Camarhynchus; species Camarhynchus parvulus. The sequence continues at coordinate 40,138,007 of NC_044573.1, forward strand.
GGAGAAGAAATACAAAATGGAGTTCATGTTACTTTTTCATTCTCCATTCGTTTTTATCTTTTTATACAAAGATTTTTAAACACTTAACTAACTTGTCTCTTGAACATATTTATGCTTTTGGTAATTTATTCCACATGCTCAACATAATATCCTTTAAAATCTTTGTGTGGACTCTCTCCTTGTTTTCAATTTCATCCTTTTTAAATTATATTCTTTTTTCCTTGTTGGGATTAAGTTCATCCTATCGACTTTCAGAATAATATAACCTATTTTTATTTTCTTTTTTTCCCTCTTTTTTTCTTTTCAAGTCCATCTCTTCTTCATTGCAATATATTCTTTGTATTACATTTTCTTGCATACTAGGTTTCTCTCTCTTCCCTCAAGTTTAAAAGGAAAGCTAATGCTATTCTGCTCAGTTTATATTTCTGAAAATTCAAAGGCACATGAAAAAGCATCAGGATTTCCAGGAGTCCCTTCCCTTCCACTTCAGTGTGCTCATAGGCACAGTGCTGCCACACCCTCCTGGCAAGGGGTGGCTTGTGCCCAGACAAGGCAAGATCACGCCTCTCTGTATTCAGGCAGCCAGGGTTGCTTGTAATCCTGCTGACTGAAAAAGTAAAAATGTACTATAATGACATCCACAAAGGGAATCTCTAACACAACTGAGTCCACTTTTTCCAGGAGGCATCTGGCAGTCCATATCTTCCCCAGTCAGTTTTCCCTGTCTACTTTGACTTAGTACATTCCTGCAACAAGAAAATTTGCAGGATGAAGTGAGTCAAGATCAAATTTTGTACATATGATATTTATCTGCTTATTTTTTCTCTTCAGCCTTCAGGATTATTTTTATTTTTGACAATGCCAAACACCACCAAACTCAGATGGCGCTGCCTGTGCTCTCAATACCTATAATTCTTTGGTTCTTTTTCTACTTTTTGCACCTTTTCCAGAAGTCACATTGAGATGTCATTCACAATTTCAGAAGATAATAACAGACAAGTCACGCTTATTGATGATATTAAAAGAGACAGAGTCAGTCATAGACAGGTCTGACACTCAGAAACTGGTTTATTGTGAGTCTGAAAAAAAATACTATGCCAGCATCCAAAATACTCCGCAATCCATTCTGGAAGACCCAGTCACTCATTGGCTTAAAAAGTTACAACCTAGTTGTACAATCCTGGATAAAAAACTCCAACTGGATAGGTATTGCTCAGATGCATTTAAAAAAACAGGTCAGAGAAGCAGTGAAAATCTAAGGCATAGTTCATTTAAGTCCAGTAGGACCTGTACCAACTAGGATTTCTGCACTTCTAATAAGCATCTAAACTCTCACCTTCAGCTGCCTTTTAAATAAGTATCTATTCCTCTGCAGTAGAAAAATTCCATTGAAGATCATCAGATGCCAGCTAACTACTCTTGCTCCAGGTTAATTGAGTGACTGATAGCTGCAAATTACACTGAAAGGGATAAAACTCTGGCATAGAAATATTTTGTTCCTCAGCCCAACTATGCCAGAATTTTACCAGTAATCTCAGTTCAGTTCCCAGCAGAACTAGAAAAATGTTTATTAAGACCTATCATGGCAGATTGGAGGTGACACTCCAGTTGACACACTTGCCAAGTATTATAGAAACATAGAATGTTTCTAAAATACATTATAGAATGGTTTGGATTGGAATAGACCTTTAAAGATCATCCAGTTTCAACCCCACAGACACACCTTTCACTAGACCAGCTAGCTCAAAGCTCCATCCAGCCTGGCCTGTATTTGTATTCAGAAACATACCTGTGCCAGAGATGACTGACTGCCATAAACACAACAAAGTTATTCATACCCTGTCAAAATGAGGTCCGTGTCAGGGGTAAAATGCATTCCTCACCTAATAATATTTTAGAAGATTTTAGAACACCCAGGGGGAAAAAAAGAAATTAAAAAAAGAGGCTATATGTATAATGATCAGTCTAAACTAATTTTTCTTTCCCTGGTTTCCTGTATCAGGATGGGAATAACTGGTAAAAGAGTAACAAGATCATGATCTCTGTGATCCTACCACCACCTGTTATAAAACTATACTACTGAACCAAATTCAGCCTTCTGAATGGCAAGTTAAAAAAACTTGCCACTTGAGGAGTCACATCAAATCTTCCAAGGCATAAATGAAAACCCAGGTAAGAGGTGAATAGTACTTCTTATCTCCACAGATATTTTTCCTCCAGAAAAATTGTGAAGATTCATTCCTGTCACTCATGCAGCATCCTTTGCTACTTCTAAAGGTGAGTTCTACAAATCAAATAACCTCAGACACAGATTTCTTTGGATATCAGAGAATCATTAAGTCTGGAAAAGATCTCTAGGATTACCAAGACCAACCACTGAAACCATCCTGTCTTTGTTGTCCCAAAAACTAACACTGATTTCTCAATATCAATGTGATTTCAAAAGTTTTGTGATTGTATGTGAGGATGAATAAAGAAATAGAGAATCTGATCCAGCTGTTACCAATATCTTTATATACACATAGGTATATATGTAATATAAATTAAAAATATAATGTGTGTTATTTACTGGATATGGCTAAAACAAGGGCCACAGTGAAAGCAATTTAATGAAATTGGAAAATTTCTGTGTGAAATTAATTACCTAAACTCCTCAGAAGTTTAACATTTTTTGTCTAAATAACTGAAACTTTTGTCCAGACTATGCATTTGCTGCCACATTTCTTCAAAATTTGTAGAATTAGCTTATTTGCATAGGAAGACATTGACATAATTGCAGCACATTTAGAAACATTTCACTAGGAAATCTAAGGAGCAAATAATGTCTAAATGAAATCCATCTTGTTTCAAAAGGAAAAAAAAAATAGGATTCTGTTCACTAATGTATTAATGTTAAAGATGGACTAGAATGGTCTGAGGAAAAAATAGCTCATCTAGAGAGAAACATTGTCTAGAGCAATATGTGACTAGCATCACCTACACGACACAGACAGCACCCAACAGAGGCATAGCAGCAGGACACAATGAGTTGCAGAGTTCTGCTCAAAGTCCACTCAGGAAAAATACAGTGGTAAGTTTTCTTCAGACCTAGAACAAAGAATTGAATCTTTTGTGTTTTCACTTCATTTTTTCATTTTGAGGTTGTTCCCTGGGTTGTTGATGGGGTGTGTCTGTGAGTTTTTCCTGCCCATATTCTTATTCGCTGGAGGAAATGGGGCCAGAGGAGAATCTGCAGGTCAAAAGGGATCATAAGACTCAAAGTCAATGAAATCAGAAATTCTTCTTTTTTGAAGAATAACATTAGGAGGAAAAATGTGTCTTTGTTATTGCTGAACTGTTACCTCCCTGCTGAGTGCCTGCTGCTTTTCCATGCTCTCGTATTTCATCTGTGCTTGTTTCTTCCTGCTCAATTAGGGTTTTTTTGGCACAGTGAACATGCATTTGCATATCTTCTGAACAAAATAAGTGGTGATTTTTTTTTCCAAAGTCAATGGCCATGGCATCCAGCAGATAGTGATTCACACAACCTGCAGGGAAGTGCCAGTCTGAGTCGGACAGCCTTTCATGTCTGCAGATGTCCGATCCTGGGAGGACATTTAGCATCAGACTAGAACCCAGCTGGCACAGCTACATGGCTTAGGTATTGGCTCAGTTCTCAGCCTGAGCTTGATGTGTATTATATCACTCTGAGAAACTCTCTGACAATATAAGACAACTTACAAACTTGTCATAAGTTTCTCATAAAAGCAGAGGAAGACTTAACTAAACATTTTAAAAGGAAGAGGACACTGAGACAGCACTTTCCCAAAAAGAACCTGCTGGAGACAGTGGCATATGGTCAGTCTGCCACACACAAATTTTTGTCCTGAATTAGGCAAGGCACAACGCAGCTGAATGGCACACTGTGATTCAAAGCTCATTTTACATATTTGATCAATAACATTTTCTGAACTACTTAGGCTGTTATAAAATCACAGCATCTAAATTATAACTAGAAATATTTTAAGTACATTATACAAAAAATACAGCTATTATTTTTAAAAAATAAGTTATGACCCTAATCCTTCAATTACAAGGAGGTTAGGACCTCTCTCTGTCTGTGTTTGAGTGTAAGGGGGCATCCACATCTATGTGTCTAGGAGGTGAATTACTGAAAATGGATGTTACTCTAAGAATTTATAATTATGACAAGCATAATTTTATAACTATGAGCACCATAATACAGAAGGGAGATACTGTTGATTTTCTTACTGTAAAGAAGACTACCTACACTGCCAAAATGTGTTGCTTCTACAGTTATTAAAATATATAGTTGCAAAGCCACATTTTTTTACAATGTTTAGAAAAAAAATTAAACAAAATCCAAATGAACACAAGATAAGCCCAGTGAATCTGAGGCAAAAAAGATAATCAACTTGGTGTAATTTCAAAAAGCTCTGAGATCAAAGGAATGGAAAAATAACTACATAAAGGAGATACTGAACTACTAATTCACATACTTTTTCCTAATCTTTCTGTCAGCTCAGCATTTGAATTGGACAGAGGTATTAGTATTAACTCAGTGTTTATATTGGATTAGAACATTCCTGACTTTTGCAGAGTCCAAGGTAAATATTTCAAACAGGCACCTATCATAATCAATTTTCTTGATGGCATTGCTTTTTGCACTTTTTTTTTCCTGCTAACCAAATGCATCTGATTATCTAATCCACCCAGAAAGGAAGAAAAACTACATACTTTAAAATCTGTTGCAAGCAAACTATTACCTTTTTTGAGGTTATTTTAGCCTAATTTCCTGTGCCTGTGTGGTAGTGTAATTCAGAAGAAACTTCAGGTTTTACTGACTGAGCATGAGTAAGAGTCTAACCATTCTATTTTGTTTGATTGCACCTGTTAGAATGAATTGCATTGTCATAAATTAATTTCATATGACTACATTTTTGCATTTATGCAAAAACATCTTAATGCTGGAATGACCAGCATTAAGGTTGACTTTCAGTGTTCTACATAACAATGTGCAAAACCTAATGGAAATATTTCCTGAAAAAAATTTAGAAGTTCAATGGCCATTATTCTAACTGTTGTTTGTTATCATTTTTGAGGGAATGACCTCATGGAGGGTTGTTGCAGGAGAGCAGACTCATTCTGGTGTCCAGGAACAAAGCTTTATATTTTATCTGAGACACTATGTTGTCCTCCTTTTCCATAGCATATGGGATATTTGGCAGGAGCACTTTTTTGCTAGAGTCCCAGAGGGCCAGCATTTAAAGGAACTCACAAACCTGCAGTTTATCTTCTGATCCAGAGCCTTTGAGAGAGTGAAAAATGTTGTTTGGAAATTTGTCATGAAACAAAGGTAAGAATATTTCAGGATCACTAAGTCCACAGGTCATAGACTGTATGATGTAATGCAGTAATGCAGTTGTAACTTAGACTGGCACTGGAATCTGGAAAGTCTTATCTTCCTATTGACAGAAAGGGAAAATAGTTCCCAGAAAAATGTGAGCTGATTTTTTTGTTGTTGTTTTGTTTTTTGGTTTTCGCTGTTTTTTTTTTTTTTCTGGCCAGTAAGTAGCCCAGAGTATACTTCACTCGCAGAGTCAGGAAATCCAATTCTCTTGCTACAGAAGTGACCTCAGTAAAAAAATGTTAATGAAGATTCACTCTTATTGGCATTCAGATAAAACTGGGAGAAGAGAGAAGAAATGCTTTCTCCTGATATATAACTCCCATGTAAATTCTGAGAAAGCTGTGTTGACTTTATTAAAGACACACTTGTGAATTTTCTCCCTTCATTGTTTAGGACCTATGCTGGAAAATTTGTCTACTGTGCACACCAAATGCTTAATATCTGGAAAGCAAACAAGGGCAATGTAAAATACATTTCTGTAAATATTTTTTTTTAGAATGCTGGGAGATTTTTAGCCAATGTGATGTTTATAAGGGAGGAATAAAATAATCTCACAATTTTCAGGAATTTACATTTACTAAGATCTCTTATACACCATAAGGCATTATTTCTGTTCTCAAATATTACATCACAAGCATTTTAATTTAAAAAAAATTATAGGCATCATTGCGTATAATTTGGTCCTTATTTACAGAATCACTAGATTAGAAGAGACCTTTAAGATCATCAAGTCCAATCCATGCCCTAACACCTCAACTAAACCATAGCACCAAGTGCCACATCCCATGTTTTTAAGCACATCCAGGGACGGTGACCCCATCACCTCCCCTGGCAGACCATTCCAGAACTTTATCACCCTTTCTGTAAAAAACTTTTTCCTAATACCCAACTTATATTTCCCTTGGTGCAGCTTAAGACTGTGTCCTCTGGTTTGGTCAGTTACTGCCTGGAGAAAGAGACTGACCCCTACCTGACTACAACCACCTTTCAGGAAGTTGTAGAAAGTGATGAGGTCACCTCTGAATCTCCTTTTCTCCAGGCTAAACGCCCCCAGCTCCCTCAGTCATTCCTTACAGGCCTTGTGTTCCAAGCCCCTCACCAGCCTCATTGCCCTCCTCTGGGTGCGCTCGAGTGCCTTAACATCCTTCCTGAATTGAGGGGCCAGAACTGGACACAGAACTCAAGGTGTGGCCTCACCAGTGCTGAGTACAGGGGAAGGATGACCTCCCTGCTCCTGCTGGCCACACTACTCCCAGTTCTGGCCAGGATGCCCTTGGCCTTCTTGGCCACCAGGGCACACTGCTGGCGTATGTTCAGCTGGCTGTGAACCAGCACCTCCAGGTCCCTTTCTGCCTGAGCACTGTCCAGCCACACCATTCCCAGCCTATAACCTGTAGGGAGTTACTGCGGCCAAAATGCAGAACTCGGCACTTGGACTTCTTAAACTTCATCCTGTTAGACTCTACCCATCTATATGTGTATATATAAAAAGAATATATGTAGCTATTGCACTCCATTCATTACTCTTGTGATGCTGTTCTGAGGCCTCATTTACTGCGCAGAGAGAGAGACTGTGCCTGAGCCAAAGAGTTTGCAGAAGATATCAACCTACAGAATAACACAAAAAAAGTGTATCTAGAGACAGGGGAAAGAGAAAAGAAACCATACAGAAAACAAAGTCTATCTGTCTGATTCTGAGACAATGTGGTAAAAATAAGGTAAATACTCTTGAAGTGTACCTTACTGTTTAAGACTATGTACAAACAAAAATTTGTGACCCTGATTCAAATGGTAATTAAAGCAGATAGAATTTATGTACAGACTTAGGACTGAACCATAAACCATGGGTACACTGATGACAAGAACTGACTAATTTCTGTGGGAAATAGCATGAAATAATGCAAAGAAAATCTTGACCCAGAGACAGAAATGTTCTCAAGGGAGTCTGCCATGACTGTTAAAGATTACAGAGCAAATAGAAATGGAAGAAAATGAAAAAGTTACTGTCAAGGCATCAGGACACAGATGTCATGGGAATGTAATAGGGAGGAAGCCAATGAGCAGTAATGGAGGCTTGCTTTCCAGAGGTTTGCATACTACTTCAAATACACTTTCACAAAATTTCGTGCAAGATGCAAACTTGAATTTCAGTGACATTGCCCATGAGCAAGTGTGTTATTTTTTGAAAAGTTTTCTAAAGACTCAGGAACTAATAGAAATACAGCTATTTCTAACAAAAACCAAGATTATTTAATAACTATATCTATAATAATTATTATATTATTTTAGAGGCAGGAACTTGTTAACATGGAGTACCCAGAAAGCATTTTAAATTTTACTGTGTAAAAAAAAACCTTATTGAGGAACACGTGACAAACCACAACTGAGTCTGATCATATTCAACTCTCAAGCTTTAAAAAGCAAGAGCAATGAAAATGACACATCTAAAAGACGTTTGTTTTAAGTGAAATGCAATAACTCCTTAAAGCCATGAGAACAGGTAGATCAGAGTGAGATAAAACAGTGGAAAAGTCTGAAAATTACCCCAGAATGTTTTCAATAGGATTTCTTTCAACTTTTAATTTTAATGGATGATGGAAAAATGAAAGCTTGTTCCCTGTGTTACAGTTTAAATTTTGTCAGTAGTGAAGTTTGGAAAAAGAGATTTCCCAGGGAAAATTTATCAGCTGAAGAGTCATATTTGGAACTACTGAGGTAGCATGGGACTTGGGCTATCTCCGATTTTTATCACTCTTATTTAAGTTTCTAAGGCAGATGTTTCATTTCTTTAAAAGGGACTAGGACAGTGCCAGAAAATTATTACAGAATATGGCAGGAATATTTAACTCTTCTTTGAGTCAGTAGGGCTAAGGCCATAGAATTCAAAGGAAACTGAATCAGAACTTTTGCAGTGTGATGCAATTTTATGTTGTGCTAAAATAAAACATTGAGATATACACATATTGCTATAAAATGACTTTTTAAGTATAATCTTATATGACAAAGTCATTTTAGACATCTGTCAAGATAAATTTCCCTCAAATTGGGTTCTAAGCTCTCCCAGCCTTCTAGTAATTTGGGTTCATGTGAGAAGGATTTATTAAAAATATATTTTCATTAAAGCCTATACAGTTAGTGGATTTAGAATTATTTTGCTATCCAGCTTTGACCCACATCAGAAAGCTGAAAAGTATAATATATCTGATTTTTAAGCTGAATTTTCAAATTTTGTTCCTTAATCCTGATTGGAATTCAAACCATACATACAAACCAAAACTCTTTATAAATAGTAAGTCTAGTGATGTCTGAACTGTTAGCAACATTTAGCTCAAATTTTCACTATTCAAACAGTGAAAATTGATTTCCTCATCACATAACTCCAGTGGAAATTTCTGAGAGCACAATCATCCTTGGCATCTTCTATGCAAATCTCATGCTGAATTTTTATTGCTACAGATACATTTGCTTTATAAATTTGCTTTATAATATTACAAGTAACTTATTCTCTGGTTTTATTGTTCAACTGGTTTTATTGTTCAACTCAGTCAATTAAGCATTTAAATAGTTCTATATCAGGTAAAATATAACTTAAAAAGTTAAATAGTCTGGAAAATGTATTTTTTTTTAAATATTCACTAGCTCAACTGTGATATCTCTACTGTTTCAAATATATTTTAATAATTTGCAAGTGGATCAGCTAGCCATACTCTCCCTGTGTTTGCAGCTACAGCTGCCTCTAATTTGAGGATCCAGAGACAGTCAGAAGTCTCAGTAAATCTTGTACAGACATGCAAATGCATCATCATCCTATGCCACTGATCTTTTAAGCAGGGCTGAATAAAAACAGCAGCAATGTTCAAGAGAAAACTTCTTCTGTCAGTGGAAAGAAATTAGATTTTCTCCAAAAACTGATCAAACCAAACTTTTTTCCCCCGTTCCAGTATATGTAATCATTTTTGTGTTACATTAATGCATAATTATTATTTGACTAAAAATTATATTCTACAAGTTACACGCTCAGCTGTCTTGGCAAACCCTGCTCACCATTGATGCTCACTTTTGCATCCCAGAGGTTTTTATGAAAAATGCTAAAAACCCCAAAGAAAATAGTGCAAAGACTGAATTATAGAAGGTTGAGCATGATTGTCTCAAAGAATATTGGGGTTTTATGGAAGTTCCCTGCTTCAGAAAGCTTTGGTGATTATAGTAAACATATTATTTTTCTTTGCATTTCACTGAAAATAACAACTTTTGAAGTAATAAAGCACTCATATCTAACTAACAGAAGAAGAGTGGGTTTAGAGATGGGAAATAGTTTTCTTTTGCCTATGACAGGATATTCACTATTTGTTAAAACTAGTTATTGTTTTCCAAGCATGCCATGTTGCTGTATATTCCTCCTTCATAAATTTTGCCCCATACATCTGTTTTGGCCTTGGCTTTAGGCACTTGCTGCCTGCTGCTGCTATCTCAAACAAGTGTGAACTGAACTCTCAGACATAGGTCTTCTATACAATATGAAGTCTGGAGAGATATTCTTGCCCAGGCTCTGGGAAAGACCATTACGAGCATTTAACCTCAACCCACATTGAGGCAAATCCTGCTCAGATGAGTAAAATCCAGGTGGAGTCTCCATCACTGCAGTTCTGCTGTCCTGAGTGGCTGGCGGCTGTTTGAGATGTTCAGGGCTACCACTGTGGGCAGAAGCTCAAACCCAGCCATTACAGGGTCATCACTCACACTCAACCAGCAGTGAGGACTGCAATATCCTCTCTGCTCATGCAGCTGCCTTAAGTGACACCAGACAGGAAGTATTAAACTGAGAGAACAATAAAGTCTTTAGTGTCAGGGGAAGGTTGTTAAATTACCCCTAGTGCAGCAGTGCCAAAAGAGGTCCCTGAGTTATGGAAGCTTGACAAGCAAAAAGTAAAAAAGAGATGGTGAGGATTTTTGTCATCATATGGGAAGACATTGCTATTTTGGTCTCTCACACCAGGATCAGGCGAGTGAGGAGAAAAATAAAGAGTCAGAGAAACAGGTCAAAAAACAGCCCCATTTTCCAGAAAGTGCTTTCCTCACTGCATGAAATGGCCATGGTCCTATCTTCTGTCCCTTGTGCTTTACTGATGGTCGGGTTTAATTAACATAGGCAAGTAGACTGGCAGGGAAGAAGGTAAAGCTGTCCAGGAAAAACATTATTTTAGAAAGAACAAAGAAAAAGCTAACAAATAATGAAGTCTACTTTTTTTAGGAAAGGATTTCCTGAAGCTCTTTCAGAAAAGGACTAAGCAATGAAGTCCTTTTCTCTCCAGGAATTACGAAGTTTTTGGGTATTTTCAAGTGTTATTAAGGTGTCAGCAGCTGGGAGAAAAAAAAGAGCAGACCCATATATAATAAACAGATATAATTTGTGTGGTTTACATTTGATTCTCAGAAAGCAGCTGTGCATATGAGAGTTTTTCCATGAGAGACAAGGAACTTCTTTGTCAAGGTCCAACATTTCTACCGACTGTATCACAGGAGAGACCATGATATCACCATTTGAATATGTGGCTATTTTTATAGACTTAAACTATAATTTCATTGCTACATATATATACATACATACACACACACACACACACACACATATATATATATATATATATATATTAATCTTAGCTGGGTGATAAGCAGCTATTTTCTGCCATAAAGGCTGATAAAAAAATACCTACATTTTCAGTAGAAGTTTTCTTTTGAAATGTTGACTTTTGTTAAGAAAACTGAAAGAAGTCTGACTTCTGGAAAAAATAGTCTGCTTAGCTGCAATCATAATTGAAAATTTGTTGCTGTTGTAGAAATCATTCATCTTAATGCTTGGAGACATTTTCATGCTGTGAAACTTTAATGTTAACTACTGATTCATCATAAAAATCAGAAAAATAGCACAGCTATTCATATTCTTGTTGTTCTGCAGAATGCCTCCAGCTAATGCCTAAATCCCTGTTGCTTGAACAAGAAAATGCTCCCGAATTCAAAACCAAAAGTTATTATTTTCACTGTCATCTTGGAGGAAAGGAGACTGAAAAAAGGTCCTGGAACAAATATTATTGCCATACCTGAATTTTTTGAGATTTGTGTTTCAGAGGCTACAATAGTGATGAAATGCTCAGGGCATCATCAATTGTTTTCTGAAGCCCTCATTTTTCATCCTATTTCAGTTCTCTGTCTTCCACAACCTAACAAGACAATATCAAGAGTAAAAAGCATGGAACATTTAAAGATACTAGATTCTGATAGTAAAATTTGTAGTTTAGCACTACTAACTTACTGCAGCTGTAGCAGAAAAATGCTAATTTACAAGTAGTCCTCCTTCTACTGTTTTTAAGACTTTCAAGCACCTATGTTCTACATTACTCAAGAGAAAAAAGAAGCTGCTTTCACTAGGGCCACCCCATACTGCTCCTCATGGAGAGTCTGAGATCCTATCCCTGTCAAGCAGACGGTCTCCTCCATCAGGTCCATGTGCTCCAGCAACCACTTATGGAAAAAAAATGTCCTGCTTCTGAAAAGCAAATTTAGGATGACCTTGGTCCTGCATCTTATCATAGAACACATGAGTAATTTTTATAAATAAATAATCTAGAGAAACGAGATTTCTATTGTTCTTCCAGAATCTGTCTAAATTCTGGGACTAAAGGATCAATCAATCAGTTGATACACTTAAATATATATTGTATATATATGGTTGTTATATTTTCTATGGCAATGCTTGAGAGTTTTCTTTTATTTTTAAATGCACATGAAAAAAACTGACTTAAGATATCTTTTTTTCATTACCTCAGGGATATATTTCGCTAAGTTTTATGGTTTTGCAGAAACCTCCTGCTTTCACTTTTTTCTCATTGAGAAACTTAAAAAGACATGAATTCAGGTACTATAGGAGCCATTATTAATGGCTGTTATTACATTGGCAGCAGATATCAATTTTATCTGTCAGTTTTTCAATTCATTTCAGGAGTTACAGGTTGCTGGTGCTCACTTTGCTAGGATCCATGGAAAATGCATTACCTTGCTTTCAGATGCAGATAGAAACACTGCCATTCCCTTTGGCATCATGTCAGGTGGTCAAAATTTCTTTTAATGATGTTGTGATGCTAATATGTAAGGTTTCAGTTATTCCGTAAAATGTTCTGAACATTAACTTCACACATATGCCTAGAAGTTTTCTGTTTCTTGCACTTAAGAACTCTATAAATAAATTTACTTTTTTCATTTAAATCTGGAATGACAATAATAGCCGTAATTTATAGGCAGGACCAAGATACATGTTGGGTAACTTACCAAACAGTCCTCAAACTCTTTACAAGGGAGTGGCTTTTAAAGATGATATAGCTACAAAAATCGTCATTATTCTTTTTACAGAGCCACAGAACTCTGATGAGATGGCTTGGTACTGAATTCCAGCATACACCTCCAGAACTGTTTATAAATCAATATAATATTTTATATGTTTATAAATGTTTATATATGTTTATGATGTTTATAAGTCAGTATTTTCAGTGCTTGGCAATTTCAGGCAATTCTTTAATGCTTATCGGGCCAGAGTTACAGTGAGTGCTACAGGAATGCTTCTGCAATCTTCATGGCATTGCTGGGCAGCCACTGGCTGGGGCACTCTGATGCCTGAAACTGCCCGAAACTGCCAAATCCCTGAACAAGAGGTGGACAGGTGGTTGTCATTGTTGAACTCCAGCTGGCAACAGAGTCTCATGCAGCTACTCATTCACTCTCCCCTGGTGTGATGGATGAGAGAATTGGAAGAGTAAAACTAAGAAAATTAATGTATTGAGATAAAGTTTAATAGGTAAAGCAAAAACTGCATGCACAAGCAAAGCAGAACAAGGAATTCATTCACCACTTCCCATCAGCAGGCAGGTGTTCAGCTGCCTACAGGAAAGCCATAATGGTGACTCAGGCAGATGAAAACCATCCCTGCAAACATCCCCTCTTGTACCTTCTGCAGGTTTATAGACTGAGCATGAGGCCATGTGGCATGGAACATCCCTTGGGTCACTTGAGGTCGATTGTCCCTGTTAGTCCTCTCCCAGGACACCTCTCCTGTGCACCCCCAGCCCACCTGCTGCTGGGTTGGGATGAGAGGCAGAAAAGGCCTTGGTGCTCTGCCAGCGCTGCTCAGCAAGAACACAAACATGCTATCAACACTGTTTCCAACACAAATACAAAGCAGGGTCCCATGCCAGCAACTAAGAAAATTAACTCTATCCTAGACAGAACCAGCACTGAAGAGCTGCCTCTCTTCCCATTCTAACCACTGCTTCAGTAAATTCGCATAAATCTCAAAACTTTCCCTCATCATGTTCGATGTGTTCAGAGACTGGTTAAAACCAAGGGAGTGTTTAGTTTCTCAAATGCATCCTCCCAGTAGAGCTCATGAAAAGGCCCACAACAGCACAAACTATCATTTGAGAATAAAAACTGAAGTTGAATTTATTGTTAAATTTCCATGGATTTTAATAAGATGAGAAATGAAACCTTGAGTCTTAAAAAGGAAAAAAAAACAAAAGTAAGAAAAACCCTTTTATTTTCCTTTCTAGCTTGGAATGCAAGGCTTCTATAGGATTATTTAAAGCACTGATCTAACAACACCATATCCCATAGTAGAGCTTATATCAGTCAGTGCAGCTGCACAAGACTACTTTAAGTTTGATGCCAAGAATTAGCTGGAAGTGAAGTGTCACTCATTTAACCGTGTCACTTGTTCAGCTTGCAAGCCAAAACAAATCCCGATGCTGTTCACAAAAGGGGAATAATATTTTGCACGCAGTTCACATTTTGTTCTCTTACTTGTCACAACAGCTAAATCTGAATGGCATCTTGTTTAATTGTTCTGCAAAATTTCTGAACATATGAAACCCTTTAGCTTTTTTCCACATGCATCCCTACTCCAAGTTTTAGAAGACAAACAAATGTTTGGGTGGGGTATGTACTGGTGGAACTTAATTTCATAGGAATGTATATTTTCAACTAGAATCAATTCCTGACCTATGCAGCCTAATTCAGCTCTTATCTGGGCTATGCTATCATATGTTTAACAAGATGTCTCTGTCAAAACCCCACCTTGGAATATTACCACTTTTACATTTATCAGCACATTGAACCTAACACAATTTTTTTTCCTGTAGGAACAAAAAAAGGCATGCTTTCTCCATCTAACACAAACAGCTGTGGGGTCTCAGAGCTTTATAATTCTTTGTTTGTTATAAAGGAAAAGGTATATGTAGGAATTGTGAAAAAGGATCTGAAAGTTACATTTCATTCATAACACGCTACATAAAATGATGTATTTTCTCAAGTAGATAAGCAGAAGAAATTTTAAATCCAATAAAAATGCTGGTTTTTTAAATTACTTCATTAAATAGTTTTGATAATCCTTACAAGTACATAAAATTTGGCTAATATATCAAACATATCATTTTAGGCACAGAGTTGCAATCCAGAATGCAATTCTTAAGCACTTCAGACACTTCAAAATATTGGATTCTTCCAATATCAGTCCTTTCCAAAGGCAACAAATAATTAAAAAAAATTACATTAATTTTTAGTGGACCACACAACAGGAGATTCATGACGGTAATAAGAACCCGCAGCAAAAGCTCTGCAAGCTCAATATGTGCAATCCTTGCAGAAGAACATAACATTGGCTAGATTTTCCATTTGACTGATTTGTCACTCAAAATACTAACTTGAGCACTTGTCTTCTTCTGTTTGTAGTGATCCCTGAAAACAAAAAAACCTACAAAAACCATCACTAAAGCTTGACATTCCCTTTGCACTCCCGGATAATTCACAGGAAGGAAAGGGGAAAGGGAATGATTAACACTTTTTCCCTTGTCCATTTGAGTTTCAGCAGTTAGAATGAAAAAAATATATTCAGACAATAAAATTTAATAGAATTGAACTATATGATAATGTAATCTATTACACAAAAAACCCCATGTACAACAGAAAACACATCTACCGGGTAATAAAATAAATTTTAAGAAACAGTTTTGAAAGCTAACAATAGGGAATGAAAAGAGAGAACAAAGAAAATTATCTAAACTAATGTAAAAATCTTTTCCACTCATCCAGTTATTCATAGACTGGCACTGCAGATCACAAAGGAAGGAAGGCAGGAAGGCAGGAAGGCAGGAAGGAAGGAAGGAAGGAAGGAAGGAAGGAAAGAAGGAAGGAAATCAGTAGAAATCCTAGTTTTCTGGTAATAATTCAAGACTTCAGGATTCCCTGCATATATTGTTTAAAAGCTACACAACTATTTTTATTTTTATTCAGAAATAGATGTGCAGCATGTATCAATGTAAAATGTATGTAAGATACAACTTTAGCAGAAGCTTGTGAGTGCTTGATCTGGTGTTTGTGAGTTGCAGCAGACCCCCTGTCAGAGTACCTGGTAGAATTGAGGTTATGGGCATGGAAACACTCAAGAGATTTCACTGTAGGATAATTTTGAGCACAGAGATACCTTTGTGCCTCACCCCTAATTGTTTTAATAAATCTGGATGTGGTACTTTAAACACATCCCTTTGAGAACCTTTCCCAATGCATCAGATTTTCAGTTGTTATATTTCTCTTTTAATTATAAATTAACACCTTCCTCCATGGAGCCTATGGAGCCTATTTTGTCATATGATTAAAAGCCCAAAATGAAAAAAAATATGGAAGTTTGTTTGTTTGGTTTAGTTTGGTTTGGTTTTTTTACTAACTGATGAAAGCTTTAGTTAACAGCTATATATTCTGCTGTTTGAGTATGACAATACAACACATTTTCTCAAATCCAGCATGAGACACGTTCAACTGCCTTGGCTTTGCACCTGCTTTTACAAAAAAAGGTTAACCCAGAAAAGAATACTTGTCTGTGAGCTCATAGCATTGCTTTATTTAATTTTTGGTACAATGTATATGGAGAAAATACTGTTTGATATTGTGTGTTTACTAATTTGAGATTTTTTCATCTCTCCTGGTTCTGATTTTACAGTATGAGAAAGGTCCCTAATGTATTTCAGATTTATTAAAAACCACACCCTATAACAATTGATATACAATATAAACTGCAAATTAGCATCTCAGGGCTCAGAAAACTGGAGCACATCAAAATGGTTTCCAAACAAATAATCTGAGATTTGGCCCTCTAGATGGCTATTTTTGAACTGGAATAATATAAGAGATGATCAGGAGAATCTATTTTTTTCTCAGTCTAGTCTACTTATCAATCTTCTGGATTTGCCAAAAGCAAATAAAGAAATTCTTCACTTTACTCCTTTTTTCTTTCTCTCTTATACTTCAAAATAGTCATGTACGTGCTATTAAAACATCATTTTTTAAATAGATTTTTGGACCTTTGATTCAGAAAATTATGCCTTTGTTGAATAGCCAAATAGGACCAATAGATTGGCAGAGGACCTGATTCTCAAGTGACCAAGTTAAGCACATGATAATGCATGGAAAATATGCATTCTTGCTGTCTACAAAGTAGGAAATATGAAATGTGCAAGATGCTGCCTCTCAGCAAAAATCCTAATGTAACACTTGTTAGATTATTTTATTACTTTTGTTTTACTTCTTTTGTGTTCACTTGTGCTCATATTAATCTATCTATAATTAATGCTATGAAGCATTTATATTAAAAAATACCATTAATATTCACAAGAATATTCGGTAAAATATGCAAATGCTATTTTTTATTTTCTGCCATGGAATCATTCTCTAGCAGTAGTACATTGAGCAGGTTGTTCAGATAATGCTTTCATACTTGAGTCTGAAGTTAATTAATTACTGTCTCAGATTAATTAATTTAGGAGAATGAGAAATTGGTTTGAACTAAAAATGGAAATTTTATATTAATAAAAGTTAAGCCAAAAATTTTTTGGCAGTGTCAGTACTTTTCTTGCAAAAATCAAAAGGTTTTGAAAGGAACTAATTCTTTAAAAAGTGTGTATTTCATCAGCTTGCCATTTTCCAAAGGAAAGTGTTTCATCCCAGAGCTCTCCAACAGCCCTAAACATTTCTCTAGTGTTAGGCCAGCACACATGGGAAGTGTTCATTTCCATTGGCTGCATGTAAAATTGGTTTCAGGACACAGATGTTTGCAGTACAACGAAAGCACCAATTTGTATTTGAGTATTAACTTCTTTTCAGTTCTTCCATTATGGAAAAGTATGATTTCTCCAATTTTCCATCTTCCCTCTCTATAACAAGCTTGCTTTTCATGCCAGAGTTGTAGGATCATTAGGAACATGAGCTAAACAAATCCTAGGCTTTTAAGAAGTTTCATCAAATAGTCAACTTTTCTGTATAGCCAAACAGGAAGAATTCAGGATTCCATTCATTCAGAGAATTATATTCTACTTTATGACTACCTGTTCAGGAATAAATTGAAGAAAAAAGAAGTTATATCATAGCAAAAGTCAGTTCTGCATTCTGTGTTGTTCATAACACTCCAGAGCATTTCAGATTTCCTCTCATTAATAGCCTGCATTGTTTATTACTTAAAGAAAAATCCCAACTTCAGTAGTAGCTGCACTTACCTCAAAGAAGATATTACATTCTTTCTTCAAAGATATTGATATCTTTTTTCTGTCTTGCACATGGCACAGGCTCTTAAGACCATGATTTGACATTTATTTCAATTAACTTTGAATGTATTTGGATTGAGATTCTTAGGTCATTCCACCTTGGCATTTAATGCTTGAAGATACCTTCTTATGGTGAAACTTTGAATACTTAGGTGTCACTACAAAATTTTCCAGAGATTCACTGAAGTTGGGATGTCAGTTTCTGGCCAGGCAGACTCCCAGGTGGGAGTAAGAACTTAATCATTTTTCACATGGAAGACGCTGGAAAACTTAACTCTGGGCTGAGCAGGGCTCTGAATGGAAGTGGCCTTACTACTTTCTTTTGACAAAGAGGTCAAAAAAGGGGCTTAACAGATGGAAAATAATTTCCTCCACTTCTCTGGTTCTCTAGATGTGAGAATGGCAATTTATAACATGTTGAGGACTGGCATGAAAATGTATCAACGCAGAGCACTTCATTTTCTTCACAACATTACCTTACATCCTTCCTAATCTCTAACAATTATTCTTCCCCTTATAAAGTCTCATAAAGTTATGCAACTGCTTTTGAACATCTACTAGTTAGAGGTTTTTTCATTATTTTCCAGGATCATCTCACATAGAAATGTAATATTACTGAGAAGTTTTATTTCTGATCCAGGGTGGAATCTCTGAGGTTCTAGTGAGTTCGGAAATAATAATTTTTAATCAGGTCTCATGCTGAGGTGACACCTTCATCTGCTTCATTTCTGAAAAAGTTTAGTGGTTAGACCAAGATGTCCTGTTTGGCTATGTTGAGTTTTCTAGGACGATTTCAGACCTGTTTATACAGTGAGCAACATCAACTCTGATGCTCAGGATTAGTTTCAGTACATGAAAGTACTTTTGAACTTTCTCAGAGATCCAGGAGTTTTTAGAAGATGCCTCTCTGCACCATACTTCTTTATCTATAAATTAAGACCTTCTTTATCTATAAATTTTTCAAGTGTGTCATACAGACACTACATCTCACAAAAAACTCTCACAAAAGTGAATCCTTTCTAAGGATTCCTAATTTTAAGAGTTACTACAGTGTTTTGAACTTGTCCGGTCAGATCAAGTCTCTTCAGGTCTGTGGTATAAACCTCTGGCCCATGTGAAAAATCATCACTGCTAGTCAATCTTAGTTAAGTTTTTTCATCACAGCCAATAGAATTTGCCTAACATTTTACTGCCTGCATCATCAAACACTGCATTAATAAACACTGCAGACTGCAGAGCAGAATGCAGTATTTTGATTTATTTGGAATCTGAGGGGTTTTTATCTTTTCATGGAATAAGAATGCACCTGAAATTTTTTTGCTGGGGAGTTGTAATATTTCTCTATTACTTTTAGAGCAAGTTGCTGCCAATTTTTACAAGGACCTCAAACAATTTTTTCTACCCTAAGTAAACAGGAAGGAGGTCATGGCTGTGCATAATATTCATAGAATATAATCAGTGGATGATTTTCTAAACTGTTCCTATAATTTTATAATTAACCGGCAAAGATGGTTAAACAGGGAACTAATATAGCAAAGGTTGGTTTCTGGATATAGACGTATTTCACACCAGGCAGAACAATTGGCAAGATCTATTCCTCCCTGTAAAGTGCATTTTCAAATGACTAACCAAGATTGTTTTGGCAGAGAATGGAAAGGGAGAGGAAATTTCAAAGGGTGGTTCTTGCCATCTGAGACACTGGTCTCTGAGACAGCCGTTCATTCTTTGGAGAAACCCATTAACTAGAATGAGAATAAAACAGAGGGAAAAAAATTAATATCTAACTTTTAAGAGGCTCTGCATTACCTATACTGCATATATTGTTACTTCCTTCCCATATGCAGCCTATTAAGAAAGAAAACATGTCTTTTAAGCAACATGACTCTTATCATGTTTGATATGTACAGAAAATTGCCAAGATTTTCACCTCTCCAACTGATCCTAGAAATATTTCACAGTGACATCAAGTGCAGTCACAAGCTACTCATATTGGCATGCACAGTAAGACTTTAGCAGATATTAACAAAATTGGAGCTCTACTAAATTCAGTATAATGTATCTCTTTTATAATTCCTGTCATCTCATCCTTTTTCTTTCTCTGTTAAAATATGGGAATTTTACCGTTATCTACAGAACAAATCTATTCTTGAAAGGAAGACCAGAAAAGATTATATCTTGTGGTTTTCCATGGGAAAATGACTCCCCAGTTGTAAAGAAACATTCCTGAAAGTCACTGCTATAATAACTTCAGAATCATACCAAGAATATACAAAACAATCTCTCTCTCAGGTAACAAGTGGTGGGACAGGAGGAAATGGTTTCAAAGTGCACCAGGTGTGGTTTAGGTCTGGATATTGGGAAACATTTCCTCACTGAAGGCTTGTCAAAATTTGGAACAGATTGCCCAGGGAAGTGGTTGAGTCACTATCCCTGAATGTATTTAGTGTATACCTGGTGCAGATGTGGCACTTAGGGACAGAGTCCTTGGTTAATGTTTGGACTTGGTGATGTCAAAGGTCTTTTCCAACATAAATGGTTTTATGATTGTATGATTCTAGATTCCTCAAATTTAAGATAGAAAACATTAGAATAAATCAGGAAATTTGTCTATGATTTGTAATGCAAGACAATGTATTTCCTTCTTACATCTGTATGTACATTACGTCTCCCTCCAGTACTCTTGAGGGAGGCAATTTTCTCTTAATTTTCAAAGACACACAGAATTTCCAGATGGCGATAGGTTTATTGTGAATGAAATCCAAATATAAAACCAGTGGGAAAGTTGCAATCACAAAACAACCAGACATGATTCCTTTATGATCCTGCAGTTAATGATGCACTGATTCATGGTGTCCCTGCTAAGGATATTTCCACAGATGTTTTGAGCAATGAGCAAAAAGCTCCACTGGGGCTCCAGAGGCAAGTGTCCATGTTGCCACGTGGCCATCTTCAACCAATAGGCAATTCCTCAGAGGCTTTGCCCCCCTCCCTGCAGCTCTGGCCACTTCATCCATTCTTCTGTGAACCTTCCTTCCTCTCTTGCTCCCTCAGTCCTCTCTATAGCCCCTTTTATTACAAGCAGTAATTTCTGTTGACTGCATTTACACATGAATTATGATCCCCAACTCTAATTACGTTCTGCATCATCACAGATTTGAATTCTAGTGAAATGGTTTCATCCAGCGTTCCCAAACATTGACTTGGAAGAACATCTATTATTTTCCAGATCACACTATTTATGAATCATCTATTACTGTAAATGAAAAAAAAAAGCAACTGCAGAAAACTATTATTTTATAAACTCTTTTCCCGACTGAATTTAGGAAGAAAATTTCTTGACAAAAGTCTTTTTCCAGGGCATCTATAAATGCATTAGGAGCCAATTTTATCTATGTAAGTGTATCCCCTATATTGTCTACCAGATCTTAACATCACCTCTCATGTTAAATGGACCATTAGTTATACTGCACTAAACCTAAAGGTTCACTAGGTCACCTGCAATGTAGGACTCTAATTTCAACAGCATTCCATTTGAATGGAACATCTCCTTTCAATTTCTGATTTCATTTGATGCATTTTACCGTGTTAAAATATTTGATTTTCCCAACATCATTATGGTGTAAAATCTAGAAAACTGTTCAGACATAAAGCTAAAAATGGACTTTTATGCTATACAATATTTACTGATGACAAAGATATTTAAATTATTATATAACTTATCCCATAACAAACAAATAAAAAATTCGAGCACCACTGAAAGTTTTGACAAATGCAGAATAAAACCCAGCAGCACTCATAATGTTTGGGTTTATTTGTTTGTTTTTAATTAGCAAAGGAACATTTTAAACTATACATGAACGTGTAAATAAAAAAAAACTTTTAACTACACAGTACATTTCATCTGTGGTACATTTTTCTTCTAATGTGGTAAACTCTAGATTTAGAAAAGTAACAGAAATCTTGACTTCACTTCTAGTGAAATGGATATAAGATGTTAATTTAATGAATAAGAAACACCCTCCCTATCCACCAGTTGATTATCCAGCAAAAGAGGTCTGTAATTACTTTGTAGAGATGTCCTTCAGTAATATAAGTTAAAAAATAAGAAATTGTATTGTATCTAATTTTAAATTCAGATAAGTAAGAATACTTCCCAATACAGTCAGAAAAGGGAGGGTTACTTTCAAATTAGCTTTTATTTTTAATTTCCAATTAAAATAAAGTGTGTCTCTACAACATGTTCATTAAACATGTTTTGTTACTGAAAAATAGCTTAAAAAGTCCCACAACTCCTCTCCAGCCCCATCCTTCTCCTCCACCCCCAGCAGTTACAGCCAGCCAAATATGCATCCATTTTCCAGTTTGTTATCCATGGGCATTTTTTTGTTATTGGATACAAATCTCTAATAGAAAACAGACAGATATACCGCTAAAACTTTTCGCATGGTAATAAACATAATTCAAGCTGCCATTACATCACTTCCCAACAATATAAACATTTCTAATTTCAAGGAACAGGATCTGGCACTCTACTCACAATAAATCCTCTCCACTCTGCAAGCAGACTCATTCATGTGAAGCAGTAAGGCATAAATCAGGATTAGTAGTGTCCAAACCAGTAAGTGCATGATGCTGGTTAAGGCTGATGATTGCTGTTTGAAGGGTAAACTACTCTACCACACCTCTTTGTCTAATAGACTTGTTCCTGGACAACATCTAAACGACAATTTTCATGATACTTGGAAACAATTCCCAAGTCTTTGCAGAAAAGCTGTATCAGGAAATGACCACCTGACAAGAGAGAAGGCTCTGAAGCCTTGAAATGCCCAGAAAACCGAGATCATTGAGGGCTTGCTTGTGCATTGCTGCAGTCAGTCCATCTAAAACCAAGAGCAAAATATGGATTATGATAATTTATCAACAGCAGCTCTGACCCTCCAGTGAGGGAACAGCTACTGCAGGTTTGACAGAAGGCCAGCCCACAATGAACCACCAGAGCAGGCTCAGACTCTGGCAGTCAGTACTAGGAAAAAGGAACTAACTGGGTGAATGCCTACTTTCGCCAAGTAGCTTGTTCCCTGAAATCAGCAATTTTGTGACCACTGAAACTCTCTGCAAATTTTTATCGAATTTGGCAAGAAAAACTGAATGAGGGCAAGAAATGTTTATTGTTTGTTTCCAAGTATTGTATTGATACCGCATGAAATTATGTTTGATTTTCAAACAAAAAAGTATTTTAGAAACAAAAACTCAAAAAAAACCCCAAATGAGTAATTTTGTTTCAGCCAAAGAGAACACTTTGTTAAACTGGAGGAAATGTGTTGAGGGACTCTGTTCATAAAGCAATTGGAAACATTTTCATTCTAGATCAGCAGAAATTACATGTTGAGTGTGTTTGGGGTCGTACACCTAACCAAAAAATCTGCTGCTTGCACAGCTGCATACTAGGAAATCTAGAAGGGCTGCTGGCATATTCAAAGAACATTGTCTATACCTTCACCCTTTACCCTTTACATCTCAGCCAAACCTACTCCACCACCCCCAAGATATCACACCTTGCTCAGAATCTGTTCCTTGCTACAGGTGATCACACACAGGTCTTTGGACTTCTGTGTTAATGAGCTCATATGTTACAATCTCTTGGGTATTAGCAGTAATATTGATTATCATTATTACACATAAAATGTCTGTATCCAGAGCCCCATTGTTCGAGGTTTCAGTCCTTTACAAAAATAGCCACCCACTCTTGTTCTTTGTCCTTATCCTTCCCATCCTGTCTCCTTTACTGACTTCTGAACATCTTTATTCTACCACTGCAAAGCATTAGTAGTAATATGGCCCGTATGAATACATCTTGTTCTGTGGAATGTAGAAACAGAGAGTAAATCTGTGTATTTTAAACCCATGCCTTTTTCAAATAGTTTTCACACTGTCTAAACTGACTGAACCCTTAGTGTGATGTCTCTCCTAAGAAGCATTTCTCATATAAGATTTTAATATGTCTTAAAGCAGTGATTTTTTCACTGGAAGAGAATAACTTCTCAGTAGAGAGGCACTACAGTTGAGACCCATCACTCACCAAAAATACAAAAAAGGAGATTTTTAGACTCACCAACTATCTCAAGGCAAATTCCAGCTCACCTGTGTACCTTTCTTGGTACTCAAAAGGATGCTTGCTTTATTCAATATGCTAACAAAAACTGTCCTTCAGGAAAAAAATTTTCTCACTTCTACCCTTAAACCATAATAATTTTATCAACACTAATCCTTTGTCAGAGTTGGTGTTGAAAAATCACAGTTAGACATGAAAAGAATATTTTGAAGTTCCTTTGAAACTTAAGAAATTACTCATTAGTATTCTTCCAGATCAAGACAAAGGAGGAGTATTTGAAAGGGGCAAGAAAATACAATGCAGACCAGAAACAAACAATATTTAGTGATAAACAAGATGGAATGAGTTCATGTGCAGTACTCTGATAATTATAATTACCACCCTGTCATTAATTTAGGAAATAAATCAATTTTCACATCACCAACACAAATTTTGAAGATAAACTTTCACTGAATTGATCCTAGAAGCCATGCTTATCATGTAGGATCAAATCATCAGAAGAGTTAATGTTAAACAAAAGCTTTCAGGTGGAGCAAATTATTTTTCCACACTCCTGCAGAGAGAAACCAGTAGCCCTACCCCAGTTGTCAGTGTAGTACTTTGCACAGTTTCACTGAACATCTACAGGCCATATGAAGGCAGAAAATTACATTACCCTCCAAGATGATTGGCAACAAATTTTCTTCATTTAGGTCTTCCCTATTCTGATCTGACTTCACATAAAATTGTGTGTCCCCAGAGTTAACTTAGTAAGATATATATAATTTTCACTTACATTGTAAGTAGGAAAGTTTGGGGATCCATGTAAAATGTTCATACAAGGAGTGCCTAACCAAGCAAGGCACACTGGCACTGATACCAGTATGGATCTGTTTGCAGAAAAGATTTACTAAAGAATGAAGTGACCTGGGCCTACACAGCCTTATTGTCAATCAGCCTCAGGCCAAACTATGGTAAAGATTGTGCCCTGCCCTGTCTTTTGAAGCCACACCTCCATGAAAGAAGCAGGAGTCTTGGAACTGAAAAAAGAGTATATTTAGAGTTTGATCCCAGCCTATTAGTTGTTGGAAGTGGTTTTATTAAAATCTCCATCAACTACATGGAAACAGAAGAGAGAACTGAAGCTACAAAGTCCAGAGGTGATGATCTGAGTAGTCAAGGAATGAGGAACTTCAGAAAACCTCACAGAACTGAGAGACAGGACAAAAAGACAGCAGAGGCATCTTATTGTATATGCAGACAACCTGAGACAACTAGAAAAATAGTCTTAACACATATATTTGGTGTTAGACTTGGAGTTACAACTAGAGAACAGTACTGGTTCATCACCAACAGTTGTCCAAACTAATCTCGTGTTTGAAAAGGAAAATTCAGAGGCAGCATGTAGGAGCTTTCAGTAACCATGAAGGCTGTGAATATGCTGGACACCCAGCTGCTCACCAAAACCTGCAACAGAAGAACTGAGGGACAGTCAGTGTCACAAGTAGGTAGAAAACAGGCAAAAGAAATGCCTTTAGTTGGGGGTAATTCAGGTGTTTATTGCCGGAGGAGGTAGAGGAATAGATTTGAATGATACCACATTCAAAAAACATTGTACAAATTAAGGGATAATGTATTTGGAAAAGGATCTTAAATGTATAGGACAGGAAATGTACACTCCAATAAAAAAATTATGGATGCTTAAGGGAATGTCAAGAATGACTGACAAGAAGTGGCCAGGTTTTATTTTTCTCTCCTCATTGTGATCTCCAGGTCCTATTTCCAGAGACTGAATAAGGGCAGATGGATCATTTGTCTGGGCCAGTGGGGACCTTCTTACTTTCTTAATTCTTGTAACCTCCAGCAGATAAATGGAAATGGATTTCAAAAGTCACTGGAAAACCAACGATGATCTCCTTGAAATTAGGCTTCCTCTACTCTGCACAGTACAGCTGATTCTGCACTGCAATTTTAATGCTAAAATACAGATGTTTTGCATCTTCTCTGAAACTTGAGAATAGCAAGGATCAACCACAAATTTACCTTTCAAAACTGTGTACTGAAAGCAAGATTAAGTCCTACTATTTATTTGACATAAATGGAAGTGTAGCAAAGCTTAATTTTTTCTGTTTCAATTAAAAAAAAAAAAAAAAAAAAAAAAAAAAAAAATTAAAAATTTTTTAAAGCAAAAAAGTTAACAGCCTAGATACACTTGTTATAAAAAATGTACTGCACTTGTACATGCATTTAAAGAAATTGATTACACCATCTAATATCCCTTCTTTTTAGTCAGGTCTCAAGTCTTTTTCCTACTGAATGTGCAAGTCTTCCACAACGAGGTATTATTTCCTTCTGTCTGCCTGCTGCTGCCTGTTTCCCTCCTTCCTCTGAAACTTTTCATAGGGACCAGTTTCAGCCCTCCAGAACCCTCACACAAACCTGCTGGACAATCACAGCCTTCTGTCAAAGTTCCCTTCAGCTCCAGTGCCACAGCATCCATGTGTTCCCAGATTTTTTTTGTCAGCTGCTTGCATATACCTTCCTCCTCTTATTCTTCCTGGTTTAAAATTATCCCAGCATCTTTTTGTTTGGTTGGTTTTATTGTTGGGTTTTAAAATGTATTGCATAAATACTAGTCTGTAAATGCTGTTTGGAACCAGTGCTTATAGCACCCAAAAGAGCTTCACCTTTTCTAATCTGTAATTGCACCTCCCCAATAAAAGAAAGTATCCCACTGAAGGTATTTCATTCATGTAAATGAAATAGTTTTTCATTACATTTAATTAAACAAAAAATTCTTAGTGGGGCAGAAGGGAATAGAAAATTCAGAATTTAGTCATGGAAGCTACTTTTCCTAAGGATTGTTCTGTCATCAACTTCTGAATAACTGAAATGCATCCTTGCTCTTGAAATGCCTTTCTGGGCATCTCAAATAGTCCCTGAAATTTGCCATCTAGCCTTCATAGCAGATCTTATTTCTCACACTTTCCTTGCAAGACTGAAGCAAATTTTACCAAATCAAGTTGCTTTTACCTGATGGGAATATGCAAATACACAAATGCCCAGTAAGAGCCTGTGAACCTCTAAATGAGAATGCTATTGTTAATATTAAGAAAAGTAAAATACTGATATCAAGAATATAGAAGTTTTATGTTTATGTTAAGAGGAAGAAATATTAAAAAAAGTTTTTTATGCATAGAAATAAATGCCCCTGCTTATATGGCCATGTTAGACATTTGTAGTGATATATGATTTATGACGCTGCATACCAGAATAATGACAAAACCAACCAACCAGGCTCAGGTCTGAATGGAAATTAATTTTCAAGTTGTTATTTCTTCCTTATAGACAGATTGATAGACAGTTGATTTATCCCTGCAGAGTATCCAGTGATAATAAAAACACATGGATCAAACAATATTATCCTTACCACAGCAGACAAAAATTTATTATGAACCTGAATTCCATGTGGGATTAAATCCAGCCCTAGAAATAATAGTAACACATAAGCTGCTCAAATTACATTTTGCTAAGGATTCAGAGTACAAATTGCCCAATTCAAATACAGAAATGTAAAAATAAAGTCTAGAAACAGAGTTATTGTGAATTCATTTCACATTACCAGGAAAATAAAATTGATTAACTGTCTAATGTATATCTGCCAACCTTCAGGCCCTCAGGCAGTTATCAACACAGATTCCTGACATTTAAATCATGCATTGACATTAGAATTGTATGTATACACTAAAACAGAGAAGTACACAATGCTTGGAATTTTTAGCTATGCTTATATTTTCATGTGAGTCCATCCTGTTTTGCTCATGGATTATATATTTGGGCTATATGTGCAAGTAGGGAAAAAGAAAAATCTAAATAACTATGGGGGTGATTAAATACTATGAACTCACAGATTTTTTTTAAGTAAAAAAAACCTAGCTTTTTCTTGCTGGACATTTCTAACATCACTGTTCAGAAAAATCAAATCATATAAACAGTGGTACCATTATTGATAGTAATTGCAATATATATGGAATTTTTAGTACTTCTCTCTCAAAATACTTAAATCACTGAGAATGAATGAAAGGTACCTGTTTTGAAAGTCAGATTCCATTGATATCTGAAATATCTATTATGGAGAAAGAATAGGAGTAATCACTATTGATAAGCCTTTAGAAACATTGTATAGCTTGATTTTTATTAATTTAAAATTTAATTAATACCCTCAAATATCTCTTATCTTCAAATATCTCTTATCCTACCTGGTCAAGAAACACTCAAGGAAATGGTGAGGCAGCTGTCATTCTCTGATAGTAAAAATATGTCTAAAAAGGGTTGATGTTAAAGAAATTACCGGTGAGTGACCTGAGCTCTTATCCATGAAACAATATGTAACGCCATTACCCATTGTTCCATATACCAAATTTTAGGTGACCTTGGTCTGATGCTCATTGTCCTAAACACTGCAGTAAATCTGGCTTAAAAGGATCAAAATATGATCATATGCACATATGCAGAACATATGATGCAGAAGCTTTCTGGAATAAGGGAAGCCAATGGCCTATTCATGGAACAAAGGCTGATGGGTCTCCCAGGGATAGTTTTCCACAAGATGCATCAACTCTTAGCTGTGAAGAAAGGATCTGGGTGAGTCCCTAAACTGACTGGTTAAACTCTCCCAGCTTTGATGAAATATGTCTTCCATACCCAGTATTTGGAATGTTTGTTTCAGTGCCTAGCTCTGGAGTCTGTAAACGAAATACTGCTCCATGTGCTGGGAAATATAAAGGGGAAAAAATTAAGAGTAATTGAATAAGCAAACTAGTGTAGGATTCTGCGTGTGGAATAAGAGACAACATGTATATAATTGTTTCAATGTACCATGTAATTAGCATACACTGAGTATCTGTAATTACTTGTCAGTTCAAAGCAGAAACATTTTCTATAATGCTGTCTTCTTTTCAAAATGAAGAACATATTTCACCAAGAAATTTCTAAAAAGAAAAATTTATCATTATAAAACTAATAAAAAATATTTCAGATTACTACATTTTAGTTGGCTACTATTTCTCTTTTTTTTCAAAATTATCTATCTCAAATCTAAGAAAAAAATCTTTTCATTTCACACTAAAACAGACATTCACTTCAGATATAATACTGAAGTGTTTCATTTCAGATGAATAAAGGAAATGTTTATTATGTGTTGCACTTAACTAAAAGATTGGCCTAGAGAAGTTGCAATGACTTCTCACTAAGAACCGCTAGATATCTATTTCTACCTGTAGAAAATATGCAAAACTTTTCTTGTGCTTAAAAAAACCCCATTTTCATCAGTTAGAAACAATGCATTATCAGAGTGAAAGAGACCCAAGAAGACATTGAATCTAGCTGGAAACAACAACAGATCTTCCTCACAAGTCAATGAACATAGATGAGTAAAACAAAAAATAGCATTTTTCTTCCTAATATCTTGGGTTTAAGGACTGAAAATTCTTTTAACTTGATATTAATCTTAAAGTCAAGAGAAAGAAAAAGAGAAGAAACTCCCTGAGATACCATGGGATGAGCTGAAATAGAAGAAAACTGAAGAGGGGCATATTAAACCAAATACACAGAAAGAATGGTTTTTGGGCAAGTTGTTCTTGAATAAATTGAACCAAGAGATAGTTTTACATGGATCATGAGAACCACAAAGTACCATTTCTAAACTGGAGTCTTACTGGATGAGACAAACAGGTGTAGTTGAGACTAGAAAGGAAAATATATCATTGGTGTCCTTGCAAACTACGTTCAAGAACAGCTGAATCTGACCAAAAAAACTGAGGCACAAAGAATTTTGAAGAATCTAGTTGTCTAAGATTTAGCAAAAGAGACTAGGACCAGATGAATTTAAAAAAAATCTTTATCAATAATAAGCATTTCCAGAATACACAATGTACCCATAAGGGTATCCTGTCCTGATTTGCAAGTTTCATTCCAGACCCCAGTTGTGGGATAGACTGATGTAATCAGGAATCAGCCTGAGGCCTTAGCTTGAAAGGAAATATATGACACAGAGAATCTATTCTGCCAAATTTTACAAAGGGAATCTTCTTAATACAGGACTGAAGGACTATCCAATTCTAATAACTAAAACAAAGTAATAAGAATTTTCTTGCCAACATATTTTCTCTATCATCAATTTTATCTTTCTTGAGAAAGAATGCAAATCTTCGGAGAAAATGTATGAGCCTGAGAATAGTGGGACTGTTTGTTTACATTACTTTGTTGGAAATGATTAGGATATATTTTGCCATTTTTTTATTACTTCAAGATGGGGTCGTATCATATGGTTTGTAAGCAGTAAGCTTTGTGCACTTATTGAAAAAGCCTGTTTGCCTAAATATTCAAAGTATATCAGGTTTGGAGAAAAATATTCAATAAATAAATAAATATAAAGAGATGGAAATAGGGAAAAAATTATGTCATGGGTTTATAAGAGGTAAAATACATAATAAAAATTGACATCTTTCTTTTGATGAAATAAATAATTGTCTAAGCAAAGACAATAATATAGACCTCATTTATCTGGGCTACTGGCATCTGATATTAATTACTACAGGAAGTCATTAGTTAAACTGACGATTAGTAGGTTCTCTGATGAGAAATGGACTGATGAATGGAACATGAAAAAAGTAGTTCTGAATCCAGCAGGAGGAGTTTACCAGGAAAGGTCCTTTAGGAACTGATTGAGGATTATCATGAACCTTTGGTATTAATGATGTTACCTCAAAGACAGTAGCAGCAAGTTCATGATTTGCAGGAAGTGTCACCAATCTGGAGGAGGCAGGGGATATAATGAGAAGAAAATGGGATGAAAAGGGTTGTGAGAAAATGGGCTGTGGGATCCTGGCCTATATCAAAAACAGTAGGGCCAGCAGGATGAGGGAAGCAATTGCCCTTCTGTGCTTAGTATTGATGAGGTTGCACCTCAAATTCTGCGTCCTGTGTCCAGTTCTGGGCCCCTCAGTTCAGGAAGGACGCTGAGGTTCTGAAGCATGTTCAGAGAAGGAGCAATGGAGCTGGTGAGGGGTACAGAAAGAAAGTCATATGAAGAACTGTTGAAGGAGGTGGTTTAGCCTGGAGAAAAGGAGGCTGGAGGGTGACCTTATTGCCCTCTACAATCACCTGAAAGGAGGGTGTAGCCAGATGGATGTCAGTCTCCTCCCAGGCAGCAAGTGACAGGACCAAAGGCCTCAAGCCAAACCAAGGGAGGCTGAGGTCAGACATTAAGAAGAATTTCTTCAATGAAAGGGTTGTTAAGAGCTGGAATAGGCTGCCCAGGGAAGCCATGGAGTCACAATCCCTGGGAAGGTTCCAGGAATGACTGGATGTGGCACCTAGTGCTATGGTTTAGTTGACAAGGTGCTGTTCAGTAAAAAGTCAAACTCGATCTTGGAAGTCTTTTCCAACTTTATTGACTGTATGATTCCATACACACAGCAAGTCAGGTTAATGCAAGAGCAAATAAGAATTTATCCTGTAAACTGGATAATCATGAATAAAAAGTGACTACAGAGAATAAGGACCATGCAATACTGACTGACTGCAGAATGAGAGGAGTCTTCAATTCATGTTATAGTGTTGCTGCACATGGGAAACCAGCACAAATCCTGATTCATTGCCACAGGAATGCACCCCCTAAGAGAGCTGCTTTCTTATGTTAGCATGAACATACAGTTGTCTTACTTCTGATAAATCAAGCAGATATTCCTAGCATCCTATTCCCTAACCTGTACAAACAAAAAGGCCAATTGTTAATATGGAGTTATCTGTTTCTCAATAAGGAATATTAATATATATTGCTCAAAATCAAACTGGCTTTTTGAATTTTGCCTCCAAAATGTCTCCATTCTTCATTGTCAGTTATCTGATTGCCATAGCTGTGACAAAAGTCAAAAGGAGTTTAAAGTCACTAGTGTTTTGATAAAATATTATCTTTTAATACTATTTTAAAGTTATGCTACTGATTGTAACAAAGCAAAGTAAATACACAAAATCTTAGATCTGCACTGCACAACTGAGATGAAGTAGGGAAACTCAAAGATCATTTACTTACATAGCCTCTCAGAACAAAGGGTAAGGAAGTTATAATTCCTTTCTGCAGATGTTTGGACAATGACAAGAATGGTAGACAGGAGGGAAAATGTCCTCTGAGAACAGTAATTAAAACAGGCAGGCAGATTTTAGGAATGGATACTTTTCCACAACAAATAAGGAAAATGTAATTTTTCATACTCACAGTTCTGAAACAGCATTCCTGTGGAACCTCTAACCAGGTTTCTTTCTGCCTGTTAGTGGAAGAAAGAAACCTAGTTAATTTTAAAGGTGAATTTTACTAAATTTCTGAAAAGGATTACTGGAAATTTTGGCCATCATATAGGTAGGATGGGATTTGATATTATGAACTCTTGCAGTTCTGTATTCTTGTATTTCTCTTTGAAAGTCTTTCAAATTCTGGTCTTTCTCATTTGTTTGTACTTACTGGTGACAGAGTTTACCAAAAATAATTGAGATCCAAGATCACATTGAACAGGACTTCAATAAACAGCACAATGTGACTGGGCGTGTGTCCATGTGCACAGAATCATACGTGGTTCTACAAGGTATGTCTATATATATCCAAAAGTTATACCATAATTTGGCTTAAATAACACATTTAAAAATAGGTACTAATATGAACTTGGCAATTCAGATGATCCCTAGAACACATGTCATTCCTTCATTATGGCATTTCTGGTAAAAGCACTAATACTCATGATATTATATATGTCATGTTTCAGCTATTCACATAGGTATCATGCTTAAAGTCTTAAAAGTAATTTGGACATTAAATCCAGCTGCATGCTTGTCTTGTTGCTAAACTATGGGAAACCATTGGGAACATAAACATGCAATTATAGATAAAAGAGCTCTTAGGTCATCTTATCCTGTCCTGGCCAACGTATGACTCTTCCCCTCAGTATATGCCTGAACCCCTCAGATGGGGTCATATTTTACATAATTTAAGTGATAGGTCTTCCACCACTTGCCTTAAAAATATTTCTATCCTCTATATTTTTATGTCCATGAGAATTTGAAATCATATAGTAGAAAATAAATTTATACGGTGGTGTTAACTGATCTGCAAGCACTGGAATGCTGGCATTATTCTTATTTATGAAGAATATTTCTGGATGCAAAGACTAAGTAATACTAAAATAATAAACAAAAGGAAAGGAAAACAGGAATAAATTTTCTGAAGAACCTTTTTTTTGTTGTTGTGACAGCAGTCCTCTGTAATTAGAAGCAGCTAATCAATGCTAGAAAGGCATTCAACACCTGTTCCGCACTTTTCTCTATACCCTAGACCTCAATGCAGACCTCAGGAGTTTATAACAAACCTACAGATTGCAATAAAAGATAAAATGCTACACCAGGAGACAGAAAAGTCTGGATATCCTCAGAGTCAAAAGCTCTTGGAGTAAGATAGTGTAAATAAAATTCACAGGTCCCAAGAACCAGACCCATTCCCATGCAAAAAACACGACACTCTATCCCTTTCTTTCAAAATCTTCTATGAATGTTTCCTCCAAACTCTTGACATCTTCATTTTGTTCCTCCCCTAGACTCAAGTCCTCATTTTTGTCATTAGATTTAGTCACCTGAATCTTCTCTTCCATTGAAGTGGCCACCTGAGAAGAGTTCAAGAAGAGTTTGGATAACACTCTCAGGCACACAGTGTAATTCTTGGGGCCATCCTGTGCACAGAAAGGAGTTGGACTTAATGATCCCTGCAGGTCCCTTTCAACTCAGGATCTTCAATGTTTCTGTGATACAATATAAATCTTTTGAGCCTCAGGTCTATTTACTCATCTGTTTTCCAGTGTTTCTTACTGAACTGCTTCATACTCTTATACCTACACCCTCATTCAGGGAGATCTGATTCTTATGGGTGAGGACACACTTTCCAATCTTCTGTTTTCTAGGTTGTCTTCTGCCTGGCCATTCTCCTGCTATATCTAAAGGACACAAACACCAGTCCTCCTTTAACTCAAATATATTTCATTGCACAGGTGGTCTTCCTCTTTGGAGGGTTAACCATCATCTGACGCTGCTTGCTCTAACCTCTAACTTAACCAAAATACATCACTACTCATTACCTTTCCTATTGGGCTCACCAGCCAACTCTCACACAGACCGGTTTTCACAGATGCGATTTCCAGCTTTGTAATTTTATGCTCAACCTCAGAGTTGTTTACTTCATCAGGTCCCCAAAGACCTGTACAAAGACCTTTGCTGCTTTCAGCTGCACTTCCAGTCCTCTGACATATCCACTCCTATAATCTTCATTTCCTGCAACAAATCTTATATTCCATGAATTGCTGGCATGGTTTCCATTTCAGTCTTGGTAATTTTCACCATAAACAAAGCAAAACAACACATAGGTACTGTATCTATGTATTTGTCTCTACAAGTTCTCACTTCTCTATGGTGTCATGTTTACTAACTTCCCATTGCCTTCACTCTTATAGCTTCCTGCCTCCGGCAATGGTTCATCGTTACAATTGGTTTTTTGTCAAAACCACATTAAGATTTTTTTAAACATGATTCATCTTCCTAATCCAATTGAAACAGATGAACAAAAAGCACCAGGGAAGCAAAAAAAGGAGCTAAAGGGGTTTTCATGGATTAGGGGATTTGAACAAGTTGTTCACCACAATGAAAATTGCAACATTTTGCTGGAGCTTGCTTCTAGCACAAATCTGCAAGGAAATAGCATATAACACAAGCAAGAACCTACTGAGCTTTCCTTCGAAGAATAGGCATCCAAAAGACTGACCAAACCAAGTCTGGTTTATTATGCAGGAGTGGGGTTCCATTGTCAAGATGGAACTGAACTGCTTTTAGAGTTTAACCCTTATATTCACCAAATTTTGAAAATACACAAATCTGACACAACAAAGGTATTCTTGCTCGTCTTTGGGGAGATTATTTCTTTGTCATTCATATCATCCTCCAGAAAGGATAGCTCACCATGGCTCAGGCATCCTGAAAGAGGCCCTGAGCTTTATTTGTCCAAGGATAAGATAGACCCACTCTGATATATTTCATCCTCAAACAACAATATAACTCCCTACCTATTTCTTTGTTCACCAAAGAGGAGTGTCTAGCTTAAGCTCCACTGTAAAATTAATTTATTTCTAAATTTACTGCTATTACTTTTTTTTAGGAAAATGAACAGGCATACAGAAATTTATTCATAAGAACAATGGCATTTTCAGGCAATTGGGGTTATAGAGAAAACAGGGAAATTAGTACCTAGTTAACACGATACATACATGCCATTCACTGACATAGCTTTTACAGATACAGAATATATTAGCTGTTATCTTCCTACCTACAATTTCACCATTCAGATTTGAAAGAGACAATGGGTATGCAGTATTTTCCAAAGAGTAGCTTTCCAAACCCTGCAAATATTAGCATACTCTCAGCCAAGTCATGACCAGCTCAGCTCTCCTTTCACCCTTCCTTGCCTCACTCCCCACCAAGGCAACACCCCTGGATGATACTCAGGGACTCCCTCTCTCCCACACCTTGCAAATCATAGCACAAGGTAATGTCCATATGTTCATAATATACCATCCTTCTCTGGTTTATTCCTTTATGAGCAGTGAAACAAAGAAGTAGTAACTTCATAAATTTGTGCTCTGTGAAATGAAAAGGGAGAGTGTTTATGCCTCAGATCTCTCAATTTAAATTTCCTGCTCAACCAGGAAAATAATGTCATCATAGCTTGCCTCTATCCATTTGCAGATTTTCTTCTACAAACATGACATCTACAGCCTAAAACCTATTTTTGGTTCAAGGTAGTTTTCTATCACCCTGGTAACTTTGTTCTACTTGTAAAGATCTTTGCTTTTAGAGCAAAGAATTTCCTGGTTTTTTCCCAAAGCAATAAATCAGTGTCTTCCAGGAGTATTAGGAATCAGTCCACTTCAGGGAGGTCCAGCCTATTCACATTGCAATTAATTTTTAATAAATGTTACGCCTGCATCGTTTGAAATTATGCAATTACATGGTATCAGCAGAGTGTACTATTTTTTAAATCACTGTTGCAAATAAAATTGTGCGATTCTTTTTGTGAATCAAGGCCACAGATGTTGCTTGTGTAAGTTTTGCATTTCACTCACATTGCATCACTACCATCTTTTAAGAAAAGGAAACAGGGTGAGCATTTTAAACCATGATTCCACCCCACAACCACATGATTGCCATAGCAATACTCACCCTGTGTTTGATTGTTTTGTTGTTCAGAATTTTTAAAATTTTTAGAATAATAAGCATAAATTAGGCCTGAATCTGCAAGGAACTTAGCCTCTTAACAACAGATCTACTGTTGTTAAGAGGCTAAATCAAGGTTCTCTACTGGGAATCTTTAACTGGTCCCTCAATACTCCTTTCTAATTTCAGGTTGCTATATTCAGAAATGGATTCATAATATGGATTTCTCAGCCTTGATATATGCTTTAACAAAACAATTTTTATAATTCCATGGTAATTTTACATGATAGCTAGGCTCCTAAAACCCCCACAACCCCCTAAAATGTTAATTTCAAACACTTCATAACTTGGGAAAATGAATAGAATAGAATAGAATAGAATAGAATAGAATAGAATAGAATAGAATAGAATAGAATAGAATAGAATAGAATAGAATAGAATAGATAGTATGGTGTCTTTTGCTAAATAATATTCTCTGCACAATTAACCATAACACTTAGGTACATTTAAAACAATGCACAAACCCAAAAAAGTCTGAAAAGGGAGAGAAAGATAACCTGTTAGAAAGAAACCCCATCTCTAATTAATTACTTCAAGAAAAAACATATAAAAAGTGTAACTGTTTCAAGCTCTGAAAGAAAAATTCAGCAATGCGTTTAGCCATCCTTTTTTTTTTCATTTCAAAGCCACACAGGCACATCAACATCCAACGTCTACATCTGATGGATTCCTTGTATTTTTCTCTGTTTCCATCCTTTTGAGACAGCACTTTTCCTTCAGGACTTCAGTCTGCAGAAGACATGTAAATAGACATCATGGTTTCAGAAACTCCAGGAAATTGAATCTTAAAGAGGAGCCGGTTATAGCAGATCAAGGACAGCTGGGCAGGATGGCTTACCAGTGATTTTAATACATGCCCCAATCCCTGAACCACAAGTCATCAAAAGAGATTATCTGGAGAAATACTCAAAATAAAATAATAATTAAGGTTCTTCCTTACTTAATGCATAGCTTAAATTCTGGGGGGTTTTGCCACATGACACTTAAAATGCTAAAAATTACATGTTCAAAAAGTTAATTAGTGGGAGAAAAACATGCCACATTTTACACAACCTTTTCTAGCTTAGGGAGTCTTATTAGCACAAATTTTGTGAGTAGGATAAAAAGTAAGAGCCAGAATAAGACTGCTGTAGGGAAGAAGCAAAGATTTCAGAGGAACCAACTTAAAAAATTGTGCCTTGAAAGAAGAGTAAGCAGCATGCTCATAAACAACAATATTGCAGAAGAGAGAAACAGACATATCAATAATTAGTCAGTGTTTATTTCTTCATAATACAATAGTAATTAAATTAGTGCAGGAGAAGAACTCCCAGCAGACACCAGATCTGTTACAGTGCTCATGATCTTCAACAGAAGTGTTGCCAAACAGAAGGAAATTTCTGGTAACAGGAATTAATTCTTAGCACTTAAGTTGAAAATTATTCTCTTCTCTACAAAACACAAAGAAAATAATTGCACACAATGTAAACCATACCTTTTTCTGTGCAGTAAACACCTGTCTTGCCAAATAAGAAGGAGCAGGTTCTTGAATTGTATGCATTATTTTTAACAAGATCTAGATTGCCTAATGAAGGACTGAGCACTGAGTGAGTAAACCTCTTGGTCTGAGCTGATAGTGTATGTTTCTACTAGTATTAAAAAAAAAAAAAATCTATCATTTTCCATTAAATTATTCCCTAGAAAATGAATTTTTTCCTGAAAAGCACACTCAGTAAGAAGTAAATGAGAAGAACACCAGCAAGTGAATGGCTGAGCCTTCAAAACCTAAGGGGTGTGTGTGTTTAAATTTTGAATGTATGAATCTGTATCTGGTGCAGTTTCCAATCCACTAATAAAAATTATAGACACAAATAAAAGCAATTGGCATACAACTTTTCTGGGGCTGTCTTGCCACAGTCCTTCTCCTTCATCACAGTCACAGTGCCTTCCCCAGTATGGCTGAATGCAATGGAACTTGCTTGCCATCATCTGCCAACCTGCTCAGACAAAATATTCCTTTCTGCTGTCCTGGCCAGACTTTGAAACTACCTCAAAACTGAATCATCACTTAAGAAGGAGGACTTCCCACCTCCTGCAAAGGAAAGGCATCCCTGTAGTGGCCATTCTGTGCAGAGCACGGGTAAACCAGTACACAGCACACAGAATTGGACATCATTTGTGGTGTAAAGTTAGCTAAGCTCCTGGGGATGTTCCAAACACAACGTGAACAGTAAATGATTTCCCAGCACATTTTGGTAAGAACTGAGTGCGCTGGCAGAGCAGTTTATAGAGTCTTGTATTGTAATTATTACGACTATAATTTCTAGTGTTTAAAAAAATGCTACTTGGGCACAGTACTTAAACTCTACCAGCACATTAAATTTCATAGGAAAGTCGGTATTTCAATAAAAACATTCTTCAGGGTTAATGATACTATTTTACATGGGGAGAGTGATTCAATTTTATAGAGAAATTAATTCAGACTGAGAATCTGTTTTGGTATAGGACTATTTATTTTTATATTACATGACTCCAAAAGCGCACCTCAGATTCTATTGCTTGAGCTACTATTTTTTTAAAAATAACTTGCTTATAATTTTGTGGACAAAACCATGTACTAATATATGTCTTAGGTTCTCATTTTGGGCTGAAGGTCAGACACTGTTATATCTATGTTCTAATAACCACATTTCCCAGGAAACCAAGAGACCTTAGTTTTCCCAAGGCAGATCCAAGCTGTAAAATTCATTAAGACAGAGTTCAGTGGGGATGTGTTTGTGTCTGTGTGTGCACACTGGTCCTGGCAATTTTAGCCTGACCTGTTTCAGACTGACAGGAGAGTCTCAAGCTAACACACTGGCTCCAGTGATAAAGTCAAATCCAAATTACTGCAGATTTTTTTGAGAGAGACTCAAGCCTAGTAATCTACTGTAGGCTTGTCTGTAATCATTCACCCTAAAACTATAAACTGTCTCGACAAATTAAAATATAATTTTCATACCCCAAGCCATTGTGATCTAGGTATTACTGAACTACAAATGTTTGACCAACTCCACACCATGATTAATGAGCTTCTTTAGAGTCTTCTATCTCAGAGCAAACCAGAGGGAAATATGATGTTGGTCCTCTCCCCTCTTCCATTCAGTCACTCAGTGAGAGATTGCAAGGCCAAGGACCCTGTCCCTGCTCTGAAGTGTGAGCCTCTTAGAGGAAAACCCTACATCATAAGATGCTACAAAATAAAGCAACATTCACCACAACACAGAGATATTTAAGGGACAAAAATCCTCATAAAATTAAATTAATGCCATTTATTATTAAATGCAGTGTATTAATTTCTAGCAATAGCATAACAACTGAAAGAAATATAGAACGATTCTGAGGATGAAGCAGACCTTAGAAGAGACCAAACAGCCACTGCGGTAAACATAACTATAAAGGTATGAAGCAGCAGTTTCAAGTACAGTTTCCACACTAGAATCATAAGGCATCTTTTTTAATTTTCCTTCACAATCCAAAAGGAATAATTTCCACTTTAGAACTTAGACTAGCAAAGCAGAACCCAAAAAATGGTTTGACTCCTCTCAGATGGCACATGATGTTCTACGTCCAGTAGAGATAAGGACTGAAGGCACAGTTGTGTTAATTGGTGCATTATTACAGGGAAGGCACAGGGTGCCTACAATGTGAAAACCATAGGTCAGCACTTAGAGAGTCCAGGAGTGGCCACAGCTGCTCTTGTTTTAAGTGTAGTGAATGTCTTAAATGAGATTAGCTTCAGGCAGATTACCTGACTGCTGGGTGCTGCCTCAGTGATAGTACTGAGTCGCTTTAGAGATGGGATACAGTCATTTACAAAGGGCTGGAATCTGGTGTTTGTTGCATATGAGAAGATTGGAGATCTGAGGAAGGTGTTCACACCATTTAGCTTTAAGGGCCCAAATCAGGATATAACATCTTTAGGTCCTTTATGGTTAATAAGATGTCACAAATGCACAGTTTTCTAGTCAGGGAAATTAATTTTTATACATTGGACTCAATGATCTCAGAAGTCTTGTCCAACCTAATTAATTCTGTGATTCTCTTATACTATGACACATCCCATGGAAAGTTTCCCTCACATACACAAAAACTTCTCAAGTTTATCTTCATACTTTTAGGCTGAAGTAGTGCAATCATTATGAGGGCATTTTGAAGAAAAGTTTTTAGCCTAAGGTTCATACCAGAAAAATTGTCATCCCCCAAGTGGAAGCAGCAGCACAGATGACCTGGGATCCAGGAAATATGGAATAGGAGAGGAGGAGGCTCTTTCATAACCCTGAACCTGAGGTGATGTCAACTGCAATATTACATCTGCTATCACCCCCTCTTGAGGACCATGGCTCAAGGATGTTAATGGCTAGGCAAAATTTTAGAGAAATGCTGTAAGAATGAATAAATTAATGAATAATATTTCTTCCAAGAAAAGAATAAATGACTGGATATCATGCCTTTTAGTTAAGGATTATAGAAACTATTTATTTGTCTTTCAATAAAAAATTAGGAATTGATATGACCACAGCCAGTAATAAGACACCCACATGGAAGCAAAATTTTAGCAATGAGCTGGATCTTCAGCCTAGCAGATGAAGGCATACAGGATACAGTACCTGGAAGCTCATGTGTGACTAATTCAGGCAAGAAATAAGGCACAAGATTTTAAAAGTGATTTTTTTTTCAGTGGAACAAATTATCTCAGATTGCAGTGGACTATCACTCTCTATGCCTGTCTCAAAATAACGACTGGATTTTGAGTGAGTATGAGAGAGAGACAGATAAAATTTAATTCCAGTACAATTTAATTTAGGAAAGCACTGTGGTGAGTTTTATAAAGGAGATCAGACAAGATGAGTCAAATACTCCCTTGTAAATTTGAAATCTATGGTTTTATGAAATAGTCTATTGGGCATTACGACTACTTTTATTAGATTTATCTTTTAAATAATTTCATGAAAAATAACACGTCAGAAATTCCTCAGATCTTGCTCAGCTGCCAGGGCAGCAACCTCCTTCCCTTTTTCCTCAGCCTGCAGTGCAGGTACAATCGACATCCACGTCACGCTCACCACCAGTCTTCACTGCCTTGCAGTTTCACTTTGTCTGTCTTGCAAAACAGCTGTACTGCAGGCAGGCTCTTTCCCCAAACGCTGGCAACTACTGCATGCTTCCTGCTAGCCCTGCAGCCCTGCAGCCAAGCGTGAGGAGCGATCTCCATGGTTTCTCAGAACCTTTTATTTTCTTGACTAACTTCATTTCCTCCCTCTCAAATCACAATCTCATATTCTATGAGAGCCTCATACACAGATCTATGGTATGCATCCACTATAGCACTACTACCAGGAACATTTTGGTCATACATAAAACTTGGTTTTGGAAGCAAGGAACACCATTTGGTTTAAGTGTGCAGGGTCGTACTATAAGAAAAGGCCAGTTGCTCTGAAAAAAAGATAAAATGTTAAAAAGTCTAACACATTTATTCCCATTTTTCTTGCATTAAAATAGAAAAAGTGGAATAACTATATCTTTTTTTATATTTTTTTAATTCCTAAATCTACTACAAGAAACTTTTTCTGGAGCACAGGGTCATTAAGAGTCAGAAATACTAGGCCTGTTCCAGTGGATACCTTGATTCCCAGCTTTACAGCAAGCTGTAATAATAGCTATCTCAGAAAAATTGCAAAATAGTGGTGATTAACAAAAAGTCTTAAATGTGCTAAAAGACAAAACAAGAATAAAGGCCACTAGAGTTTAGAGGGAGAAGGATATTGGAAAATAAAACCACACAAATGTAAAATCTACAGTGTGTTCTGAAATATCTCTAAAATGGAGTCTAATGTAAATATATGATAGGCCATGTCATAAAAATGTTTTATTGTATTCATAACAAGGTATTGTCAAACACATTATTGGCACTTCATAAATAATAAATAGCGATAACAAAACACTTTTGTAACTTCACCACATATAAGCAATACAGCCAGTATAACCTAATTGTAGAGGAAGGGTTAAATGAAAGAGGTCGCTCTCTGGTAATTAGCGGGCCTGAGAAGCAAAGGTAAACAAAGTTATTTCTCAGCCTTCTGATGGGAAAGAATTAGGCTGTCCTTGGGATACAGCTGTCAGAAGATAAGGGAGATGGAAAACAGGAGCAGGGAGGTAGAAGGATCCCAGCTAATTAAACCAAAGGAATGCAGACCTGGGCGTGATAGACCGTTAACTGTGGGACCAATGATGAGCTCGCTTTTGGACTATTCATGAAGTTCATTATCCCTGTTATAAAAAGGATGTATCGATGATCAATAAACGGGATTTGCTGATCAATTACACTCGAGTGTGGCTTTTCCCCCGCCGGCGCAACACCTAATGAATATAAAATCTTTATATCTCCACCTACCATCATGTATTTTCTCTAAATGTTATGTCAACATTTTTAAACAACCAACAAAGCATTGATCAGATGACTATACACTGGATATTTTAAAATCTCTGACATATGGAAAATTTAATTTCCTAAGAAAAAAAATTTTTAAAAGGCTACAGAAAGTTAGAGGGAACTTGCTTACTGAAAAATCAGACTAGAAAAGAATAAGTAGAAAACAGAGAGTGTCAGTGGAAAGTAAAATTACTTCTCTGGGTTAATGTGAAAAGCATGGAGAAAGCACTTAGGTTTTTTAAATAATGGGAGCCCAATAAAAAAATTGCAAGCATTAGGCAAAGGAAAAAAACCCACATGATTTTGATTTTGTAAATTATACAATGACTCAGTTATACAATGTTCATTAGACTTGTAATAGCTTCTGTTTCAGCTTTACTTTCCCTCATCTTTTCTGTGTTTTTGACTTTCAGGAAAAAGCTGA
Organism: Camarhynchus parvulus; assembly: GCF_901933205.1. Classification (NCBI taxonomy): domain Eukaryota; kingdom Metazoa; phylum Chordata; class Aves; order Passeriformes; family Thraupidae; genus Camarhynchus; species Camarhynchus parvulus. The sequence continues at coordinate 40,181,381 of NC_044573.1, forward strand.
CATATTTTAGTGCATCCAAATCCATGAGCCCTTTAAAAAAATGAGAGCTCTTTAAAAAACGTAGCCTCTTCTTCTGAACACAGTATTAGTGTTCCAGGTTTTAGATTTCAGGGTTTTTTTGTCGGAAGGAGATGGGTTAGATTGATCAAATGGTTTCTTTTCTCTAGGGTTTTTCAGCTGAATACTTTACCGTAAATCATGGTCCCCTCTCCACTCTCTAAATATATATTAAAAGACAGCAGCACACTGGATGTATTGCTAACTGCAAAACTGCAGCACTCCCTTGATTTCTGTTCTAGGTAACCTCCTTAACAGGCAAATGCATAGCCATGCTCTACATCAAACATGTTTTTGTAAAAATAGATTGGTTGCTTGATCAAGCAATCCTACCTCTGACAGAAAAGAAAAAAAGAGAAATCAAATTAAACACAAAGTTTGAAGTGGAACAGAAGAACTCAAGAACTTTATGGGTACTTAAGGGTATAAAACTTATTAAAGTGAATCAGATTATGCTCCCATTATGTCTGGAACCAGGTTGCTGACATTAGCTAAATATGCTGCTTAAGGCAATTGAAAAGTTCTCATTATGTATCTCTTTTTTCGGACTCACATCACATACTCTGCTATTTTTCACATATGCCTAGAGATTTTAGGACTTACAAAGCATCTTTGCCCACCAAGTGCCAGAGTTTTAAAGACTGGGCTAAAGTATTGCATAGTTTGCAGCAAAGAATTAATAGAGCTTTCTCATTAGTTATGCACTGCTCTAACATCTGCCCAAAAATCCAGCCATCTTAGAAACTTCTAGCACACTGTCAGCTATTCATCTGACAAGCAAAAGAAATTAACCCTTCCTTTTCTAGCTGCTGGCATCTGATCCCTGATTTTTCCCTCTGGGTAGCCAACACTGAATTTTATGACAAAGCTTACAGAAAATGCAGGACGTGAGGGCTGTGTCTATATTTATTAAACAGAGTTATCATTACCAGAAAGTGAAACAATCCTTGGGACCAGTAATTCACACTGGAACAGGCCTAGCATGGTTTTGACGTGGATTTCTCCCAAACCCATGGGAATGTTGCTGGGATTAGCACCACCAGGGACCTATTACCCAGTCTGCACCTAGCTATGAACTTCTGGATCTGGATAGATGTGGATGTGCCCAGGCTGTGCCACTTTTCTGCAAGGACAGAGAATGAGCGTTTCCATTTACTGTTCAATTTACTAGCAAGGATGTGCCCACCAAGACAAGTTTTCAAATACGTGTAAGGGCTAGAGATGCATTTGTACAAGCATTTTGTCCAAGTACTAAACTGACACAGGAATGTGGCAAACACCAACATTTCAGGCACTCCATCCACTTAGCTCATTCCCAAAAAATGATCACTGAGTATCAGAGAGATACATATGTCCTGTTGATATGACTTGGAAATATTTTAAAAATATGCTAAACTTAGATATATGGGTTTTATTGTTGTTAATTTTCCTACCAGCCAAAATATTTTTAGTTTTTAAATTTGTTTCTCATGTCCTGCCATAAATATAAGTGTGCAACTGCCATGGTCAAGGAAGAAAAAACTTTTGGATAAAAAGGATATTTATATGATCTCAGGGCTGAGGGGCATTAGGAGAGAAGTAGAGACTTGCAGAAGAGAAACAGAGCTAGTTATTGCTTGTGACACTGATAAGCCAACTTTTCTGAAGAAAGAGCTACAACATATTTAGCAAAAATTGATGTATTACCACTATCTTGTCTTAATGTTGTTTGTTTGGGGTTTTTTTATTGCATGTTTATTTTTTCCAGCAATGTGGCTTACAGAACATAAATAAGTTTATGCAGCAAAGTTTTGGATAGAAAAGTGGGTTAGCTTCTGTCTTATTGTGCTGCAGGAGTTTACTGCCTACCAGTATAATGAGCAAGGGAAGCTTCCTAATAGGGAATTAAATGCTTTTATACTGGGTATGGTTCAATTATTCATTTTTATGCTAATTTATTTCATCAGGCCAACAGACAATTAAAAATGACTTGTTTTTCACTAGAAAAAACTTTGATCTGAGGGAAAAGAGACATTTGCTAAGATGTCTTTAGAAATTAGGTCAAAATTCTTATTACCTGCAGGAAATATAAATTAGCAGATTATTTATAAAATAGAAGATAATAAAGTTTTGTTCTGCAGAAAGTTTTAAAGAGAAATTTTAACTTATTATATGCATTGCTTTGTTTTATTGATGATATGATAAAGGGGATAAGTTTTGTAGTCAAGTAAATGTAAAAGTTATCACTTTTCTCATCCTCAAGGTAAAACCTTACATGTAGGAAAATTTCTTTTAAAACTACGTTTTCCTTTAGTTAAGGATAAATTTCACAACTGGAACTGCTCATGATTAGAAAACAGGCTTCACCTTAAGAAAACTACCGACACATCTGAAAAACATCTCATAAAGACACTGGAGAAGAAGTCCTTATTTTCATTAGGAGAAACCACACATCAAAATCTCATATGGATAGAAGCCATTAACCACAGCCCCTCAGAGAGCAAAGCAGGAAAAGGTGGGGAGATGCTGGGACTAGTACACAGGCAGAAGACTAAATATTGAAAATTTATACTAAGCAAGGGTCTGGATTAATTACATAAGGTATTGTACTGGTTTTGGTTACTTAAAAGAAATTTCCATCTGAATTTCACTCTTCCTGACTGCTTTTGGTGCACATTGTTTTACTAAAACATTTTGAGCTGGAAAATTAGAACATTTTGCTTATAAAAGGTCAAAATTTTCTGGCAACTTGAAATATAAGCTGACTATCAAAATTACCTTTTCTGCATATTTCTGTTTCAACTAATTGGTATTTTCTCCCAGTCAAAAGCTTTTTTATCAAAATACCTATGATAAATTTAAGGATTCTGAGTATGAGCACCATTTGCCCAGCTGGTGACATTCCTGTAGTGGATCACAGAGAAAAACTAAATCCCAATCTGATCCTGCCAAATATCTTATAAATGTAGAAAATGCATCTGGGTGGGTGGTACAGGCCACCAGTCCTTTCCCAGAGGACACTCTCTGGGGAAGGTGACAGGGGCTCCCCAGGCATACCATGGCATCCCCTTTGCACTGACCCTACCCTGGTGTGGTGAGCTCTACCCGTGCCAGGTAAAACCAGGAAAAGCATGTTTCAAATGTCTCAGGTTGTCAGGCCTGGCAGCAGAGAGCAGCCCCTGCCAGGTGCACATCTCTCCCCAGGTAGGGGGAACATCAGGCCCCTGACTCTCACCCCTGTGTGGGCTTGGGTGAATTGCAGCCAGCTCATGACTGGACTACAGGACTGTCTCATCACCAAATGGGAATATTTCACAAAGACTTTTGTTGATTTATGCTAGCTGTCTTTTTATCCTCTTAAAAAAGGTGCCACAGAATAGGAGTAAAAAGGTAATGCCCTTTGCTCTCTGTCACATACGGTATAACTAAGTGTACCTGTTCAGTGTCTTTATCATCACTGCAAAAGTATAAAATTGGCTTCCCCCAGGATGTACTATATCTTTGAAAACAGCCAGCCCTGCAGATCTAGACAGAGATTAGGGGCATGTTTTGAGTCCATTGCAGAAAAAAAATTGACCCTGCACTGCCTATATACATGTGTATATAATGTGTTCCTAATTATTTTTGCATTTATATGTATCTTATACACAAAAGCCCACAAGCCTGAAAGAGATGAAACCTGAAAAAAACACTAGGGGTCCCTCTTGGCAACAAAGCATTCAGCAGCATTGAAAAGCACTGAGCCAATTCCTGAGACAAATTTAGCTTTTACTGGAAATGCCTTCTCTTGAGAAGGGGGAAAGAATGGAAAAAAAGGGAAAGATAATTTATGGCTTTCTGTCCAAAACCTTCCTGGACCAAATTCACTTTTGCACTTTTTGTCACCTTCCAGCTCTGAAATGGAGACTGGCCTAAGAAATGTAAGGGTTCATCTATCCTCTCTTGAACTTCCCTGCTGAATTTGAAGGCATCAGCACAAAAGAACCCAAATACAGCTTTAACCTGGACCTCGGAGGGGGGTGGGGACCTGCCAAGACTGAACTCAGTGCTCAAGCTTCAATAACCCTGCAAGAATGCGGTTGAGAAAGGGAAAGGAGATTCATTTCTAATGAATGCAGCTTGAAATATATATTTCAAGACTTAAATGAATAGGTTTTAGTTACAGTGTGGTGCAGAGTAGATGTGGAACAACTGCTTACACAGACACAAAACAGCCTCTCATTCCCTCACACTGCCTGGGTCCCTTAGGATGCGATTGGACAGATGGATGCAAAAAAAGCCTAGGAAGACAGACAGAGAAAAAAAATCTTATGTAACATAAATGTAATTAAATCCTCTGTTAATGAAGCCAAGAACTTGTAATTGCACATTTGCTGGGCATGCTATTTACACCAATTGCAGGTTTTCGCTTTAAAAATATTTATCAAGGACATCTTTCTAGTTGTATTCTTACAGGGGCTAGTATTAACATCATTTTTATATAAAACTAGCTGGGAGAAAAATTGTCAAGCTTTAAAATTCATTTTAAATGCAGTAAATCTCTTTTTTTTTTGTAGCAGATTGTTTTCAATGAAAACATTTGGCAGCAGATGCTGTTGTGACAACTTTTTCCAGTACCCTTACTATTGTACTGCGTCTGTGGTATCTTTTGTTTCCCATTTTTTTTTTCTGACAAAGTAAACAACAAATAGCTCAGAAATCCAATGCTGGATAGTTTTTACAGTCTCTACTTGTACCTGTGCAGTGAAATCATACAGTGTTTGCAAACATGACCTGTATAGAAGACTATACGAAGTTCCAAATACTGAATTTTCAAGAGTTCTTCATAGAATCACAGAATGGCTGAGTTAGAAGAGAGCTTAAAGGTCCTCTAGTTCCAACACCCCAGCCATGGGCAGGGATACCTTCCTCTAAGAACCATCCAACATGGCCTGGAACACCTCCAGAGCTGTGGCAGCCACAGCTTCTTTAGGAAATCTGTTCCAGTTCTTCACCACCCTCACAGGTAAGAATTTCTTCCTTACATCAAATCTAAACTTGCCCTCTTGTCCTATCACTTGAGGTAAATTAGATGCTTGTCATTTCCCATTGGATCTCAATGAGACTTGCAGACCTGGTTCTTTTCAGTATTTTAGGAAATCTCATTTAAGAGATGAGTTATGAGTTCCATTGCTGTTACACTGTATCTAATTAGGCTTCCTAATGAGCACAAGGTCAGTAAAGTACCATATGTTTTGCTTAAGGTCTCTGAAATTTCACTAAATCCCAACTAAAGACCCAGACTGCAAACTGTCAGGATTATCTCAAGTCTCCTGGCCAATCCAGTATCTTTCTTTTCTGTGACTGACACAGTCATAGATTAAGAGTGAAGCAAAGACATCTGAACTCACTATGCAGCAGTACCAAAAGCTTGCATTTAGCATGGCTCTGTTTCTACCTAGAAAAGCGCCTCACAGGAAAAAAGAAAACTGAAATTGATAAATTTGGCCTTTCACCTGGGAATAGCAAACATCCAGCTGTCCAACCTATAGCACTCATGGAGAGAACCTGTTTGTAGGACATCTCAAACCAGTCTCATGCGTGCTCTGTGTGGACACATCTTATTACACATATGCAGCTTATGTAAGGAATTTGTACCCTATGCATCTGCTCAGTGGATGGGCCTTGTGCTTTATTGGTACATCTCAAGCAAAATCAGGAGGCATGCAGACTAATTCATAAGTGGGTCCTGAACTGGGTGTGGGAGTTGTTGGAAAGCGTAAATTCCACTGAGTCAAACCCATTACAAGGATTATTCTAATAATTTGCCAGTAGATAAGAATGAACTCCCATGTCAGTATCTATTTCTTGGCTCTATTCAATTTATGGCGCAGACTAAATGCACACAGTTCTGTCTTGAAAATATCTAGAAATCATTTGACAGCTAATAAAGATAAATTAACAGCAATAGCAAACCCCAATGACATCTAAAGTCACAAGGTAAGGCAGAAGCTAAACTAAGAAATGCCGGCTGCAGAAATAAGGTCCCAGTCTCCTTTTTAAATCAGTAGGTCACACAACCCTTTACCTTTCCCTGTTTCCTTGGATGAATGTGAAAATCATCCAGATTAATTTCCACCTCTTGTTATTCAGAGGTACAGGAACTAAGAAGGAGACCAGACAATCCTGTGCAATATTTGCCTGAACCTAGTTTCTTAAATGCCTTTCACATAAAAAAAAAATTACAGAAAAGAGTTGGTATTCAAAAAAATGTTCCTTGGCGTCCTTCCATTCAGCTTCAAAATAGTTCCAGTGGGCTACAACATAGGGAATGACACATCATTAAACACATTATTTTGGTAAATAGGAGTAAGCCACTAAATTTGTCCTTCTGAAAGTAGCTCTTAAAACCAGAAATATGGGTAGATGAATGTCTAATAACTGAACTGTGGATATGTTTCCACTTCAAGTAAAAACTGCTGAAAACATCATACAAGTGGATCTTGTGAAGTCGGGTGTACACATATACACTGCTACCAAGTACAAGAAACATTGTGAAGTATAGAGGTGTTTATAAAACTGGAGTTCTCTGTAGTCCATTGGAATTGTTTACAAATAGACTTAAAAATCAGTAACATCGACACTGAAAATTCACTTTTTGATTAATAATAATTTAATTAAGAGGAGTATTATTCACCATCTGCCTGTACCTAGTGAATTTTTGTGTTAGTAGGCCAGAGTGAACACACTTGGATCCAGGAGCTGACTCATCAATGAAGATGCAAGCTGTGACCAAAATATGGAGGTGCCCACCTGGATATCAGCTACTGCATGGTCTGCCTGTCTTCCTTGGATCTGCCCTGAGCAGTGTTATGCCTGGTGGGAGAAGTTTGGGATTAACACTTTTAGAGAACTTTAAAGGACTCAAACCCACATGAAACAAGATTTTATTAGCCCTGTTACTCACAGAGTAACATCTCAAGGTACGATTTTTTCCTACAAGTAATTTCCAAGCACCTGACAGGCCACACAGCCTGAGGCAGCCACTGAGTTGGTGTGTGGGTCATAGCCTTCAGAAATGGTTGCAACCTGCCTCACTCAGGAAAGGAGCAGCACTTTGGTACAACTGCTTTGATGACAGAGTTTATATCCTGGCTTTTACTTGGAGAACAGTGTCAGGGCCTGGCAGGGAGAGAAGTTGTCCCAGTATTTGTCTCAGGAGACTGAGCCTTGAACAACATGCTACACTCGAGCCCACCCTTTGTCTTGCCCAAGCAGATAATTTTTGGTTTTCTCCCATTCAGCACAGAGCAGAACCTCACAGCATGGGACATAACTTTATCTGGGAGTTTTTCAGGCTGCAGTCATGATCATGAGATACCATTCATCAAATGAGTCAACATCCGGAGTTATCACTTAGACTCTGAGAAAACTTTAGCATTAAAAAGATTTATGGCAGAGAACATATGACTTGGTTTACCATATGCTGTTTTATCTGATAAAAATAAGGGCAGAGCAGTTGCCAAAAGAAGAAAAGCAAAGAAAAACAATGCAACAAAACTGTTTTCATTTAGTTCACCTTTAAGAAGTTGGCTAAATATCTAGAAAAATTTCCCAGATATATCTATCCCAAGCCTGTAAAATCCTTTCTCATCACTAGAGAGCCTTTGCAGGATTTGCCCAGGGTTCTTAGACTACCTTTCCTCCATGTACATGTCAAGATTTCAAGTACTTCTAGACAGTTTCAAGTTCTAAACAATTAACTGAATAATGAAGTAGTCAGTAATCTCATTTGTTCAAGGTCTAACTCAGACAAAAAAAAAGGGTAAAATACAATGAGGCTTATAAACCAAGTGCTTTATGGGATATCACAGAGAAAATTTCAGAAGGTTTGGGAAGAAAAAGGTTAAGAGAACTTTCTAGAAAGCTATAACTTATGAAACAAACAGTAGATTGCAATTTCATCTAATGAAAAATTATGCCTGTACTGCATATGTTCTGGTGAAACACCACTGAAAGGAGAAGCGATGCTCTCTCAGGACAGAAAAGATATCCTGGTTTCAGCAGAGGGTTTCCAAACCAACAACAGCTGAACGGAGATTTCCTGTGCAAAGCCAGGACTGTAGCAATTAGTGAGCACTACAGATCACATCAACAGCTAGCAGTGATAATGCTATTCAAAGATCTTATTTACAACCCCTGCATCCAAATATGGTCCAGAGTTCTCTCAACAATGAGAAGAGCTTTTTCAAGCAGCCACACTGAAAAGTAAAGTTCTATTGTAATGGATAATTTTCCTTGCTTTTTGTTTCTAGTCCATTTTCTAGAGTTTTATTTCACTTTATCACACAGAATATGTCCTTCTAACAAGAAAAGCCAAGAATATGTCCCTCTAACAAGAATAAGAAATTTTATTCACTTGCTGTCCGTGGCATGTCTACAGTTTATGAGGACATGTGAAAGTCTGACTCTTTAATGTGTTCTGCCAACAACAAATTAAGGCACTGGCATAGATGTAATCTGTCTGTCATTCCTAAAATTTTCTGTGTAAAATGGTTTTCTCCATTTGCACATCACACAGTATGTGAGACCTGAATTTATGGTTGTTCTTTTCCTAGGAATGCATTATTTTATAGAGTTTGAACTGATTAACATGTGAAACATATCCACTAACTGATGTTAGCTTTAAGATAATTTGCTAGAATTACTTATTACTGAAACCTTACATAACAATTAGAGATCACAAGATCTCATATAATAAAATAGGAAATTACAATGGTCCAGTCCTGGTTTATCTCATTGTAAAGTGTCAATGAAGTCCAGATTTACACTGGGTCTAAATTGCCATAATTACTAGGTTTCCAAATCTGGGTAATAATTTGAGCTTTTCCATTTTTCAACATTATAATTTACCATCAGAAACTTTTCTGTTACATTGTCTAAGGGATCAGAAGTCATAACGTCTCATTAACCTGTATTACTGTGATAATGTGAAAACTTGTTTCAATAAATGACTGAATCATGTGTTTTAAAAGGCAAGTAATGGTAATATCAGAATATCAGAAAAGTGTCAAGGAAGCTGTTGCAATATGAGTGCAAAGAGAGACAAGAGACACATAAATGTAACTGTCTGAAAAATGGACAGCAATGAGACAAAGGAATAAGATTACACTAAAATACTTCAGAACTCTACAGAAGACAAACTTTATGGTGAATATTCCATTTTTTTAACCGCAGAGTCTACTGTGAAATTTGGAAAATAGATGATGAAATTGCACACAACTGACAACAAAGCAAAGAATTTGACATTTGTCCAAGCAATTTATCAAATTAACAAGTGAACATGTTTTTATAGAGGTTTGTTTTTTCTCATCACATACTTGTTAATTAGTAATGGTATCTGGGTTGATTTGCACGTAAGCAGGAAATTAAACTCCAAACAAGGCACTCCTCTTCCCTGCCCCTCCCAGTAAGGGAGGGACAAAAAGAAGAGATTCTGGCAAAAAGGGGAGAGACCATGGGTTGAGGTAACAATTTACTAAAAGCACAAAGCAGTGGAAGAATACATACACAATAACAAGAACAGTAATAATAGCAAATGTATACAAAACAAAAAAGTAAAAGAAAAAAAAGAGAAGGTGTTTAGGTGTTTTACCCTCAAAAAGGTATTCACACCAGGAACTAAAGCAAGCTGACAGACATTCCCTGCAGGTCGGGTCTGTGTGGTTTTCCCAGACAAAGGCAATGTGGTAACCATTCCCTCAGCGCAACACATGGTATTTGGGAAAGAAGGCAATATGCTGTGGCTCATGTTTCCCACCCCCCAGCCCAAAATAATGAAAAGCAGTGATAAACAAATCCCCCAGAATCTACATCATCCAAGCAGGGATTGTAGCACCGCTCTGCAGAGCTCGGTCCTGCACAGGTGCTCCCACTGCCGCTGTGACCTTTCTGCATTGCTGCTCTCCAGAGCCCCCCTGCCCCCTCAGCTGGGCTCTGCTTGGCTCAGCTGGACCCAGCTGGATCGGGCTTGTCCCCACCGCTGCTGGCAGCTTCCCTGCTGGGGCTGTCGTTTCAGCACTACACTTGATCTCTTTCAGTGCTAAAGGTTGGCAGTCGCAATCCAGACAGAACAGGAAGGGGGCCAGCAGGACAGCAGAAGGATCACATCTGCAGGAGTTGATGCTGACATCTTCCCAGAGTGAGGCACAATGGCCAACTTCCAGTAAAAGGCATCAGGCTTTTCCTTAGAAAACTGTGCCCCGAGAGATAATGTAGGTGGTATGGAATAACAACCTGGTCACAGCCACACAGCACTAAACTCTGCCCCTCTCTGTGACCAGAACAGTATCTCACCTGCATGATAATCAAAAAGGGAATAATTAAAGAAACTTGATTCTTTAAGATTATATTTGTTTCTAAATAGTATTAATAAAGCCCTCTTCCCATTTTTTGCTTCATTCCCTGTGTTGCAGTTGAAGTTTTTCTCTGGAGTTAGCTGGTTCCTTCATACATCCTACAGATTTCAAATGAATACACAGTAGTCTAAAGTGCATTGTCCCTGGCACTGCTAGGGAACAGGACTATATGTACAGACTTTGTGAAAAAGAAAGTCCCTTTAATCATGGCATCCACTCTCTAATAATCCCTCTGATCATTCTTCCCCTTCCTCAATTCCATTTTTACTAGAGAGTTAGTGAAGAAGAGGGGCCTAGCTCAGCTTCTATACAAAGAGGTACACGTACAAACCTGCCTACCCTTTTGTCCTTTGTTCACTTTAATATAATCCCTGTAAATCCAGTGTAGTCAGGACTAAAGAAACTTTCTGTGATCTTTTTATCAGCTGTCACTACTTTAACACTAATACCATCCCAAAGCACTAGGAAAAGATTAATTTATGGAGGAACTGGATGTGCTTGCCTAGAAGTGGCTCAGCTTTGCTGGGATTGAGGAGTAATAAGGCTACTACAATAAAGTTCACGATCACCAGGAAGAGTAAACATATTTTCCTGGAGCAGTGGAACATATTCATAGTCCAATTACAGTTACAAACATTTTATATAATTTTTGAAAAATTATTCCCTGTTCACTTCTCTCTGTGTTGTATTTGTTAGAGTAAGGACTTCAGACACTTGAAGAACACCATTTAAATCTGAAACACATCTGTACATTTACTTTTGACTGCATCATACTCGCAATTCACCTTAGATAGAGGTTCTCTCCATTTAATCCTGTGTTGGATCTGTCTGGGATGGAGTTAATTTTCTCATTACAGGTTTTCAACCTGTAACGTGCTGTGCTTTGAATTTGTGACTAAAATAGGGGTGATATTAGAGAAGCATTTGCTGAACAGTTCTTGCACAACATTAAAGAGTTAGTCTTTCTCACTCTTCACCTCAGGAATAAATTTGGGATGCACAAGGAGCTGAGAGGGGATGCAACCAGGACAGATGATACTAACTTACAGAAGGGATATTCCATGCCATATAACATCATGCTCAGTAATAAAACAAAGTGGGGGGATTTTGGCATGGTAGCCATTTCTTGTAGACTGGCTGGGCATCAACCTACTTGGGGAAGGTGATAAATTATTTGCCTTTCCATTATTTGTTTTATTTTATTTCTTCTTCCTCTTTGCTTACTTAACTACCTATCTCCATCTCAAACCATGAGCTTTCTTAGTTTTGCTCTTGCTAAATTTCTCCTGTTCCACTGGGGAAGGACAGAGGGAGTAAGTGCTGGAACTGTGCTTAGTTGCCTAATTACAGTTAATCTATAGAAGATCATTAAAATGTTCATCCCATCTGACTTCAGCTGCCAAGAGCCATGATTCAGATACCAAAGCTAACCTAAACATTTCTTCTCACTCCCTCTATAATCTATTGTGAGGTACAAGTAAAGACAGCCAAGAGCTGATTTGTTATCTTTTTCAGTCTCTCTCCTCCCACTGACTGAAGAAGAAACTTGAAATGTACCTCAGGTGCTGACAAAAGTGAAACCAGAGGACAAGCCTTGAGTTGGCATGGGCAAACAGTTAGGTATCTGCTTCACTACCTGGGCAGGTTTTGGATACAGCTTTGGATTGCCTACACAGAAATCTGCACACAGTAATGCTTATATGTCTTGATTCATGATCTGTGTTTCTTGGACAAGAATCTGAGTCCACAACTCCATGAAGAACCATCCCACCTTTCTTGCAGGGTTCATGTAACAAAAACTGCCAGATTAAATCAGGTTAAAATCAAATGTTTGGGGGAAAAAAAGTCCTTTTCTAACCTAGTATATCTTCTTATCATGAATCCCTCTCTCCAGCTTTGCTCTTCACTCCAGGACTTTTCACAGCCACAGCTTTTGCAGAAGCTCCCCTGGGGCTCTGGGTGGGCCCCCTGAAGCACACTGGCCATGCAGCTGCCCCAAGTCACCCTGTGGGCTCACAGCCTGACCTGCTTGCTGCGCCAGGCGCTGGCAGCTTGGACTCCATGTGTCCTCCCTCGGCTCTGTCTTTGCTGTCAGAAAAGAGGCAATTGCCAGTCCAGTGAATTGCCATTTGTCCAGTGAGTTGTGCCTGAGTGTCTGTCTTCTATGTTAGTCCAAGGCCGTGTCATTTTAGGGAAGTATATTTTCCTGTATGCAGTATGATGTGAGTGAACAAAGGGAGCAGCCCATCCATGAGAATCAGACCTGCTCTGCATTTTTTTTCTGAGCACAAGTAATAAATTTGACATGAGCGGGAGGCGTTTAACTTCCGCTGCATGTGCAGCCCACATGAGAAGGAGACGTTCGGGGGGTTCAGCCAGCACTTCCCAGAACCTGTGCAGTTGCACAGGGCTGGGCTGGCTGCACGTGGCAATCCAAACACAGCATGCAGTAGTTTGGAATCTTGGGATATATGACAGAGAGAATGCCTGGGGTCTGCAGATAACAAGTCTGACAAAAGAGTCTGCCCTTCTAAAAAAGATTCAAGGTGAAAAAAAGCCATGCCCAGGAAATCCTGGATGCTTGGTAGGCATTCGCAAGCTGGCATCTGTGGTAGCACAGCTCTCTTGCCAGCACTGCTCATGTTAGACTGTTGAGATCCTAGAGAGGTTTGTCTACATGAGGCTCAAACACAGGAGTGACTGCAGTGCAAAGAGTAATTTGATAAATGTTATGACACGAACAATAGAAAGAGGTGTGTTGCCAAGCACAGTTCTGAGTTGCAAAGGGAAGTAATGGAAACATGAGGTAAAGTATTATTTTTGGATATTGGAGGGTGCATAGTATGGAATATTTTGGAATTAATTTCTATTTGTTTGGCGGCTTGTTTGATTGGGACAGATAGCATTTGGATTTTGTTTTGTGTTTTTTCTTCTTACCACATTTTTTGTCTTTTTGACATGAAACATAATGAAAGGATATTGGTAGGAAAAATTATTTCCATACTCTCAGAGCTGTGCTTTGCTTCTTAGTGTCCCTTTCTTTCTTCTTAAGGCTATGTGACACACCTGTGTTAAAAACTCAGCGCTGAACATGGTAGATAAAGCAGTCTCCTCTGACTGCACAAGAATGTCTCTTAGATATCACTGCTGACTCTTTGGATTGAAAGTGTGTGAATAACAAGAAAATAGGGGACATACTGAACTTAAAGAAAAACAAACCTTGGGCAAAATTGACTGATAAGTAGGAAAAAGTTATTTGCCCTGGAGGCTGTTGCTGTGCTTCTGATGCTCAGCAGTAATGTTTCAGAGGGATAATCTCAACACAATTCCTATGAAGGGCCCAAACGCAGCAATAAAGTGATTTAGTAGTGCAGCAGTAAAGTGAGTTAGTAGTGATAGCTGCAGATCAGTTGCTAAACTTTGAACTCAGGTTCTAAAATGGATCGTCATCAAAAGGATCATCTTCCCTGCAAAATAAAAATCAGGTTGTTAGTATAAGTAGCTAACATTACATGGACATAATCATGAACTTCTAGCCCACTTTTCTCTTTCAAATACCCAGGAAAGTGACACCATGAGCAGCTGTCTACTTTTTTCATATACAGGACATAGTTGAGCCTTTCAAATGCTCTTCTTACCAGAGATAATGCTGGTAATATACGTGAATTTAAAAAAAAAAATTCTCCCCTCAGAATTACTATATCTGGCACTGTAGAAGAATTTATTTTTGACTTAGAACATAGATTGTGACCATATGCAGTGCTGTTCTTTTAACTGTTCCTGCTGTTTTCTTTCCTTTAGACAGTTCCCATACTGGAGAGCTCCTGGAAATAATTTTGGAGTCAGAAATTCTCTCTGTGTAAAAAATTTGAGACTTCCTGCAGCTGTGGGATATGAGCCAGCAGACAGGAGATTTGGACTTGCTTGCCAGCTCCTTGCACAGTGCATGGCAGAAGAAAGGTCCATAATATCATCAAAGTTTTCTGTGGAGGTTTTCAACATAAGAAACAAGGCAACAATGAGTGCTAAACTCTAGAACAGAAAGAGAAATAAAAGTATCATCTGGCTGTTCAGGACAGGTATGTATGTAGCTTTTTCGCACTGATTTTCTTGAAGAGGAAACAGTATCAGATGTGGCACCTGGCCCACTTACTCCTCTTTCTGGCATGTCTTTTCCCCTTATCCAATACACAGCCTGGACCTGGACCACACATAAGGGCTTCACCGGACTGATGGTACCACATGAGCATCCCAAGTCCTCATTCCAGAGAGAAGGGAAAACAGTTCCCAGAATGGGTCCTCCCAGAACAAACTCAGGGGAACATGCTCTGCTCTGGAGATGGGAAAACACACCAGTGGAGTCATTAATGGGTTATCACTTTTGTTAGCAAGATAGGAAAAAAAAAATACTAGTTATGAGTGAAATTTGAGCTCTAGGGAAAGTCAAGAAGAGGTTGATGTTAGCTTCAGTGGCAACAAGATTTAACTCTGTGTCTTTATTGCCAAATTGAAAAGGCTTTTTTGGCAAATGTACTAAAAGCATTACAAACATAATTGAAGCACTTCAATCAAAATAATCTCTCATAGGGGTTTCAGACCACTTACTCACAAGTTTCTAAACTATTACTTTAATGGGTGAGAAACCTTAATATCTCTAGTAAAACCTCCATTAGGTGCCAGCCACAAACTGGCAAATCAGCGCCATGCTATTATTTTTCATCTGGAAATATTAGCTGAGGTTTTTATTAGTTCAGGAGGAGTGTCTGTATGTCCTGTTGCTTTACCCATTATAGGGTCCCTAAGAGACATATTTTCAGTGTCATTTAAAATGCAAATACAAACTGGACAAAGACAAGGCCCAGGGTAGTAGTATCCAAGCTGGGAATGTATGGCAAGCAAGTGTATGAGGAGGAGAGATTTTATGATTAAGAGGTGCAAAAGTACACAGGTAAAAGGAAATCAAATCATTATTGGACTGGAGTAGTCATTTAACCTTTGGCAGGCATTGCAGTTCCATGACGGACTTTTGACTATGAAACTCAAATGCAGGGCTGTGGTTAAGTAAATAAAGACCAAACTTCAGTGGCTGGCTTGATAAGACTGGCAGCTGGACCTTTCCTTTCCTTTAATGAGACCTGCTCCAGCCGTACTGCACCACGGTTCATTCATGCTGCCGCCATGTCCCATGTTGTCCGCCAAATGCTAGGACAGGAAGAAGAAGAAGCAAACATATTTATTCTTTGTCTCATAAAAAATTTACAGTGTTTGGTAAAGGTTAAAATCCCTAGCCATATTCTTGTTCAGTGTTTCTTGTAGCTTTGCTTTGTGCTAATAAATATTTTTGTCTATCTTGAAATCAACAAGTGGATTTAAGAGAAGGGAGGAGACAATGACCTAATGTGCCTCATAAGGGATGAACTTCTCATTTCCTTGAGGAAGGAGAAAACACAGTGAAAATATTAAAATGTCTTTCGTTAAAGTACAGAAACTAATCCATGCAGGAAGGAGTCTGCTGGGCCTCAGGAATATGAGTGAATCACAGTATTTAATATTTAGCCCTAACCTAATCACTTTCCTTATGCATGCTGTTAGTACAATGCTTTCTGAAGTGAGATAGTGGTAATCAAACCATTCAGCGTCCAAGCACAGAGTACCAGAATATTCCAGTCAGTAGCTGTCTAACAGCTGCTGTAACTACTCAAAGTCATGTTCTGCTCCTTGCTGGAGCTTAGGTATTACAGTCAGTAGTGGTTTAGTCTATATAACCAAGAAGGCTTTATTCTGATGCCCCCATGCAGGCTTCTGAGGGATATACTCATTGGAAATGTGGATCCAAGGGATCCACACAGGTCTGGCAAATATGATACAGGACCTGTGGAGGATTAATGCCTTCCTGGTGAATAGGTGGAGTGCCTTGGGGTATTAAATCCCCATGTACAAGCAGCTCTATGGATGTTGATGAAGTCTGGAAAGTTACTCTATTAACTATTGCCAAGTATATGCCATAGGGTGAAGTTAATTATTCAATATGAGTTTCATTAATTTTATTGACTGGCCTGTCAGTGAGTGCTCAGACTTTTGTTCATATACAGAACCCTGAATAAAGCTGGAGCTGAATCCCACTCTCACTGAGCATAGCCCAGCATGGTTTACTCAGGTCTTTCTTGACCTTAATCCTGCTGTATTGCAATGGAGACATGTATCTTCTTTCCTACTTAGAGCAAGAGCTCGGTTTTTCAGTTCTATGCTTTTAATCACTTAGGTTTTGACTATCTGAATAATTGTTTTCACCTTAGAATGCCTAAAATTAGAGCTAGCCTTAATTCCAAATGCCATATTCAACCTCTTTACTTGGGAATTTTCAGATCTCTAAACAGCCACATCTGCTTTGAGCCTGCATTCACAAATGGGTCCAGACTCCATGTCGGCATGCCACAGGCTGGATTCCTCTGGCCAGGACATGTACCCAGGCTGGATTCCTCTGGCCAGGACATGTACCCAGGCTGTGTGTGCAAGCTCAGCACTTCCCAGCTGAGAGACCGCTGGCTGCCATGACCAAAGCTCTGCTCCGTTCCCTCTCGCTGTCTGAGCTGTGTCCTGACATCTCCTTGTATGTAATTAACTGTCTCAGCTACAGTGCTATCCAGCTGCAGGATTTTTACCCCATGAGTCATTTACCCCCCTGCCAAAAAGGCTTTGTTTTTTCCTTCTTTGTTTGTTTTGCTTTGCTTTGTTTCTGTGTAAAAGACAGCCAAACACGTTAGCCTTTCTTTAGGGATTCCCATATTCTGGGCAGCTGTACCATAGGCAAATCTTTCTTACAAGGAATTCTCAGGACAAAGCAACCTCAACTACACACGTTTTTACTTACTATGGCTATGAAAGACCAACTTCCCAGCTTCTGGTAGTCCTAATAAAGCTGTTGATCATACAGCTCATTAAAAAATCTTGCACTCCTCTGCCATAGGCAATTTCTGTACCATTGTTTAAAAATCTCCCTAGCATAGACATTGATAATGCAAACAGTTGGAAATCAAAAGCATAGCGTTCAAACAGATGATTCTATTGGCAAAGGTGTGTTAGTAGTCTTGTTTTATTTAGATTTCAGGCTTTGGTTGCCTGGGAGGAACTAATTGTTTCTAAATCCCTGAAAGTGACATGTATGCATGAACAAAGCAGCCTAAGGTACTTCATTTTATTCTAGTTCTTTAAGTGCTGGTAAACACAAGTGAGCAGTCAGACAGGCAGTGACTCGAAGCTTGTGGTGAAAGCAGATCTGAACCATGAGGGATCCATGCCCATTGCCTCATCCATGGCATCTTTCACACAGTACAAAACCTGCAGACAAAATTTGTTGAAAATTTGTTGTCTGACTCCAAACTTGTGAAATGCACAGTTACCTGAAATATAATATATTTCAGGGCAATATATGTGTAGGTATTACACTTACTATAGAAAAACTCAGTAAAAACCTACCCAATACAAGTAACAATTAAAATCACTGGTGGCTTTAGCCATTGTCAGGGATTTGGACACATATTGCAATCCAAGACAAATAGGGAGCTCGGAAAAAGAACTTACAGTGGACATAACCAAATTTTTGCAGCATTGAGAGGACAGAACTTCTATTACAAATAACATTTTTTTAAACCTACAAACCCAAACATTTTAAAAAACCACACTGTGTGTCCTTGAATGCCTCTTGCATAGGAATTGGAAACAGCAAAAGGAACTACACAGCAAAATGTGGTGCAAGTCTGAATGTGGAAAATACTCTTGTGAATCAGAAGCGGGGTAGGTTCAGACACAGACTTCCTTAGTTCTTTCACATGGCTGGAAGTCATGAAACTGTTTTCATGGCCAGTCATTAAACCTTTCTCTATGGCTGAAATAATTAAAAGTTTTTAGCTCTGAGTACTTCACATACGTAAGGAAAGAAGATTTTTCAGAGTTAGTATTGGAGTCTTTTAACTGTTTTTAGGGGCTGATGCAGAGATTCTGAAACAACAGATACATTTCCACTTTAAAAGATTAAACACAGTCTATTCCTTAAAGCCAGATTTTTTTCCCCTACCAAACAAAAGATGACATGCAGGGAACACATAGGCTCAATTACACCTGGATTGTTTAACACAGCACATAAATGAGTGTATAGCTGGGCACTGTGGCACATTTTCTGTTTAAGCAGACTTGACTAGGAAAATATTTTAAAGTTTTCTCTGAATTCATCTTTTATTCTGGAGTAAAGCTATGCAAAATTGGCACCGTTCTACTCAAGGTACCTGGTCTTTCTCTGAATCAACATCTGATCTTCTAGATTCATTGCTTAAAAAATAGTTTCTCTTCTCTATTGCAGGCCACAGTGTACAATCTTTTCAGTAGGATTTGACATGAATTGTGATTCCAGAACCTTTATTGCTAACCCTGGAGCCAGAAAGAGCTCAGACAGACTTTTAGATTTTGAGATTAATTTTTCAGGATTTTTAGTCAATTAAGATACAACCTTCTAGCTGTAATTTGAACAGATTTTTCATGGACCTTCTTAAAGACAATAAATACATCTACAAATTAAAGACCCTCTTAGAGAGAATATTCAAACTATTCTAAATTCCTGCTTGGTAATAAAAATATTAAGCTTTCTGAAAGGACTCTTCTGGTCCTTTACCTTTAATATCCATGCAGAAATTTCGTCAGGACTTAAATTACAATATTTTTTTATCAAATGAATATGAAATAGGCTGAAACCTGCAATGCAGTTATCCTTCTCTTAATGACACTTGCTGTGTTAGGAAGCTACAGAACAGATTTTAATATTCATAGAATTATCTCACTAATGTTGGCAACAGTCCAGAGAGACAGAAAACAGCAAAATGCTCCTCTTTGGAATGTTGTTAGTGTCTGTACAAACCTGGTCATCCAGATTATAGTTTAGTAGAGCTGAAGTAGTAGATGTAAGTATTTCCAAAATGGCTAGTAAGTCTCTATTAAGACCTCTCCAGGCTTGTCTTTCAACCAGTTCTAATGTTCAAGTGCAAAATATTTTAAAGATATTCAAATGCTCTCAGTAAAATCTGATTTTTTTTTTTCCATTCCTTACAAGGCCTCATTTACATGGTTTCCCTGGCACAATTGATAATTCTCCATCTTAATGAAGTGCAGAAGTGCTTCTTATTGAGAAAATATTCTGGTGATAGATCTCTTCCTGATTCTTAGTCCTTTATTTGGAACAACAATAAAGAAAAGCTAGGTCACTTGATTTTTTTTCCTTGAGCATGTCACTTTTTAATATTCCTAAGGTGAAATCAGTCCTGCTAGAAAGGGATATACAGCAAGTCTCCACACTTCTTAGTTATGTTTGAGTACTACTTGTTTTTAGGAACATAAGTGACTCTCTAAGTTTTTGCACATGCCTAGTGCAGCCCACCAGAAGTAAGCAATGGTTGGGGATTGTAGATAATGATCCATGTCCTAATTCAGGCAAAATTTCCCAAAGTACATACTCAGGGATTTTTCCATCTCCTGAAATTCATGGTT
Organism: Camarhynchus parvulus; assembly: GCF_901933205.1. Lineage (NCBI taxonomy): Eukaryota > Metazoa > Chordata > Aves > Passeriformes > Thraupidae > Camarhynchus > Camarhynchus parvulus. The sequence goes on from NC_044573.1 coordinate 40,201,348, forward strand.
CCTCCTTATGTCTGTCCCAAGTACATCACAGTATTTCACACTTCAGACAAGCCCTTTCTCCTTCCTCTCCCTTGCTTCCACCTGGCTTACAGATTGGCCTGACTCCATACAAATGCAATAGGGCATTCAGTGCTAGTAAAATTAATTTGGCTAATAACCTTGAAAACTGAAAGCCTACTTTAACATGAATAGAATTAAAATTTCCTCACAGCTGATCTGATCACAGAGATTGGCAGCACAGACTCTACAACCAAGGTAGAATATATCACTAGAGAATTTTCACTGGGTTGCCCACTTTGAAAATTACCTTTTGTGTGGTCCAGTAAAGGTGTCAATTCTGACCAGGTTTTAAAAAGTGAAAATGACCTAATGTTTTCATGGGCTTGACCTAAGCATAAACAGAAATATTTCTGACAAACAAAATTTAGGAGTACACCAAAAATGTATCATGGGGATGAGGTTCAGTGGAAAACCAGAGCATAAACATACACACTAGAGAAAGAAAAGAGTTAAAAAAACCCTGAATTTGTTGAATACTTACCAGCTGAGCCCTGCTACAGGAGTCGAGGCCAAATGCTTTTGGAGCAATAGGCTAAGGCTAAAATCCATTTTGTTGTTGCTACTGTTTTAGTCATGATTGGGAATTTTTTCTACCAAATCTCCGTATGCACATGAAAGAAGTCATTTGACTCCTTTATTAAATTGCATATTTATAGTGAAATTGATCTACAGACTCATAGAGACTCAGAGATGATGAATGATACATTTTTGTTTGCTTGTTTTTCACGTTTTTAAAAACTTGCCTGGATTGTTTTGGTGTTGCCTTGTATGACTGAGTGAGCTTGTATTTTCCCAAGTAGTTTATGAATTTTACTGTAAAAGAGAAAGACAATGTCACTGCAGTAACCAAGATGGGAGGACAAAAAAATGTAAAATCTTGTCTCCATACAATTCAAACTCTAGAGAGGAACATTTTTTTTAGTCATGTCAGCTCAAATTTCATGTCAGCTTGAATTTTTAACTCTATTCCAGTGATAACTTACTCGCTATTTGAAGTTTATTTAAGCTGTTGTTTTCAGCTTCACCATGCAGCTAAAGCAGAAGGATGTTGAGGGCACTGTTTTATTGCCTCTTCACTCTTCCACATTCCACTACCTTTAAGTATCAAACAGTTATACTATGTTGGTGTGAGGCATGTAAATGTTTTATCCAGTAGTAATTATGAGTAGCAATGGACTCATCTGGGCATTTCTGACCACCTGACTCAAAGCCTGAGGTGCCCAGGAGTTAGCTCACCTCATGAAACCAAAGCAAGACTTGAGTTCAACCCCAGTGGGCCTTCAGAGAAATAACACCTCTGTTCAGAAGGTAAAGGCAAACAAAAATGTGGAAGAAGGATCAACAGATCTGCCATTTTGGGGCGGGACAAATTGCTGCATTTGTTCCAAGGATGGGAGACAGGATGCTCTGATTTTTGGCTATCCTGTGGTCTGAAATCTCATTGGCAGCAGCAGGGCATAGGGAGAACCAGTTCATTGCTTCTGGAGCACATCTGCTGGTTTCACTTTATTCATAGGCACCAGGTTCACGCACTCCAGGATGACTCTGCAGCAAGAAGCACTACGGATAGTGAGAGAGATTAGGAGATTCCCATGAAAAGCATACGCAGCTGAGGTCACCTAAAGCACTAAAGTCAGTCTGAGTTCATTTGCAGGATTTTCACTTACACCTTGGAAACTTCTGCAGATACAGTCAGAAGGGAATAAAGTGATTTTATAAAACAATAGTCCCTCTCTTCTTCACTCACTGAAAGTGTACAGACAAGGATAACAATAGAACTAGGCATTCTTCTACTCTTGCCCTGTAGGGACTTGCACAGTAGAGAGAAAAACTGGACTGAGGTTTTATTCCAGCACTAATTTTCTGAGGCATCTTCAGGAGCTGATATGGTTCTGAAGAGATACTCTCTACCTAATTAACTTTTTCCTTCTGTTCCTTAACAAGCTTACCTATCTGGCCAGACAACATCCATTCACCATCATCACCCACCCTACTTTCACCTGATTCTGCCTTTGCTTTATCTAATTTTTTTTTTCCTTTTATGCCCACCATTGCTCTAGCTCACATTTGACATACTAAGATACAGTAAATAAACTCTAGTCCAATCCACTAGTGGATAAAAACTGGAATGACTAAACAAAAAATAATTTTGAAACAACAGATTTGTATATCATCGTGCGGGTTATGCATTTCTACCCTTTCTGGATCCTGCTATTTCCAATACAGGACCTTTCCAAAGATTCTCTCTTACTTTCTGCTGACAGAATGGGACTTAATGACCACTGGAACCTCCAAGGACCACTGCATAGCAAAAAAAAATAAGCAAAAAATACTGCACAAAAGAGAAGAATGTGTCTAACAGACAGAGGGATTTAGTTCTTCTATCACTATTGCATAAATTTAACCAGACTTGACCAAAATTTTTCATTTGAGTTTTCATTCCCAAGGAAGCTTTTGTAGATCATATTGACCCAGACAAAACAATTACAGAATTGTCTGAACTATAAATATTCCTATTTCTTTCTTTAACCTTGGCTTTAATTTCTTTTTCCTTGACTTAAGCAATACTATTTCATTCTGAAAGGCTCAAGGGAAGTGAATCAAAAAATTAGTAAATAAAACAAATATGAGATAGATAAATAACACAATGCTGCTATGGTTTATCTAACCCTCACTAGCCATGAGAAAAGAGTTCTGGCATCTCACAAAGGTTATAGCCCTCATATAGATTTCCAAAGATTATGACATTTGAGACTATAGACTTAAGATGAATTAGTAAATAGCATTGTACAATTCTCTCACAGTATGACGGTTTTGTGTGTTTATGAAGCAACTTGGGAGGTTAATGAGTAGAAGTGCATACTACAGATTCTCCACATATTTTACTCTGCTTGAGACATGAAGATAATGGAAAAAGCTCTTATCATGTCCTGATAAATAGTAGCAGAGTTTTAAAGGAAGAGACTGTATTTCTACAACATCCCTCAGAAATCCAGACATGCCACTCTTTTTTTACCCAGTGCTGAAAACTGGTTAAGTTATAAGATGTACCTTCAGATGGTAGCTATTCCTCCTCTTCTCACAAAGTTTATTGAAACACTTATGCAGTGCTTGCTCCAGCTGTCAGTTGTCAGGGTGTCTTGTTGCCAAAAACTCTCAATCTATCTAGCTATACAAATCTCATTGTTCTTGGAAGCAAGTCTGATTTCATGACCAAGCTCTCCAAGGACTGACTTCTGCACTAGTGCACAAGAGGATAGCTCAGGTCAAACACTGGAGTCAGCAAGGTAATTTTTCATAAACAAAGGAGACCTAGACTAAAGAGTGTGGTAAATCAGACTAAGGAACTCTGGCAAAGAGAAACATTTTCCTGTCTGCATAGTAGAGAGTGCAGATGAAACTGGGTTTGTGACCTCAAAAGTCACAAAAGAAAAATCTTTTTTTTCTACCATATATGTTGCTGATGTGTTATTACATGCCTTTTTAGAAACCAGATTAACCCATGCAGAATGTAAAACAAACTATACTAATTTCAATAGTTATATATCACAGTATAAGCTACAAAAAAAAAAAATCTGGATGAAATTTATCAGAACAAGCAATAGGTAGTGTCTGAAAGAAATAATCAAGCTGACATGTATGAGATGGAGAGCAACTACTAAAGAATGTGATGTCGGAGTGACAGTAACCAGCTGAATCTGTCAGCATTGTTATACAGATGCAAAAAACCACCAGTCAAACAAACCCAAACAAAGCATGTCTGCATATTTAAATAAGAATCCCGCATGCAAAATAAATGAAGTTGTTCTGCTTTCTGCTGCACTGTGCAGACACTGCTTAACAGAGGGCTATGTAAAGGGTAGGGCTCTGTATTTCAAGAAAGATGTAAACTAACTGGAGACAGCTGAAAAACTGATCACCTGTCTGGAAAATCTGAGTTAAAAGGAAAGATTAAAAAAAATGAGATTGACAGAAAACTGGGGAAGACATAAAAGTTCTAAATTGCTACTCAGAATTTATTTTAAAAAAGTCTTTTAGCTAATGATAAATATCTATGAAACAATCAAGGTTAGTTCTGTCTTGTGTTTGACAACACCTATTTTCCTACTCAAACATGGATTAGACATAACCACTTAATTCTTGTTCATTACTCAAGTATGATTTATGTGCCTATACAATAATGAAAAAATCTATTTAATGTTTCATCCTAATTGTAAATTCTTATGTCCCTTTGTTTGTTTTCCAATATCTGAACTTCAATCCATATTACATTCATTTCAATAAAATAAAATTGCACTAATTGTGTGTGACATTTTCTATGATAATATGGGCACAACCTGTCATGTCAAGTTCACAAATGCGCGAAACACCTGCAAAGTCATCCATCGACCTGAAAAAGAAAATCATATGTGGTCATGCATCCATGTCTTTTGCAAATATGTATAGTTAATTCTACTTTCCATTCAAGCTACTTCCATTTAAAAAAATAAAAATCAATGCCCTGTGTCTGCACTTTTGGTTTTGCATATCTAATAAAATATGTAAAATGTTTCCTGGTTACTATTATCCACTTATATGTAAACATCAAACAGCAGGTATTCAATGACACTTTTCACACAGGTTTCCCTATTACCAGATTCTTCAGTCCCTGAAACCCCAATCCCACCCCTGCCTCCAGATTATGAGCCTCTTTGGTTACAGCCTGAGGCCAGGCTATTTATCAGCTGGTGCTTGTATTAAGCACTTTTCTTGCCACATACAAACTATAAATGATGCTGAAACACCTTGTTAAACCTTACGTTTTATTGATAGGCAGAACCATCTCACTGAAATTAGGCACGGCAGAACTGTCCCAAGCCACAAGTTCATAGAATCATATATTTAATATGTATTGATTTAATGGTATAAATACATGTCTATAAAGTTAACTTTTTGCACTCCTCAGAACAGAGTGAAACCACTGATCTGCACCTGTACCTGGTTGCTGTGGAATCCTTAGTGCATACACAACATTTTCACAACCCTTTCAACAGATGTGATGTTGAATTCATCCATCCATCCAAACAGAACAGCAGGGCTGAGGTTTCATTTCTGAGAGTGTACCAGTAAGAGTAGAGGTGACTATCATGAAAATGGGGAAACAATTTTTATGACATTTAAAAAAATCCCAACAACTTATGTTTCTCCATTACAGAATTTCTTGAAATAAAAGGATGAAGCCTCTACCAGCACAGCCTGTGTCAATATCATAACTTGTCTGAGAAAGCCAAAGGTCAGCAAATCTGAAGCTGCATTGCAACACAGCGTGTCCTATTTAATTCCCTAATGAAGAAGCAGCAGAAATTCATGCAGTTGGATGGCTGTTGTCCTGCTGGAAAGCAAAGCTTCGTATTGAAAAAGCACAGCAGGGAAAATAGCTCTAAGGAGCAGATAAAAATTCTGGCTCCAGTTCCTATGTGGAATTACACATTTGATTTTCTGGTTTCTGAAAAAGTGAGCATGAATACAACTGTAACTCGTCTGTATGGGTGGCAGAAACCTTTCACACAGTCTTTGCATCTCTGAACCACCTGGTATGGCAGGCCTGCTCCTGTGCTTCACTAAAAGACCACCAAACCTGGTATGAATCACAAATAACCTCAAGTTTTGCAAAAGAGTCAACCCTGCCAAGTCTTTCAGACCAGAGAAGTTCAGAATACATTTGAGTGCATCTGAATAAAAATTATTCAGGGCCCTGTGTGGCCTGCCTCCTTCCTTCCCTCCCTCGTTTCTTCCTAGGGATTTAGCTGGAGGGAGGCTGGGCTGTTGTACCCTTTAAAATCACCACACTGTCAGAAAGACAGTAGTCAAAGATTTGGACCACAAGCATTAGGACTACAAGATAATAATGAATTTAGTAATATGGAACTTAGCTTTTAAAGAGGCTCGCTTTTCTGAATAAATCTAGCCTAACAGATTTTGAGGAGAGTAGCATTAAAAAAACCATATCCTTTCTATCTTCCAGTAAAAATGAAAATAATGTACTGTACACACAGTCATTTGTTATGGGATTTAAAATACTGATAGTAGTCCCATTATCGTAGTCCTGGCATCAGTAAACATTTGTTGAGTATTAGAAAGAATCCAAAACAGCTAATGCCAATATACATTCAGAAAGAACAACCACCTCAAAGAATTCTTGTAGGCAAAATTCCTTTTTTTTTTAACAAATTTCAGCGCTAGAATATCTGTAGCTGTAGCTGTTTTTTAGTCTGCTTTGTGAGTGAGAAGACATCCCATCCTTCCTGCAGAGCTTCGCTGTTTTTCAAGTCTTCATCATCCAAGACCTACAAGCATAAGCTTGTGCAGAATGGAGCTGTTTAATTGGGGCAATAGGTGGTCTAATGAAATATTACAGTACCATTTCTTCAAGGGCTCCTTTGGCTTCTTGCGTCATTTATCATTCTCAGGATCACAGTGTTTACTTTGGACCCTTTTTCTGGAATTGCTCCTTGGTGCCTGATTGATTTGATGAATCACTGGGCTGGCGCTGCCCCTTGACCCTGTTCAAGAACAGGAATGTTTCTCCAAGGCTGGCAGCCCGTGCTCACTCCAGGCGCTGCTCCATGTCTCCGAGCAGGAGCATCTCTTTCATGACACATAGTCTGCTGGAGGAGTCCTGTTGACATCACCAGAATTGGCTTCCCTTGCACTCAGGTTGTCGGAGATGTGATTCAAGGAGATGTGAAAGGCACAGGAGGATGGGGGAAAGAATGGTCTTCTTCCAGTCACAGGTCAGATGTATTTTTTTCTTCACCAGAGCCAGAAACAGATTGCTTCAAAGTGACACTAGCGATTTGAGGCTGTTGGCCTGAGTGCAGCTGGGACTCCAGCTGAGCTGCTGTTGTTTGTTTAGGAACAACAATTGTTCTCAGTCACAGCTTCAGAAAACAGCATGTGTTTGGAGAGGCAGGATGATGCTGCAGTTGCTGTGAAGTACCGAGCGTCCTCATGTCCCCACTCTGACTGCAGTGAGAGCTGAGAGCTCTCAGCACTTTGTTGGCAGTGATCATCACCTCATGATTAGGTCTACGGACAATTAAGGCTTTCAGATATTCCCACACAGAAGTGATGAAGAGTTGCAAACATGAGGTTCTGATTCTCACTACTGTTAAGAAGTGTGACTGCTGAAACATTAATTTCCACTTTGAATATTTGTCCATATGTGTGCTCCTCTACTGGTATGCACACACATATGGGGTTGCAATTTGACATCTATGGCCAGCAGGATCTGCTGGGGACATTCCTATGTCCACCTGCTGTGATGCCAAACTGTAAGGGGTAGTTCATGTATAATAGCCCAGTTTCTTCTCAGCATTCATCTTCTCCCAGGATAATCTTTGGTACTATAGTCAATAAATGCAGAAGTGTTAATTTAACAGTTTTAATTAGGTAGCTGTTCCCTGAAAGTTCTTTAATCAGATTTAGTTTGTAGACAGAAATCAAATGAGATTCCTTCTTTGGGATAAGCTGTTCCACACTGGGATTGCTGGATTGAAAATATGCCCATCTTTTAAGACAAAATTGCTTCTTGCTTAAAGAAAGTACCTTTTTACCAAGAAGGACCTCAGAAACTAAAGAGACCTAGTCAGCATCTGTAGCCATGTCTTTACCTAATTATCCATATGGAGACTGGAATAACTGCTAAGCTTTTTTTACAGAGAGCAGAGGCTTTTTAAAGTTCAATAATAGAAAAGAAATCAACATTATATACTTTGCTTCTTTACCTTATGTCCATGCTGGTTCAGAAAGGAACTCAGAGCACTGAGTAGAATCACAGCAACAAAGGACACCCAGATCTTAAAAGAACAAATCAGTCCTGCTCTCAAAGGGGGCAACCATTTCTCCAGTACACCCATAGGAGGAGACAACTGATATAGGTAAGTGGAAAAGCAACCAACTGTCCAAACAGAAAGTAGGTTGCACAGAATTTGGGCAGTACTGCACATGCGAGGTGACCACAAAATAAACTGAAAAAATTAAACTTCATACTGGATATTTATAAACTGGAGAGTGGTTTTGCAAGACAGGATGCAATCCTTCTGTTCTGCTTCTAATCAGATTTGGGGCATTTTTTAATAAGCACATTAAAAAACCAGGACACCTGAAAATACTACAGTGGAAAACAAGAAAGGTGTTTTTGGCCTACAGTGTGTTACTTATGAGAATAAATTGATACTGGAATGCATGGGAGGAAGTGATATATAAAAAAATAGGTATTCAAATATGTAAAAGGTTACCACAGAGTTTGGCACTGAAGTATTGTCTGTGTTCACTGTGGATAGGATAAGAAGTCATTGATTCAAAGAAAGACCAGCTAAAAATACTTCATGATTTAGGGAAGTTCTTCTGTCTGTAGCTGTGGTTTAACATAAAATCCAGGGCAGTTGTGAAATTCCTTCTCTGAAGAACAGACAAAGAAAATCACCTCTCAGGAATGGGTTAGATAGAGGCTGTCTTGTCGTGAGGAGGAAACATGGATCTGGATCATGGATCTTTCCTATTCTACAGCAATGATTTGATATAGAATAAAACTATTTTTCATTGAAATAAAAGCAGCAGACCCTTGAATGACATGATTTTTTTTCTCCTAAGTATTTTCCTACTTTCCCCCCTGAATGCATACTTTTTACTTTTATCTGCATTACCATAGACCATTTCAGTGTCCAATACCATGAAGGAAGATAATTAGTCTAAAAGATCTTACCTGCTAGAGGACAAACTAAACTCATTCCTCTCAGCTTTTCAAATCCTGCCTAAGACTTCTCATGAGATACTAATGAGAAAAAGATAAACCTGGCATTTGGGAAAATTGTGCTCTGTTCCTCCTTCACCTTCTGTGAAAATCTGGGGAAATCCCCTTGACCTGCCTATTACACAATTCTCCATCTGCCCTTCTCTTCTCTCATGACTTCCACACATGAACATGTGTGTTTGAACATGTGTACCTTTAGTCTATCTTAGGCACTTAACAGATTTTCCAGGACAGCAAAATGCACCTCAAACTGTGCTTGTGCAGTACCTAGCAAGTTACCTATGAGGCTTGACTAGTACTAATACTAGTACAGAGAAAGTGCAACTTGGTTTTGTTTATTTGCTTTAGTTCGACATGAATAGACCACTCATAAGGGTTCTGAAGTATTTCCAGGGACACATGCAACTCCGTGGGCACTGGAACTAATGACTGGCTTCCAATCACTCTTTTAGCTGAATTTTCATTCTTCAGGAGCTTTATAAGACATCAAAGAGAAAGAGATTAGAGATCTGCTAATTATGATGAAAGATTTCAGTCTTTTTGTAACTTACTAGTAAGAAAGAAAGAATCCACATGGAAGAGAAAACTTAATCAATCCTATTGGCGCGAAAATCATATGTACTTTATAACCTTCAAAATGCCTGTCAAATTCAGCTCTGTCAACACAATTTAAAAAACTTTCCAATGAGCTTAAAACTTCTGCTAGTAAGTAATTTACTAGCAGATGATAGACAGATGGAGAATGTGGTTGTGCCAGCTTAATTTCTTTGAGAAACTAGGATTTGTAAGAACTCTACTCCAGTTGCTAGTTAATTTTTCACAGTAAGATGGATACAAAGCATGTTCTGTATCCTTAATAGTTTACTTCTTTTGACTGTGTTTATTTTTTTCTGCTTTTAACTTTTCTTATTTCGACTGCTCTCAAAACAAATAATTTTCAGTCAGAGAAATAAAGAGATGGAAGCCTTTGCAAAGGTGCATCATCACAATTCTCTCCAAGTGTCTAATTTTGTGATGGAAAGGAGGTATCTTGGGACTACTCAGGCAGTTCTGTTAGTGCTTAAAGCCAGTTCCAGCTCTAGACATCTACTGGTCTAAGTAGGACTGTACTCACTTCCTACATCTGTGTGATAGAGGAGTCAGGATCCTGTCTTCCTTCCAGATCTGTGTAATTTGATAGTCTGCATGTGGTACTAAATACAGGTTAAATAGATGATAACTGTATGGTCTTGCACACATCACTGTCTTAAACTCAGATTTAAGTTCACCACTGATTACAGATTTTCCTGCTCAGTCTAATTTGCTGTCAAAGCTTTGCCATTAACAATGAAGCACCTGAATCCAGTGCTTCTAGCAGTCTGTGTAAGTGCTCCTTTATTTTTCCATCATTTTCTATAGGGTCACAGAGCGGCTGAAGTGGGAATGGACTGCTGGAAAATGTCTAGCCCAACCCCCCCGCTCTAAGCAGAGCCAGCTGGAACAGTTACTCAAAACTGATTTTTACTTTAGTGATGAGGTTTCTTATATCCAAGCAATGGCCTATATATCACATCAGCATTGCTAAATTTTTAGGAGATGGCTTGTATCTATTCCAATATTGTTAATAACTCTAAAATTAGCAATGTCAGGTGAATGCAGCTGTCAGGATCCAGAATCACAAGCATTTGGGTCCTTCTGTCTGATCAGAGATTTTTGCTTAAGCTCAGAAAAAAAGTCATTAATGAGTCATTCTATTCAAATACCTTAGTGCAGGGATGTGAGTCAAACACAAGGTCAGCTTGGATGAAGTCACTCCAGTGAACGCAGGCAGTGAATCCTCCTGAATCCACATAGTCAAAAAAACACCTGCTCTCATCTGCCTGGATAAAATTAAGTGCACCTTGAAAATAATGATTTTATTTATATCCCACTAGGAGTTTGTAAGATAAATTTTCTCACTTAAAGGCTGTACCAGAAAGATATGGAATAATTACGATTTTATATTCACTTTTGAGTAGATCACAATGGGAATGGTGTTTTCCCTTTGCATCCAAAAGAACAGTTTTTAAAGTCTTCTTTTAAGTCTCATTTTGGCTTGGACTTGAGCTTTTCAGCTTTACTTGTCCTATCTTATACATCTAAATTAAAAAACAAAGAAAATGTTCCAAGAAAAGACTGTTTTCCTACCCTAACTTAAAAGAATGTATAAAAAGTTAAGCCAGGTGTAGGTGTCTACTCAGATGGTTAAACGCCATTTCTGGTAGGGTTTGGTAGTTGGTTTTCTTGCCTTCTACCCTTTCCCTCCATCTCCCTCTGCCCCCCTCCCCCCGCCCCCCCATTTTTTTACCATAACATCTGTCTCACACATCTGGAAATAAATCTTTACTTACAGCTATATCTGCAAATGGGCTGTTGTGTTACACAGACCCAGACCAAATGGAAGGGCCAATCCTTTATGACCTGCATTCCTTTAGGAAACAGCAGTTGCCCTCAGCTCAACATTAACAATCTCCAATAATTTCTGTTTTCATCTCTAAGAACCCTCAGTATTTCCTAGCTAGGAACATGAATCAGTGGCCTTCATACTGTACTGAAAGTATTAAGAAAATAGAAAAAAATCTCCCAAGCAAAAGGAATATAAGTTAAGTGAAGATTGCCATCTCTGTAAACTCACTCTGAGGAAGATAACTTCTGTATTTTATGCATACATCAAACTCTTCATCCTGCTTTTGCACAAGGGAAGCAAGAATTTAGCTTTCTGGTTTTATAGTTATTTAATAAAAAATGCACAGCAACAAAGCCTAGCAGCTGGCTGCTGATGCACACAGCACAGCAGCTCCCCAGGTATCCTGCAAGGCATCTTAGGTGGTTCAGATACTGGCTGATAGTCTCTACAGACTAGACATACATTTCTGCAAGTACTGAGTATGACCTGGGCAGAGTATTTTTCTACCTCTGCCCACCTCTTTTGTGTGGTTTGTCAGTTGCTATAAAATTTCATGCAATTTTATTGCTGTAGATTTTCCTGTACTCATTCCTCTAAGCCACATCTGGAATGTTACGTGTCTGCATCTGACAGATTTCTGCTGGCTTTTCAATAGGTTTAGCAAAGTGATATTGGCATAAATACTATAAAAACGTGGAGGCCCCTTTGCAGTACAAATCACCACAATATGTCTCCATCTGCCACTAAGTCTGAAAGTTTAGTACTGGTATTTTTTGTCTATGACTATTTTAAGTCAGCAGCTATGCTGTTGTTAACAGGAATTGTGCTGTAAGTACATTTTCCATTGTGAATTGCATGCTAAGCCCTGTGCACGTGAGCATTTACTTTGAATATGTCTAAAAGCAGTTTTGTCTGTTTGTACAGACATTGTCACAAGTGCTTTTTGACTGACTCATGGGGTGAATAAAGTGAGTAAAGTTAGTATCCTTGACTCAGTAATCAACATAAAACCTATATTAATAGACTTTATTAACAGTTTCCCAAGGTTTTGTGCCTCACAGTGAAACCTCATAAATTCAGATGCACCCCCCTGCTCCTCACCGTGCATTATCTTAGTCTCACCACAAGGGTCAGACTTTTCCCTTCCTCCATGGCAGCATCTCTGGCACTCGTGAAGACCCTTAACACTTTCTAAATAAGCAAAAAAGCTCTCTCTGACAGTTAAACAATTCTCTTTAGTACACAAAATGTGTACAACACAAATGTGTAAACACTAATGTGTTTCATTTAGTAGGAAAATAAGGAGGATTTTAATTTTTTTTGTGATTTACTCCTTGAAGCAAAATATCATCAATAGAACAGGAATGAGAAAGAACTTTAGATAGATAAGGTTATATAGGTTGCATAACAGATACACTGGCGTTCACAGTTCTGTATTAGACAAGTTTTACAAAAAATCCCCTTGGCTTAATATACTTCAGGAAATTAAACTGAAAAAAATTTAGAAATCCCTAAAATCTCCCATCAGGAACTGCTATTTGATGCTGTTGGACCTGGTAAGTAGCAGTAGCAATTCCTACCATCAGCCTTTTTGTCTTAATTTGTCTTTATTTTCCTTCTCAGAACCTGATGATCTGTAATGCTGAGTGACTCCCACCACCTTGGCATTGCTATGCACTTCTGAGATTTGTGGCAGGTAAAAGGGGAGGATTTTCTACCTTTCCTATGGGTTGCCCTAAGAGAAATGGAACAACTTCTCATGGGGATGTTAGAGACATCCCTTCTAATAGGGATGTTAGAGACATAAATCTGTGTCACAGCCCCAGATGATGAGATAGAAAATTATGGTTATGGCAGGAAATTAAAATGCTCTGAGATTGTTTCCTGTTGAATTAATAACTTTTTCACAGTTTCTGTTTTATTTTACATTTCAAATGCAAAACATTTGCAACATAAGTGTCAAGCTTTTTGCTAAAAAATGATGTATGTATCTCAAAATTTTGAACATGTCAATGGAAAACTGGCAGTCATGATAAGGCAAATTGCCAACACTGGCTTATTCCACAAGGACACATCTATGCAGAATATTGAATGAACAGCAGAAGAGGTAAAGATACTTCAATTTAATACCTTATTAATCACAGTGAAATGTTTACAGTTTCTTGCAAAAATTAATCTTTATTCTTGAGAAATACCAGTTCTGTGTCTTGAATTGTTTACATGTCACACCCCAAAGGTTTTCCAAGGCATTCTCCAGTGTTAAAACCTTAATAGAATATTGCAGGAAGGGGCACAAAAATGTGCATTGATAATGTCTTTTCCATATCCATATGGAAATGCAGCATCAAAATTGGACAGAAAAGTGAACTTCCTCTTTATAAGAAGGCCATATGTGCCAACACACACATTAATTTCTTTTGAAACTATAGAAATTAATGCAACAGTTTTAGAAAAAATCTTTTATTTCTGAAAGTACTACATAAAACAGTGGCTGCAGTCTGTTTTGGGAATTGTGCATGACCTAAGAGGTTGATATGAAATAATAGCTGATATGAAATAGGTTGTGATTTACCAACTGCATTGGTAAATCACAATATTAAATGCTTTGTCTGGAGAAAGAACAGAGGGAAGAAAGTATGTATATAATTAAAGAGCTAAACAATGCACACTTTTTGGGAAATAGGACCCACTACATTATGAACTTGTCCTGGACAGGAATGACAATGCACAAGCAATGATCCTTCTAGTATTATAACACTACAGTGGTTTGCACTGGAGTTTGTCTAAGAACTCTTTCAAGTCCTTCCATGCTCTGGGACATACAGGAGCACTATGAAACCCCAGCTCGCAGAAGGAAAAAAAGCAGTGCTGGCGCAAATGTTCCAGAAATAAGCAAGTAAGACTGTTTAATTTTAGTCTGTATGCATCATTAAGAAAAGAAATAAATCTTAAGTGCAGTATTCAGGTGCTAAATCTCGAACTAGATTGTACACAGATGCATTGGCATAAGGCATGGGGAATGTATTTTTAGTACAGGCAACACAGAAGCCATGGAGCTGATCTGCAAACCTCAGTGGCTGAAGTAACTCTCCATGGCCTTGGCACAGATTCCCCCCTTCTCTGCAGAAGACTGTACCTGGGACAGCTGTAAGCAAGACTCTTACCTTGAGTATTTCTTTGGCAGTCATGGCAGGTTAAGTGGATTTGTGCCACGGATGCCAGGCTCTGATTTCAGTAACTCTGTCGTACTGTACCTTTTGCAGAAGGCTGTTGGTGCCTTCTGGAAGAGAACTGGAAGAGAACAGTTCTTCCCCTCCACAGAAGAGGCAAATGGTTCTGGTTAGAACATTCCTGCCCAGGGCATGTGATTTCAGTAAAAACCAGACTTCATATCTGTAGTTAAGAATGGTTGCTAATAACAAAAATCATCTCCTCATTTTTATGTTACTGTAGATGGAAACAGAAAAAAAAAACAACCCTAAGAACTGAAAAGATTACATGAAAGACCCTTCAATCAATGCAAAAAAGTGGATATTATCCACACATTTTCAAATATAATATAGTAAATATTTCACCCCCACTTTGAAAATATACCATAGATATTATTTGTCTTAATAATAAACTCAGATAATATATTGAATACCAGGGTAATTTTTTTTAATTAGGCATTAGCTCCAGAACATTTTTCTGTACTGAAAACTGCAGATATGTTTGAAAGTCTGGACCTTACGGTGTATTGGTCTCAACCTGCCAAATATAACAAGTTAGCAGGAAAGAGTTCTTTTCATCTATGCCTCCAGCATAGTGCCCCATGGTTGATTGAGTAACTTGAAGGTAAGTTAAGATTGCCTGTCTTCATTTCTCTTAAAGGGATGTCAATTCATTTTTAGAGGAAATTCTGTACAGGAAATAGCAGGAGCTTAATTTTTTTTCCATATTGTTGTCATAATGAATTGTGCCTTCATGTTTTAAGACAGATGGTCTTGTGATAAAGTCATTGCCCTAATGTTCAGAATCCCCCTGATTCATTTCTGTTCAGCTACAGCTTCCCTTTTCTTTATGTTTAGGAGCATAGGAGGATATTATCTCCTCACAACACAGCAATGGCTGATGCTAGCCGTGAAGAGCAACAGGTTTCTTCAATGTCCAGTGATGGACAATACAGTTTCTATGCAGAGTTGAGAAATCTTCCTATCTATAACCATGAATGGCTTAATTTCATTCCATGTTATGAATAATACTGATTTAAGGTGTATTTCAAGTTCGGACACCAGTCTTTGGTGGAGACATCAAATAAACTGACCCAAAAAGATAATTTATCATTGTTGACCATTTTAATAGTGTTCAATAAACAAAGAAAACTATAAAGTCTTCAACAAAAAGCAATTAATTAAATCCTATGGAGGAATTTGGAACTGTAGAAAAAAATAATTGTCTCAGTGTCCTCTGTGTAAAACTGAGTTTGCTTCCTTCTCAAGTAGGTGGGAGCTTTACATTGATAGATAAATCTGAAAGAGAAGAGACTCTTTATATCTGTCTTTAAAAAAATACTTAAAAGGAAGAATTTCCAAGAAGAAAAAAACAACAAAAAAAAGTAATCTATTGCCATTTTACTACTCGTATATGTTCCATTTCTTTGAAAATCGTGCAGATCTTAATCTGAGCATTTAACAATGTTCTGGTTTCCTTCCCTCTCCTTTACGAGCATTGGAACTTTTAAAATGGAGAACTGTTGTTCTCTAGAGCAGTGATTGACAATATCTTTGGAACTTAATCTCGCTTGAGAAGGCAATTGATCTTCCAGTTGTCACTAGTTTCAGCTCAAAACACTGTCCCTATTTCTCCAGCATCCAGGGTGAGCTACTGCATACAGTTAAACCCACTGGATTACATCCACATCCAGATGGGTGGTCCTTTGCTTCTGGCTGCAAAAACTAGACATTGAGCTGAATCTTTGAAAACTAGGACAGATTATTTTCTTGGGCTGCAGCTCTGAAATGCTGTAAACTCAAAAGTACTCCAGTCTCCCCAGCAAGGAGTGCTTTAACAATGTCTTTCTAGTGGAGGTTATTGCTATTTGCAAGAAGGCAGAAGCAGAAGTTCCAGGAAGTACACTGAATTGAATGATCAGTCAAAGACTGCCTTGCATGAAACTGAAACCATTAGGTTTCTTTTTCTTCACTCATATGAAGAAAAAGCATTGACCAAAAATGATCCTTTTCAGCTGCTAACAGTGCCTGCAGCTTGTTATCCTTTCCTTAGTTTTCTTTTTCATCAACATTATTTAAAGAGAAAAAATCAGCTCATAAAGGGGGTGTCAAGACTATCTGCCAGAAGTTAGTGAATGACTTTTAGTCATTTTTGTCTCAATGACTAAAATAATTTTCCAAATTAAAAGTTACCTTATTACAGCTGCTGCTAAGATTTGAAGCGTGGTTTGTAATGCAACCCTCCAGCTTCCAGAGGCTGGTGCATTTAACAGAGCTGAAAAGAATTCAGAAATGACAGCAGTGTCTAAAAAGGAATTCACTTGCTTCTAAAGGAGAACCAAACACTTCTAGCTCTAAATATATCAAGAAGAACAGGTAATGATCAGTGATAATTCACAACAAGAAAGGTTGTAAGAGATCTGTCCATCTCATTTGCCTGATTCCAACTGTGGCCAGTAGTAGCTGGCTAGGGAAGGCATTAAGAACAAGCTAAGCACAGAATGATACTCAACCTTTGCAAAATATGTAGATTTTTCTCTCTGTGTATGCATGTGCGCATATATAACATATCTGCACAAGCGCTAAAATGATAGATTTGGAGAAGGCCATAAAGATGGGGAGCATCCTGTACCTACAACAAAATATCAATAACACAACAGCCAATTTTTCAGCAAGCAGAGGAAATTCTTCTACCTTTGATGTACCACATGAACCCATTACAGATACTTGCACAAAGCCATAAAACAAAGTAGGATATTGTTTTTCTTACACACAGCTTTATGAAGAAATATATACTATTAATTCCTTCCCAAAGTCTGGGAGAAATCAAGCCTGTCAATGAAATTAAACAGCAACAGACCTGAAATTGGTAAAAAGGAAATTTATACCGTACAGAATGCATAATCAATCTCCAGAGCTCTCAATAGGAGAAGAATTGGGATTAAAAATCTGGGATATTTTTATGAATAACAATAATATTTGCAGTTATGTTAGTGCAAAATAAACCATACAGGCACAAAGGCAGACCCACTCATTTTCTGCCTGGGGCTAAGAATTATGTTTTCCTTCTAGGAATGCTAATGTATGGTTTTTAATGATAAATACTTGACACCTTCTTCTAGTGAATTTGATACAGGCAGCTTTCAAGAAGTAGGATAATAGATTAGAAGAACCTTTGGTTTAATCAGCACCAGGTTTCTTTTCCTTCAAAGCCCCCCTTCCTCATCTACAAGGGTGGTCTTCTCCACAATGGAAACAATGCTGTGCCAAGTTATTACATAGTTATATTATTTTTTTTTCAAATGACTTTAGAGAGCAGATGTTCCCATGCAAGCATTAGAGCTCTTGCTCTGTTGATGTCTGCAGCACAAACCAAAGACCGAATCTCATCCAGCTATCACTCAAGCAAAACTCCCACTGAGCTGACCAAGATGAGGGTTTGGCCCTCTGACCATGACAGTCTGTGCAGCTCCTGTCCCATCGTGTGGCTAGCAGGGAGTACACACGTATGCTAGTATTCATGATATATTATTTGGGCTGCCTGAGTGCAAAATCACAGGTAGAATCCTTGGGTGGAATTATTTCCTTTCTTTCTGGAGGAAACCATGGCAAATCTGCTTCTCTTATAATGGACAAATCCTTAAATACTGTGAGCTCATCTTAACTTTTCAGAATTCAGAGGCTTATCCAAAGTGTACCCAAAACCCCCACATTTTAGAAGGGGTCAAGAATTCTCATCAGAACTTAATTTTAGAAGGGTTTCAGGATTTCATGATTTCCTGTTTTTCTGGCTGGCCCAAAACCAGTTAGATACACACAAGATGTAACAAGTATTTTAAAGGTGAGGAAATGTATCACTAAATTTTAGTAGGTGGGGACATGATGCCCAGGGAAGTGAAAAAAATTCTGCCTAGTATTATTCATACATTAGTGGCAGAATCCTCAACTGCTCTACTCAGCTTCCCCTTGAGAGAAAAAACAGCCTGTCCACAGGAATTTCAGACCTTCTTCCATACCCAACTGTTTCTGGGAACCAAATATGCAGACACTGTATAATTTTTAAATATATATTTTTACCAGATTATGCAAATACTGCCGAGTACATTCAAAAGCCTTAAAAAAGGTGGTTAGAGCAATGGACACAGGTCAGAGGATACCACCACTTTAGGTGAACCTGCTCATTCCCAGAAATTTTGCAATTTTGGTCCTTCCCTTCTGTTTTTCTGAGAGACCCTGTATCAGTGCTAAAGTCTGCTGTTATGTTTTCACACATTTCCAGTCATTGTATTTCCCTGTCTTTAGTTTTGTGGGTGGTTTTTTGGTGCCATGAAGAGATTTTTTCCCCATAGAGCCATAAATAAGTGCTCATGTTCAAAACTCTCATGAAGATCCATACCAAAAATCTTCCAAAACTCTTGAGAAAGTGGAGAATAATTTCTTGATCACACTCGATTAACTGAATAATGTCAATCACTGATGTCCTTGCAGATGTCTACAAGACTGAACATTTGTATTGTTTTAAAGGACTCACAAAGAAATGTACTGAAGGCTACATGGCTTTCTTGTGCAATGTTTCAAGTACTCTCGTGGGAATCAAAAGCCAAGGAAACCAAATAGTTGAGATATTTGTAAGGCCAAGAAAAGTTAGAACTCGTGTTCACAGTTCAAAACTGGCATTTGACATGCGCGGCATTCTTATTTTTCCTAATGCAATTCAAATTCCCCTCCCTGTGAGTTGTTTATATTCATAAGAAAGATGGCTCATGCTAAGATTTATTTTCTTGTATTTTATTCTCTTTGGTTTGTGATGATTCATTGGTTCCTGAAATTCTCCAGCAGGAAGGCAATCCCCACTGACACCAATGAATCCCAATGACTCAGATGGGACTCAGAGAAGCAGCAGTTGCAAAATAAGATATATTTCTTCAAACACATGGGCCAAGACACAATACAGAGAAGCAGGACCAAAATTTCTCATTCACAATGCTATAAATAAAATCTGTGATTGTTTGCCAGATAAAGACTTCATGGGGAATGATGTCTTGTCAGAGACACTAGGAAACCTGCTGTTTACAAACTTAGAAGACAGTCAGTGATTTTTTAGCAAAGCAACAGATTTCTTGGTTTGCTTGAAATGAACTGGTTTCCAGCAAGGGAAGAGGCTTAGCTAACAGCTTAGCAGAATGGAATATTTTCTTTAAAGAAAAACTGTAACTATAAAAAAGGTGAAGAGATTTTGGATTATAAAACCTTTTTACAGTTTATTTCCTATTATTAATTTCTTTAAAAATTATATATATATAAATGAGGATCTGACTAAATGAATCAGGACACCAATTGATAAATGTCTGTCCTTGTAAACAAATAAATAATTATTTACAATCTTTGGCAAAACAAAATGAAATTTCATCAGTCTCACTCTCTCACACACACTTGCAAGGAAAAAAAAAGAAAAAGAAATTTAAAAACCCATCATAAATAATTTACATAGAATAGGAAAATTATGATACAGTCCAAATATTAACATCTTCATCCCTAAACTGATGTCTCTCTCTGACAAAACAAAAACCCCTACAGAGCCATTATTCATTATATTTAATGAAGTCATCCTCCCTTCCACTTGGAAACTGGGGATGCCATTTGAAACACCAAAAGAAACTGAAATATTTAAAATCCCATGAAGAGGATTTGTGAAAACAACAAAAAATCCCAAACAAAAGAAAAACCAGCAACAAAACAAACTGAAATAAAATAAAAAAATATTTGATAATATGAATACTATAAAATGTGCAATAAAGCCAGCAACTGTTGATTCCTTTCTAATGAATATAGCCACAAAATCTATTTCAAAGGAGAAAAAGTTGATTCAACATTTAGCTCACTGTGCCCTAGAAGAAGGCAGAGGTACTGTATTCTTCCATCAGGTATCACATCTATGAATAAAATTACACCAGCCTGTGTTCTTTTTGTGAACAAAGCTCATACATCTTAAACAAAACAAAAAATGTTAAATATGTCTATACTATTGTTTATCTGAGTAACTGTTGTATCTGTTTAGAATAAACACTGGTACCCCTTCAGCATTATTTAAGAAGTTCTATATACAGCAGACATAGGTAACAATACAAAAATATTAAAATTAGGGTAACTGGATATATATTAAGGTTCCATTTGTAAATTCCCTATTATTATTATTCATTTAAATTTAAAGTATACATTACTATAATCCATGGAACTATACTTAAGTGTAGGCCATGCTTTGACAATATCTACGTACTGTGATATGCTTTCAAAAATAGCTTTAAAATACCATTATTTGTGAATGTATTATTGATGGATTATATGCTTTAAAATCAATTATCAGAGAAGGTAGTTTGGTGTGATAATCACAATAAATAGTAACAAAATATTTATAAATGGAACCTTAAATTCATATGTTACCAAATTAAGTAATGGTAGCGCTGCCACCTTTTCAAAAACCCACATCAGGATTCAGGATGTCAAAGTGCTTTTTGCATCAGAGGTGGAAAAGTGGTTCAGGTTCATTTTGCTCCACATAGTCATGGTATATTCTTTATTACACAGCAATGCAGAATATGATGCAAACAGGGCAACTGGAAATAATTTTTTGAAAGTCAGACACAATAGTGATAGTTTCAGATGTTTAAATGAATCACTCTTTCCTTTCTCCCACATGAGAGTTTCTAGTTCAATTCTGTTTGGCCTAAATAAAGCCCCTACTAAAGAATGCTTTAGGTTGGAAATTTGACAGTTCTACCAATAATAATTTTAAAGAGTGTTACTAAGAGCATCCTTATCAACTAAGCACCTTTTTGAATCAAGAAATGTTTATAATTGATCTTTAATAGCCAAAGTAATTTTCACTGTTGGTGTGGCCCTCCACTGCTCTGCTAAATTAGACCCAGAAGCTCTGTATTACTGAAGTCCAGTCTTGATCAGAGCTAGGAAGTGTCAACCATGCACCCAAAAAATTAAGACACATTTTTCCTCACTTAAACATAACAACTGACAATCATCATCCCCCCTCTTTTTCTCCATATATATAAATACATTAAGTAATTACATTTTTATATGTAAATGTCATTCTTTAAAAAAGACAAGTAAACAAACAAACACGTTTTGCTAAGTTTTCACTCTACAAAAGTGTTGTAATGTATCAATCTGCTTTTGCTTCAGTGGTGGGTCCGACGTTCACACTTAGGTTTCATTAGTCCTGGCTGTGAGAAGGCACTTGGGTGGAAGGGTGGCTGAAGCACTCCTGGCAGCTGGGAGGTTCCTGGAGAGTGGAGCATGAGGAGAGAGGATAGGAGGTACACGAAAATAGAAACTGGGAGTACCAGGGTGTACTGAGGTGTCTGGGTTGCATAGCATCTACAGTACTTTGCTGGTAATGCAGCAACCACTGCTCAAGCATCTGAAAGAAATGAGAGAAAAATATATTAATTGTGATTGGAGTTTTTTTGGTTAGGAAGTCAATCAAAAAAGAACTCCACCATGATACACTTAAGAGATGCAGCACAACACTTTCTCTTCTTCATTTTCCTACAAATGGGAGGACATTTATATAAAACCACATGTGCCTACACAGAGAAAGAGACAAGCATGTGTATGTGCAGCTATGTATCTAGCTGCACAAAATCATATACAATAAAACCTGGAAAAGCATTATCTGTATTTCAAAACATTTCAGACAAGGCATTACAGACAGACATGCTCATTAAAGATATCTGCTCTCTTTTCCATGCCTCTTGAAAGAGGGGTGATCCAGAAGTATCTCTCTGCCTGCAGGTCATATTGAAATAGCCTACAGAGGACAGTGGATATATAGAGAGAATTATAAGCAAGTCTTTCTCAGAAATTTCTACCTCATTTTTTCCAGGTGGATAGTATTAAACATCTGGGGTTTATTATTCAAATTGAGATTATTCTAGGGGCAAGGGGCATTCATGGCATTTCACCAAAGGTCTCTGCCACGCTATGATATTATAGATTGCTTTTCATTTACAGGATACTTTTCATTTAGACACTCTGTGCTTGTTCCACAAGTTAAGAAAGACTTAAGCGTCTTCCAGACATTTTTTGTAACTAACCTCTACATTCATATTTGAGGTCAGAGAAATAGACCATCTCTTGAGAGAAGACAAAAAGACCTAATCGTCCACCAGCAAAAGTTGTATCATAGATTGGTCCAGAATCCACCATGACTTGTTTCCCTTCATAAACCAGAACTCTGTAAAGAAGAACATAAATTAAACAAAGAGGATAATACAGTATCCAGTGTAAAAGCTGGTAACAGTCTGTAAAACCTGGAACAGAAATAATTTTAACAAGGCACCAGAAAACCCAACCTCACTGTAGGGATCACTTCTCATCTCTATCTCACACCCACGTGGCTGGCAGCCATAATACATTAATCAGAAGCAGTGGGACTGCTCCTTTAGTGTTTTCATGCACACCATCTGCAAAAGATTTCCCAGTTCTTTATTGAGAACAGTCATGTCTCCTGGAATGAACTATGTCATGTACTAGCATTCACTGATAAGCCCCTGTCCCAGTGAACTCGGGGGTTAGCACACGGCCTTGTCACATCACTGAACAAAGCTGTCTTTGCAGCTGTGTGAACAGCTGATTTATTTATCTTTAGGTGCAAGGGCCAGCATCAGAAATTGGAAGAACCATCCCTTTAGATTCAAACAAAGCATTAAATGGAGACATGCTGAAACTCAATTTCAAGCATTTTAAGAGCTTAATGAAAGCTGGAAGGATTTGGACACAAAAAGCTAGACTAATAATAAATTGGAAAAGGAGAACTTGTTTTTTTTGGTTCTTGGAGGTCTTTTTTAGTGTTTCAGGCATGGACCCTGGAGACAAAAGACTTTGAAAGTTAGCACTTAATTTTCTTCTTTATCAGAGAGACTGCATTTCCACAAACTTGGATCCTCTGCTTCTCCTGGGAGACCTTGAGAGAGTCTAGATTTTTAGGCTCTCAGTCTCCTAGGCCAAATGAGAAATTACTCTATAGTTTAATAATTAGACTAGCTTTTGGAGTCAGGGATTACTGTCCTGCTTCAATTGACAATACATTAGTTATACACAGCAAGATGGCTTCACGTGAGGATGGCAAATGGCAACACTTGAGCAGCTTCCTAGAACTCAGCAGTTAGGTAGGGGCAGATTTCTGTTTAGACAGAAATACATGTCCAGCACTTGTAATAAAGTGTTGTTTTCCCTGAAAAGTGCACAAAGACAATTATGAAACTGCTCCCTAAGATCAGTATTTAATGGATGGTGAAAAGAACAGTAAAAAATGACAGATTTTCATGTTCACGTAATCCAATTTAATAAAATTCTCAAAATATCAAGAACCCAAAACATATGGAAAGAGTTTAATAGTTCATTCAACCCATCAAAAAAATTACATAGCTCTTACCATGTTCATATGGAATTGATATTTCTGTACAAATAAATTGTATCATGACTTCATTAGGGAAAAAAATTATTATTTCATTTTCTATCAGAACACCCTAAAGTATGAAGGAATTTAATGCCCCAAGCCACAGAATTTGCCATTATAGATTAATCTAATGTGACACCAGTGGTAACATCTTTTATCTGACAGTACGTAAATTCTTTAAAGAAAATTACAGGTAACAGCAACACGAATTTAAAAAATGAAGTTTCTTTTTGATGTTTATCAGTCAATGCTTTGCACTGCAATACACTGAAGCATAAAGAAACTTCTCTTTTCACAAAAAACAGGTAAATTAGTCTATCCTAATTTGTCTACACTTTGTCTTTCACAGACAAATGAAAAGCTCCTGCACATAAGCACAAGCAGGATCTTTGGAGGTAAGGTCTGACTCTACCTCATGAAAAATATCCTTTACAGTTCCAGTAGTTAGTAGAAGATAAAACTGACATGGGCAGTTAATGCTCAGTCTTTGGAACATCAGCTAAACAGCTGGGCTCTACAGAAAGCCATTTGCCACAGCTCCCTGTGTGCATTACAGATGCGCTCATGGCCACTTCAGCAGTGTCTTGTGTAAGCCACTATGGGAGACAGGATGCTGAAGTAGACAGGCCCTTGGCCTACTTCCCTGAGGCAATGCTCATGTTTATAATTATTTTAATTCACTGAAATTCCACAGGCTGGGGAGCAATCTCATGTTCTAATCTTGCCATGAGTTTTGCTCAGGAATTTTTGGTCTCCTTACAGAAAAGCTATTGAGAAAGAGGCCTATTTTTTTTTCTTTAATTTAAGGGTATTTAGCTGATGTAAATATTGAACCATCCAGACTAAATCAAATACATCTGAAAAGGAAAATAAATTATTCTGAAGATAATAAAATGTTCCCAAAATATTGGACAAACTGTCACACAAGTAACAATTATCAGAAACAACAATGAAACCGATAACATAGCTTTTGAATCAACAGAGACAAAAGCATTGCTACTAGAAAATGTAGAGGTACATAAATATTTCTTACTTTATTAATCCTGTTTTAGGCCTATGAATCAAGTGCCACCTGTAAGCAGTATAATCTTTCCAGCCAATGTTCTTGGGATCATGCCACAAAGTACGCACCTACAGTAGGAATACAAATGCTTTATTAGAAACACACCGTGCCCCCGTAACTCCACATCCACCACACTATCTGCCAAAGCTTGTTTTCTGCAGAGTATGAAACTGAAAATAGTTTAACATTTGACTGTATCATCAAAAGATTTTTTTATGGGGTGAAAGTAATGGAAATTTCTGTCTTAAAGTGTTGATCACCTGCAGCTTCATAAGTAGAGTCACTGAAGACTGTTATGGCATTGAACCTTTACTTCCCTTATGACATCCCAGAATCAGCCAAATTGGAAGAGACCCACAAGGATCATCAAATCCAACTCCTGGCCATGCAAAGGACCACCCCCAAGAGCCACATCATGTGTCCAAGAGTATCGTCCAAATGCTTTTTGAACTCTTTGGGTTTGCACATACACAAAATCACTCATTCAGAGTTGATGCTGAATGAGTACCTCTAGTGAGGGAGAGGAAGTGCAGCTTGCACAGACGTTACTGCATGTGGCTGCTACTTGAAAACTTCCACTCACTGACAGTCCTGTGAATTCCTATCCACAAGTGAAGCCCTACTAACCTAATTTCCAAAATGCACAAGTTTCTTCCATGCTTGGACCCTATTTGGAAGAGCAGCAGTTTTTCTCTTTTTTTCAATGTCTTTTCTCTTTTTCTGTCACTGTACTCCAAACCATGTATAATTCAAACAAGCTGGAACACCAAAGAAGCAAGTGCCAATACAGAAGTAACAAAGGATTTGTGCACAACTGAGACATCTCTCTTATTTTCCTTTTGATCACACCTCATCTTCCCTTTTATGTGATTGTCTTTGAAATACAGTGCATGTGTTACAATTGACACTACTAATAAGGGAATTGAAGAAAAACTGATAAACATCCGCAGAAATTGAGGCGTGAAAGGGAATTCTTTTTGAAACATGTTCCTTATTTTTAAAATATTAGAAATATTAGTCATGCACTGTTGCCCTAAAGTTTTAAATATCTCACCTGTCCAGGGGTGTTTCCTGTGTGCCAGAGAGCATTTCGTAAGTGCTCACCAGTACCAGTTGTTGAATTCACTACTTTGAGTGACACACCAGAATAGCCATAAGCCCTGGTGGGTTTGTCCTCCCAATAGGTCTGAGTGACCTGCTTCCACATCAGAACGTAAAACCGACTGCTGGACTGGTAGCCAAACACAAAGCCAGCATAGTCATCATCACGGTCTGTGTTAACGTAGAACGTCCCACTGAAGTCAACAGAGCTGAACTCATCGTAGCCTGGAGGAGGACAAGAGAGACAAACCACTGAGTTATAATGCTGGGTTCAGTTACACACACCCAAGAGTCTCAGCTACATCCTGAATTTTGGCAGGAGACATAAGTGTTATTTCCCAGTTTCCTCACCTGTAGAAGAGGAGGTAATTACACTTGCCTGCACGGAGACCTCTGGAGAGAAATAAGTAGCTTACAAGGGGTGTTGAAGACAGCAGGCACTATACCTACATAATTTTTTCAATTGGGTATTTTAATGTATGTTACAGTCAATGATGAGATGAATGGACAAAAAAAGCAGAGAGCATTGAGCTGTTTATACTTTGGGCATATACACTGCCTCCATCATTAGTCCAATGTTTCCAGCACCAAAAAGGGTACATAAATGCACCTTTTTCCTACCTTTTCTATAATTTTATCTACTTTTTTTTTCCCCTTTCCTTATCACAGAATTACTTGTTACTTTTCCAAAGATGATCACATCTGATACTCACCTACAGCTATTCCAGGATCAGAGTTAGCAGTCTGCACCAGTTCCTTGCCTTGGTGGCGAATAACCCAGTTGGGATCAATCTGAGCTGTTCCCTTGGGGTCCAGAGGGACCATCTGGAACTTCCTGAAATCAGTTTCACTGATGGCATTGTTTTCAGGGCACACATCATAGATATCTGGAACATTGTCATTGTCAAAGTCATCTTTGCAAATATCACCTCTGCCATCACCTGTAAGCAATGTGAATAAGCAGAGGCAATTGTTAGCAATTTATCTGGCCCCAGTTTATACACCACTTTGGAATAAGGGTGGGAAAAGTTGGAAGTTTGCTGTGTCGATGTAATTCGCTAATGCTTCCATTACATTTTCAGTTTGATTTGTTCCAGATGTGGATACAACACCACATTTTAATAAGTGCTGCACAAATTCAAAGAATAGCATTAAAATCTTAATCTTCTACACATCACTAAATATTATACATTACTAAATATTGATATATTCTTGATCATATTAAACTATTTTTCAGACTCTTATCGCTGTCTTAAGATTCTTTCTGCAACAATCCATCTAAGATGCCACAGATTGCAGATGTGTCACCTCTATGCCAAAAGAAAGGTGGGAGAGTGTTGCAGTAAAATATGCATACATGCTTAGCCACTGTCTCACCTGTAAGTAGAACAATTTGGCTTATAAATAACACAGTGCTTCAGAAAAATGCATGAGAAAAGAAGGCAGCAGTGCATTCAACAGGACTAGCCTCAGAAGAATGAAAAAATTAATTTTTGTTATATGGACTGCAGGAAGTTTTTTAGAGAACAAAAAAGTACAGCTCATCTTTACCTGTGCTTCTGCTCAACACTTTTGCTACACTAAATATTTTAGAAAAACTAAAAATTATTTCCTTTCTTAGTTTACCTATAATATTAATGGACACCAGGAGACATGACTTGCCTCAAATAGCAAGAAGTGAAAGGAGGCATCTATTAAAAAAACTCATGCCAATGACTCCATTATTCCGTGGCATACAATAGCAAAAAGACCTGAAAATAATGCAGAAAAGCTTGACTAGACAAGTATAGAAAAAAATTCCCAAATGGCTCCAACTTTTACAACAGAAACCACTGGATATTACATTGGGTACTAATGCAAAACCAGTGCTGCCAACTAATTTGTTTCTATCCTCACACAGCAGAGCATATGTTTTTTGGGAGTTTTTTCCCCCCAGTGCCTTAAGAACATGGGAATTAACGCAGTGGGAAACAGCAACGACCCAACTCATTCAATACTGACCTACTACTAGATGTTTCACAACAAAATGGAAAGCTATGTTACCATGACCGACCAACACAGCACTACCCAAGTATAGAGCTTTCAGACAGAAAGCAGAATGAGTTTTAGGCAACAGCCAAAAAGAAAAGAGTAACTAGAGAAAATTGAAACATCTAGTGTCTCAGGACTCTCTGCAGCTCAGATATGTGGTAAAATGGTCCCATTTTCTACCCAGGATATCTGCCATAGACAACTCCAAATCCTGACCAGCTGTGTGTTCCTCCACCTGTTTGTCTTTGCACTCATTGGAGAAAAGGGAATTAATTTCCTATTTCGTTTCCTTTGCCAAATCAAAGAGATAATTCACAGAAGAATCTAATTATTCACTAGAAGTCCAGCTGATGTTCATTTGGTAGTGAGTTGCTGCTGACAACATTCATTGCCTGTCAAGGAAAGTTAGAAAGTGTTTGTTTATCCAGTCACATCCAACAGCTCTCTCCAGGGCCTCATCTTTATGTGCTAAAATTCACATCTTCAAGAGCATGGGAGTAATTTTTGGCTTTATTTACCCCTTCTCCAAGATTTCTGTTGGACCTGCTGCTAACTATAGTGATGAGCTGGCTAAACTGATTAAATATATGCTTCTTCTGAATCATTAATCCATACATCAATGTAGTTTCCTTTACAAGAACCAGGTAATGGATAATTTAAACTACCTCAGCTTGGGGTCATCCTTATTCTGGATTTATGAAATTAAGGGGCTATTCCAGGCACTGGCAAATACAAAGATATTCTGGACACATATTATAGGACTGAAAGGTTATATAAATTAAGAGCTACTACTGACTACCAACCAGAAACTTCCTACTGACAGCAGTTGTCTTAGCAGGAAATCAGACAAGGCTCAGCATTTTATCTTTCTAAATGTACAAAAAATCATTGTGTAGGTAATAAATTCTGCTTTCAATTTCTACAGCACAGCCATGAAATGGCTCCAGCAAGTTGTATAACTTGGAACAGAAATTGCTTACCTGCATTGATTGCAAGGGTCATTATTGTAAACATATTTGGTAGTTTTTAAAGGATCATAAACATTTTCAAAATTAAAATTGTAATTGTGAAACTATCTCTATTTCATTATTTAAATAATGCCAACCACAGAGAAGTACTGTCTGAGGTGACCAACAACATTTTACCAAACAAAAAGGAGAAAAGGGCAATTACATATCCATTTTTTAAACTGTGACATGTATATCATCAAAATATATTTAAAGCAGTCTGAAAAGAAAATTTGAGAAAAGCTGCTCAGGAGTCAATTTAAAAAAATAATTGACTTTAAAAATCCTGAAGAAATAGTCTGTTTTTCAAAATGAAACAGAGTAGTAAACCATTTTTATTTCCATTTTAATTCTCAGATGGAAAGTGAAACAGCTCACTTTTCATTTATTAGGACATTTATAATTCAAGCTATTTGAAATATTTTCTGACACTTTTAATATTTCAATTAAATGTGAAAATATTAACAAGAACATGGACTTTTTTTTTTTCAAAAAATCAATTAAAGGCTTTCTCCTAAAATTAAGTACATGCATATACTAGCTCCTGTCAAAGATGTTTCCTAATGCTCTAACCCTTGACCAAACTGGGCAGCTCAGTTCCATCTAATTCCTGGTGTCTCAAATGTCTAAAGCAGCTCGGTTTGATGTGAAGTCTCTCTTCACCAGATGTTAATAGTCCAAGATCAACATCAGATAGTAAGAAGAACTAAATGAAATTCATATGACCTTGCTCTTACCATCTGAGTCCTCCTGCTCAGGGTTGTATCTGAGGCGACAGTTGTCCCTGTCATCTGGGACACCATCATTGTCATCATCAGGATCACAGGCATCTCCTTTACCATCCTGATCGTGGTCAGCTTGGTTAGCATTGGGGATGTAAGGGCAGTTATCCTGGTTGTTCTGGTGGCCATCTTCATCTATGTCCTCATTATTGTCACATTGGTCACCAACAAGGTCATTATCTGCATCAGTCTACCCCAAAAAAGAATTGTACAGATTAATTTTATTATTTTTACTCAATACAGAAGTACAGCATGGTACTTAACTGCTCAACACTTCTCTTCAAGGGCTTCTGTAGAGACAAATATCACAATGACAACTGTGCTAAAAGCACAAGCATAACTTCAAGCTAGTACGGCAACTTGCACTTCTATCAGTGGGTAAAGATCTGGTCCCCAGGATACGTGCAGGACAGGGCTTTACTTGCAGATGGATTAAAGCAATCATCACTGTACTTCCCCTTTCATCTGATACAAGGGGATCTCACAATATGAGATGTGAGCAATATGGATCCACCTTTTCAGCTGTTCAGTACAGGGACTGATAGCAATTCCCGTGGTCTTTTCTCTGCCCTTGTTTTGATGTTACTATTAAGGAAAATGAATTCATTTACCTGGTCTGGATTATGCATCAATGGACAATTATCACACTGATCACCAACTCCATCACCATCTGTATCACTCTGGTCTGTGTTGTAGACGTAAGGGCAATTATCTCGTTCATTAAAAATGTCTATGGGGGAAAAAAACACAACAAGATATTGACAAAATCAAAATGATACAACATACAACAACACAGACAGCCATAGACTGGAATCACCAGTGAAGAAGCAAGGCTCTTAAGTGGCTCATAAGCTTTCT
Organism: Camarhynchus parvulus; assembly: GCF_901933205.1. Classification (NCBI taxonomy): domain Eukaryota; kingdom Metazoa; phylum Chordata; class Aves; order Passeriformes; family Thraupidae; genus Camarhynchus; species Camarhynchus parvulus. Next base: position 40,232,153 of record NC_044573.1, read on the forward strand.
GAATGCTACAACATCATTGCTACACATAGTTAAAACTAATATTAGAAAAAAAAATTATGGTACCAATTCCATTTTCTTATTACAACAAAGTTTTCTGTATGTTTGGAAGAATGAGGGCTTTTCCTATGGAAGAATAAGGGCTGATTATGTCTTAAGAATTTAGGTTTTTTTCATTGAATAACAGGTAAAGGGGTGGGGTATTTTTTTTTTAATAACTTGTTTTGGATTTTATTCCCCTACTCTGAGAAATGGCATAGAATGCATAGCTACATCAGGTTCAAAATTCTGAACTTTTGTACAGAAACAACTGTATTAATATTCAGCTGCCTCACCATTGAATAACTTAATTTTACCAGAACATATGCATCATTAATTGTATAGTGTGCCAAATTTTCAAAAGAAACTCTTCCTCCTTAGGAAACTTCATTATAAAACCAACAATCTACTTCAAAATTATAAGATGAAAAGAAACAAACACATGTTGGCATACCTTTCTGGGAAAGATACAAGAATCCTTCCCTCACATGGTCCCTGTATATTTGCATAATCTTTCAGCCAATTATATATGATTCGATTTTTCTTCAAATGCAGAACTACCACGAGCACTAGTATGAACCTGATGATCAGGAGGATAAGAGATCCTCCAAATGTTCAGAACCTAAAGTCAGATAAGCATCCAACTCTTTAAAACATTATTGAGGAAAACCCAAAGCTAGATTTCAACTTTTAGTATTTCTGTATCCTCACACATTTGAAATGCCACAGAGATATGATTTTTGAACAACATTTAAGTGTTTTTTTTCCTATCTTAATTCTGATCAAAGTGGGGTTATAGAGGAATATACTGGTGGAAGAAATAAGCACAATATTTTAAAAAATGTGTATTTGGATTACTGTGAGTTTGGCATACTTATACATTCATAGCAAAGCAGAATACTTTACTATGGATATTGTCTTAACTGTGTGAATGTTCTGATGTTCTTTTCCCCACCTAGAAGGAAAAGTCAACAGACGTGTCATATTAGACCCTGATTACTTTGGAACACAAAGGAAAGAAAGATTTTTTTTTTTTAAGATTACACTGATAAAGATGTGCTGTGATTTCTTCTTTAGCAATATTAATTGTAGTCATTTAGGGACTGTATGGCCAACCATACTACACACAGCAGATGAATCTCAGCCTTTTCTGTCTTGTCCAACATTTTTGAGCTGCTAGACCCAATTTTATTCCACATATAAAAGCAAGTAGCCAATCTCACTGGCCATAAAGCAAAGTGCACTTGTTGAATAGCACGTAATTCTCAAAAGTGAAATCATACCATCTCCATCAATGTCCACAGCACATGAGTCACCCTCCCCATTGTTGTCTGTGTCAATCTGAGCAGGGTTATGCACGTAGGGACAATTGTCACAGCGGTCACCAACTTCATCCTTATCATAATCAAACTGGCGAGGGTTGAACAGAAGAGGGCAATTGTCCTAGTAAGAAAAAAAAAATAGATTTCACAATATAAATCACAATTCATGAGAGCATACTATGAAGTGGTAACTCCTGTTCATCTCGGACAGAATTCAAAAACCAAGTATTAATCCACTATTTTTTCAATGGACAAGTTGTACCTATACTGAAGGTCTTGGTGATAACAGCATGGCACCTGGACAGCCTGTACAAAACTGTCTGTTTTGTACAAAACATGTGAATTGTTCTCCCTATCTCACAGGGAGAGCAACAGGCATTTGAACTGGATCTGTACTCAGACATTTAAATAAAGATGTATCACTGGTACATGGTACTTAAAAAAACACAGCATGTTGCAAAATCAGGTCAACTTCAACTGCATTTTATAACTTTCAAAAAACAAAAAAGAAACAACTAGAATTATTACTCTGACTTTTTTGGAACAACCTACTGTTGGTATTTTCAAGTTCAGATCACATATTTTGATTTTTCAATTTAAATAAGTATTGACTTTTTATTGTTTGTGTTCTATTGAACAAGATAATAAAATGTAAAAAGTTTTTAAAAATGTTAAATGAAATATTCTCATTTGCCAAAAATCTTTTTACCTAAGACCTTTAAATGGAATTTTGAAAATTTCCAATAATTTTAATTGAAACATCTGCCAGAAGAATAATTCTTATATTTCACACATTCCCAAATTGCTCATGGACTTTTTCACATGCACAAGAAAGTACTCAGTGTGAAATGCAAAGAAGAAAGAAAACCAAAACAGTGGAAGTGAGGGCTACATCAGTGGCATGGAATCTGAACGGAAGTCATAAGGAAATAAATATTTAAACTTCTTTTTTTCTTGCTAAATAGAAAAAAACCACATTTAATAGAAAATAATCTTTTAGCACAATAATACTTTAAATTCCCCAGAAAAACATTTCATATAACCAAGGGCACCATATAGAGGCAAGTCAAAATCTTATGCTGTTCATAAAATAATTTCTAGCTTCAAAAAATACAAATACTAAATAATATTTCTTTATCAAATGATTTTTTTGTTGTTTTTTTTTTGGTTTTTTAAGTTTTCCAAAGAGAGACCAAATGAACACAGCTCTTACTCAACTTTAACCATCTGAAGCTCTAGAGCATCTAGGTTGCCTCTGAAGGGAACAAAGAGGAACTGTAAAATTCTAATACCAATTCACTCATGCTAAACATGTTCTGAAAAGCCAGAGTGATGCAAACTCTCAAACCGCCTCTATCTTTTTGTTGATTGTACAAGGCAACAGTTTTAGACTAAGTGGCTATCTTTTAGGCTCTGTGGGTAAATGAATTTGTCTTCTGGGCAGATCTGAAGGAAAGTATGAACCACGCTAGGTATTTTCCTCCCATCATTTTCCTTTGATACTGATTGTGTTTATAGTTGTTTCAGAAAAAAAGTTACAATGAATAAAAATAACATCATATATATAATATTTACCAGCTTTTCAAATACAGTAGACTTGTTATTCTCCCATTACAATATAAAAAATCCAAAACTGCTTTCCATTAAACTGTTTTCACGTACATTACTGAACTCAAAACTGATACAGAGAACATAGTTCCTGGGATTGCCCAGGCTGCTTTGTTCTGCACAGTACTATTCTCCTTTGATTGAACACAGCTTTACTCTGCACTAGCCATCATTCAGGGAAGGAAGAGCAGAATAACTCAGTTGAAGCTCTGAACAATAAAGTTCACATCTATTGTAATGGTTTTCTTTAAAATCAGATGTTTAGGTCAAACATACTGCAGACAGATAGACAGCTTACTTTATCATCTTCGACACCATCATTGTCATCATCCTCATCACAGGCATCTCCTTTGCCATCTTTATCAAAGTCTTCTTGGCCAGAGTTAGGCAGAAGAGGGCAGTTATCCTGGCCAGAAGAAACAGTCAATACATTATGCTTACATTATGTCAGGATAACTTGCCTGGGGCAGAAGAGCAGATATGGTACACCAGAGGCTATAAAACAAGAGCAATCAGCAAAGTACTTTTGAAAGTACCTGGTTTTTTGTTGCCAACTCATTTGCTCCTTTCATATTGTAAAGTAAGTGAAATGCAGCTGCAAATCATTTTATTTCCCAGCTGCTATTAGTGTGACATTTCTAGTAAATTTTAGAGGGAACTAGCAAAGAACAAACACACCACACGCACAGACATGCACTCTTACACCAACTTTTTGTAGACAATTCATGAGATATGTTTGAAGATTACAGAAAAAAATCATCACGTTTTGTTGTCAGAAAAATGAAAAACTAAGCCAAGAGAAGGTCTTCAGAAACAGCTGTTCATATGGAAAGTTACTACACAGCAATGGAAAGTACTACACATCAATGAAGGGGAACACTCTAAGAAAGGATTTTGAAAAAAAGTGTCTTTATACTGTTCTGCAAAACAGTACCTTTGCACTCCCATGGCTTTAAAAATAAAAGTCAAACAGATCGCTTTGTTTTGTAACAGCTTCATAAAGAATGATTATTTTATATAAACAATTCTTAAGTTACACTGAAAAATAAGTAAAATAGCTTGCCAAACTTTTAATATGCATTTTTTAAAAATACTAAAATCAGCTAAAATGGATTTCAATTCTACCACTTGCTATGAAGAAATACATCTATGAAAACACACTCGGTTATTCTCATTTTTACTCACATTCCAGATCTACCTCACTCAAAACTGAATCTGTCAAAAGAGTGCACAAATATCTCCTTTGTAACACACTATAATGAATATTATAGTAAGGTGTTTTCAATCTCAGTGGTTCTAATGGTGCAGACAATTTAGGCAAAAGAGTATTGGAAATTTTGTCATAAATATACAATCCCCAAAATTTTTATCAAATACCTGTGAAGAGTCTTGACTGTCCACCTCAACACTGGCTACCAGTAATACAAAAAAATCTTTGAAATAATGAAAGAAAATTGTCACAAGAATAAGTTAATTTTCAATCATTATCAGCTCAAGGAAAGAAGTTTTTTTAAATCAAATTACTCAACTAGGATATGTTGTAAAGAATACAAAGGCCTGAAAATTTGAGGTATTATTAAGGGGTTTTTTTTTGGCAGGTGGAGAGGTCCTCTTAAATGAAGTACTTGTGTCTATTAGATCAACACATATTACACAAAGCATTAAACAATCTTTGGAAACGGGGTTTTTTCTGAATGGGTTCAGCATGTTGTGTTTACCCAAAACTAATGCTTTGTGTTACATCAAGAGTGAACATGTGCAAATTCTGATGACAGGAACTGGAAGAAATATATATGAAGTGCAACAGCTAAGTTGGCTGAATCTACAATGAACAGACGTCAACTATAGTGAGGAAGACCAACATTTGAGGCCCAAATTTCCATCCACATCTGAAACTCTTCATCTGATAGAGCCCAGATTCACACAAGTGACTTATCCTCTCAAACAGCCTGATTTCAAACTTTCCTAATCTCTTGGTCTGTATCTGTTTTAACCACTATAGTAGTCTAGAGCTCAGTCATTTTTGCATTTCTTTCCTCTTTTTTTTTAAGCAGAAGTTTTTGTGCTATAACTTCAAGAAGATTGAAGTTCAGGCAGATCCCTTTAACACTGAGAAGGAGAAGCAAAAATATTTCAGGTCTGGGAAAAGAAACCCTCGAAAACCTCAGAGAAAATCTTGCCCTTACAGCCATGACTGATAAGCAAAATGCTTGAGCATCTGCCTAGCAATCATATACAGATAAGCCAGTGTTGTCAGTGGCCCCACAAGTAGGTGTTTAAAACTGAACACCTGCGCATGCCTTCTGCTCTGACAAAACTCCTCCATCCCAGTTGCTTAATTTGTTGCTGCAAATAGTGTATGCCCCTCTGCATTGTGCCTTTCATTCAGCCATCAGCAAGGCCACCACTCAGAACTAGGATCCAGGGAACTGCCTGTCAGGGGGTGCCTGCACCCCTCAGCTATTTGAGCCATTGTTAAACTGGTGGATCAACTTTCAGCCTGGTTTCCTACAGCATCAGGACAAGAGCTACAAGGAGGCTGCTCACCATTTTTGAGCAATTCCCACTGGAAGGAACCTCAGGCCATGAAACCAAGAAGGACTTGGTGTGCTTCAGATGAGCACAGAACCAGGTCCCAGGGAACATATCTGGCAGACACAATCTACTAAACCTATATGCCACCATTTTTTGGCTCCCTGATGCTGATTTGTCTCATTGGTGTAGTAACGTTTCATTGTTCACTACAACAGCACAGCAAGATTGAATAGGTACCATTTGCCAGGTGTAGAGCCAATGGGGGCAGGCAGGTCAGGTCATTCCCCTTGAGAGGGTGAGAGCTGGGATTTCACATCTCTGAAGGGCAAGAGAGGCTGAATGTCTCATCCTGCTCCTGTGAGCCTTTGCAATAAGAAGAATGCCTCTAATTAGTCACATTCATTCCTCTCTTTGGCTCCTATTGTTAAAAATTATCTCAGGCTCTGAATCCAGTTGTCACAGTGTGTGGTCTGCTTAACTCTTTAAAAGGAAGGGTAGTTCAAGACAGCATTTTGAACTCTAGCCCTTACACGGCTGTCAGTGTTTTTTTACAAGCCCTACAGGTAGGATTTGACACTGGCCTGGTCCCTGAGATCCCTGTTTGGTTCTCACTAGCTCTGTGCTTCACACCCATGCTTTAGGCAACTCCTGCTCAGTGTGCTAACTCCATTCACAAGCATCCCAATTGTCCATGTGTTCTGAGTAGGAAGAAATCCAAGGCAGAGGACTCTGGATTTAATTTTGAGAATCCCTTACTGTATCTTACCAGATTAAGTGAATACACATTTCACAAACTCCTAGAAAACGAGCATGCTGTAACAGTCAAAGTTTACTGAAAGCAAGCACCAGCTTCATGAATTAAAAGGGTTACTCACAACTATTTAGGAAAAAGTGAAAGTGTTGTTAACACATAGAATTTTTATCAACCTTTTTCACCTACCTTCACACAGTGGTATGTTGCATTAGCAGCACAGATCAAGTTGTTATTAGGCCAGCCATCCAAATCTGAATCCTCACCACAGATGCGGCCATCACCAGCATAACCTGTCCTACATTCACATTTGTACATTGGATCACTGAAATGGCCCAGATAGATGCACTCTGCAGACTTGTGGCAGCTGTGTGTCTTGTCCTTGCACGGATTCTCAGGTTCACAGACCTATAAATGATGGAGTATATTCAATGAAACCTGATAATCACAGCCAGCTGTAGGTGCCTCAGCTTTGTCAAAATCAGACCAGTTATTTAGAGCTCTGAAGACAGGAACTTTGTTTTGATTGTGGTTAGTAAATCATACTGCTCTCTCAGTTCACAACTCCAACAAATATGTACAATGAAAATAATTAAAACAAACCACCAGAAAAACTGGACATTATTAAAAAAGCAATGAAAGTGGTTAACCAATTTCAGAACTGTATCTGCCTTCTTCCAGATGTCATTAAACCCCAGAAATTAACTGCAACAGAAAGGAGATTGCACTTACCTCTTTTCTTCAGTGTTTTGCCTGACAGTATGAAAGGACTATTTTATTTTCTTAAATCAGAGACCCTGAGTAATTCTTGTGTTCACCTCACATAGGTTTTTATTACCTCTTCCTTATCACTATATTTTTCATTGACAGTATTTGAGAATCTTACACAGATGATTCACATGTAGAATTCACAAGCTGAGCTAACCACAGATTGATTCAACAGCAACAAAGAGAAGGCAAACCATGACTTCTACTTTAGCATTTTTTGTCTTTTCTAGAAAACTGTCTTCAACCTCACTTCTACTTCCTGCTGTCCTTCACCACTGATAAGCTTTGGCCCAATGGAATTTAGGGAGTGAGAACACCAGACATGCGTCTGATAACACTGAAATTAACAATGTCATACTTATGAAAAAAACAATCCTAATTCTTCAGTTTCCATTCTCGAGAACAGGTATGTTAACCTCAGAGATAGGAATGCAAAGCAGGGAAATGTTTGCTCCTGGAATTTTAGGCTCATTTGGTACAACTGTGCAGATGCCTACAAAAACAAAATCAAACTCTTAAAAAGCCAATCCCAAAATCAGTGTTTTGTTACTCAAAACAAAAATACTCGGAAACAACAGTCAGTTATTTCAAGCCATTTTTGCCCGAGTTTATCTTATGCCATCATTCAAAGATATTTCAGATGAGAATTACTCAAAGCCATCAAATTCCCTTCAATATCACTTACTTGCTTCTCTGTCTTGGCAACTTCAAGCCCTACTCCATAGGGCTGACTTCCTTTATAGCGTGGTGGACACGGCAAGCAGTGGAAGCCTGGATTTGTGTTCACACAGCGATGGACCTGATTCACTTTAAAGCAAACATCTGACACAGCTATACACTGCAGGTAAAGAAAGAAAAAAAGGAGAAACCAATTAGATGGCTGTGTAATTCCCAAATAATTTTTCATGGTGATTTCCTGATGCTAATGGTAACAAAGCCAATACCTCATCAAGATCCTCACAGAAGGTACCATTGCCAAGGTATCCTGCTGGGCATGCCCCACATGACCAAGACCCATCTGGGTAACTGTTGCATTCTGCTCCAGGAAAGCAAGGATTTGACAAGCACCCATCTGGCAAAGACACAAAACTGAAAATTAAGTAAGGAGCATAAAAGGCACATAACACTTCATTTAACAAACAAGGATTCTCTGATCATTAGCTTAAATCACATTTGATGCAATGGACTCTTATGAAATGCCTAAAGTTAGGGGATTTAAGTGCATTTAAGACTAACTACTATTGATTTAATAAGAAAAAATTACAGATTGCTACATCTAGTATACATTACAGCATATTCAATCCCTATTTAAGAGAGGCTTACTTGTTCAAGAAAGTTGGTATTGCGAATATATATAAAATCCCACTAAACAGCACTCAAAATAGCTCAATGTCCTCTACTGAAACAAAGGTATAATTAGCAGATTCCTGTAGTGTCACTTCATAATTACCCATTAAAAAGATAACAGCAATAATAGCTACTCAGACTGAGTAAATAATGAACACCAACCAATTGGGCAATCCTTCTTATTGCACATATCATGTTGCTTGGTATCTCCCACACAGGGCTTTCCTCCATACTGTGGCTCTGGACTGTTACAGAGGCGAGACCTCTCACGAATTCCTCCTCCACAGGTGACAGTGCAGGCAGACCACGGGGACCAAGGACCCCACTGGCCATTCACTAAGATATGTAAAAGAGCAGAGAAACGCAGGCAATAAAGTGGGGACATCTGGTTGCCAATGACAACAATCCTTCATCAGATCCCTGACTAGAGACAGTTCCTCACTATGCACGTAGAAAAATGATGGCAGATGTTTGCACTGAGATAGCAATATTTCAGAAACAAACCAATGAAAAATACCCAACTGCTTCATAGGCATTTTTTGGCCAATAATTCAAAACAGCCTGCCATGCCCACTAGATATGTAAAGAGAAAAAATGGAGGAAAAATTATATGAAAGAAAAGTGAAAGTGTATGGAACTAAAGGTCTATAGAAAAGGTTTGAAAGTGTAGAAGAATAAGAGAATTATTATAGCAATTAATTGTGTTCAATGTGTAAAAAACGTATACACAAATATCAAAGAAACCTGACTTTTGGGGGATTCTATATCTATTCCTAACAAGTAGAGAGACAGCTTCCTTTTAGAAAGGAAGGGTTTATTTTTGATATGCAGAGACATATCAGTAAAATGGAAATTTCTCAAACTCTAATTTTTAAAGCCAAATTATAACATGGAAGGTTTACAAAACCTCTGACTGCATTGTTGCCTTCATTTTCAAAACACCCTTGTGTATTATTTCACTAATAAAAAAATTGTATTTTCCATCATAGAAATCCACTGTCATTTAGATCTGAACAAAGAGAAGGAATTCAGCTGGAATATTACTGTGTTACTTTTGATTCAAGATCACAGACATACCTGGACATGGAACTTTCTCACACTTCTCTGTTTCACGCCCATTTCCCACACAGTTTTTCCCACCCATCTGGGGAATAGGAGAATTGCAGAGGCGGATGCGCGTGATGTTTCCCACTCCACAGGTAACTGAACAGGAAGACCAGGGAGACCAGTGACTCCAACCACCATCTTGACGTACTGCCAGAGAAAAGAGCAAAACTCAAGCAAACAGCCACCTGTAGCAGTAGTACAAGCTCAGTTGTGAGGTTAGCCTTCTAATGAGCCTCTCACCACATCTGATGAACATCCTATCTCTTTCCCACCATTTCCCTTACAAAGCCCAGCATGCCAGCTCAGGTACTCAACAGCTTTCTCAGGAATTTCAGTAACCAACACATGACTAACAATTATGGCAGATATTTTACTTAAAAATAAACATTTACAATGAAACAAACACTTGTTCAAAATGCACATTTGGACATCTAGCAGTCTCAGCTGCCATATATTGCCTTAGGTACTATATTAGCCTGGATATCACAGGCAACTTGCAATAGCATTAACTAAACTTCTGGAATACCATCCTTATAAGTGCCTTAAATATAAAAGCAGTTTGATATTTTCAGAAATCTTCCATGATTACCATATTCCTAAACACAGCTAAGTTAATGGAATGGCCCAAAAATCACTGAATGGCAGACGTAAACAGCCTTGAATATCACGTTTACAAACTAAGTGTTATCTCCAAACTGAGTTCAAACAAAAGATACTAATTCATAATGTTAAAGAAAGGATCACTCACCATCTTTTTTTTTTTAATATAGCTAAGCCCAGAATGTACACACCTACTAAATTGTCAGGAAAGCGACATTTGACATATTTGAAAGGGGAAAATTGGCAAAGAATCTAATGACAGCTACTTTAATTGTGCATATAGGATTTCTCAAATACATACTCTCCTGACTAAACTTGGTCTTGCTTTGAGATGTCCAAAGAAGCTTTTAAAACAGAACAAATTTATTACTTACTGCGATGGTCACATTTCTTAAAGCTGCACATCCTTGTTTGGATGTGCGGACCTGTGCAAGCACTCCTGGTGACATCACACGACCTTCCTCGCATCTGTGTCCCAGAGCCACAGGTAACTGAGCACTTTGTCCAGTCTGACCATGGTGACCAGCCCTCCTCACTGTCATCAGCTGCAGAGCAAAAGGTAAAAAGAAGTGCTCAGCTTTGAAAGTTGCTCTATTATCCTATTTAGAGGATATTCTCTTCTCTTTTTCTGCAGAATATGTACTTTAACATTTAGATCTCTCCTTTTCTAATTTTGCTTTCCCAAGCTGCAACTGTTGTTACAGAATAATGGTGTAATATTATACAGAGGTTAGTTCAGATAAGAATCCTGGATCTTCACGAACTTGTGTGCAGTGTGTTTGCACACTGATCTTTGAAGCAAGAAGCGCTGATCTTTGAAGGAAAACCATCTCATCTCTAGAACGGACCAAGTCAAAACCTGAGTCCAAACTGCCTTTGGCTTCAGAATATAGGTCAGTGTGATATGTGGCCCCACCTTTGAAAGCTGCATAATGGTGAGCATGATCAAGAGCACATTGTAAGTATACACCCTATGCTCTGAATGGGAAAAAATGTAAAACATGATTGGGAAGTCATGGAAACATGACTTTTAACATTTTATGTCCAAAGTAGCTAAGCAGGTTATCACCTTAATTCTAAGTAACCAATATAATCAATGAAGAGAGACCAAATCCTTCTGAGGGTAACTTCAAGCACCCAAGTTATTTTGTATGATCTTTGTATACACACAAGTTCTATATTTGATCTTACCTGCCTTGACATCTTACTTGTTTTGAACTTTCAAAAACACTAGTAGTGATTTTAAATAATGCCAAAGACTATCTTTCTCCTCAGCTAAATACTCACAGTGAGAGCAGACTGGACAGCATTCACCTTCAACAAAAACTGGATCGGCACAGGAAACTGCTGGGCAGGTGATTTGATTGCACACAATTTTGGAATCCTAAAGGCAAAGAAATCAATTTACTGATTTATGCTCACAGAGAGGTAAATGAAGGTGGACATCTGGGGAAGTTTCATGTGGAAATGTTTTGATTTATTCTATCATGGACATGGAGACTTTATAAACATCATTAAGACCAGCCAAGCTCTAAGTAAATATGATCTGACATGGACAGTTGAGCTGGAACTCCATTTCTGCAGAGAGTATTTCCAAAACCTTACCTGGCAAATGCACTTGGTGCAGCTATCCACAATCCAGCTTTCATTATCTGCAAAGACACGGCCATCCTGCCAGCAAACTGGTTGGTTCTTCGTTGTTTTGTTAGGCCCAATCAGTTCCCACATAATTTGGTTCTCTTCAGACTAGAAGATGAATTTAATGAAAACAAACTGTGTATTTCATAAGCAAACTATTTTAAATAGACAAAACTCAGATACGACCGGATTAAATTCTTCCATCAAAAATTTTGTTTTTATGTCCATAAGGAAGATGGTCTTAAGTATTGCAGTCCTGCACAGCAATTCTTCTAGGAATGGTACAAACACAACACTAACGGAAATCTGCTCTTAGCCATTTTGCTTTATTCTAACACAGTTCATCTTTAGTTGAGAAGATTTTAGTCCTGACACATATGGCATACTAAGAAAATTTCTTCAGAAATAATTAGATGATTCAGAATAAGAAGAGGGGCAGACTTCAGCAAAACATCACCATCATACTACAACTATAAAAATCCTATACATTTACTTGCAGTTTAGGTACCCCATGCAGCCACTTACTGAGGTAGTCATAAATGGTGTAAACATGGTAAAATGACTAAGAGTACACAAGCAAGGTTGGGATTGCTAGCTTTCAATTTCTAAACCTTTAGAAGGATTTCCCCTGTGTATGAGCACATGTGTGTGTGTGTGCTCTTTTAAACCCAGTCTGTGAAAACCAAGCCTTGATTAAAGGGTTATACTCAAGGACTACCAAACTAGTCTCAATGGAAAGAGGACATCTTGACATTACATAAATATACTAACAGGTGTTCATATGCAATATAGAAATCTCTATTAAATACCCCAGCATAAAATAAGGAAGGAAAGAGCACTGCACAGCAGACCTCCATCAGCCTTCCTGATTTGCAGGTACCTACCACTTTCTGGAGGTTGTCAGCCAAGTTGTTCACCACGATGCGCAGGCCGGTGAGCTCTGTGAACATCGACCCCAGCTCCTCACAGGAGCGGTCACAGAACTCGGCCTTCCCTGGTTTCTCACCCACGTACTCCGTTGTCACAGCAGGGCTCAAGTGAAGGATTTCAGTGCTCTCGTTGATAGTGTTCACTTCAGCTGGTAGCAAGAGAATGAAAGAGAAGAGCAGCATATACAAAGCTCTTCCACAGATTACAGATTCCTGCTGAAATCACAGACTGGCACCCATAGGTAGGGTTTAAACACATCTATTTTGGCACAGCTTCATGCTTATTATACCCATGAATAAAAGAGGGGTTAGATGTCAGCTGGTTCCAATTACAGGCTTTCCCTTTTCAAAATTAAGAGCCAAGCTGTGTCTTACATGGCCTTCACTTTAAAATTGTTGGCACTGCAACACATTCATTTATGAAGAAGGCTAACAAAAGGATGCAGTATCAAACAAAGCAAACCCACTTTATCCACTCAGACATAAAAAGTTTAAGATTTTTTCATCACCTATCACATTTCCTTATGGCAGAGAAAAAGGCAGGAGAAAGAGTTTCCTTGCAGAAAGTCAATGTCCTTGTTCTTCCATTAATTCCATTGTTGGATCAAATTTGACCATTATGCAATGTATACCAGACTGGGCTGCTCTATATTGCACTGCCCAGTGTTAAGCTCAGAGGAGCTGTTATAAAAAACAGTTTCATTCTGAAGTGAAATGGAGGTCAAGCTAAGATCAGACAGATTATTTAATTTGCCACTCCAAACACTCCTCCAAAAGGCATATTGTAATTAAAACAGAATTTTGCATGCATTAGACAGGGAGAACTGGACATGTTCTAATATAATTTTGAAAGACTTCCCTGTCTACAGTAAATTCCATAAAAACAACATAACAGAATGCATGGTTTTAATTAATAAAAAAGCACAAAGCACTTAGATAACTAAATAAAATAGTCTGTGTTCTGTTAAGCATTTGAATCTCCATCAGGTAAATATCCTATGGATTCCATGGACACTTTCTCTAAGGACTCCATGAGAAACTCAAAGTTGGTATCAGCTATACAGCAATCCATACTTCCCTATTTCTTAATAAAGACTTCTTTACCAGATTTAGCGACATTGGAATAGCTCAAGGTTACCAAAGAGAAGACAAGCAAAGGATATAGCAATTTAAAAAGAAAAAATCAGCACAGGAACATGTGCCATAAAACATATGGGTCAAAACCACAATACCATTCAGTGTTGACAAATCACCAAAGATGGCAAATCTTCAGAAATGTTAAGGGCTTGATTTGATACTTTACCATACAATGTAAAGTGTTATATATAAATATAAAAGGAAATGAAAACAGGAGCAAAGTATTCTTCATTCATTTGGAAGGCTAAAAATAAAACAACAAAGAACCAACCCACAATATGACATTACGTGATTACTTCTCAACCAAATTTAAAATTATTGGCTTGATGTGCTTTTAAATTAGCTATGAAACATCTGCCACTAGCCAAGGTGTACAAAAAATTGTTCTCAGTTTTCCAAAGTTGAAGGAATTGTCCAGCTTTATTTACGGTATGGGAGAAAGCCACATAGCAGATCAGAACTCTGTGTCATAACAGCTTATTTCAGCTGCTTTTTGATTCCCTGGAAAGAATGCAATTTTCCTACCACATTGGAACACTAGATTTCTCAGATCCCCCCACAGCACTTCTCAGATCATTAATTTCATATTTTTCAAGCCAACATGGAGTATGCCTTGACCGGAACATTCTGAGGACATTAATAAAGTTGCAATCTCAGCAGGAAACATAAACCAAAACTATGTTAAAAGAACTAAATCCTCACTTCCTACTGGTACTTGGCAGTGACTGAAAGAAGATGCCTGGGGATCACTGGGAAATCAGTTCTCTGCTGCTGGCTTCCTGCTAATTTCCTAAGGACCAGATGATTAAAATGAGAAACCAGAAAAGTAAAATGTGCATCCTCTCACATATGCAAATATCATTCTGTTGATATAACTCAAGAAGGGGTTTGATTGATGTTCCTATTTAGGTGTGTTTTTGTCATCTTTCCTATCCAGTGCAGTGTATAAATCCTGCCTAAAGGATCAGCAGTCACCCCACTACAGACATACTGTCCTACTCTCAACCAAACAGCAATCCCAAGCCACCATTTCACCACATGTCACATTCCTATATTAGGCTTAAAGATACATTGGGAAAACAGTCCTGTCTCCTTTTGCATCCTTAGGGCTGAGGGAACTTCATTGGTAACATCAGCCTTGCTGTCATGGGATATCAACACATAAATATGTAACCTTAATGCCTGAATTTCAGCTCAACGAGTCTGCCATCAAAATGGGAAAATATCTTGTGGTCACTAACATCATTCATGGCTTTTCAACTGTGGTAATTGTCATTAGCAGTATCCCCCAAGTTTCAATACTGGGCCCAGTCTTGTTCAACTTATCCACCAATGACTTGGATGAAGGAACAGATGCCTCCTCAGCAAGTTCACAGATGACACAAATCTGGGAGGAATGACCAATACCCCAGAGGGCTGTGCTGAAGGACCTCAACAGGCTGGAGAGATGGGCAGAGAAGAACCATTCTGCCCCTCTCCTCATCCTCAGCTATATCTGGAGCGCTGTGTCCACTTCTAGGCTCAGTACAAGAAAGATATGGAGCTCCTGGACTGGGTCCAACCATAGACTACAAAGTTAATTAAGGGATTGGAGCCTCCCTCTTATGAGGAAAAGCTGAGAGAGTTGGGCCTGTTCAGCCTCAAGGAAGAGCCAACTGAAAGGGGACCTCATCAAGGTGTATCAATATCTAAAGGGGATGGAGCCCGGCTGTGTTCAGTGGTGCCAAGCAATAGAACAAGAGGCATTGGGCAGATACTGATGCACACAAAGTTCCACCTGGATATAAGGAAGAACTTCTTTACTGTGTGGGAGACCAAGAACTGGAACAGCTGCCCACAGAGATTGTGGAGACTCCCTCACTGGAGATATTCAAGAATCATCTGGACAACACCCTGCGCCATGTGCTCTTGGATGACCCTCCTTGAGCAGGGAGGTTACACTGATGATGCCCTCCTGTTCAACCTGACCCATTCCCTGAGTATGTAATTAAGCTGGATAGGCAATGTCAGACTCTGACGTGCACATAAAAACCTCTCAAGTAATTTTAATGGTCTCACTGTGCTATTAGTTCTTTTCTGTTACTGCACAAGAAATTTCCATATTGTATTATTCTCTTGGTGTTGCAAAGTAAAAGGAGAAACACTGTGATTTGAATTATTTGCTAAATAATTCCCAGTAAGGATAAAACAAAAACCCCAAACCTGTATAATTAATAGAATTGAAAATCTGGCAATTGACAGAGGTGATACATTAAGAAAAATACATTAAAAAATATTATCTGTTGGTTATCAGCAGCTTACAGCTGTACAAGAATTCCTCCTAAGGTATGCATTAGCATGAAGAATTCAATTAATCCTTTAGGATCCCATTGGTTTCTTCCTCATAGTAGAGGTATAGTAACATTCCATTTCTACTTGGTGATATTTCAAAACATTTAGTACTACTTTGAAGAAGTCAAGATCTGCTATCGTTTAATTTTTTCCTTGTTTGTGCAAAACCCAGACATTAAGTTCAACCTGCTTAACTGATTTTCTATATACCACATATTTGAGCAAATTAACAGAAATAATGGCATTTCAGGTGGCAGGAGTTTCAAACAAAACTCTGAAGTCCCGTCTTGTGCACCCACGACATTCCTCTGACAGATTGAGCTGGCTCTGATTCTTGACTGAGCTCTTGTTAGCTGCAAGCACTGGGAAGTAAAACAGTCAGCACCTCCAATAAACTTGAGTACAAAACCTTAGCACATATCTGACAAATAATCCTAATTCTTTTATGGGGAATCCACTACACACCCACACACAGAGTGCTCCCCTCCTGGCAGGGTAAGCATGAACTGGACTAACAAGAACACGTGTCAGCCCATAAGATACATGCCTTCCATCTCTCTTCCTTTGATTTCTTATTTTCCTGAGGCTGTTTTGATTGACAATACTTTCGGAGTCAAATCCAAAGCCTCTTTCAGTTGAAGGTATTGCCAAGGAATTCAATGTCTTTAATAATGGCAAACTAGTTTGTGGGCCCATTGACAGTCAGCAACAGAATTCAGAAGCAACACCTCCTGTCTTGTGTGCAAAGAATTGCAGAAAACTCATGTAAGAAAATACGTATTTTCCTACATGTGCCTTTTTCCCTTTCATTTCTACTAATTTATTGCTCAACACTTTTTTTTCCCAGCTTAAAAACAGAGGTTCAGAGTTACAAACCTAAGTAACTGAACTAAAATAATAGGCTAGAGAGTAGAAATGGCATAATATAAACATATAAATTCCCATTACCACCAAAAAGCAACTTAGTCTCCTTTTCATTTCAAAGCGATCTGTTGCCTGGTTTTAGGATAATATTTCACAACTGACATTTCTAATTTTCAGATTCAACTGAACAGTACTAACAAGATAACAAAAGCCTTACTTGACTGGCTTCTCTGGCATCCTTTCTTACGCAGAACATCCTCTATTGAAGTATCAAAGATTAACTGAATATTTTGCAAAAGACCCTGTAATAATAATTTTAAAAAGCAATTAAAAGCAGTAATATCAATTTTGGAATAAATAAAACTGATCTGTCTCAATTCCATGCTACTGACTGGATTTGACATAAGCAAATACATAAAAAGCAATCTACAAGGCATTAAACCTGACACACAGGGGAAAAAAAAGTGCTTATAGCTTTGTTATATACAATTTCAGTATTATAAGCCACAAAGATAGGTATGTTCTGAAACATGCAATAATACAAGATTTTTGCTACAAGCTCAGATCTCCATTTTCATAGTGAATTTTAGATTTGTCATAGGGTCAAGGCCAACTTTCCAGCACCATCACACTTCTATCCTCAGCCAGTCATTCCCATGCACCACAACTCACTGCCTCCTCAATTGTGCTGATCCTACTCTAAGACAACACTCTAAATCCAGACAGGTCACTATTTCATTTGGGAAAAAAGCCCTCAAAGAAAAAAAAATTAAAAACCAGATTGTTTCAGTGAGCCACTAAACAGTACAGCTTCAGAACCAGTTGTCTGAGCACTACTGGTGGAGTAACATAGTTATAGAGGCAGGAATGGAGTGGCTGTGGGCAAGAACTTCTGAAGTCCCTGCCAAGACTGGTCATCCCATGGAGCCAAACTCCAGCATGTCAGGCTCTGGCTGAAAACTAGATGACACAACATGATGAGAAAGAAAGGGCTTTTTAAAATTTTTGGAGCCATGAGTTCAAGCCTGACTTCAGCTATAACTGAAAAGAAGCCATCCTTAAAGCAGTTGGGCCAGATCACACCACCAAATTATGAGGCAGAAGGTCACTTTCATTTGATAGGAAAACCAAAAAGCTTGTAATTGCTTCATCTCAAATGTTTTCCACAAAAAAGAAAAATAATTTCATTTACAGGACTGATCAAAACTTTTTGTTGTATTTCTTTTCTCAAATTTTTCCTCTTTTTAAAATTTAAATTGAAAAGAAACAGTCAAAATGGCAAAACAGGATGTTCTGGACCAACACCACATGCTTCAGCTTCATTAAAAATTCTTATTTTTCTTCTTCTTTCAAATACAAAAATAAAAATATCATATTCTCATGATTTGAATAGATTAATTCAATGTAAAAACAGTTCAAGAAATTTGCAAAAAAATTCTACAAATCACTGCAAAAACTCAACATCTCTAGAAGTCTTACATCTGGAAAAGGGATGGAATGCCAAAATTTGGTTTTGCACACTTTATCTGGATTTAGACTGACTTTGCTTTGTCCTTGCTTTCAGGAGCCCCAAAGCCACACAATACAGACCCAGCAATTAATAAAAGCACACTCTGAAGAAAGTCTGCTTGGGAACACCTGTGACCCCGTCAAATCCAAGAGGCACTGAGACAACAAAACTGTTCCCACTGCATCTTCCCAAACTACTTGCCGTTACCTTCTTATCACAGCAGAGACCCAAGCTTCTGCAGGTCACCTACCCTGAAATGATTCTCCCGAGTGGACCCTTTCGCCACGTACAGCCTGCTGCTCTCTGCTTTCAGCTGCTCATAGAAAGGCTCCTCCAGGATGAAGCTGTCAATAAGGTCACAGCCAACATAGAGGTTGTAGTTCTCCCCCGTTATCTGCACGGTGAGGTTCTTCCACTGGGAGTCAGCAAGGTCCACATCTTCCAGGGAAATCACGTTCTGGAAGCCATCCACCCAATAGATAAGGTCCAGGGTGTTGGCCCGGCCATTGGAAATGATCTCAAACTGCCTCTCACTGATGCCAGGACCCTCTAAAGCAAGGATAGTGCCTCTAGATTGCCTGTCCTGCCTCAGGGTGGCTGAGAGGATAAAACCCTCATTCTGCCGTATTAGTTTTAGGATCTTTTTTAGTTTCTCGGGCTTACATGGAGGTATATGGTCAAACCGAATGAACCGGTAGGCTGGCACAGTGGGGTCTGGGCCCCGGAACACCTTTGCTCCAATTGTCTTTCGGTTTATGTTACTGACTTGAAGTAAATCAAAGGTGGTCTCCTCTTCCTTGTCATCATCTGAAAAAGTTAACAGCATGTGACAATGTGTCTACAAAAAGTCTTGCAAGAAACAGCATAGTACACTTAGTAACTGCAATTGTATGACAGGCATTAAGAACCAGCAGAGTAAACCCAGCACTTTCTGGCCTCCACAAGTGGAACAGTTCCTACAAGAAGGCAAGCGAATTGTATTTTCTACCTGACATTTTCATTTACATGAAAATTCTTTTTCTTGTGTACAAACACTTTTCATTACACATTTACATATCTGGCTTCATATTTTATAGCACTATATGGTACATACTTTTACATATAAATATATTCTGTAGGCCATGTATGTATATGCCTACACATGGATGCATGCAGCAATTCATTCATTAAATATTTTTTTATATATGATCAGATAAAGAACTTGAGGTAATTTCTACATTTTGATTACCAGATAATGGAAAACCAAATTATGAGAGTCCATGTGCCTATACAAGGACCAAAAAAAAAAAAAGATATTTGCCTTTTAAAGACTGCTGGAACCAAGAATCAAAATGTAAATGAGGGTCTGGCACTGTGCCAATTTGTATTCTACTTATATTTGGTCTGTAGATGTCTACTTCTCTACTTTTATCTTTTTAAAATGTTGATCCCACTCAGTGATTCTGTTTATGTTACTTTCACCATACATTTCCACCACACAGAAAAGTGTAATATCAATTATTTATGGGATTATATACATTTTAAGCAATAATTTCTAAAGAAAGCAATTTTGAGATCTATTGAGAAATCTTAATTTAGCACTGACAAGGTATAGCTACCAAAAATATCCCAGGCACTTCTAAAAACGTCCTTTATGATTACTTTGCCCAGTGTAGTTCAGGTAAGCCAACTCTTTACAACTTTTAACTTTGGGAGTTAGTATGTATCCAGCCAGTTAAGAAGCATCTGAACTTACCCTGAGCATTTGAGGAAACCCACAGGGTTATCAAGATAGCAAGCCACAACAACCCTCTCCTCTTCAGCATAACTCCTATGAATAAACCAAAAAGTAGTAAATATTAGGGAAATTATATTTATCAGCTATAAATAATGCAATTTTCCTCATGAAATGCCATAAACAGCAACTATATATATAAAATCAGAATTTTTATTTTGCCTGATTCTTGTAACTCTTATTCTGGGTCTGTTCTTGATGGCAGAAGTAAAATGTGACATCAGATGAAGGGAAGAGGAATTACAAAAGTTAAAGATCCTTTTTATGGAAATGTCTTTAATAAAAAGGAAAGGCATAAAGAAAATATACATTATTATTGTCCTAATGAAATTTCAGTAGCTGGCATAGAGACCATATGACACTACAGGAGATACAGCTTACTGCTAGCACATCCTTACTTTCGAGCACAATATTCAGCCAAAAATCCTTGGAGGACAATGGGATCTAAACTGGATGACAGTTCTGAGTAACAGGGGTAGCTTTTCAGTACCTTTTTCAGTGCTATGATACAAACACTCTCTTCCATATATATAAAAGTATGTACAATTCTCTGTACCCAACCACAGCTGGATAAAGTGACTCTTAACGTGATGCCGGGCTTGCCCTGTAGCACTGTGCAGTTATAAACCGCATAATTGCATCTCCATATGTGCCTCAGCTCACAATGAATGGAGCAGAAGCATTCCCCGGAATGCGCAGAAATCCAGTTCTCTGGGTACAGCCAAATAACTTCAGCACTGCCAACTCCGCACATTATTGCAAGGACTCAGGGATGCGGCCAGCGCTTCCTGTCTACATTTTCTTTGTTCTACACGGAGCTCTCTCTACCTGGCATCTCCAGGGTACCACCGCTACCGGCGGCCGCCAGGATGCCTCTCTCACCTCTAGAACCCGGGGGCTCCCGGCGGGACAGCCCCTGCCTGGGCGGCGGGCGCGGCGGCGGCAGGGCTGCTGCGGGCAGGTGCCTGCACACACCGCCTGCCCCGCGGCTGCTCCCCGCACCCCGAGTTCCCGCGGCGTGGGCAGCGGGGCGAGTGCCCACGGCGAGCTCCGAGCGGGCTGACAACCTCCTCCGCCCGCCGAGCAGGCTCCGCGGCGGGCACGGCACCTCCCCGCCCTGCGCCTCACCTGGCATCGGGGAGCCGACGGCGCGCTGGGCTCTGCGGGGCGAGGCCGGCCGGGTACGCAGCTGGATGGGACGCGCGGCTGCCGACGCCGCCACAAGTGCCTGCGCGGCCCCGCGCCCCGCGCCTTTATGGGCTGCGGGCCGGGCCCCGCTGTCAATCAGCGGCGCCGGGGCGCGCCCCCGGCTCGCCCCTCCGCGGCGGCGACATAAACCCGGCCGCCCCCTCCCCACCTCGCCTACCTGCGGGGCCATCGCCGGCCCGGGCCCGCCCCCGGCGGGCGGTGCAGGGGCGGTGCGGGGGGCGGTGCGGGGGGCGGCCTCGGCGGTGGCGGCCTCCCCAGGAGCGGAGGGGCGGGCAGGGGAACGGAGCCCGCGGTCGGTGTGGCGGGGGCCGAGCGCGGCAGAGCCCCCGGGAGGCGGCGCCAGGGTCCGCGGCGGGGCAGGAGCGCGGCCCGGACCCGCCGTCGGGGCGAGCCGAGCCCGGTTCCCGCGGGCGAGAAGCGCGTCCGCAGCCCCTCCGGCCGGCCCGGCTCTCCCGGGGACACTTGTCGCTTGAAAGCTCGGTGCTCCTGCCGCCACCGCGGCAAAATCCAGCCTTCTCCAGGGCTCTGTTATCTCATTTTTATCCTTTTTATTTTTAATTTTTGTACAAAATTGTACAACAGCCCAAAGGCGAGACTTGCCGTCCCACGGTCAGTTGGCAGAGTGCTCTCTGGATGTCAGCCAGCGGCTCCTCAAGTGAGCCCAAGCACCTCAGTCCCGCTGTTCTGCGCGAGAAGAACCATCCCCTTTTCATTCCATGGAGGGCGATGCGGGCTTGAGGCGTGCTCCTTGAGGCGGGAGCCTTGGCTCAGGGCTAGTGAAAGAAACCTCACTCTTAGGCTGATCCTAGACATGTTAGGAGAACTGGAACTATCTCCACAAGCAAGGACTCAAATCAAAACCATTGAATTTTAAAGGTCAGTGTCCTGAGGAGCAGCCAGCAGAGCTTCCGGCATCACACTCCACAGAGGGCAGGAGGATGGATCCCTGTAGTAGGTCTACACACAGAAGCTGCCATGACACGTGGATACATTTCGGAAGTCAAAGGAGAAGACCATGATCCCAGCTGCTGAGTCCTGAACTGGGATTGCAGAATATCTGTGAAAGAATCCTGCAGCTGGTGTGAAGAGGCATGATTTGGCTCATTTGCTTGCAGAATCCAAGAAATGTAGCCCTGTCAAATGCATAGGTGGACAAACTTCACAAATCTTGATGCACAAAAAAACAAAATTCAAACAAAACCAAAACATTCCCCCCACACAAGCAAAAAACCCCACAAAAACCAAAAAACAGAGCCTGGGAAGTCATTAACTTTGCCCATCACAATTTGAAATTCCAATAGAAAAAGGTGTTGATATTTCAGAGCTCAGAAGACTTCAAAAGGCTCAATCTGTCACTACAGCAGAAAATGCCAATGCAAGCACTGCTCCCTTTCCGTTTGCCATGGAAGCTCCTTCCAACTTGGCTGGCCTTGGCCTTGCAGGGTAGCAGGAGCCAAGGAGCCTTCCCCTTTCTCACAGGGTCCAGGGGACTGAGCCAAGATAGGAGGGAGAGGGCTTTTTTGTCTTCCTAAGACATTTGGTTTTCAGTTTTGCAAAACCTCAAGAATTTAAAAAAATAGTTAATGATGTTCACAAAACCTCAAATTCTAGTGGGTTTACTCATTCCCCCTGCTATATTAAGACTTAGTCTTTATATCTATATATGTAGCTGTGTGGTGTGTTTTCCACTAGATTGAACGGTGCTGGGATAACTCTCATCAGGAAGCTGCTCTGGGATTACAGCTGGAGAAGAGAATGCAGCAAAGTGTTTAAGAGACCAAGAAGAAACTATCTTTGAGATAGTTTCATGAATTATTTTACATTTATATGGAAAGCCTTTTTACAATAGAAATTTTTAAGTCAATAAAATAACAATAGACAAATTTTATTGTATCAGCTTCTAACCAGCTGCCTCATAGCAAATCTTTCAGTCTTTGTGAGTGTTATAGGAGTGAAGGATCAATAGCATATTGTTTTGAGCTGAATGGTTTATATATAGGATGATGACCTTTGAGGAGACAGTTTGATTGTAGTCTTTCTACAACCATAAAAATGCTTGCTTGCTCACTTTCCCCCGGCCACCTTGGAAGAGGTAAACATCTTCTTTCCAAGATTCCTGATGGAAAGTCTCAAAGAAACAAATACACACTCTGCTTTGTGCAGTGAGCCAATGTACACATGCAAACATTGGAATAACATTCACGTGTCTCAATTTACCTGATTTTTCAGTGCAAAGGGAAAGTGAACAATGGTAATTAGAGAGATTGTAAAGTTAGATTTGCTAACATACAAGAACACAACCGAGGTAACAGAAGATCTCATACTGATGTTTTTCTGTATTATTTTACCTTTCACTGCTTCATACTGGCATATCAGACATGGGCACAGGTCCTTAACTTCTCATCTCTTTATGTACCTCCCTTTGCCTTTTTCAGGTTTCTGTTTTCCTTTTGTACTAGCCTTTGGGACTTCCCATTTTGGATCATGTAAACATTGTACAAGGTACACTTGTACATTGAAAATCACTGGGGAATGCCAAGATTCTGGTGTGGCACTGTCTCAGAAAGAACTGTGATTTGATGGATGTTCATCAAATACTCCATGATTTTGCCTAGGACTTTTTCACTGACTTTCTGACTTAACTTGACTTTGTGGAAGGCTTGAACTCTCCTACATTAGAAAGAGTCCTAATAAAGTGGAATATGCTTTACATGCTTTTTTTTTTTAACTGCTTTTCTGATAAAATTGAAACTTTGTGCTTTTGGCATGATCCAAAAGACAAATTCTGTGACTTTTTCTGGGTGAAATTCTGATCTTTTTTTTTTCTTTTTCTGACAAAAGCTTCCCCACTAGCTGAAATAGATCTAGTTTCATGATCATGATAAGATCCTTCAGGTTTTATCCTGCAGTCCTGGATTTCACCTGATAATCATTCTCACAGAAAAGCTGTCAAAAAGCTATGGAGAATTTTTCTTTTTTTCTTCCTGTGGTTGAATTTGATTTTCATAATTCACAGTATTGAGGTTTCCAAAACTGAAACAGGTAACTTCAGATTAGTGTGTGATGCCGTCACTGAGTTTTTTGAATGAGCTAGTAGGGAAAGGGAGAGAGACCTGAGTGCTTCCTCTGATAACTTGTCTTAAGTACTTCAGCTAAATGCATATTTTGAGTCCTGGAATGGAATACACAAGGGAGAGTGAATTCATTTATGATGAGGGAGAGAGTTAGTTTTGACATAGCTTTATGTATGCTCTAGTTTAAGTTCTGGTGCCAGATAAAAATGGGTACCTAATCAGGTACTTAGTCTTCTGCTCTTTGTTTCAGAGGAAGAAGTGTTTTGGGCTTATTTTAAACCTTCCTTAAGTAATTTCCAGGTATAAAATATATCCAGATACAAATGCTAATGCATTCTGTCAGAACAAATGGCCATTGACTGCACAAGCACCAATTGGTATGCTGTTACAATAAACATGTCAAAGAGGGAAATACTGCTACCACCCATTTGCAAACTTCTTCTTTAGTTTAAAAAGGGCTATACGCAAAAACTTGTGCACTGTTTCAGCAGGAAGACTCTGAGTTTGAAGCTAAATCCATGTCTGAGTGTTTTGCTACATTGGTTCCTACATGATTTAACTGGTATCACACAGTAAGTTATGGAAAGAGCCATATGTAAGTGGAACCCAAGACTCTTAACTCATGGTCAGAAACTTGGATCTGTAAACCCTTTTTATTCCCTGTTCTTGCAGTACATATGACAAAACAAATATCCATCTACAAACAGTTAACTGTGTCCTTAACCATGTTACAGAATTTTTGTACTCTCTCCCCACGTGAGCTGCTGAACATATTAAGAGTGCCAAGTATTTTCAGCCTCCAAAAAGGAACATTCCTCTACCAAGTGCAGTGCAAATGAGCACTGAAAGTGCTCTGTAAATCCCAAGTTGCTGCTCTGCGTTTAAAAAACCCCAAACCTTTTACCAGATTCAGGACAGATTTATTACCCAAAGACCTTTTTTATTCTACTTTGTTACACAGTTTCACATTCTATCATGGAAGTATTGATGTTTTCAGTTACAACAGGAAAAAGTCACTAAAGCACTGAATTTTAAACAACTAAGATTATCCTTACAGGCTGTAATATTATAATTTTTATTATATTTCCAATACCGTGCTTTCTGTATGTGGAATGGGATTTGGTCTGTTGTATCTACATATGTTCAAAGCCAACCCAATCTCCAAGCTTTTAAATTATTTGGATTAAATCCATATTTAGAAGTAAAACATGCTGAAGTTGACAGTAGCTTTAGTTGAGGGGTAAGTGAATACAACTAAAATTACGACTTCAGTGGTCCAGCTGGATTTTAAAAGTTGTTTGGGGGAACAGATGCCATTCGTTTCAGGAGGATGTAGTGCCTAACTACTTTTGAAGGCTTGGACCTACTTTCTTTTCATTTAGCTAGGTGAAACAAAATGCCAAATGCTTACTGAGAGCTCAATGAGCTATAACAAATGTTTGAATGATCTTCGTCTAAAAAGAATTTTTTATTGCAACTAGACCCACACTTTTGTTTCATCAGAATTATGATGGGTCTTTGCCTTACCTGCACAACCACCCTGTGAAATGTGGATTATTCCCACTGCTGCATGTACTGACTGTTGGGAGCCCATCCTGAGGGGACTTAAGGTGCAAACACAGGAGAGGACCCCTTTTCTTGGCAGACATGCAGTCCCTTGACCAAGGGTGCTGCCTCTGCTATGCTTTCTCTCTCCTTCCAGCAAGGGCCTGGGTGTCTGAACTCTTCTCCTGGGCCCCATTTTTCTATAGGCACAGCAGGTTGGCTGGTTGGCAGCAAAATATGGCCTCACCAGGTACAGTGTGTCCCTGAAACATGGGATTCCCACAGTCTGGAGAGACTGGGAAATATAACTGCGTAGAGAAACTGAATGGAAGAAAGCTCCAACAGGCCAAGAAAAAAAAAAGAAAACTGTACTGAAAAGAGTTGAAATTGATTGCAAAAACTTTGAAAGGCCACAGAGAACAGTCTGGGGGTTTGATATCTCTCCATATGTTCAGAACTCCCACAGATGGAGTCATGAGTCCCATGAGTCCCACAGGATGAAGTGAAGAGATGAAAGAAGGCAATTCATGAAACTGCTACTGCTGGCTGTGTCTCTAACTGGGAGAAAGAACATCATTAAGCTGTGGCCTGATAATGATTATGAAGATTAAAGCTGAACAAATAATTCCCATATTATTTTTTTTTACTCTAATATGTTTTTGCCTCTTTTTCCCCTCCTAAGAACATCCACACTCAGACCACATTTTCCCCTAGCACATTAATAATCTGGGTGTGGTCATATAGCTGTTACTTGCATTGTTGATAACTATTTAAAATCCAACTCATCTTGCTTTGCTGTAAATGGTTAGAGGAGTCAGATGGCAGCATTCATGCTCCCCAGTTAGCACACCATCACTTCCCAAACAAATACTTGGCTATACATGTTAAAAGCAGGACCTTTTATGGTACTTATGCTTACAAACATCCATTTTGCTCTGAAATATCTCTGAAAGACATCATCCACATAGAATTAAATAACTTCAACCATTCTCTGAAAGAGTTTAAAGGTGAAGAAAGTAAGTTTTGCTGTTACGTTCTGTGTTCCACTGTAGTTATCTCTGTTCTTGAAGAGGGAACAGGGAGAAATTTGCTCTGATGATAACCATAGGCTACTCAATTTGGTTTAATCATATGGAATGCTGAAAAAGTATTCCTTCCAACATACACCAGGAACAAATCCATGTACCTTCACACATATTCATTGCAGATTTGCCACTTCTTGCAAGTTACTAGCTTTTAATTTATTTATTTATTTGTGATTAGCTTTGTGTTTTGCTCTATTTAAGGACTAATTGCCTTCACATTAGTGATAAACTACAAGGAAACTGCAATTTGTTCCCCTGGCTATGAAACATGCTCTTGCTATTTCTATACTTGTTCTCTGACAATAAGAAAATGATAAGCTAAGCAGCAGAGATGTAATTCAACCTATACATGGCTTACTGATACTAATATTTTTACTTGTTTACTTACTGCACAGAAATTAACTGCATTTTTCCCAAGTGATACTGCTTTCTTAGCATTGCTTCACTTTCCTTTCCATGAATGCTTATAACGAGGTGTTGGACATGGGGGCACAGCAATGGAATGCTGCTTGGTCAGATGAAGAGGCAAGTTAGTATTTATTATTGTCTTGCATTTTAGTTAGTTATTTTATGATTCTCAAGGTTCACTTCTATGAAGCCCCAAGAAAAAAAGCTGGCTCTACTTCAAGAAAAGCTCTGTTGAGCATAAAGCTTCTAATTTTTCTTTCAGCTAACCACATAATGCATCTCAAATGTGGATGGCAATTTGCATGGTTCACAGCAATAAGGGAAAGAGAAGTAGGGTTGATGATTGTGGCACTTTTGCAATTGGATGAATGATTTGCAGATGTTGGGGTGATCCTGTGTTGCATGTCGCTGGTGGTGGAATCCTGCATGTTGTTGAGGTTTGTGTGGGGTTCTGTTATTGCATTTGTGTGAGCACAAGTGTGTAACTGTCCAAAGATGTATCCATTGCATAAACCTGGTAACTTCCCTGTGTTACACTATGTTGAAGATGCTGAATTTCAGACTCAGCTTGGGTGCAAATATGTAGCTTTACTTCTTTTTGTTTTGGTTAAATATATACTGCATGTTAATCCTGTCATCAGACACCCCTTGTTCAAATACAGCAGAATGCCTTTCATATGCTTTTAATTTGAATTTAATTCTTTTTTTTCCTCAAAAATGAAATAGAAAACAAGCAACTATTCACTTAATTTTAATTGTTTGTACTGTTATTCCTCATTTTTCTATGCCCACTTAAAGGTCTAATCCTTTTCATGTTTATAAAACTCTACCCAAAAACCATCAGCTCAATAACAGCCACCAGAAAAAGTTGTGCCTGAGGCAGTTTCCTAGCTATTTATCTGCCAGCCTGGATGACTCTTCATTCAAAATTCCAACTCTTGTAGCAGTCTTTATTTCCTGCAATTTAACCGATAATTCTTCATTTGCCATTGGGCCTTAATGTTTTGCTAACAACTGCAGAATTAGATGTTTTGCATTTTCCTTCTCTACAAGGTCTGTGTTAGCATAAAAGCCACAATTTTTCTTTGGTAAATAGATCTTGCTTTTACCCAGTTTTTCCCCCTATCTTCATTTGCTCCTGGTTTCAGTATTTTAAAATTCATTGTGCTTTACTGAGATCTGATTTGCTCTCCTCCTTTATTTTTTAATTTTACCCATTTCCTGTGAGGCTTTCCTAGATAAGACAGATTCAAATTACATACTTCTGGATTTGGAACCTCTGGTGCCAGTTCCTTCAAAGTCCTGGTGCAGAAATATTTTGGTGACGTAAATTTTGGGAATATCTGACTCAGGGAGTTTAGCCTTTTCTTCCACCTCAGATTTCAATACCCTTTATTAATTTATTTTTTCCCTTTTTTTCACCCTTTTCTTTTTCCTTCTTGTATTCAAAATTCATGTATATTTTTGAAATATGAACTCCAGAAGCAGATATAGCTTTCCAGTGAAATATGTGATAAAAATATTTTCCCTTTTCTACTTGGTATTTGCCTATGTATGTGTGTCCAAGATGTAAGTGCTTTTTCATAATCCTGTTGTAGTTCTTGATGGATTGTTCAATTAACTATTGCAGTATGTCCCTTTACAAAGATTAGAGTCACCATTTCCTATATTCTCATATTTTATTGGATTAAATTGTGTGTTCTCAAGGGACACCACGTCAAATATTTATGTAATCTGAAGACCTCAGCAGTTTTGGTATTTTGTTTCAGGTATATGCAACTAGTGAACATGGCTGCAGTGAGAAGAACCCCTTGTAGGACCTCTCTGCAATACTCTCTTCAGCCATCCACAGTGAAGATCTTTCTCTTATAACTGTTACTGCAATCAAAAGAGTTACTATGCTCTATTTACTACTGCATTTAATCTATGATGGATCTATGGTGAAAAGATTCTTGAGACAATAAGTGACAAACTCTTAATATAAATGTCAGCAGAAGAATTTAAATTTTGCTCAGAAAAGCCTTTAATTATTTTCTTGATCCTGCTCTCAAAGAAAACTAAGTTTCTGTCTGAGAGAACATATTTTTGTACTAGCTTTCCTACTAAATTTCTTAACAAGTGCTCTCTTAGAACTGAGATAGAATAAGTCAACCATATTTTTCTTCCAAATTAAATAATGTAATTTTGATCAATTATTTTGTTAAATTATGCAAATGCTCTCTCCTTCCTTTGGGCCCTAGAATTACCGTGGCACTTTAATGTACTCGAGGGTGGCACAGGGAGGTACCCAACTACCACTGTCTGCATCCTAGAAGTATTGAAGTGTTTTTTACTTAAAGCTGGTTATATTTCTTTATTTATTATTTCAGACACTCAAAATCATACTTTGGCTCACACATTCAAATAAACAAGTGACTGAGTCTGTTTTTTAAACAACTGAACACACCTTCAGAGTCTGTAGTTCCTATAGTTTAAGTCTATGGAAATGTAATTCTATAATTCATTCAAAACAGGCTTTTATGAGGGGTTATTTTTATTTTTTTTTTATAAAACTCTGCAGAGAAAGTGATATTTTTGCAACTGAATTTTGGATACTAAGTGAAAAACAACATGGTTGTTTGGAGTACCTCCTCTTAAGGACTTTAAGACTTTGCTTAACATTTCAGTTTTCTCTGTGCCTGGCAACATATGACTTGTGTTAAGATGTTACTAGATAGTCTATAGTCCTGTTCATTTTGATCTTGAAGAAACATTCCTGGACAACTGTTTATGCATTTCTCTTCACACAAAAAGTAAGTGCTAAGGCATATTCCCTGCATCAACCTTTCACTAAAAACTGTAGCTACAACTTTCAATAACTAATACCTGTGTTAGTCCCCTTGAGACCACATTCTTACATGTTAAGAGAAGCCATTTCCAATGTAATAAAATTTATGATTTTAAATTCTGTGGCAGTTTATAAGATATTTAAAAGTTGATTACTTTTTACATCATCAGAGATGGTTAACTAAGTCCTGTTTTGTGTCCTTTCTTAATTTCTCAGTACTCTTGTGATTTTCTCAGATTCATTTCCAGTATAAGTAAGTTAGTGGAATATTAGTTGTGTCTAGATATTTTAATCCAAAATTAGATTAAGGTTCTCTCTTTGCTGGAAATCAAGTTGTTAGTAATTAATAAAAATCTAGCTGCTTGACCTTTGTTTAGAATCAGTAATTTAGCCTCTTGGGTTGAAAAGTAAAACTAGACACCACCTCTAAAAGAATGCATTTCACTCTGTAAATGGAAGTGGTGCAATCTCTTTATCCAGCCTGGGATTCCTTATATGGAGTAGGATATATTCAGCCAAATACTGCTTCCAGTCTCTTAAACCATCTTCTGAAGGGAGCTGATGGATGACACATAACCAGAGGATGAGGTTATTTGCACCACGTGTCCTAAGTGGCTTTCACAGAGTTGCTTTTTTATGCTGAAGTGTAAACTTCTCTTTCCACCCTCCTTTCTCCTCAGAGGCATGCAGCACTCCAGTGTAAATAGGATGTAAATTTGAGTTATGTCTCTATTGTTATGTGTTGCTTAGAAGACTGCCGTGATACGATCTGTAAACTGACAGCTTCAACACATCACAGAGAGACAAAAACAGTTAAACTTAAAAGTTTTTAGTTCAAACAAGCTTGAAAGACATCTGGCTAATTTTGTGAGTAGTGTAGCCATAGGTGTATAAGTTGCTCATTGACCATTGCTACTGTCTCAGTTAAGAGGGTTTCTATTATCTTTTAAGCATACAATACTGTTTTCTTCTCCTGGTAAGACACAGTCTGACTTTGGCTTATAAATCTACAATGATTAGTTTTAACCAAAAAAAATCAGTAGCTTCTAACTGCCTTATATATACATATAGTCTCCAAAAGTCAAATCTATGGAAGAACGCAAAAGAAAATTATCTCAATTTATGTTGAAAAAAAGACAATGAAAGCTGTTTTCTGAGGCTTGACTGGTTAGAATGCTGATTTTATTAGAAATTCAGTCCCAGATATAATTAAAATGTCATCAGACTTCTGCATCACTGAGGTCTGTGTTAGGTTGAACACACAGCCAAAAGGAAATGTGTTTTAGAATTTTCATATCAGAAGGCCAGCCCGAGATCTTCTTTGATCTTTACTGGATTGCTTTATAGGCAACCTATTTCACAACTGCATTTAGTCATCTGTCTTCATGATAAAAAGCACATTTGGTGTACGTCTGTGCATTGTAAAAGTGGTAAGCAGGTCATGGCACAGCACCATGGAAGAAGAATTTTAAAACTAATGAGACTATGCTTGCTGAGAAAGAAAAAATGTCAAATAGGAAACTGAGATTTTGGAAAATTCCAATTGTGATGTATTGAGAGCTGCTCTAACTATAAAAATATTTTTTTTCTTAGTTAACTCAGAAGCTGGTTATACAACACTTAGCTGTACAACTTCTAGTCTTTCTGTGGTCAACAGAGAGACACAGGCATTTCCAGAGGATGACTCTCCCCCTCTTAAAAGCTAGTCTGAAATGAACAAGATCCAAAATGCTTACCAAAAACCAAAATTAACAAAACATGACTTTAGAAGTTGCAGTGACGGTAAATGACTGAATTGTCAGGGTGCACACATTGTTCTGATAAGCCTGAACACAATTTTTTCCTTCGTGTTGCTGTGTATCCAACATTTTGAAGGCCCTTTGGGTCTTTCCTGCTTAATCTCTGAGTTAATAATTTGTTCTTTGACTACCAAGTTGTACCTCCTCTCACAATTCAACATGTAGCCAAAAGAACAAATGTGAAAAATGCAGATAATGAAATTTAACAGTGAAGAACAAAGAAGCAATGTCTAAAATCCCCAAGTGAATGAATGACGACACTAAGTCCATAACACAGAAGCAGAGAATGTTCTAAATTCAGGTATAGATTTGGGTGTTTAAGTCAATGCTGGACTCAGATTCTGAAGGGGAGTTAATTTCCTTCATTAAAGGAAATTGACCTTCTAAGTTCTATTAGAGCAAGATGAACCAAGACAGACAGGCTGGAAGGGTAAAAAGTGCAAATTATTCCAGCTCTTGTACCACACCTCATTATTTAGAGGTTCTAAAAGTAATACATGACCCAATGAAAACACCCAGGAATTGCTTCATGTCAAAAATTTGCCCACAGGTTGGGTCATCAGTACAGACTTCTGACAAAAATTGCAGATACCAAAGAGTGGGAAAAGCAGTGGCTGAGTAATGATGTAGGCTTTGGACAAGGATAACCCTTGTCCAACCCTTTCCTGCAGGTTTCGCACAAATATCTCTTGGGAGTCATGAATTCAAATTCCTAAAAGCTCAATTCTGCAGTGAGGGTGCTAAAACTATCTATAAGAATTCTCTATCAAGTCAGTATCTCTCTTGGACATCATTTCTTATTCTCTTGCTACTATACTCCAATGTCTTTCTCTTAAAGAAATGCCATTATCTGTCCCCCATATGTGACACCAATCACATGATGTCCTTCCTGCCTTCATTTCTTGTGTAGTACCCAAATGTCTTTCTATCTCCTCACCAGCACTACTTTCCCTGACTCCTGACTACTCTGATCTGATCTTCAAAGCAATTCCCAAACTACTTTCTCAGCATTTCCAAGTAAAACTGCTTCTTGCTCTTTTAATTTAATTTTGATACTTTATTCCAAAAATTGGCATGCAAAGTTGCTTCTAAATGATGGTTTTTATATGAGTTGAGGATATCAGATGTAAGATGTGCTCATTCCAACCTTATAAACAACTTTCTCAAGTTTTTTCCCTCAATATTTCTAAAAAAATATCTCTGGGGCAGCCTCAAAACCAGAAAATTAATTGAGAGTATTAGCTTAGGAAAAACTTAAAAGCTAACAGAGAATCAAATTGCCGCAATGCTGAAATGTTGATATCTACACTGCCTGTGACATTTCTATCACATATATAGCAGTTGTTACTGGACCCTTGGGATAATCCACAAGCATCAGTTTATCTACACTACCAAATATTAACCAAACAGGAGAGATTTATGACAGCAGGAAATAGAAGTTGACCCTCACTGTGTAGGAATGTTCCTAGGAAGGGAGGATCAAGGAATTTTTCCTAGGCAGACCATTTCCTAGGCAGACCAGAGTGATTATTCTAATAAGAAATTTATGTCTAAATCTTTGCCTAGTCCAAAAGGTTGAAGTTAAGAATGGCTGGGGGAAAAAAAACCTGACAAAACCAACCCAAAAACTGACAAAAACATCCTTGAATTCTGTACTGATTAAAAAACTAATTTGGACTTATTTTAGACGCAAACTGCACTGGCATCAATACAAATCTTAAAGCTTGAAAGAAAATCCACAGTAAATACCCATTCCATATTTCAAGCAGGCAACATGAAGAGAAAAAGTGATCCTCATTGTATAAACCTCCAGAAGTAGAAGGAGTCTTGCAGGAAAACTTAGATATCCCAGAAAAGCGCTTGCACGTTTCACAAAGTTATAGAAAACTGCTTACAAAGTGAAGCTGATCCTTCATATTGTTCAGGAACATTTTGCATGCCTGACATTTTTTTCTTGTCAGTTCTATGTATTCAGCTTACATAAAAATGCTCGGCTACAAGTAAAGTCTACAGGTGAAATGTCTGATGTTTCTTGCACCACAAACATAGGAGATTTCGTTTTGTTGGTTCTTTCACCCATGAGACTTGGGAAGTCTCAAATGGTCGCTACTAAATTGTATCCTAGAGACCAACATGAAAAGAACTTCTCAACTTAAATGGACAGCCATAAGTAACTCCTCATTACAGCTGCTTTTGGCAGGGAGTGGGAGGAGGTCACTAAGCTCTACATCAAACTGGGAAGTCATGCCAGGAAAACATGCATTTCTGTAGTTGACACAGCAGTGTGCACTGTCTCAGCATTATGGTGTATGGAACAAATTCTGATGTCCCTACTCAGTTTTAATCATTCTTTAGTCAAAAATGTCACAGAATGAAACAGGAACAGTGCCAGAATAAAGACTGAGTTAGAGTTGGGATTGACAGTGGTTTACTGTTTCAAAGATGACTATTCCAAGGACTCCAAAATTCACATATAACACTGGCTGTTTGGAAAATTGTTGGACTCCTGAGGCTGAAGGTAGGGTTTGTGTCCCAGGTCCAAGGTTATTTAAGCAATTGATTCCAAAGTGCCCCCCTCCCGTACCCATGGAACAGCACACAAAGCCACTTGATCCTTCATTTTCTATGTACAACTAAGCCTCAAACCTTGGCTCAACCTTTTTCAAAAATGAACGAAGACCTTTTGGATATGTGTCAAGCACATAATAGCCATGGCCTTTTAGGCAAAGAGGTGGTGGGAAGGAGTTCACATAAAAACTTTCTCAAGGTTTAAGTTGGAAGTTCAAAGCCAGCCAGGAAAATGAGCTGAAAGAAGAAACACATTCATGTTGAGGCTTTGTATGTCTTGAGTAGCAAAGGAGCTTCACACATGGACTGACTCAGTGTCTGTGAGGCTCAAAGAGACAGGTAACCTAACTTCAGGTTTGGTGCCTTTGGAGAGCCTGCAGGATTCCTGCCACCTGCCAATGGGTGTGTTGTGGGAAGTTTCCCATGGTCACATACAACTGTACGGAATGTGCGTGCATCTGTACACTGAGCCATGGGCTGTCCAGTCCAGGCAATGACAGAAATGAGTTATGCCTACTTTCTGGCCTGCAGGCTGGATTTCTTTTCCAAGAAAATGAAAAAATGAGAATACATGAGGTCATAAGGAAGGGCCTAGAATTTGCATGGATGCTGTTTGAAGCATGAATTACATTAAATCATATCATATTTTGAGTCTGAAGGGGTCCACTCAGATCATCAAAGTTCAACTCCTGGCCCTGCACAGGACAGCCCCAAGAATCACTCCATATCCTTGAGAGCACTGCCCAAACAATTCATGAGCTCTGTCAAGCTGGTGCTGTGACCCCTTCCCTGGGGAGCTGTTCCCATGCCCAACCACCCTCTGGGTGAAGAACATTTTCCTAACAGCCATCCTAAACCTTCCCTGAAACAACTTCAGGCCATTCCTTTGGGTCCTGTTGCTGGTCACCACAGAGAAAAGATCAGTGTCTGCCCTTCCTCTTCCCCTCGCAAGGAAGTTCTGCAGTGAGGTCTCCCCTCAGTCTCCTCTTCTCCAGGCTGAACAGACCAAGTGACATCAGCGACTCCTCATAGAGCTGCTCCTCAAGGCCCTCCGCCATCTTCATTGCCCTCTTTGAGACCCTGTAATAGTTTAATGTCTTTCTTACATTGTGGTGCCCAAAACTGCACAAAATATTCAAGGTGAGGCTGCCCCAGTGCAGAGCAGAGCAGGACAATCCCCTCCCTTGCCCAGCTGGTGATGCTGTGCCTGATGCCCCCCAGGACAGGGTTGGCCCTCCTGGCTGCCAGGGCACTGCTGACTCTTGTTCAACTTGCCACTGACCAGGACCACCAGGCTCCTGCAGGTACCCTTCAGGATTCTGCAGGGTTGCTCTCCAACCTCTCATTCCCCAGTCTGCATATACTGCTGGGATTGCCCCATTCCAGGTGCAGAATCCATCACTTCCCCTGTTAAAATGCATACATCTGGTATGTGCATGCAGAGCTGAAAGCTTGGAGCATACAAAGATGTCATAATGTAGCTATAACCATATAAAATCAATTTTGCATTTCTGGGCACAAAAGATTTTTTCAGTGTTTGAAGATCTATATATATAGTTTTAGAATTGCTTTCCAAGGAAATTAACACTGATGAACTAGCTAGAATTATCCTGGCATACTTCCCGACAAACACAGCTGAATATAAACAAGGCACATGTCACTAAGTTGTGTGGTCAAGGGATCCATCATACAGATCCTGTAGAAAAAGCTCTTCATAACTCTTCCAGATGCCCCTCAGATGTTTTCTTGGGATGTACTGTGAAAGAGGGTGCTACAGAGACAGAAGAGAAGAGAGTAGGTACATTAATTACATTTCTTTGTTTTCAAAAGTTGAAGTTTCTATTACATTGGGTAGCAGCTTTTGTGTTCAAACATCTTGAATAACAAAGCTCAGATAATTTTTATTTAAATATAGTTAGGACCATAAAATTTTGACACTATATCTGTTCTGAGTGTTTTTAGAAGTGTCTTGAAGGAAATTTGATATTCTAAGAAAACATATCATTTGTCTCTGAGTTCTAACAAGTCAGACAGCCATTGAGGAATTCCCATGGCTCTTTCAAGTCCATGTAATTTAAAAATTACAAACCATGGAAAGTCGAAAGTCTGCAAATAGTGTGAGTACATCAATCCCCTGGTTGTTATGTAATGCATATTTTAATTGAGAAAAATGTTATTGATATTTATCATAACTGTATGTTTAAACATTGTGGTTAGACAACTGTGAAAAATATTTCCATCAGCTATTTCCTTTCTCTGTCATGGTTTGCAAAAAATCTTCTGGAATATTTTAGACAAGAAATATGAGACTACTTTTTTTACATATTCCATTAGGACTATTTCCTCAGTCCAAGAAAGTGATGGACGATAAGTTGAGCAGGGAGTAGACTCATCTAGTCAAATGTTCATTGGCTTGTGTCAGAAATCTTGGGCAAAATCTTGACAACTGTGCAGAAAAAAATATAGATGCCTATCTGAAAAAAATTGACTGGGGAAGGAATTAAAGGTGTGAAGCATTCTCTTTGCATATAGGGGTTCTTTGGCTGATGTAACAGTACAAGCAATTTTTTCGTTGACTAGCTTTTTGGATTTGGCACAAAGAAGTCTTTACTGACATGCAGTGATTGATGCTGTACATGACAACAGTAAAATTCCCTTCACTTTCTCTTCTCTGTCTGCATGAGTGATGACTGTAATGACTCTCTCTGTTCTTTTGTTCCCTCCTTGAATTGCTCCTTGCCTTCGCCAAGTTGCTTTGCACCTGATTTGTCAGAAGAAATTCTTCTCTTTAGCCCTCAAAACTAGCAAAAGAAATCATCTGAGGTTGGTTCAGTGGTTTCCAGAACAAACCAGTCCTCACAGGCAGCGTGTTGTTGGCTTGCCTTATTCTCTTGTTATCTTTTTGATTACTTCTGATTCCTTTTCTTCTCTCAGTTCTACATGTCATGGTGGTAGATCTAATAAAATTTTTGAAATTAAATAAAATAATGCTTTTGGACCTGCACAGTACTTACTTCTCATTAAACACCTCTGAGAACAGTCTGAGAAGTGAATTGTTTAACGCTAAGAGGATTCCCTGCTGGGAAAATGACAATATGCAGAAATGACACTTGCAGCTTCTTAGTTCTCCCCAGATGAGATCCTTCTCACATGAAGGGCAGGGTTTCCAGATGTCACTGTCTCCAAGGGAAATGAGAACTTCCGTTTACATGACCCATAAAATATGTTTCACTTCAGTGCACACTACTATGCCAGGAGTGCAGTACGGCATCAGTTCTGTATCCCATAGCCTTAGGGGATGACAAAATATAGGAGTACAAAGAAAATCTGTGGTGGGTGAAGTACAGTTCAGTGGTTCAATTCATGTTACGTTGAACCTCAACATTTGAAATCAATTGAGGAGGGACTGATTATATTTAAACCCTGGATGCCCTTTCCGAGAAGAAAACAAAATGGTTCATTAGAAAAAAAGCAAAACTAACACCTGTGCTCTCTGAATCTAGCAAATAAGTGCTCCTTAATATCCTTGATACAGCCAGTGAAAGATATGTGACTGCCATCTACTAGATGACCTGAAGGCTGTAAGGAAAAAGAACCACTTGTGTTCTGGATAAGCTCAGCTAAAGCTGTCTACACTAACTTAAATGTCAAGTGAGGCAAATGCATATTCAAGTGCTATATTTTGCTGAAAAAATATTGTAAATACAAACCAGCATTTTTTGTTCTAGTCACTGAATTTGCAAACAGGAGAAGGAGAATTTTCCCATTTAAAATCTTGAGTACAAGTTAATTTGGCTTTTCTCTAGTGACTGTGTCAAGGCTGGGTCAGTTTACTACAACTGAGGAAAGAACCTGATGTGCATTACAGAAGTACAGAAAAAGTACAGAAAGATTTCTTTCTTACAAAGCAGTACGCAATTTCATTTGATGTCATTGGATCTCCATATTCCACTTAGAATGTGCTATTTATCAAGCACATCCCTCTAAGCCCATTTGGAGAGTTAGCCCACAAACATGGTCTTTAGAGGGCAGATTTTCTTTGCTTCCTGAGTAGTAGTTTGGTCACTTAACAAAAGGCTTCCTGGCTTTTGAAAAGTCTGGGGGTTTAGATGTGTCTAAAACTCATTTTGCTTTCTTTTTGGTTCAGACACTGAAATGAGATTGAAACCGTGATGCTGGCATGCACTTGCATAATGAATCTTGAGACCCCTGAGGGACACGAACAGGAACCAAGAGTTATTGATATATGAACCAGCATGCTGTAGGTGCAGGGCCTGGGGTAACTGCAGTGCTTTCTGTGATACTGGATACAGTTACCTCTGTATTTCCAGCTGTTTGTCCAAGTTTTGTGCACAGAATAATTTTAAAGGCTATATGGAGCTGTGGAAAGTACATTAAGAAAGTAGCAACTCCTTAAGTACCTTCCCTGCCTATGCACTAATAAAAAGACCATTGCACTACTTTCCTCCATTTCCCTTCCTTCATTTGCTCTTAGTTCTTCTATCTGTAGTTGCCACATTGCCCTGCACATGATTAACACCCAAATCCTATTTTTTCTAATAAAAAAGGAAAATGTTATGAGTTGGGGCTGCTATTTGAGGAGGAATTAAAGAAGCTTGCTGGGAATTGCATCAGTTTTCAGAAGCTTGCAAAGGGAGAGGAATGTGCAGGAGAGATGCAAAGATCAAAGTTATGAGTAGACCAAATATGTGAGAAAGGTACAAGGTCTAGGTCATTCTTCACCAGCAAAAGAAATTTCTTTTTTTTTCCCCTGAAGAAGCTGTTCTGTTACTGCAGTCCTAAGATTCAGCTGCTTGTGAGCTATGATCCTTTGCAGCCAGTTGGAAAGGTTGATGCTGGCATTCCTCAATAGCAATGATGGTGACTGAAAGGAAAGGTGAGTTACAAACTTCTCCTTATGTAATTGTAAGATTTGCAGCACAAAAGCCATCAGGTCATCTCTTCAGATTGAATTCAGCATGAACAGCATGTGATGTTTCCTTAAAGTGGTGATCTACAGAAGAAATAAAATAAAATAAAATATAGGCAGAAAAGGAAAGATTGAGAAGTTGGAGAGAGAAAATTGCAGAGAAAAAAAGTAAGGCACTAGAAGTGGGAAAAACCCATTAATAAAATAGGTGCTATAAAAAGATTTATTTTGCTATGCATTATTGAAGAAATATTTCTCTGGCCTACTGGAAAAGCAATGTCATTTTTGGATGGCAGTGATGTTCTACCTGAGTCAACCTGGTATGTACCATTACCCCATATTTTGAGAAATGCCATGTCAGGAAGTAAAGACTTCATTTATGTAGACATGGAAAGGAAATAATAAACCCCATTCTTTCCACTCATATTTTTGCTGAGTGGAATAAGGCTCCCTGTATCTTACCATCTCAGCCAGATAAACATTCATGTTATTTCACAGACCTCAACAGAACCCAATCTCCTCATGGGCCATTTGCCATACTGTCTGACCATACAATCCAAATAAGCCACAAATACCAAACAGTGAAAAAATAGAGAAAAGGATTCAGTGGAAGAGAGTGAAATAAGTAACTGTATTCTATTGTGAGGAATTATCAGAGTTTCTAATTATTTAGTTTCTCACATGGCGCTAGTGATGTTATTATGCTACAAAAGATACATTCTGCCAGTTGAAGGACCTGGCTGGTGCTTCAATAATAACATGGTAGCAGCATTTTCTATAACTTTTAGTGGAATGACAGAGGAAAAATGTAAATCAATCTTTTCACTTGGATCTAGAAAGGTGGACTCACAGAGGTTTCCCAGCTCTAGGTACGAAAATAGACAGACATAGTCTTTACTGTCATAATAGCAAATGTGACTAGGACTAAAAAAGTTTTAAAGCAAATTAAATAGTCATTCTACGCTACCTTAAATCTCCCCACAGAGAAAAGTAACACACTAGTTTGGTTTTTCCAGACAAAAGAGATTCAGTTTCTGAGGCTCTGGATAAGAGGGGAGAGAGACTCACTGTTATTTCTTATTTTCCTTCAGTTCTTCAATGGTTTGTGGGGGAACAGAAAATAGCAGCATCAATGGGAAGGGAGGAGTAGCTCTTTCTGAGAACATTTCCATACTTTACACGGCCAATGAATGAAGCAACTCAATAGAATAAATCAAAATGCTTTAAAGAGATGTAGGACTCTCCCCCACAACTAGTCTAGATTATACTGAGTAGCAGTTATGCAGAGGGTAAGCACTTAGTATTCTATAAAATATTTTTTCTTAAAAGGTTAGCCCAGCCTGAAAATGAGATAGAAAGTGAGGGATAGAGTTTTTGTGAATGTATGCATGCATGCATGTAAATAGAATGAAAAATAAAATAAATAAAAATTAATTGAGGCCTACTTTGGAATTTGCTATTGGGTAAAAAAGAAAAAAAGGAGCAAAAAATGTATTCCCTATGCTTGTGGGAAAGAATAATTTAATGCAGCTTTTCACAGCAATAGCTACACAGATCAAATACCCACATACATCAGGGGCACTACACATTGGTAAAATGCAGAAGTACCATGCCTGTGGCTTCCCTCATGTGTCTACCAAGAAATAGCAGGAACATGAATGGTGTCATAATTTGAGTAGAGTGAAGAAATAAAAAGCAAGTATTTCCATTTTGAAAACTAAATTTTGGAGAGAAAAAAAAATATAAAGATTTCTTGCACAACTTTAATATGTCTTGGGGAAAAAATTCTCTTGAAACCACAGTTTTTTTTCCTCTCAGAAACCTTTTACTAAAAGTATTAATAATGAAAAAAAGAACATTCCTAAGTCTGGAAAAAAACATTTAACCTTTCTAAACATAAATCATCATCTCCCCCCACTTCATTTCTCTAGCACAGAGCACCTGCTTTTGCTTTGTCCGGCCCTGGCTGCATATTAAATCTCCTGACTTTTCCTAGAGAAGGAATGTGTCTTCTCTGCAAACTGCCCTGCAGTCAGCACTTGGTTTGCAAGAGAAACCTAATCTCTGGGAACCTTCAGAGAGCAATCCAATTTCCTAAATCACATAGGTCTAAGTGGTGGAATTGCTTTAAAATCCAATTTGGTTTTTGTGTTTGATTTGGTTGGGCTTTTTACTCTAAGTTTCATTGAGGAGCCTCCTCACCCCCTCACTGTGAGTTTGCTTTTATATAAATTGCAAAATGGGAACATGCCACCATCATCAATAACATATTTGTGTTGCCCATAAGTTTGATAAACCTTGTTATCTATAGCTCTATGCCATCTATAAAATCTGTCTGCATGCCGGTTAAAGGTGGTTTTTTTTGAGTTACTCTTCCAGAATAGCTCTTGTGCTTGAACATCACAAATGTTCTCACCTTCTATACTCAGCAGATAAGCTGCAGACCTCACACCTTTCTAGTTCATGTGTTTTCCAGAGAGGAAGATATGACAACAAACACAGAGCCTGGGAGGTACAATTTGCTCTTTTTTTAAACTTGTTGTTCATGAAAATCTGCTCATACATTTCTGCGGTACTTTTTTTTTTTTTTTTTAGTATTGAATTACAGAAAGGAGGCACACACCAGCAGTATTTGTGTACCCTTGTGTACACACAATTTCATTATTAAAAGCAAGGGCAGACAGCACAACTGTCTCCCTCCTCCTTCAGTTTTGTAATGGACATTTTTCTTTTGTTCTCTCCACTTCTCCAGCCACTCTTCAATATGACTGCAGTGCTCCACCCCAGCATTGCATGCTAGCAATACATGGAGTGCAGATGCCCCAGCATGAACAATATTTCATGATCTTGGGTATAAAGTTAGTATTAGTGACACAGTAGACTGCAATAACTTTGAGTGATGTTTCTGTATGTTTAATTCTACTACATCTCCATCTTCTGCCCCTTTTTTTCCTTCCATGTTATATTTCATTTCAGGAAAGCATATAAGCCAATAAATAAAAACCTAATAGATTTATTGTTTTCAACAAGTTTACCCATCTGCATGAAATTCAACATGTGCCCAAGCACTTAGGTAAAGCTGCCTTAATGGCAAAATCATAATTACTGTCAAAAGCCCTGTGTTCCACTTAGAAGTATGTAGTTTTAACTGTGATTCTTTTACTTGAGGATTAGTATTTTATCAGGAAAAGGACAAATATCTGTGTAATCTCTAAACACACTTCATGTCTGCCCACCAATAAAAAACCAGAATTTGACTGGAGAAAATTCTGTGACGTGGTCTTTTCCTTGCTTCCAACCTATCAACTTGCTGCTGTATAAGGTAGGCAAGCCCTGGCAGCTCAGCACATCCATCCATCAACTTTTGTCCACTGCTTTGCAGCATTAAGATACATTTTCCTGTCAGATTTGCATCTGCTGAGTCAGATACAGCATACCAATGCCAACTGATAGTGAAGTCAGGGGA
The DNA here is from genome assembly GCF_901933205.1 of Camarhynchus parvulus. Taxonomy (NCBI): domain Eukaryota; kingdom Metazoa; phylum Chordata; class Aves; order Passeriformes; family Thraupidae; genus Camarhynchus; species Camarhynchus parvulus. Next base: position 40,275,321 of record NC_044573.1, read on the forward strand.
AGGTCTGTAGAAAAGGCATATGGATCAAAAATACCAAGAACATATAGTGACTGATATCTTTGAGCAGGTAAAGGAGCACACACTCCTGTAGGTCACTACTATTTACTTGAAATTAAAGTTCCAAGAAAGCTCCTTGTTCTATGTGTCATTTTGTTTGACACTGTTCTGTGTGTTGGTGCTCAAGTTTCCTTATGTATATAAAAAGGGGAGAAACTGGCCCAGCTGAAGTTAATAAGAGAACTGCCAAGCTGCCATGCATTTTAGTACAGATAGGAATTCAAGCAATGTTCATAATGTGAATGCAAAATAACTTCCAAAGATGATAGTGCTCTTCTAATGTTATAAGTTAAAAGGCATAAGCCAAATCATGTGTTCTTTGCTGCTTTTAATCAATAGTGTGAAAAAAGAAATGGCTAAAACCAAAAAGAAGATTAAAGGCATCTGACTGAACTCTTTTATCATTTGCTTTCTGTAATGCGTATGCTTTATCAAGCCTCAGGTTCAAGTGTGTTCATTTAGATCATACTGTTCATTGTGCTTTATTCTGTCTGAACTTTAGTTCTCATTTTCTGCAAACTAGTAGCAATGATGATATCACACATTTTCTTGTGCTTTTATGTACAGATTGCATAAGATTTTCTGATATATTCCTCTATTTCAGTTGGTGACATAATAATCTCATCCCATACTCACTTTATAGACCTAGTAATTGAAACAGCAGATTAAGATTTTTCATACTGTAAGGTCTTCTCAGTCTCATTTATCATAAGCATTTTCAAGGAAAGAAAGAAAGAGGAAAACACGCTTCTGTTTGATCTTTTCCCCAGACATACTTTTTTCCCAAATGGACTTGAAATGTTTTATGACCATTGTGTCAGCCCATCACTTTGCTTTGTGGGTAATTAAGTCATTACAATGACACATTATTTTACCATACAACAGACAAAAATGCCTGCCTTCTGTCAGGAAACTGTGAAAGGCCAAATGTTTTTAAGAGTTCAAGCAGAATCACAGAGTTATCACTAATCACAGGGCTTCTTTGTGTAGAAGAAAGTGAACCATGAAGTCAATGTTAAACTTCCTACACAGTTAGCCCAAATCCATAAACTAGACTACAGCTTATCTTTTGAACTTAAAGCGACAGAACTTAAAGCTAGGCAGAGATCAGAAGTATCTGTGGTTTCATGTCTCACACACCAGTTATGTGTACTGCTATTTCCCTGAAACATATATATCCAATGAAAAATCAATTCTGGGTACACAATTTCAGCCCAAGTATTCAGGATACAGGATATAGATTGCATGCCAGCTTTATGCTTTTAAGCCAACAGTGTGCCAGCTGAGGGAGACAGATGATATTCATATTGGCACAAAGCTTGAATGATTCAGACAGAAACAGTTGATTCAATGTTAAACTTGGAAGGACAAAATTAACAGACTGGAAGTTTTTTTGATTAATTTGAATCAGAAAAATGAACACATACCAGGTTGTTTCTGGTATCCTTTGGTCTCAGCATTTATTAATTAGAAACCCCAGAGGCAGCTTATTGCTGGCCAGAAAGCTTGTGAATTCTAAGGGAACAAGGAACATCTGAGCTTTGGAGCAGTGATTGCTTACCACCTAGGATTCCAACACTGATCTACCCTTTGTGCTCCTATTTAATTAATTTTTACTTTAAATGGTTCATTATGATGTTGGGCAAAGAATATTGAGGATGTATCATGGTGAAATATCATTAAAAGGATTGGTTTCTACCTTGTTGTTAGCAGATATATATGTTTACACTAGGAAAACAATTCACTCTAGATCTTCAAGTGATTCAGTTTAAGTTCTGCAGAACTTATAAAACAAACTAACAACTACATTGTGATAAGCAAATATTTTCAATATACATACTTACCAGGAGAAGAGGAGAGAAGGGATGCTTTAAAAACAGCTGCTTCTCAAAAAGATTCAAAGTCCCAAGCCAGAGCTCCAAAATAGTTGCTCAGAAGCAATTTCTCTTCAAACATGTTTATGTAGTTACAAATGTATAGCATTTCCATATGATGAAAAAATATTTATTGCTTTGTTTTATGCAGTAAATATTTCCATGTGGACCAAAATATTAAATTTCCAAACATACAAATGAGTCAATCAGCTGTAATTAATTAAAAAATGCAGGATGTTAAAGTTATTTTTCTCAATTGTGTGGTTTCTGTTGCTTAGCAGAAGGAAGAGATATTTTGCTTTCACTTGGGTAATGTGAAAATTACAGTGGCATCTGGATTGCAGTAACTTCTCCAATTTAAGGTTGAAGAGTGTTTTTCAGTATATCAATTGCTGATCTTAGTTGCAAAGTAAGGTTTCTTGGTAGGCGAGAGCTTTTGAATGACAGCTGCCTTTGGGTATGAATGCACCAAGAACTGGTACTCAGTGCTACCCATAGGGAAAATGTCTTTTCCCTAGCAGCTGGATTACTATTTCTGATTTCTAACCAAATCATAGAGTTCTGTAATCTAGCAGTAGGTGCCCTTGGGGGAGCTCAGATTTCGTCTTCTTGTGTGGTAGGATGTGCCACTTTGACAGACATTAGATAGGAGAAGGAGCTGTGAATTCTGAGTGCTTCTAGGGAGCTCAGAAACATACCTTCACTTCTTTCCTTTCACATATTATACACTGGACACAGCAGCAAGGCACTGAATTTTTCTCTCTACACAGATGATTTCACTAGTGACATGTCCCTCTTGTTACTTCTTCGTCTATGTTTTCATCTTCCCATTAGTATCAGAAACCTTGTCCCAGTGGGTCGCTGGTTCTACAAGGCTTTTACCAATGGCTGGAGCAAGAAGCAGGGCCTGCACTGCACAGGGGCCAGAAGCTTTGGGCAGCACTTAGAAAGAAAACTGAAAGATGCACGGGTTTGTTGCCTCCAGGCTCCTCTCCTCCTCATCTCAGAATGAGCTGCCAGGTTTTCCTTCATGCCCATGTAGCCTGGCTGCAGATGGTGTCTTAACAGCAGAAAGACAAAGTCAGCAAATCGGTATCAAATTTAGATGAGCCAAGAGCACAGGAACCTTATGTGGCTGATGACCTTTTCCTTTCCATGCCCATTTGGTGGCAACTTGGCAAGGCCTTGCAGATGGAGCTTGGCCACAGACCATTGCTTGAGGAACTGTGCCTACAGCACTCAGCTACAAGAAATGGCCTGCCTTGCACATTGTACCAAAATTTGTCTCACTCTTTGCCAAGAAAATGCCTCACATATCTAAGGCATTCTAGAAGCAGTAATACCATACATGGTCCTGTTGATAGAGACACTGGTAGCAGCTGTTCAAGGAGTCCTTCTCAGGACTTGTCCTGAGTGCATCCCTACCCCTTTGTTCTGCTGCAAAGGAAGAGCTGGAGACCAGGGCTTGGCCCCTTTCCTTGGGGCTGCCTCGGATGTGGCCCCCATCCTCCTGCTTAGTTTTCCTGCAGCCATGTCTGTCTCTCATCTCCTTCACTGAACTCAGTCATCACTGGCAGGCCCCGTTCTGGCCCATCCTCAGCCCATCACCACCCCAGAGAGGCACCAATGCCCCCAGCTGTCCTGCTCCTGGCTGCGGGGTAGGATGGGCTCTGCCTGCTAAGCCCTGCCCCAGAGGTCCCCCATGGGGAGTCCCCACCTTCCCCCAGAAGTCCCTGGCCCCAATTGTCCTCTCTTACTCAGCTGTGCTTCTGCTTTGGCTCCAGCTCTTGCATAGTCCCTTACTGGCAATTTCAGACCATTTTTCCTGGCAACTATTATCATTCTGCCATGCAGTATCAATTAGTGCATTACCATTGTTCTAAAGAAAACAGCATTATGTATTCATCTTTATATGGATATATCTGTAAGGAAAGATATACAAACCCAAAAATGATCACAGATTACATTGACAGTGCCACAAATAACACTGTGTTTGCCAGAGAGTACTTTTGAGGCCTGATTTGCAAAACAGAGACAGCTAGTAGAAATTAGGAAGGGGAATGCCATGGTTCTCAGCAGATAAATGACAAGTGGATCTTGACTGGGCTCAGAAAAGGAAGAGTGTTTCTCACTTAGAAAAGGAAGATGTCAATGATACATTCATTGTTTACTGCTTACAAAGCACACTTCGTTCACTGTGTCCGATTGCACTGGGTCATTGTTCGAATTAGGTGAGCAGGAATGCAAGACTGGCCTAAAAGCTGTTCAGTCATATTGGAAAAAATGCACATAATGATGAATATTAACCACACATATCTGGAAAGTTTTTCCGGCATCTGCAGATTACTTGAATTACAGGCTTTTGAGTAACTTGTGGTCCTCCCATGATTCTTCCAAAACATTCCAGGCAATGTTTGTGTTTATAATTTATTGTTAGATATAAAAGCAGCTACAGATTCAGGTCAACTGTCTTGGAATCCTGTAACAGCACAGAAGAAGGACTTAGGAAAGCATAATTGATGTCACACCATCAGTATCACGAGTTTCAATGTTGTTCAAGGACTTTGCAGACCTAACATGGGATATGAATCCAAGATTGTATCCCTGAAAGTCTTTGCTCTTGCTGCTACACAAACCTGTGGGCAGTTAAACTGCAGGAGCTGACTCTCTAAAACTCCCTAGGTATGTCACATTCTCCTGAGAAAGTGTGGAAGGTTTCAGGGTACATCAGTGCCTAAATCACTGGGACCAGAATTAAAGTAATAGATGTTTCTTTGTCTAAAAATATTAAGAACCATAACGGCTCAACTCTGTTGCACACATCACAAATACCTTGAAGCTACTTGAAACAGCCACAACTGTGACTGTTTTAAAACCAATCCCTGTATATAATGCCATGGGTATTAAAAAAAAAGGGAAACAAATGAAAAACAATTTAAAAGCCAAGGCATAGTATGTAGAAGGTGTGGTTTTACTCTCTTCCAGTATATATAAAGATGGAAATCCTGCACCAAGCAATGTTTGACACTGTTATTTTCTGTGTTAAAAAAAAATGAAAATAATATTAAATAACAGAAAGCAGACAGAATAAAGCAAAGGAACTTTATGTCCTATCTCACAGAACATGTCACAAAAACAGGTGTAATGTCTCATGCAGCATGTAACAGGGAGTTGTATTTTAGAGTTCAATAGAAAATGGGTAATGGTTTTCTTTGTATAAGATTCTTGCATAGAATGTATATGAATATAAAAATTATAAAATTGAATTCTTATCCTACTTGCTAAACTGGTCTGAAGATACTGTGGAAGTTCTTTCTAATAAAGCTTGTGACTTCATTAGAAAGCTGAGTAATTTCCCAACATTTCTTTTTATTGCTGCTAATGAACTATTTACAAAATAGAAGTTAAAATATATTCTATTTTCTCTATGACCATAACAAATTCTAAACAGCTATTGACAACCACACAAATCTTTCAGTTAGGAAAAAATGATTGTTTTAATGCCAGTTAATGTAGACTGAGAAAGTGAAATTTATCTCCTGACTTAACTGTAAAAGTGAATGTTTACACTACTTATATTCAGGAGATAAGGAGTGACACCTCAAATGGTAACTGATCTCATTTATTTTAGGCATCAAACTCAGGACAGGATGAATCACACTCTGGAGTTATTTGTCTGCTGCACTGACAGTATGGAGAGCCTATACAAGTAGCTTGGGGTAGATATTTATTTTCAAATGGCTAAACTCACATTCAACTAATCCCATCCCAAATCAATCCTATCAATTGTATTTGACATCAAATTAGGATTATGCAAGTGATTCTAAAGCAGGATCTATATAAAGTTTCAATATACTTAGAGCACACATTTTTTTTCTTTACCAAAACTGAAATGAAATACTTCTCAAAGTAATTTCAGCAATTCCAATCACACCTCTTGTGATTGCTACCAAGACAAAGTCAAAGAACACAAGTCTTGAGAGGTCTTTGTTGATTTCAGATCAATTTCATTCAAATGTTACCTCAAGCTTTTTTCAAATATTACCTCAAGCTGATTTTTTCCCCTTGTAATTTTTTGTCTTAACTTCTTCTATCCCCTCTGAGTACCTTCCTTTCATATGTTCCATTCTGGGCTGTCCTTTCTTGTTGAATCATATTTGAATGTTTGCCCCTCTTCAGCTACTCCTTTCTTCAAGGATCTTAAATCATACTTAAAGTCATTCCAGTGGCTTCTAACCCAACAGCTCTGAGCCCTAGGTGTGTCCCATATTATATTTGCTTACTTTACTGAAAAATACATGTTTTACCACTCTGGGAAATATTACTGAAAGATTTTTTAAGTCTATAAGAGTAGTGAACCAATTTTCCAGTAGCAATCCATGGAGTTTCTACAAGAGGATGAGAGGGGTTCTTTTAAGATTTTTCTTTTTCTTTAGGAACTATGAAATAGAAATTAAAAGAAGCCAAACACAAATAAAAAGACATAACACAGAAATGTGAAATGCATTTTTTCTCTTAGGACTAGCTCACGAAAAGGAACAAACCAGGGCTCTTCAATATTGTGTATACACCTTCTCTTATTCAGACATCAGTGTGAATTTGAATGGCTTTAGGAACCTGCAAACCTTCCTTGAGGTCAAAAAATGATTCATGTTCCTGCATTTACATACTGCATGTCCTTGCATGCCCATACATTTACTGGGGAGTGGATGCTTTCATCTGTGTTTTTATTAATGATAAGCGCAAGTTGCTCTGACCTCTTCAGGGATGGTCACGTGATTAAGACAATGAATGTATCATTGACAATTATTTTTTGGTTAGAAGGAAAAGAAATTTTGTTCCACAATAACTGGTTGATAGATTTGATTTGCATATTTGACTTGTGGTCATTTTAGAAAACATTACAGACATATGAAGGCTCCTGGGTAGTTGCTAGTTAGCTGGAAACCCTTAGGCACAATTGAGCTGGTGTCACAAAGAAAAGACATCTCAAATGGTACTAGGCACAGATAACCAAATTTGTTTCTTGTAATTTTTCAATCCACTAATCTGTGACAGATGTCAGCTACACTGCTTCATTTTGCTGTCAGCCAAGAAAAATATTTTTGGGATGAGCTTCACAGAACAGGGTAATGGAAAATTGTTTGGAGATATTATGAAACTAAAGAATAAAAGATGATTAAACAAATCTCAGGCCTTTGTAATGTGTTCAAGGATAAGATCCAAAAAAAGTATTTAAGCATACAAATTATCATTGATGTTCCCAACTCCAAGATAAAGAAACAAACACTCTCTCTAGCTTCCTGAGGTGCTTAAAGGCCACAAATGCCTACATTTTCTTCACAGATTTTCCTTAAGTACCTCAATTAGTGCTGCTTTCCCTGTGCAAAAGGGATGCCCTCTTTGCCAGGGCTGAGCATGGAAGCAGCTGTCCCAGGGCAAGGAATATGGCACACTGGCAAAGTGACCTTGTGCACTCAACATGCAAGCACTCAAAGAAATCTAGAGATAAGGATAGGGGACTGGGAGAGAGGAGCTGTAGCCATGGCAATTTTGACCAAAAAACATGACTGCACTTAGTCCAGGTGATCATTTTTAAAGAGGAACAGCACAAACAAGTAAAATTAATGTAATCATAAAGTAACATCTCATAACTGCCAGTGAAAAATGGGAGGAAGCCGATAGTGTGTGGATCTACTTTTAATGTGTAGTGACGCAAAGCAAATACTTACTTGACATGTTACTAATAATTAATGCATTTTGCAGTACTGATCTGGCTTTGAAGAATTTTTCCTGAATATATTTTGGCCTAAGAGTATCAGCTGGTATATCATTTATTTTCTTTGGCTCTCTAGTGATGCTGTCAATTACATCATTGTGGAGCTTGGACTATATTATGCTTATGAAGTTGAATATTAGGGCATTCAGGTGCATTGGCTTAGTATTTGATGTGCCTACACACTCATCTGCTCTTTGGGAAATGGTTATGAGGCATGACAGAAATAAAAAACAATGCAGTAAATAAAAAACAATGGTGATTTATCTGGCTCCTTTAGTGCTAAGGAAATTGAAAAATTAAAACCTTATGATTAAAATGAAGGTATTCTCGTACCTGCATAGAACTATTATTTTGCTTTGATTTTTAGGTTTTTGCATTTATCCTGCTTCCATTTGATAGGATGTGGCACTGTTTGCACTTACAAATGGAAGTCAATTAAATCATAGTTTTGCAAACCTCCCTTTTCAAATCTGAAGAGCAGATATTTCTGGTGATATCCTCAGCACTGAAATTTTCTCATGCCATGTTCAAAATGACACTTCCAAAACTTCTAGAAATGCTGATAATTCCTACGTGAAAAAAGTATGTGTGTGTTTCAGTATTTAATTCCTTTTATTTTCTAATTTTCTTGCTTATATCTGTCTACTTTTGAAATTTTAGTCTTGATCATAGCCAGTTAACCAGGAACAGAACAAGAAAAATGCTATGCCAAAGAAAGATATGTAATATTAAACACTGCAAAGAAAGATAAATCAGATATAAGAGGGCTTTAGAGAAGAAAATTACATGAATCACCCTGTTGGCTGAGGAGGTGTCAGATTTTCTGCAGGTATTAGCACAGAAGAGAATCCCAAGGAGAAACTAACAGGAAAGCAATGATTTGACTTTTAGAGAGGTCCTTCCATAGAAAAGCAGTAACATGAAAAAACAGGAAGAATTAACATACTGTTGGAAATAACAGGTGACAAGGCCAGGGCTCATTAGAAGCAGGAATAGAACTTTCCAGCAAAAATCAAAAATGACAAGAGGTTATTTTGACAGTGTCAAAAATGACATCCAAAATGGAGATTGGCTGTGAAGGGCCTGAAAAGGGAATATGCTTAAGCTACATCTGTTAGGATACAGAAACAGAAACCAGTAAAGGGATCCAAACAGAGAGAGAACTTTCAGTGGTTTAAGAAAATGTGAATTTGCAATAGATGTCCTGGAGTAACATATAAGAAAAAATTATATTTGTCTAGATGGGCAAAAAAAAAAGATGTTGTATTAATTTAGGTGGGAAATGAAGTTTTAATTTGAGGGGAGGAAAGCTTATAAAAGAGCCATATATCTGAAAAGCAGACAGAAGCTGCAAAGTTTAGATGCTGTGTGGATACAAGGAACTAAGAAACAGTCTGAATAACAATAGCACACTATCTGCATGCCCCAGTAACCAGCAGTTTCCCCATGGTGTCCACAGGCTGTGCAAGAGCCAGAGGGAGAGGTTGGAGTGTCTGACTGGCTCCCTGTTTCTTTAACACTTTTATTGCCATCCACTCATCTATTTTAAGAACTTGGCAGAATTTATTAGACTAAAATCTGATGTTTGGGAGACAGCAAGAAAGGCATATAAGAATTTATAAGAATTTATAAGAATTATGTCAGTTAAATGGTTTTACTTCTATTTTCTGAAAACCCAAAGGTATATGTGTCATGAAAGTTGGAAAATATATTACCCTGGAAATACGTTTATGCTAAAACAATAAATGCCAAGGAGATAGAGGAGTTATTTTATGGCAATATTCATCAAAATAAAAAGTTACATAATTTTGGTTTTATTGTCTGATCATTCCAAACCCATTAATCTCCTGTTCTGCTTCTAAATACAATTACTGTCTGACTAGAAGTAATTTGAACAAAATGTTCTGATAGATCTCTACTAATCATGTCCAGAAATCCCACAACGTTCCAGAGAGTTGTTTTCATAATGTAGGTGAAAATGTCATGTGTTCTTCAGTGTTCTTATCATCTTGTCTCACACAGTCACCTCCTCCATTTGTGGCCAGCAGGAGAATTCTTTTGTGCCACATCTCAACTGCTTTCCTGTGCAGGTGTTTTTTAACCTAGTAAGCCCTCTGCCAATGCTCAGATCATGAACATAAAGTGCTATACTTAAACCTTAAACTGTCTTGTGATGCAGGACATTTCAGAACATGTGTTAAGCCTACTTATAAACCCAAATCTCCAAGCTCCTGCAAAGGCTTTTGAGATTAATTCCAGTATTTTACCTCACTTTCTAAGTCACTGTTAGCAAAATATCACTCATTATTACTTTCCTCTTTCAGTAGCATCTTTTCAATAATTTATCAAGATAAAACATAATAGACTGATTTATTTGACAATGAAAATTATTTTCTCCAGAGCTGCTTTGGAGTGCCAGACAGCTGCAACCTTGAAGCTACATTCTAGCCCCAAATGTTGCCCATGAAGAAGAAAAACTGGCCTCCTGAACCAGCCTGAGGCTGAAACAAATTTATGCCAGGACAATCAACATAATATGCTTTACAATGTTCAGATTTAGTGCTTTGAATACCACTTGCCACATTTCTATCACCATATAAAAAATAAAATTAAAAAGGCAAAAAAGGACACATCAGGAAGCTCTCTAATTCAGGCATGGAATATTCAGAGGCATCCATGTGTCTTCTATGTCCAGCCAAACTGCAACTGTAAATAAGTAACAGGAATGCCCCTGGATAACTTAAAACTTAATAAATCAATCCACAGTTGCTTCTTATACTGAATTGTGAGTTTACTTGTAAACAAACTGTTCTGAGACTGCTATTACTTTTGAAGGAATGTAGAAAAAATTTATGTGGTTTCTATTCCTTAAGGATGATACTGAGTGACAGATTCTAAAGCTAAGGACAAAAATTAGTTATAGTCATTATGAGTTCTACATGTATTAAGTATTTTTGACTTAAATCTGTATTATATACAGAATTTTTGGGTATTTATGCCCTTAAATATTAAAGTCTACTATGGATTCCCATTTCAATTAGCCAAGAGGTAGTGAATCTAAAGACTAACATATCTGGGTGGCTGGTGCCAGCCATGATGAAAAAAAAGTCATTTTGCCAGGAAGGGATAAAAATCGTGGACTTGTTACCGTTGGTCCAAAACAATGCAAGAATGGCAGTTTTGCTTTAAACCAAGGTTAGTTCAGCCCACAATCCTGTCCCCAGCAGTGGCCACCAGCCAGCAAGTAAGCAAGAGTAAGAGCAAGGCAACCATATTTGCTAGCTCCCTCTAATACTTTCCAGGCCACCAGTGAGGGTCACATCATTGGCTTCTTTAAGCAAATGTAATGGTGTATATTTAGGAACTGTCAGTGGATATATCTCTCAAATATGTATTCTCTGTCCCCCTGATCTAACTTTTTCACAATCGCTGTGGGATTTAGCAGAGTTCCACAGGTCTGTTGTCTGCTCTGTGAAGAAGATCTGTCCCCTCCTCTTCACTTTAGATCAGCAGCATGCACGCAGTTTCAGATCTCCCCCCCTTAGAGTGGAAAAGGGAAATAGTTGTCTGTCTATTCACCCTGTATAAAGCTGTTCATGGATTTTAAAATCACAGTGTCTCCCAAATTTGCCATATTTGAAGAGACTAAACTTAACTTTTTTGTCCTTATACAGATGCTATCCCTTACCTTTCATCACAGCATAATTCAAGATGCAGGTGACTTTTAGATGTCTTTGGGTCCAAAATCCTGCTCAAGAGAGCCACCTTCAGTGTTAGGCTCAAGTTGTCATTTTGGTATCTCCAGCAGCGGAGTTTCCACAGCTTTTCTGTGCAACCTTGTGACCCTATTACAGCATTCCCCACTCTATCATACCCACTCTGAGGAGGGCACTGAAACCTCACAGCAAGTTCAGGATGCACTGTAAAATTACAGTAGCATGATGACATTCTTTACCTTGTTCTTTTTTCCACTGCTGAGTACTCACAACAGCTGAGGCACTTCTCTCTTTGTTTCTGCTACTCCAGAGAGCTGTTTTGACATTTCCATAAGACCATGTTCTGAAGAAGGAAGTTCAAGTCTGTCAGAGCTTACTTGTGGCTGCTGCAAGGGGCAAGTTCTGACCTGATACTTAACATGGGGGATTGACCTAAACAGCTGTGTCTGCACAAAGTTGTGGTGACCTGTCAGAGTTCTCAAGCATTACCCTGCACTCAGGAGAGAGATTAACTCCTCAGGAAGTTATTTATTCTACCTGCATCATTGACAGATCTCTTGTCACATATGTCAATTGCTTTCTGTGCCTCCCTGTTGATTTCTAGGAGATCCTAGTCACACCATTTTTTAAAACTAAATAGCAGGTGGGAAAAAAAAACAACAAAACCAAACCAAAAATAATTCCTAAACTAGGACCACCTACTTAATTGTGGATAAATCAGAGGCAGTGTACAACTACTGAAAAATTCACAGCAACCTCTTGCTCAGAAACTTTCACCTTGTTGAGTGTGGATCCACTAACAAAGAGGTACATGCACTATGAAAGGAAGCTGTGAAAAAAAATGTGTAATGATGTGGTATGTCTAGCATGAGGGAGGGAAAAATATGGCATAGGAAAGTTACAGAAGCCATGGTCTCCAAGCATCTGGCCAGTTTGCTATTCTGCATTCTCTAGGAATGAGCTAAGTATTTTCCATTTTTAAAATGTTAAGTCTGAAAGTTAATTGAGTAAGTTACTTTCAAGTACTGTAAAACAAAATTAATAATTCCACCTTCATGTTCCAACTCACAGTAGAGATCAGGGTGTTAAATATCCATGTAAGCTGAAAGTGTCATTCAGCTGCTAAAAGTTTCAACCAATTTGCTTCCATTTGCTTCACAAAAAAATTACAGTTAATAATAACATGATTACATGTATGTTTATGATGTGATAATTTATCTAGGTCTCAACTCTTAAATAATTAGCAGCTAACATGAACTGTGCACGAAGAAAAATTCTCCATACAAGTATTTTTAATGCCATTTCACAGACTGAATCATGTTTTACAACCACAGCTCTCTATAGCTGCAAATCTGTTTTACAATTGCCTTTTCCTAATTATTCTGTTTTTTAAAATGCTGAATCTTGTATAATTGCATGTTCACTCATATGTGGATGCCTAGTAGGAAAATAGTGACTAGTCCTGAATTTGATCTCAGTCTTGACACATTAAGGTTGTTCCAGCTCTCAACCATCATTTTGTTACATTGCAGACACAAGTGGAGTCTGGTAGACCAAGTCTTTGGACAACTTTTTAACTGCAATGCATTTAGATGCTTCACTCACCAAACAGAGCATATCCTGCAAACGCCACTGTGGACATTTATTAAGGGATTGACTTAATTCACTAATCATTTTCTGCTATAAAGTCACTTTGTGTTGGCCCTAATGAGTGCTTTTAAGAAACTGCTGTTTTAGCAAAGCAGTGACAGAATTAAAATGTCTGAGCTTCTGTGTTAACAGTAGGCAAAAAAAAGGAATTGACTAATTTTACTAAAAGCATCAAGCTGGAGGCTCTGGGAAGGAATTCTGGAAATATTTTTACTGTGCTGCATTAATTATAGAAAATAATTAATTAAGAATTTCTAGCCTTGGTTAGAAATTGGTTATTTCTCATTTGCAAGTCTTTTGGGGTGCCAATTTTCAGATGGTACTTTCATTAAATAGCTCTAGACTCTACGGTATGTTTTCAGGGCTTTTTTTTTTATTTGTTTGTTATGGAAATATTCTGGGAATAGTTACTTAAGGTTTTGTGGATAAACATTGGTGAGTTGCAGTAGTGCCACCTATGTAAATTCAGGAAAATATCAGAAGAAAGCTATAGTGACTAAGCTCAAGCATGTCCATTCAGGACAATGGCATTTTAGTCACTTTGAGAGACAGTATTTAGTGTAAGAAAAAGGAAAATAAAGCTCTACTCTCTTCCAGTGGGGGAATAAAAGAGGGGAGAATAGAGTCAAAAATATTCAAAGCTAAGTACAAGGAAGAACTAATAATGCTCTTCATCTGAGATGTGAGAAAAAGACCAAACTGCACTCAATCAGTGTGAGAAAGTGAAAAAGACCAAACTGCACTCAATCAGTACTGTGTAGGGACTGTGCTTTTGTGAATGACACCTGGATCCATTCCCTGTGCTTCAGTGACTTGATTGGTCGAGTCTGTGCATTTGTATAGAGAATGCACAAATTTCATTCATCACTTCAGCACAAAGTAAAAGAGTTTCCTCCAGACTTATTTTTATTTTGTGCAGTTAATTTACTATTAACTATGAAAAACACTCCTTCATCAAGCTAGCAGAATGAAGAGTGCTGCAAACAAGTAGTGTAAGGTTATATTTGCATGAAGCCCAGGGGAAGTCAAGCACACAGAAATGAGCATGAGCTCCCATAGCATTAAGATCTGGCATGCTCAGTCTGCTTTTGTTTTTATAAACAGTGCTCAACTAATAAATGCCATGGGAAGCTGTTTTCTTTACAGCCACTAACTACATATTGGGGCCTGAGCTTCATCTTTCAGAGAAGACAGCATTGCTTTGAAAAAAGAAGAAGGAACACCTAATCCTTAGTGGTCTAGACAACAGCATCTTTACACATGTGCTGTGCTTTATTTGCAGCATTCCCTGGTATTCTTCCAAGAAATGTAATTTCATGAAGATTCATCTCAGAAGACTAGCTACTCCCTTCCCCCATGCTTTCCATATGGCATTTTCTGGGCTGCCTGGGATGTGTTAGTGCAAACAAAACACAAATATAAACCTCTGTGTGGCCTCCACCAGCATTTTTCTTCACTCTTAGTTGAAAGTGCTCATAGGTGCAGCTAGCTGAAATAATTATCTTACAAGATGAGCTTTTACTTTGGTGGAATGACATTGAAATTGTGGCAAGAGTTAACTTATTCAGCTTTCAATTTAGAAGCTTTTCAAAAGAAAGTATGAAAAATCTCTGCATGCTCAAACACAGTCATAAAAAGAAGGTTGAAAGGGACCCCTATGCATTATCTTGTCCAATTCTCCCTGCTCAAGCAGAGCTTCCTACAGCCAGTTGCCCCAGACCAAGGATGAAGACTAGACAACCTCTCTGGGCACCCTGTGTCAGTACTCAGTCACACCTAAAGTGAAAAAGGAAAATATCAGGAAATTTCCTGATATTTTCCTTTTTCTTAATCTTATTTTTCTTCTAAGAAGAGGCTTCTAATGATACTTAGCTAAGTTTTGTGGCCAAAAATCCTAACTCTGTAGGATCAAAGCTTTCACAGTAGGCTGAATTTAAAAGTGCTCATGGATTTCTAACAAATTTGGGGTCAATAAAAGTCACAAGGTAAATATATTATCTAGATCTTGAAGATATATTGTCTCTGACAGGGCAATTAATTTTTTCTTTACTGTATTAGTACAGGGAAGTAGAATTTATTGCTTTATCTTCATAAATGGTGGAGGAAACCACCAAAAATGACAAAGCAGCTATAGAGAATCCCTTCCTGGATCCCTGGGTGAAGTTAACAAAATTTTCTCATTGGATTTGGGTGAATTTGAATTTATGTGAAGTAAGTAAACTATTTTAGCAATTTTTCTAATCTCAATAAATTTATCTCCAAAAAAGAATGTGAATTTGAGGTCATTTTTAGGTAAGCTAGAGTTTCATAGTCCTAGAAGCACATGGAAGTCAAGGCACACAGTGTACTGTACTCCTTCAAGAAGCTTCTTACTTAAGAAGACATTTTATTATTAACAAAATGTGTTTGATGTGTGGACCTTGAACAGATGCACACTTTTCAAAGCATAATAAATCATATAGACTGTGGTTTTAAAAAATGCTGCTCCACCCACTGTCATGTTCAGAGAAGACTGCAACAAATGACATACCTTTCCTTTATGGTTCCCTGATTCATGGTCTTTCAAAACAAAGGCTAAAAACATTCCACAGCTGAAGATTTTTTTTGAGACTACTCAAGTCCCTCTGATTTTCCTTGAGAAGACTCAAATGTAGAAATGCAGGAAGAAAGAAATGCACATTCAGCAACGAGTAGGTTCTATAGGCCAACATCAGCTACTTGATTTGGATGCAGAAATGAAGGAAATGGCATACAGCTAGCAAGGCAATTGACTAAAAATTAACCTAAAGTTTACTGGATTTATCTTATTCTTTAGAGAAGCTGAAACCATTAAACATTTTCCTCATGAAATGAAAAGTTGATGCCTTTGCTTTAGCAAATATTCTATTTGTAGACATGAAACTATGAGCGTGTATAGGAACTATGGTAGAGACATATGGCAAAAAAGATTTTCTAGGACAAGTCATACACATATCCTGTACCATGGGCAAATAGTGCAATTAATTTTAACAAAATATTAATTAATGACTAGGACTGACAGGTGCACTCAGCAGGGTTGAAAACTGGCTGGATGGCTGGGCTCAGAGAGTGGTGGTGAATGGTGCCTCATGGAGTTGGTGGGCAGTCTCTGGCAGGGTTAGGGCTCAGTACTGGGCCAGTCCTGTTCAGTACACTTGTTGATGATCTGGATGAGGACATCAAGTGCACCCCAATATCTTTGCAGACAGCACTAAATTAGGTGGGAGTGTTGATATGCAGGAGAGTAGGAAGGCTCCGCAGAGGGATCTGGGATTGATGGGCTGAGGACAATTGTATGATGTTCAACAAGGTCAACAAAGTGAGGTGTTGAGTCCTACACTTTGGCCACAACTACCCCTGGCAGTGCTACAGGCTTGGGACAGAATGGCTAAAAAGCTGTCTGGTGGAAAAGGACCTGGTGGTGCTGGTTGACAGCAGCTGAGCATGAGCTAGCCTGTGCCCAGATGGCCAAGAAGGTCATTGGTATCCTGGCTTCTATCAAAAATAGAGAGTGATTGCTTCCTTTACTGAGCACTGGTGCGGCCACACTTCAAGTATTTTGTGTCCAGCTCTGGGCTTCTCAGTTCAGGAAGGATATTGAGGTGCTGGAGCATGTCCAGAGAAGGGCAATGGAGCCGGTGAAGCGTTTAGAGATGGAGTCATCTGAGGAGTGGCTGAGGGAGCTGGGCTTGTTTAGAGCCTGAAGAAAAAGAGGCTTAGGGGACACCTTGTCATTCTGTGCAATTTCCTGAAAGGGTGTTGCCCTTTTCTTCCAGGCAACGAGGTAGGACAAGCTCAGCCTCAAGCTGAGCCAGGGGAGGTTCAAGCTGAGAAGGAACTCAGGAAGAGTTTCTTTGTGGAAAGGGTGAAGTCCATTTTAAGCATTGGAACAGGCTGCCCAGTGAAATGGTGGAGTCACCATCCCTGGAAGTGTCCAAGAAACAACTGGACATGGCACTGTGGTTTAGTTGACAAGGTGGTGATCAGTCAAAGGATGGACTTGATGGCCTCTTTTCTAACTGAAATGATTCTATACTTCAAATGTTTCACCAGTTTTGAGCATCTTAGACTAAAGAAGACTGAATGATTAGAGCAGGGTTAACCTGAGAGTTAAAGAAGGCTGTTAAAAGCCTTCAAAGCCAATAGCTTCAGTTTCTGATTAATCTGTATCGCTTGGTGGGGAAAATACTGCTGCTGCCTGTCCTGAGCATCCCTCCCAGCTACATCCTGCCCTGACTCATTTTTAGGTCTTTGATCCAGCATTTCTAGATGCATTAGAAGAAAATAGTATTGCTGCTGAGTATGAACCCTGAATTCATCAGAACGTCTGCTTCACAATCATTTAAGAATGCTAACTGGCAATCAAGGAAAAAAAATCAGTGCTAAAGGTCAAAAAAAGCATTTGGAAAAGTATGGTATGTAGTGTTCTAAAATGATTAACATTAGCTTTCTCATTTTTCAATTAAATGTCTGCACTAATATTGCTGCTGACAACATCAACAAAGCCTTACCCTTTTAAATCTGTTCTTCTTTAAATCTGTTTTTTAATTTGTGGAACAGAATCTTCCTCAGCCTTAGTGAATCACCCTGACATGTGAAGCAATTACGACATTTTGGATCACGATAATTTAACTCACACCAGAATGTGGCACATAATATGAAGACTTAACCCATTCCAAACCAAGACACCTTTAAACAGTCACAGAATCACAGAATCAACTGTGTTGGAAAAGACCTTTGAGATCACCGAGTCCAACCTGTGACCTACCACCACCTTATCAGCTAAAACATGGCACTGAGCACCTCACCAAGTCTTTTTTTAAACACCTCCAGGGACAGTGACTCAGCTACCTTTCTGGGCAGCCAATTCCAATGCTGGACCACTATTTCTATGAAGAATTTTTTTCTAATATCCAGCCTAACCTTTGCCTGGTGCAGCTTGAGGCTGTGTGCTCCTGTCCTGTCACTGGTCACCTGGGAGAAGACACTAACCCCCACCTGACTACAGCCACATCTCAGGCAGCTGAGGAGAGTGATAAGGTCTCCTCTGATTCTCGTTTTCTCCAGGCTAAACAACCCCAGCTCCCTCACTCCCAGCCCCAATCACTCTTCATAGGGCTTGCCTGTAAATACCAAAAGAATGTAAGTTTTTGTGGAATAATAGTTCATAACTCACTTCAAGTGTCATTCTTTGCAGAACATATTACTGTAGAGGCCAAGGCCAGGAGACCTGTGCCTGGTGCACAGTCCTGGGCTGCCCTAATATGAGCTCAGACAGCAGAGGGGATCACATTCCCTGCAATACCTGCAAAAGTAAGTGTCCTTTGAACAGCCCAGCCTTATCATGAAGTGAGACCTAAATGTGTTTAAAACATAGGAATCTAGGAAAGCAGGTAAAGAATGAGAGACTAGTGCAGGAACAGGCAAGGGCTGTTATCATAGGGAATGAGTCTCTAGGAAGTGAGGAGCCAGCAAAAAGTATTCTGCTGGAAGCCAAATTTCAATAGAGGATATTGTTCAAGTACCAAAGGTTCTCAATATGCAGGACTTGTTTTTATTAGGATCAGGGTCTCTGTACAACTCCAATTCAGCTGCCTCAACACTGCCTTTGATTTTGTCCCAGAAAAGCAGTTTCCCTCCAAACATTTTGTTCTCCAGCTGCAAACTAAGGTTGCTGATTTAATTTTTCCAGAGGTGGCATGTCTTCTCAGTCAATCATATGAACAGCTATTTCAACAGATATTTTTGAGGACAAAATGCACCCTGTACTGTCTTTCAGTGGGAAAATGTCAAAATATCATGGAAAAATTAAAATTAAATCATAGAGCTTATAAAACCAAAGTCCAAAGACTTATACAGGGGAAGGGGATGGAGGGGGGAAGAGAAGGGGAGACAAGGGAGTAGGGGAGTGAATTCACAGGATTTTTGTGTCTGCTCAGCTACAAAAGCAGAAAACATGAAAAGGAGCTTTATCATGCTGCACAAAATGGACAGTTCTTAGAGCAGTGTGAGATGAGAACAAAGGTAGCAGCAGCCTCATGGCCCAACACTTCAGACAGAAGTGCAATGAAGTTTGGCAGGAAACTGAGGCACTTTCCACTTAATGCCTAACAGAAGTGATCTCTGGCTGCTTCCAGAAAGCCTTCTGAGGGACTCTCAGTAGCTTCATGAAATACTTCAACAGCTTTCAATGTTGGACTGCATTGCAAGTCCAGTTTATTTTTAGCTAGTAGTTACTTTCTTTGCCTTACATTCTTTTCATGAATTTATTTGGAGGTACAGTCACTGACACCCTTTTGAATGTTAGTGCTACTACAAAAAACAACCCATATATTTCTAATCATATAACTGCTTTACATTAAATGGATGTATACTTTTAACACCAGACTTCCATAACATCTAAATAAATAAAATTTTATAGTAATGAACAAAAAAAGACAGAATAAAAAAATTTCTTTGATTTAATGTTTTGGTTTTAATCTTATTTATAAGAATGAAACTAGAAAAAAAATCTAAATTGCACCACATGAAGAAATTATTGGGATGTATTAATGCATAGGCAGGTATAGACACAACTGTGCAATTCTTCTCTAAAACTTCTCCTTTGCAAACATGTGCAATTGCTAATGCGCATATAAGCAAATGGCTGCATATTTCTCCATCTGTTTCCCAGTAAAATGAGTTTTTGCTAATAGTACATGCTGTGCTAGTTTTGCAACCTCTATACAATTTTAATTTCCCTCACTTACACACAGTAAACATAATTACTGTCAACACATGTGGATTTGCCAGTATAGATTATGCATCTACCTGCAAATTCTCAGAAGAAAATTTTTCCTATAAATGTGAATATAAAAGCAAAAAAGAATAAAAGCTGGATACAAAAATAATTAAAATAATTAAAAAATAAGGTGTTGTTGTTAAATAAGCAAATCTAACCAATAAACTTTTAAAGTATAAGAACAATCCTGTGATATCAAAATAGCATATATTTCATCTGTTAGACACTGATGGAGACTGCTGACACAATACTTAGATTATGGCTGTGGACATTTTCTTTTTTCTTTCCTGTAGACTATGCAATTATGAAGATATTAAATTTCAAAAATATTTGCTGTCATGAGAATGTCTCTCTCCCACTGTTCCTTCGGCAAACCAGAAGTGGCAGAAAGAAAATAGCTTGCTGGCAGTATAAGTGCAATCTTCATTTATAGAAGAATAATTTGGAACATCTGCCACATGTAAAAGGCAACACTTAAAGGCAAATCATAGATGAGCTGAAATATGTTCTTCACTGGACTGATTTAAACCAGCAGAATTTCTGTTTGCTGTAATGAAGTTACTTCCACTTCACACCAGTATGGTTGATTGCTGCAGTGGGTGTAGATGTGTAGATGTGGTGGGTGCAAAGTGTAGAAAATGTAGCAGTTAGTAGTCTCTGCATCAGCCCAACATTTCTCTTTGGGATAGGGCACATGGAAAGTTTTGATTATAAGACTTCATCTACTAAGTCATGGCAAAGGATTAGAACATGGCTGAGCTGCCTGGCAGCAGAGGGAAAAAAGAAAAAAAGAGTAATCATGCCAAAGTAAAGAGTAATTACTCATGACTTTTTAGTTTCTAATGCAAGGCTCAGCTTCTGGATCTGTCTCTTAAGTAGCCCTCTCTATTGTCAGAAAACCTGAATAAGCAACTGAGAGCAGCAGATTTTATCAGTTTCTGCCATTTTACTAAGGATATGTTAAAAACCCAAATATACAATTAAAATGCTTCCAGAAGATATATTGATCCAAATGTTAATCTTAACTGGTTATAGTCAAAAAACTGCTGAAATCTAGATAAATAATCAAAGGACAGATAATTCCAGTACAGTAACTGTTCTGATTCAAGAAGAATTTTGCTTGTATTTTCTTTAGCCAGAAAAGTCTCCATTTGAAAATTTATAACCTTCTTTCTCTCTTCCTTTCACTCCATTCACTGCATGTGGCCAATCCCTTATTCCTCAGAAACTCCAACAGACTGCAAGAGTGCCAACACTTAGCCAGTACTTACAGAGAGGCAAAAAAATGGTCAGCTAGTGTGACAACAATCGAAGACACACACACAAAAAGGAAGAATCTTGTGAAACACAATTAAAAGGACCTCAGGCTTTCTATTCCCCTGCCTTGAGGCAAGAT
This sequence comes from Camarhynchus parvulus, assembly GCF_901933205.1. Lineage (NCBI taxonomy): Eukaryota > Metazoa > Chordata > Aves > Passeriformes > Thraupidae > Camarhynchus > Camarhynchus parvulus. Next base: position 40,296,592 of record NC_044573.1, read on the forward strand.
GAACAATTTAGCAACAAGGCTACCTAGTATAGTACCAACTTTCATGCATCAAAAGTGTCTGCAGAGGTCTGGGGTTTTGCTGAAATTTTTCAAGTTTAAGGCTAGGAAACCAAGTGAGCAGTTTTAAGAAGGTGTTTGATGGCAGTACAATCCCAAAAGACCCAAAGGACAGGAATTGAATCAATACTGTGGTCAGAACTGAAAAGAGGCAGTTCAGTTAAAAGTCACAGGAAAAGGTTAAGGGATAAAAGAACTGATTGTGAGAGATGAAAAACATTCAATAAATTTGTCTTGCAGAAGGAAACTTGACAGATGCCTTGTTTGTAGCAGGTATAGGATCCTGTATGAAGAGAACATAGGAAGCAGAAGAATATAGTGTAGGAGAGAAGGCAATGACAGAAAAACAATATCTGATGACGGAGGTCAGCCAAGTGCAATTGAGAAAGAAGCTGCAGCAGCTCTGGTTTTAGCAACTGGAACAAAGCACCAAGGAATTCTCAACTCTTCTTGCTTTCAGCTTCAAATTTTCCGTCTTTATAAAAGCTGCTTTCACCAAACATTAAACTCAGCTCAAGGCCAGCAGAAAGTGATACAATGAAATTTGATACACTCTGATTTTATGCTTAAGACCTAACTGCTCAATTTCCCTTTGAATTCTGTGGCTCTCAAACATGATATAAGGAATGGATAGTGTTTAGATTGTGTGTCTACAAAGGAAACTAGATGCCATAGACAATATTGCTGGTAATGCTTTCTGATGCTAAAACAACTCCTACTGCACACCCTGCTCTCCTGGGATGTGCTATCCCTAAGAATGGAATTTTATAAAATAGAACTTTGATCTGCGTTGTATCTGACATTATTCCAATTACCTTGCCAAATTCCAAGTGTGAGTAAACAGTGTTAACCTTTACCCTCACAGCTTCTTCTGGAATAGATTTCTTTACTTCTTGTCATATGAAGTATTTTATGAGGAAATGCATATGTAAAACAGTAGAAATGATAAGTTTTATGTAGCATATATTTATCCAGAGCAGGAGAAATATAATTCTGACCCTAAGGTATTTTTAAATACAAATATGCCCTCTAAATAGACAGTCAGACATTAAACTAAAAACAGTGTAAATATTTCCACTAACTTTCCTTAGCACAAGATCAAACTTAAATACTGGCCATGTAGCAAATAACATGTTGAACATGCTATGTACTCACTACTTAAGATTTAATTGGATTTTAGTTTGCTATTCAACTATTATCTGGAGATTTCCTCCACAACTGAGTCATACTGATAAAAAGCTGTCTACTGGATTTAAGGGCAGTCATCCATTGCTATTTATGCACACTGCTTTAATTTTATGTGGATGTTTTATGGATTACAGAAACACAAATAACACTTGATTAAATGAATTCAAATAATACAGAAGGTCAATGGATAAAGACAGAGATGAAATCATATGCAACCTCAGCTGAGTAAGGTCATAACAGTGAGAATCAGAAACAGCGACTGCAATGTGTATAATGTAAGGATCAACTTACAGGCCACTTGGATAGAAGCTTGTTTTCCATTTCACACCAGTGAAATATTTCCTGGGAGGATGGAGTGGGAGAGGAGTGGAGGGAGAAGCTAATATGTCAGCATTTCAATTCACTCAGTTTCAAACACTACCACCACTGCCATACCATATGCTATGGTCCAAAATCAGAGTGAATTTTGTTACTCTGTGCTGGTAAACTACTGAGAGAAATGGGAACCCAGTGAGCGCTGTGGAATTTGTCACACCTCCCAGGTCTCACTAAGCAGTGTGTTAATAGAGTTCTTGATTGTTGCTAACCCCCTCTACAAACTTTCAGCTCCCTCATCCTACCCTACTCCCACTATCAATATGAAGACATTAAGGAAGCTGCATGGATGTAGGAAAAGGTTAAAGCTGGAGGTACAGACAAGTCAGAGCAGTCAGCACCTTTGGGAAAAGAAGTGGAATTGGTGTAACTTTTGGTCACTTAAAATGTCGAGCACTGTAATGCTAACTGCAGGATAGCTCTGGTGTCCCCAACATAAGAAGGGCATGGAACTGTTGGATCATCTCCAGAGGAGGCTGCAAAGTTGATAAGAGGGCTGAAGCACCTCCCCTACAAAGACAGGCTCAGTAAGTTGGGTCTGTACAGCCTGGAGAAGGGAAGGTTGTGTAGAGACCTCACTGCAGTCCTCCAGTATCTGATGGGGGATAGAGGGAACCTGGAGAGGGAGTCTACATCACAAACTAGAGGGACAAGGAGTAATGGGTATAAGCTGAGTGAGGGGAAATTTAGGCACCGGAACAGGATGCCCAGGGAAGCTGAGGATGCCCCAACCCTGGCAGTGTTGAAGATGAGATCGGGTGAGGCCTTGAGCAACCTGGTCTAATGGGAGGTGTCCCTGCCTATCACTGGAGGGGTTGGGACTAAGTGATCTTTATGGTCCATTCCAGACCCTTAGCATTCTATGATTCTGTAACAAGATGTGGTGATTCCCTACTCACCTAGAGTTGTAATACATGAGAAACATTTTTCTCCACACTGACACTCAGAGCCGTGCTGGCCGTGAGGCTCCAGAGGCAGGAGTAACTCTGATCACTGCTGCAGTTACAGCCAGGTGCCACAGACATGCCCCCAGCAAGATGCTTACTTGGGTTTGAATTTCTGGGATTCTTTTTTGTTGATATATATACAGTCTCCTACCCTGAGCCTCATCGCAGAGAGGAAATAATTGACATTCTCTTGCCAATGGTAGCCAATTTTCAAAAGCATGAGTGAGGGAGAGGGAGTGTTTTGAAGCTGTCTTCAATTGTGGTGCTTGATCCAGTTGCTTCTGTTCAAAAACTATAAAAAGAATAACATAAGATGTTCCAGAATTTTTCCAGGCTAGACATTGCAATAAAAGGCAATTTCACAGGTAATAGAAATATCAGCCAGGGGATTTCAGAGCTGTAGTACCCATATTTCCCTTCCCTCTCTGTTTAGCTGCATAGAATTAACCGTTTTTCTCTTGAAACTCAGGGATAAAGTATGAAAATCTTCATAACCACTGGTAAAAATGGTTTACAGAGCTGTTTACATAAAAAAAATTAAATAAAGGAGCAAATTATTCATCAAAGCCTTTGGAACGGCCTTGAATATTGCCTTCTTCAGATTTCAGGGCTGATTGAACTTAAGAGCCGTTCTTTTCTTCAAACAGTTCCAGTGAAACTCTTTGCCTAAGGGTGGGGAAAAAGTTTTCACTTATTTTTACAATAGGGATTAGAGGTGTTCCTGATGTGATGAAACTGCCAATTTTAGACAGAAGTGCCCTTAATCTGGCAAGAATTGTGCAAAATTTCTCTGCATGTAGCAGAAACCCAACACCTCTCTTCTGACCTCTTCAACACCCCTCTGACCCTGTTCCCGAGGCGTTCCTGAGGAGACAGCCAGCCATGATGTATTATGTGCCTTTGCAAAGGACCAGATTGATATGACCACCAAAGGACTGTTTCCTCTGCTGGAAGAACTGTGTTTCACAAGAGATTATGTGTTCTTTTTCAAGCCATTTTTCAGGCATTATTATCATCATAAGCATTTAATGAATGTTCTACGTGTTCAAATATGCACCATATTTATTACTTTCTGGCTGAGGTTATTTTGAATTCTTTTATTTCCTGTAATATTTCATCTACTCATTATAAAAAGGCTGATGCAGGTTTCTTACATCTAGTATGTACAGGAAAATCCTAAAGTTATTTCCCCAGAGGAAAAGATTCTTCATTCATGGGATAAAACACAGGTAGAAAAGTGTGTTTGTTCAGTCTGTCAAAAACTTGTAAAATATGCTCACTAGAAACTGTGTTATTCTTACATTAAGATATATGCCACTGCCATTACTCTGGAGAAACCGACTCATGAGACTCACCCTGTTCCATTCCTCCATATAAACATCTAAAAGTTTAAGGTAACTAAAAATTTTTCAAATGAATTTTTAAGCAAAAGTTTTCAGCGTTTCTTTGTACAAAACAAAGTACCAAAAAAAAGAGCACAAACTCAATTTTCATCTGTGTGTACATTAAGGATTAGCACACAACATACTCCACCCTCATCTGGCTCACACACAAGTGCTTTGATTCTCAGTTTACATTAGATATAGCTAGAATTGAAGGTGGGGCTGCAAATCTGGCCCCAGCAGCACAGATCTTTCTTCTTGTGCTTTTCTAACTTTGAAATTTGAGCAATTGTATATATTTTCCTTTATTTTTACATACATGCCATTTTGTGCTTAAAGGAACAAAAGAAGCTTATGCAATTAAGGTGTGTTTGAGAGGAACTTGATACTTTTCATCAGCACTAAAGATCTGGCTCATAAATATCATGGCAAAGATGGCATCCTTCAGCCAATTTGTAAGTCCTTGCCGCTGGTTTGATTTAGAGTCCTCCAGAGAAGACTCTAAAGACTTACAAGGAGATTCTGGCTCCTTGTAAGAGGGCATGTGAACAAAATGAAGGAACTGGAACACACTGACCTCCATAAATATCCATTCCTATTCAAGAACAACAAAAAAAGGAATGATGACAATCATTCTCTAAAGCTAGCAACTGAGCATTAAGAAGAATTAATTCTTGAATTATTTTTTGACAAAGAATCTGTAGATCTCAAAGAGGAAAGGAAACTCATAAGTATGGAAAAAAAGGTGTGAGCAGAGTAATCTTACCATCATTGCTCTGTTGCTGGAGAAAAGAAAGCAAGCAAACTTAAAAGTTAAGCTAGGAAGAAAAAAAGTCTTAAGTGAATACTGTGAACCTGGGTTTTTATCCACTTATTTATAACATTTTAAAATGTTTTTAAATGTTATTCTCTGTGTCTACAGTGTGGTCTATCACGTGGAATATATGCACGTTAGCATTATATTTTTGTGCACTCTGTAAGATTTCTAGGCGCCATATAGAAAAAGAACAGGCACAAAGCCTTTCAATTTCCTCTGTTGCAGGTTTTTCCCCACCAGATAAAGGACCAGCACCATAAGTAGAAATGGTCATAAATTGGAAGTGATGGCATATGAATATTTCAGGGAAAGCTGATTGGAAAAGGACGTTTTCCTTCTAAAAATGCTCATACCTTTGGGTCATTTGGAACAACACTTTTTTTTTTGGCATACCACATTAGACATTTTGGTTTTCATTATATTTTTCACTGAAACTAGAAACAGCTGCTGTCTGATGTCAGCTGGTATATGTGGTAGTAGTGTGGGTGGAGAAAGAGATTTCTTTTTCCTCACAAGAAAGACACAACTATGGAAAGTATGAGGTTACGGTAAAGTGTTAGCAGGTGATATAAAACATTTACAAAGAGAACATAGATCCGAATTGCCTCTGAATGATTGCAGTTGTCACATCTTTAAAGGTTAGATAACCACAATAGTGATTAGCACAGCAAAAGAATCGATTTTCTTTGAAATTATAATCCCCAGGGAAGGATGCTTGGCAAACATTCTTTTGAGCTGTGACAACCAACATTTGCCCCTCTGATACATTCCTAAGCCACTGTGTGGAATAGGAGAATAAAAGCAGCAAGGGCCTAGCTGTCCATTACTCCCTTGTAATTATACCTTTGGCTTTTTCATTTCTCTTCTCAAACCAGGAATATTTTTAGAAGTACCACTTAGTTATTTTGAAGTACTTTTGAGCACAGCACCACAACACAAGATTTCCTTGAGTTAGTTAATCCTATATAATGTTTCTTCAGAGGCTTTCTGAAATTCATAAATGGAAGTTCACCAATCTAAGCAGAAGCAGGCAATGATGCCTTCCAAACACCTACTCCTCAGTTCCTATGTCCACATGTGCAATACACTGCTCACTCTTGCTCCCACTACAAGGAACTCTAAGCGACAGTGCAGTAAGAGCAAAGAAAGGGTGGTGTTTTTTCACATGTTTAATTATTCTGTGGAACTGTTGCAAAGGTTATATGAGTTCAAAGTTGACCAAACTAATGAATGAAAAAGCTGTCAAGAATCATCAAATACAAAGGTTCCATCCACAAGGAGAAGGTTTCTAAGCCATAAGCTATTAGGGCCTATAAGAAGGACTTAGGGAATATAAAGGAAATGTATTACTACATTTATTTTTTATACTCTTCACTGCACATTCCTCCTTATGGTCTTATGTTATTGAACATAGGCACAGGTTCTGAAATGGTCTATGTAGACCAGCATAGGAACAGGCAACTGGGACAGCTGCTCTAACAAGGTCTAAGAACCCATTTTTAACCACTCTTTTTAAAGAAGGGTGTATGTTTGAGATGAGAGAGCTGTTGGATACTCTCTCTTTCTTTCTTTGCCTTTGCAAGGATAGGCTGCCTTGTCACTTCTCCATGGGCTTTGGCAGGCAGACCTCAGTCCTTTTTTGCAAGGCAACTTTGCAGGACAGACTAGTCTGTGGCTTTTTTATGCTAATTGGAATCAAATGTTACATGGATGGAGACACAGGAAATTTACAGATCTTCTATGGAAGTGTCAGCATAGTTTTCTTGACGTTGTCTGTTCTTTTGCTGAGTCTGTCCAAGGATTGAAGCAGACTGGCTCTAACTCCCAGTCTCAGAGCACCTGGTTTCAGAGCATTGAAAGTTGGTCAAAAGAGATTTCCTGCAGTGACTCCTGGATACTTTAAAAGACACAAGAGTGCTTCTCTCTGGGTTGGATATGAGGACATGTTCTTCTCATGAGAATGTAAAGAAAATAGATTGCTATTCCTCTGTTTTGAACAGCAGTAGAAGTCCAGCTCCTGCTGAGACTGGAGTCATGCGTTGCAGGCTGTTACAATCCCTATATGATCATTAATTCCTCTAAAGTACTTAGCCCTTAGGTACCAGCTCTATGTTCCCACAGATATCCATAAAAGCTTTGACATGAAATGGCATTATACCCCACAGGGGTAGCTGAGTTCAACCAGGATCACCCCAGGCTTGTGGCCTCTCTCGGAGAGAAAGATTTGTTGTTTCAGTGCCAGAAGACAGTGTAAGGGGACCAGGGACACTGTGCTCTGTCCCAGCCTGCAGACAGGCATGCACCACAAGGTGGGCTGTGAAATACATGTTGTAGCCCAGATTGGCTGTGGGGAAACAGCATGAAGGACTGCAGAAACCCAGCCCCCGGGCAACCTTCCCTCCTGCATTTTGCCAAGAGCTGTGAAAATCATAAAGCAGGACATTCACTTTGTGTAGAGCTACTCAACATGGCTATGAGGTCTGTGGGAAGCAAGCAAATGGCATCTCCATGAGTCATTTAGAAAATCTAGGTGATTGTAGAACCTCAGTTCAACAGCTGTATATCTCACAAATATTTGTATATTTATTCTAGATTGCTTTCCATTAAGGAAAAGCAGCCTTCCTTTAATCTGTAGCCTATAATTTCTCTTGCTGAGCTCTTCTGAAGTGAACATACAACTGCACCAGTGACTAAAGACTAAGTAGAAACTAATTTCAGGGTTTGGCTCATGATGATTTTAAGAAGTCACACCTGGAGTGGGACTTTGGGTGCCAAAATTTTATCCTAGAGAAAATTTTTACAGTCAAGAATGAAACCCCTGAAAATGAGAAGAGAGGGGAATGTTATAATGGAAATGCTGGCATAACTTCAACTACTGTGGAGCAGCCCAAGAAGCTGATGAGGCCGAGAGTTATAAGAAAATCTGCCAACTTTCACTCTACTCAAATAAGGTAAGTCATGCTAAAACGTTTGACTGCTTCAAAAAAAGAAAAAACTAAGTTGCCTTCACCTCTTCAGAAAACTACCAGATATAAAAAACCAATCAAAAATAATGCAAATACACTTTCAATTAAATTCTGCTTTGTTTTCTCTGCACCGCATGATTTCTCTGCTTGGTAAAATGGGACGTGGGAAACTACTTTAAAAATGAATTTGACTAATCCTGGCTTGAAACTTGGGCTCTACCTATCCAGAAAAAGGCAGCACAGTCTGGACCATTCCCCAACAATAGAGTGGCGACAGGCTAAATATAACCACACTTACAGCCCCAGCACTGGCATCTAACACCAGGGGCTTACAATAACACTGAAGCTGCTGCTGCTCCGGCAACAGCCGAGGCAAGAGCAGGGAAAGCGCTGTTTGTTTTTCAGCTGGGACTTCATTCTTCACTCAGCTGTTTGCTATTAGGACTGGAGCAGTAGCAGTGAGAAATTCATTGCTGCTTGCTCTCTGAATCCCGACACAGTAACAGCACAGATCCAACTAGCCAAATCCACAAAGGATCAAGGGAAGGGGAAAAAGAGAGCAACAAACTGCTGCGTACTTGTCGTCACGCTTTTACAGCACCTTTCATCCCCAAGGAGCCCATTTGTTGAGGGCCAGACTCTGCCCCATTCCTGAAGAGATGGGTACTAGAGAGTGCTGGAAGCAGGACAAGGAATTTCCTCTCACTCTTCTCCTCCACCCTGCTGGTGGAACCGATGTGACAGAGAGGTATTCTCACCAGCACGAGAGGAGAACTGCTTTGTCCCTGCAGCTGTCACCTGTGCTCTGCCTCTTGCCAGATTCTGTCCCCTGCCTGTCTGGAGCTAAGTGGTGGGGAAACAAGGGTGTTCCTGGCATGGTGTTCCCTTAGAAGGGCACAAAAATCAAGCACTAACTTGGTTAAACTTATCCTGACGCTCTGGGCTCTATCAGACAAATTTCTGCTTGTACTGAGGGAGGTGTAAATTAAGGTGGATATCACTGTAGACATTTTTGATATCTTGTTTTGGAGGAATAAAAGAAGAATTGGGTTCATCTTACCAGCATATCTCTATGTTTATCAGCGCAGTGCTTAACACTGCTCCCCACTGCTGTGGTTGGAGACTCTGCTGTGCTGGTATTTAGTGGAGAGCACAGACTCCAAAAGGGTTACACAGGCTGGGTGAAAAACAGAGACTCCTTTGCAACACAACTGCTCCAGAACATTTGCTGCTTGGGAAAGCTGCAATTGCTGTCTGGGACTCTGCTTTGGTGCAGTAGGTGAGAGCTACCAAAGTGAATTGCTGTTTTTCAGAGCTGGCTGTCTGGCAGCTGCAGAGAGCAGAGCTCTCAGCTTTCCACAGAGAGTTCTGGAGGAGGAGCCTTGACTTGGGGTCCCTGGGTACAAAGGGTGATTTCTGCTAGTCCTGCTGGAAAGCACTGCAGCTGAATGACGGCTGCTGGATGCAGACAGCGCGGGTGGGAGTTCATGCCCAGAAGCTGGTCACAGCAGTGGAGCTGATTGCTTTCATTCTTCTGCAGTCTATTTATGTTTGAAAATAAAAATGGTATGTAAGAACACAGGCTCTTTTCTGCCAGTATAGATGCTTCCCCTTCTGGGGACTCCATGAGGTCTGGCTTGTGAGCTAAGTGATAAGATTCCCATGACTGAGAATTTTGTTTTGCATTTCATTACCTCCTTGTCCTGTTGATAATGATCTCATGTGCAACAACAAATCACTCCCTGACCTCAGCATAACAAACTGAATGTGGGACTTGAGGTATGGGTTCTGAGACTGTCTGCCTGCTTTCTCCTGCTGCCCTGAAGTACAAGGGTGTTTCCTGCGCAGCCTGCAAACCCCAGTATTTATTCCCAATTGTCACCTGTGAGCCTATCCCTCCCAGCCATGCTTTCTAATTACAGGGTGAGAGTCAAGCATGCCCCCATAGACTGACAAACTAGATATGAAAGAATTTTTGAGTACCTTAAAAAAAGATGCCACAAAAACCCAAACAAGCAGTAAATGACTGTTTCTATAAAGAGTAAATCTGTATTGCTCACTAAGAAACAAAGTCATCACTAGATCTGTGTCAGTATACACAACCACAGCTTAGTGTAAAGAGCACACATGCAGTTTAAGCAGTATTAACAGAATATTGATATTCAATACACATGGGAGAGAACTCCATGCGCTCTGCCACATTGCCTTAAAACAGGTCTTATGCTTGCACTGAAATCTGAACTCCCTACAAAATCAAACTGCGCATGCTACATGTTGGCTTGCATCCTAGCCCAGCTCTGGATGGATCTGGCTGTCCTAGCTGGTGAGGAGAATCAGGTAGGGACCAGCTTCAGCTTGAGCCTTTCCCTAACAGGCAAGAAAGATTTTTCATTGATGTAAAATAGGCGGGGAAAAACAAAAAAAGGATTCACAGCTGTGAAAGCATGAGTCAGGCACCTCTCAGGAGGTGGGGTGTTCCTCTTTGTTTCTAACCTTTGGAACAGCATGTTTACTTCTTCTTCTTCCTCTTCTTCCTTGTATCTGCCAACCGTGTAGCTGTTCAGGGCTGGCTGTTCTCAGACGCACGCCCAGTGCATACAGGAAAACTACTAGACCCCACCAGACTAATTGAAACCATTTGCAAGGAGTATCTGGAAAGTAATTAAGAAATGCATGGCTGTTCACAGGCTGACACTACATTGCATTGGCAGACAGGGACTCTACTTGCCCCAGAAAACTCCAGTAGCACATGTGCTGAAGAGCCAGGGCTGCACTCCTGACCTGCAGACAAACAAGCCCTGAGCTGTGTCTGACCCCTGAAGCTCCTTGGTGGAAAGGACTCGTGTCAGCCTGGGCTGTGACACCCTTGTTCCCTGCAAAGAAAAAAACAACCTGAGCAGTGAGGAAGGGGAACAGAAGACAGCCCATACCCTGTGTCACACTCCATATGTAGCATTACTACAACAATATAGTGAACAGGAGCTATAAGTAATTGGTTTTTCCATCACTATCAGAAGCAGTTCCATTTCAATTTCTGCTGACAAGCTCACTGTGCATCTGCCAGCTTTGTGGAGTTCAGATCATCCGATGCACTTTTAATCCTAACACCTGCCCCAAGACCTGTATGAATTTTTGGCAAGTATGAAAACACAACAATGGATGATGGTCAGATGACCCAGAACCTTCTTCATGTGGAATCATCTTTTTTTTGCCCTCAACACCTGAATTTCTCAATACTGAATTAGCCTTTCAGTAGACTTTTATTCTCTTTTATTCCAAAAGTCTCCATTTCACCCCTGAGAAATAACTGGAGGTTACTGTGCTAAGAAGGCACAGCTGGTATGAACCTCATTAATCTTACGGTAGTGTGGTATATGCCTAGCATAATTTTGGCACTGTGAAAGAAGGAAATAAAATTCTTTCTTCAGAAGCTGTGAACACCTGGTGCTCTCCACAGGTTGCTGTAGAAGCACAGCCCACCTTAGCTGTACAGTTACAGACAAAGCATCATGTAAGTCATCTTGACTTTCTGGAGGGAATAAAAAGAAAATATTGGTTGATCTGCCAGCTGATATGTCTTCCCTGGTCCTCAGTTGGTTCTGTATGGCACCTAAAAGTGCACTGTCTTCCATGAAGGATCTGCCTAGGTTAAAAATTACTTAGCCTATGAAATGTGCTGCAGACATTGAAGACAGAGCTATGCTTTGGCAATTAGGTAGTAGTGTTCTTGTTCAATCCTCCGAGCTAGGGAGTTTTATTTGCTTACTCTTCCACTGTGCCTCTTCAAGAACAGGAGCACACAATGCAGATAATGCTACCTATAGCCATCAAAATGCTGCTAGACTGGTTTAGCCCTCAAGGTGAAATCAAACAGCAACCCCCTAGAGTGTGCTACTATGTTGTACAGACATTACCTCAAACAAGGTTAGAAAATACATGGCCCATGGGGAAAAGTAAAGCTGATAAATTAATGTATATTTTGAACTGAAGTAATGAATTTCCACAAAACAAAAAAGAAAAACTCCAGAGCAGCACTGCATCACTCTGAGACTCTCAATTGTTCCAGGCCTCAGGCACATACTCTCTGGCCACACTACAAAGGGTCAGCAATGTTTTGGCTCCCAAAACAAAGCAGCTGATGTATCCATAGCATAGAATGATGTTTTAGCATCAGAAAATCTGCACAGCTTTGGGTATGCTTAGTTTGAGCTTGCTGGGCACCAGGATCTTTGCTTCTGAATGAAAACAGCCACATATTCTTGCTGTGACAGCTCTACCAGATCATAGCCTTTTATTCTGAATTAAGGAACTTTCCTTGCATGTCACAAATCTTGGTGCTTATTTCAAGCCTTACAGACAGAGGGTGTGAATTTATTTTTTCCACAAAGTTTCTCGTCCTGATAGTTGCAGAGAAAAGCTGAAGATTTTGATGTAGTTAAAACTTAAATTTCAAAAGACAAAAGGGCAGTAAAGCAAACCCAAGGAAGTTTATTTCAAGTTCAAGGTTTTTAGGCCAGTGATGTAATTTTGGGGGAGCTTCACTTGAACCAGGAAGGCAGGACATGTGCATGTCTGGGATTGGAGGTCATGAAGCAACAATCCACAGCAGAGCATCACACTCAAGATGTCCCTCCCTCCTGCCAGGGGCTCCCATGGCAGCACACCAACCACACACAGCCCAGGCAAGGCTTGTCAGGGCCAGCAAACAGCCCAAGAGCAGGAATCCCCTCTGCCTCCCACTGCTAGACAGAGAGAGCAAGAAGGAGAGACAGAGGAGCAAGAAGGAACCACTTCCTGCTGCTACCTCCCCCTGAAGGAAGCAGCTGCAATGCCTACAGAGATGTGAACAAGGTTTGGGGAATGAGTGCTCACTCCCTGAGCCAGGTACACTTCCAGGAGAAGCTGCATCTGAAGTCTTTACTAGCACAGCGTGTTTGTTCACAGCATTATTAAGACTGAAGGTCAGATGAAGTCTCTAGTTCTGGGGGCATTAGCTTGACTACAGTTAAGGGAAAAAAACTGTCCTTTCCATTCTGAAAAGAAGATGATGCTAGCTTTACTGTAGCACTAGGGGAAGTTAATTTACTGTGTTCTTCCTTGCATGGCACTGTCTGCAAGAGAGGCATCTTAGAGGGTCCCTAAGCAAAGCTACTACATGAGGAATCCCAACCAGCAGAAGAAAAAGAGGCCACAGATAGTGCTTTATTCCAGGGTAGCACCCACCTGGTTCATACTGCTGGTGAAGCCACCTCCTCCACCTGAAACCAGCCCAACTCACAGGCTGTGCTCAATGCAGGTCACTTCAAGTATTGTTAGGCCATGATATCAGCTCTCCCACATTGCCACTAAATATGGATCTCTCCATGTAGTGCTCTGTGTGTTTGGACTGAGAATGGCAGTAGAGTCACAGGCATGGAGCCAAAATATGAGCCTGACCGTGGAAGAAGAATAAATGCAGTTTTTTGTTGCAGATTTGCAGCACACTGATAGATAAGCAAGATGATCAGGCCACCAAGGAGGGAGCTGATGCTCATTCCTGGGTTTCCAACAAAGGATGAATAAGAAAAACATAGTTACCTCTCTCCATTGTCTCCTTTGTTCCCCTATCTGGATCCTGTGGAGACTCACAGGGTTTCTCACCTGCTAAGGGCTTAAACAGGAGCTGCAAACACAGTGCCTTGAGTTATGTGTTTGGAGTGTTTGGAGAGGGAAATACTTCATGCTCCCTTCCAGTCCTTGGGGACAGATGGTTTTTATTTGATGGTTCCATTTTATTCTACACCTATGTAATCTCTCCAGCTCTCTCTCTTCTAAGTTGAATTAATTCTCAGTTCCACAAAGAAAATCTGGGAGAAGTCCTTGGCTCACTGACCTCTCAACAGGAGAATATGGAATTAGAAGACATGTAATAAGTGCTTGTAAGAGGAAGAGCCCATAATGCATTATTTCCTGTAGCCAGAATGTGAAGATTATATCAGGGTTCTCAGCACCTTTCTCGGCCCTCAGATGCTTGTTTGTCCTCTTTTAGGGTTGTCAGATCTTAAAGTTGGAAAACCTTTTGGAAATTTCTCTTTCAAATTTCAGACTGGGATGATAGAAACCTACTCCCTGCTCCCAGACACACCTCCATCCGTGCAGAGAAAACATGCAAGCTGCTCAGGCTCCTGCCAGGCCCTTTTGGGATTCATCTATGTGCTGCCCCACCACAGGCAAAGCCTTCCTGGAGCCTCTATCAAAGCCCTCAGGAGCTGCTGCCAGGCTATTCTGCAGTGCCATCTAGTGAGGCAGGCACAGTTCCACAAAGCTCCCCACTGAGCCCAGGCACATCAACCATTCCTACACTTTTTAATTTTTCACTAAGGATTCTCTTTAGGCCATGATACAAGCTGAGGTTTGCAAAGAGGATGGATCTAAGGAGCAAGAGGACTGGAGATTTGGGAGAAAAGGATATGGAAACAGAGCTAAGAACGGTGTGAGGACCATGTTACGGGTGTGTGCTCTGGGAGGGAGGATGAAGAGAAAGGAATTAAATTAGCAGAAGAGCTGAGTGAAGGAAAGTAAAACTGAAAATGGCAGTAATAGATGATACCATGAAGCAATAGGAGATAAAAACAGTGGAAACACTTATATCCACTGTGGCTGCCCTGGGAAGTTATGATGGGAAAACGGGAATGACCAGGCCTGAAGAGCAGCACTGAGAAGCTGGGAGAAGCTGGTATCAGACTGGGCCAGGTGGAGATTTGTGGATATTTACTGAGGATGGATCATGTGGCAAGTGAAAAAGGAAAGTGACAAATGATGACTATGCATGTGTGTCCATGTTCTGTTTTTCAATTTGATTATTTAAAGATTTAAGAAACTGAATGTATACGTGCAAAGTGCATGCATGCACAAACCTTACATTACTTTATTAATATATAATCTAAACCCTATTTTGTACTGTAGATCCAGCTCCAAGCTCTCAAAATCGGTAACAGTTGGAGATTGTTACCTATGCCTCCTTATTCCCAACATGCCTTTAAATGAGCTGATATTCTCCTTTGAGAGAAGTCAAGAGGGTGCAGTAGGGGAATTGTCTGTAGGGGACCGTGCCTGCCTTTTTTTATTGTCAGGAAATGTGAGGAGACAGTAGCATGGCTAAGGCAGATGAATGATGCCAGAGAGGCAGGCTCTATCTCTTTCTTTCCCCAGTGCACCTGAGGGACATGTCTAGACTTTTTAGCCAGACTTTTCTCAGGTGGTGCTCAATGTGTGATCTTTGCTTTGGGGTTCCAGACTGGAGCTCTATGGATGTGGTTTGCAGAAAGGCAGAGACATAAAGCTATAAATAACGTCATGAAGAATTCCCACGCTGAATCACTGCTCAAGACTACACCATAAAGCCATCCTGTCTGGAGGGCACCTATATGCCAAGAAAACCATCAGCTTGCACAATGGCAGTTTCTGGCTTTCTTATGCATTGCCAAACAATTTCCACATACCCAAGCACAGCTCTACTTTTTCAGAAGGTAGGTGTGCCTGTGGTCTGACTGCCATGGTTTTTCATGTAGTTTTATGGGGCTAGGAGTCAAAGTACTAATAAATGTAGCAGCATGTAAACTGATCTTTTAATAAAACTGCAGTTATTGGGAGGGAAAAAAATCTTTTTCAGATTTCGGAGTAGTCTGTGTTGCATTTTCCATTTTGCTTGGACAGAAATTTGAGGTGGTGGCTGCACTGAGGAAGAAGAAAACAGCCCCTTACAGCCCTCAACTATATCTCCAAACACCTGAAAGAATACCACAATCACTCTCTGTTTTCAGTTCAGTAAGGAAAGGAACTTCATGCACTTCTAAGTAGCAAAAGGAAAAACAAATATGAAAGGGAGAAAAGCCACAATAAACTCATGGGGTATTTTCCATCCTGTGGGGCTGGCTTTTCAGTATTTACATTACATAATATGCAGCTACTAGAATTACTGTGTCCTAATCCAGAGATGCTTCCGGAAACCAAATTATTTAGTGGCTAGGCATGCATTCTGACTCTATCATTTGAAACACAAGCTAATAATATAGAAGTTTATTCTACCCAAGGGTATGTGCATCCATCCTACTTGAAATTTATTCTTCTGTGTGATAGATTTCATCTTGATGGGCATGTTTGGAGAGGCTTTCTTCCTAGGATAATTGGACAATTTTGGTTTGGAGGAATAGAGACATTTGAAAAGAATCCTAACATAGTATAAAAAACTCTAGAGATCTGGCTAGAAAGAGTTGAGGCCTGAGGAAATGAGCAAAACTCAGAAAGATGAAATCATCAGTCTGCAGTGAGCAAGAGGCCAGCTTGTGTAGGCCATGGTTGTCACTGAGAGAGCCATGGTCGAAGTAGCTGCCCTTTGCTGCCTACGACACACAAGGCTCAAGAGCACTGGTCATTCAAAATGCTTGAGCTCACCATGCTTCCCTCCCATTTTCCCAAGGAACTCTTCCCATGGAGCAGTAAAGACCTTCCCATGAAACCTCTAGGGCTTGCAGTGCCTTTGCAGCTGACACGGCATCCAGCACAGTGTGAAACCCATGGCCAGTGGACTTTGCTATTGCAACTCAACATTTAACTCCTGGGCCTCAGAACGTCACTCCCCACCCACGCTTGAGGCCAAGCTGGGACAGCTAGGGCAGCTGGGTTTACGCAACAGTGGAGATTCCCTGCTGCCTGCACATTCCTCTCTCCTGACCGCCTGTAATGCCGGTCCAAGGCGATATATTTACCACTTCCCAAATATCACGCCAATTTGTCCACAATTTATAGCAATGAAAAGATACATTCATTTGCACCCTATTTGGCCATAAAAATGTACATTTTTTTTCTCAGAAATATCTTAAGGGCTTTTGTTCACAAACAACTAGTAAACTGTTATGTACTACTGGCCAAAACCCGAGGCATTCTGTGGACAAATTTTACCAGAAATTCAGGGGTCGTGTTGGACTGCATCACCAAGCTGCTACTTTGTTGTAAAAACAATTTTAAAATGTCCATTTTCAGAAGCCCATTTTCAGAAGAGGAGAGGAGTCCCAGATTGCAAGAGTTTCCTTTTGTGCTTTATCTGATTCAGACTGACTCTTCATGGCAGCACAGGGAATGTCAGAGTGCCTATGCACATACATCTCTTGCTGATCCATAAAGGATCAGGTCCCTAAATCACAGTGATCAGAGCCCAGTCACAGGAAAAAAAAAACATCATTACAATGAGGGAAGACAGGGAGGAAGCAGAGAGAGGCAATGGGCAGCATGGAGGGTCAGCTCCTCTTTGGTTTGTAGAAACAATGCAGGAAGGAAGCTGGACAAGAATATTAGTGCTCTTTCTGTGCCAAAGTGACAAGCTTCCTTACCCTGGGATAAGGTTCTGCAATAACAGTGATTCCCAGCTATTGATGTGTTATGACTTTGGGGATCTGAAACTAAAAACCAATTTTTTCTTGGTGTAAAAACTATTAGTAGCTCTCTGCTTTTTCCTGAAAAGTTCAAAGAAAAATCCCTGTTTGCAAGATTTAAAATAGACAGTCTTTACCCAGACATCTGTTTCTACTTACGACAAAATGACATCAGGGGAAAGGATACTTTGTTTGCACATTCTTTAAATCTTACCCCCATTCCTCCTACCCCAAAGCCCACTTGGGCTGGTTTCAGCCTTGCGAAGAGATTTCCTGACTGTCTCAGGAGCAGACAGCTACTACAGAGAGACTAATAAAGTGTGTGACCAGTCAGGGTCAAGTTTGGGAATTTCATGTTCGCGGTGCCAGCAGCCCAAAACATCACCAGACTAGGTCACCTAGTCTGTATGTATCCAAGTAATGTCCTTCTTGAGGGCTTTGTCTCTTTATCAGGAAGAAACCTGACCTGGCCACTGATTTATCTTTCCAAAGCATCGAAGCACGGTTCAGAAGCCAGCAGAATTGCAAGAGGATGGCATTCAAACCTTGATTCACCACAAACTACCCACAAACAAAGTTAGAAACCATCAAGTGTCAAAATCTACAACAGAAGAGTAACTTAGCTCTCTTAGTTAAGTAACTTAGTTGGATTCAAAGATTCCCAGAACCAGTTTAGCACCAAGAATAAAAATAGCAGTTTTAAATTAAATAAAAAAGAAAATCTGATCACAAACTGTGTGATTTTATCAAGTGAATCTCACATCAGTAAAAAGCTTTTTGCTAAGATCACCTGCCACACGAGGAGTCAAATGCCTCGAAGTCTGAGAACATCAGCTGACAAAAGCAGTATCAGTGCTAGAATTTCATCAACTACATTGAAAAGAAAATTCGAGACAGACAGTAGTTTTATTACATGATGATTTGTATCTTAGCATCACATTACTATTTTCTGGATGATTTATGCTGTCCTAGGAAAACTCTGGTGTGCAAAGTGTTCAATCAAAAGACACGAGTCATTTCTCTGAGCCTGGCATAAACAAAGGTGTTCTATGCCAAATGGACATAACCAGGCAGGATCTTTGACATTCCTACTGCAACAAGTAATTATTATTCCAGCTTTAGATATGACAATAGCTGTCTTGTCTCCCTACACAAGAAGGAGCCATCATTTACTTTGTTAGGTAGGGAAGGGAGCATTTTGTCCTTCAGAGAAGAACAACTTTCATTAGAGCTGGTTTTAGCACACATGCCTCAGAGTTTGGTCAGCACAACAGTATGTTCATGTCTAAAACCTCACGATGAAAATGCATCCTCAATGCAATAAATTTGTTTTAAAGCAAATTTTTCTACCTACTGAAGCTTCAGCTTGGGTTCCTACTCTCAGGGAAGTAAGAGGGAATTCACCGTAACATCCTTGGAGCAGGAAAGCTCTGTTTCTGTCCAAGAACCAGGATATGTTTTCTGGTGATAGAAAAAATTACCACAGTTTGTATTTTGCCTGATCTATAATCAAACATTCAGATGAGTTTGGAGAATTAATTCAAGTTACTAGGACAGATAAAAGGCAAAAGTTAAAATGTGTTTTAGGTCTTAGCCAGCTTTTAACTGCTGGCTAAGACACCTGTCTTCCCCAAAGCTATTTATGCTGTCTCTGGAGAACTTGGTGCTGCCCATGAACTGAAAATATATGGAGGGTCACATGCATTTGGGATGCAGTTCATTAGGCGACTTTCACATTTTATTAGAAATGTCACTAATTTATTCAGCAGGTTATTATTTGTTAATCAAAGAAAGGAGATTGCCCTTCAAAAGAAATACTACAATCTCCATTTTCTTACACTCATTTTTAACATTCCCCAGTTTAGAAAGCAGAACATCACAATATTGCTGCTATTAAAAGAAGAAACATCAGGTCACCAAGTTATCTAATAATCAGAAGCACTGATAACTGTTCTTCGCTGACACACTGCATATCTGACTAACTGGTACTCTGATCCCAGCTTCAAAAGACATCCATTGACAACAGCAGATCCTTAACACATCCCATCTCTATGGAATGCAAAAGTGTGACCCTCAGCAAAGTAAAAAAACTAGTCTACGAAAAAAGTCCCTCTTGTAATATGAGAAATAGATAACAATTCTTGGGAATAAAATGTTTCCTTTCAACTGATGTGGGCAAAACTATCCAAGCATATTTTACTGGAAAGGTAGAGTTTGCATCAGCCCAATGGCATGGTAGTCTGCAATTTGCCAAACGAAAGATGTTTCATCAGAAACAAACCATCTTCACCCTCCACATGCCAGGTATTACACATATCTTGCAAACTCACACTTTTTTTCTTTTCTCCTTTGAGGAAAAAAAAGAAAAAGCAAAAACAGGAGCCCAGACCCAACAAGAAAATATGGCTGAAAGCAACAGCCATGTGTATGATGAAGAAGATCACCCCCTTCAAAGTGAGGCGTAGCAACCTGTGCTTATGGCTGCTTTGGCAGCTCACCTGCAGGGCCCATCAGTGTTCCTCTTCCCTCCAGCTGCCAGTGCATGGCCTGGACCCAGGACCTCCCCCAAGAAGAAGAGCTAGGGAGACATGCAAAAAGGGAGGAGGCTGTTCCTTTGTTGAGGGCAGAGAGATTTGTCTGACAGCACTGCAGCCCAGCAGGCTCCATGGGCCTGCAGGAAGCTCCCACAAGAAGCCCATGTGCAGTAATCCATGGCTCTCTCTGGGCTTTGTATGGGTCCAATCCGGCCAGCTCAAACCCAAGCCCACACAGACTTGCATAGACAAAAGATAAAAGACAAGAAGCGCTCTTCCCCACATGGGAGCGAGTATCCTCTTTATTGGTTTGGGATGGAACACTGCGGGCCGCAGTCACCACCCAGGCAGGAAAGAAGGGCGTGGCCCCTTGCAGTGGAATTTTATACCCAGGGAAAGGGGGCGGGGAAAGAGGATCACGGCCAATGGGATGCCATTGTGGGGGCAAGGGAGGGGCCACCCATGGGACAAACCACAGAAACGGGGGGGTATGTGAGGGAGAAACTATGTGAGGGGTATACCATCCACGTGACCTGACATACCCAGTACAATTTTTTCCACCAGCCAGTGCAAAGACCACTAAATAAACTATTTAGTGCAATACAACACCCATGGTCTTGCACGCCCAGGGAGGTGCAGGACAGCCTGTGTCCTCCTGCCTTGCAGAGAAGCAACAACCTCATTTTATGAATGCCACCACTGCTATGAAGACAGGGTCTGCTTCTGAACTGCAGATTTATTCTGCCTGTAAAGTTGCATGGCATAATTACAATTTCTAGACTAATTGTGAATTTAAATATTTGCCTGTTACCGTAGTAAAACTATCACTCTGGAGGATCTTTGCTTTTTCTTACATTTATGATCACTTGTCACAAATGTGAATGTGAATGTGTCAGTGGGACTTGAGCATGGAGAAGAAATTCGATGCCAGAATACTTTGCATTCACAGTCATCTTTCTCTAGCAAAATACAAACCCTAGTGAATGCATAGCTCCAAGTCCCTTATACTTAGTCCTGCACTGTTACACCCAAAAAAAGAACACCTCAGTGGGTGCTCTGCAAATGTCACCTGTGAAGGGAACACCAAAAGTCAGACTGCAGAATGCTGGCTTTTTGCAGGCTTTTTCTACTTACCTCCTACAGCTCACTATTCTGTGCCAGTCTGCCTGAGATTTAGAGCCAGGCGTCTGCTCTGTGTTTCCCTGGTAAGGACCAAGTTTGATCTCGCTTGTGCAGAGATGTGGTGCACAAGGGAGCCACTGCCTCGGTGCTTGGTGATAATTTTCATGAGATTGGTAACACAGCTTTGTGTGTGTGTGTGTGTCTAGGTGTGTGTCTGTGTCTGTGTATGTCTGTCTCTGTGTGTGTGTCTGTCTCTGTGTGTGTGTGTATGTCTGTGTGTCTGTCTCTGTGTGTGTGTGTATGTCTCTGTGTGTGTGTGTATGTCTGTGTGTGTGTCGTGTGTGTGTGTGAGAGTGTGTGTGTGAGTGTGTGTGTATGAGTGTGTGAGTGTGTGGTGTGTGTGTATGAGTGTGTGAGTGTGTGTCTGTGTGTGTGTCTGTGTGTGTGTGTCTGTGTCTGTGTGTGTGTGAGAGTGTGTGTGTGTGGTGTGTGTGTATGAGTGTGTGTGTGTGTGGTGTGTGTGTATGAGTGTGTGAGTGTGTGTCTGTTTCTGTCTGAATCCTTTCAACTGGTGTTTCTTACATCACCCCCTTGGGATGACAGCGAACATTCTTCTCACATGACTGGTGCGCTGTACTTTCTGCAGCTCTCTGGTGCCATATTTTTTTTTTAGGACATTAGCCCTTCCCCATCCTTTTCCATCCCATTGCAAAAGAGAGTAAAGGTTCACTGGCTGGATTTCCAAAAGGGCGGACAAATTTATTACCACTAATAATATTTTCAGTTACAAAATTAAATCAGCTGAGCAGCCAAAGCTTCTGACTGAGGTAGGAGGATCCCACATTTGGGACTGTGCTTTTGCTCTGTGTAACACATCAGCAGTCCCAAGTCAGAATTCAGTCTCCTCTGGCCAAGAACTCGAGAGGAGGAGCCTGCAGATGGCTCTGCAGGCTGGCTGCTCACAGGCATTTAGGACTCCCCTGACACCTGAGAGCCTAGAAGGGACAAGGAGGGCGAGGCAAGAGGGAAAGAACAGTGTGGGAGAAACAAATCTCAGTTCCCTCGATGCAATGAGCAACAAGGATGGGGGAAATTTGGACCATCTGAAAGAACAACCAGCTGTGTTGGCTCAGGGTGCAAACTTGTGGCAGAAATGGTTTCCAGAGTGACACGTGGCTGTGGTGTCACAGCATGCTGTTGCCCTGGTTTGTGCATCACGTCTTTCTTTGCTTCCCCTGCAACACGGACTACTGACAGCTGCTGACAGATGAGGAAGGTTTCCTGCAATGGCAAAAATGTCTTATGTTCCTCTTCCACTCTTCCCCATCCATCACACCCACTTTTCCTCAGGGTGCAGCTCACCAACACTCAAGTTTCCCTGATCTCCATCTGCTCCCAAAAAGGTTTCTTATTTCAGGAGTATGTCAGTGGTCACAACCAGAAGGACATCCCACAGACAGCTCCAGCTGTGAAGCTGTGGCACAGGAGCAGTGGGGTAGTGCCAAGGGATCATCTTATGTTGTCTCTATATCAGAGGAAAATTTAACACGTGACAACACCTGAGGTGTGAATTTCTGTCAAAGCATGCCTTGTCTTGCCACACCACTTACTCTGGAAGGATTTTAACCTTATGGAAAATGTTTTAATAAATGTCATTCATTGGATTTTTTAAAAAAATATATACTTTTTAAAATTATGCTTATTCTATGGGCACACAAAAGTTTTAAATAAAATGTTTGCAATGTCAGGCAGCACATCACTGGTCCATTACAGAATATAGGGTATTGTTGCTATCTGCTAATGAAATGTACCCTACAATGGTTCATCACTTAGGTGAAAAAGAAGATTTAAGCCAAAGCATATTCACTATGAGATTCAGTGTTATTTAAATTTCTTTCTTGCCAGATTTTGAAAGTATTTAAAATAAGCTATAGATCAAGTTTTTAAATGGTAACACTATCATTTTTTTAATGCTCCTGGAAGAAGATAGGAGTTATGCTAAATCCAGAGTATCTGTACCAATTTTGGATTAATTCCAACTTCTGCACATCTTGAGAGTCTATCTATTAGAGATGAGTAACATTCATAGTTTAATTGTAGACATTTGCTATTAATATTAGTCTGTTTCTGCTTATGACTCAGGGTACTTTGCTGCCAGAACACAGTGAAAAACCCCAAAAGGCAGTGACAATGAGTGCATTTATTACATTGAGAAGGCAAGGAAGGGGAGGGAAATGGTAAACTCGTTTTGTGAAGTTATAGCTATTTATTATGAGTCATTTTATTGTTTGTCTCACGGCATTACCTTGCTGGAATCTCTGCTGAGCTCCATGTTGAGATAGCCCATGACCTTGGGAGCCTTCCCACCCCAGTCAAGCACACAGTGTCTCTGGAGGAGGCAGGCAAACCCTGGGAAGGACTGATCCTGTGGGGCTCAGCCAGGACAGTGGGGTCAAGGCAGTAGCCCCAGCTCACAGCAAGAGCACACAGACACTGCTCACAGTGATGAGCCTGTGTGATCTCCCACAGGTTGCTTCAGAGGGAAAAGTGCCCAGGGAGGAAGAGGAGCTCCTCCCACCCAGCCTGGTGCCTCTCAGAACCAAAAGGGAAAAAGAATGGAGCCTCCTATTCCTGCTATAAGCCTAATCATCCTCCCTAAAAGACTATTCCCTCATTTACTTGTTAGGGACAGTTCCAGATCTGTGTCTGCAGCTAAGCATGAATGAAAAATGAAAATAAAACTGTTGGGCATCAACAAGTAATGTCTCCTTTTCTGGCCACACCTCATTTCGAGGAGTAGGATCTCTCTAGCAAGCTGCAAAACATTACAGACATCAGGAGGAGCAAAGGAAACTCATTTCTACCCTTTAGCATTAGTGTGGATTGCCTGACACTGTTCCCTATTCTTCCGAGGCAGGATTTGTTTTATTCACCCCAAGGGCAAGGGCACAGCATGGCCAGAGCTATTGGATGTCGAGCTCTAGTAGGATTTCTACAGTGTCTACAGTCTGTTTTCCCCATCACAGACAGTGATTTCTTCCTTCATGTCCTGAAATAAATATCTGTCCCCAAACCTACCCAACAAAAGCTGCCTTCTGTGCCTTCTTTCTCATTTGCTTTCCACACTGGCCTTTTTAGACTTGGAACCTTGATCTCTCCTTCAAGCCTCGTGGAATGCCAGGTAGTGACTCAGAGAAATTTGTTCTGCTCAAGTAATTCTAATCCTAATATATATATATATATGTAAGAAAGACAAACAAATAGGTCCAAAAAAATGCCAAAATACAGCACAGAATCATTCTGATGTTACTGAAATATAAGCAAATAAAGCAAGTAAATGTGTCCAGTTGACTGGAATGACTTGTGGGTTACACAACCTCCAAAAGACTGGGCTGAGGATTTCCACGTGTTTGTTTCACTGAGTCATGAGTGTGTCAGGCTCCCTGGGAAAGGCCAGCCAAAGGAGATCGCTTCTGTCTCCCCTTCTTCTTCATTCCATAGATCATAAACAATTCCCGTACATGT
Source organism: Camarhynchus parvulus (assembly GCF_901933205.1). NCBI lineage: Eukaryota > Metazoa > Chordata > Aves > Passeriformes > Thraupidae > Camarhynchus > Camarhynchus parvulus. Next base: position 40,320,915 of record NC_044573.1, read on the forward strand.
TCTTAAACGGTACAAAACAACAGGAATTGGATCGGGTTCACAGGGAGAGCACCAACATCCCATAATTCTCACTGCTGTCTTTCCTGTCAAGTTCATTATCTCAGCGTGGCTATTCTGTTGTCTTCTGTTTCTATTTATATGACTTTTTTTTTTTTTTTTTTTTGCCTAAATCACTCCTTGCATTGATCCAGAGATTTGGTAAGTATAAATGAGAGGCCTCAGAGACAGAAGGAAGCACAAAATATATATTTTCATATTTTATTTTTTCTGCAGAATATTGAAAAAACAACAACAAAAAACCCAAACAAACACAAATACCAAACAAAATTGTAAAAACCTCCTCTTCAGAAGAGTGTTATATTTATGAATACATCCTGTCCACATCTTTTACATGACTGATTTGGGTTCTCAGAGTGTACCAGGACAGGCAAGGCTGGGTACTCTAATACTGTCATCCTTGAAGTTAGGCTTTGCACATGTCAGACCTTTATGGTTGCTGGGACAGAGGGCACCTTGCAACAAACTGCAGCTCATGGATCAATATGTCTTCACCAAAATCTTGATGAAAATTGTTTTATCATAGAGATCATCTGAACATCTCTTTACTTTCAACTTCTGGATTTCACTGAGAGAAACAGCATTTCTTAAATGCCTGTTATATTTATTATCTATAACACCTGTTTGTTGGAGTTTTAATTAAAAAACAAACAAACAAGCCCTTCACTTCACAATCTGCCTACAGTTCAAAATTTAGGCCTGTGAGTGTATACTTGAAACATGTGAGCATGAGAACACAATGTTTGGGTACATTTATAGGTAAAGAACTAAAGGCTGACAGATGAACAGAAATAAGCAGTTGAGAACATCCTCTGCACGTTTTTGAATAGATATGACAACAGTTCATAGGCTGTAGATTACTTTATGCTACAAAACACACATGCACATGATTTATTTGCTTTATGATCAGCATTGTTTTTAACTGGAAATTTACAGTATGAAGCTACACTAAAAAATATCATAGCAATTTTTGTACAGGACTTAGTCTTTCCTGATCAAAAACCTTTTCTACTGAAACTTCATTAACTGGTCTCAGCCTCTGACCCAACTTGGTCTGATGTGTCTTAAATTTTGGAAGAGGCTGAAAAGGATCAATATAGCTGCTTTCTCCATTTCTACTCTGGAAGAAAATAAATAGCATGTAACATGTTTACACCGTGTGATGCCAACAAAATGCTACACTTGTCAGCTCCTCTCAGAAGAGCGCAGCCAGCCTCATTTAGTGCCAAGGCTGCCAGCAGCAGCACAGTGTGTCTGGCTGTGCCTGTGCCTCCCACAAGACTCATGGCAAGGCTTTCCTGTTGTCTCCACCTTCTCACATGCTGGAGCTCGCACCTGGACAGTGGTTCTCCTGCAGAAAATGAAACACATGTTTTCCAAACCTCCTATTGCAAAGTCACCCAGGGCAAGATTGAACTCTCAGTCCAGCTTTGGGAATGCAAATCCTTTTGCTTTCAGTCCCAGTGCCAAGGTAAGGTAGGAGGTGACATGCCTGACTATATCCCCCATTCTAAAACAGATGACACCTCCCACTTTGAGGATGTGAGGCTGGAATTTTGAGGACAATTGAATCTGTTGCACATCATCATTGCAGGCATTGCATGACTCAGGTGTTTGTGCCTCTTGTGATTCAGGGGGAGTTTCTTAAGCCACTGCTGAGAGTGGAGATTGTTCACTGTGTCTCTGCACAACAAACAATGTGGGTTGTCCAAAGTAACAGCACTATTCAACATCTAAAGATTTCTCTGCACAACTTTGTTTCAACTCTCCTTGAGCTGCAGCAGCTGCATTTGCCTCATTACAACATACTTTTTCACTTCGTATGGTGAATCCTAGTATCTGCAGGGTCAGGGTACACAGCATAAAGACATACATATCCATCTGCCTTGCACAAATAATTCCCAATTCAGATTCAGCTCCTAATTTGAGAAGTTCAGCTCTATTTCCACTTCCACAGAGCATTTCCTGGTGGAAAAAAAAGCAATCACCCCAGACCCATTGGATTTATTTTTATTACAGCTTATACAGAGCCACAGATCTGTCAGGTATCCCTTTTCTGAGGAGAGAATAGAGAAGGCACAAGCCCATAGTTTTTAGAGCAACAGACCCTAAGCCCATAAAATCTGGACTAGAAAGAAGCCTTGCTTTCTAGCAAGAGTTGCAGAGACAGGCTTGCAAGCTGAGTGATCAGTTTCTACTTTTCTGGTTATCTCCACAACAAAAAGAAAAGTAGAAATCTTCATTGCACATGTGCATGCAATGCAAGCAGAGGTCAGCTCTGGCACTTGATGTGTTTTCAGAACTGCAGAAGCAGTCCCTCAGGACCTCTTCTACTTGGCAGGCAATATCCTTTTCCTGCATGAAATAAAACCAGATACAAACATGGGACTTGTGGTTATTGCAAAGGAGAAACCATGTACCACATAGTTCATTATTTGGGGTTGATCAAGATCCACTCACCTGGGGTTCTGACTGACCTTCAAATGGGTTTTCCCCTTCTTGACTGGGAAAATGAAACATCATAAATCACTCCTGAAATGGTCTTCTCACAAGATTTCCAACCCATTCCTGCCAACTCCAGAAATTTGGATGGTTCAAATAAAGCTGAGCATTCAATTTTGTACCTTCCAATCATGGAATTTTTCCCCTCCATGCTGTCACCCAGCACTGACTATTGTATGGTCACATTTATTTAACTACACTACAGTGGTGGTATTTGCAAGTTGAGCAGTAAAAATTAGATTTTCAGCGGGAAGCAACAGGAAATTTCCCTCCAACAATATGCACATAAAACCTGATTATTTTGTACAAATTCTCTTGAAGGTTTTATAAGTGCTTTTCCACTTTTTTTTTTCAGAAAATATTTCTTCTACTCATAAAAAAGAAATTATTTTAGTTAATTTTTCAGTAAACTCTGGATTCAAAGATATTAGAATGGAATTAGGCAGTATGAAAGAAATCTGCACTGTGCTCATTTCGGAAATGTAAAATGATAAAGAGTAAAAAATGGCAATATTTTTAATGTGGAGCATTTGGACAATTAGCAAAAAAGAAACACTACACTTCTGCATTTGACAGAAGGCACTAAACTTCTATACAACTTCCAGGTCTTCAAATGCTTTCTTAGTTGCAGAACAGCCTCCAAATATAGATTTAAAATGCTCCTCCCAAATTAATTAAGACGGAAAATATGAACAATATATATCCCTCCTGAGACTGCCCTAATCTTCTCAGCAATCTGTAGCCCAGAAAGAACCTCATGCTGGTCTCTGAGCCTTTGGCACATTCCCTACAGAGAGCCTCTGTACCAGCTACACTCACACTGCCCAAGGCAGAAGAATTTCAAGGGGCAGGAACTTCCAGCTTTGCTATTTTCCTGGAAAACACAAACTGCTATTTGTGCTTTTACCAAAGATGAACAAACAAAAGAAGTTGCATCCCACATTGAACTAAAACCAACCCATGGTTTCTTCCTGAATTTCTTCAGCTGAATCTGATTTGTGTCCTGATAATATTATGAAGTCTTTTTGTTTTTAGATGTCCAGGATGCCTTCCATCCCATAACCTGTGGCTGTGTGCTGTGAAGGATCAGCCAACAGCAATAGCCATAATGCCTCACTCTTCAAGGAACTGCACAAACATACCTAACCCCCCACCCCCAAATTCTCCTTGTAGAAGATGCAGCTGTATGTTCCTGGTGCATATGATTTGTCAGGAAGACTGAGATATCTAGAGAAATAAGCCAAAGCTTGGATATTTCACAAATATTTCAGGAAAAAAAATCTCTTTTGACATTATTTTGACAGGTTTCATTATGTTTTGCAAATGGGAGATTTAAGGATGCAGGAAACTTAAAATTTGCCTTTTGTTCTTCCAGCTCTTACAAAACCAAAGCAAACAAATATAGGAAGGGCTCTGTGACCCAGGAAGGGTTAGGATGTAAACATCCACAGGTTCTGTACTGTGAAGTGTATCCTAGCTTGTTCATGGCCTGGAAAATAAACACACTTGACCACAGTAGTGCTCAGCAGCTGGTTGTTGGATTAGAGGCGCACAGCTGAAAGTCTACAGTTAAAAAAGTGTTATCTATAACACAGTGGTAAACAGAAGGATTTGCTATAAATTTCTGAGTAGCTGAAAGGTCAAGGAGGAAATGCAGGAACAATGGGAGACAATAAAAATGATAACTTGGTTATTTACTTTGTTAAGTCTGCTAGGAAAGTTTGAACTAGGCACTTTGGTTCTTTCTCACTATAAGGCACATCCAAGTATGTTAGGGAGTTCTCAGCTTTAAAAGCACAATATGTATGAGAAGAAATGTTTCTTAGATTTTCTAGAGAGAATTCCTTCTGAGGAACCCTCTAAAACTGATGACCATGTCCAGTGCACTTGTGTCTCCTTAAGGCTGGGTTTGCCTCAAAACCATGGACATCCAAGCTAAGTTATTTAGTTATCAATACAACTCCCACAGGCAATGGAGACTGCTAGACATCTTCTCAGAATAACTAATTTCACTGGTTTTATCCATCTATCTCTGTTCAAAAAACTCACAAGATGATTTTGAGAGCCATCAATATAATCAGGTGCTCAACATCTGGTTCAGGGCACAGAACTGTTAAATATTCTCTAGACAGACCCTGCCTGGATGCCCTGCACACTCCCTTTGAGCAGGGTGGAAGGAAAAAGCAGAAGGCTTGGTGCAGAGTGACCATGAAGTCTAAGAAAACTAATATGACAGACTAATATGAGTGTTTGTAGAGGTTTTTCTGTAAGCTTAAATAGCATTTCTTACACAAAGCAATCTCATTGCAATCTACACAAACTGATCATGTTGTTTGTGTTGTCCCCATAAGAGAGCAAAAAACACTGACCACCTCTCTCTAACAGCAAGAAAAGAAAAAACATAAGATTTTTTTTTTATTATTATCTGATTTGCTGATTTGTTTGGCTATTTCATATTAAAATATCAAGAAAATACACTACAAGAAAACTGTACAAGAACTAATGCATCAACATCATGGAAACATGTAAAAGTGAATGCGCATTGTATAACCGCAGACTTTTAAAGAGTTTATGTATTTGTAAAGCTCACTCAGAGGTATTTCAGTAGGTGAAATGTAGAGGCATCCAGTGCACTATATTCAGCTTAATTCACGTATGGAAAAATCCTTTGGAATGTAATGAGTGAAGCCCAAAAAGTGCAATAGAAATATTATCCAACATCGCTCCTATACAATTATACAAATTGACTTTTGAATTCTGTAGGAAGACTATCACTCTATTAAAATCTATAATATTTTTTTCCATAAGGACCATGTGCCAAAGTCCTTATAGGTATTCCTGCCTTCTCCTCCAGAAAAAAGGAAACCTCTCCAGAAAAACCTGTGACCCTCTATATATCCACTTTCTAATAATTGATTGATACTAGAAAAGAGAGAACTTTCCTTTTCTTTGGACTTAGGGGTATTTGGAAAGAGACCCCCTGCAATCCATCCAACAGGGCTCAGTGATGTGAGGAAGGAGACCACTAACACACGAGTGCTCTGTAACATTGGAAGGGAGACCCCCTTTTGCACTGAATTAACGCCTGGAAAATCTGCTCCCCTTATGCTTTTTCCATGTGATTTGCTGGAGCTCATTTTTGCTCCATTGCTGTGAAGGCCAGGACATATCCCCTGGCAGTTTTTAAAACTTTTATAAACTGGAAAGTATTTTGCTGGCTTGAACTTAGCTTGCCTAGAATCTGTGAAAGATGCTGCTGTTATTGTTGGGGTTTTAGTTGAATTTGGTCATGTTATTCATTCCTGTTAAATGGGCTGATTAGGTTTCTCTTAAAGCTTTGTTATTTACCTCAGGATGTCAATTAATTAATTTCCCAATTGCCTTCTTTTACTTCATGCCTTTGCTTCATTCCTGTGTGTGCAGAAACATTCTGCGGGGAAAAGGGGAAAAATTTATTGTTCCAGCTTGGTTTCCAATTTGTTATTTTAGTCGAGGTGAGAAGGCAAATCTATAGTGTTTCAAATGCTTGCAAGGTGAGAGGGAGATGGGTGTTCTGGTGCCAAGAGGGCAAGAGTTTTTGCTGAGGAGAGTATAGTGTGTCTTAACTACAGCTGCATTTTCAGCATCCTTGAAATCTGAGGAAGCCAGCTGGGGATCCTCAGTGTTTCAGGTGAAAAAAAGCCCTGTCGGTTTGTGATTAGAATTTGCATGTATTAAATATTAGTCCAGTGGCACATCACAGTGTTTTTTCCTAAGATGAAAAGCTGTGCCTCTCTGAAGTTTCATTGGCTGAAACATAGACTTGAAATCCTGGAAATGAGTGTGTGTATATGTGTCTGTACAGAGAGCACAGGTGAAGATGAGACATTCTAAACAATTCCATTTTGCATAAAAAATCATGTAAAGATCTAAAAATGGGAAAAAAAGTTGAGATCATTTACCATCCAGTGCAGTCAAGAGTTTGCTAGCAATTCATTCACTTACTTACTTGGCTCCTTGCCTGCAAAATTCACCGTGGAATGACTTAAACAAAGAATTTCATGGAAATGGGAGACCAAGTCAAGACTATTCCCGTGCTGCTGAGGAAATATATCTTGAGTAAAGTGAACAAAATATTTAGTGTGCCTGGAATGGAGTTTTAAGCTATAGATTTAAACTGGTGGTTTGTGTACTTTGAACTATACACTGGAAATAATACCAACTGCTGGTTTGGGTAAGATCAAAGCCTCATCAAGTTCTCATAATAAAGGGGAAGTTATCAAGTCTGAAGGCAATCACAGTGGAAAACCATTTGGGGATCACAAGTAAGTCTCCCTAAACCAAACCCAAAGTTTACTGAAAGCCATAAAAGGTTAGGAAAACCTCTGCTTGGGTATTTGTATTTGTCTGACTGCTTATATTGTTATAATAAATGCACCATTTCACTGTAGATACACAGAATGTGTTGTGAAATACCATGGCTAGACCCTATCATCAACATTAAGACTTGATTGTATGAAAAAAGTGAACAAATGTGTAACACGCAATATGTAAATATTATCAGTGCTGAGTTAACTTTAAATCAGCTAAGGAAGGGTCACTGTGTCCTCAGGAGGTCATTACACAGCAGAGCAAACGGAGGGGTGCAGTCCTAATCCCAGGGCACCCTTGGTCCCTGTCAGAGTGGAAATACCAATCTGCTCATGGGCAACCCCAATCTGATTGTCAGCTACCCCATGGTCTTCTGCTGGCCCTTCAAAGCCTCCAGGAAGTGTTCCAAGGCTCCACACTGATGAACAAGTGCTCTCCCACTGTCCTCCATCACCTGCTGTCCAGCACAAGGGTGCAATATGCGCATGGTATCAGCAATGGACCTTGGGAATGATGCATGTAGGAAGAAGTTTTGGGAAGGTCATTTTAGTCTATGTCAAAAAGTAGAGGGTTTGAAGGAGCCATGGCTTGGACAAAAAGAGATTTAAACTACACTCTTCAAATGTGACATTTCAGACAATCCTGGACCCGAGTTCCATAATTCTGATCTCTGGTCTCATAAAAACATAGAAAAGGTAATGTAAATCATGGTGAAATATTTTCAGGCCTGTTCTGAAATAGCCCATACGATTCCAGTGTAGCTGGAATGCATCTCAACAGGTTTTTTTCCTCCTCAAATAAGCATATGTGCTCAGCTCTGTATACAGTACACAGATGGCAAACCCACAGGACATGGTCAGATAGGCAGGAATACTGGGGTGTCTGTGAGGAGAGAAGGGACTCACTGTATCAGCAGAATTTCTGTATGTGTAAACAGACCCTGCCAAGCAACATAAAGTAACTAATGAGCCATAGTTCAGTGAGAATCTATGACAAAATGGCATTACCTCTGGCTTCAGTTTTTGTTATGAAATTATAAAAAAGTAAATGAATTTGTGTACTTCAATTTCAGTACCTTTGCTCTGGGCAGAAATTAACTCTTCCTCTACTGCATGGACTTTTTTCCCCCTTGATGGTGGAATTCTCACTCATTTTTCATCCTGTCTATATTAACTAACAGAGTGTTCCTGGACAACTGTCTCACCATATTGAAAAGAGAGCAGAAATTCAGGTGGAGATGGAGAGCAGTGTTCAGTATTGACACCAAAATATGTTGCAGAGTTAGTGCAGTAGTTGTTTACAGTTGGCTTTTGGCACAGAGTGCAGGATAGAGGGTTAGTCTTCACCTGTACTTTTCATCAGGAATCACCCTGTGAGTTGTAGGTACAGCACACTGCCTTAAAATGGTCTGTGCATCTTATTGGCAGTGAAATAATCTGTGCTTCACAGTAAGTGTATTTATTTATTTATTGCATGGAAAAGTGCAGCCGTGTGCAGCATTCCCTGATGCTGGCGCACAGGCTCTGGCAGACCACTCATGTTCTCTCTGTGCTATGTCATCCACAGGACAGAAGAGAAACCCTGCTGAGATCTGAGGTTATTGATAGACATCTCGGAGATCTTTTGGTGGAGAGTGACTAGATTCTCAGCCAGAAAAAGGGTGAATCATGTCTTTGCTAACATAATTCTGAGTAACAGAACAAATTCCTGAAAGACGAACTTCATTTTTCACAGAAACAACTAAAACCAGCAGCATGTACCTGGTATTTAACAGTTTCTTAAAATAACCCTGCCATCAGGAGGTGGCAAATACAGTCTGGTTCTCAGTGTTTATTCCCAGTTCTGACCAAATATGCCCCTGTAGGCAAGCTGCACAGAGACCAAAACCCATGAAGAGCCTGTAAATTGTTGTAACTGGGGAAAAAAAGTGGCAGCCAACATTAAAATTTTATTTTAAATAACAGCACTTCAAGAAAATATGTTTAAAGTGGCTTTAAAAACTCTGATCCTTTTCTATTGGCAAGAAAGCTGTAAAAGTGAAATTTACTTTTCAGGCACCCAAAATAAAAGAGTAAAGCAGATAGCATTAGTGAGTCACAGGTGCTAGAAAAGAAAAAGGAGCAGACTCCATGAACAGAGTAACCCAGCTAAATCCCAGTATGAGGACTATTCAAAAACTTACCATCCTCCTGGGCTCTGCTTAAAAAAGGACCACAGAGCAGATATGCATCTCACCATATAATGCTCCCATGACATCATGGATTGCAACACCAAATTTAGGTTTGCATTTCCTCAACACCAGAGGGATATGTTGCACAGCAACTGCAAAACACATACTTGAATATTCAAAGATGCTTTGCACCAAGACAAATCTACCCAGACCCAGGGCTTCACAGCAGGTCTGAAGCCTCCCAGGACTTCAAATCTGTGCACAACCTCCTCTAAAGGGCTTGAAACATTGCCCATTCCAAAAACACATCTTTTCTACCTTCCCCTGGGTTCTGAATCCCTTTCTTATGAAATCACCCCTCCACGTGACCACAACGTTAGTGATGAGAATGGACTCCTATTAGCATTCATCTCCCAAATCCAATTAACATTGCTTGTCCAGGTGAAATCCCCAGACCTACAATATCCCCATAAGTCTAAATTGGCTGTCAGACACAACTTTGACAACTGCCTCCCTGTTTAAAAGAAAATAATAGCATTTATTCATCAATTACTCAACACTCAATAAATACTCTACCGCTTGATTTATTTTTAAGAATAAATTGAGGGGAGTTATGAGGCGATTGACTGCCAACTGCAAAATACCCATCCCAAGGGCACGTCCTGAGTTTGAAACACTAGCTAGCACTCAATTCAAGCAAAATTTTGTTATGATTCTGAGCTTCTAACTGATTCCCACAACTGTCACTTTAAGAAATAATACCCTCTGCACCTAAATCAACATTTTTAGACACACCAGTCAAGATGGCAATGTTGAAAGGGAGAAAGGAAGGACCATCTACAGCTTTTTCTGGTCTCATGCAGCATTGCAGAAGATGCCATAGGCCCTGTAACTCCTTCCAGATGACAAAAAGATTAGAGTAGATGTAGATGGCTCACCGTTTTATTGTGTGTCTTATCCACTGTGCTGGATTATTCTGCAGACACGGAGTTAAGTGTTGGTGATGGATGTCACCAGCACCCAGATCCTTGTCTTCTCAAATATAACTGCATTTTGTTAATGAAAACCAACAACTGGAGAGCCAAGGATGGGGGTACAGATATAAGGTTTCTTGCTTGAAACTTCGTTACTAATCTACTACTTTTACTATAATTTACAGAAAAATGAAGAACAACTTTGAGATCATTGTTTAAGGTTTTTCCAGCATTCACTGACTGCCTGCTAGAAAGGATCTGAGTGAAGCAATATGGCCAAGCACCTTTCCTGTCATCACTGGGTTAGGTCGGATTTAAAGGCATTCAGGCTCCATAGCTGTGCTGTGGAGAAGGTCCTTTTTCCCCATTCTTGTCACTTCATTCTCACTACTGTCAAAGGCACCCCTGTTTGGTGACTGCATGAGATGAAGAACTCACCACTTCCCTTGGTAGTTTTCTTGAGCACTGATAAAACATATGACTACAGATTCTTGTTATATTTTCTTGTATGGATTAAATAAAAATTTAATATTTGCTTTGCCCCAGACATGAAGATATTCAAATTATGCAACCAAGACCCATCTTTTTGATAATCTAAACAGCTGAAGCAGTTTAAATGATGCCATATAAATAATTTCTCTAGCTCTTCAATTGTTTCTGGTATTCTTTTTTACCTGCACTCGTTAATTTTTTTCATCTTTTTCTGGTTGACAGCAGCATTGAATCTTCAGTGTCTGACAAGTTCCAAACCAAAATCACTGTGCTACACTTCTAGGTCTACCCAGCTGTGTTCCAGTTTCATGTTGCAAGTTAATCATTAGCTGTAAGCCTGCTGTGTGTTCTCCAGCTGCTTTGTTCTCATTTTTGCATAAGACCACCAGTTTTAATCCACTAGCAGATTTTATCCATTTTATATTTTCTCCTCCATGTTATGGATACACTACAGATTGCCAGCCAAACAACGGCTCAATGCAGAGTGCCTTCTTAAATAATTAATTTGATAATAATTCTCCAGGGATGATTACTTTTTTAATGAGTTTTATGAGATTCATCTTACACACAGTCCTGATTCTATTTAAAACTCATTCCTTCTTGCAGTGCTAACTTCAAATACCTTGCCAGACTCAGCAAATTACTTTACAAAGTCTAAATGCACTCCATCATGCAGATCTTTTGCTTTGGTCATTAGAAGCTGTATCAAAGATTTGCAACTTCTGTTTAACAATAACATTCCATGCATTCAGAATCATGCTATCAGAATTTATAGCTTTGTATTTTTAACCATCATTTGATACCTGTATCAATTTCACTATTATTTTATCCAAGACCTAATTTAGATCAAGTATTTTGTTTGTCTGAACAGAATGTAGCACTTTTCTTAAATATTGGCAGAACATTAGCACACTTCAGTTTTCTGAAATGTTCTCAGTTTTCAAATATTTATTTAAAATTAGTATCAGAAGGACAAAGATACTCTCAGCTTTAGAATTTCAGGACAGAAGTCAGCTGTGTCTGGCAGTATAAGAATGCCATGAAAATATCTTGAATTCTTTCTATTTTCTCCTCTTACAATTCCCCTTGATCATATTTTTCATCTTTAATTGATTCTGTAAGTTGCTACCATGGGTTTAAACCAGAGACTTCTTTTCTTTTCTGACAGGGCATTAAGCCATGCAGTCGACACAAATTTCTTCAGGGACTACATCTCATTTCTAATAGTACCCTCCTGCTCAGCAACATTGAGTCCATCCCCTAGGGAAACTATGTACAGGAGAATGTTCCATTGTTTTCATGATGACAAGGGTTCAAAGTTAAGGGCTTCAGGATGGAAAAGTTGCATTTTTACTTCTTGCTCTGTTAACATTGAAGCTCTTTGTATATAACTGTTAATACAAGTCGTCTTTGCAAGTCCGTGGTGGGCTTGGGTTCGAGCTGGCCGGATTTAGACCCATATAAAGCCCAGAGAACCCACGGGATATTGCACAAGTCTTCATCATGGCCCAGATGAGATACATGTTTAATATGAGTTGTTCACCCACTGCAGCTCTTGTATTTCCCCAGTGGACCTATTTTTGGTGAGGGCTTTATAGAAAGGAGGATTTCTTTCAAGCTCTGAAATTCTTAGTCTAATATTGACAGGAAAGAACAGTTCTGAGGATCAGAATCCCAGTCTACTTATTATATTTACGTTTTCCTTTATTCTTTTTGAATGCAACGTAAGATTTTAAGCAACATCAGTCTGGCTTTTAATTTTAATTTTAAGCCTAAACTGTTGAAACCAACTACCAACTACTACTTATATAGTATGGCTCATCCAAGAACATCCATTAAATAGACTTTGATTCATAGCTCAGACCCCTAAAAATCATAATTTTTATCAGTATTATTTTGTTAACTTAAAAGGTGCTGCTCCATACAGGACTCAGCTTGTGAGATCTGCAAATGCCTTCAGTCACTAAAGCAAAACAATAAAACCCAATCTCCTCCTGAAAGCAAATGTGCATTTTCAACTGACTGTCTACATAGGGAGAAAGAGCAAAGATGTTTCAGAATGGAAAGAAAGTTTCCAAAGAGGAGGGAATCCTCTCAGATGTCTGTTACAGAGAAATCCACTAACCAGCACTAACTATGTCCCTGTAAGGAAACAGCCAGCTGCTCCAAGGGAATACAACAATATGTGAGCTGAGGGTGCTGGGCAGCCAGCTTGTCAGGAAGCACTTGAAAAAATTCAGGGAGGAAACCAACAGATACAAAATAATAATCATGATGGAAAAGTGATAAAAGATGCGGGAAAATTATTCACACTGTAAGCTGCTGTAATTTAAAACAGCATTTGCAAAGCCAAATGGTGAGGGTGGTGATTACCACACTAAAGGATCCGTCTTGCACTAATTGGATCCCTGCTGCCCTTTCCCTTGAGTGTCTCCATTTGGCCCTGGAATGGTCCCACTCAGCTATGGAGAAAACTGATACCATCTTCTTTTATCCCCAAAACAAGTTGTCCTTAATGCAAATGCATATCCCTACAGGAAACTTGGGTGTGACCAATGACCTGAAAAATTCAACCTCTGGATTAAGTAGCCAGTCAGTGCAGGTCTGCCTAATTTAATATAGTGGCCAAACAAGCCTAAAGCATGCCTTCACAGATCTCATTTAGCTCTCTCGGAAGTCATATGGCCTCACAAACCCTCCTCCACCTACAGGTGCCCATCTGGTGCTTTGAAAAAGACCAAAGTTTCTCTGTCTCCCTTGGCCCTTTTGCCCCTCTTTGGGTCCCCTTAGATTTCTGTTCTCAATTCCCACTCCTGTTCTTGTATGTCCTAAGAAGAATTGGCCTTTCTTCTAAGAAAGCATCACCTGGAGAGTAGTGGGGATGACACCTTCACCCCCTCCATCACGTCTGGAACCACTGTTTGCCAGTGGCTCCTTTCCTTCTCTTAGGATTGCTCTGGCCCTGAGCCTGTGCCAGGAGCATGGCTCTGGGAAGGATCTGGTAGGCACAGAGAGCAGCCTGACAGGGCAAGGTCAGTCATCTCTAGCTTTTGGCTGTAGATGTTCTGCATGAGCAAAGACAGAGTTTCTTTTTTTCAGGAGCTAAGGACTTGGCAGACAAGATAAAACATATCAGATAAAGAACTTATGTCAGTCCCCATTTGGCTGTTTATGATACTTCTGAATGTTCTGGCAAACATAAGCCCACTCCTCAGGACCTGGAAAGCAGCTCCTTTACTTTGTAGTACAACCTGCTTTGTTTCCACAGGTTGCCAGTGACCTAATCAGGGTGCAGGCTAGCATAAATCTCTGACCTGGCCAGCACATCACTGCAGCCTGCCAGTTAGATGTCTTCACTTCATACACAGCTTTCTGTCTTAGCAGTAGAACATTTTACCCTGAAATGAGACTTTAGCCGGTGAGCTGGAAGGTTCTGGGCAAATTGATCTGCTGCTTCACCTGCAGCCTTGCTTTTACTGTCAGAGCCAAAATTCTGAGCTGGATTTCTGATAGCTCTTAATTCAGATGATTGCCCAGAAGACATATTGCAATGCTCTGGTGGGTCAGCATGATTGATTTCAACTGAGAACAAAGCATACTTTTCCGTACTTTCTAGACGATCAAATGTTTACATTTACTCAGTTTGATTAACAGCTGCAGCCACACTCAGCCAAGCTCAGCTCAGAAAATTACACAACGTGTCCTGTTTACAGCTTTAGCTGAACAGAGGCAGGAAAGATAAAAGATTTCATTTATGAACTACTGATATGTTGCCTAAATCTGGCTCAGGAAGCAAAATATCAACAGCTGTGGAGCATGGGATTTTAAATTCCTGGACAAACCATCATGGTTGTTTTCCCAGTGACATGGCCAACTCAGAGCCCTGCAGCTGAGATAACTGAAGTGAGGCAGCTCTGACTCGTCAGCCGGCTGGAGGGAGAATACTGAATCCAATATTCTCCTCCAGCCTCTACTACAGGTGTGAAATGTAAATGAAGCAGCTCTGCACCTCCACTTGCACCTCTGTGGAGGAAGTTAACTGCTACAGTGAGAGAAAGTAAAGGACTTCATTAATTCTCCAGAGTATTCTGAAGGCGGGTAACTGAAAGCATCAGATTAGACAGATTAACAGGAACATGCTTAGAACATAAGAACAAGATTTCAAGAAAATAAGGCCTTAATCAGAAACTGTCGAGCATGAAAATAATTTTTTTGTGAATTCTGGGATTTTTAACACTGATGTTTCTTCTTGTACAGTTAGCAACAGACTAACATGGAAGCAAGGTCTTCATCTGGTACTTATTGATTCCTGCTAAAATCCATATGTAAATCAGACAGGAAAATCTCTAAGACAGCACAATTATCTGCTAAAAGAGTTAAATTTACTGAAATTTAGTTTTTTCAACCAATCTAAGGACTAGGTTGTATGAAATAGCTGCAGGTGGCTCAATTTAGAAGTATCTGTACCATTCACATATTCAAACATACCGTTTATTTACACACACAACCAGTGCAAAAAAAATTTTAAAAACCCTATTACAATTCCTATATTTAGATAGAAACAGAATGAACAATTAACAAGACTTGTGTACAAATTATTGTGCAAATCTTGCTAATCTAACTTGGATTTGAAAAAATGCAGCACTGTTTTCACACTGTGCTTCAGGTGTTAAATATGCCTGGAGAGATGGCAATTTGTAGTGGGAAGGAGAAAGGTGACTCCAGGTATTGGGTACAGTGTCCTGCAGCCAAGACTCTGGTACAGCCATGCAGGCAGTGATTTCTGCCCGAAGGAGGAGCTTGGCACACTGCTCGCTCTTGGTAGGAGATTTCAGTACCTCTGTGCAGTTACTAATAGCATGTCTGTCAGACCCTGGCTGCCATCACTCCCATCCAGGTGAGATATTGCTCCTTCTCCGCCCCCAAGGACCTCAGAGGACCTGCCTGGACTCTTGTACCAACCATATCACTCCTCCCTCTGTGCACCTCCACTCTGGTAGAAAACAGCAGAGCTCACACATCTGCACATCTTTAGGGCCAGACCCCTAAAGAGCTGCCAAAGGAAGAGGAAACACGGAAGGAGAACTGTGGGGACCATCAGCAGCCTTCCATAGCTCAGCAAATCAAAGGTTTTCAGGTTGCCAAGAAGGTCTAACAGGAATTATAAAAAAAGCATGACATACAACAAAGGTAGCAAGAAGAGAGGAGAGTCCAAGAAAAGTGAAATAAAAAGTCCTTGAGAAGAAGCCAATACAGTAAGAGGATGGAGGTTCAAAAAGTCTGTGTCTAACACCAGTAGTATTTCTGAGGATTTGTACAAATCAAGGCAAGATATTCTTGCCCCATTTTTTATTTATTATCTTATGAAGGAATTAAATATCAGAAGAAAAGCATCATGCAAAACAGAATGAAAAAAATTTCATTTTCAACATTGCTGCAATATGTCATTATTTCATCCTTCTATCTGGCTTCTTAGATCATCAATGTAACCCAGAGTTCAAAGTTACCAATATGTGTAATTTTGCTAATAAAAATCCTAAACACAGCTGGCAGTAATGCCTTAAGATGAAGGGGAAAAAAATCCCATTAGAGCGCTCATATTTATGTATGTGTCTCTGTTCTTGAAGAGATGTTGCCAGAGAACGCAACCAGGGCATCGTGAGTCAATAATCTTTTATATTCACATGATGTCCTTTGGGGCTGTGTATGTTCTAGCACAAAGCCATATGTTATGTGATCCTGGAGAATGAGCATTTAATCGTTAGTATTATATATGGCCATGATTTTGTTTTGATAGATCAACTGAGCATTGTTTGCATAGCAAGAACCATGGAGTCTACATTTCCAGCCAAGTGGCTAAACAGAGCAGTACTGTTTCCCATATGTTACGTGAACTTCATTATCACCCTCCACATTTGGAACTGGAAGTTACATTCTTTTTTTTTTTTTGCATGCATTGCTTTTTTGGCATTTCATATTTAAATCTTCACAAAGAACGTCATGGTGAAAAAATTTAGGAGGGTGTCTTCTCATCAGCCTTTGAGGACAGAGTCTTGACAAACAAGATATTCTCCCAAACAAAGGGAGCAGAGCCCCAGTGCTCCAGCAAGGAACAACACAAGAATTTCCAGACAGCAACACTGATCCATTGTGCTTTGCCTGTATTTTAGGGCAAATCTCATGTGACTTATCAGGACTTGGGACATCCAGCAGACATCCCAGAAATCTGTCATAGCCTTATCCCAACTAACACTGCAGGCAGAGACCCTGCAGGCCACTGGGGAAATGTGTCAGTGCTGTGGCTGGCTTGTCCCAAAGATTTTGTCTCTCTGTTGCATGGAGCATGGCAATGGGCTGAGCAAGCCCTATGAATCCCCTGTGGTCTGTGATCTGGGGAGAAAACAAGGAGAGGATTCCAGAATAACATAAGAGACAGGTTTTGAATTGCAAGCAAGTGACTTTAAAACTGCAGTTGGGCTCAGGGAAAGCCTCTCCCGCTTGCTGCTTTGTTCAGTGAAACCAAGAAAATACAATTTGAAGCTGTGGCTCTGCTATTGAATTTAAGCTACTGGAATACAAAGTGATCTGCCAGGTCTAGCAGCTGTGCAGGGGGTTTCACTGAGAAATTATATTTCTCATAGCCTGGAGATCCCATGCAGTTGCTGTGCATTAGGATGCATCCTGAACTTACTACTTTCACTGGGATTTTGCCAGTCAGTCTAGTCGTAACCTCATCTTCTAATTGAAACCTTCATCAAAATGATAAATGGGTTAACAGAAAATGATTTATGGGACAAAAATATAAAAACCAAAATCTCTTGTTCTTCTGCAAATACACATTGGAAGTGAGAATGAGCTGATGAACGTAGTCTATTCCCAGCCTAGAAATTCAGGATTTCAGACCATCAAAGACAACACTAGTAGACAGAAAAGCAATTAACTTTTTTTTTTTTTAACGGCATAACGGCCAGCAGATTTTTATTCTTTGAAAGAGTGGAGTAGGAAGACATTTTTCTAGGCAGGATTTGTAAACACATCCTGTCAGAGCAAATGAGCACTCTAGTTCTTAGCACCTTCACATCCTGTACATTTCTGGAGTTTGCTGATACAGGATGCTCCTGTGAAAATTTTTTTCATGGAGACAATTTCCCAAGAGAAAAGGAAGAGGACTGGCTTCTTTTTTGTAATTTCAGCCCACCTATACTTTGACTCCTGGTTTCTCTGTACGTGTCCTGGCAAAGGATGTATTTGATGTCTTCACCTCTCTCTTTTTGCTCAGGCTCTCCAAGTAAATGCCGGGGATCTGGAGGCCTTTGGATTTTGCAAGTGGCAGAGGCTACTCCAAGCTGAATGAGCAGCCTCACCAGGTCTCCAAGCTTTTCTCCCTGACCACAAGGGCCAGCCCCAGGGCCAAGCAGTGGACTCCATGGTGAGCTCCTTCCCGATGCAGTAATTTTGATTTTCAGACTTCCAGTCTCTGCTGTTCCTTGCACTGCTTGGGAATAAGAGTGGTTATTCACTATCTCCTAGGACTCACCTGGGACTGTGGGCATGCCCTTCCCAGGTATCTGTGTTATCATCTAGCCATCTTCCTATGATCCCTCCTATTATGAGCAGCAAGGATATGGAGGCAGGCAGCTTGTCTGCCTACAAACCAGACAGGAGGAGCAAGGAGAGCAAACTTCAGGTTTTCTTTCATGAAGCAGAATTTCCTGCAAATCCCCCCATGTTTTGAAATAAACCCCAAAACCTGCCCTTTGACATTTTGTCCCCATTTAGAACAAAGCCCTTTTAACAATACAACTTTTCCTGGGAAGAGATTCTCATTTTGTCAGCACCACAGATGGGGCTATTTGTTAATTCAGTTTCAGATGGGAGCCAGAGACATATTCACTCTCCCTCTGAAGCATGCACACAAAGGAAGGGCAAGGGAAGCAGGAGCTAAATGTGACAGGAGCTTTGAATTTCTGCAGAGCTCTTTTCCCTAAGGAAAAAATTCCAAGGATAAGTTTTGAAGCCTCAGGCATTGTATTTGAGCCTTTTTTTACTCAAAGTAAAGGACTCTAGAAGCGTCCTTTTTGCAGTGAATGGCAAATTGCAAAAGCAGAGGCAGACAAGCATCTAACGTATTAAGGGTCAAGACAACCAGGAAAGCTCAGAACATCTTTTCTGGCATTGCATTTGAATCCAAAATTTTATATTAGGAAGTTTTTTCCAACTGAATATCAGTGAAGGAGTTAGGATAGGGAGAAAATATTTGTGACAACAAATTTAATTTTGTTTATAGTTTTTATAGAAATATCTGTTTTCTATTACACTAAAGGTCAGTTTTATAGGGCGTACTCTTCAGTGTGTTACCTGATGCCAGGGTCCCATGAGCCTGGATTCAGTATTATCAGCAAAAAATCCTTTCTGTTTTGGCTATAGCTTTTGCTATCACATTTAGCCTTGATAACATTTGGCCTTGATAAAATGAGTCACTTAACCAAGCTTATTTTCTGAATATAATTTCTCCTGCTCTATTTAGAGAAAATACAGGCAGTTTATGTACTTAGGGAATCTTTTAGAAGGTTGGGAATTGAAGCTCTTGTATCTTTCACATAATTTGCAACCTACTGGAAAAAGGAATTTGGAAAAGGCACTACAGGAGGAAACCTCACCCTTCTTACAGGTTTCCCTTTGGGAGAAAGTTATTTCCCTTCCTCATTATATTTTATATGTGTCTTCTTAAGTAATGTATTACCTACGCAATAAATATGAAATTCATATGGATATTGCTAGGTACTAGCCACTGTTGTCATTTATTAACTTTAAAATGTTTTTCCAGTCTGTCTGCCAAAAGACTGTGAAGGATGATGATGGTGTGTGTATATTATGACATATATGACATATATAATGGGTGTGCAACTTCATTATCCTTAGTGGATGTTCACACTTGGAAGAAAAATGTCTTAAATCTCCAGTCTTCTCCACCTCAACTATGTTTCTTTCACATCATCCTTACAGTTTTTATTTTAATCACTGGATGTTAGATTATTCTGCCTTTTCTTAGCATGCAAACCATTTTAATAGGTGCTTAAAAGTGAGATGATAAAGATTATTTGTATTAAGGTATTAACTGGCAATCTAGAAAGTATAAATATATAAATACTTCTAAAGAAGAATAATAAAAGCACTTATCTCTTGATTGAAACATGAAATTTTTTTTACCACTGTCTTATTACACAATTTTGTTTCCTTTCAATGCAGCTTACTATCCTGAGATTAAAAAGCAAATGATCAAACAAAAAATGCAGTGAATGAAAAAACCTTTGGATGAGTGGACTAAAAAGGTAATTTTCATTTACTGAATACCATAGCTACACATCATGCTTCACTTGAATATATTCACTGTAATGACTTCATGGGTGGGAGCAAAAAGGAATAATGGGTAAAATGAAATGTTCCACTATGTCAAACCACTGATCACAATGGTTTAAACTAGAGAAGCGAAAAAAAGCTCATTGCAACTGTGATTTTCCACAGCCCAGGATCACACAGGGTGGAAGACAATTCATTTTTTTCAGCTATTATTTCCTTTCCTCAAGATGTCTTTTTCTCTGTGATTGTGGAGAGTGTGTTTTATACTCATTAGGTCAAGTTCGCCCCTGGTGCAACCCTAGCCAAGTGCGTGGCATTGGGCCAGGAACAGTTTCAGTCTCTGGTGTCCTTTTTTGGGGGATTGTTATTACCTGAAACCAGGATCCTCCCCTGAGGCCTGGCTTTGGGATGGGTTAGTCAGCGTGCACAGACGTGAGGCAATGCTTCCTCCCAGAGATGGGCAGCTGCCTGTGAGCCCCATCTACAAGGGGGTAAAACGAGACACTTCTGGGCGTTGTGGTAGAGTAAACTACACACAGACATCTCTCTCTGCCTAAATGAGAGCTTAAATGGTAAATTTAGGAGCAGGTGTTGCCCTGGGAAAGTAAAAAGCAGTTCATCCAGGCATTTTGGCAGATCTCTGAGCAACAGCATGGAAGCAAAACCACAACCACACTACTCTGTGGTTACTTTTCACAGCTCACATTACAAGACAGCTCTAGGATAAGTTTGGCCTTACAGACCCCACACACAAGTGGGAAGTACTCAAACAATATTCCAGTGAACTCTTAATTTGAGCCTGTATTTATAATATTACTGCCTTTTCTTATTTATTACGTCCCTGAGCCTTAAAATGATGGAATGTATCAGAAAGTTCTGGCTGTGCCTAAGCTTACTCCCTGTAATTGCCCCAAGAAGAAATACGCTGGGTGATGCTGGTAGATGACTAGAAGTCTTCTTCCATGTAGAGACTTAAAAATATTGGATTTGGACCTTTGAACTCCTAAAGGCACAGAAAAATCAGGTTAACTTTTATCCTTTGCTTTTATTCCCATTAATTGTCACAGGAAGAGCCTGATGCAATGGAGAAATTGCTTACTTTACATAGCTTTCATTTCTCCTCTGGCTTCAAGAAAATTGCATAATTTTTTTCTTCTCCTAATTCAACTGCTCAGAGACATATTACACAATAATATCCAAACTCCCTATCCTCGACAGAGCTAATGAGAGAAAGAGGAGCCGAGAATCTCCAGTAGGTCCAGTAGCCTTCTGCAGTGGCACAACATAGCCTTTACATGGAAACTACATAAAACATCAGAAAATGCTGTCTTGAAGATGAGAATACTAATAGTTTGGGGTTTTTTGCTATTCCTTCTAAAAGATCATAATTCACTGAGGCTGAATCAACACAGCCAAGAAGCAGCATTTATTGCTACCTCCCTACAATGACTTTGGAGGGAAATAAAGTCAGAGATTTAGTTCACCTTAATTCTATCAGTACTAATGAGGAACCACTCTTTGAAAATGACTGGAGAGATTCCGTGTAAAACAATCATGACAGCATTTTGGCCAAAGTAGCTGGTCCTTTTCCAGCTATGTTGCTTTTCCCACAGTAAGAATTCTGTGACTGGTTGTCCTGAGAGGCGATAAATGCCCCAACCCTGGAAACACCCAAGATGAGGCTGTGTGGGGCTCTGAGAAACCTGATATAGTTGATGTTCTTGTCCACGGTTGGAGGGTTGGTCAAAGCGCCCTTTAAATGTTCCCTTCAACACAAACTATTCTATGATTTGTATGAACCTCCTTGAGCCTAAAAGAAGAGTGAGACCAACAGTGTTTCAAAGCCCATGCCTTCAGATAAAACTAAAATGTCTGCGCAAAAATGTGTGCAGGATTGTTTTTTACAGCAGAGGGCTAATGTCTCTACACAAAGTCCAGATGAGTGAAGGAAGAGGAAATTTGCACCATGAAATAATAAAGTAACAATGACACATGTTGTCCTCAGCAACATCAATAAAAGCTGAAGTGCCCTGCCTTCACTTTGGGGACAGTAATTTCAGGTAATTATTCACTAAATGTCTTCTCTCATGAGCATGAGCCATGTAGAGCAAGTGAAATAAAAATAATACCTTCTCTGGCAGTGAATATATAACCTAGAAGCCAAATCAGCAGGCAATCCACTTTCTCTATCCTCTGGAATCATGACTGATCTGATCAACAGAAAATAATAATAATAAAAAGCTGAAAGGCTGGAGGCAGTTTGGAGGGCAGGATCAGAATGCAATGTGATGGTGGCCAGTCGGAAAAATTAGCTGAAATGAAGGATCCAGCCAACCTAGGGGATGGACATGAGTCGGTAATGCCACATATCTGTGAACAAACTCAATAGCACAGTGGAATGCCAAATTATGAGTGCCATATTTAAGAGGCGCTGAGCCATGCCTTCACTCTACACTGCACTGGCACAGCACATACTGGCGTAAACTTTTGAGAGCACTGCACTGCCAGAAAGAGGAACATGGGACTATAGGATGTTCAGAAAACAGCAAAAATTAATGGAGGTCTAGAAAACATGACCTTTGAAGACAGATTGAATGACCTGACTTTATCTGAAGTAGAAAAGAGAAGTCTGAGGGGAGACATGATAACAACTGACAAGTATGTAGAGAGTTGATAAAAAAAGAACGTAATGAATTATCCTCTCTACTTAATGGATTAAGACAGAGAATAATGGGTTTAAATTGCACCAAGGGGATTTCCCCCCTGGGGAGGCTGTGGAGTCTCTGTCACCAGAGGTTTTGAGAAGCAGTTTAGACAAACACCTTTTGTGAATGATTTAGAAGTAAATGCTTTGGGCATTGGGCTGGTCTTTGGACATGACTCCCCCCGGTGCCTTCTGTGACTGGATGACAGAGGCAAGCTAATTGTCACATTATTTTACAATACCTTTGTACTTTGGAACATATTTTCATCCAGCAAAACTAAACCAAAGAAGGCAAAAACTCTCTCTTGTGTGGACAGAAGGGAAGGTATGAGTTAATTTGTATACATTACCTAAGACTGTGGAAATGCCTCATTGTGGTTCATTTCATTTCAGACACAACATAAAACTAATCTGGAAGGTCCTTATCTGGAAATGGAATGCATATTGCTTTGCTAAATCAAATTCATCATAGCTATAAACCTAATTTATGCCACATCATTTACTCTGGTTCAGTATCTTCCTTTAACAACATTCAGTTTTCATGAAAATATATATCTGAAAGACATTCAGTTTAACACTAATTTTTGAATGAAGGAGTGTTTTTCATTAAAGACACTATATTCACATCAAACAGAAAGATTTAACATAAAGCAGTTAACACAGGACATCAGTGACTTCTGTAGGCCTTCACAGGTGTATTCAGCTTTTAGACTCAATACCATTTTGTCACCCAATAATTTGTTATTAACACACGTATACTGTTTCCCCTTCAAAGTTATTAAAATGCCTGAGATAGAGTCCTCTCCTAGCCACACCTTTTTCACAAAAATAAGAAGAATTACTCTGGCTTTAACAAAATGCAGAATTCTGAAGAGTGGAATTTGGCTTAAGTGATCATGGGAATGCTGGTGGGTAGAAGTTCAATGTAGACAATAAGATAAAAAGCAGTATCTCCCAGAACAACAACTTACATTGTCCTTAAAAGAAATTTCACTTTCAAACCTGCTAGGATTTAAGGGAATATCTTATTTTAGTATTTCATTTCTGTTGCTCTATATTTTTGGACTGCCACTCATGCATTGAACAAAGCATCCTAAATTAGATTTTAACAGAAATTACCTACCACTTCATTTTTGTTTATTAGGCATATGCCATTTTTTTAAAAAAACAGTTTTATGGGTTTTTATTGATATTTTCTCTTTTTGCAATAAAATACCATGAGACAAATAGATCTATTCATTTTTTAAAAGGGAAAATAAAAGTCACAACACAGTTCTGAAAAGATAATTTGGTACGATCAAATAAAAAACTAATGGAAGAGAGAACAGAATAAGTGCTGCTGACTACCTCCCAATATTCCAGGGTCATATAACTTTGTATCTAAATGCAATCATCATGTATAATGGAAAGCGATATAGTCTTGGAGAATATATCCGAAAAAGCACTTCTTTCATGGTGAATTAATGAAATAGAAAAGGCCAAGAGAAAGCAGAGTTCATGGGCTTGCTCTTCCCTTCCTCCTGATGGTGCAATCCAAGCTTGCCTGTATATTTGATTTATACAGAACACCGGGTCGTACCTGATATTTTGTAAACTTCTTAATCCCAAACAGTTTTTTACAGCAGCTGCTTTAGAGCAGTGCTGGCCAGCCTGCTGTGCTTTCTGACCTTTACAACACCAGAAAAAAAACCAAACTGCTGTGCATTTTAAGAATTCTGTGGCATTTGGTAGATGTTCAGCTGGGAAAGTCCCCCACATAACAGCACACAGAAAGTCACAAAGACACCACTCCTTTCCCCAGCATATAGGACATTCAAGGACAGATGACACGGCAGATATTTAATGAAACTAGACTATTCTTCTGCCAGCTGTTTTCCTCACATATTGCTACATAATCCTTCAAAGCAAGACTTTCAATTTTCTTAAGCTGTTTGGGAGTTATATTATAATCACTTTTTTCCCCCTAAAACCAGTCTGAAAGCATACTCAAAATTCCTTAAAATTACATATTAATTATTTACACTTGCAGCTGTTTGTGTCAATGTTTTTAGCTGGAACATGCTATGCACCTTAGCTAACTAAGATAGGAACCTTTCTTATCTGCTTTTGGGACTTTCTAATTTCAAATAGCTTTGTCTTTAGAACAGACACTGAACATGTAAACTGTCAGGTTTGCCTGTTAAAAGCACAAAGATATAGATGGTACTTCTCTGGATATACCCTCATAACTTTAACTCTTTAGTAATTAAATATACCCTCCTGTGTTCTTCTATCAAAGATATCTCAGAAGGATTATGATTATGAAAATTCTAGTGATTAAGAAAATTCTAAATACAATATTATAAGATGTTAACACCATCCACAACAGTTTTTCCTCCTATTTGCCATTAGAAAATCTTCTTTCAATCACTTAACTTTGCCAAACTTGAAGTGTGTCAGCTAAAGTTTTCCATTCTCGAAACCACAAGCATTCAAGCATTTATGAGGAGTCCAGGGGGGATTTTTTTCTTTCTTAAGATGGAAAAAAAAATACAGTGAATTTCCATTTGAAAAGTTCTAGTGCCTGTGTGGTAGGACAGATTCTCTGTCTCCCCTGAGGGAAAAAGGGGTTAACAAATTCCTGGGCTGTGGAAGAGCTGCACATCTGCAAGGCCTGAACAGATGAATGTCTCTATTCAGCATGGATTGATGATGCTGTGGTCACAGCCAAAATGCCCCAAAGGATTTTCTATCCAGAAAAAGTCCTTGTTAAAAAAAGAAACCAGCATACAGCTGAGTCTCACTTTAAGGAAAGAGAGATAACACCGTATGTTTGGAAGAAGAGTTCCTCCTTCAGAGATCAAACTAGCTCAAGATTAAGAGAGGTTTTGAGGATACAAACTGACTGGGCAATAACAGCAGTTAGTTCTGGAAGGTAAGAGATGTAGAAAATGGAAGTATTTCCCTTTCATTTCAGTCCAGTGGGGATTGTGACTATGCCCATGCTTGCAGCAAGAATTCACAGTATTTCTGTGTGTCCTCTACCTTTAGCCTGAGAATCATTCTTCTGTCAAAAAAAAATGTGGTACTTTTTAAAAAAATAGTCATAATTACAGGTCACACCGCTTTAGCAGATATTTTAACCTTGCTGAAGAGTCAGGCACTACTAAGTAGCGACCCATGGCTCAGAAACAACTTGCAATACAGCTATGGGCTATCTTCTGTATTTGATAGTGACTCTTAATGAGGAACCCACAGCATGCAGATGAGAAAATTAGCTAAATTAAGTTTTGAAAAAGACCATCCTGAGGATCCTTTTGGTGGAAATTAAAATTTAAATCTTGTTGATAATTTGTGAGTGCAGCACGCCAGCATTTAGCTGCAACATAGAGGATGATTTCTTGGTTAATCTGATTTTCAACTGAAAAACTATTTAAAAGTATTGAAGTGGGTTATTTGACATTTTCTTTGATGATACAAAACCTGATTCTGATATTCAGAGTTCTTCTGAATATGATCTGGCTGTACTACACTCCTATAGTCATTGATGAGACCACTGTGTTCTAGAGAATAGGAGAATTCCTGGATATGACACAGTGTATCCTATCACTTTATGATTTTGCTCAGCAAAAAGCTACTAAATACTTTACAAAAGAATGCTTAATGGAAACTAAAGAGTTTATAGAAATAACTTGATCTACTTAATATTATATGCATAAATTAAGTACAGCTATTAAATAAAACATTCTTTACAGTACTGAAAATTATCTGGTTTTACTGATTGGTGTTAAAGTGCAGATAGGGTAATAACTCCAACTTTTTTTTCTTTTAAGTAATCTGATTAATAAATTCTGTTCTGGGAAATTTAACTTTGAAAAGGCAGCACAATTTTGCAAGGAAAATAAAAACTCCATCTCCTTTCACCAGTCACATACATGCTGTCTACTCTTAGCTAAAGCCAATGAAGAGTGAGGCTGGCCAACCCCCTAACACCTCCCCCCCCAAAAAAAAAAGTTGTCTAAAAACTGTTTTCTAAGAGCAAGACAAGTAACCTAGGAAGAATACAAGAAATGAACATTTTTTCTGATAATTTTATTTTCATATTATTTTAACATTCTTGAAAATATTTAACAGTTATTTAAAAGACAGAAATAGTTTCTTTTAAAGAGAAGACATTTGTCACGTATTCCCTAAGAAATTTACAGAATGTGGTATAAATAGTAAACCGGCAAAATTGTAACGTCAAACAACATCCATGCTGATTCCAGTAACCCCAAAGACTCCAGCAACCCCAAAGAAGTATAACAGAAGGAATCTCATGGCATTTCAGAAAGACATACAATCCTTCTTTCTGTCAGGTTAATTTAAAAATTTGTCACAAACAGATCTAGCTTTAAAAATTGAACACTTGTTATTTTACTTGAATTTTCAGTTTAGACTAAAGTGGTCCCCATCTAGAAAAGCACTACAGAATGCACCTGACTATAAGAACCCAAGAAGACCTTTGAAAGCCACATCTGCGGCTATTTGCTAGAATAAAGTCAGAATGAGTAGTCTCCTCCTTTTTGTGATCCTTCACCCTTATTTTTGCAATAAAGGTAACAGACTATACAGCAGAAAAACTTTGAGAACAGCTTGTGGAACCTCCAGAAAATAACATCAGAAGAAAACTGTAGTTTAAAAGGGAATATCATGCCACTTGCTTCTGGCCAGTTACCAGTCTCCTTTCTCTCAGCAAGTCATTATTCTCAGAGCACCACGGCCAAAGCTCCACAGGCTGCCGAGTATCAGGGTAGGAACAATCGGAGTTTGCCATCCAAGGTGGCTGTGGTGAGCTGCAGTTCAAAAGAAAAGAACATGTGGCTTTAATGAAGATCTTTCCAGTAAGCGGTTTGCTTTAGAGCAACAAACCAAATGAAGATCATTAAGATGATATTTAAATTACTTCTATGTTAAGAGGTCCAGGATTCGTTAAAAAAAATAAAAACACCATAGACTCTTCTCAACCAAGCTAATCTGAAAATTCCATTTCACTTAGATTTTCCTTTTCCAACTATTTTCAAATTTGTGTCAACATCCGCTAACACATCAACAGTCTGTAAAACTGAAGCATATGTTAAAACCACATAGAAAATCAAACAGACTTCACTGTGTATGACTCAAGAAGAGAATATGGAAGAAATAAGAAAATGAGCTGGAATAAATGAATATGGAAAATACTGTGAATTAAATCAGGCATATCAACAAATACAGTTTTCTGATTTTTATTGGTGTTAAGTGTAGAGTAAGAATTTCCTTTGTAAGAAAGTATGTTGAAAAATTTTATGAAGAGGCAAGTCTTGAAGACATGCATAAAGAGCCTTCAGCTGCATTAGTTTTCTTTCAACAGGCTGAGAAAATCTTAATTATAAAGTAAGAGGCAATACTTTTTTCTGCACTTATACGTACAAACAAGCACTTGAAAACCTGCTGTTTCTCAGAAAGAAAGGGACTGTCTACAAATGACACTATTAGTAATTAAAAATTCAAGGTGTTTAGGCCTTGCATATTAGGATTTATAGTTATTTCTCACCAGTGATAAAAAATCTGAAGGGCTGGAACCAAACAGGCCACTCATGGTCTGACCAGTTCATTTGGTTAACTTTTTGCATCCTCATTTTTCTTGATCTGTTCTTTGTTTGATACATTGATTCATTTGTTTTATTCCTCTGGATAAAGGAACTCTGTGGTCAATAAATGATCTTCTTGGGTTTGTATTCCCTCCTTCAATATCTCCAATGATCAATTCTTCTAATCTCTCATAAGTGTTATCTCCCAAGATAGTGACTTATATTCCCTTATTTTTCTTTTTCTCTCACTTAAGTAACCTGAAAGTATAGAATATCCAGAACCATCCAATCTAATTTCTCCAACTTTACTTTTTACAGATATCTAAGATAATAACATTCTTCCAAAGACTTCTAATATGCCTTTATCTACCTCTGCAACTTACTATTGTGTTTTTATTTCACCCCAGACAGCAACTAAGCACCACACAGTCTCTTGCTTATTCACTCACTCCACCCCAAGGGAGCTGGGGCAGAGAATCAGAAGAATAAAAGTGAGAAAGTTTATGGGTTGAGATGAAGACAGTTTAATGGGACACAAAAAGAAGAAAATAACAATTATGTTAATGAAAACAATAACGATGAAAGAATTATAATATACAAAACAAGTGATCACAAGGCTCACCACTCACTGACCAATGGCTAGACACTTTGCAAGCAGATGCACTAAGCCAGCTTTCCCCTCAGTTCATATACACTGAGCATGACATTATATGGTATAGAATATCCCTCTGGCCAGTTTGAGTCATCTGTCCTGGCTGTGTCCCTCACAACTTCTTCTGCCCTTCCAGCCTTCTTCCTGGCAGAGCAGGAGAAGCTGAAAAATCCTTGACTTGGTGTAAACACTACTTGGCAACGACTAAAACATCAGTGTGGTATCAACATTGTTCTCATACTAAATCCAAAACACATCACCTACTAGGAAGAAAATTAACTGTCTCTGCCAAAACCAGGATATACTGGAAGATGATATAAATGTAAAATACCTAAGTAATGTGTCCTTTCTAAATTTTTGCAGCCATTTGTTGTGTGCATGAAAGAAGAAATAAAATGGTTTTATTATAAATCATTGTTATCAAAAGAAAACTAACGTAACCTGAAAAAATCAGAGATTAATTCTATACTATAAGAGATCATATAGAAACCATGTTTAGCTTTCAATTTAAAATAAAATAATTTTAAATGAGATGAAATTTTACGAAACCTAAGGATGTCATGTCTATCTTCCTGGTCTAGGTGCAACTACTTAAAACATTAGATGAGCTTAGCTATGGCTTTGTCTGGCTAAATCTTGAAAAATTTCAATGAAATTTCACAACTCATTCCAGTGTTTCAGTGCCTTCTTAGTTGTCTTTCAATTTTTTTCCCTAATGTCCAACCTGAACCTCAAAAACTGCAATGTGTGGTCAATCCCTCTGTGATATCCTCAGGCAGTACTGAAACACAGCTTGGCTTCCACCTGCTAAATGTATTTTCTACACTGCTATTACATTCTGCCTCCAGGGACCTTCTGTTTTCATTGACCATAAAAAATTATCTTTCTACTCCAGTTAACCACCTCCACAATTTTGGTAATACCAAACCCATCAGTGAACTGTTGGCTGAACTAAAAATGGGCACCTCCTGGCTTTAAGATCCCTCCTTCTCGGTCATATGCTCTAAACTGTTGTCTCTCAAGTCCTTCTTCTTCCTTTCCCCTTTCTCTTACTTTTTCCACCTGTTTTCCTTGACTGTTGATAAAATGAGGTTGGTCTTTGACTACACAACTCTCCTGAGAAGTGTTACACTCAATATCTTGCCAAGAACAAAAGGAATACACCTATATACAGAGCCAGTAGTCTTCATTTAGCTCAACCAATGTTTCAATAGCCTAACAAAAATAAACCAATTATTAGGCAGTTAACAATCATAATACAAAAAAAAAAAAGCCTAATCATTAAAGAAAGATTTATTAAAAAATAGAGGGTTTGATGGGGTCAATTAGTCATTAGCATCCTGAATTCTTTCAGTGTTATTGATGATTTTTGTCCTTAAAATCAGTTTTTTCTTGGGTTATATATTTAGACATTATATGAGTTAATGTAAACTAGCTCTGCTCTGGTTCAATAGACTGAAAGTCTGTTAGCACACTGAGTTCATTTTCTAGTTTGATGTTGTCAGAGACAAGCCCAAAAAGTACCCTCCCTAAGGACACAGCAATGAGAAGTGAAGTGGGATAAGTAGGGACAACTGGCAGATTCAAAAGCACATCTCTGATCCAAACTAAATTGCTAATACACACTCACAGGGAGTCCAGTTTAGCCTTCAGATATTAGAACAAATCTCTATGCCTGACTGCTGAAAAAGCATATTCATTTAGGTAAGTGGCATACTTCATAGAATCATAGAATATCCAGAGTTGGAAGGGTATCACATGGGTAATTGAGTTCAGCTCCTGGTCCTGCATTATCCCCAGGAGTCACACTATGTGTTCAAGAGCATTTTCCAAATGCTTCTTGAACTCTGCCAGATTTGTGTTCAGGCAATATAGAAATTTTAGTTAACAGTGTAACAGCAATATAATAATAGGAGAAAGCTAATTGCAATTTGTATTAACACAGAGGATAAGAGTTACTAAAAATCTAGCCTGTAGGACCCTTGAAATTCCTGATGTATCACACTTAAGAGCTATTAAAATTGATTAATAGTGTTATCAACCGTATTTAGAATCCATAGAAATCTCAATGAGATTTCTTTTAAAAGTTTAACTTATGCCAATATTATATTTCCAAATAATGCAAGCATGTTACTTCATTCAAATCCCTCAGCTCCCAAACATGCTGCTCCAAAACTGTGTTTTACATAATACTTGAAATCTCTATAGTAGTTAAGTCAATATACTACCCATCATTAAAAAGGGGAAAAAAATAAAACCAAACTAAATTCCCAAACTAATTATGTCTTACTATTACATATTCAAATCTTGGCATCAGTCTTGTGAATAATTTGACACCTATGTAAAGGCTTCCTATGGGACGAACACTAGAACATGATGGAATATTATGAAAGTGTAGACTATTTTCTATATCAACAGATATATATGAGGGAAGAAAAGACCTTCAAGGACAGAGGACAAGACTGAAGTTCTGTGCATGTTCAGCTTTCAACAAAAAGATTCAAGCTTTTAAAAGTACCTATGACATTTGGCACCAGAATGGGGAGGAGAGCAAGTTCTTGAACACAGCTCTCTTCTACTTCATGGTCTGCACAACATATAAAAGTTTATTGGATATTTAAGCTCAACCAGTGACATGCAGTGTTGGAAGGCTGTGAGTTAACACTATGATTTTCAAGACATTGTCTACTTCATTACCTTTCATAATAACACAATGTATATATTTTTTCTAGAATTACCTTTGGTTGGAGGGAAATTTGTTTCTGTAGTGATACCACACCAAAAAAAACCCAAAGACCATGCTGCAAATTAGATACCCGGATTTTCTTAAGCCACAAACACAAACAGTTGAATTTGTATAGAAATGCATCAAACTAATATTTTGTTTTAATATTTCACACAACATACACATATATATATGTGTATGTATCCAGGGAAGGCTTCAAGATACTCCATTTCCGGAAATAAGAAGAATCAAAGCAATTCCAGCTGGTTTCACATAAAAGGTACATAGCATCCTTTTGTTTTCCTTCAGTTAGTATAAGTATGCATAATATGCAAGTAGGGACACAAATTTTTAAGAAATCCACAGGCTGCACAACAAAAAGTATCATCTGGCCAAAAGTCCAGTATCTAAGCAGAACAGATGGAAATATAGTTTTTAGGAGGTTAGTATTTTCAGCTTTCATTATTCAAACTATTCTATGAAAATAAGAGGCCATAAGTAGAACCAATGCTCTTGAATTTTGCATTTGTTTCACAACTAGCAACAAGCAAGAGCAACAGGAAAAGGAGACATTATGGAATTGGATTTTACTATATTTTTCCTGTTCAGAAAGTGGAGTCTAAAGCAATGAAGAATTCATCACCTTTATGATCTATAGTGCATGAAGGCTTTACCAACTCTGATTTTGTAGTTTAAGCCAAGAACAGAAGACATGTAAGTAGCACTTTGGAAAGATTTGTTTTCTTGAAAGATGAGTGTTTAATTTGACAGCTGCACTCTTAAGCATTCAATCAGTTAGATCAAAGCCACATGGGGTTTTTTCAGACAGAAGACAGAAACTTTTATTCTTAAATAGCTCTCCTATTGCAGAAATGAGAATTGAGAAGAAAATACAAAAAACAGGTTAAGAGCTTTTAACCATGATTCCTTGGGGTGTATCATACACATATAACCATGGAGGGGTAAGTACAGGTAATGTCACTCAAAGTGAGCACTTCAGTTTTTATAGTACTTGTTGATGACACGCTCACATTTTCCCTCCCATTATGCTCAGTGCATGGATAGGGTTTCTCAATTTTAGTGTCTCTAATTCCTGTATTTGATATGCTCTGCATATCAGAGGTGGCTTGCCTATTCAGAGGGACTCAGTATCAGAGGCCACCATGAATAAACAGCTTTTAAAGGACCCACTGATGATGTTCATGTAGAGATGCTCTAGGTAGGCTTTTTGTCTTAAAGAGGACAAAGTGTTTTATAGAATTGATGGAAAGGATAATTGTATGGAAAGACAAATTATTCAACAGATTGAAGTTGTAAGAGGAAAACAATGTCTCAAAGTTAGTAAGCTGGGGCTGTAGAGAGGACAAGGAATAAAAACATTTTTCCAGACAACCTATATGTGCAGAATCTGACCAAAAGAATTATGAAAATGTAACTGATCTGCCATATCCAGTATTGTCACTAGTCACATAAACAAATGAACAGATACATTTAAAGATAACTAGGTGTACAAATATTCTATTCTTCCCATATAGGACTGGAATTTCAGCCACTTCAGGACTCATTATTGTTGAGATTTATTAATTTGCCTCTCTTCTATGCTCTTTAATGTAAAGCATAACTCCACTGCCAGCAAGGTGCAGTCTGTGTTCCCTGCACACTTTGTAGGCATGCACTGTAGTGCCTCCCCTGATTACCCTTCTGCCACCAAGTTTGTGATAAGCCTGACCGGTCATCCAGGGCCACCTTCACTCAGTGCTGTCCACCCTGTTTTCCCATCTTATTACTTTAGTTTTAAAACCTTTTGTCTTCCCTTAAGACTCAGATTAAGTTCATCTGGAACCTCCTGGGAAGTTTCTCTAATGCATAATGCTTTTAAAAGTATTACCTACTTCAGCACTTCAGTACTGCATTTCTTTGCTGTCAGCCTTTAATAAATATTATTTATGTGCTTATTAAAAGCAGAATTCTCATCTATTTCATTTAATATGACATTTTTATAGGCAAGTAAAACTAGTAACTCCCAATAATTCTTTTGATGTGTTAAAATTACTTGATCAACTTGTTCTTGGACTCTTCACTACAGTTATGTACGATCCATTTCAAATTATGTTCACAAATCTGGAAATACTGAGTTTAGTAGTGTAGGGTATTTTTTTGGGGTTTTCTGGCTTTTGGGGTTTTTTTGTTTCGTTTTGTTTTTTGTTGCTGGTTGTTTGCTTGCTTGCTTTTTTCTTCTATGAATCCCTAAGCACTCTAGATTTCCTCCATGTTATCATATTGGTTTTTTTCTCAACCTAAATAACTAGGAAAAAAATTACCAGTAAATTATATTTTCTTTCTAGTAGATCAACTGAGTTGCCTGCTGAACATTTGTTTAAAAGGCGGTAAATGTCTTACTGCATACCTCAGGTCTAAAACTAAGAATCTACAACATAAAAGTTCATAAGGAAGAACTGA
Organism: Camarhynchus parvulus; assembly: GCF_901933205.1. Taxonomy (NCBI): domain Eukaryota; kingdom Metazoa; phylum Chordata; class Aves; order Passeriformes; family Thraupidae; genus Camarhynchus; species Camarhynchus parvulus. The sequence goes on from NC_044573.1 coordinate 40,354,949, forward strand.
AAGATCAAAACCCAGTAAGATGGAATAACTTATTTAACCTTTTCCTAGGCTAAGGAACAGAGAAGAGGAATAAAACACATCAATATTGATAAAAAGTATCCAAGTCAAAAAGGAGAAGAAACTTCAAAACAAAACTGAGCCACTTATGTCTAATTTCTGCTCCCATCTGAGGTTCAGGTAACCTCTCTTTTCATTCATAAAAGCATTCAGCTTTATTTAAATTAATAAACAGCCCCCCATATCTAAGGTAGGGATTTTGTCCCTTGGCAAAACTCCAACTGACTTCTTGCAGGCCACGATTGTAATTAAGGTCTTTAATTTACAGTCTGCATATGTAAACCATTTCATCAGTTGTTCTGACTTCCCTTACCAGATTTCAGATACACAAAAAGCTGACCCTTACTTCAGATTACTTAATTATACTTCCACAAAATTAATTAGCAAATTTACTAGCAAATTAGGAATTTTGAGGTATTTTGACTTGTTTGAAAAACAGAGCTGATGTGGGTCCAGAACACAAAGGAAACATATCTCAGACACCAAAATCTTACAGCAAGGACATTCCTAGTTTCTGCAGTCTTCAATATTTTATTCCAGAATTCTACACAGTCCCCACATCTTGAACATGCACACCATCCTCAGTGAGAGGGTGGGAGACCCCCTCTTATGTCCAGTCCTAAATTACACAATAATCCACACTGGTTCTTGCATTAGAAATCAAATGTCAATGTGTCTGACTGTAGCAATCCTTCCTGCTCTGGGAATTCACACAGAGCACAGCTAATTCATGAACAAGGGACAAACTTAGTCTAGAGCAAGGGCTTCTCTAGAGCAAGACCACAGAGAAAGTGGCACAGTACTACCAATGCTTGAGACACAGTTGCTGCAGACAGCATAAGAAGAATCAAAATTGTTTCACTCATTGTGTAAGAACTGATGAGTGATTTTGAGGTTTTGCTCATCCGTGATGCAATTTGTGACATACTATTCTTCACATATTATTCCTCAAACTGACAAATATGGTATTTGACTGCCTTGTACATAGAAGTTTGTCTTTCCTTGGCAAAGGCTAAATTGTGCTTGCATCAAGCCTATTGGAGTCAATAATAGATATCATTTCTTGAGGTCAGTAGAGCATTTCTTGAAATGCAATGTCCAAAACTTTTTACAGTGTCCCACACAGTGATTCAGCACCACTGACATAGACTGAATAAACTACAAAAATTGATTGATATCTGACATTCATATGTTGCCATCCCTCATGCAATACACTTTGTGCAAAACTTGGCAACAAATAGTATGACTTCATGTGCCAATTATGCCTGTATTCCAAGAAATGGGTTTCTAATTTACATTAATTAGAGGTACCATGCTGATCACCTGAAGCTATTTAAATCTTATTTCTGTCACAGATAAAATAATTTCTATTCCTATGTCTCATTACCACTGCTAATTCTTCTTTGGCTTCCATTTTCTTTCCTTTACATCAACATCAATAAGAGATTAAAAACATACCATGAACACTTCCTCTGCTTTTAGGTAAAATCATGCCATAAATTACCAATGCATGTTTATATGGGCATTTACACGAGTTCATATCCATACACATACATAGAGTTTATTGTTACTTTCTTCAAGCTTTAAAAGTTGGTTATGTATTGGTTGTGTTTCAGATAAAGAACTGGTTATGCTTCAGATAAAAAGTACCTCAGAGCCTTTCTTACTGAACCCAAAAAGGTTCAGAAATATGCATTTAAACAAGAGTGCTATGTTAATATTACTATGTCTTTATAAATACAAATCCATTTACATATAAAAACACACAACACCATTTAAAATACAGCTGGCTTGCCTCAGGATATTACACTGAGGAAGCTTAAAATGTCTTACTCCACTGATTCATATACATAAAAACTGCAGAAGAAATAAACCTATTCATTGTTAGACTAACCCAAACTAAAATTTTACAATATGTTATAAATTTACAGTATCTAAACAGCCTGTAAGCATTCATAGCTGGAATTTATTTTCTTTGATAATTCATACTCAGAATCAGCACTTCTTTGTTTTCTGATAAAAAAGCTGAACTGTTTCAATGCTCCTGGATGAAGCCATGCTCCCATTGGAATTGAAAGGAAAGTCACCATCAACTACAAAGAGCTGGAAGTGATTTCTAGGGTTTTGTGGTTTATACCACCAACAAATATTATGACTTCTGCTTTAGGTATTCATCTTGACTGCTTCATCTGTTTTGTAACCATGAAAAGAGACTCACAGAGCTTTAAAATCGTGTGGAGATTGAGATGTGAAATAAGAATGCCACAAAAATATTTTCAATTGCAAGAATAAAGAAAGACTAAGGAGCAGATTCTCATTCCTAACCAGATTTAAACTGGATAATTCTACTGGTTTCCATGTTGCAACTCCACTTTTTCATTGCTTTGACTCGTATCATAGTCAGTTACATCTCAGCTGCAAATGGTCCTTCTACCAAAAAATTACACTGTGGAATTCACTCTTTAGATGGTCACCTCAGTTGTCCATAAACAGCATAAGAAAAGTAAGCACCTCAAAAAGGAATCCAGACCAGCACACAGAGTAGGAAGATGTTTGCCAACAGAGACAGAAGAGGAACAAGGAAATCAAAGAAATGTCTTAAATACCATCCTTTCCCAGGGTTTGGCTCTTTACCCAGGATTAGGCAGTGGGAAGCTCACTTCACTGAGGATTCATGGTCCAGAACATGTTCATGAAAATAGTTTTTATGGCCTGCCTTGCTGTATAAATTGGCTGATTACTGCAATTCATACGGGATGTTTTTTCCTTTTAGATTCTGAATGTTTTATCTGATATTCACTTCATATATATACATATTTGTGTGTGTGTCTGTGTATGCCTATATACTTCCAACAGCTAACACTTTTAGACCAGGACATGCATAGTTTTGGGTACTACCAAAGAACTGATGCTGCACAAGAGGAGGTGACACTAGGAAGGGAACCTCCAGGATAGGTTATGGCATGTGGCTGCAGTTATGTGCAGGATTTGGCAGCATCATTCATTTCCAGATTAACTAAATAATAACCTGCACTGACATTTCATCATGAAGTAAGCATAGGACATGGAATGAAAAGAGTATTCTAGATCAAGAAATGTTTATCTGTTTCATAAATAATCAATATCCATTCTGCAATTAAAACTCTTTCTATCCTGAAACTTCCAACTAGAAGTCTGTTCCAGGTCTTCACTCATTGATTACTAGGCAGGAAGTCAAGAAAGAGATTTTGAGTTTTTCTGTCATTGTTGTTTCTCTGGGAATAATTTTTGAAGTCTCATGCATGGACTAGAGAATTCTACTGAGAATTTCCCATTATTTCAGGATTTCAGGGAATTCTCCCTTCTCCATAGTTCTCTATCTCAAGTTCTATGCAGCAGACACAACTTTGCACAATCAAAAAGTTGCTAATCGGGCTGCTGATTTTTTCAGTCACATATCCACTTTTAGTGTGGGTCATTGTAATAAAAGGGTTGTCATAACTACAGCTTATTGAAGGCCATCTTGCAGTCAGATTGCTGTCCATTTGCACAGAGAGATTGTGGAGCCTCCATTCTGGAAGATTTCCAAAAGCTGACAGCACATGGGTCTGAACAACCTCCGGCAGGTGGCCCAGCTTGAGCAGAGGTATTGGACTGGATGACCTCCAGCAGTCTCTTCCAATCTCAACCTTTCTGTGATTTTGTGATATTAGATTGGTGAAGAGGGATCTGAAGATACTGCATGATGAAAAACAACAAAGAGCACTGTGCAGTTATTTGGTTCAATCATTATATGAGAAAGAAAGTGGCAGGACTAGCCAAACTTGCAGAGATTAAAGCAAAATCCAATTAAATTAAAAATATGCATAATTAGTGGTACTTTTAATGAATTTTTAATGTAGAAAACACTTGTACTCTCTCCTTACAATAGCAACTTTTGAAAGTCTGCAAAATATACTTGGAACTCACATGGCTGGACAAATGATCAAGAATGTTTTCCAGATCATTTGTTTTAATGATGGGTTTGAAACAACTTAATTGTAATCTCAGACATTCTTCAAAAGCCTGCCATAATCTCTGAGGCTACTAATGTTTGCATGACATCATTGGCATTACAATCCTGTCTCTTCACTCAGTAACTAAATAAACTGAGGAAAACATGAAAAAGAGTTTTTACTAGCATCCCACTCAGGTGTATAATTTCAAATTCCACTACAAAATCTGGACATTAGCTCACAGGAAAAGACACTAAAATCCAAAATTCTTTCATGCAAACCTATCCACACAAGTGTAATCAGGCATTCCTCTTTAAAGAAGTAGTTTTACACCCCTAATTATGCTTGAAACACCAGAGGAATGGATTTTTCTTTCTAAAACTGAAGCTTGTATCAGAATTTGACAGCCTCACATTTCTTCTTTTATTATTCCACACTCAAATGACTGAACATGTTTACTCAGAGTATACTGTGGGGTTTTTTTACCAAAACCAGATATTCTCATGGAATTTCCATATTTAAAATAGTCACACATTATGAAATGATGTATCACAAAAGACAGACAATTATAAAAAAGAGCAAGCCTCCTGTATGAATGTTCTTGCATTCAACATTTTTGAAACAAAATGAAAGACTAAAAGGAAATTCTCAATATGATTCATCCTGAACAGTGTTGTTTCTATCCCCATATATTGACAAAATTTCTCCAAGTGGCATAAAGTCTGTGTTACAAAAGCTTTGAGAAAGAACAATTTTTTTTTAATTAGGTGCTAAGTACTGATCACAGAGGCCCAAAGCAGCATAATGAAGTCATTTGTGCCTGGCAGATCTAGACCCAGTTTAAAGTAACTGCAGGTGGATGTATTTCTTCAGTGTATTTCTTCAGTAAACCTACATATACAGTTTAAATTGTCACCATAGTTTAACATATTTTGAAATAAAATGTATCAGATTGGTTGCTAAAAGAAAGGGGTAGAAAATCAGACATATCATTAAAACATTTAGCAATTACCACAGTGGCTAGAGGCATCCTAAATTTTGCTTGGTTTTAGCTTACTTCCAGGTTAAGAATTTAAATAAAGAAAATAAACAATTATTAGTTACAAATCTTCTTATATGCTTATATTGAAAAATTTACCACTGAGATGTAGTGAGTTTATCTAAACACATTTTTTTTTAAATACCACCAATGTGAATTTTTAAAGAACATCAAATTATTGGAAATGCTAAAAACCTTCAGTTCTGCCCTATCCTAAAAAATATAGTATGATCTTTTTATGTAAGTTAAACTCTCTAAAGCCTCTTAATATTTACTAATAACATTTAGGACATGTATTTTGAAACTTATTAAATCAAAAATACATTGATTAAATAAAAAATAATTCCATATGTCTATTAATATTGCCTAAAATGGTAGAAATCAATGAAATTTGTATTTGCATCTTCCATAAATATATGTATGAAACAAAGTTTAACCTGAGATTAAAATTCAATTCTTATACATGAACTGCAGAATTGTACCTTCTTAATCACAGTAATAGAAATGTAATTTCACAAAAGATCATTGCACTAGTATCATATTATCACTTTCCCAAAGAATGAAACAGATTCCACTTTGTCAAAAATACTTCTGGAAACAACTATTGAAAGTAATTCTTAAGATAAACTTCGAAGAAGAGGAGAAGCCAAATGTGTTTTCCATATACAATGAAGTACAACTACTGGCAACCAAAAACCATAAAACATAATGAGATGTCACCACCAGAAGAAAGCACCTTCCCACTGCTCAGTGGCACATTACAACTGTCTGTAGGTGAAGGAGACCAGGTGACTCATTAGCAGCAGTGTCAGTGTGCCCTTATAGCCCCCACAGGCTCTATTCTGAGAGTCACAGGCTATTGTCACTTGGAATCTAACACACTAAAAAGCACGGATAAGTCCTAAATCTCACTGCTTTCCTGCCTTAAAATGGGAAAGCTCTCTTGTCAAAAAGTGGAAGATTATTTGTTACAGTGCAGGCAGCTAAAAAGCATCTACAAGTCTCTACAGCAGGATCAGTTGCATGACATGAATTTTCCATTCATGATCACCACAGTATGTAAAATCATCTTGAGGAGAAGGCCATAATTCATTTCACTTCTGCCATTCTGCCATGGTTATTTTAAATCTTTTCAAATTTTCTTAATATTGTGAGATTATAATTGTTGACATTAGTAATTACAAGAAGTGGGTCAAGATGCAAAATTTTAATGGCAAAATAGGGCTCAACTGTGGACATATAAATGTAGATGACTCTTGCTAAATGGAACTTCTCAAAGAGAATGAAAGACCTGGTAAACCACTCAGGATATCACAAGAGGGAAAGAGGGAGAATTTACATGTGTTATGCAGGTAAGATATTTCTAAAAGTATTTTTTTCCTGAACTCATAAATATAATATAGTTTCATAATATAATACAGAATATGAAAAAAAATCTCTAGCCCTTTTGTGATCGTATTTAATTTTATAAAGAAACTTTTAAGATTATTGAAATCTTGTGCAGATTCACCTTTAAATCTTTTAAATCTGTTTTTAAGTCTCATCAAATCATTATTTAAGTCTCATTAAATCATTATTTACATCTGTATTTAAGTCTCATCTGTATTTAAATCTCATTAAGTCTTAATGACTAAGACTTAAATATGTCTCTTCAATAATTTCCTATTCCTGTGATAAAAAATTTGGATGATGGTGTACATATTTTTTTACCTTACACTTTTACAAAGAGTATATCATCGCATCTGGTATACTCTTCACTTCTCCACCAGCAGATGCAAGCAAGAATAGAGGGAAAATGTGAACTGATTTCACTTTTCACTTTTCATATTAACTTTATTAAATTAGGAAGTTTAATCTTTCTGGTCGTGAAATAAACTTGTCAAATGTGCAATTTTAAGATTCCTCACCACTGCAATTTTATAATGCAACAGTAGGCTCTACATGTGGAATTATTTCTTTCATCGTACAAAGATTATTTATAAACAATTATTTGGTGTTGCTTGCTGCCATTTGGGAAATGAGAATTATATCTGAAGTTCCTACAAACAATAAAATTTGCTTTTTATCAGTTCCTCATTAACCTGGTATCTTTTGGACAGCATATATAATACATCATAATGAAAAGTAGAAATAAAAAAATTTTTGTAAAAATTCAAAACTTTTTTTAAAATCATGTTTTAATTTATTTTCTAGTGTGTCATTGGAAAGTATGCAGATTGCTATTTATGTTTTTGACTACAATCCTATAAAATATGGAAGGCACTAAATATGCACCATTATAAATATTCCCTCTAGTTAGCAAGTCACACAGAGAACACACATTTTCAATAATCTAATTTCCAGAGCATTGAATATTTACCAATTTCTGTTAACTTTTCAAAATTGCAAATATGGAGAAATGTTCTGCAGGAAAAAATGCAACACCACATTGCAATTTGGAACAAAACCAATTACTAAAATAATATACACTCACAAAACATTCAGAACACTAACAGAAGGCTAACCAGAATTCATTTCCTGGAACTTCTTAGCTCACAAAGGAAAAACAGTAGAGAAACTAGATTAATAGCTTTCTTAAAATGTGCTTTTCCTAAATGCATGATTTGTACAGCCAAATGAGAACTTGAAATGTAGCAAGTCAAGTAATAAGCTCATTAAGCGTTCTCTACCTCAAATATACATATAAAAACATTTGCATTAGTAACCCAGGGGGTGATTAGACCACATAAATTAAATTTAACCAAATTTTTAAAACAACTGTAAGTCTTCTAAGGAGAAGTCTGCTATTTATATCATCATAGAAACAAAAATGAAGAACTTGAAGGCATGAAATTTAGGGTTATCCCTCAGTCAACAGAGAAACAAGGCAGGTTCATAGAGTTTACCATAGAGCAACACAGTCTTACTTATATGAGCTCAGAAGCAATGTAGCCATGTTAGTTTGGTGTGACATTCCAGGGAGTTAGTAAGGTTGACAAGAAGCATTAGCTCATTTACAGTGCTGGAATAAAAGTTTAACTGTCCAAGACCACAAGCTGGCTTGTTAGAATTCTGCTGATGAGTTTAAGTCTACTGCGACTAAAGCAAGGCTGGATCCTTTGTGCACTCCTACATAAATATCACAGAGCCACATAATCACAGAATGGGTCAGGCAGGAAGGGACCACAGTGGGACATCTGGTCCAACCTCCCTGCTCAAGCAGGGTCATCCTAGAGCACCCAGCACAGGATTGTGTCCAGATGGTTCTTGAACATCTCCAGTAAGGGAGACTCCATTACCTCTCTGGACAATCAATGTTCCAGTGCTTGGTCATCTGCACAGTAAAGAAGTTCTTTGTCATGTCCAGGTGGAATTTCCTGTGCATTCAGTTTCTGACCACTGCCTCTTTATCTGTTGTTTGGCACCAGCAAGCAGAGCCTGGTTCCATCCTCTTGCCACCCTCCCTTCAGATACTTATAGATGCTAATGAGGTCGCCTCTGAGTCCTCTCTTCTCGAGGCTGACCAGGCCCAGGTCCCTCAGCCTTTCCTCATAAATGGATGCTCCGATCCCTTCATCATCTCTGTAGTCCTCTGCTGCATCTGCTCCAGGAGTTCCATGTCTCTCCTGTCCAGAGGAGCCCAGAACAGGACACAGTACTCCAGATGTGCCTCACCAGGACTGAGTAGAGGGGCAGGACCGACCTGCTGGCAATGCACTTCCAAATGCATCCCAGGATAGCACTGGCCTTCTTGGCCACAAGGGCACTGCTGGCTCATGGACAGCCTGTTTGCACCTGGAGCCCTCCTCCACAGAGCTGCCTCCCAGCAGGCTGGCCTGAGGGCCTGTGCTGGTTACACTGCTCCAGGTGCAGGACCCTGCATTTGCCCTTGTTTGATTTCCGAAGGTTCCTCTCTGCCCATCTCCCCAGCCTGTTGAGGTCTTTCTGAAGGTCACTCCTCCAAACTTTGGGAGGAGTTGGTCACTCCTTCCAACTTTCTGTCATTCCTCCCAACTTTGTGTCATCAGTGAACTTGCTGAGGAGGCATCTGCCCCTCCATCCAAGTCATTAATCTGAGACTGGACCCAGTATTGAATCTCAGGGGACACCAATAGTGACAGGCCTTCAGCTACAGCCTATGCTGGTGATTTTGACACTGTGGGATCTGACACTCAGCCAGTTCTCAATCCACCTCACCGTCCACTCATCCAGGCCACAATTTCTGAGTTTGCTTACAAAGATCTTGTTAGACAGTGTCAAAAGCCTTGCTGAAGTCAAGGCAGACAATATCTACCACTGCTCTCCACTCATACATCCAGGTAGGTGTTTAATCACAGAATCACATGTAGGTCAAGCATGATCTACCTTTAACAAATCCAAGCTGACTGCTCCTTATCACCTTCTTGCCATACATGTGGGCAGAGATGGCCTTCAGAATGAGATATTTCATTGCCTCTTCAGGGATCGAGCTGAGGTTGACTAGCTGGACCTTCCCTGGGTTCTCCTTCTTCCCATTTTTGAAGACTTGGGTGATGCTTTCTTCTACTCCTCAGGCACCTCTCCTGATCTCCATGACCTCTCAAAAATGCTTGTGAGTAGCCTTGCTATGGTGTTTGCCAGCTCTCTCAGCACTTGTGAATGCATCCTGCCAGGGCCCATGGACTTGAGGATGTTCAGTTTGCCTAGGTGTTCTCTAATCCAATCCTCCTTGATCAAGGAAAAGTCTTCCAACATTCCTTTACCCCAAACTCCTGAGTCAAGAGGGATGGGTTGGGGTGTCTTCCTACTCTAGTTCTGAGGATAAAGTGAAGTCATATATCAGTAATTTTAAAGTGGAGTAGTCTGCACAGACATTCAGCCTGTGCACATGTGTGCCATCAAGCATTGGAAGACTAGAGATATCCATGAGGTTTCCTTGTCCCACTATCTGAACCTAAATTAAAAGATGAAGAGAGGGCCCTGCCTTCTTGGTTACAAACCCAACTTTTCTCTTCCAACAAGGGCCAAAGAGTAGGAATGCAGCTGTGAATACAGATAACAGTTTCCTAAAAATTTACCTCCCACCATCCCTCTGGTTTTTGAAAAAATATTTTCAACCAGGAGATTATCACTGCATACTCATCCTCTGGATGGCCTCAGGCTTTTTCATTCCTAGCCTATTCAATTAGACAAATTCAGAGATATTAGAAGGACATATTCACTTTAGCAGTTGCATAATTTTCTATAAAAGCACCTATCTATCTTCAGACTCTATATACACACATCATTAGCTTAGACACACTTCCAGAATTTACTTGTGAGTCCCTTTGGATTGAGTTGACATCTTGCTGCCGAAAATTCTCTCCAGCACCTTCACAGCAGATATGCACAAAGCTGGCGCTACTTTGGAGAGGAATATAGTGAAAGCCTCAGGAGAAATCATATCAGGAAAAGCAAATAATATGCAGCAGATATTTTTAAAAAACCTGAATCTATGTATTTTTCCAGGAAAGATGGTGATTGCCAAATGGTCATTTTTATTAAAAGAAGAAGATACTATAGACTTAAAAGGTTCACAGTTAAGTTGATACCCCTTTCTGTGATACAGTCTGTCTCTAGAGGGAGAAAGCAATTGCTCAAAGTTACAGATGTCAGTGTATGAAAAAACTGTTAATCTTTCACAAGAGCACTCAGCAGACACTGATGCCAAGTGCATCTTCACACATTTCACAGAATTCCTCATGCCAAATGGGGAACAATTGGGTCTTCTGGGATTGAAATGTATCTGATTATGTTCAGCATTGGAACGCCAGTCCTCTTCACTATGTATTTTCAGTTTCCTTTACATTATTAATTATGTGCCAAGTAAACTTGCTTTAACCCTCAGAGTCATACAATATTCCTTGGAGCAGATTTATGAAGTTTGCATCAAAGATTCATTACAATCCATTAAACAGGTCTGCACTGGTAAGCAGCCCTGAAATCGTGACATTTCTACCATGTCAGTGAGGTAATTTCTGGAGAAAATGATGCCTTGCTTTCCTCTATATTTACTGAAGGAAAAAATCTTGACAAAGCACAAACAAAAGGTCTATATTAGAGCTTCAGATAAAGACAAAAGATAGAACCAACAAGGAATCCTAAACTGGTCCTGGAGAAGAAAAATTGGCATCTTCCTATAAGCGGTTCTGTTAGCAGAAGAGATAACAATAGAGGAAAAATTCAAAAAGTTTGATTATGGTTGAAGCCATGGCTAGCAGCAGAAGCTCCTGGCATCAGACATTTCAGGGGAAACAGAGCTCTGTACATTTTCTTTCCTTTATACTCCCCTGAATGGTTGACACATAATATACAGAAGCACTGGGGTTTGATCCAAGTTATTAAGAACTTCCTGAGCAGCCATGCAGAAGGTGAGAATGCCTGGACCAACTAATCCTTGAAATCTAAAACCAAATTCTCTACTAAAACCACCCACATTTTTCTCAGTAACTAAATAAGAATCCAAAAAATGAACACACATGAGCTTCAAAAGAGACAAACAGTAGAGAGAATGTCAGTTCTTCCGGATACTTCTGCCTAATTCAGAGTATGAATACCCAAATGCTTAGCTGTATGCATTCCTTCTTTTAAGAGGGGAAGTGGGCTCCCAAACCCAAAGCACAGGTGAAGCTCAGTCCATTCATTTAGGAGACAATAGGTCAACAGTGAAATGTCAAGACAGGCAACAAAATCAAGACCCAGAAACTAATGTGGAAGATGAACACGCAGAATATAAATAAAATACTACATCAAAAGAAATTTGCCTCTGCTGGAGAGTTAAGAAGAGATGTGGTATATTCCCCAAGAGTTTCAAAAAGTAAACAATGGAAAATTAGGAACATGCCCTGTGGTATTGCAGAGATTATAAAAGCCTGGGATCTTGTTTGCTGCCAAAGTTTGCAGGTCAGTTTTTAATTTTATCCTTACACATCTAAACCTGTCAAGTTAATTGGCAGATACAGAAATGTGCATGAAAACTTATGAAAATCAGTTCCACTCACCTATGTGAAATATACAGAAAATAACAACAAAAATCTTTCTTCAGACTTTCAAGATGTTAACATTTTCTTGAATAGGTTTTGAGAAAAAACCTATTGTATATGCATCTTTCCACAAGAAGCTTTGTATTACCCATTTATTATGTTATATAACATCCTGACTGTGGCTTTAGGTATTACTCCAGTAGGCTTTGCTACTATTTGTTATTATTTCATGACAGCCTCCAGACACGACACTGCTCCAAATAAAACAGATGGCTGTTTCCACTAATGTCAGTCAGAGCAAGGTCCATTGTTTCAATCCTGCACTTTGAGCACACAAAACACAAAACCACACTTGCTTGTATTTTAAAATCATTGTCAAATTAAATGCAACTACAATGACTAACCTTTAAACAAATTTCTGTATTTAGAAGTAGATCCTGTCTCCAAATATCAAGATTTTTTACCATACTATATAATATCCTAGTTAGGCCAAGTTCTTGGCCTGAAAAGCAGATTCCATAGCCAAATAAAATAGCACGCAGGATCTGTTACAAACATTTCATGAAAAATTGTCAAACCTAGCATTTTCAGTCCTGTGACTATATTTTATATCATAAAGGACTAAAATTCTTCTCATAATTAAAAGATTTAAAAAATTAATCTATTTTGCAGTTTTTCTCTAAATTTTAACAAGTATTTTAATATGGCTCTGGTATAAATTAATAATATGCTATATCTTTTAAAAATAAAATACTTACTAAAACAATTTCCTTCCTAGAATACTTGGATTTAAAAATATATTTTTATAAGTATAAGCCTGGAAAACTGCATCCACTCACAAAAGTATGTGTGATACTACAATCACTATTAGTCCATTCTTATGTGCAGTGATCAAGAAAATCCTTTATCTCTTATATGCAAACAACAACAGGAGAATCCACTGATGCATAACAGAAATTTTCTCCCACACAGCCATCAGGGCAAATTTTTTTCTGTTTAATTATTTTTATATTTTTTCTTTTATATCATTGTTTTTATCAAGTCAATATTCAATTTTTAATCAATTATTATTTCTTATTCTTGTTGAAATGTGTTACATTTCTAATGTCATTGTCTCACAAATCCAAAGCATATTTCTTTTTTATTCTCCTTATATTTACTGATGTTTTTTAATATTTTTTCATTACCCTTTCCTGTTTTAAGAATTTTTCATCTTATAAAAGTAAATGTTCATTCTACCCTTTCCTGCAATTTTAGAGCTTTGTACTAGAATTGTGTGTGAATAAATAATTTTTTCTTATTTTTTTCTTTCCTTCTGGATTCTGTTCTACTTCAACTTCTTTTTGTTATGTTTTGTGAGTTTAATTGTATATAACTATTTTACATAATGGTTTAGTAGTCTGGTGGAATAAATTTCTATTACTTCTTTTGAAGATTAATTTTTACTCAAATTCCTGTCAAATATACAAGCTTGTGATCTTGGTATCTTTTTCTCTGTAGTTTTGCCTGAGTAAGATTTCTCCTTTATGTCATAGAGCCATCAGAATCAGAGAGAAATCTTATTATATCTTTACCCAGTAGATGTATTTCCTTCAGGAAAAAAAGAATTTTCAAATGGGAAAAAATAATCTCCTCTTCTTTTTTCAAGTGCCAGTACAAAGTCAAGACCATCAAACTGTCAAGGTTTGACAGGCATGCCCAGTGCTAATGTGTCATCTTCCAAAGGTACCTTTTGAATAAACATAAGCAACCAGATTAATAATATGTTCCATATATAAACATAGGGTAGGATGGTGCAATTAGCCTTCTGAAAATCTACTATTCCATATGGGAGAACATAAAGTATAACTATTTTGGCATGTAAAAATCTAAACACTAATGGCATAAGCTCAAACTAGTAAGAATTGTATACATAAAGCAAATCCTTTTCCTTGGTTCTTATTTCATTTGAAAAAGTCAGAACTTTAAGTAGTTTTAAGACTGATGGGTCACTTTGAAATAGCATATCCTTGGGCTGCCATCATGCCTATAAAATTTAGTCCATAAGGAATATCATATTGCCCTACACAGATAATAAAGAATTTTTTTTGAGAGACTCAGACTGATGTATGTTAAAATTGAGAGGAAAACATTCTAAAGACTCCTAAAGAATACAACTCTCCTCCATCCACAACCCCAAAAGCATGAGTTTCACAGCACTTTGCAAGATATGTAATACCCAAAAAGATTAAATAAAAAAAATTTGTAAAGATCTATCTGCATTTTTCATGAAAGGTTATCTTTTACACATTTATGAGTACAGATCTCAGAGACAAGTTCTACAGAAGATAAAATACAGAAGATAAAATTCTAACAAGAATTGCAATTGAAGTACCCTTGCCCTAATGACAGTTAGGTTTGTTTATTATGTATGTAGATAGGAAGGAGTGACCTGGTTAACTGCGCTGCTTCAGCTGAACAGATGAATGGAAAAGGTTTACCTATAGGAATGGTCAGCAAGCACTTCAATAAAGAACCTGAGAATCTTCTTTCTTTGCTTTTGGTGAGGCTACCACCTTGGTTAAATAATGCTTCTTTTCTAGCATGAAATTTCATGGTTTTAATCACTACAGTTTCTTTTCTAATCATCCCTATTTCTCCACAGTATTTTCTACTTTTCTCTTAGTTTTCTTTTCCTCTACTGCAGTGATGCCTTGTCAGTTGAGATATTCCTCTTCTGTGTTCCTTCCCCTGCCTCAGAGGCCCAGTCTCATACATTAACTTACTTCCTTTATTCTCTCCATTACTTATTAACATATCAATGTCATGTGACTCTTCCTCCTTCCAATGTAAACACTTAGTTTCTGTATCCCTGAAAGTCGTCCAGTTGTCCACATTTGTTTCTCCAGTTACAAATCTTCTCTCATTTACTAAATAACAAAGCATGAACTGTTTAGTCAGGTTTGGTGAGGGTTTTTTTGCAGTCCTCTTGTCTAACATACCTTTTGCTCTTAAATTTCACTGAAACAATTCCTGATATTCTTTCCAATGATCTGTTCCTAGACATAACTGACAATAAATGTGTCATCTGTACTTGCTTTCATCTATCAAGCTGCCTTCAATACAGCTAGATCTCTCTTGGATTCCATGCTTCTGTCATGATTATTTTTTATCAGTCCCTCAGAAGGGCATTCTTATCTCCCAGTAAGTTCCCCAACAACATTTTAAAGGAGTCTTCTTAGGTTTCTCTTTCCCCCACTTACATACTAACTTTAAATAATGTCAAGCCACTATTTCTTTAAGCACAACTCAGAGTTAAACCTCTCTTCCAGACCAATCTCCATGCCAGCCTAATGATTCACCATTATTTTAACTCCCACAAGATTAGAACAAGGATCCTTATTTCTCTTTCTCTGCAATTTTTGCTCAAACCTTCTCCATCATTGTAGACAGTAACTTTTCACTGGGACAGGTAACTTGGAGATTACCTGCAACTTAAATGCCCTTCCACATCATCACCTCTAGGTTATGTGCTAGTCATACAAATTTTTTCTGCTTATAATCTCAAGGATATGGTCTTCCACGTTATTTTAAATAGCTAAAACATTTATCTAGGTCTAGGACTCTAGATTGCAACTATGTCATTTTACCTCATCTGGTTCATTGCTTGAATCCTTCCTTTTTTTCACCATTGTCACCCCTTGATTCAAAACAAAACTGACTATGCATCACCTTCCCTTCCTTTTTTTCACTGCAAGCTAAGAATTTTCACTAGCAAATTTTCAAAGTTTGCTCCCGCATCAAGCTTTGAGCATCTTGCTTACAGGAGCACAACTCATCTGTGTCAGATATAAATGCAACAAATAATTCCTTAGCCTGCCACTATATTCAAAACAATCAAACAGCTGTGGAATGCTGCAAAGTGTTACTTAGTACTACATAATGTATTTTTACTTGCATAGATAGATATCTGAAATTCAAAACTAAATTAATAGGTATCATGGGAAAACCAAAAAAGATGATGCTTGAGTGCAAAAGAAAATTTCTTCCAAAGAGTTTATAAATTTAATAGTCTTTGGGGTTACCTGTCAGGGTAGTATAAAGTAGGAGAACGTAAGGTATACTGTTAGTCTTTGAAAGTATTAAATCTTGAAGGTTATTAGGAGAAAACGTCCATGTTTGATAAAGTTTTTTTCACAGAATGACCATAGCCTCCATACAGACTTACAGAGAGAGAAATTCTTACATGTTTACTCTGAGCAACATAGAGAAGAACCAAGTGGAGGCAAGCAGAGGAAAATAGCTGTGATTTAAAAATTTTAAGAGACAAATATTATTCCTTCATAATAATACAATTCTTAAAATTGAAAATATTTACTATTTTCAAAACATTTCATATGTAGTTATATATAATCCATAGTCTTTATATAACCTCTCAATTAAAAAAAAAAGACCATATCACATCAGCAATAATAATATTATTTGCACACCTTCAAAAAAAAGCCCAAAATGGGCATTCAATAACAATTGCCAATGCCAAACACAGATTAAAGGTTCTTTGGAATGTGAAAATTTAGCTTTGGGCATGCTTGAGTGTGGGACAGATGTGAAATTCCAATACTCTCAACTGCTCACACATTGACCATAGAATTACTCCACAGCAGGAGACTGTCTATAGCAAGCGAGGATAATCACTCAATCTCTGCGTGCTGTGACAAGCAGACACACAAAGAATGTTCATGAAGTCATTTTTTAAAAAAATGTATATATTCTTACCTTGTTGCAAACTCTCTGGCTCATCTGCTGGAGGTTTAGAAAATTTCCTAGTGCTTGTCCAAAAGAAATACATCCTTAAAAAATGTCTAGAATTCTGTGAAAATAGATATTTCTGTCCGCTTTATTTTCCCTGTGGGTTCATGTGGGGTTTTTTTTCCCTTGTTACATCTTTCTTACCTACATTTAATTCACTGTCATCCTTCCTTCCCACTTCTATCCCATTCCACTTCTGACTCTGCACCATGCTGTTTCCAAAGCAGTTTCCATGCAGAAACTTCCACAAGTTTCCTTACAGATCCAAAGCTATGCAGAAGCCTGGATGGTGGCTGTATTTCTGGCAACATCGGTGCCCTGTCAATAATTTTGACAAGCGTGCAACTCTTGACAAATAACAATTTCTTAAGAAAGCTGGCAACTCAAAAGTTTTCCATTATCATAATTCCTGCATAGAAAATCATTAAAAAACAAACCAGCAAAGATGGAAGTAGCAGTTTAGTTTTACTGCAAATACTTTTATGATTGATCTCGTTCTGTTACTTGATATAAGACAAGGAACAAAATTAGAGAGTGCTGATAATATCAGGCTACCACTCATTATTCATCCTCAGCATCCACAGTCTATTAATACAAGACAGAGACACATGACCTACTCTGCAAATATTTCACTTTCTGAAATTTTTGTTTGCAAAAACGAAAATCTGTTCATCTTTTGAAAACCTACTACTGAGCTGGCAGATGTAATCAACAGTCCCTGAAAGAGTTACAATATTGCACATTTGTATCACTGGCAAGCGATTTTCAATATGGACAGTTATAATCAGGAGCTGTATTGTTAACTAAGTCAATATATACTTTCTTTTCAAACTGTGTTTGGGAGCATTTGTATTGACTTACAAAGGTAAGCCAAAAATGACATTTCATCCCTGCTGAATTTCCAAAGCAAAGTAGTATTACATACTGTCCAGCTGAGCCACTTACTAATGAGAAACTCCTTGAAATTACAATGGGGCAGCTTGGATAAGGACACATGGAAATCACAAAGGGTTGTCAACAGTTCCACAAGATTTAATTATCCACACATGGTATCAGATCTAGCTGTGCAAAAAATATATTTTCAGCTGTACTGAGAGGAAAAGATTGCTGTCTAATTTGACTCTCATTTAGAAACATTCGAACATGTGAAAGCACAAAAAGATCATTAATTTGTTTTCATTTAATTCAATTCCACAAAAGAATTCTTTGCCATTATCCATCAGGAAAAAAAGTGTTTAATTTTGCTGGAAAAGGTAATTAACTAATTTAAAATATCTGTATTTCTTTAATAGTATGAGGAAATAAATGTCTTCAATGACAAGTGACAATGTTTATAGCATCACAATTATAAGCAGACTATAATAGCAGACACAAATGGTTCAAGGTACTGAATACTAATTGGACCTGAAGCTTTTTTCAGAATAAGATGGCAAATTATAGATTTTCTGATGATCTCTACAATTGTGTGTACATATAGAAAGGCTTGCTTACTCATGTACCACTAAACAGTGATGTGGATTCAATATCAAAAAGGGGATAATTTACTCTTTCATCAACACTGATATATCATCCAAGAAATCAATTGTGAAATCAACCTGTTGCGAGGTAATAGTTGGTTTCAGATTCACATTATGAATTTTGGAAATAAATGAAACCAAGAGCTGATTTTTCTGAATTCTTTATCAAGCAAAATTGCAATAAAATCAAATATGCTTTCAAATTTCAGCTTGCAAATTCAATGATCAATGTTGACCTAAAAACAACCTTTCAGATTTGTAGCCTCATCAACTACAGTTTTCTGAACAGCAAAAAACAGCAAAAAGAAACCAAACCACCAAACCTTAATTCCAGTTAAAAGAAAGACTTCACTAGTCTGTCTCTATTCTCATATTGCTAGTGAAGTAGGGGTATAAGAAAAAATGGAAGCATGTTACAGATTTCAATAACTAAATAGGCTAGTTTATATTCTTGCATAACTAACTATAAAAATTACCAATAGCTCACTCCTAACTGCCCTTAAGGCCACTTTGTGTGTCAGAATTAATCAAATACTAATGCAGTATACCTTCTTGTTTCGTTCTTTGTGATCCCTTTTTTCTCCCACAAAAAAAAAATTGAGCAGTGTAAACTCTTGTCAGGTTTACTGAAAATATACAGCATAATGCACTAGAGAACTGCAACAGTGTCTTCACATAAACTAGTAAAAGATACTTTATGAAAACACTAGATTCTTGCTATGATTGTAGCCAATATTTCATGTTACTGAAACATTTTTCAAGACAGACAAGAGCAAGCACACAAGAAGTGCAAAGAATGTCTTTTTGCTCACTTATTCCCTAAAAAATATGAAAACACTTTTTCTTGAGAGCTGAGAAAACATGTGTTAGTAATTTGCCCAAAAAGAAAAAAAGTCAGAAATTAGTAAACAAATGACACTCTAAAATGAAAACATCCACAAAACTCTAGTATGATTCAGCCCTAATAGCTGTTTATAGCAACATGTTTTTCTGTTTTTTCTTCATTTGTTTCCACTTAAAACTTTTTTTTTTTTGCTCTTTCTGGATTGGTATTTTATAAAAAGAAGGACATAGACTACATTTAATGAAGAATAAACATATAGTACCCAGACTAATGAAAAGAAAAAAATTGGCTACTTTGTTCATTTATCATGGCTAGATTTCGATTTGCCATCTCTGACATAAATATATTAACATAAACCACTAAGAACTGATCAGAGCATTGGCGTATGAGGAATACATGGAAGGCACTGAAATCACAAGTGATAGAAGAGATTTTCAAACAAAGGAGCTGCACTACTGAAGTGTCCTTCTTAAGAAAGAGTCAAAAAAAGAAGCTCTCCTCTAATAAGAAGGTAAACAAGGTGATTCACTTCCATACTACATAATTCAAATCAACAGTTCCCCACAGCTTTTTGGCACACAAATTTCTTTCAACTTCAAAGTCTGGAAAAATTCTGTGGTTTGGCAATAGAGAAGCACAAGAGTGCAACTCTATACAGTATTGTGAAGTAAAACTGTGTTCTTTTGGGAGAATGCAACTATACTAATTAATGTAAAGAGTTTATTTCTAAAGATATTGCAAGATGTGTAATCAAATATTCTGATCTTTCACTAATTTATCACAATCCAGGAGCCATACCTACCTCCATAATTATAAACTGAGTTGTAAACTCTGATTTTCTTCACTGAAATATAAAACCCCAGTTTACCAAAGTATGCCTACAAGTGAGACTGCGACCTGTGAGACTGTTTCCTCTGGAGTCATTATGTATGCAGCATCTTCTTTTCCTATAATGTCTCCTCCCCAAACGAGTGGCTGTCACAAGGCTAGCTATGCTTAGAGGAGTTAAACAAGAACACACCTATAAACAGAGAGCATTACACTCATTCAAGCCATGGTTTCTTCCAGAAACTGTCCTTTGCAGGAAACTCTTGGACCACCCATGACACATCCTATTTAGGAGCTATTTGTTATTGATGGACTCTCCCAGACTGCCAATGTTTCATAACCACCCATTGTTGGTTTGCTTGAGGAATGCGACCCAAGCCATTCAACATCAACAGTGAGAGTCTCCATAAGTTGACTCAAAGGACTAAAAGCTCAAATACTGAATAAAAGATCTAACAAACGAATAAATGGTAAATAAATAACTGACTTAAGACCAGCTTCCAATTCCATCTTCAGAAAGGATTTGTAAGCTAGAAGCCTAAATCACTTGAGTGTTTTTATATCCTAGTATTTAGTCCATAAGCCAACATCCATTGCGGATACCTTACACTATTTATGTATGAAAGCCTGGAAAAGTACAGCAACTTCTGATTCATTAATATAGGCTGCATGTTTTTGCAATCTACTTACATTTCCAGACTCCAATATCACTATTAATAAAGAGCCACCATCGTCTATGGAGCATTTGTCATGAGCATTGCTGTATGGTCCAGCTACACTCCAACAGAATATTGTTCCCACCAAGTACTGCACAACTCTCAGTCACTTTGCTGTTTTAACTGTAGCAGAATTTATTTTAACTTTCAGATCTTTCCAATTCTTAAATCTAGAAGCTTGTAACTTAGAAGCATGGTGGAAAAGAAAATGAAAGGATGCACATTGGACATGGTTTGAATATCATCCGTTAATGACCTGTAACTTAAATTTAGCACTTAAGAAGCCCTTCATTCTACATTTTGACTATAACTGAGGGACCCTCATTTGTTCTCCTTCTGAGCTGTAAGGCCATACTTTATGTCCATCAGACACAAAATAGAAAACATTTAACAAATCAAATCATGTCAGAAATAAAGGCATACATGAGGCTAAGATGGAAGGCACTTTGCCATATAATATATAATTCCCTAGTAAATTAAATGAAGTAATTTTCAATACTGCTTTTTATACTGTATTTATTGGCACAACTTCTTTGAAACCACTGCATGTTAAAACTCCCAAAATAATTCAATAGAACAGGAAGTGTTTACAGAAGTGGGACCTTTAAAACTATGACAGTTTTTCACTTCAGCTGTAAGCACTAAGGCAGGCTGGCCAGCTGATTGTTGTGTCAATCAAATGGACTTCAGATCTGATATAATATAGTTTGTTTATAAAACTTTTCATTGAAATAAATAAAAATCTCTGTCTTCTTTAAAGTTTCCCCCATAGCATTACAAGTTAACAAAAACCTCTTCCTCTTCTAGCATTAGTCTTAACCATGTAATTTAACAAATATATTAACATTTGTTTTCTTTGACTTGCTCCTGACTTTCTTCTTCAGACTTCATCACATTTTCTTTTTTTTTTGCATTTCCTTCTTAAAGAGAAGCCAGAAATGCTAGCTCTAGATAATTGCATTACCTCTCTTGACATGCAAACAGAAGATAATATGACTCATTTCACAGTACAAAACTCCATCACATTGGTCAATTTTAATATATTGGTTACATATTTAGGATATTTTCCTTGAAGTTTAATAATTATTTTTCCTTTTAAAATAACATATGTGTAAGATTTTAGCTGTTCTAATACACATCACAGTTCCATAATACACAACCTGATTTTGACAACAAGGGGTTTTCTTAATCCAGCATTGCTTCCTTTTCATAAACATTTTTTTTTCCTCTGGATGATACTCATACTCTGTGGCTGAGAGATTTATAATGTCTATATGTGCCTGGATAATACAGCCTGGGACTCAAAATGTATTTTGTTCATTAATTATTCCACCCTATAGCTATATGTCTACAGAAAGCAAGTTCATTTTATTGCTGGGTAATCCACCTTTTTCTGGAAAATATTTCTCAGATAGCAAATTCAAAAGACAATCCATGGTCTTACATGACATATTGCATATTTAAATATTTTCAAAAGAAAGGGATATTCTGTTTAAAAATAATAAAGGCATATAACTCACACTTGAAGAAAAAGTGGAATCATATTTATTTCATACAGACCTTTGTATCTTGAAATATTGCACTTAACTTCCATGAAGGACTTTATTATTTATAAGATGTTTTAAAACTCTGTGTCCATATTCAAAGTAAAAGTAACAGGAGCTGTTCAAGTCATGGGATAGCAACGCTTGCATAACACTTGGTAAGTCAGCGGGAAAACTAGCTAAACATGCCAGGCTAGCAGCTTCCCAATGGAGAGTGTATCATATTCTGCAGTGCAAACAAAACATTTTGAAGTTGAGTCATTCACGGACAGAATTTGTTCCAACCTTCAAATATAGAGTAAGTCTGAAGTTTGGAAAGAGAACACACTTGAAGTGAAAAACACTTCTTTCAGTAAGTATCATAGCTACTTACATAAATTATTGTTGGAAAAACCTACACTTCAGAGGAGATGCCTCTAGCTGGAACCTATTCAAAACTTTTGGATCACATCTAGATTACAAGCAAAATAAAAGATAGTCCATGTTCTTATTTCATATTCAAAAAACAGTATTCTGCAAGACAAATAAGGGATTTCAGAAATCCTTATGAATTCTGTAATGAACTACAGCTTGGGTGTCCCTCATTAGGTACTTTTTTATCCTTATAATGAGTACTAAAGCTATTTCTCTAAAACCACCCTATGAAAAAATGATTTTTCAACACTTTGTAACTATTACTTTTTTGCATGACAGACATTTATAGGAATCTATTGTTGTAACTGATGTATTCCTATAGGCTTTTGGACTGCTTCTCAAACAAAACAAAAAAAATTCTCAATTTTGTATCAAACTTCATATTAAAACAGTCATGAAGATAGAATGGAAGGAATGCAACTTCTAGTTAGAATCACAGGAGAAAATGTAATATGCTCCAGATACAATAAAATGCTGCCATGTATAGTGTGAATTTTAGTCTGCAGTACATCTTCTTGGAAGTTCTCAAGATATGCCTGACAGTTCTGTGTATTACTCCTAAGGAATTCTAACTCTAATTCTAATTCTACTCCTAATGAATTTGTAATTCTAAGAAATATGTACCCTTGAAAGGGTAGCATTTATGACATACTCTCTGTATAAATTGTAATCTTGCTCTATGCCTTTTCTTAGAATATTAGCTCTACAATTTCTGTTTCATTTTTTTATTATCATACTATTTATTATATTTGGCATCATACATTTATTTGAAAAATTCTTTAATATAGAAAGGTTAGCTAAAATCTGATAACTGGAATCAGATGTTGCTTTTAACTACTACAGACCTCTCATCCTCAGTGTTCTGTCCAAAGTCAAAGTGGATATTTAGACTTCAATTACTCTGCTCTACAGAGGCTCCTATCCTACACTCATCATGCTATCTCAAACCTAGAATTTTAATTATAAAAAAGAAACATCTCATCTTGCAATGGCATGTGTCACATTTCAGCATGATCTATTTTAAACCAGTGAAGACCAACTGGTGCCTTTGCAGGCCCACTGCTGAGACAGAGTTAATGAAGAACTCAAACTGCCTACATAGGATCAGCATCTGTACAAGGAATCCCTTGCCTAAAACAAAAGGTTTAATATGATATATAATTTTTCAGTAGGCCAGACCGTATAGGTCTGGAAAAAATTGTATGGAAAGGCTGGCCTTCAAAACTTTTGAACTGCCATAGATATTCAGGAATAATTCTCTCTGTGGAGTCCATTGCTCATCCTGTGAAATACACTCTCAGCATATCAATAATTTTTCTTTTAACAATTTTACCGGTGAGGAACATTTTCATACTGATAGTAGATCTACTAATTTTCACCTTATCTATGAAGTTTCTGAACACTAAAATATCTCAAGTAAATTTCAACATTCTGAAAGGTCCCCCCCTTTTTTTTTTATTTAATGCTTAAAATGAGAAAAAACCCAAAACACAAACAGAAAAAACACTTAAAGATGAGTGAAAACAGAACTACATAATGGAATATAAAGAAGAAGAAAGTTCCTTAAATCTTTAGATGATCCATAGAGTTTATGTCTGAGAAAACCATACTTGACAAACTTGTGTTACAACTCAGGATTGTTGTAATTAAAATGCAAGGTCTAGTCCTAACAAATACTGTTGAATTTATGGCCATGAGTTTTGAATATACACTGTGAGACCATAGATGATTCTGTCTTGACTGTAAACAAGGGAAAAAAAATCTATTTCTGCTGAATATACAAATTTCTAATTTGAGATTTAAAACTATGAGCACTCTATCAGCTTTTGGATACACTAATAAAAAGTCTTTGCCAGAAATTTGTCTTGGCATAACAGTGAGAAATAAGATTCATGTTTCACTAGTCAGTTTTTAGGACCTGTGTTAGTAAAAGTTGCACAACAAAGTAATTTTATTTTCCACTTGTTTCAGAATTTAATATTTAATTAAATTGCCAAAGTTGAAAGCAAAGAAAACAACATATTATAAATGCATTAATAAAACTGTTTTCTCTAATCAGGGTCAAATGTCTGTAGAAATCAAACAGCCAGCTTTTTTAAAAACTATTTTCCTGGCACTATTAATTCCATGTAGAATTTCACAGATTTCATTAATTTTAAGTGCATTTTTAATGTGTCTAGGTATAATAGATATGGTACACATAGATGATAAATATATACGCCTATTCAGACAAATCTGGGTAGAGCACAATTCCAGATATTTGTTTAGGATATAGCTATCCTTATCATTTCTCAAAGTCTCTGCATCAGAGCAATTGTATTCCCCTTGAGCAAGTTAAGTAATTTTCTAAATGGATGATTGAGTTTCAACTAGTTAATAAGCAAAAGGCTTCACTTTGTCCCAAAAATTCTAGATAAAAAGATAGTCCTATCTTTAACCATTTTTGATACAAAAATAATTCCTTCACTTTAGAAAGACATAAGATAGAGACCTGATGAAAGCAAAGTCTATAGAGTCATGCCAAGAGAAAAACTGGCTTGTAAAATAATTTTTATCTTATATAAAGTTGTACTCAGTAATCCCTAATAATAAATAAATAGATTTTAACACATTATTGGGATTCAGAAAAGACCATTAAATGATAGGATTTGACACATCTGCATTAGCTGTAAGAAAACTTGAATAATCTGAATATTATGAGACAGTTTTAATTCTTGTGAGCATTGGCTCTGAAACAGATTCAGAAAGACAAAAGAAAATAAATAAAAATGTTGTTTCCACTTGTAATCTTTGTGACATGTCCTTGAAAGTGGTTTTGGAGCTGAAAACCCCAGGCATTTCAGGCAAGTGACAGTCTCATCTTTATTCAGCTCATGGTGAGTACAGGAAATAGAATAAAATTGAATAATTATGTTATGTTATGCCTGGAGTTATGCCTAAAAAGCTCTGACCCCGTTTGAGCTGTGGATAGAGCAGTTACCTGCAGTGTGGGTCCCAGGCCCACCAAGGAAACGAGGTCACAAGTGGACACACCTACAGCATCACTCAGATAGGACTGCAGGGCCCAGGATGAGCTGAGACACATCCCCTGGGTCCTTGGCAGGACTCTGTGTGGTTAGAGGCTCCAGAGAATGCCAGTCCCAGCCAGAGGAGGCCTACGTTCTTTGGATCCTGGCAGGAGCAGCCCTATACCACTCATAAGCTTTCCTTTCAGCAATGATGGCTGGCCACTTTGAAGAAGAGCATTGGGCCAATGGACCTCTGCTCTGATGAGCACTGCTGTTCTCAAGCTCTCTTGTTTTAGCTTTTTTTCCCACAGAAAACAGGTCAGGCATTTCTAAAACTGATTACAAGGGGAAAAAAAACCACAGGGAAATGAACAGGTATTGGTATTGCTCACCTCAAAAACACTTGCAACCATTTAGTTCAGGAGCATACCTGCTTCAGAGTGAGCACTTTGTCTTTGAGCCTTGCAAGTGTCAGGGATGCAGGGTCTTGACATCCTGTGGAAACCCAGCTGAACTTGATGAACACAAACTTTAAAAAACCACACTTCCACATGCTTTTTGCAAATCTTGTTCAGTCCTTCAAATCATCATACAACAATCCACAGCTCTCACATCCATCAGAAGGTTCATGCCTTCTTCCCACAAAGGGACACAGCAAACACCTAGGCTGGAACATGATTAGCTATTCAGTCCCTTCTACTAATGCAGAGCTGGGAAGAAATATGAGAGATTTCCTCATAATGTACTGCTAGGGAAAGGAGGAGATAGAAACAACAAAATTCAAATTTAAATTTGAATTAGAAATTTAATTAGAATTACAATTAAATAGAACAGAACAGAATTAAAATGGAAGAGACTCACAAGTATAATCTAATCCAATTTCCTAATCACTTCAGGGCTGACCAAAAATTAAAGCATGATATTCAAGCATTGTGCATCGACCTGCTCCTGTGTTTCACCACTCTCTCTGTAAAGAAATGTTTCATCACATCAACTCTAAACCTCCTCTAATGGATGTATCCTTGAGCCATTCCCACACATCCTGTCACTGGACACTAGGGAAAAGAGATCAGCGCCTTCATGTTCCCTTCTCATGAAGGTGTAGAGAGCAATGAAGTCACTACTCAACCTCTTTTCTCCAAACTAAACAAGCTCAAAGTCCTTAGCTGCTCCTCACAGGGTTTGAAGACCTGCTATGATGGAGTGACTGCAATGGTTCACAAGGGAAAACTGACTGCTGTCATCTTCCTGGGCTTGTGGCAAGGCCTTTGACAAGGGCTCACATGACATCCTTATCTTTCAACTAGACAGACACGGATTTGAAGGGTGGATTTGAAGGTTGGATAAGGAATTGGTTGGATGCCAGCAGGTCAAGGAATGTGATTCTCCACCTTCACTCTGCTCTCAAGGAAACCTAACCTGGGATAATGCATCTAGCTCTTGGGTCCTCAGCACAAGAAAGATGTGGACCTGTTGGAGTATGCCCACAAAATGATCAGAGTGGAGCACCTCTCCTTAGACAAGCTGAGAGAGCTGGGGTTGTTCATCCTGGGGGAAAGGTGGCTCCAGGAAGATCTTATTGTGGTCTTTCAGCACTTAAAGTGTTTTATAGAAAAGGAGAGTGACCCTTTATACATTTAAATAGTGACAGGACATGGGGGGATGGTTTAAAATTAAAAGAGAGATTTAGGTTAGATGTTTGGAAGAAATACTTTACTCAGAGAGTAGTGAAGTAATGGCACAGGTTGGCCAGGAAAGTTGTAGATGCCCCATCCCTGGAAGGGTTAAAGACCAAATTGGATGGGGCCCTCAACAACCTGGTCTTATGGGTGGAAACCCTGTCCATGGCAGAATGATTGGGAATAGGTTGTATTTAATGTACCTTCTACCCCACCACATTCTATGATTCAGGTTAAAGAATCACACACATCTTGCTGACATTTTAAAGAGTCTTCATAACTGTTGCTTTTCTTTCTCCAGATCTAGCTTCTCTCTGCAATGAACCATGTTGGTCATTCCTTACCTGGTCACAGAAGAAAAAGGCAGCGGCAGAGTCAGTGATTTGCCCCAGATGTTTGCAGACAAGCAGAAATGAAGGCATTAACTGTTGGAATAAGTCCCAGATTTGTGTTTGTTTCTGGTGTGGTATGATATGGCATGGCATGGCATGGCATGGCATGGCATGATATATCAGCAGGGAAATTATCTATTTCTTTCAAGAAATCTTCTTACATGAGGAAATAACTAGCTGGATAGAATACAACTACAATTCTGCAAAAAAACCATGTCACAGTGTCTCAGCAACTGCCATATTCCAGACAGAAACATCGTGAATGATTTATGAAAAAGCACCAATTAACCATCCCCTTGAGGTGACAAAATTAGCATTTTAATGCATGTACTATCATAATTTTTAAATATTTCAAACACCATTCTTCAGAAGCACAACTAGTGCTTCAGAAGCAACTAGTGGTGATTGCAGATGTTGAATATTTCTATCACATAAGAGAAAGAGGCACTGGATGCCCTTATCAACAAGTACTTTTCCTTGCCTACCCCACCACACAGCACAGCCCTGGAAGCAAGAAGGTAAAGCAAAAGTACCCCCAGCTTCCAGGTCAGCTCACAGGGAAAACTTGTTAGGGAGTGCAGAATCAAGCACTTCTGAGACTGTTGTACTTTATGAAGTGGGCTGGAAGAAGAGAGGCACAAAAGGCAGTTTTAAAGAATTTCTGCTTCGCGCCTTTCTTCCTTTATGCTGAACACAGTTCAGATACAGCCAGGAGCTGGGCCAAGATATTTGGTGTGGCTATATCATACTCCATCAGTCAGCTGGAATCATTTTATGTTGCTATTTTAATTTAAGACAGCAGTTGAGTCTGTTTTTCTTTTCATATTTAATCTGTTAGCTAAGACTTAGTTTTCCCTTTTCCAAAAGCTCATTTAGAATGCAGCTTATTCCACACTTCATTTTGGTTGTACTTCATCTAAATATATTTTAATGACCGAACTCTGATTTGTTATACATCCACTATACGTTTGTATCATGACTGCCAATTAATTTGGCTTTAAATTTCTCAAAGACTATGTAAGAAGGGAGAATCTTCTAAGAATGCAAATGCTGGAATTTTAATTGAAATGGAGGAAGAAACTTTGTACCTGTTCTACATTAAAAGCCCAGAAAGTTTAGAACTGGAACTTCCCACAGAATGGTTTCTAGTATCAGCAAATGTTCAACTGCATTCTATGAATACTATCTGTTGAGTGAGGCAAATACAACACTTTTCAAGAAAGAGAAATAAGATATCTTCTAAGACAGCTTCCTAAAGTGTTACATAAGATAATTAAATTGTAAATTCTATTTCTCTATGAAAAATGTAGCTGAACAAACTCCTAACCATTAGTCCTTTAGTTCTTCCTGTTTGGTAAATCTTCCTCACTTCAGCTCCTCCAGACAGAAGAGGAGACTGTATTCAAAGTATACTTCACAGAATACTTTTTTACATGCCCCTTCATGGAGCATGAAAAGCAGATGCTCACTTGATTATTCCCTTTCAATATTGTATTATTGGCTCTTAAAAGACAGTTGTGTAGTGTGTAAAGGGAGCAAGCGAGGTTTATCTCATCTGGAAGATTCCCTTTATTTTCTTTGAAAAGATGGGAGTTTTTTATGAGACATTGAACACACCCATTTTCAGAACTGTTAAAAGCAACCTCCTGTTCTCAGCAGCTCTGAAAACCAGGTCACAGGCATCTCACTTTTCCTATCTCTTTCTGAAACTGTTGTGCTTTGAGGCTTAACTAGAAGTTAAGAAACTACAATTCTTAACCTTGCAGCTTTCATCTCTTAGGATTTTCATTCCCTCCCTCTAGGCACTCTCTTCATCTCTCCAACATCATTGCTTCACTCCATACATATGTTCTTCTCCTCCAGTTCTTAGTCTCCACCATTCTCTCTTCACTCTATCTGATAGTTTCCAAGAAGCTGTCTGTTCTCCAAATTATCCTTATGACTACAATTAGTGCCTTTCCTTCCCACTCCCAGCCAATCCTCTCTCTTTCCAGCGCACAGGGAAGCCTGACTGGATACTTAGTAAACAAAACTCACACTGAACAGCAGAATAACCAATTGTTCCCTACCAGCCCTTTCAGCCTAGCAGTGCCATTCAATAAAGTATCTACCCTTGTAAGAAATACCATAAAGATTTTATAACAAATATGCTATGAATTGAGATGCTTGCCTCTGCAAGCATATTTATTTAAAATCATGTGGTGTACAGCTGTTTTTTGCTGGCAACACATTTAAAATGCATGGAGTATTCAATGATTGAACTGAATTACATTGTCCTTTCTAGCTTATAGAAGGCTCTTTCTTTCTCTTTAAAAATCTGCCATGCCTCTTCATATGTTTTTCCTATTTATTTGCAAGAATTTTTTGGTATAAACAATTTTTTACACTAAACAACACCATCTCATATTTTAATATATTGATACACAACATTATTGGAGTTTGTTAGAAACTGCAAAAGAAATTATCTTTCTGCTATAAACAGGGACATACTTGTTCAGTGATGAACTCAATTTTGAATTCTCAGGGATTGGAATAAATTCAGGACTATCTGCTGTGTCACACTAGTAGCCTAATTATCCACAGGCTCAACAGCCCTTGTAGCAGGAGAATGGAACAGCCCAAAGTTCTGCGCTCTTTTCTGTCAAAGCAGTTTTTAAGAAGGCAAGGGCCAAGATCTGCAAATACAACCACTGACTTAAAGGCAGCAGCCAAACAAGATGCTGTAGGAAACCAAGCCCACTTTGAGAATCTTCCAAAGGTAGGTAGAGCTGAAGATCCTCTTTTCCCCCAAGATACTTAGACTGGCACTTATCTGCTTTGACTCAATTTCTAAATACATTTAACTTTTGAAAGTTTGAAAGTTGCATGGTTATACATTTCTCCAAACCTGAAGACTATCTCAAGATTTTTAACATGTGGTAGGCTTGTATACAACACAGTTATATCAGTCAATGACTGCTAATAATTTTTTTAAAGCACCATCTTACATAAAAAACCCCCAAAGTTTAATTCATGTCCCAGTGATTGGTTTGCTCAACAATACTCCACGTGCTGTTACCTTTGGAAGAGATCTTTTTACCCCAATTTCTACCTCTCATAAGCTTTAGAGTCTTACAGAATAAGAAAGGGCACATGCAGCTGCCTTGAACTGCTTTATATGAGTATCTTGGTACCATTTACAAGGTGATCTGTAACAACCCACAAAAGATTAGGACAAATTGCATTAACTGCTGTCCCTTCTTTTTTTTAATAATACCATCACAATAAATCTGTGCATTTGAGGATGAAAAAGAGAAGGATATTGAATATGATGGTGAATAAAAATAAAATATTGATGAAATTTAATCAGACTGATACTTCAGTAATTTGAATAGAAAATTAAACCAGTATGTTCATTAAATTTAGGACATTTCCACTCCATATCTTCATTCCCTTCACTGAGGTTAACCAAATGTGAGTACATAGATTTGGTTAACAGTTCAAGAAGACAAGGACACAAATACATTCATCCTCAGAAAAGGTCAGCAGGAGGCTCTATTTTTTTTTTTAATGCAACTGTCTCCTTTGGCTGAATGTTGGTAAAGGAAACATCTTCTCACCAGACATAAACTGCAGTACAGTCTTTGGCAAAGACAGTCTTCCTACAAAGACTGCATTACTCCTAAACTGTATAAGGAATATTTAACAAAAGAGAACAGGTTTGTGAAATGAGCAGAGAGTTTAAGAATTGATACCAAGATGTATGAGAACATGCTGGCCTCTCTTTAAATAGGAAGAACATTAAATAGTCTCTCTCTTTCTTGGTCATCTCTGATTTGTCACTCAATTTTAATTATAGTCTGCTTCAGAAGCTTCTTAGCCAGGCCAGCTGACCAACTGTGTAGGCTCAGCTCACCAAAAGCATGAAACTACCTCCCACAGGGTATCAATAGGGTGCTAGCAATGCACACTGATTTTGAAGTCCTGATTCTGTCATGTAAATTAATTTCCATCACAGCATATACCAATATTCAACTTCACAAAACCAGCAGATGAGAATAGCTTCCCCATTTGCTATTATTCTACTTCAAAATCACAGAGATTACTTGTTGTTTCCATATTTGAAAAATAAGACTCACCCCTTTTTTAATTTAGACTGACTCAAACGTGTAATAGGTAATAACTACAGTTACTATAGTTAAACACTACAAGAACCCTTAATGTACACTCTAAAATAGATTGAAATGTTACTAAAGGTTTTGGTAAGATAAACATTCTTCCCTACTTAAGTTTTGAACAATGAGTGAAAACCAAGAAGTGACAATAAGGAGCCAAAACTGAGAAATCATCTTGAAAATTAAGATAAATGCAAATTTTCTGACTTATTCCCCTTCTCCAGCTTTCATAGCAATCATTTTATAAATTATTTCAGAGTACCATATGATGAAAGCAACAATGCCCCGTATAATAATATCATATCCATCCAGGGTTTCTCCCTCTTTTCTGGAAGAACACTTATGCAAGTGAGAGTTATAAGAATGGTTGGAATAAGCTACCTCATGGACAGGTGTTGGGCAAGCAACAACTGAACTGGAGCACTGACAGAACACCACACTTTTGGCTGGATGATTCCACAGCAAAAGACTTAGTTATAATGTCTGAATTTCACTCTTCAGCCACTTTCTTTTTTTCACTTATTTTGCTTTCTCCTGCCAGTGTTTCCCTTTGAATGCAATGAGGCTTTATGCAGTGGCTGTTTAGAATGCAATATAAATCTTAATTGCATTAATTCAAACATTGGACGAGAAAACAATAGAGTCAATTTTAAATCCCTAACCAGCAGTAGAAATGCGTACAAAAATCTTCCAGTTTTGGAAACTCAGACTGCCTAAAACAAAGTCTTTCTTTCAAGGTATGGGATTATTCTTTTCTGATTAATTTATGGTTTTCTTCTCTTCTACTGTACAGGCTTATCATTACATTGCTTAGCAGCTTCTCCTAGTGCCTCAGAATGTAATTTCATGCTAAATTCTATGTTGGAAAGCTCAGGTAGATTTTCGGGTTTTTTGGTTTGGTTTTTGTTTCTGTAACTCTCTCAAAAATAATTACTTAGAAGGCATTTTGGAGTGCATATCATGCAGAATTATATGGTTAATCAAATTTACATTTCATCTGTAAATTTGCAGCAGTTTAACACATTCCTTGCTATTAGTAAAGTGTTTCTGATAAAACCATCTTCAAAATCTTTCCCCACAAGAATATCTATGGGGAAAGCCATCAGCTGGTTCAAGACCACAGGCCTGGTTTCTCAGGAAAGAGCTCTTCAAGAAAAGGGTTTGTGGCTCTTGAACTTCAGATTTGGCTCTAACTATAATACTTAATTGACTGTGTAATATTTGATAAAATTCAGTATTAAAGGGCTTGTGCCCCAAGGCACACTCTCATACCAGTCTGGCTTGGAGCCACAGCCAAAGCTTATTTTACACCATTTGTAGACTCCACCCCCTTGATTAACAACTGATTTTCCTGAACTTAATTATTTGCAAGCTTTAATTCACTCTACTACTGCAGTTGAGCCTCTAGACTTTTAAAAATTTAACTCTAATCAGACATTTTCCACCACAATGCATTCCAGCAGCTGGACCATAGATCAGAATTCTGCAAGACTACAGTCAGCTCTATTCTTATAGTATACCTTTTTTGCACAAATATGTTCTGTGCTAAACCTTGCACTACTCTTCATGTGGGTATAAAGTTTAATAAACCATACCATTTGGTTGAATATAACATTGCTGAATCCAAAGACCAGAAATACATATTGTTCACCCTAAGACAGCAATCAACAATTTCTCAGTTCAAACAATATACACATAAGGAATAAAACTTCCAGAAATTCTAAAATCACAGAAGTCCTAGCATCTATATTTACAAATGGAAGGAGATATATAAATGTTACAATACTCCTACAAGTAAAGGGATTTTATTTACTCCATAAGTATCTTTAGTAAAAACAAGCACTGTCAGTGGTGAGGAGGCAGTGAAGTAAACAGAAGCTACTGTCCACTCTTCCATAAATATATATAGTGACCATTGTTGTGTCTTTAAAGTAAGGAACAAAAAAGTAGAAAGTATAAGGCTTTAATGCAAATTCAATACATGAAAACAAAGAAGGTAAATCCATAGGATTAAAACCAGCATACAAAGAATTCACATGATAAACTAGCTGCAGGGAAGCTTGGGTGTCAAAAAAAAACTTAGAAAACAAAACTCTTTATATATATTGCTGCACAGCAATTAAGCCGTTACACTGAAATGTAATGTAATGTTAACATGGTACAATGATCACTAAACAAGTAGAAATTGTTTCTGCATAGTGCCTAGTTTGTTTGAAGTACTTTTCACCTATAGATATATAAAAGGCTCAAAGCACAACAGTAATGGTTTTTCAAAATATTGTGATAAAGCTATTTCAATAGCTATCGTGACACAGCACACTTGAAATAATGTTGTTTTTTAAGTCTTTCAGGACTTTGAGTTATTTTACATGCTTTCATTACAAAGAGGGAAAAAAAAGCAATTGCTTACCTGTGGAGATGAGGGATTAAAACTGACATTGATTACAGATTCTGTGTGTCTCCCCAGTTTTTGTAAAAAAGTGCTTGAACGCATTTCATATATGTAAGCCTAAAAAACAATGAGTTGGCATTTTCAGTGTTAAAAAATAACCCCATTCCTGAAGCATTAAGTTATAGTGTAGGAACACTAAATATATAGCCTACAAAGAAGTTAGAAAATTTTAATCATTGGAATTATCTAATTTAGAAAGGCAATAGATTGCACTTAAAAGAAAGGATTTAAATTCCACAGAAGATAATTTAAAAAATATTTTTAAAGGGTAATTTTTTTTTACCTGCTTCTTGAAGTACACCTAATGTTTAGTAATTTACTGGGGAAAGAATGCATTTTTTTAATACTTTTTTTTTAGTTAATTTAAGCATTTGCTAAATTATCCCAAATTATAGAAATCAATTCTAAGATATTGATGACTTTCATATCTGTTTAGGTCTTGTACTGCCCAGGGTAGGCCTCCTTGGAAGGTCTTTTAATAAATATTTACTTTATTCCTTTAACTCTGTCTAGCCTCTGTTCCAGGTCACCCTCTTTAGACTTCAGTTCCCTTTTTTGGAAGGAGTAGCAGAGAAGAATAAAAGTCAATGATAGAAAGAATCAAGAGCACAAAATTCTCTGATTCACAAAGAAACATGTTCCATCTTTTAACCAAGAGAACATATCACAGAGAGGCATGGTTAGTGAAGTTGAAATTTTTCCATCATAATCTAGTGGTTTACAGAACTTTGCCAGAATTATCCAGTAAAAATTAGTTTTCCATTCCAGGTCCTCAGTTTAATTTGGGAAGGACCATGTTCATTTTTGGCTTAATCTTTATGTCCCTGTTCCGCTCTGTAAAATAGATGTGATAATATTTCATTATTTTTTGAACAAAACTCCAAAGTTAAACCCAGGTATTCTGGTAATTTATTCTTTTCCACACTGTTTCTAAAGCAACAATTTGGCTCATACCTTTCTTTCAAAAATGCTGTGAAGCAGTCGCGCAGCTTAATTACAATCTAGCAAGAGTGTATTTGGTGCTGTAGTTACAATTCTCAGCCTAAAAAGCATTCAAACCCTTACCTCCCACCTTTCAAGAGATGATTCTTAGCCCTGAGCTAGAGATTAGGCTGGGGTGCAGCACCTTTCTAAATTGCCACATTGTATAGCCAGATTCATTGGATCAAAGGAAAGTCATGACAAGCAGCTACTGGCAGAAAGCCACCTGTAGCTAACCACCAAAGCATTGGGAAAGACCAGGTATGGGAAAACCCTTTCCTCTGACCTTTACCACTAAGACTCTATGCTCAAATTGAACAGGCAAAACACACAGAACATGGCAGGGAACACAACCTGCCCATTGGATGTCACTCGTACAAACCTATCCTAATGGAGCTTCTGCTAAACATCTTTCCAGTACTGTATTCCAAGCCCTGTAAATCTTAAATATTTAGGTGTTATGGTTCAATAGAAAAAGGGGCAGAGTCTCTAGCTATGTGCAAGAATAGTTTATTACATTGTGGCAGCTATCATCTCTTCCAATCGCTGAAAGAAAAAGTAACGGTAATTTTCTGAGTAATTCTGACATGCAAGACAAGAAAATCCGATTAAAAGAAAAACATCATCATTTAAAAGTGGGTAAAACCAGCTTCTTTTAAGTAGCTCTAGCCATAGATATTTAAACTAGCCAGTGACAATCTAGATTCTGAGAATAAAAGTTAAATAAAAGTTAAATAAAAGTTAACTTGGTTAAAGATTGAAAGTACATTTATTTTTAACTTCAAAAGTTTAAAACAAAATAAAACATAAACCCCAAAGAGAATTATATTTTAACAGAACTAACACTCATAACAAGAGGAATAACTCCAGTATAAACATTCTTTTGCTACAGTCTGCCATCATTTTAGTTTTGCTGTATTTTCTGATGTCATCCAAATGGTTTTTCTATTCTATACTTACTAGATTATTTTAGCATAGTCTTCTCTACAGAAAAAAGGAAATAACAGTAACTGAATAATAAATGATACCATTAACACTAGCCACAGAAGAATAAAAAAGCTTGAAAATACGAAATCAATGACAGAGGAAGAACAGATTTTCAGCAAACCAAATGGAATGAAAAAGAAAACAAAACAGTCTACAAAGCACTCAGCAATACCCAAAATGCATATGTGCATATAATGTTTTAGACTTTAGCCAAAGTCAATCCCCTTTTTTTTATATTAAGACGAATTTTGTCTAATAAAAATACTGATTCAGTAGATATTGGTATTTCCTTTCCAATTCTTGCTGAGGGTCAGCCAAAAGTAAAAATAATTTACCTGTACCAATAGCTTCCAAAGAAGTTTCCTGGACCCATAACCACATACTTACTTGTATTTCCTTTCACTAGACATTTGAAGAACATTTGGAGTAGTCAGTTTTCAGTAACCCAGAGTGTGACAGTGTATTTAGCACCTTACAAGTATACATAAGCTTCTGCTTTCTTCCCTAGACTTGTACCAAGAGACAGGAAAGAAGGACAAAGGCCCTTCCTTGAGTGGAGGCATTTGTATCCAAATGGAAAATTACTTAATTCTACTGCATTGGTAGACAGAGTGTGCTAGATATATTGATGCTTTATCTGCAGTTTCACTGTAAATTCTTTCCTCTGTTTTCTCACATTCTAACTTCAAAGGAAACTTGTTCCCATCTGTTGCCATTGCCCCGTAGTCCAACCCATGGCCATAAACATTTGTGTCAAACTACTTATACTCCTACAGCCTCCCGGGATAGGAAAGAGGGGCAAGCAAATCATAAGCACTTGACTAATAACAGAAGAATTCTCCTTGTTATCACCATTTGCACAGGGATCAGAAAAGCAACACCAGTTTCAAGGAAAACCCTTTGTTGCTGCTGTGGCTTTAAGCTGAAGCATGTATTTTACAAACAGATCACAGGAAAAGAACACAACTAACAAACAAACAGAAAGATACCTAAGATATCTAAGATATCTAAGATATCTAAGATACCTAATTTGGCCTTACACAAATAGAGATGTTTTCCTCACGTGTTTTGCATGGATTGGCCAATGTCATCACTTTGCTATGACTATTTTTCCTAATATTTCAAATGAACTACAGAAGACAGAAATGTTTAAGTCCCTTGACAGAGGGATAGAGTCCCTTGTAATCTAACACGTTTTTATAAAAGACATCTGTCGTTATTAATAAGGCATTATTGGCCATTTTCTTCCACCAGTGCCATCAAACCTGATGCATAGTCCCACAGTACATGATATAAGTGTTTGACTTGCCCTCCATCATTCTCTATTTATACTGGGACACATATTTCACTGAACCATGTATTTTTCCTCAATTTCAAGCTAAAAAAGCTCCTGAACTACTTACACTGAAGAAAAATAACAATTAACCTGAAGCAGACACCAAGCATGGAAAGTTTCAGCCCAAAATATTCTTACTTATAAGCAACTGAAAACAGAATTATAGTGGAAAGTGTTAGACTACCTTAACTATAGGTATTGGTGCCAAATCCACACATAATAAAACAGATTTCACAAGTATCCTAAGCACTGATTAATGCTCTTCAGTCCCAAGATATCTTATACAGTTACCACATGGTAGCATGGAAAGTCTAATCAAGCCTGGCACCAAAATGTTGAGTACAGTACACCCCCTCAGAGTCCCTTTCCTTTTTAATGACTCTTATGGAGGCTCTCTTTCTGGTAGTCATAGGAAACTTCACACTACTGTAAGATCCCAGTTTCCATATGATTTTCCTTTGACATAACTAAACAAATGAGTGACAGTGAACATTATTAATGCTCTTTATTATTAAAATAATATTACACATATCAGTCATCTTTCAAAATGCAGGGGATATTTTTCAAATGTATCAATCTTCTGGCAGTTATAGCCAACACATTTCAATTTTCCTAGCTAAAAAAAATTACATAAACCATATCTGACTTCCCTCTCTAAGCCACCCTTCTATGAAGCTTCCAAATTGTAATTTTTGCCAATTCAATTTCTATTTAATTTGCTAATTTTAAGGCCTAATGCATGTCATTGTTTTTATTTGTTTTAATATGAAATTTATGCAGCACCATGCACCACTGAATTTAGGTTGCCTTTATTTTTAGAATACACAGTGTTGTCAGAGTACAGAATTATAAGTTGAAGACTTTTTTCTAAGAATTCACATCTCACTATGAAGCAGCATGGTTGTATCACACCCACTTTGGCTCTTTTCTGACTGCTGCTAGGATTCTTCTCTGTATCAACAGTACCAATAATTGCATTTCCTGCTTGTGCACCAGTGTTAACTGATAGTAATACTGAAAGGTTCAGATGCTGCAAAGGACCTTCAACCAGATGTTTGTACCAGATGTACCAATCATACCCAAAATTCAACTACTGTCAAGAATTGAGACCAAGAGGTATGCATATAGAAAACAAGCTCTGTGGATATAAAACTATATAAACTATATAAACTATATAAAACTATACAAAACTATATATCCACTTTTAGCACCTCACTGCTGTATGCATTCCAAAATGAACATTGAGTATTCATATCTACTTCACCTTCCTGTTTTGTCTACAGTTGAACATGGGGTATTATCTTTTATAAAATTAGTTTTCTTTAGCAAAAATGCTAATTTCTCACACTTCCTCCTTTCTCTCAAAAGCATTAGCAAAATTAAATGTTAACATAGTAACAAATTACAGACTCATAAAACACAGTTTGAAAAAAAAAATGTTGTTCAGTAGTAGTTAAACAACAATACATCTATAGCCATCAGAAAATCATCCTCCATCTCTCTCAGCTGCTAATCTGGTTTTGTGGTGGTCAGGTCTGAGGTGTACTGGCCTAGATAAGCAATAGCCTGAACTGATCATAAAGCACACAAGAACAATCAATGTGCTCATACTCATATAACTCCATGCTTCATAAAATAACCCACAAAGGCCAAGATTTTCAGTCATCTTCAAAGATATATCCAAAAGGACAGTGAAGTATCAGCATACCCGAAGTCATGACTGTACGATCGAGAAAGCAATATTTATCTGTTCACTTCTAGGATAAAGGGCCTAACAGCCAACCACGTTACCAAGGAATCAAAAAAACCTCAGATTCAAGACTAAAACAAAACTGTGCTCCTCTTTGGAAAGGGGTAGATTTTCTCCATCAACAGCTGGCAGAGAGGCTGTCACAGCCTGTCACTCATTCTCTGCTATGGATTTTGTTCTGCCAAGCAATGTCAGTCCTGTCTTCTCCACTGTAAACATTACTAATGCTGTTTTCTCCAGATGTTTCCTGTTAAAGCCTATCTTAGTTAAACAGTATGGACACATAAGATAAAACTTGAGTAATATATAATTGGAATACCAATTACACTGAGAACCAAAATGCTTCAGATAGTTGCTACCACTGCTTCATACAATACATTCTGTTCTGCAAGCCCTCTGGTATGAAGTTAGACCAAGACAACAAATACAATACTATACCAATAGCATACATTTCTAAAAGTAATTTTTTGGTAAAGAAAATATCCTCTTTTCTCCAAATAAAGTAATAAAGCATACTTCATCATATATCAAATATACCTAATTTAAACCTTAGTGATGCCTCCAAGACACACTCCCAAGAGATACGGAAAAAAGCATTCTAGACTATTAACTAGTCCTATCTCATCCATTTACATACAACTACATCAGAATATCTTTGCCAACTCCCTCATTTGTAGTCTTTTACCTAGCATTATTAGTACCTCAAAAGTTCTAAGAAGTGGGCTATTAAAGGGAGAAAATCAACCACACAATTTTATCATTCACTTTTGGGGTTTCCTGAGGTGTTTCTTCTTTGGTATCTAGATAATTTTATGTCATTTTTAATCGAATCAGATGCAATTTTAAAGCTTACCACACCACAGACACACAAGGATGGAAGTATTTCATATAAATAAGATCAAAGCAGCTGAGCGCAACAGTAAGAAACTGAGACAGGCCTCATCTAAACTCTTAAAGACAAGAGGAGAGAAGAAAGATACCATTCCTAATCTCGATTTTATAAGTCAGAACCGAGCCACAGAAAGAC
Organism: Camarhynchus parvulus; assembly: GCF_901933205.1. NCBI lineage: Eukaryota > Metazoa > Chordata > Aves > Passeriformes > Thraupidae > Camarhynchus > Camarhynchus parvulus. Next base: position 40,395,416 of record NC_044573.1, read on the forward strand.
TAGGGTGGCTAATAATATATTTAGAGGGGTTGAGAAATACAATCTTCTTGGCAATGATTACATTAGGAAGTAGTGCAGCACAAGAGGAGTAGATGTACAGAGTGCTGGCAGCCCAACTCCGAAATGTATTTTTCCAGTAGTAAAGCATTATGGTATATTGCTCAGCAGCATTGATATTTTATTTGGAATATCAATCTCTGTAGCTACTAAAATTAAGGTGTCAACTATAAACAAAGTCTACAGTTTGTTATGCCTGATGCAGAATCTTGTATCTGAAAATAACTCAGTCTGCAAAAAATATCAGGTCTGGGTTTGCATCCAGCCACCACTCACAGGTTTACAAAACTCTTTGGATTTGCCCCCGGACCAGTATCACCTTCCAGCATCACTTGTATAATGAGAACTTACTCTAAAACAAATTTTGCATGAAGGTTAATATTCAGGGACTCACAAGTGGTTATTAGACTGATGTTATGTATAAGAACCAAATTGCTTTATCCTGTCTCCTGCTACTCCTTTCAATGATGATGCCCTATGGGCTACTGCTTCAAGCTTTGGTGCCTTCACAGTTGGAAGGCATAACTTTAATCTTGAATTTAAAATGTGTTTCAAAGACAGTGTTGTAAGGAAAATCCTAGGTTTTGCTGAAAAGTGTAAAAAGAAAAGGGAAGAGAATTTCATACATTACCCATGTATTTTCTGTTACTCATGCAGCAACTTGCTATGCTGAAAAACTTCTGGGATTGTGATATGGGTCAGTCTGTGTGAGCTATGAACACAGGCTTTGAGATTCGGCATGGACAGAGTTTTATGTCAGAATTTCAGCACTAGGGTCAAAATGTGCCTCTTAGAGTCTACAGTTCAAAGAGAACTAGCAAGAATGAGTCTGAAAGCAATTAAAGAGACAAATATTTATTTCTTCATTTCCTACTTCATTTCTGGAAACTTGGAATTTATTCAGAGAAGCCCTAATGTCCTCAAAGACAAAAATTAAGTGGCTAATTAAACATAAAGTAAAACAGCTAACTAGAACTACATAGCACAGAAAGAAAATGAGTTCTTTTTATTATAAAAAGTAGCATTTCACACTGTCCAGATATTTCTTGTCTTTTCACACTAAGATTGCTTTAGTCAACAAATTTTTAGGTAAACAGTTTTGTATAGAGCCCAGCAAAATGGAAATCTAAATCCAATTAAGGTATATTAAGGTCCAAATTCCTTGATAATATTGATAGTCGGAAACCTGAGACTATCCACTTGCAAAATAGTTAGAAATTACAATATTATGTGTATTCAGTTAAGCAAAAGTCAACTAAATTCACTTGTAACCTTATGCTATTTAGGATGCAGAGAATATTTGGCATTGGAAGTGTTAACCTTTTATATTTTCTAGTCGCAACTAATTACAGAAAGGACAATCACAGTCCAAAACCAGGATTCTAGTTACCTGCTTATCAGACTGTCAGGTCCTACACAGGTCTTGGTAAAGGTTCTCTTGCAGAAGTTGGAGTAATCAGTTAGGGAAACACTTTCAACCCCAATTTACAGTATCTACAAGTCTCACACTAACATGCACCAGAGCAGTTGAAATAAGAACACGTGGCTACTTCAGCCACACAAAAGCTACATCAAGCTCTTATATAAAATAGGTCATTCACCCTCAAAGTAGAAAAAAAGGCAGACAGAATTTTCATCTCTTTTCTTACAATAACATATTTTGGGTTGCTGTTTCTATGTTCTGTAGGAATGTGATTTTGCTATTAATCATTGTAGACAAAATATTCCTCTTTGTCAAATAGTTCAGATATTGTGAAATACAAAAGGCAGTTTAGGGTCAATGTCTCTCAATTGTATTCCAATTATGCCTCTTTTGGCTTTAAAATCAATCACATTTGTTAACTACAGGGTGCAAGAATTGCACTTGATAAAGTAAACTCCAAGATGACTGAAGATGCAGCTGCTTCTCAATGGAAAGGTACATAACCTACTTCCAGAATGCTCTTTTTGAAGATAACACTTTGTATCCACGCTACTGATTTTTATGCAGCTTATTCCAGTAGACATTCATTCATATAATCTTCAGAAATATGTGACTCCTTGATACTATTAAAACTGTCCCAGTCACACATTAAGCCATCTGTCAGGAAGCTATTAGTTGAAAAATATGAATGGACTATTCAGTGCAGCATTCAATTTTCTGTTCCAAAAGGAAGCACAAAAGTATATCCAGCCTCAACAATTCAAAGGGAAGCTTCCTAAAAAAATGCCCCAAAACTGCATTTTTTCCTAACAGTACAGTATAAGCAAGAGTCCAAAACTTGACTCAGTTTTCCTGAGGGGACAAGAAGAACAATGACAGTTCTCTACAGACATAGGACACAAATTATGCAAAATTCCAACCCAGGAGCCAGACTAAAAAGTATTGACTGGCATTGTGCCCACCAGGGACCACATGCCAACTGGAGCAGGATGTGTGCCAGCTATTCGGCTTCCTTTGATGACCCACCATGTGCCAAGAATTTGGAGTTGGGACAAAATCATGCTGTCTTTCTTTCCTTGAATCAGCACTAATTCCAAACAAATACCTTAGTACAAAAGAGAAGACAAAAAGGTCTTGTGACTGTGCCTATTTTTATACAATTCAAAAGCAACTTTAATTAGTAGCCTCAAATAAATATATTAGTATATCATATATATAATGATCTGAGATGAAATTAGATGCATTTCTTCACAGACAAAGCAAAAAGCCTTTCTTTTGTATTGCAAGCTACATTTTGAAATGGTATTTACCAGAAACTTGAAAAAAATGTTTTATCATGAAAATGTCAAGAACACAACACCTATTGCCAAACATCCAGCAATCTGCCAATAAAATCTCTAACCTTCACACATTATTTGAGCCAGTATTTTGAAACTAGCCAGAAGAGTAAATTCCTCTTGTTCTGAATTTGAAGTTGACCAGAAACTCTGTGTCATGTTCTGATGATTAACCTAGAAATACCTAAAATAAATTTCAACAGCATTCCTACCCAGCTGTTTTGAAAGGATGTGTTTGCAATGAACATGACCTCAGTCCAGTTTCAAAGGCCCATAGTACCATCTAGCAATCTTCCATTTCTTCACAAACAGCAAGACAAACATTCTGCTAACATTGCAGGCATACTGAGTTAAAATTAGGTGCAAACTCAAAAAGGTATCAATACACATTCACTCAGGATTCATCTCTAAATAATTAGATTTTATTGACATTGATTCAGAAGAGAACCTGTCTGGGGAGAAAACACACACACAAAGGGTCCAGAAAGTACTAATTCCAGTTGAATGACTTCTCATTTTTTATTCAGCTGATTGGTTCATGGCTTTCTAGCCATACTATAAGATTCATCACCCTGTATTTGGGAACTTAAGTAAATTAATTTGTATTTGCTACAGAGTTCCTACTGGTCAGATATATACACAACATATAAAGCTGTGCTACAAGGAACACCATTCTCCTCATATTTGATGGCACATGACAATTCAGAGTCAAATATTATGGAAACCTATAGAAAAAATCTTTTAACAATTACTTTGAGTGCTAAGATTTAGCTGCTCTGGGATTTTTCAGACAAAATAATCATGAATCATATGCAACTGCTACATGTGAGTGAACTATGCAGAAGTATCACAGATTCCAGTAATGCACATTAAGATGAATCCTAGAATCCTTTGAAAATACTCGTTTAGATATAATATGAGTAGTTCCTGTAGTTTAGGAGGAAAAATAAGCAAAAAGTACTTACGTATTTGTCATCTGATCCACTGGCTATAAAGCGTCCACAGGGAGACACTGCAATTCCACACGGATAGCAGCGGCTACTGTGCCCTTCAAAACGACGTTCACATCTACAGAGAAGTTTCAGTGTTATTAACACCAACTAAAAATTACCTCTTTTACTGCCATTTTCACAAAATCCTCCTGGTATCATGTTTTTCTTAGTCTACAAATTAACTATGGCAAATCTACAAATAAAGTTGTAAATATATCAGCAGTAGGATTTTGTCAAAACTGGAAGACACTGAAGAAAGAACATCAATGACTAAAAATCAAATGAACAGACAAAACTGCCCCAGGACAATGACCAATCCCATGCTTTGGCTATGTTTAGTTTACAGGGATAGAAACATGATTACTAATTAGAGAGGAGGAGCTGTGATGTCTATTGGTTAGCTAAGGGAAAGGTGTTGTGAAAGTCTGCTCCATGAAGATTTATAAATCTCCCTCAAGTTATTTATATCAAATGAAGATGCGGTATGTGGAATCATGGCATAAATAATTATTGCTTGCTTTTCTCACACCCAAATCTGAATATTTCATCTTTGTTGCCTATTTGAATTTCTATTCCATATATTAATTTATTGTATATGGTAAGTCAAGAAAGACAATATCCAAACATTCCAAAGTGAGAAATTCTCTCTCTCTGTAGCTCTCTCTCTTCTATAGCTGTAGATAACTTCTTACCTATCTGTAGGAATGGATTTAAAATTAATGCAAGGAATTAATTTCTTAGTTTCCATGTTAATATTGCAAGAAGCATTTTAGAGTAAGTTTTAAATAGCTGAGCACACTTGGGCCATTTACAAATAATAATGTTTTTAATGAGTTGAAGATTAATATCCACCTAAAAAGCACCACATGGTTGTAAAGAACCATGATAGCTTTGCAGTCAACACAACACTAATGTTAAAAAATATTATTTAGTGTTTTCCTTAATATTAAAAGATATTTTAATACAACTTTCAACACCATTCAGACCTGTGATTTACACATGCACACCTCATTTCAGAAGTTTATTTTTATACCTTTGAGGAATTATTTTAAAACTTTAAGATTTATAATAACCTATACTCTTCTTTTGCCTGTATTATGAATACTGTCAACCTACCCTTCTTACAAAACAAATTCACATACTTCACCCTAATGCAGATGTCATATATTCTTTTTTTTGTAATTCATACTAGGTCCAAGAACAAATTTGAAATAGTAAAATCTCCTGCCAGCTCCTGTGATATACACGTTTTCCTGGCCAGTGAAATCACAGAAGCTAAGTAAATTCAGTTGACAGAACCTATGTGCAGAAAGCTCTAATTTTTATACCATATTGTTCTGTTGTAGACACACATGTATGTGTAAGAATGTACTAAATGCCAAGCTGGTTTCATTCACCCAGGTGAAACAGACATACTTAAACAAAAACACTACTTTGTGACTGATCTAATTGCTATCACTTCTTAAAGCATAGAAGAGATACGTTTGAATGCATGAAAATACATCATTTTATAGAGTCTAACTCTGAACTTTAGTGTATTCTGTGTAACAAAACTACTGATATTAACAGACCTTTTGAGCATACAGCAACCAGACACTTCACCTCAGAAAAGTTCTATCCTGAAACTGCTAAAATAACCCAACTCAAGAGAACACTACAGTTCAAGAGGAGCAACTTATGAAGATACCCAATGACTGTGACTAAGATTTAAAAACATTTTTCAGCTTCATTTTTTCACAAGAATATTGAGAGACTTTCAGTAACCAATGGCCACATGTGGTCTATTGAATAACCTGCCTCTGCTACCTCAGTCTCCTCAGCATTCTCCTCCTCAGTTAGGCATCCACACAACATTATTTATTGTTTAGAGTAAACCTCTCCCACAACTTAGCCTCGAGTCCCAGGTGCACTGTTTGCAAATTTCAGGAAGATTTTTTTTTTTTCTGAGTGCCTTTTTATAGAGAATTTGAGGAAAAAAATTCTCTTTATACTTGTGAGATACAACAGCATCATGTGAAAGAAATTTCTTCATGAGAAAAATAAACAAAATTTGTATCCATTGTCGCTTCCAAAGGTGTCTTCACCATTCTTCCTTAAGCAGAGCACTGATCATCAGGACTACTTCTAAATGGTTAAGACCTCATTGTCAGGGCCTGTAAAAGATAATTTCCTCAATGGGGTCTTCTTCACAGAAGAGACTCCCAATAAAACACTGCAAAAAAATCCTTTCAAAAGAAACATCTCTGTATTTGTGACCAATAACTCGAATATTTCACCTATAAATAGATATGTAAGAACTAACAGGATTCCAAGGTTTTCACAGATCTTTTCTCTGCTATGCCACAGCAGTATAAAGCAATGTCTCAGTCATAGGATAGTGCCCTTTTCCTTGTGCTAGTGCAGCCACAGTAATAACCAATACACTCAATTCCATTTTCTTAATTGCTTTCTTGTTCAACTTTTCCATTATATCAGGATATATGTTCCATTACAAGTTCAGCTATTTCCCCAACCTCTCAAAATACTACACACATTAAAAAAAAACAAAACTGATTCCAATTAAACTTTCCACAGAATTAAGTAGAATTAGGTATCACAGCAATGGGAAAAAAGTGGACAAAAAACCATAGCATTATTAGATAGATACTATGTGTATGATTTTAGCATATTTTAGGGATTGTCTTCTTTCAGGCATTTTTTTTATTCTATTTTTTTAAGTAGCAACAGGTGGTGATCCAAATTATTTTGGATGTTGCAGGCTTTACGTGGCCAGCTGGCATGCTCTCCAGCCTCCTAAGAATGCTTTACTGGTCAGAGCTTTTCAGGGGTTACCATGACAAACATCTGGTAATTGCATGGGACAGCAAACAGCCAAGTTTTCCCTATGTTCTTCATTGTACATCTTTTAGTCTACATTCCAAAATATGTATCTTCTTATGTTGCAAAAAAACTTGAATAGCATTAGAAAAATAAGTACAATTTTTTTTCTGTCTTTGGAAGGGAAAGGTACTGGAATGTGTATCTCTTTATAAATAGGAGAATACTCTCACAAAGAAGTCTATTTCATTCTACTTGATGCACTAAAAAAAACCAAAACTGCAAACAAAAGTTTGCGGTTTGGATTTTTTTAAACTGCTTTCATTTGTATTGTTACTTTGTGCCAGTGCTCTGGTATTTGTTCACAACTCTTCAGTACCAGCAGATCTACTGAGGCTCTGCAAAATGAGAGCATAACTTGACAGTAGGAGTAGCAGGCGCCTTAGATGTACTGAACACGTGGGTTTCATTTCATTGAAACACCAAACTCTTTACATAGGAACTCCCAATGTTTTCACCATAGCATCCAGCAGGGACCACATCTCTGTGTTCCCCATCCTCTATACTTTCATATATCTTCAGCCCCAAGCTTGGAGGAACCCCAGACACTCTTTTATCCCTCATAATCTGGATAACTAGACTCAAAAGCTCCAAGGTGGAAAAAAAAAAAGGAAAATAAAAAAAAGATGGCAAACCATGGTATCCTCATGTTCAGAAGAAACCAAGAAGTAACCAAATTCTGAGTATGTGTATATTTCTACCTTGCTTAGGATGATGTCGAGCAGCTAGTTCACAGTGAAGATGCAAACTGAAAAGTATCTCAAAATTCAAATTGCATGTCTGACTCTAAAGTCTCAAAGTGCAAATGTGAGAAGAAGTATGAGATGAGTTCCCTGTGGCTGTGGGAATTCTGGTAAAACGTGTTGCCGGAGGAGTTTATGATCTAGCGGCACAGCATCATAACACTATTTGGAGATTTTGCCTTAATGTCTAATACTACCTGCATACAACTGGTAGATTCTTTCAGAGGCTGAAGGAAGGTGAAACTGATTTTCTCTGGGATCATACATCAAAGCATTATCCTGCAGCTGAGTATTCAGCTGAAGCAATTCAGTATGCGCAAGTAGTTCAATATTCTCAAGACTCAAGTCTTCACTGTGGTCCAAATAAGCACCCACTGCCTTTTTTGGTTTTTTTCAGGAGATGAAAAATGGCTGTTTCAGCAGCAAACAGCATAGTTCAACAGCTGAACTTCCATTTCTCAGCTGATCAGAGTATGAGTCAGAGGCAGGCAGCTCCTACCACCATAGGTGTTAGTGGATTGGGTGTTGGGAGCTCTTCCTAAAACCTTGTCGCTGCTATTCTTATTACCTACAACAGTAATCTAGCATCTACTACATCTACCTCCTCACACTACCATAGCAGCATCCCAGACTTCCAAGTTGGGCTGTACTAACTCTTCCCTGCTCTCACAATTTCTGGGTAGGTAATAAACACAGCACATCTGGCAGCATTGCACAACTGTCCCTGTAATGCCTTTTAAATTCACTTTCAATTTCAGCTGTTATCGGACATCTTGCTCTCTTAGTCAATATCACATCAGCTCCCCCAGCAAGTTTCCCATACCCTACCTTTTCTGTGGAAAGTAAAAAAAATATGCTATTTTCATAGAATCACAAAGTGACATCATGGTTGAGGTTGTTAGGCAACTTTGAACATCATCTTATCCAACCTCACTGCTCACATAGAACCACTGAGGCTTCACCACTGCTAAAGAGAGTGGAAGTATCACTTCCCACAACCTGCTGGCAACACTTTTCCTGATACAGTCCAAGATAAGCCTTCTTTGCCTCAAGGGCACATTTATGGCTCATGTTCATCTTGGTCTCCTTTCTGAAAAGCTGTTTTCCACCTAGTTGCCCCCCTCAGCATATATTGGTGCATGGGGGTTGTATTGGGTGCCAAGAGGACTTTGCACTTCCCCTTGCTGAACTTCATATGGCTTCTGCCAGATCATTTCTACAGACTTCTACAGCCTGAAGCAAGGATCAGAGTTCATGGGTGGGATTCCAAGGCTGGTCAGGGCAAGTAAGGCCCAGTGGTGCAGTGAGGGTCCTCACAGTGCAGCTGGTAACTTGATTAAATATGCATCTGAAAATCTGATGTCAAGCCAGGTCACACAATTATTGACACAAAGAAGGACAAAGCTTTATTGCACGATAGCTTTAGCCATAATTTACTGATGAGCAGGGAAGGTCCACATCAGTACCTAAAAGCTTATAAGGAATCTGAAATCTGCCTTGGGGAAGAAAATTTTACACTACTTCACATTCTAAAACCTCTCTTGAGGAAGGGGACTCCTTCGAATGACCCATGCAAGAGAAGCTGCAGAAAATTGGACGCACACTTTTTCTCATTATCATCCAGTCATGAAGATATTTGTATTCACATAACTTTGCTAGTGAGCTGGTGCTACTAAGTTTAGCCAATATTCTAAATGTTTAGTTAATATTCTAAATGGATTTAACAAAGTGAAGGGTGCAACCCTATGAATCTAGAGTTTCCTCCTAACAGAATGAATGAAAGAAATATCCTTCCTTCTGTACATTTCAAGCACAGAATTATCTAATCTACAAGTGGGAGGAAGTGAGAAATTGGAAGGATTCAGACTGGTAAAGCAGAATTAAAACCTGTCATATGAAATTTAAGTGATATATAAACATATTAAAGCAGCTGGTATTTAGTCTAGTCTGATACTTCCTGTTGTTATGAGTTTACTGTGTAAGGGAATTAATGTTCATTAATTCCTAAGTTTCTATATTATTTCTATGCATTGGTTTTACAGCACTAGGATGCCAAAGTACATCTCACTGCCCTATATGTTCATGAGCACAGCCACTAAACACAGGCGCGACTGGCAGACAAGGAGGCTTAGTGTATTGGAATTTTCTGATATATCTGGCCTCTGTGGCTTAAAGGACTCAGCAACTTGTGTCATTCCAATTCAGACTTTTCAGAGATATTAAATTTAATTGGTGGAGACAACAGGTATGGCTGAGTATAAATCAATGCCAGATTCCTGACTTCAGTAAGAGCAGCAATGTCTCCAAAACACATTCAATACACACAGCAGCATGAGAAAGGATGGTAAAGTTTCTTGTGTCTTACAGATGAATGAGTCTACAAGGTTTCATCACAAAGAACTCATTCACAAAGAACTCCTTCAAAAATGTAAGAATGTATTAACTTTTTACACCTCCTGATCATTAAATGCTTTTCTGAGTCTTTTTTGGGAATCCTAAACCTGGTGACTATAATGTCCATCTCATTCAGATTCCCACAGCATCTCAGCCTAACTCATGTGTTTACCGCTTTCACCTTGGACACAAGAGAAAGTAATTTTACTTGTTTTCCAAGTAGTCATTCTTTTAGACAATATAGACTTAAATTGCTCTTCAAAATATCTTGGAAGTTGGTCAAAGGTCATTATCTTACTCTAAACCATGTATTCATATGGTCTCATAGTTCATTATCCTAACCTGGAAGAAGAGTAACCATAGTTTTCTTCTTCCAAGAAAAACTATTTTTCCTTGCTTCTTTATTCCTAAATCTGTTTTGTAGATCATCTGGAGCTTTTCTTAGCTTTAGTTATAAATGAGGAGAATGCAGAAGATTTATAAAAAATATTCAACATCTTCAGATGAAACTTTACAAATCCATGCATTTCCAAGCAAATGGAGCAGGAGTCTGAGTAAATCCAAAAGCCACTAGCAGTGTCCAAGATTCCCTCATTTACTGGCAAGATGACCTGGCTGTGTGAGGTTGGCTGACAACATCAGAAAGTTAAAATGTCTTTTCTTGTACCACCTTCAGAAGAACCCATGAGACGTTCTGGCACTCTCTGAAGGAATCTTGGAATGCCTCCAGATCATCAATAGTGAAAGAGACAGACAAACTCACTGCTTTATCCAGTAAAGATTATGAAAATTGAAGTTGCTAAATAATTTCACCAAATTCAAGAACATAAGAAAAGTTAAATGAATTTTCACTGGGAAAAAAATCTTAATTTGATAACACAGGTTGGACAGCAAAAAATTTGTAGAACTCAAAGCAAAAATATTAATATATCCAAAACTTATAAAGCTATAGGCCAGGTTAACCTGTTTGTAGATTTAATCTCTGCAGATCAAAAAAGAACCGGAGCATCCTGCTATGATTTCTCAGTCAATTGTGAGAAAAGGAATGCATGTCAAAAGAAAAGGAACCACCATCAAAAAAAAAAAGAATAAAAAACCCCTAAGAGTCCAAGGGAATTGTGCAGTTATTCTGCAAATTATTTCCCATGCTTTCAATAGCAGCTTTGAAGAGCACCGTGCTGAAGGGATTTTTCTCCCTTATTTAATCAAAATGTTGTACTTTATGGAATTTTTAAATAAAGTAACAATGGATAGATTCTCAAGGGCAACAAACAGATTAAAGAAAAGCAAAACAATTTTCACTGTGGACATCTAGGGAAAATATTTAGAACAAAATCAACAAACAATAAAGTGGAGATCTTGGACTTAGTGTTACTATCCACAACCCTGCAAATAATATAAATGAGAAGGTGGACTTACCTTTGCTATATTGCAAGAACACTGGATAAAGATTTCACTAAACAAACCCTATTCTGGCAAACCCAAAGGAAAAACAAAGGCAGGTCATTCCAGAGAGACTGGAAACAGTTGTTGATGCACCAACTTTACAAATCAACAACTTTAAGAGATTAAAGGTACTGGCCCACCACAAGGTTGTTTAGCAACTAATCTCTCCTCTAAGTACTCAACAGTGCAAGGGATGGATTGGATTTGATTGGACAAAACTTATGAAAAAAAAAAAAAGCAAAAGTGTTCAGTCTGTGTAACTATAGTAGACCTAACACTTTAGTAGAGACTTGTTCCAAGCTCAAACAGACCTTTCCAAACCTAGACATTTAAAATTTATTTATGTGAAAAACACCTGGTGAATACATAGGAAAAATTGAACAGTTTCACTCCTTTTCAGAACTCAGGAACAGATTTTAAAATAAAGAGGACTCAGTCTCTGGTATGAGCAATGGCAGAAAATTTCATTTTAAAAAATGTGGTTTGTTTGGTTTTTTTTCCTTGAAAATTGCTAACAAGAGAAAAGCAATTATTTATTTTTTTCTATTTCTTCTCCACAAGAGTTAATACTAGTGATCACTGTGTAATGTGTAACAAACACACACATATACATAGTACCTCACAAGCACCCTTAAAATATCTGTCATTAAGGACTTGAACTACTTTTTTGAAGCTTGGCTAATAAAACACAGTGGATACTAGAATACACTGTCCCAGCCAAATTAAATATACAGCAAGAACATACATAAATTTGCTCCTTCTTCTCAAGACATATTCATTTAATTGATTGCCCAGATTTTACACTTTAACTATTTTACCATTCACTGACTTTACTTATATTAGTATTTAGAAACAAAGAGACAGATAAGTGATCTGTGAAAAGCTTTCTACTTTTTCATTACTCTTCAGCAACAGAGTTTGAGCAGCTTATTAGAAAAACATAAGAAGGTAACATATTCCAATCCAGCAGTTTCTAGTTTCATTATTTTCTGGCATTGAGTGAAGGTAATAGAGCAATGATTTTGAAAAGAACATATATGCCCCCTATAGATTTAATGTATTCTTACCACAGAAAGATGGAGACAAATGAAAGGCTCATTAAGCATTGCCCAAATAGAAAATTCAGTACTAGAAAAATTATATGACATCTTTCCATAGATATATTTACATACACAGAAAGCAAATAGGAAATTATTCTTTGAAGCTTAAACATCCTCCTGCCCAATCCCCTTTTCTTTCAAACATAATTCTTTTGGCCTCCACAACAGAGCTTGCCCCAGGTATTACTTTTCCTGAGCAATGTTCCCTCCTTGATATTCTATTCTTTTGCCCCAAGGCTTTCCCAAAACTGAAAGGTGTTTGGAAACAGCGTAGCATTTAATTCTGAGTTTATGGTAATGTATCATGCAAACTTATAGCACTACATATGTGGTTTTTAAAACTGTTGTCGCAATTGGCTTATATTTTAAAAGATAGATCACAGATTTTACTTCTTTTAGCAGTAATGGCATGCTGTTTTGGAAATACCATTGGCATTCAGTTCATGACACCACTATATATATATACGATTAGATCTACAAATGTGGGTAAACATAGGTGATAAATCCTAAATATTTAATGGCTTCCACATAACTAACTATTAATGTGGAATGAGCACTTTGCTTGGTCTCTAAAAACTAGTAAACTTCAATTAACCTGTAGTTCAGATTCCACATCAAAATTTCTACTGGTATATGAGAGCAAGTATGAATTCTGAATGAAGATAAAGCATATAGAGATAAAGATAAAGCTTGAGCAAGATAAAGATATAGCTTTTTATTCCAAGGTACCTAATTCATTCTTACCTCAGTGTTCTTAAATCCCACAATTTGATGCCATCACCTGCAGCTGTGGTCAGGAAAAGGTTGTAAGCTACAGGTTGCTGAGTGCTGTAGGATGATCCCTGTAAAACAATAAATCAGTTTCAGGTAACTATTCTCATGGCATTTATTATTTATAGAATCATAGAATATCTTGAGATGGAAGACATCCATAGCAATCATCAAGTCCAACTCCCTGCTCCTTGCAGAATTACACCATATGATTAAGAGCATTGTCCAGATGCTCCTTGAACTCTGACAAACTTGGTGTTGGGACCACTTCCCTGTGGAATCCAGTCCAGTGACCAACCACCCTCTCAGTGGGTAATTTAGTCCATCTAAGAAATAAACACTAAGTATTTGTTAGATTATGTGAAAAAAAGCTTTTCTGCACACATGCAAAGGAGCAAAGAGGAAGAGCGTGCAAAGAGCATGTAGAGGAAGTCCCACAACCCAGTCAGAGAAATAAAGCACAGCCTTGGGTCCTCTCAGTGCTGTTCCAGGACAGTCATGAGCCCTTTGGTCCAGGGGTGACACCCACCAGGACAGACAGTGAGACAGGTTATATGGGGCATCTCACAGACTGATGGGATTACTGAAATCAGGGTATGGGATCCATTATGTGAAGCAGGGGAAGATCTTTTTGTGATTGCACAAGACATTAGGGGATGTCTAGGGAAGAAAACAAGGGCAGTGAAAGGGAGGGAGCAAAGGTTACTTCAACAGTTAATTGTAAGTCGTTGTTAGCCCTGGGCTAAGTGTCCAATTCCATCGACTTCAGTAGCAATTGCATTCATTCATCACAAGACTAATTTTGGCTTCATACTTTTAAATAATTAAATCCAGTTTTAAACCTCTGATATTTTAACATCCACATTGGCAAATCCCAGCCTTTTTGCTGGCTAAAAACTTCTTTCTCCCAGGAACCAGATTGAAACAGTTAAAACACTTTCTTTCCTTTCCTTACCATTCACTTTCTTGATTTGGCTGAATACATCACAGAAACCTCAAGGTAATTTCCTGCAATCAGTATTTGACTGCCAGAAATCTCCTATTCATTAGGAAAGCTGGTGCATAACTTGCTCTAAGAGATGAATTAAAATGTACTGTGCAACACATTTCCCAACAAAGTCTACACATTCTCACATTAGCTCTGTATAACCATAAAAAAGAGTAATGCAAAAGACAAAGAGCAGCAGTCTAAAGGACAGTATTCATTAAAAGTTACTGAGCACACTTTTTTGTGCTTTTAAAATATTTGCTCACCAACCCTTGATTCAGCCAGCACTGGTCACAAGAGTCCAAAACAAAAAGTTCTACAGACACATACACATTTACTTTGTGCATTACTCCTTTACTATAGAACACAGAATACAGGAAAACACTAAAGGTAAGAAGTGCAATCCATTTGCTCCTTCTCTGCCCTGAAATTTTGTCAGCAATATACTTCATTAATATATATACTTGTATCTTCAAACTACATTTGCTACTGAATATTGATACGGAAGACAAGAAAATATATACTATTTGGGATAATATGGAAGCTGAATTTTATTTATCACTTAGTGTTTTTATAGTCCATCAATTTATGATAATCTATTATTTATGAGAATCTGATGCAAAAAGTAGCAAAATCCCAGACACACTCTTGAAACTATGCTTTCATTCTGACAGATAAATCCCTTTCTTCTGCCCCATCAGCCTCCTCATCCACCACTGTAATCCTTTCTCAGCTTCTCTCTAGATTAACTACATTGCAACCTTCACATAAAATTTGGCCTCAAGGAGGATATGATTCTATAGAATCTCACTTTCCTTCTTGAATTCCTTATAAGCACCATTTCTGTCATCCAAGGAGTGCAGCTGGCTTATGCTAAAGACATCTATCAATAGACATATAAGAAAGCATTCTGTACCTTCTGGTGATCTTATACTTTTGCCAACATTGTAACTATGGTTAGGAAAAAGTTACCTGACTGAAACTTCAGAGTTACTCATTACATTTTTCAGTCTTCACATCAAGTAGACTTCCTAACTAATGAACCAGAAACAGAAGGGTCTGAACAGAAAATTGAAAATTTTGCTGCTTCTCTGAAACTGAGTGTCCTTTATAACTGTGCTAGCAGAACATAATACCATCCAAATATTTGTGCCTCACAATGACAGTTTTCCGTTCAAAGAATATATTTTGCACCATTACAAACACATTATTAACACTGAAGTTCTGAATCTTTGTGGTCTGATCTCAAATTGCCATCTATTTCAGATATCTCAGATGTTCCTAAACTCCTAAACTCAACAGGAAGATTATTTTGATATGTTAATCAATTCATTTTACTATGTCTCTTAAAATTCAGTATAAACAGCAATGGACTGCTATAATAAGCTTAATCAAAACAATGAAGGCTGAGAAGATTTTCACACACTCTGGCAATTGCAAACAACCTCTAAAACAGTTTAAAAGAAAAATTTAAAATCAAAGTCATTACACAGCAAATTACATATACTTGCTTCAGTTGTTTTTGTCTAAAATCAAAAAATAAGAAAATGTCATGATGATCATCTAGGTTTCCAGGATATCCTATGTATTTTTTAATTTGCTAACAGGTTTCTGCAACATTTAATTGGAACATACTTTCACTATCACCTCCCATGACCCTTAAAAAAGACTTGCTTTTTTATTCATTTAAAGAGTAAATTTTATGATTATGCCCACCTAACGATTATCCAAGTGGAATCACAAAACAGTCTTGGAACATGAGAACTGATTTGCATGAATCTAAACTAGAAAATGCACTTCAAGAATATATATATACTGCAACCACAAATGAGTATTTAGTCCACACAATGAGACCTTGAATAATCTAAAGGAAAGCCTTCATAAATTTTGGGGTGTAGGCACTGGATCTTCAGCATGAACTGTTTCTCTCCACAGGTTTGTTTCCATTGAATCATGTCTCATCACCAGAGAAACTTAGATTCCAGTGTGTTTCATACTTTAAACAGGATGTAGTTTGCACACAGCATTCTGCACATTTTTTAAGTCTAATTTGCTCTAATAATTTTAAACTATCCAATATAATAAAATAGTTGATGTGTAATTTTCCTATTGACTTATCTAAAGTACTAGTTTTATATAACTGAAAAAATAGAGAACCTTGATGTAGAATTGTCCCCCAGAATGGTCAGTTTTCTTTGCTATACCACATACATCTAGTTTTTTTTCCCAAGTGAGTACTTGCCCACAGCTTTAGAGTTTTTCTTGATTAAATAACCTGAAGGCACTAAGCTGACCCAGCAAAAAGAAAAGCCAGAACTTTAAGCCTATATGTGTTACAAACAGTACTGAAATAGTTAGCACAATTTTAAGTGCTTTACCAGATCACATCTATAAGGAAAACCCACAAAGAGTTCTACAACAGTAATAACAAGGACTGTTTTAAACCCACAGAAGCATGGACTTTCCAACTGGGAATGAAGCACCACATTCAACCAGACCAAACACAGCAGGCATTCCAGAACATATGCTACCATAAAAACTACAAACACTCAAATCAGTCTTCAAGGAAAAAAAAGAAGAGCAAGGATGAGGGGTTTTAAGTCATCTATTCTATTGTAGTACTGAGAAATTTTTTTTGATTGCTGTTTCCAAAGTTTCAGAATAAATCACATGGTGTCAGATTGAGCTTCAGAAGAGAACACTTACATAAGGAAAAATTCCTGTTGAACTACAGTACTACAGTTTAGCACAAGTAAGGCAAAAGATAATAAACACTTCTCTAATAGCAAGATCATTCAATCAGTCTCACTGCTCCCTCCTTTACACTAGAGAACAAATGAAATCTGTATGGACCTATCACACAGACTCATGGTCTTGCCCATCCTCCCCAACATATAAAAACTTACTGATTACTACCAATTCTACTTTTAGCCTCTGATTTCTTTGTTGTTGATGCTGTAGTGGTACTACAAATACGATTCAATAAAGTATGTACCTTATTTTGGCAGATCTGATGGACTGATCTAACATGAGCTTCCTGTATCACTGCTGCGCTGCAGCCTGCATTGAGGTCAAAAACTTCCAATGCTCGGTTGCTGCCAGCTGTAAGTACAATATCTGTACAGTTCTCTGTGTTAAAGTTAAACTTATCCAAAGGAAAAAAAGCATATAGACAGATAAAAATACAGATAAATAAACATAAATATAAACTCTGTTGTATTTATTGCTCTATGAGCAACACCAAAAAACTTACGGCACTAAAAATTTATGTCTAAGGATGAAGTTCAACATCATAAAAAATTACAAGTTTTTACTCCAATAGAAAAGGAGTAGTAAATCATCAAATGCTACTTACTTTAGCTGATGTCCATGTCATTAAGTCCAAAGAACTACAAAGAAAATAAGAAATACAAAGGATACAAGAATAGAATTCATTTACTGCTGAAAGGCTAGTAATCTCCATTGCTGAAGTCATGGGAAATTTCTGTACCAATTTGCAAACACTCCTCTGTTTGTATCTGCAAAGAATATCAAATCAATGCTTGTGTTAATGAAATTAGTTACAATTTGTAAATTCCTGCTGGAACCACAAATCAAAATGCTTTCTTTCATTATTAAAAAATTAAAGTGACAGATCTTTTGCCTTATTGTTGAACTCTGCTAAAAACTTCGTAACCAAACTCATTTGGATGAAAAAAACTCATGATATTCATATACAGAAGGTTTATTGTCCATCAACATGAAACAGTAAAATAATCCTGTATGTATACTGAAAATGTTGAAGAGATTAAAGTCTGTCAAGTACCTATGTTCAGAAAGCAGATATGCCACTGACTTCAGTGTAGCATTTAATGTGCTGATGATAGGGCAATCAGGAAAAATACGAGGAGAAAACAGTGAGGAAAGAATGAAAACAGTGAGGAAAGAATAATTTCCACTCAGACAGGAGGGGAATAAGGGGCTGATCATACACTACGAAAGAAGTTTTTCTTCCCAACATACAGAAAACTCTTTAAGGTCCTGTGGGTTACCTGCCAGCTCCATGCAGCGGTGGCAAACATGCCAAAACCTTTAAAATAGTTTCAGACTTTTTTATTAGACAACACAAAACTGCATTGTAATCCAATATAACTAGAAATTTCTGTTTACTGAAATATATCCACATAGGCAACATGGATCTATTCTTATAGTAAACAGAAAACAAAACTCCATGGATATGGATATGGATATGGATATGTGGGGCAAGAAGAGTTTGATTTTCATAGAAGTCACCTAAGGAATACAGAGTCAATAACAACTGTACTGGGTCTGGTTGGGATGGAGTTAATTTTCCTCATAGCGGCTTGTATGGTGCTGTGTTTTAGACTTGAGATCAAAACACCAGGGTTTTAGCCATTGCTGGACACTGTCTGCACAGTGTTAAAGTACTTCCTGTGTAACAGTTAATATCATACTTGCATTTTAGCACATCTGTCTAATGAAAGTACAAAAGTCCATGCATGACGTGCTGTAGGAATCATTACTGTTTCTTTCCAACAATGCTAAAAGTTTGCAAAACTGAGATCATTTGACAAAAGCAATATGGTTATCAGCCAGATCTGTTCAAAAGAAAAATGCTTAGTGACTTGGTTTTGGCCTTTTGTTGTTATTCTCTAACAATGATCTGCTGATCTTCTCAGATGGACATCAGAATGATTTAATAGTGATGGTGAAGCAGAAGATAATACATAGTGTTTTGCAATTTAATCCAAGAATCTTTTGTAGTTTCCACAAGTACTTTATTCAAATAAACTAAAAAATAAACTGCACTAGACTTCAAGAGCAAATGATTTATTTCTATTTTTGGGTAAATCTACCCAAGCTAACTTTAAATAAGCTGACTGATAAAATAGGTACAATCTAATGAAGGCAGTATGAAGTTTCCTCTGGTCCAATTTACCATGCTGAAAGAAGCTGATTAAAACAGTAAAGTTTTTCCCAAATGCCAGAACAATTGTTTGAATTGGCTGAAGTACCTTGCTTCTACACTGCAGACTACTCCACAGATAAATACCTCACAGGGCATGACACAGATAGAATTTCACATAGAAAGAAAATCAACCAACAGTAAACTGAAATTCATAAAATAGAAGTTATGAGATAACTGAACCAAAGTAACAGAGGGAGGGGGATATAGAAGAGTACCCACTATTAAAAAAAAAAAAAGAGGAATTTTATCATGTTTAAGAGGGGTTTTTTGACACAATGCATTTGCTACATGTCCTATATATCTTAAATTCCAAGTGTAACTCATTTAAAATTCAGGCAGATATTGTGGACACACTGAGCTGGACACTGTACATTCATGCTTGTCTCTTAGAAATTAAAGTTTATGTAGCAATTTGGGTTACCTTTTCATTGGTTTATTAATATCCCCATAAACTAAGAATTAACAAGTAAAACAAACTAGGTAAGCAGATTATGGAAGAAAACTATTACATAATTCTGTCTGACCATTTAACATTTCAGTGAAGTTCCACATACCAGCTTCATGCCTCAACCCAGGAAAGCACTCCTATTCCTAAACATATTTAAGCTTGTGCTTAGTACATTTTTCTGTGCAGCAGCAAAACTACAAAGGAAATAGAGGAAGAAAATAGACTAGCTTTTCCCTTCTAAGGATGCAGTCCAATACTGTCTAATATCATCAACAGACAAAAACATACCACTCAAAATATCAACTAAGACTTCAGTGTTGTAGCCCTAATTCTTTTTGTTCTTCCATTCAAAACAAAGATATTTTGGAAGTAGCTTTTATTATTTATTCAGCTTTTTATCTTCTGTAATAGTTTTTCCCCCTCAGCTTACCTCACCTCACACAAAATCGCAGATCAAACTTTACAAGAACTTTCACTGGTCTGTTAATGAACTCACCGTTTTAGGTCATCCTTGGTTGTATCTAGATGGAAACTTAATAGATGAAATTCAGCTCCACAACACAGCAATATAAATGTATCGATAAAATAAAACTGTGCAAAGCGTACAGTCTTATGGAACTTCTCTTTACCCTGAAACATAAAGGAATTTGTTAAGAATGGATTCAAACATAAATATTTTTTGTCAGAGATTCCTTGGGTTAAGGCAGAACATCCCTATCATCCTGATCACAGGCCAGGAGGTTAAACTCTACATGGTGGCCCTTCTTATTTTTGACATCTATTATTCTGAAAAAAAAAAGATTTAATTCTTCTTAAATTAGCTGGCAGAATATCTGTAGTCAATTGAATCTAATACAATTTAGCTTCATCCTCTGAACTTCTTTTTGAACTGGGGTGTGGACTAAAGTCAAGCAAAGCTGAGCCAATGGAAATATTACATACCGACCAGACAATAAAACTAAAATTTCTAGACATGTCCACCAGGATTTTTTTTAACAAGGTTGATTTTTTCTTTTCCTAAATTATCATGAGAAAAACCTAATTTGAAGTCAATAGAGATCACCCAGATCATTAAATCAGTGGGAGTCACCACTCAGTAGCTCTAGAAATTGGTTCTTTCTACAAAGCTTTTAAAACAGAAGTAGATAAAAGTGCAAAATAATATTCTCTGTGTCCAAATAAATGGAAGTTTCCACTTACCAGAATTAGGGCAGGTTCCTTATTGCAGACTGACCAGACCCTTACAGTTCTGTCTTCTGATGCAGAAACTAACCACTTCCTGTCATGACTCCAGCCAACAGAGTTAACTGCACCATCATGACCTAATAAAAATAATAATGTCTTGCATTAATAAATTTCTCTAGTTACTTGTATTGTTTTAATATAATTATGCACAACATTAAAATACATTCTAAGTACAGGTTTCAAATTGTTGGATTAAAACCAGTAACAGTAAACCAGCTATTGAAATTTCATTCCACCAAAACACACAGGATGTTTCTCATTGTAATGTCTCTCATTAATGAACAGACAAAGATAATTCCAACTCTAATTTTTCAAAGTTATTGGGAGAGCAATCTCAAGAAATACCCTTGAAATTAAATTTAACCAAAGATTCAGTATTGGAAAAAAACCCTGAGTATTATATTATAATGAAATTTTATATTAAACATGGTCTGGAAACCCCTTAAGACACCAAAAACAGTTGAAGTACTTTGAGGTTTTTTATTAACCTTTTATTACTGAGCTAGCTATTTTTGGCTTATAAATAAAATGAGCATGCCACTTCAATGGCTTGTTAAAAACAAGATTGTAAACTGAGAAAGAAAAAACTTTAAAAGTCAGAAACAATAGTCAAAAGCTAAAATTATTAATTTGATCCAACATTATGTTGAAGTTGAAAAAAAAAGATCAAAAAAGAACATGCCAATCAAGTTTTACAGACTGTGATGCATGTTATTGCAATTTGCCAGATGAAGTCTGATTAATTTCATCTAGCCCTAAAACATTCAAAGTTCTTATGCTGCCCTCTTGTGCACATTTTATCTTTACTCAATGTAAGTTTTATATTAAAAAAATAGTTTGCTTTAAATTACAGGAAGGCTATTAAATATATCGCAACAATTGAGATATTTCATTTTGTAGACATATGTCTACAAAAAGTCTTATAAATGAGATCTTTTAATTCCCAGTTACCAAACAGCTGTAGAATTATCACCAGAAAACTGCACAGGTACTGCACAAATACACATGTAAGTATTATTCTCATTTTGTTCACAACAGAAAGATTTATTTAAAGGCTTTGATTTTCTAAAAATATTTGGAAGCCTTGAATAATCTGCATTAAAGGAAAAAAACCAACACACAACACAAATCAAACAAACAAACAAACAAAAAAAAAAAAAAAAAAAAAAAAAAAAAAAAAAAAAAAAAAAAAGAAAACCACAACAGAATATACAAAACTGTTTTCCAAAGTAGTAAGGAACCTGAGAAACCTTAGGAAAATCTGAGGTTTGGAAAATTGGAAGAGCCATGCAAAAAGCTTAAGAATCTGTGCTCTCCAGGCCCCACAGTCCCAAAGCACAGTGAAGGAGATGCCAGCTGGCTTGAAAGAGCCCAGTAAAATTCAAAACAGGCATTACTCAGGGCTCCCCAGCCCTAGAGCACATTGAGAAGAATAGCAGCTGGTTTTCTAAAAAGACTTCTTCAGAAAGGCCATGCTGGCTGTAACTCTTTACAGCTGTTCAACATTACCTGCACTTCACTACAGGACACAGACACCTGAAGAGTCACCACTGAAGAAGAATGCAGAACTACTTAAAACTGTAACTCAACCCTTCAGGGAACAAGGCTGAATAAATCGGGCTAAGAGCAAAACTGCTGTTATATCATTCCTCTGATGCTGCCTTATAGAGCCATGACTTTTGATAAGGAGCAATATTCAGATGTTAATGCTGCCTTGAAACTGAAATTTTTTACCAGAATAGATACAATCTTCATTTCTTGAAAAAAAGAAAATTTTACATAGCCATTGATTGCAACTCTAAGTAAGAATAATGCATCGTGATTTTTCACGAAAACAAATATGACACTTCTAAAATAAGAGTATCAAAAGTAGAAAGTAAACAGGTGACTACATGGTAATCTGAACACAGAAAAAATATGTGAATGAAACAAGCAGGCAACTAATGGTTTGTGGTTCCTAATACCATGCATTACTTCACCTGGCAGTTCAACATTTACGTTGCGTTTGGAAAGAACTACATACATGTTAGAATATGGTTTACATTGCTTTTCAGACATGTGCATTATTAAAAAAAAACCAAAACAAAAAACATAAATGATTAAAGGTATCAATGAAGTAAGTCAGTGAAAAACTTAAGAACTTGATATTGTAGAAAAAAGAGACTGTCCACAAGGCATATTTTTATCAATTTCCTCACACAAGAAGGATAATATCAGTAATGTTGCCTCCTTAATGTCACTTCTTGCACTAAATATAATGAAAATTACTCAAAAAGAAAAACTGTTTTCACAAATCAGTTTTCAGGGTTATTTACTTAGAAATAATTCTCTAAAATATCTTTAAGTAGTCTGGTTTTAATACTTGTTAGGGTCAGATAGTAAAAACATTTATTTTCCATTATGAGGTTTCACAGAAAATTCATGCAGCAGGACCAAATAAAGTCATAACATTTACAGTTATTAAAAATTTAACATATTGTTATTGTAGAAATTTAGACACAATCTGGTGTTGAAGACTCATTTAAAAGCACACGTTTACACATGCATACACTTTTGTTGTTTTGGATTTCTTCTTTGGAATAGTTCCTCTTTGTTTAAATGGTTATTCGCTAGAAGCCCGGAGTTGCAAAGCAAACACATATTTTGCCAAGTCATCACAGTCAATTTTTTTGGCTAATAAACTATCAGAACATACTGCTACAATATACACATGCATTATTATTGCAATATATTGCCTTTTTTTTCTCTCTTTAATTATTGTAATACATATTATACATCATGATGAAGATTTCATTATATATCATCATAGATTGCTTCTTACCCCACAAAAAATTGAGAAATGTGAACCCCTGGTAGTCACTTTAATTCTAGGACAAAATTAAGCAATCAGAGAAATAAATTTTACATCTTGAATCATCAGTACTTCCTCTCTCTTGTTATCAGGGTGATGTAAGTGGCATCCATGCCATTTTAGACCAAACTCAACCATCAACTCAACTCATATCTTTTATAATATAATTCATAAACTTACCTGAAAAAACATTATGCACATCAGTGAGATTGGCATTGAATATCAGCACAGTTTTGTCAGCCTGGCCACAAGCTAGCAGCTCTCCATCCCCTACAAAGAAGAGCATTTAATGATTTACATCTGAAAGCAAAAAGAAGCTAATATGCTTCCTCTTTTAATCATAAAAATCATGTATGTCACTACAACAAAACAAAACCCAGATATTAATTTAGTATGTTTAACACTGGCTTTTTATGAACATCACCAATTAGTGTTGCAGAATTTGGTAGGATTTTGTAGGCAAATTCATTTGTGGTCCTGACATATTCTCTAAATAACATAATTTTTTTAACTCAAAAAAGTAAAATCTGAATTTTTTGCTTTACTGAGGTTATTTAAGACTGTGTGTGCATGCATGAGTGTGGGAGAGACAAAGAGAAAAAGAGAGAAAGATGTTTCTTCCTCAAACTAAAAGAAGATTTATACTTACAACATACTAGCAAAACTCTCTAGGGAACAAAGATGGAATATATTTTAGCAAAGTTACTGATTGCATCTAATTGTTTTTATTTCCTGAAGATGAAAGTTGTTCTTGTCCTCAAAACATTTACAGATATTTAAGTTTTTAAATATTTTGAAAATATTTTGCCTTGCAGGGTGTACATTGACATAATTATATACGTGGTAGAATGCTTGATTGCTAATCTAGGAAGTGCTTTCTGCTTAATCATATTTACATTGTAACTGACTAAACCAAGAGTCATTTATCCAAAACAGTTAAGAAAAATGCCTCTTTGGGTCACATAGGAGAATTCCTTTTTTAATATTTCAATTTACAATAATTGAATAATATTTATATAAGAAATATGAGTATTTTGAAACAGAACTTCAGTATTTTATACGCCCTAATGAAACTAAGTAAATGTGCTAGAAACTAAATTCCTTAGTGAAAGAACTCTTAATTTTCAAGTAGTAATGGGAAAGTCAAAGAATAAATTCAAAAGGAAATAAGACATAAAATCAGAAATAGAGTCCTGTTGCATATGTAGCAACAGCTTGCATGGTTTTGCAAGATAAAAATTATGATCAAACAGTATGTGGTATTGCCAGAAACTTTTCTGTGAATTTATCCACACTAAATTCCCAGTCTTTAGAAACTATGCCACACAAATTTTTCATTTCTTTCTTCACACTGACACAACTGCACTTTTTATAAAGCCTGTACTTACCAGAATATTGAACACAAAAAATTGGGGTTGGTTTACAAGTAACAGATATCTCTTTCTCATATTTGATTGGAGGATAACTTTCCAATGGATATTCTTTATTTTTGCTTCAAAGAAGGAAAAAAGAAAGAAATTAGTACATCTTCATTTCAGTTATGAAATAAATGTGCTTTGGGAATTATTCTAAACATCTTTATATAAATATTTGCTGGAAAAAATACGTCAAATCCAATGTAGAAGCCAAATTCATTTTAAACTGTTATATTTAAACTACTCCTACCAGTAAGAGGTATGAATTCACAAGATCAAGAATTAACAGTATCTGGCAAAAAAAGAATTTCTTAAGTCACAAAAGTATTTAAAGAATATCAACTCTACCTTGTTTACAAAGACCTTGTGGAAAAATGCAGTATTAGCTAAAAAAAAAAGCAATTTAAATAAAAAACTCACACCAAACTTAAAATACTAAGTAGCTTAACCTATATAAAACAGTGCTAAAACAAAGTTGAAATTATCTGAAGTACTCATGTAAAGGCTTCCTATGTGTGCAAGCTTTACAAAAACTTAGTCTTGAGCTATTAAGTGGGTTTCTTAACACTTTAACATCTCTTTTTAAATGAGAAAAATTATGGCATCAATCATTCTTTACTTTCATGTTTGTATTACATAAAGGAAAAACTACATAGGAGTAAAGAGAAAAAATGTGTGCAATATCCCCATTTAACATTCCATACAAATTAACATGAAAATGCCAGCTTTAGAAAAACATTTGTTCTTTTTGACCAGTGATAAAGATTCCACTGGTCAATTTATACTATTGCACATAATCTGTTTAAATCCATTGGAGTAAGTTTGCATTAACTTTAGGTAACAAGATTTTTAGGGGTGAATGAGGGACATGATCTGAAATCACTTCTCCCTCTGCCACATTCAGTTATTTTTCAGACTAGAACTGCAGCTTAAGAACATGTTAGACTTAGCTTCCAACCATATTTAGCACCTGTTCTTCCTACCAACACAAATCTAAGAAAATAGATATGCATATTTTCTTTTATATGAAGCACTCAAGTTTAATTCACAGTCTGATAAACCAAATCACTTGCTGCAGTGATAAATTTTTATATCAAATTTACCAAGCCTTAGTTCTAGTGGCAACCCTTACTAAAAAGTTCCAATGACAGAACCATTTTTAATTTCTTAAAGTTGTTTTAATTTGTTCCTCCTTTAACAGTCATTAGATGACCTACCATTTACAACTTGTCTTCCACTTTGATACCTCTTTTTTTTTCAGGTTAGTATTTGGAGAAAACATGGCCATTCTACGAGAGAGAAAACATACACTCTTATATGAAATATTAAACCTTGCATGGGAGAAACAGCTTTTTTCAAACAAAAGCAATCCTATTTCCTTCTTATTATTTACATCTGTGGGTAATGTCAATAGATAAGAGAATGTACACTTTGATGACAATATAAATGTCTAATATTTTAATGCCTGAGTTTGGACCTTGATTTCTGTGACTTATCTGTTGAATAGCATATTCTGAAGGTCAAAATTCATACAAATAAAGTTCTCAGACAATACTTTCTGCAAGCTGCGAAAACAAGAGCCTAGTCCGATGAAAGAATCATTTCCGTTTAAAATATGGATTTCAAATGGAAGTTGGACAATGAGCAGAAGCTGTGAACATTTTGGTTTACAGTATGTTTTTTAAATTCTTTTCTTTGATACCACCATAACTATTTTTCACAGGTGACTAATTTCACAATCATGAGACTACATAGTTAAGTGAAATAATATCACACACCAATAAGACAGAGAAAGCAGTGATATTTCTACTGACCGTGGTGCTGCTCTATATCCTGATGACTTAATTTTATTATGGAAAACCAACGGTTTATCCTTCACTGTTTTCTTCACTCCTGCAGGAAAATAATTTAATTTACATTAAAATGTTTTTTTAACATTATATTTTTACAGTGAAAGTAGATACTTTTGCACAATATAGATACTTGATGTTCCCTTATGTTACAAAACACATAAATGACCAATCACCCTAAAATAATGATTACTGAGAAAAGGAAAGATATATGAACTGTTACATTGTATAACATCCCTCCTCCAGTTACATGAATAAGTAGGAACTTTAAACTTTGAAGTAGCAAGAATACTGTTCTGAATCACTTTTTTCACCATTCATTTCAGTTAGAAAATGTGTTTTCTAACTGCCTCTGCTTAGACTTTGTATGCATTAGCTATAATGCATTCACAGCCTATATTTGGACTAAGGAACGGATCTAAAGATCATTAACCAGCTGACTGGTGGGTACCTATAAGTATTTGTGCTCCTACATGGCTCAGGTCATGGGTAATCTCTGCATGCCCAGTGCTGTACTAGGAAGGCCAGTGGGCACCCCTCAGCTCCAAACTGAATATTTCATATCAGCAGAAACAAACTAAACAAACAAACATTGTAAAGGGGGAAATTTTGTTGATATTCCAAGGGAAAAAAACCAGATGCATCAGGATACATTTACCCAACCTCCTATCCTGAGGGTAAAAGTCCCATCAAATGCCACTAACTATACTTTCTCTTAATGCAGCAATGAGGAACAAAAAAGGCCCCTCCTGAGAAGCTCCCAGTACCATACACCTTAAAAGACCAAAGGATTTCATTACAGCACTTATCTATCTGATCATGAGATGTCAACAAAGGCAGCACAGTTGTCAGTGCTGTGTGTCCAAGGCAGCCTGGAATCCTAGATAAAACTCTGTAGATGCATTCTGAAAATACCATGAAACCTTAGAGATACAACCTTTGACATTCTAACAGGCACAATACATGCAAATGGTAAGGATGAAAACATCTTTTTTTGATATTTTTTGAATCATATTTTTGCTCACCAAAAAAAGCTACAAGTGCTTCAATGGCAACTGGACGTCAGATCTCTTTTTTTAGGCAGTAGAACATTGAGACAAAAATTAACTTCCTAAACATCCAGTATTGGCAGAAGATTATTCAGAACAACAAAATATACCAATACATCTGTTTGGTATATTTCATAACCAAAGAAAAAATTGACAAATTATACAGAAAAATTTACTGCATGCTAGGGAATAAGAATGACTTACAAAAATGTAAGCCTTCGACACTCTAACACTTTTAAAATTCACAGAAAATTCTCAGACAGTGGTTTTTTAAAAAAGAAAAATACTTATAACCGTAATTTTAACGACAATTAGATGTGTACGATATGAAATATTAACAGAAGTCTAAAATTCTTCCTACTGAAGTAAAAATATAATATAATGTATACTTAAAACAAAAATCAACTTACTGATTGTATTAGGCACAAGCCAGCTGGAAGTCAACTACTGTTTTTAAAAATATAACTTAATTAATTAATTTCAGAATTGGTTTATACTTACCAAGTGTTTTACTGGAAGGTCCTTTCATGTTCTTTAAACCTTTACACAATGGAGAATTTGCTAATAAAGTACACCTAAGTTATAAAATGAAGCACAAAACAATTGATCAATGCAATGAACAAAAATGTCAGATTAGAAAAAGGTGCCAAAACTCCTTTTTAGTTATTTGTCTGTATTCAAAATCTGCATTAATAATCTGGATAAGGGAGCAGAGTGACTCTCACCATGTTTGCTGATGACTCAAAGCTGAGAGCAGTGTCTTAAAGAGCAGAAGGTTGTGTTGTCATCCAGGGAGACATTTATTGTCTGCATAAATGGACTGACAGCAACCTTGTGGAGCTCAACAATGTGAAAGGCAAAGTCCTGCAGCAGAGGAGGAACGAGCCCATGCAGCAGTACAGGCTGTAAAGCAGACTCTAGAGCCAGGCTCTGTGCCCTAAACCCAGCAGCAGGACAAGAGGCAATACATAAAAAATGAAACACAGGAGGTTCTCTCTGAACACTAGGAAACACTTATTTCCTGTGAAGGGGACTGGGCACGGGCACAGAATGCCCAGAGGGGTTGTGGCATCTCCCACCACTGACATATTCTAAAGTTGTTTGGACATTGTGATGGGCAAATGTCTCCAAGTGGCTCTGCTTGAGTGGGGTAGTTGGACAAGATGACCTGAAGAGGTGCCTTCCAAACTCAACCATTCTGTGATTCTGTGATTTCTCCCTCTCAATACAACTAAAGCATGATAAGAAAAAAAACTAAAACCAAACCATGTCAGCAAGTAGCACTGCAGAAAACCTCATGACACACTGTAGTGCCAGGTAAACAAATCCATCATCCAACATGGAGAGAAAACATTTAATAATTCTGTACCTGGCAATAACTGATAGGCTTTTCTCATTTCCACGTGGGAGAAGATCATTGTGCTGAGTTCTCACCAATGCAGCAAGGTTAACTTCCAACACAGCAATCACATCTTCAAACATTGAAGCAATCAAGCATAAAACCTGCAGCAATCACCATAGATTAACACTCCATTTACTCAAATAACTTAAGTTCAAAACATAATGCATTTATAAAGAAAAATAAAATCAATTTCTGAAATTTATAAAAATTAATAAAAATATCCATGGATTTAGTAATGAAGAGCATTAAGTGGTAGAGTGTTTAAAGCAATCCTTCAAAAATACGCCTATGTTTCTTAAATGTGTTTTAACAAACTTACACACATAACAGTGACAGAAATTCCAACACCACCTACACTGGAGACAATTCTGCAGTAAGAGTTGTGACGAAGTACACATGGAAGAATGGCTTCAGCAACATGATGAAAACATGCTAAGAGCTGAATTTAAACAAAATACTTCTCTAAAGAAAAAGACTTCTATGTTAAATATGTAGCCTAGATTGAGCTTACCTCTGCAGGAAAACTGCAATATCAAAAATGGAGTATACAGATAAGAATGGCCTTCCATTTTCTTAAAATCACTTTTAGTGACTTCCAACAGAAATTTTCTCACAACTCAAATAGTTTTGACAGATACTTTAGAAGGATTCAGAAGTAGCACATCCTAACATTTTTTTTGAGAAACAAGTATAACATTTTTTTTTTTCCTCTTAAAATATTTCCTTTGCTTCTTCAATGGTCATTCTTGACATTTAAGGTACATCCTGAACACTGTAACAATTCACCTTTTCCTTATTAATCACTTTAGACTGTATATAACCTGTGAGAGCTTCAAAATAGCAGATTCCATAATGAAGAATCAACCCTCTTCAAAGAGATTACCATGTAAGTCATATTAAATGACACAAATCTGTGCACTAATCTGTTAGCAAAATGTGTAAATATTTATGGAAAATAACTGTAACTGTTAACATTTATTAAAGCAACGTTTACTGTATACTCACCTTTCCATTAGCTGCCTTCCTTGTTAATGCACATGATCTGGCAATCTGAATGCTGAGGTCACTGTAATCTTTATCAAGAAAAACAAAGTACTATAAAATAATACCTGCATTTCACAACAAAAAACTTATCTCTATGACACACAAAAAAATCACTTATACTAATCTGACACGACCCTAACCCATTCTCTTCAGAGCATATACTTCTATTTTATCCTCAAATTATAATGGAGTAGAATAACTTGTATTTAACACTTGTATTTAACACTTATGAACTGCAAAATTGAATAAAAATCCATGGCTAGCCACTACACAGATCTAGCACCAACGTGTCTTCTGAGAAAAGTCACCAGGGCCAGGAAAACATATAAAAACTACTAGGGAAAAAAACATTTTTAAAAAACATTTGGTTTGTATTGTATTCTGCTATTTCACAACCTAATTCTTACATTTTTGTCAGATAACAAAAGCAATCTCATTATCATGTAATCATATATCTTTAAACATACCTCTGTAAGATAAAAGAGCTTCTAATTCAAAGTTTGCCAAATTAATTATTAACAAGACAGTAGAGGTTCCAATCCAAAAATAGCTAGTATTCTGGGAAGAATATCTATTAAAACAAGGAGAAAAATATTTCTCAGTAGGATGAAGAAGCTTTTCTTACTACCATGCAACAAACAAAAGTCGGGTTTTTTAATTCCCATTGGCCAATCCCAGTGCAACAATAATTAAGCACACAGAGAAAAAATACATTAAATTTAAAGCTTTTTTTCCCAAATCTGTAGCTCAAAGTTTCAAGCAAAATTGGTGAAGTTTTGAAAACTGGAGAGAAGTTTTCACAATCCTTGAGCAGAACACAATCCTTGATTCATGTAAGTTCTTCATAGCACATCCAAAACTGCACAGGAAATACTTTTCTTCAAAAAGTAATTGTGGTTTGTAAGAGTTGAGAGATGCTGTAAAAGCATCGTATACACAAAAAGAAAATTCAAACCAAGAGACAAATCCACTTGTAGTTTATTTTTAACACTCTTATATGAACACCCAAAATGCAGAGAAATTCAATGTATGATTTTACATAATTAAAGTACAACAGAAAAGGTAGCACAAACAGAAGGGGATAAACCCCAGGCATCTGAAATTTTCATAATGAAAAATGTTTTTTAATTACCCAGCTGCCTGTGCTTAGTGGCAGCACTATTGCAGCTGGGTAATGAAATCCAGCTTCTGCAAGCACCAGAGAGTAAACCAACGGGTTTGTTAATTTCAGTTACCAGCCTCACAGCATAATATAATTGTAACAAAATAACAGCTGTCATTCTCAAAAAAACCTAAAAATTTTTTGATGCCACAATAAATAAAAATTGGCATCAACATTTTAATAAATTTTCCAAATAGGAGTCAGTAGACTTATTAGTTTGAATTAAAATCAGACCACAAGAGTTGAAGTAAGGATATGGAAAAATATGAAGCTGTAACTTTATTCCAAAAAAAAAGAAAAAAAAAACCCCAAATGTATACAGTCAAATCAGTTAAGAAGCAGACTGGAATAGACAGTTTCATTCCTGGTTTGTGATACTTTTACATGATATGAATAATTTTATTTGTGGTTTGCACTACTTTCATTACAGCAGTAACAGACTGATTTAATTTGCAAATTCTTTGAATTATGTATAAAGTGTCCCTATCAAGTTATTATGAACACCATAAAGTGATATATCCAGGAAGTTTAACTCACTCCAACTTTACAATAATAAAATCTATTGTGATGAGATTGCTCAATGTCAAAAAGCTTATGAAAGTGTGAAATGCCTAATTTTGGACATCGGTGTTCCAAAAGTGTTTCACTGTTGCTTTTCATTGCAGGCAGGAAAAGCAGTATATCAAGGATTGTTCAATTGTTCAGACAAATCTGAAGCACCTTCTAAAACCAACACACTCTTTTAAAAAAATAAATAGAAAAGAACTTTTATACTCTCAACTCAAAATATAATGGAACTTAATTAATAGTAAGAATTTAATGGCCATGGTTGTTTATAAGCAGACAAAACCTTCAACTGTGATGTGATAGCTGAAAGAACAAATAGACCTTAGATGTATGTTGTGTAGCAGTAACAGGTGGGAATGGGAAAGTGATGCTATCTCAATTCAGAAAATTATTTCAAATAATCTGTTACTGTGGATCCATTTCAGGCAATCATGTCCCAGAAGTGGATTGAAAAATAAATGAGATTGAGTTTCAGAAATCTCCAAAAGCAAATGTTTAAAATGTGACACAAAATATGCCTTCTACAAGGTACAAACTGTTTTATCCAGAAGTGCAGAGGTAACTTGTTCATGAGCTGTAATTTGCTGTCCAAGGAGGGAATGTGACAGTGGCTGGCACTGGACTATCACAGTATAAAAAACATACTAAAAGCCTGTATATGAAGAGAGAGTAATTCAGACTAGAAGTAAAATTGAATGAGTCAGCTCCTGGAACAACTTCATTAGGGACATGGTGGATTCTTTATCACCAGAAAACTTGTCATCTTTAAAGATGTGCTGCTGTTCAAATCAAACTTACAATTGTGATGAAAGCAAAGCTTTTACACTTTGAGAGTGATATTATACAAGCAATAACACAGACTGTAATAATTCATCATCTGACCTTCAAGTGCTGTCACTGCATTAAAATATGGCTGAGATATGCATCTTAAAAATCACCACTTCCTTTCTCTCAATGGTGGTACTTCTAAATATGCAGACATCATGAAAATAACTCTGAATAATTACTTAAATTAACATAAAGACAACCAAAATTGTCCAGTACTGCTGGATACTTTTCTTCTTTGTTTATCAAAAGTTATTTATATATCTAACAAGAGATTAATCAGTTCCGTCTGAATAATCCACCACAGAGCAGAGTTTAGGACAAGATTTTTCTAAAACATGGTGTGGCTGAGAAATTTATACACTTGAAAATCACAAATTACAACACAAACAGGTTGTTATTTGAGACAGATCTTGTGGGAGTGTCATGAACAGATCTCCAGGTGCTTGATAATATGGTTAAACTTCTTTTCAGGAAAGAAATGCAATGTAAGAATTAATTCTACCTGGCTAATCAATTCCCTGGGAGTGAGTAAAAGCATCATATTCTGAAACATCTGTCCCTCTGACAGAAGTTTGACTAGAGTAGGTTATGTAGTTCAAAAATTATTTAAACTTGGAAGATAAACTGACACGGTCACACAGTGGCTGCATCAGATGTTTCTTTAGGAAAGCAAACGCCAAAAAAATTGATTTATTAATTACTTTTTAACACATCTTCCCTGATCAACTAGTATCAATAGATGTTACAATGGATATTCTAAATGACATTTTTATATAATTATTTTTCAGAATAAAACCCAGTTTTAACTTTATATCAGCTTGCAGATCACTAAAAATATTATTTCATTTTCTTATTGCATTTTTCAAAAAAATACAAATTTGCAGTGGAAATAATCCAAGAACCAGTAGGAACTCCAAGAAATAAATCTGACTCAAATCCTAGGTGATATTTTAAACTTACATGTTTTCTTCATTATCGAAACATACAAAAAAATCACAATGCTCAATTAAGAGGATAGGCAATGATGTTTCCACTGATCCTTCTGGTCTCGTGTTGTCTGTTTTGCAAAGCTTGGAATTATTTTGCCCTTCACCTAAGAAAGTCAACAATAACAGCTATCAGAATACTATGAAATAAGGGAAACAGACAGGATTCAAGAGAGAATTTGTAGTAGTCATGAAAAACTAAGACCACACTCAAGAAACTTCTATTTCAAAAGATGGATATTTCCTAAGAGTCAGTTTTCCTCATTATTATGTGAGGTTTTTTCACATACCTAGAGACAAAATACAAAGATCCTACTTATGAACTGAAAATGAGTTTGCAGATGTTAGGCGTTTTCATCTCAAGAAGTGACATTGAAAGCCATATTGCAACAATTCTTAAATTTGCTGGGTACCTTTCCACTTAGCCTGAAAATTGTCTTGACACTAAAGTTACAACATAATCCAAAGGCAAGATAAAAATCCACCTCAGTTCCCTATTCCCAAGGAGTCTCCAATCCATTCTGCATGTGTAATTCACACTCAGAAACTACTAGCATCAAATTCAGCATTAGATACAGATATTTCATCACTCTCTTTCAAACATGAAAGTCAGATCCATAGATTTTAAATAATAAGAAATTAGCAGTCTTTCTCCTTAGGTTAGGACTTCAGGATTATGGAAGCTGGACCACTAGGCAGGTAAGAATACAACAGTCATTGATCCAGGAAAAGAGCAAGCAAGGGAAACCAGATTCCCCTTTCCCTAGGAAAGCCACAGTAGTGCTGAGGGAACAGGGGTCTGCACCTCACCAGGGAGAGGGTGACTTCCCATTGTACAAAAGCTGTCACCTACTCATGGCCATCCCAAGGCACAGCAAGGGAACGATCAAACCAGTCTGATACCAGGGAATCACCCTGCTGGGGTTACCAGGGCAGCCTATAAAGACTCATGTGCCCTCTGTTTTATACCACTAGAAATATCACAGCCAGAGAAATATCATATTATGAAGGCGCTCGTATAGATTAAAAAATATAAGAAAAATAAATTAAAAAAAAAAATCAAAGGAACTTCAAAGGTAACTGAGAAATAGTACTCCATTTTGACAAGGGATTAATTTTTAGGTACTTGTTTTGTTCTCACTGAAGCCTTGGACAATGAATTCAATCAAAACAAATACTTAATAGTGCACATGATACAATGTTTCATGAACAAATGCACTGGCCAAGAATTTATTACATACATACATGCATAATTCCTTCCAGATACATTAATACCCAACTACATATCAGCTTCAGTAAGAATTCGATGCCACAGTCAAAGACTCGTAAGTCTATCACTTACAATAAACTATCATGGTAAAAAAAGCACACACTCAGTAGCCAGTAACAACTAGACTATACCATAAATAGCATTCTAGGAGCATTGTGCTACCTATCTCTTTGCCAGATTTCCACACTTTAATACAGAATTTCTCTTGCTCTTTCTTTAAGTCGATATGTGCTACACAACGGTAATTATGATCACTGATTAAACTGAAGATCCAAAGCTGCAAGAAAAAGAAAAAGCAATTGCAGTAACCTTTTGACACTAAAGATAAAGTTTCCATGAATACAAACTAAAGATCCAGTATCTAAAACTGTAGATGTAATTGTTGAACTTTTGTATATGGCATCTCACCTCGGACAAGAACTCCAATTGCATGTATCCCTTAGATTGTTAAAGATAACAAAGATAATATAATCAAAATTAGCAAAAGCAGCAACGATCAGTTTGAGCTGTGCATCTAATTCCCACATGTTTATGTGTTGTGAAAAAAGCTCCTTATAGACTATTTCTCACAATTAACAATTAATCTAGGTAACATGGATGCACTTGCTCACTGGGTCGTGTGCATGAATTTCATTTATACCTTTCTTGGTTTAGACATCACTACAGTTAAAGCTTTAATTTTCTTCACAATTACTAAACAGTAACACTGAAGAAAAACATCTGGAAATTACCATGTAAATATATTCTTACCATTAAAGAAGTGATGAAATGGATATTCACATTTACCACATTTTTATTAGAATTCTCACATGCTGAAATCATGACCTCTTCCATTTAATTGTTGTGCATTTCTTTTTTCGGTCAAAATGGGAAAATCCTATTTTTCACCTTTTTTCTTTTAAAACAGATATATTTATAACCTCTCAGAGTGCTCTTCTTGCATATTTACTGACTGTGCTCTTGTAAGTTTTCCTGGTTTTCAGGAAAAAGTTTCTGTGTTGTAATAGAGGTCTCATTTACCATTTATGGTTTACACTAAAAGCACTGAATTATGCTTACTAAAATAAGTCTTTTAACAATTCAAAAAACTTAGGCAGTTTGTGAACCTTTTTTATAGACAGAAGCATCAATAACAGCTGATTCTTGACATAGAGACTGAGTTTCATGAACAATTCTTACCTGTCCCTCAGCACATCCAGTGATAATCTGTTTGTTTTCTTCATCAATTAGCAGACTTAGCAAAGGAAATACTGCTCAAAAAAGAAAGATAAAAGTATTTCTAGAGTAGACACAAATCAGATGTTTAAATAAAATACATTATTCAAAAATGAATCTGCTTATTTATAAAGACAGGGAGAAAAAGCCCTTACTGCAGTTCTCATGGTCGCACAGAGCTTTGTGTGCCTCAGCCTTTGTGCTGCTGAGGGCTTTGTGTTTGCAGGTCTCTGGACTGCCTGTCACCTAAGCTGCCATGGCAGTGCTTTCCTGCACCCTGTCACCCAAGCTGCTGTGGCATGGTTTGGAGACTTATGAAAGTACACTAAAACTATCCACTGGGAAGCATACTTTAGAGGAAAAACTATTTACTGTTGGCTTTAAAGGATAGTATGTTACTGCATACTGCTATCTTGTCTACTAGAATTATTTTCACTAAATCAACCCAAAACTTCTATAATAATCATAGATTATTATTTAGACATAGGAGGTTTTTGCTATGTAAAAATACTTTTAAAAATAGAAAAATTACCTGTTATTATTCCTGACTGATATATTAACTGGCTGGTAGAATAGTCCCACACCTTCAGATTAAAAAAATTACAAAGATATAAAGATAGGTATCTACTTAGATATCTACTGAAAACATAACTTTTAACATCTATCACATGGTGAAAACAGAGAAATGTAGGCATTGAAAGTGATGTTCTTAGGAAATAATTTTTTTCAGCACCTGTTTCCAATTATGAAGGGTTTTGTCCAAATGATAATCATCCCTGGTGAGAAAGGGCAAACTCAGATCCTAGGTTGATCTCTCAGTGATTTTAGTAAATTTATGAAAAGGCATACACGAAAAAGAAAAGAGGAGAGGGGTGCATTGCATACAGTAACCCAGTTCAATAATCCCAAAAAGGAAAATTCAAATTTGTATCAGCAGAATCAAAGGGAAATGTTTTCCTTCAGCTCAGCATACCTGAAACACTTCAATTACAGCCAAGCTGATCAAAATATTTTTTTTCTATTTGCCAGATGATAATAATCACTGAAGTTAATACTTCAAAGTGGAAAGTTTTGAATTTAAAAAACCTGTGCCGTTCTTTTAAAAAAGAGTAATTAATTTTTGTTTTAGTTTCCCAAGCAATTTGAAGAACAATGTCCTTATCTCCATAAAGTCAAACATATTTTTTCTTAATCTTCAGCGCA
The DNA here is from genome assembly GCF_901933205.1 of Camarhynchus parvulus. Lineage (NCBI taxonomy): Eukaryota > Metazoa > Chordata > Aves > Passeriformes > Thraupidae > Camarhynchus > Camarhynchus parvulus. The sequence continues at coordinate 40,433,048 of NC_044573.1, forward strand.
TATTTAAAGGGGAATAAATAAGAATACTTCACATATTCACTAAATTATTCTTTTTAAATTTCATTTCTACAATTTACTTGCCTTAAAGGTTCTGTCTTCTGACACTGATATGAGCATACTTTTCTCCCATGTGCAAAACTCAGCAGCAGTCACAGGTGCCAGGTGTCCATCCAATTCAGCTAGTACAGCTTCATTCTGTGATTAATCAATCAAAAATAAAAACAGAATGGACTTCAACATAAAATTGACAATTAAGTGTTTTAATAATTAATAACTCTTGCTAAGCATTGTCAGATTTGTTTTCAAAATATAATTCAGTAAGATTTCTCTTATTGAAACTGAAGCCCTGTATACCATCCTGCTGGCAAAGCCACTACACATTACTTTTGCTTCTTCAGACTGAATGATAGAGGAACAGACTTTCAGATGACCTAAGAATATTTCCTACTTTTAAGTTGTTCAGATACTGTTTCATTTCTACTCTTTAAACAGTCTTCTATCTGATATATGATGCATTATCAAGTGCCAGTTCCTACTTATTTTATGACACAGAATGAATGTTTTTGCTTAATTTTACTAATGTTTCTGTATCGTGATTTTATTTGAAAGTGAATAAGTAAAAGAAATACCAGTACCATACACAGTACAAAGAACGCTATCTCACCTTTGCACTTAACATGTAGATCTGATTTCCAGCACATACTGCCACTTGTTGATCATCTGGACTAAATCTTATATGAAGCACCATTCCCAAAAGAGTTCCTATAACAATTCCTCGAGGTGTAAACCCTGCAGCAATTGTATTGTTAATGAGACTCAATGAAATATAAAAATCTGGTGCAGTGAGATTCTTACAAACTTTGCATAGCAGTTACTAACCACAGAGCTGTCCCAGTTTCTGTCACAATATGCACAGAAAAACACATACACTAAGGTATTGGAAAAAAAGTGCAGAATTATGGACCATTGGAATTCCTCCATCTGACCTCTTGCCTAGATATGATCTGGCACTCCTTATGATATTAATAATTACCATCAAATCATGCTTTCTTGCTTCCATTGAAATTGCAAGGGAAAGGATTTTTGGAGTAGGGTGATGTGCCCATGGAACCCACTAGTGCCACATTCATTTTGGAGGTAAGAAATCGTAACTGAAGTCCAGCAAAACACAGCTTTGAAAAATATTTCTTCTGGAAGAATGTGCCAGTTGCTGAGACAAAGAGTAAAGAAGATTTTCCCTCTCTGCTTTTAATTTTTCTATGGGAAAAGGCTGAACAAGAAAGTACACCACTAAATATTACAGACTCAGATAAGACTAGATCTGAGAACAGGTCATATTTCTATTCTGTCTTCATGATTTCATTCTGGTCATCTCACTGGTTCAAGCAGATCGGTTTCCTACTTTATAATGCTGCCTTTAATGATGTGAGAATAGTTTGGATATGTCATTAAATTTTAGGATTTCATAGGAAACAAATTATCTAGAATACAAGCACAACTACAGGTGTCCTTTCAGGCTTTCATATCAGATGTTGTGGAGTCTTTTTACAATTGATTAACAGGCCAAGGTCACACAAAGAATTCCATTAACTATTTTGACAGAGTTTATAAGAAATAATATGAGAAAACATGCCAAGAATGTGCAGAGGACAATCTGTGGAGACAAAGTCTCTACAGCATCTGCTGAAGAGCCTGTAGATGGAGAGAAAATGAAAAAAATCAAGAAACAGACAATCCGGATGCTGAATGCCTTTGTATCAAAACTACACATGCTCTTTATCTCTCTGCTTTCTATTCCTATCTTCCAGTTTTATTTCATCCAAATTCATAGTCCCATTTTATTCCCAGTTCCTGAAGTACCCTTTGATTGTATATGTTACTCTTACATGGATTAAAATTGAATACTGACCTTTATTTATAAAAAGCACTGACATTGTTAACATGAGCTCAACATCAGTTTTCATATTATATAGATTTGCAAATTCAAAATGGAGCAGAGTACAAGAGAACTCCCTTACATTAAGTCATCGACAAATCTCTAATTATAGATAACAAGGATAACTTTTTATAGTGTGGGTCAATGCCATGCAACTTTAAATATTGTCACCAAAAGGGGACAGACTGCCACTGGGAATCCAGTGAATCAGTGAATCATGACTCTGGGGATCTTGTTCTTTTTTTTTTTTTTTTTTTCCCTTTCACTATTCTTCTACTTTCTAATGAATTTAAGCTTGCAGAGAGGTCAGCACTGCTCCCTAGAATCTAATGCCATTGGCTGAGGCTCCAAACCAAGATGGTGGTCAGGACACTAAAATTCCTATTTTCTGTGGGCTATGTCACAATAACACTCTTTCACTCATGCGCTCTTCTCCCAGATCAGACACTTTCATTGGTCTCTCTCTCACACACACACACACACACACATGAAAACAATGTTCCAGAGACAGAAGGAGAGGCAAAGCAGGATACAAAACACAAGTATTCCAGAAAAGGAAGTACTCTGACATTGCATGTTTAATCACGCAGTACTGCTATGAATAATTTTTCTTCTGTCCATTTCATTCCACGGTTGCAGAGAGTCACTGCCTCTGCAGTGCTTCTCTGTGTTTGCCTCGAGGTTGCCGGCAGGCACTGGTTCCCGCACAGCACCTCGGCCAGCTCCGGACCCAGCTCAGCATCGCCGCGGGGCCGCCGCCGCCCGGGGCTGGTGGCTGTGACAATGACAGGATGGGCTGTGCTGCCGCCCTGGTTCAACTCGGCATTGCCGAAGAAGAGCAAGAGAGAAGCACAGCATTAATACGGCTGTTCCTGATGCTGAATCTGAGTGTCTGAGGCGTGCTTCTCAGAAATAAAACCATCTCATTAGAGAAGGAGCAATGGGAGAAAAGGAGGTGTTGGGGTGGCCTTCCAAGGTTGTTGTTGCTCAGAAAGTGGCTGGACACTGGTCTGAGTGATTGGTGGTGAATGGCTGCCTTTGCATCACTTCTTTGTTTATATAGATGACACATATATATTATATACACAATACTCTACCTTCTTGCACTTTCTGCGTACATTCATCAAGATTCCACACTATCACACGTTCATTAGAGGCAGAGCAGACAAGAAGTGGATTGATTTTATTTCCAAATGACAATGCAGAAATTGAGTAATGATGCCCTGACAAATATAATGGCTGAAAGATGTAGACAAAGAAGAGTTAAATTAATAAACCATATAAAATTACAAATAGAACAATAACTAATTTTTATTTACAGCTTCAAAATCACCTAAACTACAATGTAGCTGTACTGGTTTGGCTGGGATGGAGTTAACTTTTTTCCTTAGCAGTTTGCATGGCACAATGCTTTGGATTTTCTGACAAAACCAGTGATGAAAACACAGTAATGTTTTGGCTGTTGCCAAATGCTGTTTGCACAGCATTGAGGCCTTCTCTTTTTTCCCACTTTTTCTCAGTTTCTGCATCCCAATAATAAACTGAAGATGCATAAGAGGTTGGTAGGGGACACAACTGGAACAAATATTTCAGTTTGCTGAACTGGCAAGGGGATATTCCCTACCACATGATGTTATGCTCAGCAATAGGACTGGTGTATTGCATGCAAGAAGGTGCTGAGGGCCTGGGACATTGACTCTAAGGTGGCTATTGCTCAAAGCCTCTACTGGGATTAGTCTGGTTGTAGGGGGTGCCTTGGTATAGCTTTTTTCTCTCTCTTCCCTTCACTCATTAAACTACTTTTGCATCTACCCGTGACTTCTCACTTCTTCCTATCTTATGCTCTCCCCTACCCTGCCGGGAAGGAGTCAGCAGGAGCCTGGGCAATGGTTTAGCTGCCAACCAGGGCCAACCCACCACAACAGTTTATTTTATTCTTATCACAATAAAAAAGTTCATAATAAATGCTAGTACCCTTCCAGCATTGAAGTGAAACCTGACACTTCTACATTACCCTCAAGTATTTTATTTATAAATTAGTTTAAAGTAGCAGCCTACCAAGGGCTCTATTCTAGCTTTACCTGAGCAGTGGCTGTGTTCCAGACGCACAACCCATTGCGACTCACGGGGAAAGCGCAGTGATGGCGACTGCACGCCAGCTGAAAAAGCGGCTCCGGCAGTTTGCCTTTGAACAAGTGCTTTTCGCGGACAACGTCAGGATCGCGGCTTCCTCCAGAGGCGCACCCGGCCCCGGCGCCCTCCATCCTGCGGCTGCGAACCACAGCGGGCCCGCGGCGGAGCCGGACGACAGGGGCTGCCTTCCCCCGCCCGCTGCGTCCTGCCCGCGGGGGCCCACGGCTCACGGCCCCGCCCGGGGCTCCCTGCCGCTGGGAGGCGGAGGACTCCGGCCCCGGCCCCGGCCCTGGCGCACCCGGCCCCGGCGCGCCCGGCCCGGCTCGTAACCAGGGCAGCGCCGCCGCTGACGGGAGGCCGGGCGAGACAGCCCTCGGTGGCCCGCGGAGCGCGGCGGGCCTGCGGCGGCAGCCGCTGTCCTCTCAACTTGGGCAACGGGGCCAGTGACCGGCTACAGCCCCCAGGGCTGCTTCCTGGCTCTCCACAGCGATGTCCTGGGCTGCACAGAAAGCAGCATGGCCAGAAGGTCCAGGAGTGCCCCTATCGTGCCCCACTCGTGGGATGCCAGCTGGAGCACTGCCCAGCGATGGGGATCCCAGCACAACACAGACATTGGAGGGGGACCTTAAGGAAGAGGTGAACATCTTTCCTGTAAAGGCAAAAAGAGATTTGTGTTCTTCACAGAATCACAGAGTCAGAATGGGTCAGATTGGAAAAGACCATGGTGCATCATCTGGTCAACTTCCCTGCTCAAGCAGAGCCATTCCAAAGCACACGGCACAGGATTGCATCCAGACAGTTCTTGAATATCTCCGCATCCATATCTTGAGAGAGATTCCACAACCTTTCTGGGCAATCTGTTCAGGCGGATGGTCACCTACACGGTTCTTCCTCTTAGTCGGGTGGAACTTTTTCAGCCTGGAAAAGAGAAGGCTCTAGGGGCACCTTACAGTACCCTGTGAATAAGAAAGACAGAGAGAAACTTTTTACCAAGATCTCTAGTGTCAGGATAAGGGGCAAAAACATTAAACTAAGAGGGGGTTGATTTGGATTGGACAGAGGGGGCATATTTTTTACAATGCAGGTGGTGAGGCACCAAGGAAAACAAACCTCCTATTTTCCCCAGGTTTGTGGATGATGCCAAATTGGAGGGAGCAGTCAGAAACAGGCTGACAAGAATTTCGTGGAGTCCAGCAAGAGCAAGTGGAATCCCATGTCCGGCACAGAGTAACTCCATGCAAGATGAAATGCTGAAGGATGGCTCACTGGGAAGGGGCTCCTCAGAAAAGGATCCAGACATCCTGCTCGACAAACTGAATATGAGCCACCACGGTGCCCTTGCAGCAGAGGCAGCCAACTGCATCCTGGGCTGTGTTAGTAATAGAGAGTAGCCAGCAAGTTGTGGGAGTTATCCTTCCCCGCTATTTGGCCACGCCTGCAGTGATGTGTCCAGTTTGGGGGGTTTTGGTACAAGAAAGGTCCTGACATACTGGAACAATTCTAGTATAGAGCAAGAAAGATGGTCAGGGAGCTGGAGAAAATGATGTACACAGAGAGGCTGAGAGAGGCTGGTCTCTTCAGCCTGGAGAAGAGACAGCTGAGACTTTATTGTTGCCTACAACTATGTAATTGGAGGATACAGGAAAGACAGAGAGACTTTTCTCAGAGACATTCAGTGATAAACTGGATCCTAGGAAAACCAAATTAGGGCCATACCAAATCAGTATTTAATTTTTTAAAATATCATGACAGTGGTTGAATACCAGAACAAGTTTCTGAAGAGAGGTTGTGGATCTCTATATCTGGTGTTGTCCAGGAGTCAAATGGACATGATCCCGAGCGTCCCAATTTAATTAGAACTGTTTTGAACAGGAAGGTGGACAAGAGGAGTCCAGAAGTCCCTTTCAACCTGAGTTATGATTTTATGACCAAGTTTTTGATCTGCATCAACTTAAACCATTTTGATGCATATCAGTCAATATCAACCTCAGCTTCTTTTCAAACAGATATTTTCTATATGGATGTCTTAATTGTGTCTGTCTGTAACTACAGACACGAATAAGACATGCATGTAATTAACACTACAAGCATTTTTGCCCTATATAAGCATCTGATATATATTATCACTGACAACGTAGTCCCCGTGTGCTTGTTAATTTTGCCTGGAGAAAGTACCAGTCCAAATTCCCTTTAGTATGTGCATGTGAATTTGGATAAAGCCACTGTATTGAGAACCAGATGCACAGAGGCAACTCAGTGCATAGAGGCACGGCACATGACACTGTTTTTCTGAACTGTGACTCATGGCTGGGAATATTAGAGAAAATTTTATTGTTAATATGCTGGTGACAATTTTCACAAACAATACAGTGATGAATGTGTTATGACAGTTTAGTTATTGGTAAAGAAAAATAAATGCTGACACAGCAAAAAGAGAGTTGTTCTGACACGCAAACATCCCCTGGGAATCTTAAAGAACTTGTTCTGAAACATGTTGCATCTCTGTAACTGCTTCTAGGCAGTTAAGTACTCTTTTTTACAATTTTCACCTGACTTTATTTTCACTTTTCATTGTTTGTACCTATGATACTTTCAACAATCAACTATCCATAACAACTAGTAGCAATCCAAAGAAGTATCAGAGATCTTGGACTGATTTTTTGATCATTATTGACATGTAAATGTGCAGGAAGAATTTTATACCTCACCACACCTCCATGAAACACCTCTGACAATTATTTTTTTATTTTTATTTTTATTACTGTATTATTGCATAGAAACAGGAGTTTTCAATGCTAAAAGACCTTGGCTCCACATTTTCCCACACCTCAGGTACCCACCTATCTCAAATCACAGAATCACGGAACCGATTAGCTTGGAAAAGACTCCTGAAATTACTGAGTCCAACCTATTACCGAACACCACCATGTCAACTAGACCACGGCAGTAAGTGCAATATCCAGCCTTTCATTATACAGTATATACTATATATATATAAACACATATATATATATATATATTTAAAGGACAGTAACTCCAGCACCTCCATGAGCAGCCCATTCCAGTGTCTAATCACCCCTTCTGTGAAGAATTTTTCCTGGTGTCCAACCTATACCTCCCATGACAAACCTTGAGGCCACTACCTCTTGTCTGGCTGTTTGTTGCCGTGGAGAAAAGACCAACCTCAAACTGGCTACAATCTCCTTTCACATGACTGTAGAGAGTGATAAGGTCTCCCCTGAGCCTCCTCTTCTCCAGGATAAACAACACCAGCTCCCCCAGCTGCTCCCTTTGGGACAAGTGTTCCAGACCCTTCACCAGCTCCACTGCCCTTCTCTGGACTGACTCCAGCACCTCCAGTGAAATTGACATCTATGTGGAAAATGAAAGACTGCTGGAAATAACAGTTCCTTATCATATCATGCTTTTGCGTCCAACAGTATATGTGTAGTGGTCTCAATACTCAATCATAAGAAGAACATTAAAAATGAGGTCTAGCAACTATAATATTTTAATGTTTTAAGCAGAATAAAAGTCTTTATACAAACAAAACTGATTTCAAAAACCCTAACATTTATCCAAATCTGCATTTGGCAGCCTTATGCAGCCAGTTTGTTTGAGCTAGGAATGAAAAGAACAAGTTACATGGGTTTGTGAAATTAGAGGGCTTTGAAGATAGAACATTAGCTCAGTTAGCACAGGGCCCTTGGGGTACATACACAGACTCTCTTGAATCTCTCAGTACACAAGGCACTCCACGTAGATTTTTGTTTCACTTTTAAACTTTCACTCTTGCTTATGATTTCAAGCAGCTCAGCCAAGTCAAGGTAACTGCTGAAATCAATGGGTATTCAAAAACAGTGTTGGGTCTTTTTTCTGTCATGCTGCTTTACTGTTCTGTGATCTTAGGTCAGGTTTATGCCGACAGTCAAATAAACTGTCACTGACCCACGGAGGGACACCTATGCTCCAGCAAACATTTTACATCCAATCTCAGTGCAGCTGAAGGACGCCTTCTCTAATTTCAGGCTTCCGTGGCGAAAAGCGCTTCCCACGGCGCACCGAGCCCTCCCCGTTCCTCCCTCGGCTCCTCCCTCGGTGCCTCCCCGCCCTCCCCAGACCCGCCCCTCAGCCGCGCTCTCGCGATACCGGGGGCGCGGCCGTGCCCGGGGCGGGGCAGGAGCGCCCGGCGGTACCGGCGGCGTTCGGGGGCGGTGCCTCCACCGGCCCCCAGCGACTCCCGCCGCGGGCCGGGCTCTGCCGGGCGCACCGAGCGGCTCCTGGGGCGCGCAGGGGGAACGCCGTTCCGCCCCGCGCGCCGGTTCCTCGGCGCCGGCCTCCCCTCGGCCGCCGCGCTGCTCCGGGGCCCGCCCCGGGGAGGGGCTTTCCCGCGGCGCCCCGGCCGCGCTGCGCTGCCGCACGTCCGCCAGTCCCCGCTGCTTTTCCTCGCCGTGGCCGCGGCCTTGCCGGAGCCGCAGCCCCGCGGCAGGTCGGAGGTGAGCCGAGCCCCAGCCCCCGGCCGACGTGGCCACCCGGCGGGAGCGGCGCGGAGCCGCCGCCACCGCCCCCGGCGGGGGTCCCGCCCGCGGAGAGGCGGGGGCGAACCGGGGCGGGCAGAACTCCTCGTTCGTGGCTCTGTCCAAGGTCTCTTGGAATCGCTTCTCTTCCCGAGCGCTATGCCAGAGTCACGACGCTTTCGTTCTTTCCTAGATAACTTTTAATTATTTTCTGGTCAGATGTGGAGCTCCTCCTGTGGCTCCGGTCGGCTTTTTCATCACTACTTCGATGGACAAGTGACAGAGTCAGCTCCCTCCTACGGTCGAGACAAAAGACTGGGTTTTTTCTGTGGTTGTTGAGGGAGTTCTGTCAGTCTGGCAGGTTCAGCATATGCTGCACCTCGTTCTTTTATGCTGTCTTTGCAGAATTGTGACCTTGCAGTAGAGAGGCCTCTGGGACAGAAAACCTGAAACTACAGAAACAGTTGAGCATTTTTTTCTATTTTTTTTTGCCCTGGATCCGTTCAGTTGTAGAACTTCTAACATTTAAGTGACATCTCAGTGGAGGTAATGCAGTTTGTTTTGATGCTAGCAGGGTACAAAACAAGTTACAGGCAGCTTTCTGGTTTCAGATAATTGTAGCCTTTATGGAAGGAATTAGGGGATGAGAATCTTCCTCTTAAACATAAAGTTGTTCAGGCTTGTGGCTCCTGTGATTTGCATGTCAAATTCAGTCAGCTGTATGCTTTGGAAGCCTTCAGCAAGGTTTGGAAGTTGCTGCTTTGCACACAGAGACTTAGTGCAGCTGTTCAGAGGGCTGGAGTGTGGCAGGCATGCTCAGGCTGCTGGAGTGGGAGCATGCAGCAAGGACAGAATAGGCTGTAAGAGCCTTGATCTTGCAGCAGTCCTTTCCATTTTCCCCTTCACCTTAATCTTTTGTACCCAAGTGCTGTAAAGAGCTGAGCGTTTGTACTGTAACAAAACCTTCTTGAAAGTAAACGCATTTTTTTCAGGGAAGGTGTGCCAAATTTGGTCCTAGAAACAAGCCATACATCAAGATAATGAATTAATGTATTACTTCATTAGATAATTTGTTTAACTCCGTCCCAATGCAAGCTGGAATGCCCACTGCTTCAAGTCCACATCCAGATTTGCACCTTTACTGTCTTTTGAAGTTGAGAGGATGAGGATGGGAAAACAAATAGGATGCACTAAGCACCTCATATAAAGTTAAGCATCTTCAAGCATGCAAAAGCCTTCCTTTCCTTTACTGTTTTTCGGGTTTTTTAAAGTGAAGCTAAAATCATTATTGGTTTATCCCTCCTGGGTATCTGTCAAGTTTGGCATGCATGCAGGTAGAATGAAACTAAAGTCTTTATGTCAGTTTGGTTGAAAGAATACTGGCTTGATTAATTTCTGTTTAACTTTTGAAAATGTAAGCCGTTTTATTCTGACAAAGTTAGCACTGGTTTCTGTGACTATTAAAAAATACAAGTTAATGAACACAATTGAAGTTACATTTGTATGGACTGAAGAGGATTTATAAGAATGACCAAATTTAAAAAAAATAGCTTACTTCCCATAAGGAAAAATACTAAAATCTAAATTTTGCTTTGTATTCATAAGGTAGAACACGGACACAGGAAGAATCCAAATACAACTGAAGACCATGGCAACACACTGGAGAAGAATCCTGACAGTATTTGTGACAGCTCAAGTACTATTTGTGGTAAATGCCTTTGAGGAAGAGGACGTACCAGAGGAATGGATTCTTCTTCATGTTGTCCAAGGTCAGATTGGAGCAGGAAACTACAGCTATTTGAGACTAAATCACGAGGGAAAGATCGTTCTTCAGATGCGGAGTTTAAAAGGTGACGCAGACTTGTACGTGTCTGATGTGACACTGCACCCCAGCTTTGACGAGTACGAGTTACAGTCTGTGACTTGTGGCCAGGACATCGTCCACGTGCCTGCACACTTCCGCCGCCCTGTGGGAATAGGGATTTACGGGCACCCCTCTCACCTGGAGAGCGAGTTTGAAATGAAGGTGTACTACGATCGAACGGTTGTACAGTACCCGTTTGGCGAGGCTTCTTACAACCCTGAGGAGATGGAGGCAAGCCAGAAATACTCACAGCCTACAGAAGATGAATCTCAGGATGAGGAGTCTGTTTTCTGGACTATACTTATTGGAATCTTGAAATTAATACTTGAAATCCTTTTTTAAATTGATACACACTGGACTTAACTCACACTTCATCCTGTGAAATTGGTATGAATGACTTGCTGTTATACTTAATACTCACTATGTTTCCTGAACAGATATTCAGGTTACATTTCCAAAACCAGAAAGGAAGTGGGGAGAAAAAGCCATATTTAATTTTATATTGTAAATCCTCCCCAATATGTAAAATGAGCAGCCAGGACAGTATTTGCAGTGCTCTTCAGAGATCAGAGCTTAAAAATGAATGTATAGTTGGGGTCTTGTTAAATTCACTTAAAATAGGTGCTTAGGAAAATCAAATCCAATTCAGTATTTTCTATTGTTTTTTATAAAGAAAAATTAATAAACTACTGCACTTCAGTCCCCCTCTCAATTTAGAGCATATTTAAAAATAAAACCTGCTTCTTTTCTGAGCAAGCATCTCCAGTAAAACTGATCAGCAACGTGTTTGAGTGTATTCATGAAGCTGAGCAGCTTAGGGTGAAGGAAGGAGAAAACAATCAATCACCTAAGGGAATAGATGGTCTGTATTCTAACTGTGTGTGCTCTACATCATATCAGCCATCTGTCAAACAGAGGTTGGTCCAGTCACTCATCACCACTACAAATCCATGACCTGAATCAAGTGCATGTTGATTCTTTGCTATTACTGCAGGGAGAGGGAGCCTTCAGCTGTTGTTACTTGTCAATATGACATTTTTGTCTCATTAAAAACAACACAGCATACAGGTATCTCAAACTTGAGAGGTGCTTTCTTACACTTCCCTTGATAGCTTTTTGTGATTGATTTTTTTTTCCAAGCACATATTTATGAATAAGTCATTAGCTTGCACAGAAAATTTATGCTGAAAGGGATTTACAGTATATTATAAGAAGGTCATCTCATGCCTACTCTTCCTTAGAAGTTACTTTTGCCAGGAATACTTTTTGCTTTGGTTGAGTATTTCAGAATAACCAGTTGCTATGCAAATAAAGTACATGAAATTGCTCTGTAATTTTCTTTTCACAGGGCTTACTGATAAGTGCACTGAAATAAACAAGTACGTTGCTATAATTTTATACAAATGCATGTATAATTTAAATTTCATTATTGAAAAGCTTCTCTTTTTTGAGTGGTAATTTGGCTTGCCTCTCTCAACACCTGACAAGACAGTAGTGACTTGTATCACAAAAAATCACTATATGGACAAAGTTTATTTAGTAAAAAGAAAAAAAAGTGGTATTGCTCCTCTTATAGAGTGGTTGATTAAATAGCACCAGAGTATCACTTTAATTTGTGCAGTTAAGTTTTGGACAGCAAGTTTTTAGGGCTTTCTTAGCCCTCCTTGCTGTTTTTCCCCCTTCTTCCTCCTCTTCTGGGTACAGGAGGGTCTTTCTGACAACAATCACAAATCCAGCGACCTAAGAAAAGAAAGTTATCAATTATTGGGAAACTAAGTTTGTTACTCTCTTACCTATTTAGGCAGCCCTTCACCATTCTGTTAGGTGCTTATCTATTTGCAGTATTTCCTTTAAAGCGAACAACAAATGCTTTTAAAATTAAGCATCTTTTCTATAAAGCAGCGTACACAATTCACACTCCCTTGCAGACTCATTATGTGTAACCAGTAGCTACATCAATCTTCATGGACCTCAAGAAGTGCCAGCACTCCAAGGAGGTGGTTATTAGGTAAGAGCTTTACAAACAGTGCTCGAGTTTGCCGGTTATATTTTCAGGTGAATGACTACAGTTCAAGGTTGTGAAGTTACCCAGAGCAGAAATCAATGGCAGCTGGGGAAGCATTTAACTTTTTATTACAACAGCTGGAATCAAAGGCTGTTTTGGTAATTTTGTAGTTTTGTAGACATATAATCTATTTTGATTATATTCCTAGGTCAGCCTCAAAGTGAAATCAGCCACAGAACCTGCACAAAAGTGACAGCTAGCTCCAGTGCTTCCCAAAATGGGGCAGTACAGTGTGTTTTAAGTACTGTCCAGGGAATACTGTCACTGCCACTGAATACATATTCATGAACTTACCATGGACATAGAACTACATGTAAAGCAACAGTACCACCTGTTATTTTCTTTCTACTGCCCTGATATGGGCAGTAGATATGAGTGTCTTGGCAATTTAAAGCTACTGGCTTGCCTGCCCACCTGTGGAGGTACTTCTGTTGCAGTTTTGATGTTTAAGAATAAAAAAGGGAATGAAAGGGTTTAAAGAGATATTTACAAATACTAAATTGGGACAACTATTTCATTTAGAAGCTGAAACAGCACAATTAATGTGAAAGCTACACTCTAGCAATATGCAGCAATACAGTTTATTTTACAAGTTTCTTCAGTGAAAAGAGGTAATTATTGTCAGTATTCTGTGGAAATGGAAAAAACATAGTTCTGAGCGAGCCTGTTTGGGTTATGCTGTAAAAGCCAATTATATTTCCTGCACAGGAAATGTGAGGTTTAACTGTGCACAACCAAATATATAGAAATAAAGCTTAGTAAAAAAATCGGGTCCTATAGTGTGAATGCTTTCCTATACTGTTTCTTATTCTTACTCTTCACACTTGTTTTAAACTATTCTTTCAAAAGAATATGTATTAATTCATTAGTTCATGTATTAATTCTGAGAATGAGCCCAGGACTCAAGAGGAAGAGGGAAGGGAACAAGTAACTTTTACTTTATTACCTGAAGGGATAGCATCAAGCCCCACACAAAAGGTGTGATAACCACGGTCACATACATCACAGAACATCATTTCTTCTTCATGGTGAGGCTGCCCACATATAATGCACGTTTTACACTCCATACATTGCCAAGGGTAAGTCTTAATCATAGCAACAAGCTCCGGGGTCATATCAAGGCAAGAAGGGTGGCCTAAATTAAAACCAGTATTATTACTTTTATGCCTGAAATGAAATTTAAAATTAGTTAGACTGTTTGCTTTTACCAAACATGAAGCTTAGCTCACCTCCTGGTGAGATCCCACAGCGTGAGCACAGAGAACATGAAAGAGAGATGGGGTCGTAACAAAGGACAGAAAAGGCAACTGAACTCCTGCTACACATGGAGTACACTAAATATGTCCACAAACAGATCTGGATCCTTAGGAATCGACTTAGTGGATGTAGATACTCACCACTGTTGTCACACTGGGAGCAATGTATAAGAGCTTCAGGTTTTCCTTTCTTGTTGGACTCCTTACCCTTCAGACAAATTCCACATATAGCATTTGGAATGACCTTTGGCTGGAAGGGTAGAAGAGGGCTATAAATTCATTCCAGAAGAATTTACAGATTCAACAGGAAATGTCATCTATCTCCTTAACTATTAAAATCAATAAACTATTTGTCAGGATGTGTGAACCCTGAAACACGTGACAATCACTGACAAGCAGCAGCACTGAAAAAATCATAGATTAAACTACATAAAATTTTCCATTTGTCATACATAGTGAGTTTTATGTAAATCCAACTGGATCAAAAGCATGTACTTGCCTCTTCCTATTAATTCATCAGCTAACATTCTTCTCATGGTAAACTAAATGTGACATAGGGTGAAAAATTTCAGGAAGATTCTTCCAATATAGAATACTCTTTATGAACTTCTGTGTGGGTTTCCTGTATGTGAAGGAAATATATAGGGGTTTTTTTGCATTACATTTGTCCCTGCATATAGAAAATTAATTATAAAAACAAGAAACTTGATTTTTTCTATCTTCAGTTTCAAATTACATGGTTAGCTATGCTGTATACAGGGCTGTATTCCTTTTATCATTCCTTCTTGTATCCAGTCATAATCATTTAAGAAACAAAAGCCTTGCATGTGACTAGAGATTTTTACATTTATAATTTTTCTAAGTTATCATCTAAAGTGTGTCTGGGTCCATGAGATCCATTTAAAGTGTAAGAGAAATAGGAGGCTGTTAACATGTGAAACATCTGCCTAGGTATTCTGTACGTCAACTCCGTAGATACAACCAGAGTGTCATCCTGATGAGGCCTTAGGAAGAATTAGAGCATTCTGAATTTCAGAAACATGGCAGTAGTTACATTGTTGAGCTTTGACTGCTGCATAATGAACTCAGTGAGAAATGTAGTCTACAATTAATGTAGTACTCACTGATGTTAAACTGACTAGCACCAGTTTTTAAAAACAACGTTGCTGCAAAGACCCAACTAGCAGAGGGAGCTGAAGGCTCTAAACAGCTTGTCAGTAAGAAGAATCCCAGTCAACTACCAACCACTCGTGGGGAGAAGAATGAGGTTTAATTTTAAAACAAATTTAAAAAGTGAAAACACAAAATAAATAAATAAATAAATAAATAAAATTACAAAGCTCTTTTGCAATACAACTTATCTTTAAGTGTGTTTATTTCCCCAGCCAGTTTTTGACAGCACCTAGCAAGGTAATTAGTATCTTGACTCATTTCTGAAATCAGGATGTATTGCTTTAAGTTTTCTGAAGTTTTCAATGTGCTTTTCGTGTCAAAACATGGCTACAGCCTGTATCAAATTGTTCAGTCTAAGGAGTTTTATTCAAGAAAGCAAAACACCACACCAAATGTTTATAGGTAACTTCCTTCAAAAGATGACAGAGGCATTCACAGACATTTTTTTGCTTATTTATTTTAAAAAAGCAAAGTCAATCTGTTTTATACATAAATATAATAAACAGTAAAAGAAGTCTAACACACAAACATCTCTACAAAATAATAAATATAATGGAAGGAAAACCACGCATAAACTCTTTTACTGTTAACTATACTACGTGTCCTACATGTATACCTTTATACCCTGCTCCTCCCAACAAAAGTGGCACATGCTTAAACCTTGTCAGTGTGGCAGCATTTACCCTTCCATTGTTTAGGCTATTTTTAAATTGTATTGTAATCTAAGAAACCAAGCCTTTCCAGAATAGCAAGCAAACTTTTCTAATCAGAGTTCTGGCTTGTTACAGATTTGTATTTTACTGCCTTTAATATACAACAGCACACTCTCCAGTACTCCAGCCAAAGTGAGCTGCTTTTTGGACACATCCAAGTGTTACAGGTGTGTGCAGTTCACATTCTGATACACATAACTCTCAAGGTAGACATTGCTACAGATGCATTTATTAACAGTGCTTCCATCTAGACTTAGTTCACTAACCTGTATTCATTAGAAACTGTGAATATTAAGGGGGGGTGAGCATCACAGCCTTTTAAGAATGAAGTTCCAACAGTATGGAAGTATTTTTACAAAAACAACAACAACAAAAAATTTTAAAAAATCAAGACTATTCACATTTTAATCCAGTTCCATTCTACCACCATAAATGGCTTTTAGAAATGCTATTAAAAAATCTGTCAATTCCAAAGGGGAAGTCACAATATCCCATCTCATTAGGAGTAAATTTTGCTTTCGATATCCCCATCTTATTGGGATAAGATATGAGAGAAAATGAATGCAGGGTCAAAATGATGACTGTGATGTGTAGGTTTTCACTTCCATGCTGCTGTGCTGCAGCTCTCAAAGTAAGCTTTCCAACGACACCATTTTTATAACATCCTATTCTGAATGCAAAGCATTACATTTTCATATACAGTGACCCAAAACAGAAGTGTTGCAAAATAAAGATACTCAATACATTTCAGTTTTATGTGCAAAAAAATCTTTTGTACTTTTAACAGTACCCTGTGTGTGCAATTGTAGCAGTCAGTCCTGCAGCAACAGACTCACTACTTGTAACATGACAAAATGTAAAACACATGCTAATCGTTCTTTGTTAAAGAACTGACAATAAAAAAGACTCCATATAAAATGCAGTATTTCTTTTACTTGAAAATAACTCAGTTGAAATGTATGGAATCCTGTAATACTCATGACGTGGCTATACATATATATGCTGATGCCATAGCAATTATCCCTTATTTTTAACTACATATAACCAAAAGATTAGTGTCCTACAAAAATAGTCCAATATTAGAGAACAATATAGAACAAAAGTATTATAGAGACTTCACAGGGAAAACATTTTGAGTCAGTTAAGCCTTCGGCTCAAAGTGCCTTAACATGCAGGCACATATGGTAGGTATATTGTTATCTGGTGTTTTCATAGACTCACAAACAAGAATCATTGTCTTGCCCATTAAAACAACTCATGTAATTTGTCTTTTTGTAGTATTTCAAACGTTCCCACAAACAAGAAAGCCAATCCTCTCATCCTCCTAACACATCATCACCACCCCTGACTTAACAACAGCTGGACGGTTGATGCAGGCAATGTATGTTGACATTGTAAAGATGAGGCACTGTAACAAAGACCTTGTTACTGACAGAATCACAGTAAATAATTGCTGTGGGAATCCATTCTCAAAATGCAGTGCTGTATACTACTACCACTCTTCTACAATTTTAAGTTCAAACCAAAGCTCTGCTCCACCAGTTCTCTCTCTATGCATTCATAAGGCCATTAAATAGATTCAACTAATCAAACACTTGGGCATCTCGCAGCTAAGTGAAGCTTCTGTAAACTACACAATTTCTAATGTCAAGTTAAACAAAGCTAAAGAAAAATTTCAGCCTTCATCTTTGGATTTCATGTTCATGGGAATACTGCAATGCATTCTATGTCTACAACTTCTTGCAAAGTTACATATAAAATATATATATATATATGTGGTAACCACATTCTAAATCTACACAGTTCACGCATTTCTTAATAAGTTCCTGAAAACAGAAAAAGCAACTGGAGCTTGCTGTCTGTTATGAACTTGTACAGATACTGTATGTAGAGGAAATTTATCAAAGCTGTCCAATTGTTGCTGAAAATTAGCTTCTTATTGTAAGTTATAGTTTATTTACTATTAACTTGGTAAACACAGATAGTAAATATTTATAAACATAAAATGCAAGCCATCAACAGCTCACTTTTGCTGAGACAGATTCTCAGTATGTACAAACTTGTCACTGACAAAAATGTTCCCTGTCCCATAACTATTAATAAGCAATCCTCACTGGTAAACACTCAACCCTATCTTAACTTAGTGTTTGCCTTCTGTATGGATCTATTCCTGCTCCCGCTTAAGTTAATGGAAAATTCTCATTCCTCTCAGTGGAACAGGACTAGACAATTACTTGCTTTAAATGTGTTACAGTTTATTCAGATCCTCTCTCAGTATGCAGAATAGTAACATATGAACAATGCATGTCAATTCCCACTTCTTCTGAAAAGTATTTTTATCATAATTCTTGAAATTATTATATAGAAACACTGAAGATTGGGGTCTTAGGTTCGGCAATCACTGCGTGATAGCTGAAATGTCTTAATATCCTCACCAAATTTCTAGTTTAGATAAAAGCATATTGCCCACAAATGTTACTACATAGTATGAACTACATAAAAAGCTATTTTCCAAATACTACTACAGGGGTTACATAGTGTGGCCTATACAGCTGTAGTAAGCTTTTTGCCTTCCATCCTATACATCATAATATCACAGGATAAAAGGCTGTATTTAAAATTAATGTTGTAACAATATGCTCAGCCATACTGCTGCACTTTATAGGACTGATCTCTTGGTATGCTGCCATACAAAATAGGAAAAAAAGTAACAGACAGTGAATGCTAGCTTCAAACTGGCGCATATTTCTGACTGCTATGTTAAAGCAGACAGAAAGATGTTGAGTTCCAGTGATAAATCCACAATGAATTTTTCTAGCGTTATTGCTATGAATCTAAGAAGTTAACCCAATAGGAGGCCACTGTACAGCTAGGGTAAAGAAAAGCCCCACACGAAATATAAGCAAAAAGGAAATAAGGAAGCAAACAGATGGAGCACACAACAGGAGAACAGCTAGTGAAGTACAGCAAGCAGAAGTTCCACATTATTAAAAAAATCAAATATTTCAGGAAGAAGCTGGTGAGTAAAATTCAGTCAGGGGCTTTTTTCTTCGACCTTGTACCCAGGAACTGATTTGGGTAATACAGAACGTTTGGAACCATCTTTTCTTGGAGTAGCACTTTTGTCTCTTGTTTTTTGTCTTCCCTGAAAAGAATCCTCCTGGTTGTCTGTGGCGCAATCACCTTCAGATACATTGCCAGACGAATTGTCCTATAATAAAAATACCATAGCTATATTTTTTTTTTTTGGATAGACAGACAAGTCTTTCCTACGCCCCTTAGAGTCAACTAAAGTAAGAGAAGGAAATGTCATTCCTTCTGCAAAAGCATGGGGTTTATCACAATCTAGAACACCTTTGTTCACAACATTCATCATCTGTTTTTTTCTGGTTTAAGAGACTGCATCAGCAGTCATGTTTTTGCAGTTGGTCTTGGTACCAGTGTGGGGAGCACAACAGTATAATTCTCTGAAGTGTTTTCATTAGAAATCAGCAAGAAATCAACTAAATGCAATACGCTGTTTACAACGTAAAGGGCCAGCAAAAAGTTAAAAGTGCCCTTGTCATGCATTTAAAGCACACAAGGACTGCCATGAATTAAACATGTGAAGGTTTTTTTCTGCCACCCTCACCTACTGTTTTCACCAGGAGCAATCTAAGTATTTAATTTGGACTGCAGCAGAAGAATGCCATCAATGGCAAAACACACTTTCATATTTAATACAGAACCAAACAACAGAATTTATTTTGCAGCAAAGCTTCTTATTTTTTTTTTGAGTAATAAGGAGGCAAGAAAGAGGGGAAGAGGTTCAAAGATGGTGAGAGATCAATGTAGGCATAATTAAGAGCAGCAGCACAAGACTTTTCTCAGAAAAGTGTTAATAAAGGCTTCCAAAAAGCTCCAGAAGGAAGCAGTGTGATTACTCACATTTATTACAACAAAACCCAAGAGGCCAAATAACAATGGTGCCCTACATTAAAACACACTCTGTAAAAACACAATAGTAATCAGCCTGTGCCCTAGGACCTAAAATCAGAACAGACAAAACAGACACAGAGCAAATGGCGGAGTGTAACAGAAAAGCAGACTGAACTATGTGGCAACAAGAAATGGTAGGTTTCACCAGTATTTCAGGGGAAGGGTTACTTAGGTCAGACCCATTAAAACACTGCAGAAAAGAAAACTGCTACCAACTCCGACAATGGAGCAGGGGGAGGTGTGAAAAAGGAGAAGTTATAAACTGTATTGTGGCACTCGCCAGGGAGATCTGACAAATGGTAGATACTCCAAATCTGACCATGCCCCACCTCTGTTTTTCTTCTGAACTACATGCCCACCTCAATGACTAACCAGCTAAGAACCCCTGCTCCCACAGCCAAAACCACTTCTCAGGAACCTGATTATCAATCTTCCTCACTTCTCTACACTATTCAAACTCGGGGACATTTTTCCTTCTGCATTTGGTCACCAAAAAAAAAGATTTCTGAGCCTCTGTGAAAAATCAAGAGGATAGCCTGCTTGGTCCAGTTAGTTTTCTTTACCATTAATAAGAACGGAATTAAATGGAAAAGGAAACTGGGGAAAAATGGTTAAAGACCAAATGACCAACTGTAAAAAAGATGGAGTGTGATTAAACTGAAAACTTGAGTTGACATTCAGCATGCTATGTTTCTATGATTTCTTATCAAAAAATGCAAGCAGAAACAGTATTAAACACCTCTCTCTCTTTTTGTTAACCTACAAGCTGACCTCTTCCTTTCTTCAATTATAAGTTTCTTACAAAATTCAAAGAAGATAAATATTTACATGACAAAATTTAGAATTGTACATACCCACCATCAAACATGTTCATCAATCATGCTAGAAATTGCTAAATGCACTGCGAAATTCCACTGCTGTTAAATTAGAATTAAACTTCTGGAAAGAGATTGTCCCCAACATACAAACTGCACCAATACACCAACGGTTCAGGCGTACTCAGCTGATTTGAATCTCAGCTGGCTCTTGTGCATTAAAGTACTATCAAGGTACGTATGTGGAAGTTTCCTTTAAGTTTCAGCTAGCAGTTAATTTTGCATTTGCATAGTGGAGAGAACATAAATATCTTTTAAAAGATGTATTGTAAAGCAAAAAAAACCCACAATGTTTTTTACCCTCTTTTTAAATTGGAATTAAATTACCACTACTATACTTAGTGCTTGCTGCTTCCACATCACAAAAAAGTTATGAGGTTATCAACACCTTTGCTTTGGGGACAGATTCTGTGGGACTTCCAACAGCAAAATATACTGTGACCTGAACTATAATATTCATTCTCCTCAGAAATGCCAGCAACTTCCCCTTCAGAAAAAGGCTATAATGAAGAGCTGCATTGGGAAGTTTCTTCAAAATTTCTTTAAACAAAACAAAACAAACAAAAGAAAATTTTAAAAAAGGAAGAAAAGGCCTGAAATATTTGTTCAATTTACTCTGAAAATGGACCAAAACCAAAAAGCAATGGAGAGCAATGTTATGAAATAAACAGAAGTAGTAAAAAAGGTCTTCCCTTCATTTTACAAATGTTAAAAGAATCTAAGGAACTAATTAAACTAACAAAAGTCAAGGAAAAGGATTTTTTTGTTCAAGAATACTTTCAATTTGTCTCACCGAATTGCCTTTGGTTTTCCTTTTTTCATCACCTCGCCCTTCTTCTGCATCATCTGAATCTCCATCACTGTCCAGTGTAAGCAGCTCTGGATCCAAAGGAGGTTCATAAAGAGCTGTATTTAATGGCAGGTAACGAAGTTCATCTGGAGAGTATCTGAAGTTAAATAAATAAAATGCATTCATTCATGTGTACTTTATGCATAAGTATTAAGTCACACAGTATGCAGAGACTTTATTTAATAAGTCTCCTTTTTTTCAGGAAGGCAAATAAAAACATGCAGTTCTGAAAACAAAGGAAACACACTAATTTCTCCTCCCAAATGTGATGCCATGTATATTACTTGTCTTCTTTGTAAAGCAGATATTCATAGAACACAATTTGCAAAGTTTTACCCAATCCATCTTACTATGCCCAACAGACCATACATTTTTTTATCCATGTACTGTGCCCCGTAAGATGTGCGCAATTCTAACCCAGGGCACACAAACATTCCCAAAGCAAAGTAAACAACAGAGCGGTATAGCTGATTATTAAGAACAAAAAAATGCAAGAAAACAAGAATATGTAGTTTCAGATGAATGTAAAGGTGTAATCTCACTGCTTAGAGCCAGATACAGCTCAACATGCATAATCCACCCTTTTTAGCCTTAAAGACTAAGAAAAAAGTGGAAGTCCTCTTACTGCTGAGGACAACCATTGTAAGCAACAGGATACCATTTTGCTGCATATTATGAAAGGTCATGTCCTTTACTGAGATGGAAAAGCAGTTTCACTAGCAGTTTACAGTTGCAAAATAAACATAACATGAAGTAACTTTAATTCAAATGATTTAATAAAACTGAAGTCCTTGAGGAACATCCTGTAACATGCAAATTTGGGGTGGGCTTTATGAACACTAGAAGGAGCAAGGCACATGCAGACAAAGAGCTTCTACACAGAAAACCAAACACATATAGCATGAATACTATCTCTATTGTAAAATAATAAGACTTCAGCAAAATCTTCAAATCTGTACGGATTTGTTCAACGGTAGCACACTGCTAATAAAATCTTAAATTTATGTCAACAGTCAAGTAACACATTTTTCATGAAATGTAAAGATCCAGTTTGCAATGTCTTTCTCTCTCACTTACAAATCCAACACCAAACTTAAACCACAAGACCAAACCTTTTTTAAAAAGTTTCTAAAATTCAAAATGGAACAGCAACACTCGTGATCAGAAGACAGCATAACAACACTTAGATACAAAAACGTTAATTTTAGCACACGTGCAGAGGCAGATGATAAGTAAACAGGAGGGTGGCAGGAGTGAAATCCATGTCCCTTTTTACCATGGTAAATACTTGAGCAGGCTAAATCTCAGGCACTGCAATACCTCAGCAGACAGTGCTCTTGCAGTCAGTACTGTTTTCTTAACAACAGCTGTCACACTATGCATCTTTGAAGACTATCAAGTGTCTAAAACTAAAATTAATTTGAAACCTTAATGCAAAAACAGTGGAATGTTTTCCACCTGTTAGATGGAGACAGAAGAGAACAGTGCAACAAAATTGGCAGCTGGAATGCTTTTAAAATACCTTTTGTAGTACTCCTGGAACTGGCCGGGTATGAGAGCCACTGGATAAGGACTAACCTTTGTTCTCTCTGTAGGCAAGACTTTGTATTTTCCTTGAGGCACCTGGATAATCTGCATTGTTTAATATAAAACAGTGACATTTTTGTTTCACACACAAACAGTTGAGCCTTCCTCACCAAATACTCCTCCAAGGATTATTTTAACTTGCCAGTTTT
Organism: Camarhynchus parvulus; assembly: GCF_901933205.1. Lineage (NCBI taxonomy): Eukaryota > Metazoa > Chordata > Aves > Passeriformes > Thraupidae > Camarhynchus > Camarhynchus parvulus. The sequence goes on from NC_044573.1 coordinate 40,456,144, forward strand.
ACTGAATGGAAACAGCTACCTGAGTTCTCCCACGAGAAATTCAATGCATTAAAATTCTAAGAGATCCCAAAACAGTATCATGGATTAAATCCAATCCCTAAGTATCTAGTGGATTGAACAAAGATTAGGTAAAACCCCTTTAAACAGTACACTGTGAAAAATAATATTGAAATTATAATCTAGCAATTGAAACAGTAAACATTAACCTTTGTGACTGCCATCTTTAGCAAGAATTATCACTGTTGTTCCATATTGTTTTAGAGTAGAAAGAATGTGCCATCTAATTCTGAAACCAGATTGTACTATTAAAAAAAAATCCATTAATATATAAATACATAATACAATAGAAAGGAGAAGCTTACACAATAAGCCTTCCTTCTCTTAGAAGGAAATAGAAGTAATTATCCACTATCTTGTCTCTAACATGGTCAATACCAGGAAAAGGAAAACTTTCCATAATTGTCTGCCAGTAACAATTTGCAGACAAAGTTTTTGCTTTACTGCCTCTATAGAAGCAGAACAGCACTGCTTCAAAATGCCAGATGTTTTTTTTTAATCAAGCACAGAGGCATGTAACATATGCAATACAAAAATAATACAACAAATAACAAAAAAAAAGGCCATAATATTGACAAGCACACTTTTTATGTGTAAAATAGTTTTCTTTTTTACTTCAGGTATTGTCAGGCAAAATTTTGGAGGTATTGAAAGGAGAATTAGCCATTTATATGAATAAACAACGGTCTTAGTTTTATGCTAAGACTATCAGAATAAAGACATGATAACAAAGTAACACTGAGATTTTTAGAGCTTTCTGAGACAAGTATTTTCAAGTTTAAAAAGTCTGCAGGTTAAATATATTTAGATTATTATTTTTAGCAGTGTTACCCATTAATCACCCCCCCAAAAATAGCTAAAATGGTTACAAAACCAACTTCATTAAAACAAGCAAGGAGCTCCTTCCTCACAATTGGTAAGAAATTTAAATCTACCCACATGAGTCTGTAAATCAAAATAGGCTCTTCTTTCTTCCATCCGCTCTCGGTTTAAATTGCTGTTGAATTCTGCAGCTTTCTTGGCAGCTTTTTTAATATATTCTGGAACTTTACTGGCTTCTACTTTCTGTGTGTTCTGTTGCTGCATTTGCTGGAATAAAAACAATTATATTAATTCACATACATTTCACTATCAGCTCGAGAAGAACCTTTTCTCACATTCCCACTGCAGATTTGGTTCACTTAAGTGGTAATTACTTACAGAATACTCTTTGTAATGATCTGTTATCCGCTGCCGCTCTTTCTCTTGCAGTATAACAGAATACTCAGCATGTTTGGCAGGGTATTCTTTAATCATGAGATCAATTACTTCATCACTACGCAAAGCTGTTAGACCTAAAATAAATAAAGTAATAATTATGCTATCTGGCAAAAGTAACTGTAGGTTATTTATATCTCACAATGATCAACTCAAAGTTTTTGAGTAGCTTAAGACAACAACCTGCTGTCAGAATGCTTTTCCTTCTCAAGTAGCAGCAAACTTGTGCCATTTAGCTTTCAAGGCTGACTGGGAGTTTGCCTGTACTCAAGACTCGTGTCATTACTTACAGCTACAGACACCTTCACACCGACTCAATCACCTACTTAAACTCACTGCTGAGGCAGAACCTTTGTTCTAGATGGGATCTCATGTACTGTTAGTTTCAGTTTCCAGTGCTGCCTAAGTTTCATTACCCTGCAGAACCTTTACTGAAATTAAGAGGTTTACATAAAGTCTCTATACAAGTCAGGGAAGAATTGTTAGGAGAGCAATTCAGAGCAGCAAACCGCACATAGACTCCTGACTCCCAATTAAAGCACTTCACGCTCAGAAGTCAGAATGCCTCAGTTTGAAGCTACAATGCAGATCTCCTTCCCTGAAGGCTCCAACACAACTGATCTCCACACATGGACAATAGCATGGAATGATTTATGTCACTACCACTGATTATAACTATAATTTTATAAACACGGGTAGTTTGCACACATCTCTATTGGATATATGAGGTAGAATGAAACATTTCACCTCTATATATAAAAATTAGATACAGTTCTTTTATGTATAGTTAAGTTAAAAAAATAGCTCACAGGTGAGAAATAAAGGTGGTATACTAAAGATTATTAGCATATAAAATGACATGACATTTTCACAGACCCATGATACACAGAAAAAAACCCATGGCACCATAATTTAAACTCTACATGTCCAAGTCATATATATCAGAAGAGTAAGAAAAAGGTCCTTTCAATAAAAGCCTCAGAAATTACATCAATCCATTTCAAGTATATTCAAGTGATTTAAAACACACTGTTCTAATTTCTAACATAGAAGCTGAACCATTTAAGATACACTGATGTCTGCAGGCCTCCAGTGCAATGCAGCAAAATAACACTAACGTATATAAAGACACTCTGTACATATATATGCAATATATACCACCATGCATGCATGTACATATAATGTATATATATGAGACCACACTACTATGGTGGTCTCTTTTCTAAGAGAAAAGGTTCTACAAGTTAATTTAGAATATAGAAAAATCCCCTCTATGTAATTAGAATAGATGCAAAATATATCTGTTAATAATAAATCTGGAATACTGATACAACATGGCCAATTTACTAAACCAAAAATAAATCAGTTTTAATTTCAGAATTTATATTTGCAGTTGAGAGAGATGCAATAATTCTCTACCAAACTGAACCCCTTTTTCAGAGTGCCATACTTTTTATATTGTAATAAGAAGTCTAACAATTTGTTTTCTTACCTAGTGTGCATTGAGTCTCTGTGATAACATTTAGTTCTCTGAGGTAGAGTTTCTCCTTGTGAGATAAATCTCGCCTTTCTAAATCTCAAAAAAAAACCAAAACAAAGAAATAAAAATGGGTACAGTAACTGAAACTCCCCCATAAACACTGTCAAAACATTTCAACAGTTTTGTTTCCAGGCAGCTAGAGCCTATATTACACTGCTATTTCAAGAAACATGACAACTTCAAAAATTAATTTTAAATTTAACAAACAATGTAGGGACATGATAAATCTCCTTGACGTATAGTAGGTCAAGACCCTCTCTACAGTTATGATTTACATAAAAACTAAAGAAACCTGATGTATAAGTTCAGACACAGAAAATTTTACCAAGCACTGGAAGTGTAGTATTTTTTCTTTTACCATAACTTTTAAAAATAAATTCCCCAACAAAGAGCCAGATTTGACAATTCTGGATAACGGAGGCTCAAATACTAGAACCTCCACACACATATTTTTAAATATTTTTCCACAGTGTAGGAATGTTGCCACAATTCAGGAAACAGAATAGAGAGATCCAGTTATAGTAAGAAATCATCAACAAATCACTACAAATAAAATTGACATCAGTTTTCTAACAGTACTTGTTGATCTAACCCTCAAATCAGACTTGTTTGCAAATTTTCAGTGGCAATACCACAAAATCTTATATTACTTTGAAAACCAGTGGATACATTATATTTCCAGTAATGAAAATATGAAGTACAAGTATAACCCAGGTCTACTTTTCCTGGGTCTTTTTTTTTAACAGTTAGCTCATCCTACAGTCAAAGAAGCACAGACTACATCCAAACTGTTTAAGGACACAAGCTTTTAGAAGAAAAACTTTAAAAATAAATACCTGGATATTTTCTTTTAAAGGAAGTCACACCCAAATATTCACTGACTTGCTCCTGAAGCATATAGTATTCTCCTGTTTCATCAGGTGGCCATTTGTATTCTATCAAATTTTCAGCAGGAAAATAACTATACCTAAACATAAAAACAATGTTACAACAAATCACAACACTCCTTAATAATACTACTTACATCTCTAGAAATTCAGTAATTCCCATTTATATGTCAATGAACAGTAACTACAAAGTTGGACAAGCACTTTAAAACACTGCATCCCGTTAATCCATTTCAAAAGTCACTTTGTTGCACCCAATTTCACATATATTTCTCTAAATCTCCATTTATCAACATGCTAAGGGACAGAACCTGAAGAAACTGATATCCATCATAATGGAGAGGACGCCAGGAAAAGCAACTATTACAGAGTCACAATTCATTCAAGTATGCAATGTCTTAAAAACATGTAAACTGTGCTTCTGATTGTAAATCAGATGCAACACTTTTTGTGGCACTCTAAAATAAAATGCCTTAAAATATGCTGGGAGGAATAGATATCTAGCTATTTATAGGACATCACCTCAATTTGTAAAGATGTGTGAAGAATACACAAGTAATGAATAAAGAGCGAATACTTCAGCGTGCTGAACAATAAAGTCAGACTTACAATAAAAAGTGGGAATTGTAAAAAACAGTATTACCCAAGGTCTTGACTGGAAGTTTCACAGCTTCGAGAACTGTCCCCTGAGCCCATGCGCCGTCTTTTGGATGGCTGGCTGCCATCATTGGAATTTTCTTCTGTGTCATCCTGAAATGAAAATAAATATTAAAAAAATTAGACTACTCCAAAGATAATGTAAAACACCAAAAACATTGCAAGGCAATCCACAATTTAAATATACTTGAATTGCTAAGCCATTCTATGACAGTCTTAAACAACTCACAGGACAGTCTACATAACAAATTATTCTTTGTTATAAACTATCTGCACGACACATGGTAGCCCAGTAGGAGAACTGGGCAGCTTCTCACTCGTGGTGTAGGCAGAGTTCTGAATAGACAGAGCTGTAGCTCTGATCACCAAGTTCATGATTCCTGATGTAAACTACCTCTGGCACTTGACCAAACTAGCACTCCACACCAAGAGCAAGTGAAAAAAAAATCCCTACTCCTTGCTGAGAGCTGATGCTTACAAAATCAGGGAAAATATTACTGAAAGCAACACAGGAGTTTACAGGTACAGAGTTAAAATAAAAGGAACGGTATACAGTTTACAAAAAATATCACTGCAAGCAAGTAGCAAAGACTTGAGATGAAAAAATGTACAGAAGAAAAAACCCAAGTTGGTATTACAACAGATACAGAAGAGAACGAGGCTCTTACAGGGGAACATTCAGATCTCATGGGATCAATATAATGAAAGGGAATAAAGAATGAAGAGGAGGAAAAGAAGACCCAAGCAAAACAAAGAGTTCTGTGAAATCCTAGAAGACAGTGACTCAGTTGATGATGTGTTTTTCACTGGTCTGCTGTCCCATAATGCTGTATAACTCCTACCTGCATCATCAACAATCTCAAAGCATTTAGTGACCAACCCTGTCTGATCATAAATGAGATAAAGAAAGCAGAAATCTTAAGGTGAATTGCCTACCATGACCAGTAGTTGAGTCAAGAACAAAACAGATCCTTAAGTAATTGAATTTCTAAAGTGGAGCAGAGTTGACAGAATCAACTTCCTAACTTCTGTGAAAAGTTTAAGATGAATTAACCTGTCAGAAATAAATGGATCAAGCCCAACTACACTAACTTATTTAGAAATGACAACAATGGTCCTTTGCTAATGTCTTTCATTCTAGTGTGTTTTACTTAACACATGACTTGAAATATCAATTTAAAAATATTCCAGCAAACAAGAATACATTACTTTTACCAAGCAACATTCACAATGTTATAATCAAGACAGGCCATAGACAAAAAGCAATTGTCTCCTGGGGTTTTGGCTTATTTCTTATTTTCTGCAACTTTTTACAAATATTCTTCTCCCTCTTCAAGGAGCAAAAACATCTTTCACACAGTTATAAAAACTGAAAAACTAATTTTAATAGAATTGTGTTTTCTTAGTGCAACCATCCTTAAAAAAAGCAGTATGCAGCACCTCCACTCACATTAGCAGTAATACCATTTCTTAGTATTGCTGAGAATACCCTGTGTGAACTCCAACGAATGAAGCAGCAGCCCCCAATCAAACCAACACTGCATTAGAATATCTTGTGACACAGCTGTCTCATCAGTAGTTCACTTCTACTTCCCACAAGAATATTAATGCACTCCAAATCTTTTTAACTGCTAGACAGAGACCTGAAAAGGGCCAAAGTAACCCTCTGGTATACCAAAACTTCCAAGAGACTTCAAAATGACATTAAAAGATAGATCTCAACCTGACAATTTGGTGGAAGTGCCTGATATCAGTTTCTCCTTCGGCTTTGTAAGTTTTCATTGATTATACCCGGTACTGTTACAAAGTATGAGTATCCCTAACATAGAGAGACCAGTGCTCTCTATTTCCATAGTTGCTTCCTTATTTGCTTAAAATTTCACGAAATTCAGTCACACAAGTTGAGTTTGTTGCAGACGACTTAGTATATCAAAACATCTGCAATCTAAAGGCACAATGCTGCTCAACCACCTTTACTGTTCAAAAACAACAACAACAACAAAAAAAAAGGGACAGCTCTGTGGTTGTATTTATATGAAGAGTCAAGCACTGTCCAAAAGAGCCCCTTTCTCCCTTAAAACGCATGTTTCTGTAAAAAGCTTGTTAGTCCTTACGAAACATGATGACGTTACAAACTTCTGGTGCGTCTGTCACTGCAAGATCGACGTAACGCTGCTTTAATAAGCGATCGAGAAGCTTAAACTGCCCGAGACGTGTTTCAAAGGGCGACTGCCAATCTGCGCCGGGAATCTTTGGCGCCACAAGTGCCCGCGGTGCCCGGGATGCGCGGGAGCAGCCGGCAGGGCCAACGCGGAACTGCCCGCGGCCAGACCCAAACTTTCCCGGCCGCGCCGCCCCCGGCAACACGCCGAGGGACATTTGGGAAGGAGGACGGCCTCGGGCACCCAGCCCCAGACCCGCGCTCAAAGTTCGGCCCGGGGCGCGGGAGGCCGCCCGCCGCCACCCGGCTCCCCCAGCGGGCGTCAGGTGAGCCCGGGGCGGGCGGGTCGGGTGAGAAGCGCGGGTCGGGGCGCCCAGCGCGCGGGGGCCGCGCGAGGCCTCCCGCCGAGGCGGCTGTTGCGCCGCAGCTCCGCGGCCGCCGCCACCCGCGCTCACCTTGAGGGACTGCGCGCCGGGCGTGGCCGGGTCGCTGTCGCAGAGGCGCGGGGACAGCACGGCCGCCATGGCCGCCGCCGGCTGGGCCAACAGGAGCGACGCCGCCGCCGCGCGACCGGGCCTCGCGCCGCGCCCGCCGGCCCCGCCCCCGCGCCCTGCGGGGAGCGGCAGCGGCCCCTACCGGCCAGCGCGCGCACGGGCGCGGCGGCTCCTGCTCCGCCCCCCTCCGGGCAGCCCGCGGCGACCCCGGCCCGCGCCGCCGGACCGGCACCCGCACCGACCCGGCGCCGCCCCGCGGGACCGGCGCGGGGGATCCGTCGCCGCCGGTGCTGCCGCCGCCGCCGCGCCCTTCTCCTCCTCCTGCCGCCGTCGCTCGGGCGGCCGCGCGGCCCGGCCGCGAGCGCGGAGCCGAGCCGCCGCGGTAGCGCTTGGGCAGCAGCGCGGGACGGAGGGGCAGCATCCCGCCGGCGGGGTGGTCAGCGCCGAGCGCGGGAGCTGGCACCCAACAGGGCCGGGCTGCTCCGCTCCGCCGGCAGGCTCCCGTCTCCGGGAACGTCAGCCGGGGACGAGCTACGTTTGTGAACCATCAGCCCCCGCAGGGGGTTCGGGGGGCGGGGGGCGCACTCGGAGGAGCCGCTACGAGCGCGCTCGCCCCTGCGACGGAGGGAGGGCGCGTGCGGCCGCTCCCCGCCGCTGCGCGGTCGCGCCGAGCCCGCTGCGCGCCGTGGCCGCGCCGCCTCCCGGTGCCGGTACCGGTCCCGCCGGTACGGGCGGGCGGAGCTGAGGCGCTGCCCTCCCTACACGCCACGGGAACGACCCTCGTCCCCGGGACGGGGCGGCGCGCGCGCCCGCCCGCACGCAGCCGGGCCCCGTGGGCGCGCACGGCCCCGCGCCGGCGAACAAAGCGCACGGCCGCGCCTCAGCCACGGCCCCGCCCCCGGCCCCGGCCGGGGGCTCCGCCGGCCTCGCGTGTGCGCCCACCCGCGGCCCGGGCTGCTCACCGCCCCTCGAGGTTTGCCCGGCCGCGGCTCCAAAGGCGCTCAGACCCAAGCTGGACACGGGGCGTTGGGAAGCACCCCGCCCCGTCCGCGCTTGTTTTCAGCTCTCAACAATAGAACGGACGTGGCAAAGGCACCAGCGCTAGATTTCCACGCACGGCAGATCCAAAAGCTGATGCCTACACACCTCACAGATCTGCGAGTCTCACTTAAAAAAATACGATCGGTGCTGCCCTTGCCAGTTATGGACCAATTCTCAATAGCCTTGAGATTGATCCCATCGTCCTCCTGCCACTGCCACCAGAAGCCCCTAGGCCAAAGTGACCCAACTCGCTCAATTCAGTATTTGTCCACCAACCAGACCCGAGGCAATACTTAACCAAAGGGTATGACCTGGGGAACCTAATCACTGAACTAACACTTCATTCAAGGGAAACGGCTGGAAATGTGCACAAGTTTCTAGGACTGCAAAACACAGCTTCCCTCCCAGCCAAGTTTCTAGGCAGACCAGCATTTTATCATAGATACCAACTATGAAAAACGAAAAATGAACACTGCTCTTCTTACAAAAAGCATGCTTTTAAGAAAACTGATACCTGCAACTGCATATAAGCACTGGTGAACAGTCCTAGACATTCAAGAGACAAGCAACATTCAAAATTTTGCAATGTTTGGCCTTACACCAGCTGCTCCCACTTCCACAGCAGAGCATTACAACAGATGAAGCCCATATGTACTCAACCATAAACATTTCCAAAGCAGTTTTGTTTGGCTTTTTTTTTAAACAGAGCAAAAACAAGCAAAATTATCTCAACTGTATGTCAGTTTCAATGTGCCAACACCAATAGGACAAATATGAATACTAAAATAATGATGTTTTGAAAATTTTCAAATATACCATGTATTGTGATGCACAAATGCAGCTGTGACTTTCAGAGTTTTAGTCGTAATAACAAGCCATTACCAAAGCCAGTGCAATAAATGTATCAGTTTCACATTTAGCTGAAACCCAAGTGTCTCTTTCAGCATCCCAGAGGCATCTGCTGGCAACCTAAAGGGATAAAAGAGAAAAAGTTACAAGTGAACCTATATACCTATATATGTTCTTTATTTTTAAAGAACGCCCAGCATTATCTAAATACTAATTAATCATATTAGGAGAGTTACAACTATTAAAAACAATGCAAAAGTTGAATAAAATTAACAATTCCTATTCAATTTTAAATACATGTTCTTGCTTCACCGTAAAGCTCCCACACAGATAGATCCAAAAATCTCAGCACCAAACCCTCAATTCTCTCTTGTGTTCACTTGTTACAATTTAACATACAGTAAGAGCACCCCTTCAAAAGCAATTGAATGTCAGTGTGAATAGACATCAGTTTTGGGAACATATACAACCAAGAAGTCACATCCCCCACTCCTCCACCTCCAGCTTACTACAGCCTACTTGTAAATTTATTGGGCTCTCAGCCTTTTTTAAAAAAATGTTTTCAAAGCTAAACTATGTGAATTGATGGCTGGAATAAACATATTCCTTGGGAGAAAAAGTTAACTTGGACCACTCATCTGTTTCAACCTACAGCTCCTCAGCCAAAGCACCCCTTAAGAGGCAGCATACTGTGGGATGGCACCAGAAAAGCAGGCACCTCACAAACTGGATTTGGTACTGAAGCTGAACCCTTCAGATGTTGTTTTATGTAACTCACTAAACACATGTTGGTTTCAATCATGTTTTAAGAACTGATGATGAACGCTCCAAAGCAGAAGTGTTCTTTGGCACTCTACTAGACAGATAAAAGCGTTCTGAATGCCAATGGGAGCTCCAAGCTAGCTGGAATACTGAATTTATATACCAACGCAGCACAATCTAGAATCCTTTTATTTTAGGAGTTCCAAGTTCAGATGACTGGTGTTAATTTGAAATCCCAGGAGCATGTCTGGTGGCAGCTGGAGTTACCATCCACCTTTCTGTTCCACCTGCCACCCTTCTGTTCCATGACACCCCACACTACAACTGCGAAACATCTTGTGTGGAATGCAAGAACCCAAATGGAGATCCAAGTACACCACACAAAGAAAAACAAAATTCGCTGAACTCATGGAATTGTATTGGCACAGCAGAAACAAGTGAGTGACAGGAAAGTGCAGTTGGGGCTGTTTACCACTTACTGAACACATGAAGACAGCAGCCTTCAGAGAGTCAGGCAGAATCACAGCAGCACTTTGAATTGTCACTTGGGATACTAGTACTCATAAAGAACGTAAAAGCTTCAGGACCACCTCAAACAAGTTAAGCTGCTGAAAGAACATCTAGGAGATATCACACAGTTCTAAAAGTTGTTTTTAATTTTCAAAAGGTGTAACAAATAATATGTTTGCTTACAATCATTGCCTGATTTGCCTTTTCCACAATTAGCACTGATACCACATACTTATAACGGTCATAGTCCAATTCCTTCACAGCATTTAATATTTCTTCTGAGATTGAAGCACACAAGAAGGCACTAGAAGCTCCATCGTATGTGGCTTCTTGTAGTTTATTCTATCAAAAACAATTTTGAAAGATCTTAGTTTTCATCCTAGTAGTCTTTTGCAGCAAACACTCTTTACAGTCATTTTCATTACAAGAACATGAGAAGAACTAGTGAGTTGAACAGTCAGTAGAGATGATGGTCTCAAACAGCAAAGGATGCACAGTTTTACTCTGAAATGTTTTATCTGTGCTACATTTCCATTTTGGAAAACAGTGCTACAAATATCTGTTCCAAATACCCAAGATATGTCTTCCAGACAGCAGAATTAAAAAGATCTGGTTATAACTGTTCAAAATACCACTAACACCTTTGGATTATCTCAACAAATTGTTTTCTATTTGCTCAATTCGTGTATGTGCCAGTCTGACTGTCAAGGATACCAAGCAATTTTATGCAGGTCCTGTGATATTAGCAGAATTAATAGAAATCCACAAATTTGATGTCATGATCCTTTGCTAACTGGATATTTTGTGGATTAACGTACTTTGAACTGTGCTGTAGCTCAATTTGATTTTAAAAAATGCAAGAGTTTATGAAGTTTCAGCTCCACCTAAACAGCACACGCTCAGCAGTGACCTCACAGAGGCCCTTCTGCACTTTGCAAAATGGAATACATTCACATTAGATCCATGTGCCAAAACTCAAAGGACTGCAGAGATTTATGTGTGTTTAAGTTTATGCAATATTCACTGTTCCTTAAATACTTCTGCAAGACAAGCTGCTTTTGCAATGAGACAAGTAATTTAAATAATACCATACCGTTAGTATCGCTTGAGCTTTGTCTTGTAATAAGCCATCCTGAATTTTAGTGCGCGGCTCCAGTCTGTACGTGTTACGGCTTTTTGACTTTGCCTTTCCTTCTGTTGGAGCCGTACCTGAAGCATCCTGTGGCTTTTTTCCTTTTGACTGTACAGAATAATAAGAAAAAAATCCACATCACATGTCAGTATTTTAGAATTTAAAGACTCTAAATAATACTTAAGAGAAAAAAAACCCCAACAATTAGTCTAGGAATATGTTAACAAAAGCACAGAAAGCTAGAAGCTGGTTATCATCTTCTGGCTGTTTTAACTACTGTTTGCCTGAAACAGGAGAAGTGGTGGACTTCCACTCAATTTAAAATTCTTTTCCAGCCAAATCCAACTGAACTTTGCTTTTAAACTCGTCAGTTAGATACACTATATTACCACCTTGAATCCGTTCCTTTTTCCAAGGAAAAATACACAGCTATTAATGTACCCATCCAAGACTGCTAGCCACAAGTTCAAGCTTCTCATTCAAATAGCGTACACGATATCCAAAATACAGACTTGGTTCATTTACTACTTCATTTTGCTCATCCTTATTCCTTCTTACTAAAATAGTAGCTTATGTAATGATGATTTAATTTGCTCATTTAAAAAAAAATAAAGGAAAAAGTGAGCTCCAGTGTGCAAAGCTTTGTAATTTTGCTTGGAACTTAAAACCAGATCTCTGAAGATCACGTTTTCTTCCCATCCAGCTGTGTATCTATCTCTTCAACACACATAACAAAACACTCCCTCTATGAATGCAAGAAGTAAATCTGATGTTGCAAAAAAAATGTCACCTGCTGTCCACCACAGTGGCTTAAAATAGAACTGTAAAATAGTAACAGAGACAGAAAAGCACAAGGTATCATAACAAATGCCACAGGCAATGGTCTTGCATACCAGCTACTTCCTAACAAACCATTTTCAAGCTTCACTGACTCTTCAGTCTCAGCTCCACTTCCTGACTACTGCTAGGACCTAACATTGAGAGAAAATTATCAGTTCCTTTCCAGGAGAGCAGAAAAGAACTCAAAGGTGAAATAACATCACAATGCAAGGCTTATGCTAAGAAGTACAGAAAAAAAAAGTCACTTATGGATAATATGAAAGTCTAATGAGAATTATTTTAGAAGATGTGCTAGTCAGGGGCTCACAACTCTTTCCATCTGAGGAGTTTTAAGAATTAGGGAAGAATTGCAATTTCTTCTCTATGAAATCACTTGCACATTTGTTCTGCCAGCAACTGCGGACATTACCTAAAAGTATCCTCTAGTTCCTTAAAAGCAGTGATGTTGGTAGCCTTAGTGCAAATTGCCTGCTGTTGTTTGTTGAACTCTGAATAGCATTTACTCTAGAAACAAAAGGACCAAACACATTTGCACTTAGCCTGTGGACACTCATTATCTACTAAGTACAAATTCAGATCTCAAAAGACTAAAAAAAAAAGACTAAAGCCCTGACATGCTCATCACACATCACCTAACAGAAGAAAAACCACCTCAAGTCTTGCAGCTGAAGTCTTCAAATGAGCATCCCCATCCATGTGAGTAACAATGAACTTGTGAAAAAGGGTGCAGTCCAAACAGTGATTCTTTGCTGACATGGTTCAGCTTGAGCCACACTACCTTCAACCTCCATCGTTAATGATGGAAGAAAATTCATGTCTATAGCATACAACTTCTAACAATGGTGATACTTAAAAGTTTACCTGCTGCTATTAGTGACAGGAGTTTTCATAATCACTTGCAAAAAGTCATTGCATTTACTAGTGAGGCAACCAAAAACCTTGATACTAGCCATTAAAGACATGGCTAGTAAATAAACCTTCTTCTGTATATCACCGTATAAAATACACAGTAAACCCCAAAATTTTAGCACGATGTTGCAATTAAGTTTCTGGTAAATACTTGCACCGTCTGTGAATAAAACTCTCAGAAGTTCAAGAACTGACTGCATTTGAGCACTTGACCAAAAAGCACCTGTTCTTAGGCTACTCAACTCGAGTACATTGGCTTAACATTGGACATATGGAAGGAAGTATGCTAATAGAAAAATTTCATGCTATTTACATGAAATTCTGTTTGTTAGTAAGTTCATTTCAACAACCAATAGGTTTTAGTTGTTAAAGCAAACAGGAAAGAGTTCTTGTTTATTCCTTCAGAAGAGGGTACGGGTTCTAGTTCAGAGCAGCACCCCGAGTTGGAGAGAGTGCCCCACCAAAGGCAGGACGCCCCTTCTCTTTACCAGCACAGCAGCTCGGGCTCTCAGCGCCTGAGGCAGCACGCCAGCCGCAGGGCATGAGCCAACATCACACCTGACCAAGCAGAAAAAGCGGAGCTACCCCAAACCGGGCACGAACCGAGAGGGAACAGCATTCCTGATACCAATTTTCACAAGATCACTCGCGCCTTTCATCCCACCTTCTCCACGCCCCATCCTTCCCTCCCAGCTGAAGCGCCGCAGGCCCGGACCGGCACCCCCGGCTCAGTTGGGCATCACACCCCCCCGCGCCCGGGCCGCTGCCCCCACTCCCGGCGGGGCCTCAGCCCGGCCAGCTCAGCCCCCCGGGGCCGCCTCTCGCCCTGGCGGCCGCTCACCGTGTCTTTATCCTGACGCTTTTTCCCTCCGTCCATGGCTGCGGTGGCGGTCCCGCTGGGCGGCGTGCGGCGGCTCGGGCCCTGCCCGCGAGCCGGCCGTGACGCGGCGCCCGCAGGTAACGGAGCCGGCGGCGGCCATGGCGGAGCGGGGGCGCCGGGCCGGGCCCCGGGAAAGGGCGGGGAGGGGAGGGGACAGCCCTGCCCTGCTCCGCTTCTGCCAGCGCCAGCCTGCTCGCCCCGCAAAGGTCACCGCCCCGCCCCGTGCCTGGCCCGTTTTACAGAAGTGATGGTAGTAAAGGGTAGCTGCGGTCGTGCAGGATTTGCTCTGGCCTTCTGTCCCTGACAGAGAAACGGCGAACGGGAAGAGACACAAATTAAGATGTACTGAATGATATGTCTTACGAACCTTGTAGATTTTTAAATTTCTTTTTCTTTAAATATCAGGTAGGTACTCCAGATGGCAGCTAATAGCGGTTTCCGATGGGAACTGTTACCCTTGCTTAGTGCTGACAGCTATATAAATATTTCTTCTCTCCTTGATGCCATGAATTCAGAAATTACATATGTGAGGGTCAATTCTGCCATCTAATTAGAGAGGAAAAATGTTTTTAATTTAACTTTAATGGCATATTTTTCATTATTATTAGTTGTGGTACTTCATTATCAAACAATTTCTTGTCTATCTAATGAATGAAATTTCTTGTCTATCTAATGAATGAAGAAGTGTGACTCTTTTTACTAAATCAGGAGCATTTTCATCCTTGTTAACACGGCACAGTTTTATCTGCAATTTTTAAAGTGTGTGCTTCTGAATCAGTCCATTTTTCTGTTTAAACTAATGTGAAAATAGCATGAATACTTAAATTGCACTAACATTGCTACAGAATTCAAGTGTTCTTCCCCTGCCTCCCTCCAAGGATCTTGCTGGTTTTAAGGACTGATGCTCTTAGTTTACTTGAAGTAGCATCAGTTTCTCTGCAAACTCAGAGATTAAGCAGAACACTTACAAATAGGGATATTTTGCTTCAGTCTATCTTGTCATGGTTTCAGTAGATATAACCATTCTAAAATTCACCCTCCTGACCTTGTGAAAACCGAGCAATGCTTTCCCTCAGTTTTATGAAGGTGGTTCTGGTTGAGAGTTCCTTTCATCACGTATGTTAATGAAACTTGCATTGCAAACCCAAACAGCTTGTTTACAGACAATGTATTACTGTCTGTGTAGCTGTGCTGATGGGTATGTTCTAGTATTTTTTTTGTTCTCGTGTGCTTTCTTATTACGAGGATTCTTTCTCTGTGTGTGTGTTTGTTCTAGATGGCGTTGCCAGACTCAATCACTACTTGCCTTTCTCAACCTGTACACTATGTGATTTGCAAACTTGGATTTGAGAAGAAAGACACCTATAATATTGATACTATTTTATCTGGAAACAGGGAAGTTTGTTGGCCAGCTGTTACAGAGCATGTGTGTTACCTTGAATCAGGTTGGTGTTTACCTGCTGTAGTAGTGATGCATGTAAGACAGATGCAGAATTTCAGTACAGCTCATAGCAATCCTAGCTGAGTTGTGACAGTTTGTTACAGTACAGCATTAGCTCTGCTGCAGATTAGACTATGTAGGGTTCATATCTATGAAGAGCTTTATATTTTTCATCTGTGTTTGGTATTTGGCTTTTGCTGGCTCCTAAGGTTTGGGTAATCTGTGCTACCTAAGTAGTTCCTACTTTACCTTCATCTTGGTTCCCAGCTTAATGTGCCTGTAACATAAGAGGTTCAGTTCTGCTTCTCTCCAACCCCATTATTGTCTTGTTCTGTGTTCTTTATATTCCTTTTGCACTAAATTTAAAAGCGTGGGGCCATCAATATTGCTACTGTTGGATCTGTTTGGGTTTCCCAACTTGAGGTTGTACAGAAGTACGGTCCTGTTTCCCTTCTATGTGGAATAGTTTGTAGTTGTTTTTTAATCAAAACAAAGTATTTATGTCCTGATGAATTAATTGAATTTTAATTTGCCAAATTGCATAATGTAAGCTCTGTTATTAATTTCCAGAGGTAGTAGAAATATCTTTCAGTAAACCAGAAGAATTTATTTTCCTCTAAAAAGTGTCTCATCAAAAAGAGGCAGTGATACCACTGTGTAAGGTACCACATCCATCTGCCTTCTTTAAAGGCCATAAGTGGTGCAATTTGACTCTCACTGGGCGTAGCTTCTAGCTTGATATATGGAATTTCTATAGAAATTGTAGTAGGTTCTTCACATTTCAACAAAAGCAGAACACAATGATCCTACTTACTTTCATATTTTCTTGTGTTAAGTTTTTGTTGGGGTAGGATTTTTGGGTTGTTTTATGTTCTATTCAGAGAAGGTGCTTGATCTTACCTGGTTTTGCATTGCAGTTTTACTTTTCAATACCTTTCCCGTGTGGTGTTTTGGACAGTAAATTGTATTGTACTGGTTATGCTAAAATAGTCGGGATAAAATTGTCTGTGCTAAATATGTACACAAACTGTAGCAGGTTTTATCCCTAGTGAGTTTTAAAATATTAGACCTTCAGGAAGGTTGGTACCCTAATCACCTTCTGTTTTTCAATTTAAGATCAAAGTGTGGATTATATCAAAAGCATACGATCATTAGGACCTGTCTGTGAATCTGTTAATTTGTACTTCAAATCTCTGACCAAGGAGCAATTTGTAATTCAGTATGCATCGTGGTTCCACTGGACAAACTGCACAGAGGTATGGAAATTTCTGCTAAGTTTGTATTTTGGCACATGAACTTTTTGTGGAAGTTTAATGTGAGAACACAGAAGAGACATCTATGAACTAAAGTGCTTAGAATTCGTAACTAATTGTCCTTCTCTGATAAATGGTTGCTTGTAATTTTTCTGACTTTGTAATTGGATTTTGTGTTAGACAACGTGAGGAGCTTTGGGCCTGTTCTAACATTAGTTTGTAGGATTTTGTTTTTTAATAATATGTACCTAATGCCAAGTTTTACCTTGTAAAGTTATTATGGATATTTTTAAATATGTAAGGCACGAGATATCAAGAGGTACTCTAGGGAAATTTCTCTCCAGTAACTACACTTTCATTTCTTTGGCATGGTTTTCTTTCCACATTTGCATAGCAACTATTACGGAGGTATCTTTACATTTCTCTGTGCTATTGGCTATGTGATCTTTCCTTTTAAATATTGAGCACAACATTCTTCCTGTCCCCCATCATGCAGGTATTTCTGGAAGTGTTTGATGTTTTGCAATCTACACAAGCTACAGAAGTTGCTCTTGGCTTAATGAAACTAACATCATGCTTGGAGCGAGCCTTGGGTGACGTAAGTGCCAGCACGAGGAGTCTATCTTGGCTTTATAAGATGGGAATGACCTCTTGGATTTAATTGTCCATTTAAAAAAAGTGATGTTACCCTGTTCTGTAATAGTACACTAATAGCCCACATGCATTTTGAGTTGGACAGAGGTTCTTTCCTGGATCCAGTTGTGCTGATGGAAACATATGTAGGGCTCCTTCACCAGTGCTTGTAGAGTTGCTTGTGCGAGTGCTGTTACTAACTAATTTAATTAGGAAAGAGAAGTGTTTGATTGATCACTGTACACAGTAGGTCTTTATTAGTTTGATTTATTTAACTGAAGTAGGGTAGCATAGCTTCCACAGAAGATCTGATGGTGTATTTACTTCTGTGAGGGATGGCATGCAGTTGGAAAAACAGGCTACTGGATAACTCCTTTCCTAGGGAGAAGAGAGAGACAGCTACTTAAACAGTTTTTGCTGCTGGGCTGTTTTAAAGCCAGGTAAGTTAAAATGGCTAGTGTTCAATATCTATGAGGAGCTCTGGAGAAGGAAATGACAGAGAAAGAGCAGTGGGCGAGCTCACAAACCAATTTGCCCAATTGTGGGGCATGGTAAATTTTTCAGTAAAACAAATCACCAAAGATTGGAAAAAATGTCAGAGTACAAAGAATGGAAGTTGTGATAGCAGTTGAAAATTGAGATGCTATTATTGTCCAACAAGGATAAAATCTAGTTTAAAGAGCAGTCTGAATCAGAAGATGAACCACAAGTCTCCTCCCTTTCACATTGACAGACCCTATAAATTTCTATTGTAAAAACAAAATACACTGTCCATGGTAGAGCTTATTCCCTTAATTAGGTGTTCTTGTTGTGCCTTATTGGTTTTTGTGGGATTTTTTGGAAGAGAAAAGCAGTATATGTACAGACCTTGTGAAAAGCCTAACTATGGTCACATTAAATAAAATATCCACTCTTTCCTGGTATGTTGCCTAAATTTTAATTTGTCATGAAATTACAGAATTTAAAGCCTTTTTAAGGATTTAGTGGGTTTTGTTTGGTTAGTGTTTTTACAATAACCAAAATGGTTATTGGGTAAAATAGTCAAGGTATATGTTTGAAATACAAAGTATAATAAATTATTTATTATCTGTTCTGCTCTTTTTTTTAATAGGTGTATTTACTTAAGGGTGATGATTGTCCTTTCCTTCTAAGAGATTTGCTTGCATCTGAGCAGCTTGCAGATGTCTTTGGACAAGCTGTAGTAAGTACATAGTTTTGAAATAAGGAATAACTACTGAGATGGTTTTCTTCCTACTAAATGTACCTTCTGTTAATTTGCATTAAATTACACTGGATTTTTACTACAAGAAGTAAGAGCTAAATTTGATCTCATTTGTTTGACTGTCATAACTGTTTGGGATATCTAATAGCTAGTTTGATTCTTCCCATATTATATTCTAGATTCTGTACAAATAAGCTGAGAGATTCTCCTTCAGAGAATACTGGGAATTGCGAGTAAAGAGTTTCTGTTACTGTGACAAGTGGTGGCCAGTCATCTTGACAATAGACATTGTAGTTTCTTAATAACTTCTGAACTTTTCTGCCAGGGAAAGGCAATAAAAGTAAGAAGGGTAAGAAAGGCAAAGAATAATAGATTTCTTCATGCAGTAATTGCTTTATTTATTAATTAGATGAATGTACTGAGGGTATTCATTGGATCTCCACATGGTTTGAACCTTCGTAATGTTTTGTGGCATGGATTTGCATCACCACAAGAAATTCCTGCCAAGTAAGTTACCAGGAAAAGAACACTCCTTTTCTTACCAGTCAGACTTGTGAGTTCTTGGAAAGTGGTTAGTAACCACCTACTTCTCTTATGGGAAAGAAAAGAAATTTCACTTGCAGCTGCTGCTTCTTTTGGAAATAGATTTCCATAGTATACTTCAGCCATTACAAAGATGGCCATTATTAGGTCCAGCGGGTTTGGTACTGTTAGGGAAGATATTTTTTTAAGTCAGGGCCATGAGGAGTAGCTTGGAACAAAAGACAGAATAATGGGGTTGAAGGAGAAGCAACAGCAGCCAATGTAAAATACAGTAATGCTTTTTATCTAATTCTACTCGTTTCTTCATGCTTATGAATGCAATTAATTATTAAGTGCTCCTACTTAGATGGGGAGAGTACGTTCTGGGTGTTTTTAAAAAAAGCAAAAAAACCCCTTTGTTCCTAACTCACAAATGTTGGTTCTTTGCAGGAAAATTTCTTTGTATAAGCTTTTCTAATATATTTTGGTATTCTCCCTAGATACTGTGCTATGCTGCTCTTTTTAACTGCAGGATTGGGTCAGTTGTTACAGACTTATCTTCTGCAAACTAAAGGTGTTTTAGTACATCGACCTTATGTGATCTTCATTAGCTTAGAGGAGCTTGATGCATTTCCAGGCAAGTATTTAACCACTAGCAATTTTTTTATTATCCTGTATTTGCTATTGTTTCCTTATCCAAAAGCATGGTTGAAAATAATGCATTTCCCAGAGTTCCAAGATTAAATCTTAATTAAGATACCTTTATACACCATTATTAGATGAACCAATCATGCTTGTAGGGAAACTTCTTAATATGTAGACAGTTCGGTGACTATTGAGTAAAAAACTGCTGCATTCTAAAATAATTGCAACACAACATTGAAACATGAAATATTGCTGCTTCTAAAAGACTTCAGCTGTATATTACATTTTTTTGATTATGTGAATTAACTTAATGTAACAGTCATCTAGTTTGCTTTTGTGAAATCTAACTTTTTTCAGAATCAATGGGTTCCAGCTACGAGGGTCCCAGCAGGAGTGTCCTGAGTCTTATAGGGGAGGTAGTGTTGAAACAGAGTAAAAGGTGGTGCCACATCTTCACTTCACTAATGGGTTTCTCAGGGAAGGGTTTGAAGTGTCAGATTAAAATCTTCTCCCTGTCCACACACCTTGATTGGTTTATTCCTACTATTTTAAGGCAATAACACCATATAGGGGATCTTGGTGTCAGTGTTGATCATGGTCAATTTGTGCTATATAATCAGTGGAACAACTGTCCCAGAAATTGAGACAGGGATTTTGGGAACCAAATCAATAATTATGTAGTGTAAATCCTATGGCTGTTGGTTGTCTTTGAAAAAAAAAAAAAACCAACACTTACTGTAATCAAATTACACTTATAATTTTGAGCTTTCTCTTGGATAAGACATTTATGATATGCATTTATAAGTTTGGGTTTCATTACATAGTAGCATTGAAGTATGTAGTGTTAGTTTATTATGCTGTATTTTCAACACAGAAAATTTATAAAATAGGAATAACATGCTCATGATCAAATGTTCATACTACTTTATTGATTCTGGCTAAATAGCAATGATTCATTAATATTATACTTTTTTTAAGTATCTGAAATAGGTAGAGAACAACTCAACAGAAGATGGGTCCAGTTGATATATAGTCTTTCAATAAAAAGCAAACATGACATTTTAAATTGGTTTTACTCTATAATTTTACATTATCACCACAAATGCAATCTTACATATTTGAATTCTGACCTTAAATATGGCTACTGTTGTACTTGCATAGTTAAAAGAAAATTGATAACTTTTAAATTTCCCTTTACAAATGTTGAAATAATATCATATTTTCAGTAAAATATTTAAAATTAATTAGTGAATTGTAGATTATATGTAATTTTTCAATGTTGTTTTTTTTACTTGCAGATCTTAATAGTGAAATACTTGCCATAGCTGAAGAACTTGTAAAACACTCCAGTTTTGTATTAAAAATTATGTTACCATTTTGGATCGCTGCTTTAACAGCTTTCAAGCAAAGCAGGTAAGATTTTGTAATTTTTTAAATAGAAACTAAAAAGAATATATTCTTTATTTTTATAACTGCATTTGCAGATTCCAAGGCTTCATACTAAATTACTTCACAGCATATAGTTATGCTTTGTTATGGTGATGTCCTGGAAAGCTGAGTTATAGCTTTGTTTTGTGCCAACTAAGATTATAAACTATTATAAAGAATATAAACTATTATTTTGAAGCCCAAAAAGAGCTGTTGGAGATGTAGCAAAAAAGGAGAGGTTTATAAAGCAAGTGGAAATAAATCTTCATATTTTGATTTTTTTTTAAAAGTGTGTTGTTTTGTTTTCCTCTCCCATGCTCCATCTTTTTGTGAGTTATTCTTGTCTCTGAGCTTGAATTCAGTGGTCAGTTTCTGTTTGGCACAGGTAGTCATTTATTGTTTGTTTACAAAGTGCATTACAAATGCACTTTGTAAAATTTTGTCTGGGTTGTTTGGCCCGAGTCTGTAACTCTGAAATGGTTTATAGTTATAAGGAAGAAAAACACCCTTTGGATATCTCTGTTACTTTTTCAGGTATGCTGACAGTGTGATTCTCTTACTTCCTCAGCTGGAAGCTGGACTTAGATTGCTCTTCACTACAACTAATAAATGTCCAAATCGATTGCTAACAGCGGAGGTAAACTTTTGTCTAAAGTCAATTATGATTTAGTGCTTACAATATTTACAGAAGAGTTATTCTAGAAATCTAGTGTCTATAACCATTTACAGATTTACCCCACAAAATTTCAATCAATTTTGGAGCATTATTTACAAATCTCCAGCTGAGATTCATGAATGCCTTTAATATTTTTTAAATGTCTGCCTCTAAAAAGGACTGAAAAAGTAGTGGAAGATAAAAGTTCAGAAAAAGTAGTTTAGGGTGAAAAGCAGGACATGATATATTTGCTTAAAAAAAACTCAGCACAAGATCCCAAAGTGCCTTTTTTTGTTCATAAGGGGACTTTTTTGCTATTAATGCACCTCTGGTATCTCATGCAAATGAATAAACTAAAGTTTTATATACATGACTAGTTAATTGATTTTGTTTGAAAACGAAATAATATTATTTGTGTTTTGTTCTAGTCTTCTGCTCTCTACACCACTTTTGATGAGGTACTGTGATTTTTTTTCTAAATATATATCAGTGTCAGAATTTAAACCATGCATGTTTCCCAATACTAGAGTTAAGAATGCACTTTCTTTTGTTGAATATGGCATTATTTCTAGCTTTTTTCCCAAATAAAGGTGGTGGACAGTAAACACTTTTAATTTGGAATGCTTCAGCAAATATCAAAATTAATACAAATTGTAATGAACAGACTTTTTTTTTCTAAATGTTTTTATCTTGAAATTCATCACTCCACAGAAACAAACATTCTGCTATTTTTCCTAGATTCAGTTATTCAAAATAAATACAAATAAATCTTGCCAGCATAAATCCTCAGTCTTAGAAGTTGATTGGATTATTTCAAGTTGTTTGTCAGTAATAATTAGGCATCTTGATTCTAGAGTGGCAGAAGTAATCACATCAGATAAGGAAAACTATTTTAGTTGGTGTTTCTTCTTTGATTATATGGTCTTCAATAATTCAATAATTTTCTATTCAAATTACTTTTTTCCTAGATGCTAAAAAAGCATTTGGATAATGAAGAAGTCAACCAGCTACCTGTAGTTCTTGAAGAGCCTGCCATGGAAAGTATTTTTGAAAGTGTTCTAGGGTTTTGTCATCATTACCTTTTGTTTGTTTGTTTCACCAAGTAATAATCTTTACAATATGCCTAATACTCAGTTATTTCATATAGCTTATGTCCAGCAGCTTAGAACCTTAGAAGCTTGTTAGCCTTTTTATTGTGGAGGATACAAAGTCATACCTGACAAACTATATTGTACTGGGGTATGGGACTAGCTTTCCTTCTGAAATGTAATTGTCTCAGAGATATTTGTCTTTAGACTCCTGAAGTTCAGCTGAATGGAAGCGGGTTTTTTTCTGAATATCTGGACACCTCTATAATATAGACATGGTCACATACTTGTCTTTCAGAGATATTCTATACACACAATATGTTCAATCCTGTATGAATACACATGGAATAAAATTCTGTATTGTTGGTGTGTGTTTCCGCAGGACTTCCTTTGGGATTTCTTGAACCACCAGGAGGGCCCACGTATAAGAGATCGTTTAAGTCATGGAGAGATCAATCTAGAAACATTTCCCAGAGAAATAGCTAACCAAATAGTTGGATTTGCTATTACATTTCTCTGCAGATTCTCAGATGAGGATATGTTTTCTCTTAAGGTAGGGAGCACTATTTTGTTCTCAGAATTTTTTTTTGTTATTTTGGATACCAAATATAGTTTTAGATAGAGCGTTATGACTGAATCTTTCCTGACAACTGCTTTTTGTGCAAATGAAATACTCCTCCAAGTAAAAAAATGTGAAAGTATGTTTTGCCTAGTTTTGTAGTGAAATAAGTAGAGAAGGTTTTCCAAAATGTTACCCTTTCCTGTTGTACTATAAAAAACCAGTCCTTATTCAAATGGTTGATCCATAAATTATAATGATTCCACTTAATTTTGTCAAATTGTGTTGATGAACTAGCCTATTTATCTGCAGAATTATCTGAAAGGTATGCAGAACATCTGTGGCTCACCCACTGAGGTATGTAGTGGGTAGTTATTGAGATTTTCTTTTCCTGAGACACTGTAAATAATAGTGCCTTGCTAATGGAAGTGTTATTTGTATCTATACTTACACTATGAATTTGTAAACACTTTTTGCCTAGCACTGTGTTTCTCAACATCAGCAATTATTGTGTTTGCTCTCCCCAGTTTCCTGTTTATATTTGAGATTACTTCTTTCAATATCATGCAGCCACCTATGAGATAAATCTTCCATTTATTAGTTGCAGCTCTTTTTTAGTTTCTCAAGATGTATTGTGTGCTGCTACATTAATAGAATACTTGGTTGCTTTTCTGTCAGCTGCTGTCAGGCTTCATAGTTAAAATATGTGAAATTAAGCTTTAACCACTTATTGTGCTGATTATTTCTTTCAGCCTTTAGACATTTGGAAGTGTTTATTGACATCAGTGCTATAGGTGGCATGCATAAAATGAAGTATAAGTCTAAGTCTGCATATGATTAGCACAGCTTAGAGAAACTGTTGTGTATTGTGTGTGATCTTGTAAATCAGGAACACATGGTCATAAAACCACTGATGAACTGTGCAAGTTGCTACCAATCTCGATTTCATCCAGTTTCCCGACTCAAGAAACAGGTAGGTACTTCCATCTGTGACAGCATTTTGGTCCTTAAAATTGTGAATCCTCAAAATTATCTAATTCTTCATGCTTTGATTGTCCTAAAAAAAGTTCAAACCTTACATATCTTTTATTATTTCTTTTGGTTTAGTTTTCAAAACATAAAGGAAATCACAGTTGCTAAAATGAGATACAATTATACACACTCCTGTTAATGCAATTAATACCATATTTGTGTTTTAGATCACTAAATAGTCTAAATCACTAAATTCTTACCTGAGTGTTTGCTTTTCTGTAGTTTTCTTAATCTCCATATGTTTTTTTATGCCAGGACCACTGCTAGGTCCTGTCTCCAGGATTAGGCTGTTACTAAGTTTTTTTACTGTATGACGGCCAGCTGATTAAGATTCTGTCATGGTAGCAAAATCTACTTTCCAATGGCTTGGTAGCTCTCTGCCAATCAGTTTAATGAACTGCTTGAGGATGTTTCTCTATTGATTTGAGATTGCAGTAGACATACCTAGTCCTTTTACTTTTCAACAGCATGCAAACAGTGTGTTGCAAAAGTAATGTTAGTTAATTTTTTGTATTTGAAAAAACCATGGAATACTAAATTAGTTTGTTCAGATAATGTTTTAGCATGGAAGTGTACATCCAGACTTTTTGCCCTAACCTAAACCTTAACAAATGACGTTGGCTTACATGGTTATGACTAGTGAACAAATAACTTACTGTCTGTTGCAGTTTTTTTCTAAATGGGCCATGCTTATGTCAAAATCTATACTTTACAAAACATTTTTCATTTTATGTTTTTGAGGTGCTGGAATGTATGAAGAGCATCCATTTATGGCCTGAATTGGCAACAGTGCCTGAGGAACAAGAACAAAAGATTAAAGGGTATGTATGTGCTGTATAAGATCACCAGATATAAAAAAAGCAAATAATTTCTTATTCTGAAAAGGACTTGGTAACCAGTGGGAAACTTTATATAAGATAATAGTTAGAAAAAGAATGTAGCATTCTATCATCATTTGAAAAGGAGGAAGTCATTAATAATATCACTGGAAGATATTGTACTTATTTAGACCTGAGAGAAGAAAATTTAATGCATTATGAATGGAGAACTAAGAGGGGTTCTGAATATTGCTAACAATGAGAAAAGGTTGGTTTAGTTGGAGAAAGAAAATCATGCTTGTGAGGTAGAGGGAAAAGAAATTATATGAGAGCATAAGAGTGGATGCTGAATACACTGCTATCAAAAAAAATCTGCATCTTGATCTATGCCATTTAAGAAATAATGTGTTATAGTGTCAAGTATTTTTTCTCTCTTGTTTTAAAGGTTGGAAGGAAATACTGAAGCTAATACTTTAATTTTGATGATATCTGAAATTTTATCTCAGTTGCAGCGTTATATGCCCCAGGATTGCTGTAGTTCAGATGATCCTATCAATAGTATCCTAACAGAGAGGTGAGTTTGATGCCCTCCTGGTTCCTGCTGTCAGCTTCTACTTGCAGCCCAGTGTAAGAATTCTCAAACCTAAATTATCCTGTCCCTGTTTGCAGAGAAATACTTGAAATGTTGTATGCACTTTTCTAGTGTTGCTGCTGATTTAATCTGAAAATTTTAGGATTCCGGCTGAACATCCTCTTCAAAATAAGGATGAGACATTGCACATTTTGGAATTACAGAAGAGATTTTACTTGGAAATTAGACTGAAAAAATAACCTTTTTTTTTTCAGACCATGAAAGCAAAATACTTTAAATATTTGTATGCTTACTAAATTAGGTTGGTTTTTAGCCTGGTTCGTGCTAAAACTGCATCAGAAATTCCTTTTAGTGTGCTTGGTGTCACAGCTGTGTGTGGTGTTCAAAATGGCAATATGCTGCTATGTAATTCTATTCTTCATGCTCTAATATCAAGATTCAGAAAGAGAAAATGTCTTGTTATACTTGGTGTCAGACTTGGAGGTGTGTTAGTTCCAATGCCCAGTTTGTAATAATAATCAAAATAGTTTGACTTCTAATTGCCACTCTTAGAGCAGCCTTAAGATTCCCACGACTGAATGAGTATGTTGGAACAAAACACTCCTAATCAAACCCATTAGGCATGGGTGGCATAGAGCAGGATTCTACCTGTTGCTTTACTTATATAACATGTGGGTCTTCTGCTTCCTACCCACCAATCTGCAAATTTATTATTTGGAGGAAAGAAGCCCAATTATTGATGTGTTAGACTTTTAGAGTTTTCTACCTTTATTACTTCAAGTCTTTAATATTTTGCTATCTCAGGGATAAACAGTGTGAGGGAGATTAAGAAGCACTTCTATAAGAACAGAGTGTTTAAAGTGATGTGTGACACATTAGTGTAGCAGATATGACAACAGGAAGATATTTGTGAGCTTTAACAAAGTATGATCTGGTGTGGTGTTGATTAAAAAAATGGCCTCACCACCTGCATTTTACGCAATGTTAAGTCTGCTTCTTGTTCTGCCCAGAAGAAAGACCACACACTAATGGGAGTACTAATTAATAGCATTTGTTTCAGTGAGTTTTATTTTGGTGGAGGTTAATTCATTGTAAGTTGAGCTATGGTGGGAGGCTTCAACCACAGCCCTGCTGTGATTTGATGTGTTCAGTGTATAATTTCAGCCAGGCAGTTTTGTTTATTGTGGTTGTGTTTCTTTGATCTGAAATGGAAAACATATTCATCATAATCAGTTTTGCATTTATATTCAATAAAATTATAGAAAACACAATCACTACTCCTACTACACAGATCCTTGCTTTTTTTCAGTCATGAGGTAAGGGCAGTTTGTTTCCAGGTTTTCTGAATTAAAACATTATGAGTCAAACCACACTTAATATGAAATGTATCCGATGTTTAATCCAGCTAACAAAAGCTTGACGTTAAAACATCCCTTTCTGTTTTGGAGGCTGCTGGTGGAACTTTGTGGTACACGCGTTTGCACGCTGTATTCCCCACGACCTGTCCTGGAAGTAGTGGTGATACTCCGCAAAATAAGCGCGCAGTGCCATCAAGTGTCCCAACAGGTTATTGCCGGCGCTGGGCTGAGACACACGCAGTGGCTTAACAAGACTCTGCGCTCCCGCCAGAGGCACAACTATCGGCGGATGCTGAGCAGGTTGGCTGCTGGTTTGCTTTACTCTGTGGTTAGGTTTATGAGAGAATGGCTGCACGCTGCTGTTGCTGCCTTTCAGTGGGTTCACTTGGAAGTTTAAAGTCAACAGTGTTCACGTGTTCTTGTTAACCATTTAAGAGTCAAGTGTCAACTAGATTTATTTATTTACCAGATTGTTATCAGATTTCTATTAAGTAGCAATATTGAAATAACAAGAAAATCTCAAATTGGAGAGTAATTTGGGGGGTATTGCTAGATTATGTCACTGTAAATTGCAAGCTTTCAAATTAAGTACTACTTAAATGTTAGATTGTATTTTTTTTAATTTCTGGCTTTTCCTATTTAGGTATATAAATGCCATTCAAGTTTTATCTGACTGCAATAGGTTTAACTGATTTGAAGATTTTATCTACTTTATTTTACTGCTTTTTATAATTACACCTGAATCAGGCTCTTTATAGATAGAAGATATTTTAATATTCCATTAATTTTTTTCCTAATCATAGGGGCTTTCCAGAGTTTTATAAGTATTGTGTACTGGCAAGGTTATGTTCCTAAAAATGTTAACCATATTATTTAAGAAATATAGCTTAAACTGACATGTGATGATACACATTTGTGATTTAGTTGAACTGTAGTTTATTATCTATGGATTAATGGAAGCTCACGAATTTTGCTTTGGAATCTTAGATATTTGCCTTCTCTTCCGCCTTCATTTTCAGTTTATAGTCTCTATTTACTTTCCTGGGATTTGCACTGCTTTTTGCTGAGGGACATTTCTTAGTCTTTTTTTTCGCTTGACTCTGCAATATCCAGCAATTTAGATTGGGTGCAGAAGTCTTAAGATTTTTTTTAATATTAATGATTTCTTCTTAATTTGGTTTTAGTTTATTTATTTAAGTATTTTTATTTTATTTCTAGCATTAAATTTTTGTCTCCGGTGTTGCGGCTCATCTTACTGTTGATTACTCTGGAGCTAGTCAGTGTTCATTCAGTTTGTAAGAAGAATCCTTTTGATTATCAGCAGTATCTAAAGTGAGTATATAAATTTACTTTATGAAAATAGGAATTGCCCCAGAATTCCATTTTGATCTGTACTGTAGAGATTTTTCATCATCATAGTCATAGTTTTACCTTGGACGATGTTCACTGAGGAGCTAAAATAACTTTCTTGAAGTATAGGTAGGGAATATTAATACATAAAAGTTGCATTCACTATGTTGCTGACTTTATTCCTTGTGTGTTGATTAACAGCTGTTTGGGTATCACATACATTGTGAAACATTTCACCAAGAAAGCAAAGGAAGCTATTTGGGGAAAACTCTGTCGCACATTTGGTCACTATTCTTTCTATGGTGCTGTTAATTGCGGTTCTGAAGATCTTCCCATCTTAGTGTGAGAGGGAGGGAGTGGTTCTCCAAAAGTAGAGCAAACCTTGATGTGTTGATCATCCAATCCTCCTGAGGGAGATTTGGAAACTTGAAGATGTTTGCAGTTTTAAGTCAGGCATTGCAATATTCTTCTCTTTTTTTTTTTTTTAATTTTTTCTTTTTAAATTCTTAAAGGAGTTTTTTCTCTAATGTTACTTCTCATAGGTTTTTGAAGTCAGTCTTGCAGTACACTGAGAACTTGGTGACATACACAAGCCCTGACAAAAACAAGTGGGATGAAACCATGGAACTTACAAAGAAGACTTTGATAAATATAAAGAAAATCACTGACAGGAAGCTAATGTTAATGCATCTAGCTACATGAATGAAATGGGCTTAGGATTGTCTGGACATTGTTATATCTAAACAGTTACAGAGACCTCATATTCAATAAATCTAATTCAAAGACAAATTTCATAAGTAATTTTCAAATTTTGGATGCAAAATTTACTCTTTTTATCAGAAGGTAGATACTGGAGATGAATGATCGAGGTTCCAGAGAACAGGTTGTTTGTCAAATCCACTGAAAAAGATTTACTGTGAACTAAATCAGGATGATACAAGTTCTATTGTAAATATATCTTGTGTTTTGTACATTGATTGTTCTTATATTTTTGAGGGGGTTTTTTGTTTCCTACTGTACTGAAAAATACCTAAGAAAAGAGTGTGAATAAAATGCTCTGGAAATTTTTTAATCCAAAAAGTAATTTTTTACTTTGGAATACATCAGATATTATGTCAGAGACTGTGATCAACAGGTTAAGAAATTATGAAATTTCATCCTAAAATAGTGCTCATTGGCGTCTGTGGTTGTTATTAGTTGTGAACAGTCAGATCTTGCTCTGAACTCTGAGGCAGAGCTGGTAACACAGTAACTAATTGTTTATAGATGAGGATTTAAGGGAGCAGGATGGATACTTCTGCAGAAGGATACTTCTGCAGGGTGTATGTTTGTTTTGTTAAATTTAATCTTCTCATTTCAAAACATATTTAGTTTGTTGATTTCATACAGAATGAATGTGTACACGTACATGTGCATGCTCACAGACACGTATTCACCGTGGTTTAGAAAGTTATCCTCATATTGCACACAATATTAATTTGAATATTTTAGTTTTTCAAAATAAATTCTTCCCCTTTTTCATCACCAAAGAGTGGAACTTCAAAGGAATGCATAGGTTGAAGAATAGATTCACGGAAGACCACCGATGTCTCTCCATTTGCTTTCTCCTATGGAGAGTAAAATCAGAGGGTAATGTCTGGAGAATGTTTGGATCTACAAAGGATTAAAGATTCAAGTTACATTTTAATAAGGTTCTTTGCAGTGTTTCTTGACTGGAAATCACAGCTAGAGAATTACTAGTTTGGTTTATTCATTGTGGGGGATGGATATAAACTTAAAATCATATTGCTTCCTTTGTGCTACTCTTGAAATATATTGCGTGTGTTTGAAATTTACCTTTGTCACCTCCCAAAAATTCTTTTGTTGCCATGAAAATAAACTATGTGAAGAAGTTTGAACTAGATAAAATAGATTAAATCTAGAAATAGAGAATAAATAGTCTAATGTAGTGTATAAGCCTAAAAGTTCAGCTTTTTTTAAAGCCTGAGTCAGCATATCCTAATTATATTTTTGGAGGCTTATTTTGTACCCACTGACTTTGCTCGGATATATTAACTTCTGCTAAGTGTGTCTTGGTAGTGACATTATGATGACATTTGCTTTGATGGTGATAAGTATTCTAAGACAAAAATCATTGAAGTTTTATATATTCATTGTAGGAACAAGATCAAGAAATTACCACACAATTATATTTTGAAAGTACATAAATGGCTGGCACACTTTCTCCTTTTGAAAGTGCATTCATGTACTAAAAGGTACCTAATAGACTGCAGAAGTGTATTTTCAACAACATAAGTTCTCCTTTTGTTGCTATATTTAAACTTTAGTAAAATGATCTTGCATTCAGTTCACTGCATTTGCTTCGCCTAAGATGAAGCACATTGACAGTTTCTTCTTTCCTAATTAGTGCCACAGATGTGATTTGCTGCTCCAAGATTGTGGTAAGAAGCATGAAGGATTTCTGGCAATTCTGTCAAAGATGCTTTTTCAGTTTGTTTTCCTACCTCTGAAGCTCTCTGATGGGAACGCTGCTACCATCTATTGTTAAACAAATCTGGAACAGGCTGGGACAATCCAGTTAGTTATTCTGACTCAATGCTGTCATTTACCAGAAGGGCTTATGCATGCAGGGCTTATGGCTTATGACAGCCCTGCATGTCATTTGCATGCAGGGCTTACAGATTTTTCCTGCTAAAAGACTTGTGGAATAGAGCTGTAGAATAAGTTTACATCCTACAATGCACATTGAAGAACAAATGGCAAGAGGTATGGTAGAGGTCATTTGGTTTGTCCTTTATCAGTTATTTAATTTTCCACTTCAGTTACTCATCTTTGCCATCTCCTTAGAATCACTTTTAAGATATAAGAAAGAGTCTAAACTCCAAACAATCAGCATTCCTGAGAGCAAAAGAAGCTTAGAATAACTATGTATCTAGATATTTCTAGAATTGTACCAAAAAATTCTTTCTTCCAAGTGTGGTATTTCATCCAAGTATTAGTTGGATCTGATTTAATTGTTGGCCTTGCTCCCCAGGGTCTGTCTTTTCCTTGAGGTATTCATACAGTAAATCTAAATATCTATAAATCTATATACAGATTTGGAAGCTGCAACACCCATGAGGAGATGTGTTGAATTACTTTGTTTACCTGGATAATGCTAATAAGGGAGTGATGATGCATAAATCAGTTTGTCCAAGTTCAATTAGTCAGTTTATCAGAAGGTCACAGAATATGCCAAGTTGGAAGGGGCCCACAATAATAACTGAGTCCGACTCCAGGCCTTGCACAGAACCATCTCCAAGAGTTACACCATGTGCCTGAGAACACTGTCCAAAATCTTCCTAAACTCTGTCAGGCTGGTGCTATGACCACTTCCCTGGGGAGCCCATTCCAGTACCCAAAAACCTTTTGGATGGAGAACATTTTTCTAATATCCAGCCTAAACCTTCCCTGACATAGCTTCAAGCCATTTCAACATTTGCAATTTTTGGTACCTTCTAGGGAGCGTCAAGATCAACTGTTCACTGAGGTGGGCATTGCACAAGTACAATGAAATATCTTTTATGGTTAGGCATCTGTGTGTGAAAACAAAGCTTGTTCTTTGTGTTCTTTGAGCCATTCTGTAGTTTGTGCTCTCCTCAATGGTGATAGGAAGGGTTAGAAACAGAACCATGTGTTCTTATTCAAACATAACACCAGCAACTAAAAGTAATTAAAACCTTCTTAGGGTTGTCATCACTACTGCATTATACAGAAACGTTTACGTAAGAGATAGAGCAACAAATTTGATTTACTTCGTCTTTTAATAAATCCCATCTAGCGGTTTTCAAGCAGCTGATGGCCTTTGAAGCGAACACATGGTGGCAGTGTTTGGTAATTCAAAATAGCACTCCATGCTGACATTCACTTTCTTATCACTTTTCTTAGGATGTGTATTAAAAAATCAAGTTTTCTTCTGGTTTCATTAGTTTTGTTTATATGTGTCTCTGATTGTGTCTTCTGTAGAAACTTGTTTTCTCATTTGTTTCTCATCACTTTCGAAGAAATTGAGCGCATCCAAAAAAAATTTTTTTGCAAACATTTTAGTAGTTAAGCAGAGGTTTATCACATTTTCTACACTGCTTGCTGAGGACTTTTGGAATTTGTCAGAAGTCCATCAGCTTCCCCTCTCCTCACATAGTTTAAAAGAATGAGTTCTTTGAATTTAATAAATAATTTAATAAAATATTGTTTTTTACAAAACATATGTATTGATATTCCTAAAAGAAAAAAATTCAGATCGTCATTTATTAATTGCTCTGAGAACACCAAAAAAGGTTTTTTTCAAAAGCAATATATATATTTTGAGCAAAAATTATAATTGTCAAGAAATATGTTTGAGAAAATTTCACTAATGTCTTAGCCTTATTGCTGTGGTAATGATTTTTCAGCCTGTTGAAACTGAAATGTGCTACTCATATGCTGCCCTGTGAAGAAGAGCTAGCTGAGCATTGCTTGTTGGGTGGGCTTTGAAAACCTTGTCCACAGTAGCAATTTCAAACCATGCAGAGAGGTTGCAGTTAGAAAAGATTTTCATTCACATGATGTGATTTTTGTACACTGTGAAGTCTTGTGTAGAAATGTTGGAACATCCCCAGCAGAGCTCGTTTTTGCCTATGTTTGCCAGTGCATCTGGTCCATGTGTGGTGTACCACCTTTTTTTCATAAATTGGTCTGCAGATGCAGAGCAGATTCCTGGCTGGTGTGAAGTATTCCTGTTCCATCATCTTTGGGGCAGATCATTTACTCTGGTAAGGATCTTCCTCATACTGTGTCAGTTTCCCTTGTAGGGGGTTGGTTTCTAGCTGTACATCTTTTTCAGGCTTGTGTATTTTCAGGGGACTGGAAGAAAGAGCCATGTAGTAGAGATAAATTTGCTGTATAGCAAAACCTCATTAATTTAGTGGCTTGCGTTGCAGGGAAGTGAGGATCGTGTGTGGGACCTCACAGCTACAAAGCAAATACTAGATTCTTTAAGATCTTTATGTTTCTGGAAGAACTTCGCCTAGAGTAGAAATGAGGGTTCTTTGAGGCTTTTTCAGGGCAGCACTATAAGTTAGAACACCTGATATTTGCTTTTTAAAAATTTTGAAGGATCAGTGGAGATCTCTTATTTAAGAAGTCTTTTAAGCCATGTAGATTTTCAGATAGAAATTGAAAGGAATATGCCTGTTGTTTGTCTTCCCTGGGCCTCAGGCAATAGGATGTAAATATGGGTAGTGAATACTGTGTGAGATCAAACTGGCGTTTTTTCTGAAGGTGAGAATCCAAGACAATATATACAATTAAAGCCAACAGCCTTGCCTACCAAAAGGAGTCCATGCCTTCTGGCATTCTCCACTGAATACCTCCTCTGTTCCTCTCCCATGTATATGCATCTCACAGTTTCTCAAAAAAAAAAAGCAGCACAGTAGAACCAGCCAGCACCAGTTTGTTTTCCATGTTTTCTTTTCTCTGTAAGGGATTAGTTGTAGTAACAGATTTCATGTGCCAGAAAGTGGGTGAACATTAACTATTTTGTCATGCACTGATCCTTCCCACAGCTCTGCAAAATTTGAAATGCAGGAATGGTTATTCATTAACATTTCTTTGTGTCTACAGGAAGTACATTTACTATGTAAACATGTTTTATATAGAACATACAGCTGTTTTGAACGAGCACTCAATGAAACATAAGAATACAGTGCCTACACTGCCACTTCAGAAACTGTGAGGTACCATGGCATTGTGTTTTGGAAGAGTGAACACACAAAGAGTTGGTGGAAGTTTCTTTAAAAAAACCAAAAATCTTTGATTTGCTTGATTGTTTTTGTGTCTAAAATGTATCTGCACACTGAACTATTAATGTGCAATTTTTAGAAGGGGGGGGGGATGTGTTTCTTTGTGCTGATTTTAATAGAGATCACATTAAAGAAAGAGTAGTCAAGCACCATCAGATAGTCCATTTTTCATAGACTGTGGAGAATATTGCCACCAGAAAAAACCAAACTTATAGCATGCAGAAAATGTGCATAGAATATCTAGAAGAATCACAGGCTGTTTGTTCTGAGAATGTCAGTCGTAAGTCTGTGAGGAACTTCACTAGCAAAGATATGTCCTTGGGTAATAGGTGGAATTGTCCCAGATACACCTTTCTGCAAGCAACTCCACTGGCTGAACTTTAAGAGCATTTTATGGAATTGGGATGTTTTCTGAAATGGTGAGGAATGATTCTGTTTCCCAAGCAGTCAGAGTGTTTTGGCTGTGCTGCTGCCTCTAGGTGGCTGAAACTGTTTTGGCCCTTCAGAGCTGCAGGATGGTGCATTGACCAAGGTACTTCTCAAGCTGTACATTGTATCCACATCTTTTATTTTAACAATTCCAGGGATGGTGAATCTATCACTTCCCTGGACAGCCTGTTACAATGCCTGACCACCGTTTTGGTGAACAAATCTTTCCTAATATCCAGCCTAAACATTCCCTGGTGCATCTTCAGGCCAATTTCTTCTTGTCTGATTGCTTGTTACTTGGGTGAGAAGATCAAGTCCCCTCTGGTTACAATCTCCTTTCAGGTAGTTGCAGAGAGCAATAAGGTTCCTCCTAATCCTTGCTCAGAAAAGCCCAAGATGGAAGAATGAAGTCCTGGTTGTCTAACCAGTCCTGCATGCACCGTTTATTAAATGTTAAGGAAGGGTAGGGTTTCTAGTTGTATTAATGGGAAAATACTGCCCTTAAACTGGCAGGATAGTACAGTGATAGGAGATGACAATGAGATGAGCTCATAAATTTTGAACTAATAGCATCTGTGCAAAAGCAGAAGGTTAATTCTTAGTAGTTGATAAAAAAGAAGTGTAACCAAAAAAAAGGCAAAAAGCTGCAGTTGACCCTTCAGGATATAATGCACTTGTGTCAACATGGACTGTGCCCAAACATTGTTCTGCTGTGGAAGCAGCTGGATGCCCTGCCCTCTGGTTTATGTAGCACCAAAGGGAAAGGGTAGGGAGAGATGATGTGAGGGAAGAGGGAGGAGAAAAAGGGGCAGGAGGGAAGATAAAGCAAACCCAGCTCACATCTTCAACACCATGCTCTGAACTGAAAATGTTCTCCAGCTGACTCTCCCAGCACTCATTTCTGGATATTTAGGAACCTGCATCAGCGGAGAGTCTGCCTCAAAGTCACAGATGCTGTGACAAGCTGCTTCCTTTACAAATATTTTTCTCTGGGAGGGTAGGCAATGATGGAAAAGGAGCAGGGGAGAGAGTAATGGCTATTCCTGTCTGGCCTCTAATATTCAAGGTCTAATTTATAGTATTCCATGTAGCATGATGGTGTCATTTTAATGGTGTATTAACACTGAAGTCTGGAATATTTATTTGGTAGAAAATGCACCCGATACTAAATATACCTCTGGGGACATGGCTGTGGGATGATTACAGAACTGATGCCCATCAAATTGATAGCATTTCTCTGTCCTCCTGAGTCTTCTGCTGTAAAAGTGGGGCAGGGTGTTTTCTGGTTAAGAATAATGGTCTTAGTGCTACCCTTGGGGGCAGATGTGTCCCAGCACCTGCGCTCTGGATCCAGGATACAGAGCTTCTACACAATTATCTTCCAGTTTGCTGTTAATTTCTATTCAAATTAATCAGTAGTTACTTGACATGAGGAATCACATTGTGAGCTTTAAAGCTTTATCACACATCATTGTTGTTTATTTATTTATAGTCTATTATTCATCCCAGAAATACAGAACAATTTAACCTGATTTGTAATGTTTCTTTTTTTTTTTTTTTTTTGCTTTAGTCTCCCACGTGATTTGCATATATATAATGAAGCGGGGTGGTGGAGAGAAGGGAGGTTACTGTGGGACTGAATTTTTTTTTTGTTCATTATCTATACCAGCTAATATGAGATAGTGCCCAACAGAGTTTCTTAGCATCCCTTACTTTTAAACAAGTGAATGTACTGAAGCAAGACAAACACTGATCTCAGGAAAGAGCAACCACATATGCAAATACTTGTACTTGATTCATGGAGTTTAATTTAATATGAACTGTGTCAAACCTATGCTGTGGATATTTTGAGAGTTTGTTTTCATTAATTCAAGCAAGGTGCTGTCCTGTCTGTGTGATGGAGGGAGCCCTGCAGCCCGGCATCTGCAGCCTGGTGATCTATGGCTGTGGCTTCTGCAGGCTCAGAGCAAAAAGGGTGTGAGCATGAGTGCCCCGGCCGTGTATGTCGGTGGGTGAGTGACAGTGGGGACTCTCTTGCCAACAGCCTTGCTGGATGGCAGGGATTGCAGCTGTTAGCAATCAAAAGGAAGCTTTCATTTCCTTTTGACTTTTACAAACTGGCCTAATATAAGTTCTATTTATTCAGGTGTTTTTATACAAATTTTCCAAAGATATCGAGTTTGACCTTTGTGTATGTAGTTTCCCCTCCAATTAGTGAAAACCATTTAGAAATGTCAAGGATGGGACTAGAAGGGACCTCCTAGGTGCTGTGTGCTGCTGGTTCAGTCAACCAGATTGCAGATCATCTTTTTCAGCTCTGTCAAATACCAGAAATGATCTGTCTCTCCTACTCATCTGTTTGCTGTACTGCTGTACCAGAACCTTGTCCATGTTGCTTAGAAACCCTCTTCTAGTATCCAAGTTTCTTTTCACAGCCCATTCATATTAATTTGATCTTGTGCCAATATTGTCCCCTAGTTGGGTGGCTCTACTCTCTGTCTAATGTTTGCATATCACTTCAATGTATTTATAATAAGGAACCATATCCTTTCTCAGACTCCTTTTTTTTATGTTAAACAAGCACAGCTTTTTTAGTGTCCACTCATAAAATAGGTTTGTTATTTCATGGATAGGCCCTGTAACATTTCCCTGCACCTGCTCTTGTTTTAGTTCCTCATCTCTAGGACAAGACTTGCATAGAATTGAAGTCAGATTAACTGAAATAATTCCCACTTTGGTGGCACACGCTGTCAATTCTAGCATGACTTTTTCAGATCCCAATCCCTGTTTCTAGTATTTATGTGATCTTTGCTTAACTCAGTATAATTTTTGAGGTGATCATTCATCCACGGGTTTTATGCCACCCTCATAGAGTTGTCCCTTTGGCCAAAGGTTTGACATTTCATGTCTATTTTATCTTGAAAGACATTACAGGTTTCATCTGAAATCCCAGTTAATGAGATTTTTGAATCCAGTTCACTAGACTACCACAACCCAATGAAACTCTCAAATTTCATCAGATTCCCAAATTTAATTCTTATCGCTTTATTCATAAGCAGAAGCACAAAATGAGGAGTTTGTGTTGTTTCTGTAAATGCCTGTAGAGTGTTTTTGATCTCAGCCCGGCACCCTTGTTGTGGGTAACGTGAATGGGCGATGGAGCCCCTGTGCTGCTGCCAAGGGCCGGTGTCCCGGGACGGGCAGGTGTTTCCACCTGAGACAGGATGTGCAGATGCAGAGACAAGAGCTCACTCCAGGAGAGATGGACACCCACCCCAGGCTCCATCCCACTCCTGCAGCGGCGTGTTTGAACAAGAAGAAAGAATGCGGTTGGCAATGGAATGAGTAAAGTTTTACAAGGAGAGCAGGTGTGCCTGCTTGAAAGATAAACTCTTCCCCCATGCGATGATAAGATAAATGATCCGAACTTGTGATTTAGTTAATGTTTCTGTCTTTAGCCTGCTGTGTACACAGCACCCTGCTGGATAAGCTGCCCAGAACTGCATGCCTCTGTATGCACAGAGCCATAATAGTCAGCAATATCATTCTCTCACCCTGTGTCCTTAACTAAACAGCCTTTAATCATTATACGTAGTTATTATATGTTCCTATTATACAATGCAGCAGCTACCTTTCATTAAAAAAAAGCTGGTGCCTACATTAAATATCATCATTGGCTGTGTCCTGAGGATCTTGTTTCCCTGCTATTTCAGGCTGTCACGGTTCTCTGGAGCAGTATTTAAACTATGTCTGAATTTAGGCACATGCTTTTTGTTCATGTGCCTTGAGAATTAGAGTTAATCCATCTTTCTCACCAAGGGAAAATTCCTCCAGAGGCATCCTGCTCTTGTTTCACTGCTTATTGATTATCACTCCCAGTTTGCACGTTACTGGCTGTGGTGTTCCAGCTGCATTTGAATGAGCAAAAGAAAAGCCAGCTGGTGCTCTGTTGTTCTGATTTTTATATCAGCATTTTGGTTTCAAAGACATTTATCTAATCTTATTAACTGGCTTTACCAAGAGGATTTCCTCACAGACTTAACTGGGAGAAAACAAATAGGCAGTGAGGAGGGGGTGGTGGAGGATGTCTTCTGTTATTCTGCACAGAAGCACATTCTTGCCTACTGGGAGAAAAAATAAATCAGGTTTGCCATTGACTCAAATGCTGACACGTTCTGACTAAGGCAAAGCTCTTTATTTTCCCTTATGTGAATAGCCTGTAAGAAGACAAGGCGATGAGCATTTTCTTTCCATGCAAGTGCAGAGAACAGGCCAGAAGGCATAACCTGCTCCAGGAAAAAAGGCAGGCAATGAGCCCATGCTCCCACCCAGAGGAATGAGGCCTGGGGACTGTGGCCATGTCCCCAGCATCTCTCTGTTCTCCCTTTGGGGTGAGAGATCACTTGTTTTGTATGGAGCTTTCTTGCATGAAAAGCATGACTAAAAGCCATGTGTGCAGAGTGCAAAAATGGAACAGATTTGGGAAAATCAGTTCTAATGGTGCCTACACATTTGGAATCTCTAAGTTTGAGGGTACCAAGAATGCAGCCTAAGGTCCAAATTCCCAGTGAGACACATGGACAAGCAATGGTATTCATAAATTCAGAGTCATATTCAACATAAGGTGAAATACAGTGAATGCGCAAGCATTACAAGAGTGTGTAGCAACAGGACAAGGGGGAATGGCTACCAGCTGAAACAGAGTAGATTTAGAAGAAAAAAGTAAAGAATATGTGAGGGAGAGAGAACTTCACTTTCTCATGAATAAAATGCAAACAATTGCACCTGTCCTTATGTTTTATAATCAGTATAGTCAAGGCTCCTGGAGTTAGGCATGGACTTGCTTGCTTTCCTTCCTTTCTTCTTTTCCTTATCTCTCCCTCTTTTGCTGTGTACAAATCCCATGTTTACATATAAAACTTCTGTTGATTCCTAAGGAATCTTTTTAAATTTACATGTGTTAGCTTTTAACTTAAAAACTCTGTTTGGGTTAGCACTGGTGGAGAATAAAGGATGGTCCTGGGCTGAGTCAAGAGAGTCGTAGATGGCTTTTCTCCTGGGAACAAAAGGGAGTTTCCAGGGAGTTATTGCCCTAAAGTCCCATGCAGAGCAAGATTGGCAAGAGCTACTAGCTTTCTCTAGCTCTCTCTACATGCTGGGAATTATCCACAAAGGAGACTGTATTATCCTGTCTAAAGGGAGATCTGCGCAATGATGCATTCACATCCCATGCCCATCACCGGTCTTGCCATCCATGAGCAGGCACAAAAGCCTGTCCAATCATTTCAGAAGTATTTGAAATCACCTGAAAATCAAGCCCATCCACTCATCCTCACTGCTTAGAGTGTCTTCCCAGCTCATCTTTAGGCATGGCTGGGCAAATCTTATTGCAGCTTCCAGTCTGCTCCAGCCACCTTAGGCTTCCAGCCACCAAGGCTCTGAGGCAGTGGATTGCACTGCCTCATGAGCTGGGAGTTCTGAATTACACACTGTAGCCTCTCTGGGAGCTGAAAGATGGCATGCTGGAGGGCACCCACCTCCCTCCAGTCAGAAAAGCCATCCTGCTCTGGCTGTCACAGTAAGCTTGCCCTCCCTCTTGCTCAAGGGTTTTGTAGAATAACATAGCAAGGAGTTCTGTCTGAGAGCACATCAGATAAAATGTCCTCAATCAAGGAGCATAACAGAGAGCATCAGTGCATCTCCCATGATGAAAAGCTACATGTTTTTTCCCAGTGAACATATCTCCAGTAGCACCTACATTTCTGTATGCTCAGCATCTGTCCCCATGGGGAAGCAAAATAAGTGAGTGTATGTGAGGGGGTGAATTTAAAACAATGCTCTGAATCATCTCCTTAAGCAGATGCCTTTGTTTGTCACAAAAGAACATCTATTGGTTCCTCCACTTAACTCACCTCCAGAACCAGCTAAATGTAGGCAACACTCTGTAGAAAATAAGTCCAAGGCGGAAGCTAACAGAGTAGACACTCTGGATTATGTCCTATTGCAGCCGTGTTCTGAGATGAGAACAGCTTCTTGGTACTCCAAATCTTGCATTGTGCATCCCAAGTGGAAGATTTTATTTATTATGTGAACAGATTTGTTTCCTTCTCTACTATAATTTAAAGCACATTTAATCAAACAGGGACCCTTTGAAAATCTAGATGCTCTGTATAGCGATGACTTTTAATTTTAAGATGTGAGTCATTGTCCCCATGGTCTGAACCCAGATTATCAGAAAGAGCCTAGCTGAATAAAGCAGCCAGTGGTCTTCTTTTCCCAACAAAGTTGAGTTCCCATGCTAATAACAGAACTTGATTGTTCAGTAAGTGAAGCTTTGTTGGGGCATCCTCCAAGGATGTGATAAAAGTCCATGTCAAATTTTTAGTTCACCACCAAGTAAGAAGCAATGTTTCCCACCTGTGAAAAATGTTTCTGTGTTTGTTCAGTGTCAGTCAAAAGTGAGCCAAAATCATCTTTAACCTGAATTTTCTTCATGGGATCTCTCACAGCCCAGTGCAGGGTCTCAGGAAAGGGTCTTGGCTTTGTGCTGTGAGCTGTGGACTCCTGCTGCTGCACATCCAGCCCTTTCCAAAATTGTGTCCTCTGGGGTTCTCTGGAGCTGCAGAATCAGTACAAGCATACAAAGACACAGACAGGCTTTGTGCCAGACTCTAACATAGTGTTACAAACTGCTTAGAAGAACATGAGAGAAAGATCTGAAGAAATAATAAGCACGCATAGACAGATACACACACATATATGTCTTAATTTTATTTCTTATTCTTCAGAAGAGTTGGGAAGGGGTAAAACTCTCTAAGTTTTTCAACTTCTTTTCCATTTGGCAGTTCAGGATCATGGCTGGGTAGATTTGTTTTTTCTGTCCCCAGAGGGTCCCCTGATTCAACTGAAAGTCCTGCAAGAGTGTGTCCCTCCTATTTCCTCTTTTTCACCTCGTGCTTATTATTTAGTCCCTCTTAAAGCAGTTTTGCATCCTCCTTCTTACTGACACTAGCACTTATGTAAATTTTCCTCCGTATAGCTGTTGAACTGTTTCCTTGCCTAAGCAATCCCTAAATAGTCACACTTTTGGATCAGTGCATATTTAGTAAGTGACTGACAACAGCAGAGAAATGCTTCAGTTTCCACAAGAAAAGAGGGATTTCATTCCATTACAATATTTTATGGCTTGAGAGGACCGTATGAACTGCCTAACTCCTACCATAATTCTTGAATTGCACATAGATAAATAGAAGTGTTATCTTGTGCCACCTGCAATGCTAAAACGTTTTTTTCCCCACTGATAAAAATATAAATATATGTTATATATACAAAAGTCACACCCACTTAGTGGAGATTGAAGCCCACAGGAAAGATTTCCCACTTCAAATTGCACTTTGAGAAATATCAGTTAATTTTTAATACATTAAAAGAACTTAAATTCAAACAGCTTTTATCTTGTAGTGTCCTAGTTTCTTAATTAATTGCCATATGGTACCAGGTGAAATGCTTTGTGGAAGAATCTAAGTCTTCTGTGTCATTATTTTGCCCTTATTAATCAAATGTACAGCCCAACAGCTGTTGAGCATTCTGTGTGCAATACTTCTTCTATATTTCATCATGGCAATGTACCCACCTCCAGGCTTGGAACAACCACAGGAGTCAAAGCTTAGAAGGCATTTTCTAGGTTTGCACATTAGGTGTATTTCTGTTCTCACTTTTTAAGTGCATTTAATCAATTTTGTGCAAGCATCCAAGCAAGGTGAGTGTAATATATTTGTAAGGAATTCATACAAACTTTGCTAGTCACTTAAGAAGCAGTGACAAGTTGACTTCGCCACCAAAGTTTACAGGGATCTGTCTGTGTAGTAGTTTGGAAGAAGCACATGGTCATGACTCTTCCCTTTTTTTTTTTTTTTTTTTGCTATGAAATATTGTACAGAATGATGGCTTGGTGTAGATGAATGCTTATGCTCCACAGCTGGGATGTGACTGATTTAATGAAGTGTTTTAATTAGTTCTATGGACTTGACTGTATATCTAGACCACATATTTCATCTCATCTAGCAAATAAGTAATGCCAGAATTCAGGTCCAGTTTCACTTATGAATAAATCTACCTTTGGTTCCAACTTAAATATTAAGTGTTGACTCCCTTCTGAAGTTGGCTATTCCTGTGAGTTTCTCTCAAGGCTGTGGATATTTATAGTGCCTTTCCTTTTCTGGAATACTTGTGTGTTAAAGAGACACAAAGGTACCCTAGTTTCCCCAGTGTGTATTCCCTCCCTTTTTCTTCCCCTTGTTCCCTATTCCCAACCCTCCTGTCAAGCAGGTACCCTTGGGGCATGGGCTGTGGTCTCCACTGGAGGGAGTTGGAGGATGAGCTGGCTCCCACCCTGCAGCACCATTGTCCTTCCCCTGGGGCTGGATCAGTGGAACAGGGCCTTCACTCTACCACCCATGCTTTCTTTGGTTATTGAAATTGTGGGGAGGACAACACCTGAAAAACAACTGGCCAAAGAACATAGATTGTTGGATCAAATATTAATGAATAAGAACAGTAAATCTTGCCAGAATTTTCTTGGCTGTATCTCTCAATGCGTCTCTTCTCTGTATATCTCTAAAGATTTTCTTCATCTTTTAACCTCTTTTTTGATGCCAAGTAAATCATTGACCCATCTCCTTCAGTTACTCCTTTGAAATGCTATGTCTTGAGTTGGAAATGCAAGATGTGGCTGGGGGTGTGTATTCTATTGCCATCTGTTAGAGGTGGGGCAGTTATCTTCTGTTAATTAGGCCACCTGTTAAAAAAAGGTAGGGTGGTTTTCTTTATCTCTTCCACAACCAATCCTCCCTCCAGAAAATATTTTCTGTTAGTGGGCCATTGAGTCTCCTTGCATGACTGATAAAATTACATCCTCCCATTGTGAGATGCTCTGTCCAGAGGGAGGAGCCAAGAATTCCTGCCTGAATATATTCTGAGATTTGGAACACCAGAGACAGCCCTTTCCCACTGGGTTCCCAGAGGAAGATCAGGCCCGTCTACACCACCACTGGATCTTCAGAAGAAGACTACACCCTTCTACAGGCTCACTGCTTCAAGAGAATCACATCTGTCACTTCAGGAGGACTGCAGCCACCATTCAATCAGACTGCTACCAACACCCTGACCCACAGGGCCTCAGGTTGTGCTCTGACTCTGTCAATGTTGATTTCGTATTACTGCATTTTTATTTCACTTTTATTTTTTCCCTAATAAAGAACTGTTATTCCTACTCCCATATCTTTGCCTGAGAGCCCCTTAATTTCAAAATTATAACAATGTGAAGGAAGGGGGTTTACATTCTCCATTTCAAGGGAAGATCCTACCTCCCTTAGCAGACACCTATCTTTTCAAACCAAGACATGCCATCATCTTGGGAGTCTGAGGACAGTCATTTGCCATGAGGTGAGACAAGGACTATCAAGTATGGATGAGTTAAAAGGAACTCAAATCAAAATTTACCCTTGAGATAGTACCAGTCTTCTCAGGTTATAGCATCCTTCAACTGTAATGCAGAAGCTGCAGTTCAAAGGTGTTTGTTGGAGCCAGTTTACCCAGCTGCCCTTGGGTGATGTTTTATACTCAGAGAGAAGTGGCTGTTACTTCTCTAGGCAACTCTTATCCATCATCACTGTGTTATCTGAGCATGGCTACCACCTTGCATGAGCATTGAGAAATTTGAGCCTATTTTAGTGAAGTATTA
Organism: Camarhynchus parvulus; assembly: GCF_901933205.1. NCBI lineage: Eukaryota > Metazoa > Chordata > Aves > Passeriformes > Thraupidae > Camarhynchus > Camarhynchus parvulus. Next base: position 40,500,706 of record NC_044573.1, read on the forward strand.
GTGAAGTATTTGCCTCCTGCTCTGTATTTCCCAGCAGGTGGAAAACTACAGATGCAAGTTTTTTGTCTTGAAGAAAACATACAGGAATAAGCAGCTGTTTTGCATAAAAAGGGCCCATCATTTCTGGAAATGACTGGTCACCCGAACTTGGTTTTAAAGGTCACTAAAATATGATACAAGGTTTATGAGCAAGGATGCACCTGGAACACAAAGGATTTTGAGTATGGTGGTGGATTTATGGCCTTCTGTGAAGAAAAAGATTAAACTGCATCTATTTATATATGTGCACTCATAATTTGTATAAACCCAGATGTTAAAACACTTGCATATCACTGCATAAATAAATAGCAAATAAGAACAAGATTTCTGAATTTAGGATGCCTTTTTAGTGCATCCTTGAGTTCTTGAAGGATTTTTCTTTTCTGAGTATAAAGCACAATTTCCTTTGAAAAAAAGAAAATCAACATGCATCACAAATGACAACTTGTTATGGATGTAAATATTAATTATACATTGAAATTCTGGAACTGTTTTTACTAGAAGCTTGTTAGCTTGTTAATTATCATAATTATCATACAAGGAGAAAGGGAAGAGAGAGAGAGACTGATTAGTGTTGGTAATTTGCCTCATCCTTTCTGTGCTGTTGTCTTTTTTTTTTTTTCAATTTTGGGAAAATTAATTCTGTGAAATTATCACTAGGGTGCTGTGTGCTCCAGGATACGTCTGCATGATGTGGCATTGTTCTGGCAGAATGCAGACTTAATTCCTGCTTGGCACCTTTCCTGTCCCCTTTCCACGCCACGATGGAGTCTGCCAGTCTTGGGCAATGCCATATCGTGCACTGCTCTACCCTCAAAAGAATACTGAAATAAAAATAGGGACAGACACTCAGTGCTCCTGAAACCTCAGACAATAAGAGTAGTAAAGGAAAATGGTGGTGTTTTAATTACAATATAATAGAGGAACATTACTCCTGATAGGCACAAAGCTGTTAGTGGACACCAGTGTGTATCATAGTGTGTTCTCTGTGTTTTTGGAGTGGTCTAGGAGTGATATTTTTCCTCTTGCTGACTTTTAATGGACTCTGTTTTTTCTGCTTGCACCTATGTGGGTGGAACAGCCCTGGACACTGAGATATGACAGCAAAAAAAGAAGAGAAAAAAAAATCCCATACAATGTTTGCTCAAGTGAGAGTTTTATTTAACTCTGAGGCAGGAAAAAAAAGAAATCAGGCTTAAATCTATATTTCATCATAGCAAAAATTTGCCTTTCAGGTTTTTAAAAATCCATATGGGCTCCTGGGTTGCCCAGGATACTCAGGAAAGATCTGGAAAAAAAAGTGGTTGTGAATCCACTAAATCTGCCAAGAATACAGAATTAGTCAAATTCTGAAAAATCTGTGAGCAACTTCAGAGGCACCTTATCTGACTAGATGAATGGGTGATATGGTGTCATACAAGGTTCAGCTCTGTTCAGACAAAGTGTTGCACACTGAAGGGGAGAAAAAAAATGGATGTGCTCATATGCCTTACAGGGCTCTCAATTACCTGCAGTGGCTTGGGAAAAGCAGCTGAGTGTCACGGTGGACGTCTCAGTGATCATTTGGATGCAGAGCACAGCTCTAATTTATTGGTCAGGCAAGATGTTAGGCTGCAAAAGGAGCAGGATAGAGAATAATGTGTAAAATGCAAGCAATTAATTATGTACGTCGATGATGCATTCACATTTGGAATAAAATATGCAGGACTGGACACCCAATACTCCCAAGTTTCACAAGAAGCCTGCACTAGAGCAAGACAGAGTTCAGAGAAAGGTGACAGGAATGGAAAAGAGCGTGTGAAATTCCCCATCTGAGAAAAGACTGAAAAGACTGGACAGCTTACATTTTTAAAAAGGTGAAAAAGTCCTGATGTTGTATAAATACCATAAAAGTAGGTTGTGATATACTGCTAGCAAACAGAAAACCTATTTGACCTGTGTTACAATCCAGACACAAGAGAGGAGTGAGCGAATTGAAAAAATAGTCATTTCAGAGCTAATTTAGTACAGAAATTTTTAGCACATGTATCATTTGCCTCAATGCTGCCAGACATCAGTCGCTAAACCTTTAACAGCGAGTGGTTTGTCAGGGAAGGAGTGGGCTTGTGGAATGAAAGGCAGGTGCTGGGGACCCACCACCCATACCATGTGCCCTTGGGACTGTTCCATGGGACTACATCTGCTCTGATCCCACAGAACAGACATTCAGTGGCAGCAGCCCATCCATTGCACTCCTGGTGTGTGCACTGTGGTTTATATTCATCCACTGGAAAGGCACTGGGTAGAAATGGTCACTCCACACTGTGAAGCAAAGTGTGGTCCATGAGGACCACAGTGAGAAACTATTCAAGATCACATCTCAGATTCAAATTCAAATGGTAATGCAGATGCATCTTCTGAGCCCAAGATCAAACTGACACTCAAAGGCTTGACATTTATAATATAAAGAGAATGTCAGAATTATACTAAAGAATCTTGGAAGCTGATCGTTTTTATTTTATTTTATTTTTATGCCTTTTTTTGTTTTCACTGAGTGACTATGAGGATGCAGCATTTTAGGTTAAGGACCTAGGAAAACACCTATGACAGAAGTCTCTGTTGTGTCTTCATAATGAGGCAATTATGGCATGAAATTAAATATTCAAGTGGGTTTAATACAAACTCTTATAAACTTGTGCACGCTTGACATGCATGTCTTAGATAAATGTTTGGGGTGTTTTTTGTGCCACTCTTTCTGGCTCTTGCCCACAGTACAGACTCTGCAGTAGCCTTTGAAGTGAAACCAGTCGTATATTACACCGAATCAAATAGATTAATTTTTTTAAAAAATATTTTCTGTTTTCAGGTTGTCAGAGAGATTCACAACTTTCAGAGAACAGCTAGATCCAGGCTGAGGAGACCATACAGAAGCTGCAGGCAATATGAAGACATGGGGTTTGAGATGACTGCTGTCACCTGATCTAGTCCATCAGGATAGACACATAAGCATCACTCATGAGATGTGGGTTTGACCCTGGCTCAGTGCCAGGTGTCCACCAAAGGCACCCCTCCCTACTAAGCTTGACAGGGGACAGAAAATATAACAAAAAGCTTGTGGGTCAAGGTAAGGGTGGAGAGAGATGACTCACCAATTACTGTTGGGGGCAAAACAGACTCCACTTGGGCAAATTAATTTATTACCAAACAAATCAGAACAGGATAAAGAGAAATAAAACAAAATCTTAAAACCTCTTCCTCCCCACCCCTCACTTCATCCTAGTCTCAACTTCATTCTTGATTTTTCTCTACCTGCTCCATCCCAGTGGTGCAGCAGGAGGGGAATGGGGCCTCTGTTACCAGTACAACAAAAAGCAACTCAGCCCAGTTAACTGTGAGTTCGGGGAGGGCAGGTGAAGACCACTGGAGTGTTTGGTCCCTGATGGGTCTCAGCAGCTCCCCCACAGCCCCTTCCTGCAGCCAGCACATCCCAACAAAAGGTCTTGGGAAATTGCCCTGTGGACACCACAGTGTGACATCTGGAAGATGCACCTATCTCTGGAGGAGAGTAGCTCTGCCATAATTATTCAGGTCTGATAATTAACTGGGATGTAATTAGATATAATCACCCTGACAACAGTGTGCACCTTTTTCAACAGACAAGGAGGAGGTCTTGTTGTCCACCTGTGTCTGATCAAAAGGGATAATAGAGGAGCAAGCCATTAGTGTGCACGTGGTAAGGGAGCTGGGCCAGTGCTCCCATTGAAGGCCTGATAAGTGATACAGCCGGGCATGGGAGAAAATAATTAATTCATGATTTTTTTAAACTGTCTTTAGCCATCATGATCTCAGTTGTCAGTAGCCAACCTGTTTGAATAATACCATATTAATGAAAAAAAAAGGCCAAAAAAAAAAAAGCCAGGCCAGCTAAAAGAGAAGAGAAACGTTTTCTGCACTATCAGCAGGGTTCAGTGAAATTATTGTGTCCTTTTGTTGCAGCAAACAACAAGGGAACAGCTGAAATGCTCTATATCCATCTGCACATGGCATCTACCCAAAACCTGCTTAACACAAATGTTCCAAGGCCCATGACAAGGGCCCTGTCCTCTGCTCATCCAGAATAGCCAGGCCCGTGCATGGAAATCCCCCATCCATGGAAGAAATGCTTAAAACTGTGAGCTAGGAGTGTCTGGTGCCTGCCTGAGCCTTGCTTTGAGGGTAGTGAAGGTACCAGGGGAGCTGCACGTAGGGAAGAGCAGCAGCAGGGCCTTGGAGCTGTGTTGGGGATGCCTCCACACCCTGAGCAGCTTTAGATGCATTACCAAAAGCAGCTGTTTTCTGGAGCATCACCACCAGCAGCTTTCTGCCCTCACGCACTCTTACGGCCGTGCCACCCCTGTCAAGGCAGAAACACACCGCTTTCACCCTTCCCATGGAATGGTGTCCTATCAGGCCCTGCTGGAGAGCCGAATGGGCACCTGCAGATATGTGCACAGGGATGCCCCGACACCCGCAAATGCTGATTTACAGGGTTCCTCTCAGGAGGTGTTGCTGTCAGCCTGCTTGTTGAGGCTCATTCCACCCATCCACAGGGACCTGGAGAGAAAACATTTCCCAGAAGGAGACAGGCACACACCTTTGGTGTACTGGACCACACACAAAAATTGTATCAGAATGGAACCTTTCTTTTGCAGGAGGAGAGGGACCAGATCCAACAACCAAATATCTCTGAAGTAAGATGAAGTTCGTGCTTGGTTCCCAGATCTAAAGGCTGAGGAAAACTCTGTAAACCCAACATTTCTGGCCTTCTGATTCACATCTATGCATAGCAGAGGTTTCTCCCTTAGCACCTTTGAATGATCTTTCAGGACGGCAAAATATCACTTGAACTACAAGGCAAGGCTTTCTAAAGAACAACAGATCCTCAAGATCTCTTAAAGCAGAAATTTCTGCTATGCTGTATATCAGAAATAATTAGAAATTGATACATTGCTGTAGAGAATGCTGTTAACTGGCTTTGTGATAGGTTCATTTCTATGTGCGCACACAAAAAGCCATGCTGGGGTCAGAGCCAGAGCCCTGAAAACATCCATTTTTGGAGACAGAGAAGTCTAGCCAGAAGTTAGTCTCTGTTTAAACCACCCAGCCGCTGCACTATAAGTTTTTTTTCTCCTCCAAGGGATGAACGTATGGGTCTTAGGCTCAGTGATGTTATCTGCCCATGCTTGATTCACTCTTACAGGGCAAGTTCTGGATAACCACCAGCTTTCCCCATCTGTGCAAAATAGCACAGAGACAAAGTGTCTACCTTTACCCAAAGTCATCTGCCTTTAAACCAACTAGCTCAATGTACTTGGTGCTCCCCCATTCCCCCTTGACACAAATTTTATTTCTTTTTCTCTTTTTTTTTTTTATTTTTCTGTTACCTCTGGATTCTTGCATTTTCCTCCAAGGTTGATGTGGGCAAATTACATCTTCATAAATTCAAAGATAGTTATATATTTTTGTTGTTCATATCTTGAAAAGATTTTATGAGACTGTAAGCAAGTTTTTGTTACTTATAACCAAAGTTCCCTTACCTCTTTGTGTTCCCAGATTCACCCGCTTCTTTCTATGTTTCCACTTTGCCTTTTTTAATTGTGGACCCTCACATGTGCCACTGTGTAAAAACTGCAGACCACTGGGGAGACTCCTCACCACGTTAAGCAAAAATGTCTCTATGGGTGCAATCAAAGTCTAGAATCTTGTTTTTTCTAGGTATTTCCTAGCATTTACTACATTTTGGCAACCAGTGCTGCATTCATGGAAAGTAGGTACTGGAGCAGCATGAATACCATTGATGTCTAGATGCTTTAAAATACCGCAAAGAAGTCTTCTGGAAGTTTCCTGAGCTGCTAGGAATTTTTTATGTCCATACTTATGAGTTTGGTTTAAGCCTTTCTGATACTGCTGGGCAGGAAGATTTGTGTGGTGGGAATAAGGCATCTGAGCGGGAGGGGAAAGCTGAGCTGTGCTTTGGGCACACTGCAGAAGCCGCCCTGCCCTGTTGTGACCCCCTGCTCCTTGCTCCCACTTGCCACTCCTCTGCTGCTACCTGTGCCCTTCCTGGCTCTTTAGAGCAGGGATTGTCTCCATCCTGACTCACACTGCCACAGCTTCAAATGGAACAGCACCAAGGAGGCCTGTAGGAGCTGTCCTAACACAAACATCAGTTTCTTTCCTTTCAGTAGCACTGAGTAGTTCAGCCAAACCTCATTTGGTAGATTTGTGCTCACGAGAGAGTCCCCAGTTATGGTGCTTCCTTGGGGATCAAGTGCCCATACCATTTTGTATTTGTAAGACATTCTTGCCCCCTCAAAAAAAATCGCCCAGCTATCACTGCTTTGTGGCACTTTGGTCAGAATGCTGGAGGAGGGAGTAATTTCCAGCCCTACCTCAGACATGATACAGATGCCTGATGAAGCAGGGAAGAAAGCAGGGCTAACGATGGCCAGCCCAATTAGCGCAGCACCCTGGGCAGGGCATTTCATCTGGGCCCTCCGCACCGCCTGCCGGGACGGGTGCAGATGTGCGAGCGGTGAGTGACAGGCAGAGGAGCTGGGACCTGACTACATTCAAAATCCTTCCCTGAGATTTTCCAGCTTCCTTTTTCTCTTTCTCCCCTTTCACCACGTGAAACGCGCAGTGGGCTGTATATGCAAACACTGACAGATGGTGACACTCGGCTCCAGCTCAGGCAGATTAGAAAGGGAACTCAGTGTTCAAGGGACCAATTACCACTCTGTCCCCTCGGGGAAGAGCATATCAGATGTTTACTGGGGGTTAATAATAAATGAATTGAAAAAAAAATTGCTCTTCGAACACCATATTCTGTGTATTCATGTCAGCAGGTTGTAATTAGCTAATTAAATGCTTGGACTGACAGAACGGCCCCAGTGGGGGTTGCAACATCGCAGACCGCTCCTGAAATATGAGCAGGAAACATCTTGGAATATGTAGGCAGGAGAACAGTTAACACCTCACATTTAATGGGAAACTTCTTCCTGCAAAGGTTACTGGCAGAGCTGGGAGGAGAACTTGGACAAGTCCTGTGTCTGCAGATCTTGCTGCCAAACAAGCTGGGGACAGCATGCAAGTAAGGGGGGCACACTAGAAAAGGAAACAAGCAATCATGGGCTCGAGGCAAGCAAAACATGGAGAGAAAAGGATGAAGCATTTGAAATTAGTATAAAATTCAATATTAATTTCAACTAGCTGATAACTCCCAGCTCCTCCTTAAAAGGGTAGAAGGCTCCATGGTGGTGGGAGAGCTACCAGGAGGCACAATCTGCTATAAATATAGGTGTCCAACCATGTGTGATTAGTTTGAGTCATCAAAAACAAAGCTACACTTAAGGAACATGAAAGGCCCACCTTTAACCTCCTGAAGCAGAGGAAACGAGAAGGCACATTCAACCTCTTGGCTGCCGTTCGGGTATTAGCTCATGCCTTACAGGCCTGCCCTCACTGCTGGCCTCCAGAGATGAGAGCGTTTTGTACCACTGGCATGTCACCACTGCTTGCTTGCTTTCCTGGCTCCTTAGTAGCCGTGGGGTTGGGTTCGTGAACAGCAAGGCACCTGGCACACTATCCAAATAGGGGAGCAAAATCCATGCCAAATTACAGCACAAATAATGCATCTGTCTGGAGCGTATCAAAGGAGGCATTTGCAGCACTGGCAGTGAAAATGATAGTGTCTCAGGATTTTTCAAGCCCCAGGTTTCTTTGGTCTCCCTTTCTAGACACAGTGCTTTGGAGGTAAAAAAATGCTTGCAAGGGATCATCTTGGAAGTATTCAAGCCAGCCCCATAAGAATCCATGCTCACTCTCAGCAGCAACATTTTGGTTGTGCAAGATGACACGCAGCATTGTGGGCCTGAACCTGCAGCCTGCCAGCATGTTGTAGATACACAGGAGAGTGTTCATCTGCCACTGGGGTCCTACCTCCTTGATCCTACAGGAGTTTATTACAGATGAAAGACTGTGTAAGTGTAAGGGACGAGAAACATGCTAAAGATGCCTCTAAAATGTAAACGATGAGATATCTACAGAACCTGAAAAATCAAGGGCAAACATGCCACTTTGCACCTTCATTTATTACTGCATCAGAAGTTGGGAGTACACAAGGCATCGTGTTTGAAAAGTTTTTTGAGACATGCATTAGACCACTTATCTAGACAGAAAACAGAAGAGGAGCCAGCAGATAAGGGCTGCATGCTTGGTGGTGCCAGTGTGCACAGGACACAGGGAGGACCACACTCTGCTACACCCTCTGCATGCAAGGGGTTGCCTGCTGTAGATAGTTGTCATCTGCCTCCCAAAATCAGAAATACTCTGATGAACTCAGGAGGTCTAACCAAACTTTGCTGCAGCTGTGATGCTTTCCTCATGCCCCTGCTAGTGCTCTGTGCTCTGTGCTGTAAACATGCCCACCCAAAGAGCCTGAGAGAGGATGGCTGTGATGCATTGCTGCCAGACCAGGATGTATGTTTGCACTATGGAAGCTTGTTGATCTTCCCTTTCCTCCCTCCCCTAGTGCTTATTATGATTGCAGAGTAAAATCACTGCTCTGCCATGTATGCCAACCTGAAATGTCCCTGCCCCATGCTCTCCCCCTCTCCCAGGGTATCATCCAACCTTGGGGGTCAGTCTGAGGGGGCAGCTGCAGGAATAACCAGTGTTGTTTGTCTCCTTCTTGTGAGGGAATAAGGCAGGTTACTTTGCCCATGATTAATTTTTAAAGACTTTCCTTTTACGAGCCAGCCTTACAAAACTGCAGTTGTTTAAACTCTTCTAAGGGTTTTTAGCACTTACTTGTCAGGCAAATTACTGAAATAGCATTTTTAATAGTATTTTGGCCATCTGGGACAAATTTATCCCTCCTTTCTAAGCCAGTAAGCTCATGGGTGACAGAACAGGTGTAATTTTATCAGGTGGAGGAAAAATCTCAGTAGATTGAAGGCTGTGTATGGGGTGTCTCTCCCACATCCATTGTCCATAGGCAGCCTTTGCAGCACATGGATGCTTGGAGGCAGTGGGATCTGAGTATGACACTCCTTCATAGAGGTGCCTGTCCTGATAGCTCCAGATGTGAATTTGTAGTAGTCTTCCCATGCTGCTGCCCAAAACCTAGGGAAAAGCATGTGTCCAAAGCCACCTCTGAGCCTGCCCTGCCCTGGGTGAGCTCTGCACCTCTCCAGCTGCGCAGGCTTGACAGGATGCTCCAGTCCCCAGTGAAGCCAACGGACCTGAAACTTGTGACATCAGGGTAGACCCAGCTGCTGACTGCCTTGCAAAGGGCTCACGAGAGTGCCCTTACCAGAATAACAGACTTGTCTTTTGGGTTTCAGTTCCCATGTAGTCACAGTCAGAATAACCCTTGGCACTTTCCACTGTGGGAGTTTAGGTTGAATTTTTAAAAAACCTCCAGGAGCTACACCATAAGGGCAAGAAATGAACAGGGAATAGACAGCATCAGCAGGCTGGCTCCTAAGCACAGGGAGCAGCCATCCTGCTGCCTGCCTTCTCCCTATCACCACTTCCATACTCATCCCTGCTGAGTACAAGGTGGTCCACAACTGCCTTGTGATTACATTATGTTGTTTTTGAGATCCTCACTTCCTCAAGTTCCCTAGGTTCATTCCCTGAATAAGTAGCACCATCTTTACATACCTATGCAAGGGTTTAGGACCAGAATTTGTGCTTTGCAAAGTGTTTCTGGACTCTCAGACTATTCCACAAACAGCTACACTCTACTTACTTCTATACCCATTCCAGTGGAGCAAGCGATGCTTACAATTCATCGGGCTTCTAAGAGCTTTCCCAGATCCTGGCCACATAGCTTGACTATTTGCAGAAATTATTTCTACCGGTATATGTTGGAACCGTTATAGGCAGGAAGATATTTTCTGCATAAATATGCATCAGAGAATGTGCATCACACCCACTGAGCTGCCTGAGAGAATGAAAGGAAAGCAGGCAGCATCCTCCAACGGGAAGGAAGGCCTGGTCAATCTGCCAGCTCCTTGTTACCAAGCTGTGACTAGCTGGTGCAATCCTGCCCAACCATAATATTTCAGAACTGAGTCATCCAACAACATCAGCTACACTTGTAATTGCCATCTCAAATAACCACATATATTTATTATTTGCCAGCACATGCTTTATTGGTGCTCATTACAAGCCATTAATGAGGTGTCTGTTTTAATGGTAGTTGTGGAGCTAATAAGCAGGAGGTGGAAGAAGCCTGCCCTTTGCCAATACATATGATTTCTTTGCTGGCTTTCAGGCTGCCATATACCCCACCCACAAATGATAAATGCAGAATTGTGGGATCTGCCTCAAACACACCTGCTGTTGTCTCATTTTTACAGGGTGGGGAAACAGGAGTGGGGAAACAGGAGGCTGCGTGTGGCTGAGGAGGAGGTAAAGAGGTGAAAAGTTTGGCCCATAGAGAGGACCAAGAGCAGTGAGAGGAGTGATGCTCACCCATCAGGTTCCCCAGCCTGTGCAGGCACACTGTGCCCCCCCAGGAATGCATGTGGCACGCTGCCCCTTCGCTGGCAGCCGTGTAGCTGTGTGGGGTTCAGCCAGCTGCTGGCAGCATGGCCGCCCCACACAGGCGGCACTCAGCTGTTTCGCATTCTGCAGTGTTTTAGGAGAAACACGTGTCTCCCCCGTGGGCCCCGTCCCACACAGGCACAACCACAGGGGGTGTGGGACCCAGCTGCCTGGTGAGGGGCTGCTGCTGAGGAGCCACTCTCTCCATGTGACCCCATCTGGACTGCCCACGTATCTGGGGTGCCTTGAGGGCCTCACTCACGAGGGCCACATTCATGAAGCGAAAGTACGATGCTTTTCCAGCTCAAACTGTAGGCTTGAAGCAAATCAAGAGAAATTCTCAGCCTTTAAACTTTCAGGTGAGCCCAGATGCACAAGGTGGGGAGGCTGAGCCAGTGCTGTGTGCGCAGCCCTGCGCACACCCTTGCCACCTGGGCCAGCAGGGCAGCTCCTCTGCCTGCCCACACACCGCACCCATGGGGCAGGGCATGTGGGCTGCCCTCTGGGTCTCTCAGCTCCCATCCCTCAACCCCAAAGGGGGAAAGAAGCCATCGCAGCCATGCCCCTTCGTTGCCCTCCTGCCCAGGTTTGCCTCCCCAGGACAGGAGGAGACGGCAGTGCTGGCAAGGGACGGTGTGCAGGATGAGACCAGGCCTGGCGCGGGCTCTGCCGCGCTCACTCAAGGAGACAGAGCAACAGATGCAAGGCAGGCACTAAGAGTGGAGGCTCCCATTATTTTGGCCTTGGGCACTTTCAGAGCTTGGCCGTCTTGAGAGTCACCCAGCGTTTGGCCAGATCCCCAGTGGCTTTGCACATTCCTTTTCTTTCCATGAATGAATGGTCTAATCTGGCTGGAGGGCATTGCAAGGCCCAATAGCCAGTTTGCTGCACCTGCTCATCAGGGATTGAAACACCTGCCGTGGCCGGGGCTTAGCATTTAAGTGCTGCTATTTGAAGACAAATCTCGTCTTTTGTCTCTGCCTGAGCCTTCTCGCAGCTTCCCCCTCCCCTTAAGAGAAAACAAAGGAAAAAAAACTGGGGAAAAAAAAAAGGCTGTGATGGGTGCTTTTTGGACAAGGCCTATTTTTCTTTCAATTTCCTAAAGAAGCCGCCCTTGCTTTCCACATTAGGTGCATTGCTGGGAAATGTTATTCACACAGGAAAAGAGCACTTTTATTTTGCTCACAGCTGTTTAGAAGGCCTGTGCTGATGTTAGAATGTGGGAGCCTTGGGTGGTTTCACTCTGAAGCACTGCTGTATCGTCCTGGTACTGGCAATTAATACTATGCAATAAAATGATGCTTTTAGTGAGAACAGATGTTCCTCCACACAGCCTCCTACCTACATTAAACCTTCTTTTCTTTTTTTTTTAGTTCGTTTCTTGTGACAACAAACAAATAATGTTTAATCAATAGCTAATGTGATATTTACTTAATGGGGAATTAGAAAGCAGTTGTATGGTTTCTGCCAGCAAATTAGGAAGTAAGGAAATAGATTTTATGCAAGCAATGTGATTTCTCTCTTCTTTTTAGTGAATTTACATATTTGGGAGAGACACTTGGACTGTGTATGGAAGCCTTGGTCTTGCAAGATTTGTTAATGAAGAGTCTAGAAAGATATAAAATACACTGATTGGACAGAAACCAACTGATACATCTCCAAAGTTAACAGAAAGCAGAAAATATCTTTCTAGTGATTCTCAACTGATGTCTTCTTGAACCAAGTTCACTAACACTTTTATCAGTGATCTGGAAGAAAAATAAAAGCCATGTTCAATACAAAGATTGTCAGAGAGCAAAGTTTGCAAGGGAGAGCAGGCTTCAGGGCAGGGAGCTGGACAGAGCTACAGCCTTGAGTAAAAAACAAGGAAATGTCTATCTCCAGTGCAGCAGCAAGGGCTGTTGCTCTACCCAAGCACCTTCCCTGGGAAAGGAAATCTGGCAATGCAGCAGCCTCAGTCTGCCAGAGGACAACAAAACCTAGAGCAAGGAATTGAAATTAGGCAGATGCAAGCTAAAGGGTAGATTTGCAACAGAGGACAATGAACCACTGAAACTTACTGAGAGTTGTGATGGATTCTCTATTACCCGAGACTTTCAAAGCACATGCTTTTCTCATCTCTTCTCCAACCTCCCCCCCCCCCCAAAAAAAAGAACAAAAAGAAAGAAAATAAAGAGATAATTTACTTGATTCAGAGGACTTTTAGGTATTGTGTTACAGGGAAGATCAGGCAGGATGATCACAGCGGCGTTGGGCTTTATAATCAGTGAATATATTTGATCAGAAAACAATTTTAAGAGAAGACAAACTCCTAAAAATCTTGAGCTCATTTCATTTTGGTTTATCATAAAATAATTATTGGATACCTAAAAAATATGGAGAGAAAGATAATTCACTCTTTTTAGAGATATTTCTTGGGCAATCATAACATCATGTTAAATAAATGAAGAGAAAAATTAGGCCCAGTATAAGAAGAGTCTCATTAATAAACTGATGGTCAGCTTGCAAAATTCTCTACATTGTGGACAAAACAGGCAAATAGACAGTTAACTTTTTGGGAATAGATCCTAATAAAAGAAGAGCAGAAGATCCTGCGTTCATCTGCACAATAAGCTGAACTTGCCTTAGGGCACAGATCAATTACTAGAAGGTTTAAAATAATTTTTTCCCGTAGGTATCTTAGGAAGAATGATGTGTGCTCCATTAATTCCTTGAGAAGCAGGAGAAGCCCACTTTAGGTCACTGGGAGCTTAGCCTAAGTCTGCTTTTTGAAAGACATCAAGAGTTTTGTTAAGAATTTCAATCAGCTGAGTCCTCATACAGTTTTGTAGAGTGGTGCCCTTGATTTCTTTGTGATTCTGGTATTTTTGCAGCTAAAGGACGAGGGACTGCCCACGGGGAGCAAGGTTTGGTTTGGCACTTTCTGTTGTTGTCTTTGCCTGGAGCATCTAGTAGGAGGCCGCTGCTGGAGGTACGATGTCAGCTGTGATGTGATCTGGCACAGGTTTTACTGCTATGAATTGCCTTGGCTGTTGCCTCTCAGAGGCTACACCAGAAAAAAAAAAAACATAAAACAAAGTAAAGATCAGAGACAACTCTACTTACATGTTCTTAGCAGTACAGAGAGAATATCTTAATTATCTTTTGCCTGTGAGATTAATCATACAGGACTGTTGTCCTTTCCAATTGCCTGTGAATTTAAAATAGTGCTTTCTCTTAGAAAATATTTCAAAGGAAAAGAAATTTCGCATTAGTCTACCTAGATGTGCCTGTATCTTTGTCCTCCATGTGGCATCACTCCTTCTTTTCCAGCAACGTGGCAGTAGAATGGGTTGTGTTCTAGACACACAGTTCACAAAGCAGCCCACAGTGCCAGAAGGACACAAGCATGAATTTCCAATGTGGCTCAGGCGTGAATTCAAGTTACAATATATTTTTTATAGTGTGAGTCTCAGGCTAATTTCCCAATTAACAGCTAAAAGCCAGCAAGAAAAAGCGCCAGTGGCTTTGAAGAAGATTATGTCCTCGTAACATCACATGGAGCTACTGGTTCCACTGAGGTGGGTGGAAATAAGCCACTGCAGGTATTTTCCCAGTGAGGCCAGAATCAGACAGATGGAGGTAAATAGAGGACAGAGGGCTCCTCTGTCTTTGGGAGGGAAAAGGGTTCTGTGCTGGGGAGGGCAGTGCTGCAGCTGAAAGAAAGACGTGCCTGCTTTTATCTGTGACGTTATCTTCATGCAATCAGCAGAACAAGGTTCTTGGCTCCAGTAATAAGGAAAGAAGTCTGTGTGCTTGAGGACTATACTGCATAGTGAAGATTTAGGGAGGGCAGAGGCTGTAGGACCTGAGTTTGCAAGCTTGCCAAGGAATAGAAGTGAGTTATTTGCAGGGATCTTGAAAGAAAAAAAAAAAAAAGATAAGTGAGTCTTAAAAGTAGAGTTTGTTTGAGTTTTGGAAGACGTTTTGGGGGTTTGCAGCATGAGCTGTCTTGACAGATATAGCTCTGAGCCCACCAAATTAACTGGTATTCCTCCCCTGAAATGGAAAGTGCATAAGATGAAAGAAACAGTGGAAAAGAGGGTGTGCTTTGAAAATGGGAAAAGAGAGAACAGAAGGGACATACTTCCTGAAACTTTCAAATAATATGTTCTCCCTTCTCGGAGCCAGTGAAGGTGAGCCTGTTTAGCTTTTTAGTTCTTAGTGTTTCCCTGCTGCTTAGGGATGAGAGCTATTGGCAAGATAAAATGAGTTGAGTGTGTTGTAATGCAGTCTATTTCTCTGGATGCTCCAGGAGAGAGACCTGTATAAACATTACCCAGTACAAAGCTTCTCTGTGTTGTCTATTGAAGCAATCCCTTTCCCATCCATTCCTCCTTGCTAGAAGTCCCACTGTGGTGGCTTTTTTTTTCTATCTTAAGAAGCAATTTGTAATTAGCTTTCCTCTACCGTGCTCCCTCTCTGCCAAAACAAACTTGTCGATAAAAGCCTGATGTTTAGATGCAAAAAAGATGTACATTTAATTAAATGCAAAGTTGTTTTGTGAGAATGGAGCATGTGAAGAAGCCACTAAAGAGCGTCACACAGAGTGCAGAGCTGGAAGCAAATGTTTGAAGAAAAGGAACAGCGTGGATATTATGATTTCAAGCCACAAACTTTGTAGTAGTGAAGCAAATTGTAAAGCAAGCAATTTCTGGATAGTTAAAAAAATTCGCTGCTTGTTGCATCAAATTAAGCCCTGAGAAAAATCTTCATAAAACTTGAGAGCACTGAGCTTGAAACGTATGTACAGTGAAACAAACCCAGTCTGTGAGGTCCTGTGGGGCTCCATGTGTGATGTGTGTTATGAGAAGGCTCAATTTCCAAGTCTTCGTTAGCTTTGCTAAACAAACAGGCATTCTTGTTAAACATTTCTCCCGAGATGACAACTATTGACAATACATCTTCCTGAAGCATACGACAGTTATCAAACAAATAGTAGACACTTTGCAAAGTTTCCATTATTCTCTGGTTGCTGAAGAAGCTGGAGGGTAGAGCAGGACACTTGGCACTGGGAGCACTTTAGCAGTTAATGTTTTGCGCAAAATTTGTTAAGTATAGGAGCTGCACTCAAATGTCTAAAGTGCTGATTCTGTGAAAACATCAGTTTGGGGCCTGCTGTTAGAATCTGGGGAGATACATGCTCTCTGGGAAAGCCATGCACATCAGCAGCAATTCAGTGCCATAAAAGCTAATGTTAGGAGCCATGTTCATTTAAGCTTGTTGGGTCTTTCATGCACTTTTCATCTCATGGTTCTGAAGGCAGACAATGCAGACTTGGGGGGAGGAAAACAAGATTGCTCATTTCTGTACCATCTTCAAATGTGCAAACCAGAGGCTCCATCTGGATCTCTATATGGAGGAGGATGCTGTTGTGGAACTTGCATGTGATCGGAGTCTAACTCTGACATGGTGTTTCATTAACCTGAAATCAGCACAGCATGTCCACAACAGTCAGGACAATAAAGCTGATTTTCTTACTTTGAGAGAATCATATAAAACATCTCAGAATTAAAGAAGCTTAAAATCCCCTTTAAAATGTGAGAAAACATAAAACAGTCAACAACAAAAACAAATTGTTAAGAGAAGTTATTTGCAAAAAAAAAAAAACCAAAACCAAACTCCAAACCAGCTAACAGCCACTATATTCAGGTGGAGCACCTTAGCAAAACCATAGTCAATAATGTTGCTCTGTGAGAATACATGTTCCTAATGTTGGGGAAAATTTGTTTTCCAAGGAAGGCAGAATAAGAAGCACTGGAACGATGTCTCTTTGGTCATATCAACTAAAAATGCTATTTATGGAGCAGAGAAACATGCTGAATCATTTACTTAACTTAAAATCTTTTATACTTGATTGTCTAAGCCGATATAAAGCCATGGGAAGTCTTCCTTTTTGCTTCTTTTTAGGCTGCAAATCAGAGTTGAAGATAAACAGCCTTCAAATTGCCTCTTGCTAAACACAAGCAATTACAGTAAGATAGACAAAAAACAATGTATGCATGAAAGTAGTTTAATTTAAAACACAATGGTATACATAGTCTATCGAAGATGGCTGTCTCAGCACCATTTTCCATGACAACAAAAAGCCTGAAGATGTTGTTGGTTCATTGCTATTTTTCATCAGTGCTGTTGAAATGTTGGCTGGAAGGACCTCCAGAACCCTTGGAGGTCCCCTGAGGCTGTGGGTTTGCCTGACCCTGTGCTTAAATATTAGTGGGTGGGATTTCAATCTCACAAACTACCCTGCTCCAACGATGTATGCAATGACTGTACCAAACAAGTCTATTATACCTTTTTAGTTATTATGTTTTTTCTCTCTGCATTGCTTTTATCTCCTTTGTTGCCCCATAATGTAGTTAATCTTGTCACAGCGCCAGAGGTGATGAGGAATGGCTGATCTTACTCATTAACAAAACAATCCCATTATATACAGGGATGTTCTCTTGTAGCACTTTTTATTCTCCCGCCTCCCTGGGAAGGCAAACCTATTTCTGTCAATCACTCCTTGAAGCTTTTTGTGGTGCCTCAACTTTGTAATTTTGGCCTGCCTTCTAGCATCAGAGCCCATAGCCAGGCTCACTGCCCCAGCTGAAACCTCAGAAGCATTTGAAATAAACATGTTCAATGGCTGTCATAGGACAAAAGTGTTGTCCAATCAAGGTTGTGGTTTTTCACTTTTTGAAAAAAAATTGTGAGCAGTGACATGGTGCTGCTTGCTCAGTTTGAGGCGTGCTGTGATTACCAGGTGTTTTCAGCAATGCTACTGCTTACCCAGTCTGCACTTTTGAATCATTTTCTTCCCTGTTTCCATCAGACAACATGACCAGACTGTCATGGGAGGAGCTGACATGTGGTTCATGTCAGCTGAAGTGAGCTGGCTCTCACCTCCTGTTAATCTATGCATTTTGCATCCTGGTGTACAATGACCCCAGCAGCAATGGCACAGTGCAGCAGCACTGCTGTCACTGGGAAATCAAGTCTGCCATGCAGGGAGGGCTGCCTGGCCTGTGCTGGTGGTTTCCAGCTCTTGCTGACACTCAGTACAGCAGGAGCCATAAGATGAAGGAAGCCCTGTAGCACAGGAGCAGGGTGTTGGCTCCCCCGCTTCCCCCTGCCCCCCAACCCTGTCCAGGAGCCCAAAGGCTGTGTGGACACTGTGTGCAGTGGTACTCAGCTGTACTGGCCCTGTAGTGCTCGGCTTTCTCCTTGTTGTGTGCTGTGTGCTGTTTGCCTCCATTCCAAGGTGCTGCTGAGAACATCACCGCTCTGTTTCCACACTGGTGGCTGCATCAACGCATGCAGGAAAGCCACATTTCTCTCTCATTCTGCACCCCAGACATGACACAATGTGTTAAAAGGCAGATGTAACCACAAGAGAAATTTTTTACTGTGGTCCAGAGATTAAACCACAGCTGCCAGTGGTTTTGCTGCAAGTACAGCAATTGCTAGACAGGAGATTACACCACAACATTGGACTCGCAGCCCAGCCTCCACACTCAAGTTGTTTAGGAGCATATTGCCAAGATTCCTTTAGTGTGGCTCCCTCCCCAGTTCTGGACACCCTCGTGCCATGTCAGTCACTGCAGCAGAAGTTTCAGAGCCAGGCCTGTCCCAGCCAGTCAGTCCTGATGTAGCAATGGCTCAGTGTTTCAGGGCTGGGAGAAAGCTCTGGCTGCAGTTTCAGCCTGGCCAGGAACCCCAGAGGCACCTCGTCAAGTGCACCATCAGACATGGTTGCTGCTGAGGACCAGCCACTACCCTGCACACAGAGTTATAGGCTGGCTTAGGTTGGAAGGGACCCTGAAAACCACCTAGTTCCAAATCCCTTGCCATGGGCAGAGACACCTTCCAGGAGACCAGATTGCTCAAGATCTAATCCAGCCTGGTTTTGAACACTTCCAGAGATGGGGTAACTACAGCTTCTCTGGGCAACTTGTTCCAGTGCCCCACCTCCCTCATGGTAAAGAATTTATTCCTAATATCTAATCTAAATTTATTCCCCTTCAGTTTAAATCCACTCCCTCTTGTCCTATCTCTTCATGCCCCTGGAAAAACTCCCTCTCCTGCTTTCTTGTACACTCCTCTCAGGTAGTGGAGGACTGGAAGACTGCTGTAAGGTCTTCTGGGAGGCTTCACTTCCTTAGGTTGAAAAACACCAACTCTTTCAGCCTGTCTTCATAAAAGAAGTGCTCCAGCCCTCTGATCATCTTTGTGGACCTCCTCTGGACTCACTCCAGCAGCTCTGTGTCCTTCCTATGTTGGGGAACCCAGAGCTGGACACAGTACTCGAGGTAAATACTGTGTCCATACTCAGAAAAATGGAGTAGAGAGGTAGAATCACCTCTTTCAACCTTTTGGTCACACTTCTTTTGACACAGACCATGAGAGGGTTGGCTCTCTGGGTGCAGTCCTCAGCTTCTCTTGACTCTCACCCTCATGCAATCCACAGGACTGAATGTCTGCTTGTGGCCAGAGCAAATCAGGTTGGGCTCTTGCAGCACGTGTTTTAAGCTTGGTTTTGCACAGAAAAAAATCCAATTTGGGGTCTTTGAAACTGCTCTTTGGTGCAAGCTGAAGCACAGTATATGAGGACTAGGAAGAAATTCAAAATTGCACTGCAGAATGGAAACACAAATACAAACACCTTAGATTGGCTCTTTCATAAATTTGCTTTGCCCAGGAGAAGCTGAGGCTCAGACAGAAGCTGGGAAACCTGACTCATTGCAGTTACCTTGGAAAGGTGTTGGGAATGTGTTTCAACACTGCCTATTAGAAAATACTCTGCAAGAAACATGAACAGTAGCCAAAGAAACACAAAGTGATATGGAGTACAGAATTTTGGAAAAGGCCAGTGGAAAACCAAGTATCCTATCTGTGGGATAAGGGAAACTTAGAAATTCCAGTCTCACTGCCATTTTCAGTGAGAAACTAATGACAGGTAAAATCACATGTCCTACAAAGTTTCTGATTTTTCACAACGGCTGATGTTTTCCTGAAAAATGAATCCTAAAATACATAATCTTGCTTGGAGTGTCAACAATAATCACCAGTTTTGGGTTCACCCAAGCACCAGTTTTGGATTCCCCACTTCCTTCAGGAGATTTGTCAGAAGCTTGTGCTCAATTAAGGAGTTATTTCCAGAAATAATGCAAACATTTTACATACTTGTCTTCAGGTGTCCGAATTAATGTGGACCCTGAAAACCTGTCTGTAATTAAAAGCTTCTAGCTCAGTTCCTTGGGAAATGTCAATGGCAAGTCTAAGATGTGGTGTTTAACCTCCCGCAGATTGACTTGCACTCAGGCAGCTAGGCAAACACTGCTTTCAAGTGGCTAAGTATTTGCAGCTATAACCAAATTATTTTAAAAGAGACAGTATTTCACTGGCTACCAAGATAAAGCAGGTTTTATTTTATGTCATTTGCTACCAAAGGTGCTACCTCTGATCTTACTGCAAGAGAAACAGAGAAAATTTATTTTGCTTTCTGCACGTCTTCGCTACAGCTTAACAAGATGGATCAGCAATATCTATAACTCTGCTGCACTGAAGCCTGTCTGTTTTCCCACAAACCTGAAACCCTCTAACTTTATAGATTCTTACACACAACCATACATTAAATTATATTTCTTCTTTCAAAGATTGTTTTCCAGCAATTTCAGACATGCTGCCTTCTCCATCCCTCCCTTCCCTTTTCATTCCTGCCTAAACCAGCACAAGACATACTGCTCAACTCAAAGGGAACCACAGCTTTACTACCAGCCCAGGGACCCCACGGGTAGGACTGGCAGCAGAGGCCTGATGGCATCCAGGGCAGGATGCAGAGAGCAGAGCCAGCCTTTTCATTTGCCCATTGCTGAGGTGGTACCCAAGCCCCTCCTTGTCCTCTGTGACCTGAGCCAAACCTGCAGCCCTGAGCTGCTAGGAGATGCTGATGCTTGTCAGCTTAGGGTCTTTGACACCCAAAGCTATTTTGTAACCAATCTGCCATCTATTAGAACAAATGGGGAAATAAAACCAGAAGAGATCTGCTCCTGCTGTTCTCTCAGGAAAGCAAGTAGGGCCGGGTAGCATGAAGGGATGTCTCTATACTCATAAATTTATCCTGGGAAGCTCATCCTCAGGTCTCCACAGCATCCACCTGCTAAATACACACCCGCTGTGTACCAGGTGTGCGCCCCACAAAAATCCCTGCCTGCTGCTGTGGGGGCTGTTGCTCCTCATTCTTCTTGAATGTCACTGATTCCACCACTGTGATTTCCACCAGAAACCACAAAGTCTAAGTACAAAGCAGGATGGCACTGTGCCATGGGCTGGACCAACAGAGGACAAAAAGGCCACCTCTGTCCCCAGAAAACTAAAACTCCAACAGGGATTGTCACAAAAAGGACACAGAGGGGCCAAAGGTGGGCCCTGTCCCCTGCCACATCTCCCCCTCCTCTACCCCCACCAAAACTTGCTGAATAATATTCTAGTGAGAGTTTAGGGACCAGGGAAGGAACAGTTCCTCAGGGTCTTCAGCACATCTCTGTATGGCAACTTTTGTAAAGAAATATTTTAATGCTAAAAAAGCAAACAAAGAAGCCAAAAATATGTCTCGTTTTCAGCATTTCATAATTGAAATCTTAAACATTATGGGCATGAGATTTACCAAACACAGGTCTCAGCTTGAGTAGATTTTTTCCTCTTATACAAAGAAAAATATCTGGAATCTGGTAATCTTGCATTGAGCTAATTTAAAAAATATATTTGAAAATTTGTTTCAAATCTTTTTGTGCCATTTAAACTTATTAAATATGGTGGTGTTTTAAACAGAAAATTAAGTAAAAAATCAGCGGGAGATTTAGTCTGATTGCTGTGCATGTATAAAGAAAATGCTCTGCCTGTTTAAAGGAACAACACACTTAGGCACTGTGACATTCAGTTTTTAAGAAACCCAGTTTAATTATATTTTCCCTAATTAAGGATTTCATTATAGGGGATCACATGATTTAATTATATCAATACCCCAAAGACCTGATTGTGAACATAAAATGTGGATTAAAAGGATGCCTCATCACTTAATTACCTGCTAGATTGGAACAGATCCATGTTGTAGGTCAAAAGGGACATAAAATGCAGGCTTCTGCCTCCCTCTTTGTTGTGTGTGAAGGGCTCTGTGTATAGGGAGAGTGGGAGGGGGGAGCACTCATATCTGTACTGGGAGTGATAATTATCTGTGAGCAGATTTCCAAGCATATATTGAGATGGATGGATGGATGGATGGATGGATGGATGGATGGATGGATGGATGGATGGATAGATAGATAGATAGATAGATAGATAGATAGATAGATAGATAGATAGATAGATAGATAGATTTAAAATTATTGATATCTTTTAAATATTCAGCAAGTCTATAATGGAGGTGAGCTTGCATATTTCAGCTTACAGTCTAACAGAAGCCTGTGTATTTCTTCTCAAAAGGTCTTGTCTTTCAGAAGTAAAATGTCAAGCAGTTGGAAATCTTAAGCTGGGTTTTAGACTGTCCCAAAGTGAGCAGATGGATACCCAGTGCTGTAGCAGGGACTGGGGCTGTCTCTCCCTGTGTCCAGTCAGCATGGGGCCCCTGGAGTGGGTGCACTTCTGGAGGTTCCCCACCACTGATTGATGGGGCTGATCTGGGGGACGGAGGGGATGAAATCTTTTGGGACATCAGCATAAAGCCAAGGGACAAATGTTAACCTGCCCAAGCCTTGCTTTCCCCACACCTCTCTTCCTCACCCTCTGACCAGCTCCCGACTGCTGCTGCCAGGAAGAGGCTTTGGCAGGGAGCACTGAGCACATGAAGGTGGAGAACCTGCCCCAGTCACTCTGGTATAGCTTTTCTTCTGTCATTCAAAAGGCCTTCTCACTTCCCACAACCCTTACAAGCTCCTACCTAGCAAAGCTAAGAATCTGGCCCCTGTACCCAATGCTCCCAAACTACAGATCAAATTCTGTCAGCAAGAAAAGGTCCCATGGGTGCCAAGTGCAATTTTATCAGGGCCCATGGCAGCATTGCACACTGTGGACTGAGCCTGCTGCAAAACCCCTACAACACAGCTTTCTAAGGGCATTGAAGGGTTGCAGGATATTCACATAAAGTTAGGGGTTTCTCCTCCAACATGCCATAAAAAGGAGATTTCCCTGCTTTTTCCCAGTACCCTCAGGGCCCACAGACTCCGGTAGGTACAAATGGGGTGACAGATCCATGGTTACATTGCTGCTTCAAACACTGCAGTGTCCCAAAAGCCAGCTTTGCCTGTATCCAATCCATACTCTGATGAGGAGAGTGACTCTTGAAAGAAATACTTCAAGGACACCAGGAGGGCTGGTCTGGAAACAGAGGACAGAGTGCTCCTTTTCCTAGGAAAAGTATCTTCAGGCACATGGGAGCAGGCCATCTCTTAAGCAAGGGGACAGCCTTCGAAGTGTCCCTTTGCTCTCTGGGGGCAGTCTGGTGGCTGAAGCACATTCTCAGATGATGTCCTGCAAGTGCTGCTGCAGGAGTGGTGTTGCTGCCTTGTACAAGATAAGAAACCAAATCCTGGGCCCAGTTTGGGTAGCAAGGCTAGGTGAGAAAAAGGTCTCTTGAAACTACTGCTAACAGCTGATGCTGATACATCCCAAGTCCATTCTATGCTTTTCCAAAAGCTCTAGGGAGGATACAGACCTGGATGATCCAGCTGTTCAGGGCTATTCCAAACCAAGCAACTCTGATACTTCATGACAGGAATGACAAAGATCTGCACCCCACAGCAAGGCCAGCAGCCTGGATACTATCAGCCCCATAGACAGTGCCAGCCTGTCCTGCTGCTGCTGGGAACAGCCATCCTGCTCTGCCTGCCCCTGGGCACAGCCGCTCTGGACACGGCCACCCTGACCTGCCTGCCTCTGGGCAGATCCTGGAGGAGGCTTTGTGCACACACTGTGGCAATGTGCCTGGGCCCTGAGAAGCACATCCAAGTGTTAAATTATCATCTGCAAGTGGTACAGTGCTAAGGGATGAAGACCCCTTTCTTTTACTTTGATTTGATCCTATTTTCCTAGGCAGGGAAATGCCCCAGTGACAGTGTCGCTGCAGATGGCATCACAAAGCCCCGGCTGGCACCAACTGAGTTGGCACAGTCAGATTATCATGTTCGAGTTTGTGTCTGTCTTTTCTTTTTACCCTGCTTTGCTGCGCTAATAGCATTTCTATTACCATATAGGCTTCAGTCAGCTCCTTCAAAAGGACAGAGACCAACATAAAAAGTAAATTTCATTATCACTGGCAAAAAGGATAGGTCACAGAAAAAGCTAAATGATGCTAGTCTATCTTTATAATTCTTTCCTTTTTCTCCCTCCCTCTCTCTCTCTCTCTCTCATCTGGGCTTAAAGGGGGACTGGAATTGAAGTTGCAGGGTCTCCAGGGCAGTATTGCAGAGCAGTGCTGCTTAATGGGGCAGCTGGTGGAGAGAGCTGCGCACATGTTTCCTTTGCAGTTTTCATCTTCATACTTCACAGGGCCTAGGGACTGATTGATGGAATTCTTTTTTTTTTTTAACATAGCTTTCTTGAGGCCTAGAGGCTGCCACACTGAACATATGTCCACATATTCCCTTGGGCAGTATTTAAATGTGTGCATCCATGTGACTGTATTTGTTTAGTGTGTGCTCCCACTGATCTAATGGGACCTTTCCCATGACCCATTGCTTCCCTTAAGTTTGCCACTTGCTGCTGTCAGGCGTGAGAGGCTTTAACTTGGATGGCTGTAGCTGTAAATGAATGGGACTTTTTTCTCTTTCAGTCCTTTAGACTGAACCCTCTTGCTGATGGATCATCTAATGCAGTTTAGTTGAGAACCCTTCCTCATGCTGTTAAAAAAAACCCAAACCTAAACAGACCCCATCTGTTGCAATCCTATGTCTATTTATGTGAATGCAAAATTTGTCGGGCTGCTTTCTGCTTGTTAATAAGCCATCCTCTGAGTACCAAATCCGTTCTTGGAAAACTCCCAGTACGATGTGCATTGCTTGCTGCATTGGATACTTCTAATGCTAAAATTTCTTGGGAACAAGAAAAGCAGTGGTTGCACTCTGCACTCACTTTTCTTTGTGGAAAATGTACAATTCTGCATGGTAGTTAGTGTCCTCCAAGCAGGCAGCTCAGTGAGACACAAATTGGAATAAAACTATCTGTAAGACATTTCCAGTGTGCACAACCTGCTTAAGTAACACCCAACACTGCTCAGAGGAGGAGACTAGAAGCAGATTATTTACATTTCCCACTGTTGCAGTTTTGTGCAAAAGCCTGATTGCATCCTACCTTTTGTCTGTCTTTCTTTTTCAGCAAAAAGCCTGCAAGCCCCAGAATTTTACACCCCAGAATGACACAAGTACAGGAGGTGTTTGTATGGGTTCAGGAACTGTGACTGACTAAAAGAGTTTAAAACTATATAAATATTCCACAAACAGCATTTGCACGTATTTAAGGCAGTGATAGGAAATACTGTAATGTATGCAAAATATAGAGAGAATGTAAATCAAAACCAGGTGAATTATATTGTCTGCTAGAACTGTTGTTCAAGACTGGAGCTTTCCTACCCAGCCCTAAAGAGCTTAAGGGAAACCTTGGAGGGCTGAGAGCTGCAAGGGACTGCCCTCACCTCCCTGCCAAGTTGCGCATGGAATACCCCTCCTTCAGTCTTCTGGCAAATGCCCACAGGGTCACACCACACCAAATCCTGCTCAAGGTGGGGCTGAGGGCAAACCCCCCATCTCTGTGCCATAGGCATGGCTTGAGCATGGGCTGGGCTATGTTTTCCAGCACTTTCCACAGGAGGCATACCAGGAAACAAGTACAGCATAAGGGAATTCATGCTGGACTTTGAAAAGTCACTTGTGAATCTAAACTCAGTTATCTCTTTTAGCTTGACGTAGGTTGGGGAAAAAAAATCAGTTGAAGAATATTAGGAAATATACAAAATGCAATGTTTGTTAAACATTGTATTTTCTATTGAATAAAAAATAGTTTTACCAGCAATATCAGTCGGAAATGTGTCATGGACTGAGAAACAACACCAGAGAACTCAGTCATCCTAAGCCTAAACTGACTTTCCATAGAAAAATTATTTACTAAACAAAAGTGCAGCCATCAGGTTACCTCAGGGGCTGACAAGTGACTACATATTATTATATGCATGGTAAGTGCTACTGTAAGAGATGCTGTCATGTGAACTTGTGTTCAGTTATTAATCACTGGTGGTTTTGTCACTTTCAAAAGAAAGTGTAAGATGATGGATTAGCTTATTTACACCTTCCAAGAAAATACTTATTTTCAAGTTGATTTTTAGCCTTGTTTTCCTTAATCTCCTGAGCCATGCTTCTACTGGAAAATACTTTGGAAATGAGTGACTAGCTTAGCATCCTGGTTTTGCTGACATTTTATGGTTTGTTTTGGTATTTTTAATTCTTTGTCTCTAGGATACTGACCCCAGGAGTACAGCAGGCACTGTTGTATGCACGGGGTACATGTCACCACCTTCCCACATTGCTGTCTT